>NC_141889.1:6286104-7536104 GCF_030686135.1 Camelina sativa
AGAGTAAAGTTTGAACAGCAAATGAAATCTTGTGAAATATCTTCAAATCTACAATTTTGGAAATAGTTGAGTAGAAGTAAGAAATTAACTATAGAATATGCTAATAAGATGCTAGTGTGTTTATGAGCGTGAGAGTATTATCTAGAAATTTTCAATTGTAATTCAAAGTCTAAATTATATGATATAGAAATAATTAATTGTTCGATAATGTTAATGAAATATGTTTCCAAAAATATAAGGTAATCCAAAATATGGGTAAATTATTGTCCGATTTTATGAAATATTGTGTTTAATACATTTATTCAGTTTCTATATATGTTACATTGCGATTATGCAACAAAAGGATTATATATATTCTATATCAATTTTGATTTTGATGGGATTTTTAGTTAGAATTTTGTTATTTTGTCAATGTTTTAAGAGACTGATTTTGTAATTTAGTAAAATTTAAAGGATAAATACCAAATATACTTCAAAAATGTTAATATAAATGATATATCAAAAGTTCTATCAGACGTGATCATAATATTTGGATTTAAAAGTGAAATCTGGAAGAGTAAAAGCCTGATATGTGCTTGTGGTGCGTCCAATGTGGTTTATAATCTGCACAGAGTTTCTTTGAATATAGATAAAATGATTTAGAAGATCCTAATGATCAGAAAAGATATTCTAAATATATTATAAAGATTTGTATATATATGATATGATTCTATTAGTTAGACAATTATGTTAATTCATTTCCTATATAAATGTTTCTCTATGTACCTTCATTCTCATGATATGCACCTTAATTCTTTCATTCCTAAACTCTCGTCATATTCTATTATGGTATCAAATTCACAATGATCTAAGCTATGTACCTCTTTTGTTCATTTTTGTTTTTAAGGCAATTAGTTCATCAATCTAAATCAGGCACAGCCCTGCACCAATTCATATGACATGTTTATATTGGGCCTCAAATTTTTAAAGCCTATTTTACTATTTAAAAAAAATAATAGATCCATAGTTAGTAAAAAGCCCCATAAATATTTTAAACCCCCAAAATTAGCAAACAAAAACTTAAAGTTAGCAAAAAAGCCTGGTAATTAATATTAATAAAATAATCAAGAAAATCCACAAAAATAATTTTTAAAAAGATATTATTAAACAAAAAAAAGCTCCATAAATTAACCGTAGATGATCTCTCTCTCTCACTCTTCTTCTCTTATCCACTATCTAGAGCAGCAGAGACGATTGACGACGTTTGCTATGGCTATGGAGATTGCTCATCGTTTCATTAATTCATCATCTATGTCCTTAAGGTTTGATTTCTCTCAGCCCTTCGTAGTCGCAATTTTGGGACTCAAATCGTTTCGTTTTCCGTCAATTTGAGAGTGGAGATTGAACCTGATTTTATTTTATTTTTGTTTAGTAGAGTGGGAAAATCTAGGATTAGGAACGGCGTTTGTGGGACGGCTCGTGTTGGATTATCTTCGGTTTCGGCCGTTCATTTACCAAGAAGGAGGATGTTTATGCAGCTCGCTGGGTTTGGTTCCGTCTTGACGCTTCTGGATTCTCCTCCTGGTTTAGCTGCGCCTCTTCCTGATATGAAGGACCCTCAAGTCATCAGGTAAAATTATTCTTCTCTGAGCTATCTATTTGTAGAAGATCATAATCGTGTAATTACAATTAGGTATGCTAATTCATGTGATCTTAGTTAAGGCGATGAGTTGCAATAATTATATGGCTTTTCATGTGTAATGTGCTTGATTGTTGCATTGAGTTAGTTCCTTATCCTATGTTTTTTTTTGTTTTTACTTTTAATTGAAGAGTCCAGGACGTTAAAGCTCCCAAGTGGCGTCAGGTTTCAAGGTAACTATTCTTTCTAAAGAATGATAATAGTTAAGGATTATGGTGAAACATCCAAAGAACTTGCTATTTGTTACTTTTTGATTTATTACTGTTAGAACTTCGTTTCTCAGAGATTATTGAAGGGGAAGGACCAGAGGCTCGTGAAGGTGATCTGGTCGAACTAAACTATGTATGTCGGCGTGCAAATGGATATTTCGTTCATAGGTGAGAGCTTTCATGTTAAACTTAAAAAAAAATTTGGTAGTTTCTTTCACTCATAGTTGATTCTATTTTTTATATTTTGTAACTCATATTGTTTCTTGATTCAGCACTGTGGACCAATTCAGTGGTGAAAGCTCTCCTGTCAAACTTATACTTGATGGAAACGATGTACATTCATCTTGCACTCAGCTTTTTTACATACAGCGATCCAATCATGGCACATACTAACAAATTGCTTGACACGACAGGTAATTGAGGGATTAAAGGAAGTCCTGGTGGGCATGAAAGCCGGAGGTAAAAAATATGAAATAAACAAACAAGTTTCTCTGGTGTTTCGAGTAAAAAAAATTCATGTTTCTAATGACACACATAGTGGCCTTTTGCGGATCCAGGGAAGCGTAGAGCATTGATACCTCCATCAGTAGGATACATAAACGAGACATTGAAGCCAATCCCCGAGGAGGTACGTACTTGGATCTTACTCTTCATCATTGGATCTCAAAAACGATTCGTCATGTGTGTGTGTTTATGGATTTCAGTTTGGACCACGGCGCAGTCTTCTATCGCACGCAAACGAGCCATTGGTCTTTGAGATCCAGCTCTTGAAAGTATTATGATATTGTTTTGATTTCTATTGTAACTCTGTAACACCAACTGGTTGGAAATACCTTATGAGTTCTGCTTGAGACTCGGGTTAATGGGGGAACTTTACCTGCGAGTTTCTTAAAAAACACCACAAAATATTTAAAATGTAAATTTGCAATTCATTCAAAAATGTACCCATTGGAAAGTTTTATATGAGAAACATTATACTAGTATTTTTGGAATATTACTTGATTTACTCGAGAAAAAAACATTGACAAAGCTTTTTTGTTCCCAAAAAGAAAAAATAAAAAAGACATAAACATTGACAAAGCTTAAAAAGCTAAGAAACGACACCGTTGACACCGATCGACGTTACAGCTTCGGTTCTCTACTTCTTCTTCCCTTTCTCCCTGAGTAATAATACTTCTTTCTCTATAGCTGCGGCGTTTGGCCGAAACCTTAAACGTCCACGGAAAATCTCCGATCTCCGGCGTTCTGGTCTTTCACTGTTTGCTTCCCTTGAAACCAAGTTGGAAAAAAAAATGTCACAAGGATGGTTTTCGATGGGCGGAAGTAGCAGCGGAGATCAGAAGCAGGAGCAGCAGCAATCGGGTTCGTCTCTGCTCGCTGATTGGAATTCGTACGCTGCGTCGAGAGATTTCGAGGAAAGTGGCGGAAGCTTCGGCTTTGACATCGAATCCGCCGTTAGATCTGCCAATGACACTGTTTCTGGCACCTTCAGTGTGTAAGTCATCCATCGGTTTTGGGATTGTAATATTGTATAATGCAATTAGTCACTTCAATGTGTTTATTTCGTGACTGAATCTAAGAATATTTGAGGATTTAGGTGGTAGTGAGAAGTGTGAGGTGTTAGTGAATCTGAGCAGTTGAGATTTTTACTTTGTTGATTGTGGAGTCATCTAAGATAGCTTTGGGAGATGCGTTAGTTTTGCATTGTGAATTGAGTCTGATGAGTAATTTATTATCCGAGTACATGGATCCACTAGTGTATTTATTTATCACTCTCTGGCGTTGAAGCAATTTAGTTGCAGTTGTGAGCTTTCAACAATGGCAGCTCTCTTCTGGGAGATTAGCTGTGTTTGTTGATCTTCCATTACGGACTTTGATGGATCTGTGAACCTTCTTATATCGGTTATGCTGCGTGCTTTTTTTTAGCCTTTTGATAAGCAGTTTTGGAAACCTGTGTAAGCAGTTTTGTAGTGCAGATGTTATAGGTCTGAGAGTGTCTTGTGTTTTTGCTATCAGGAATCTTATTTTGTTCCGCTTATGAAAGTCTTGGTTCTTTATGTTGATTTTGCAATGTACCTCTGAATTTGATGGAATCCAGGGTTTCAAAGGGAGTTAGAGATATTCCGGGGAGCCTGCAGTCAGCAACTAGCAGTATGCCGTCAGGAAAAGCACTCATGTATTTCGGTTTATTTCTCGCAAGTGGTGTGTTCTTCATCTTCATTGCCTTCACAATGTTTCTTCCAGTCATGGTGCTTATGCCACAGAAATTTGCCATTTGTTTCACCATTGGATGTGGATTTATCATTGGATCCTTCTTTGCACTTCGTGGCCCACAAAATCAGCTTGCACACATGTCATCGATGGAGGTATGCTACACTATTATGTATTGAGTTTCATGCCTTAAATCCCCAAGAGTGAATTCCTTCCTCTCTTATTAATATCTTTGTCTACTTCTCCAGAGGCTTCCTTCAACCCTAGGTTTCATTGCCACCATGGTTGGTACCATCTACGTATCGATGGTTCTCCACAGCTACATTCTCTCAGTGCTCTTCTCTGTATTACAGGTACTAAACACTTCATCTTCCGACCCTTACGATATTCCCTTTTTGTCTGAGTTGAAGGTTTTGAAACTTATATTTTCCGAAATTGGACGTCAACAAAGTATTTAAGATCATATAGTAACATAACTCCCCTCATTGCTGAATCGGTCTTGAGATGGAACCTTTTGAACTTTTCCAGTTTAGCAACAAACATTACACTCTTTAACAAGTGGCAGTGCATGTCTGGTTCGTCACCCGTTATCTATTTGGACTGTAAAAAAGATACTTGCACAGGTCTAAGAACTTAAATCCGCGCATTCTTCTGAGTCGCATAATTTCTGATATCTATTTCTCTGTGCTAATGGACAGGTTCTTGCGCTGATTTACTATTGTATATCCTACTTCCCTGGTGGATCATCGGGCATGAGGTTCCTCAGTTCTGCTCTCACCTCATCTGTGCTAAGAGTGTTCGGGAGATGAGCTTGCACGGCCAGTTTGTGAGAAAGAACAATACTTTACTTGTTGGTGTACAAAGAAAGATGTCAGAGCTTTTTCCGTATGCTCTTTAACATAGGTTTGATGAAAAAATACTTTAAAAAGACAAATGATCTTGAAGTAGAGATGTTGAATTAAGAACCCAAGTGATGTTGAGCCTGTTCGTTAAGTTGCCGCAACAACCACATCCTGCGACTAAAAATATAAAGGTTGCCGGAGTTTAAAACAAGTTGTCGCTTCCATTAAATCCTTGAAATGAATCGCCGCTTCCGTTAAAACAAGTCGCAGCAGCAGTGTAACTATCGCTTGTTTTTCATGGCGATATATGATACACCGGTATTCTCCGTAAAAGTAGCAGCAGCGGCAGTTTTGACATTTATGTGGTCATGTTAACATTTAAATTTTAACCGCCGGAAGGAGACGCAGCGGCAACGTAACCAACATGCTCGTTATAACTATCTTCTTAGTTCTGTTTTGATTACAGCTGGTTTCCCAAACCAAAACGAATAAAAAAAATTCATTGTTATACATCCATAAAACCAAGAATACGGCTAAGCCAGTTTCCCAATTCCCAAGCAGGATGGTGGCGACTAATTAGTTTTCCCAAAATGTGTTGGCTAAGTTATATATAATATGTGACAATATGAAATTCTAGGACTTGAACAAATTCATAGTTTTTTGTGAATGAACTGCAAATGAAACTTTGAATTCCTGACTAAGAACAATCAATGAAGCAATTTTTCAGAAAAGAAAAAAAAAATCATCAGTCACATCAGCATTACAAAATAACCTTTTGGTATCTTGCAGATGATAGTTTCTTGACTTCTTCATTCAAGATGAACAAATCTAACAAAAAGGACAACTAGTGTACCATATATAAAGGAAAATGTTACCCGCACTACAAAAATCCATGATATACGTGTTTCTACTCACACCATGTTTACTAGAGAAATTTGTACTCTTTAAACATTGAAGTATTGAACCACAAACAAACAGCTCTATGTATATGATCTATCATGCTGACGATCTCTAATAAGCATGCCACTTGACAATAGATTTTGGAAGTGTTATGTTTGTTAGTTTTGGTGTACGATAGTGGTAAGAAAATAATATAAATCTTTGATCTAATTTGTTTATCTTGGTGTTGGGGGTATAATGCTTTGTGAGCGGGAAACCCAATTCCTGAAAATACGGAAACAATGGAGCAGGAACATCTGACCTCAAATGTGCACCTTACACTACACGTATTGTTTGGGAATATTTATTAGAAAAAGGTATTTTATTGCATAAGTATAAACATCAATGACTCTGATTAAACTAAAAAGCTTTTGAGCGCGAGAGAAATATTAGTTGAAAGCAAACGCCCATCTTCTCCACTAAGCAAAGTTAAGTAGATTAAAAAGACATGAATGAGATCATTGTTTTTAACTTTTAATCAGTTCAAAATTTTACTACTCTAATAACATATTGCTTTCTTTTCTCTAATCTCGAAACCCGTGGGTCGTACAACATCTAGAAAACAAAGCTAGATAAAGGCCTTTTCAAAGGCTGAAGTCTTAATTAAAATTTTCATGGTTAGGCAAAATCTAAAAGTAAAAGGAAAAAAGGAGAAATTCAAGCGGAAAGTTCAAAACCAAAGCTGAAGAATTAACTAAAACACAGAAATAATTATATATATAAAAAAGCATATAATCATTGCAGAAGGTATGTGATTTTGTAATTTTAAAAATTAATACCAAATTCAATCTAGTTTTAAAAGATGACCTAGCTAGGAGAAAGAAAAAAAAAAGAGCAGATAAATAAGGAAAAAAAAGCAAAGGTAAATATCCTCCTCTATAGTCTATACAATATATACACTAAAGTTTTTATAACATATTAACATACTAAATTCATATTCATTGGATCATGAGAATTATACACACATATAGATAGTTTTGGATTAGTCTCTGACCAAAAAAAGAAAAAGATAGTTTTGGATGAAATGCCCACTTCTGTTCACACACTGCCACTACATTCTTGGACTGCTTCTGCCGCTGAATACCCCCACAAGGGACCATTATTTTAAATAAGATAAAACCAAGTTAAAATCGGATTGAAAGGTATACAGACAAAACCCTTCTATTATAGAAATAATTAACCCATAATCATACTCTTCTAGATTAGATCCAATACCCTTTTTTATTAATGATCTTTCTTACTTACTTAGAGCAGATCAAGCCACTTAACATAGCTTAATTCACCTTTATGTATATGTCTTTTTCTCTATCTCATGTGATGAGATCTCTGACCTAATTGAATCTTGATTAGATCTAGATCTTGTTATATTGTCTTCGTCAATTGTTCGCATTTAAGCTTTTCTTCGTCATATTATACACTATTAGTCTCCTCATCAGATTTACATATGCTATAACAATTTCTTCATCTTTTTTTTTTTAATACTAATAGAGTACCCACCCATAGACTAATCTTTCATAAACAAACTTGTAAACGTGAAGATTTTATAGTACTCAACCACTGTTTTTATATATAACGTAAACTTTCACTAGTAGTCCCCAATGTAATCATCATATAGGAGTAGTTATCGAGTAAATGATAACTGGTGTAGAGAATTTAGGAATAATGTTTTGGATGGAAGGGTCTTATCACACAACAAACAGGGACCATTAATATAACGATAATCATAAGATTTGTGAAAGAAATGTTTCATTGATTTGGCAGAAGTACAGTTGGGAGTGCTTGTCTTTTCCCTTGCACACCTTTTGTTCTCTTTACTTCTTCCTTCTTGTTTGTTGGTTTTTGTTCTTTTCGTATTTTCCCTTTTTTTCATTTGGCCCCATCGAGGACCATTACCATTCATTTCTCTCTTTTTCCGTAATTATTTGCTGTTTATTTTATCTATTTATATATCATCAGTTTATAATTTGTGTACACATAAATAACATAACAACGATTTCTATAGATTTTAGTACTTTAGGGACCGACGATATACGGCTGCTTGGGAAAATAGATGTATATACAATTGCTAAGGCAATTTAGTAACCAAGATTTTAAATACTCAACTAGTGTAATCTAGTCGAAACGTTCTACCACTTTATCTCTCCCGGTATAATTATATCCGAAAGAAATATACAAATGAGTTTTTGTTTAATCTAATACATGATGCACATGACCTCTCTACTATACCCTATGTCATGTGCCTTAAGTGCCGTGTTCGATCTTTATATGTTATTGCTTGACCCCGTTACCCTTAATTTTAAAATCATTTCCGTTCTATTATTATTCTGTCCAAATCTGATTTCTTTTTCAAGTCTGTTTCATTATATATATAAAACTCATTTTAATTAGATAGCAATATTCAAAACTTAAAGAAAATTAAAGACCGACAAGATGAGCAAGGGACATGGTTGTAAAATTATTTAATTATTAATCAGTCACAAAAATTCCTAGCTTGCATGTGCAATTTCACACTCCAAGATTCCATGTTTTACTTCAACTTTATTATTTTTATACTTATCAAAAACACAAAGTATAGATTGATCTGTATCCTTTCTTTTATCCTTTATGCTGATAAAACTAATTTTCTGATCCATGTATACATGGTTGCTTGTTACTAGCTACATGCAATATAATGTCGACATTTAATGGGTATCTTAAGTGATATGGATACTTCAATTCTTGCCTTGAGAGAAACCCAAATTAAATGTAAACTACTACTACTCCGTAAACACATTAGTACTTTTTTTGTTGTTGAACAAACACATTAGTACCTTTTTGTCGTGGATTTAATTGGTTAAAACGTTCGGTGCGTTTAATGTATTTAAAGTTTGTTGAACACTTTATCGCGTCATTATAAATCAAAAAGAAGCATTAAAGTTCATCGTGCCGCTTCTATAAGATCCACTAGTTTTGTGTCTCCTTCATGGCGAGCGCTGCAGCCGTATTTGGGCACATTGAACAAGAGTTACAAAACCTAGCTATATATCGATGGCAGCTATTCCTTTGGAACATTCTTCTCATGATCTTAGCATAAACAAAAATGATTGCAGACAACAAAAAGAATAATTCTTATTCTTCTTCTCGTCAACATATACATTTTGTTTGTCATAATATTACGTATAACGTTGTTTTATGAGCAAATTAAGTTATATACCTGTTATCAAAGTGGAGAACACTTATCGTTCACATGTTATAAGATCATGAGATGATGCTCTCTAATTAATGGATTTGAGTGAAACTTCTACAAATCGGTACATGCAAATATCGTAAAAGGCAATTTAAATATGGCAACAGAAAATAGGGTATTTGACATGTCGGTCTCAAAACCATGAAAGTTGGTGCCCTTGTTTTGACATGTCATTCTCGATTCTCGTAATTCGATTTTAATATAATTTATAAACATATACTAGTATACTATTTTTGTTATTTTTTTTGATAACTAACATACTATTTATGCCCAAAATAAGACATACCGGTATTATTGATATTTTACTTATTTTCTAACTTGCAAAATTTTGGCTGTCAGCCATAGTGTTTTTTTACTAAAAAAAATTGTTTTGAACTACATAAGGTGTTTGACAAAAAAAAAAAAAAAAAAAAAAAAACTACATAAGGTAGTCCAATTCCTTGAAAAACCTATATGTTGGTTTTGTCAGATCCAAATTTGAGTACTGGATTCTATCACAAAAACGTTATCTAAACCTTGATCCAGCCTGTTTCTAAGAGTGAACTACTTCGTAACTTTGGAGTTTGGACTACGTACTATATATTTCTCTATTCAATTGACTGCTATTTAGAAGTATACTGTTAGTTTCTAAGCAAATTAACTTGCAGTGTTACAACCCTTGAGTTTTTTTTTTAAGAGTAACATTTCAAATCTTCTGAGGAATTTTTAGTAGGCATTATTATCAATATACAGATATACTTTTATATAAAGAAAAGTCTGCCTCTAAAGGCATCCACAATGGAGATATAGTTTTGAGGTTGTTAAATTTTTAAATTAATATAATTTGTATTTTTGGTTAAATAAGAACTTTGGGTATTATAATTAAAATGTACCTCTTCAATGGTGGGTTCTAATATTGAGTCTCTTAATTTGAATTTTGTTTTTTTTGAAAATAAATAAATTAAAATAGAATATGAAATTATTGCATATTAAGATTGATGCTTATAAAATTATTGCATTGCATAACATATTAAACATAAAAAAACATTAAAACATCATAAAATAGAAGTACAAATCATAAAAAGTGAAAATGATTAATTGTACCCTCCAAATTTTGTCCAAATATTCTCAACCAAATCATCTTGCAATTGTTTATGTTTTTCTCGATCACGAACATTCAAACGAATGTTCATCATAGTGGAAACACATGAAGGTCTGGTTGTTGGTAAGTCCGAGTCCACTTCTGAAGTGTGGTTGGATTGTATGTGTGTGAATTCAGATTCATTAAACTGAGTGTACTCATCTCGTTCATCTTCTATTATCATATTGTGCAGCATGATACATGCTCTCATTATATTTCCATTTTTACCTTATCCCAAAGAAGAGCCGGGTTTTTGACTATGGCAAATCGAGCCTGCAAAACTCCAAAAGCACGCTCGACATCTTTACGTACAGCTTCTTGATGTGAAGCAAATAAGGAGTCTTTTGGAGTTTGTGGCAGTGGAATAGATCAGATAAAAGTAAACCATTTTGGATAAATACCATCCGTGAGATAGTAAGCCAACTTGTATTGGTGTCCGTTGACACTGTATTTAACTTTCGGAGCTCGACCGTTTAAAATATCATCAAACACGGGAGAGCGGTCAAGAATATTTATATCGTTCAATGTACCTGGAGGTCCGAAAAAAGCATGCCAGATCCAGAGATCTTGTGAAGCTACAACCTCTAAAACGATGGTTGGCTTGCCAGAACCACGTGTATATTGACCTTTCCATGCAGTTGGACAATTCTTCCACTCCCAATGCATACAATCGATGCTTCCTATCATCCCAGGAAATCCGCGTAGCTCTCCGATATCGAGTAGTCGTTGAAGATCTTCTGGTGTCGGTCTTCGTAAGTACTCATCTACGAAACAATTTATGATTGCTTTAACAAAATGATTCAAGCATGAATACGCTGTGGTTTCAGAAATTCGAAGATATTCGTCAAACGCATCATCAGCCGAACCATATGCCATCATACGAATTGCTGCAGTACACTTTTGTAGCGCTGAAAGCCCAAGCCTTTTTGTAGCATCTCTACGTTGTTGAAAGAATTGTTCTTCATTCCCGAGTCGCTCAACGATTTGGATAAACAAGGGCTTGTTCATCTAAAACGGCGCCGGAAAATACGAGGAGAGTAGATCGCATTTTCAATAAAGTAATCGTTCCACAAGTGAGTGTGTCCGACTTTACGGGTTTTTTTCAATGAAAGTTCTTGTTTTCTTTGGTTTGGGTGGTTGTTGTTGTTGAATAGGTGGAGTAAGGAGAGATTGCCAAACTTGATTGGAAATTTGATCACAAACTTGATTTAAGCAATCATCAATGGTGTCATCAAAATTATTGTGATAAGAAGATGCCAAATTTAGAATGAAAGTGAAAGAAAAGATAGAGTTTGATAAGATAGAGAGTATATGAGTGTTTGGAGAGGTTGTGAATTGGTGAGTGTATCTTTAACTCGTAAACACTCCTTTTATAGACTTTGTGAATTGATGTGTTGCATTATTGCTGTTTACAAGAGAGAAAAACAAACTGTACTTGTTACAAAAAAACACTTGACCTTGAAGGTTTGCTCACGGGAAACAAACGTGTACTTGTTACAAAAAAACAAAATAATTGTTGCATTATTGCTGTTTGCTCACGGGAAACTGTCTCTTTTGAAGCTAATGGAGGTGTCTCTTTGTCCTTGAAGCTCACGGGTGGTGTCTCTTTGTCCTTGACCTTGAAGCTCACGGGTGGTGTCTCTTTGTCATTATTGTTGTGTGCTCACAAGCACCATAGTTGGCCTTTATCCTGAAACCATAAATACAACACCAAGATAACATAAATACACCAATATAACAAAACATATTCACCAAGATAACATAACAACACCAAGATAAGTACATTAATAAGGAATTCATTCAAGACAAACAAAATAACATAAGGCCGATTACAAGGAAGCATCAAATAAACCGATTACAAGGAAGTGAGTTTGGTGTTCAACAACTCTTTAAACATTAACTGATTCAAATTGATGACAACATGTCATCAATAAGTTTGTCTTTTAATTTTTTTTCTGATTCACTAAGTGAATCTTTGTTAGCAATGAGATTTTCAATCATCACATGCTTACTATGCTTCTCTTTCATAGCAAACTCCATCTCTTTGTTAGCAAAATCCTTTTCCTTCATCTTATACATCCTCGCAACCTCTTGCATCTGAAAGTCTAACCAAGCTTTCAGATTAACCTCCACATCCGCTTGAGTGTTGTTATTCTTCTTGGCCTTTATCTTTGCCGCCTTAACACCAGGAGGACGGGTCATCATTGGATCATCCTCGACATCCACCGGTTGCGAACTTGAAGGATCTGCTGTAGCATCCACCCGTGTCTTTTTCACTCTTGTATATTTAGCAGATGTGGACGCACACCACTTCTGATCATATCTTAGCTCTCGCCAAGCATGTTCGAAGGTGAATTTCTTCTTATGATCATTAAAGTATATCTGGTTTGCTAGTTTCATCACGTCATCTTCATTCTGTCCACTTGTTTTCTCCCTTGTCGCAGCATCATAGCAACCAACGAACTTGCACACTGTGTCGTTGATCTTACCCCACCGCTGCTTACAATGAATGGAATCCCTCTTTGGTCGGCCTACAACATTCGGACAATCTGCAACATAATCAGCTATCCTTCCCCAGAAAGCTCCACGTCTTTGCTCGTTTGAGGTTATAGGATCCTTGCTCGTGTTCAGCCAACCGCTAACAAGCATCAAATCATCTGCTGGTAACCATGTATGCCTTGCTCTACGGTTACCAGCAGGGGATGTAGCTGCAGGTGGTTGATCAGAACATTGACTCTCATAAGGAGAGTCAACAAGCATGTAGGTTTCATGTTGACTTTATAGAAGTTCGAAGAAGCCAGGAGAGGGGTTCATGGAGGTGTCTGAATCCATAGCTTAGCCTACTTATTCGTGTGTGTGTTAGAAGGAGAAGGAATGGGCTAATTGTATGTGATTTGTGATAAAGGCTTGATGTTGTGTGTTTAGTGTTTTAAAGCTCTAGTGAACCTTTTATTTATACAAAGCTCACCATTAGTTTACTTTTAAAACAAGTGGGTTTTGGTTTTCAAATTTAAGTTCTTACCTAAACTACAACAACCACATATTCATAACATTAAAACAACCAACAAACCCTACACCACCAAACAATAAGTTTAACATCAATGAATGACTCGACGTGTATCTCCCTAATCTACTACTTACCATATTTAATAACCAACAAACAAAAAGCAATCATCAATGACTGACTCGACTTGAAACCGTTCCTAACACAAAATAAATTAATAACCCAAAAATTGTTTGATTACTCGTAAACTAAAGAGACTTCAACCTAGATACATGTCAATTAAACCCCAAAAATTGTAAACAGACCAAAAACAAAAATCAAGATATTAAGTTATACCAATATCCAAGAAGCAAAAACAAATATATAAAAAACCAAACCTCTTGTTTTAAAATTTTATGACTCTCAATCAACATCACAACTCCAAAATCAGATTTCGGTTTAACCCACAATGACCCAAAGTTCATCAGTTATTAACTCCAAAACAAAGATATGCAAGGTTAGGTGGCTCAAAGTTACTGCATATTTAAAGCTCTGATGTATCTCTATGAACAAGAAACATTCACCTAAATCTCTATCCAAACAACAAAACACTAGAGTAATTAACAAACTAAAGAAAGTGACCAAAACAGATTGTTAATACGTCAAAAAATTTAAGCTAATGAGGTGAATAATCATTCCCACCTCATCTAAGGCAAATTTTGCTGTTAGCAATGAGTCACAAAGCTGAACTTCCTAATTGTCAAGGCACAATAACAAGATGCGTAAAAAAAATAAAACATACTTGGGTAAAGACTGGGTACTTGGAGAGGAAGCTGGCCTTAGAGACGATTGAGTTGGTCTCTGTTGGTGCTGAGCCATCCCACTCGGTCTTATTTGTGAACCTGATCCAAGTTTCCCCATCACCTGAACACACACACACACACACAAAAGTTAGTATTTTTCTTGTAACAAAGATAATTCTCTGATATGTAACAAAGACACACACACACAGAAGTTAGTATTGTCTGAAAGTGAAAGTAAAACACAGGATATCTGGATTTTTCATTGTTCAAACACAAAACTAGAAGATCAATTATCACTGTCAGTCAAAGAATTCAAGGTTATCAACTGTCCCCACTAAAATGCATAAACGTTCTATGTAAACCATGTGAATGTCACTAAACCATGTCAATAAACAAACGCCGGTTATATTGTATTTGTGAATTTGACATATCTGTCATAAACAAGCAAATCCATGACTATTATGTTAGATAAAGCAGAATAAAAATCACAATTTGTAAGCAGAATAAAAATCACAACCATCAATGAACCCTAATTTCTGAACACAAACCCAAACAACCCTAATCAACCCTAATCTGTTTAGCTAATCATAGTAGATACTATTTAACTGAAAACTTACCCTCTGATTCCCTTCAATCTCAACAAAATCAATCGACCCCAAAATCAAATCTCAAACGATTCAATCTCGGAGTCGATTCGTCTATCCTCCGATTGTCCATCCGCAGATATCACAAGCTTTGCATCAGAACCCCAGCCGACCCAATCTCCTTTGATTGCATAGTTTTCAATTAATCTCCTTTCCTTGTGCTTTTCGATCGAGAGAAAAACCTTCCGTTGTGCTTTTTGATCGAGAGAGAAAGCGAGACAGAGAGATGAAAAGAAAAAATTTTGATCCGCAGAAAAAAAAATCTACTTCTATTAATTATTCAAGCAACGAATAAGCGACATGTATGGTCTCTTAAACCATAACTGAGTATACTAAATAAGAGAGCATCTTATTTATTTTTGTTTTAACTGATTATTTTTTTTTGTTCCACATCAGCTAAAACTCTTCTAAAAACTCCATTAGGGATGACCTAAAGAAATATTATTATTTCAGTTTTACAAAATCCTAAACAAAATATTAAAATAAAATAATACTAACGGGTAGTGATAGAACTACTTTTTGGGATATCAACTTCATTTGCTTCATCTCTCTCTTTCCCTATGCTCTGTTGTTTATTTATATATTTCCCATAAACAAAATAAAACCAAAATCGATGGATTGGTTCTTCGCTTTACAATCCCAACGCACTTCTCTCTCATTCTTCTTCGTCTTCTCCGATGCCACCAAATATCTATAGACTCTCCTTCTTCTTCTCATCCCTACTCTGTTTCTTCTTCCTCCCCTGTTTCTCTCTCGACGAACAAGGTCAAGCTCTCTTGTCATGGAAGTCCCAATTGAACATCTCCGGCGACGCTCTTTCCTCCTGGAACATTGCCGCCACATCTCCTTGCAATTGGGTCGGCATAAAATGCAACCGTGGAGGAGAAGTTTCGGAGATACAAGTCAAAGGCATGGACTTGCAAGGTTCTCCGTCGGTGACGAGTCTCCTCAGCCTCAAGTCTCTTACTTCACTCACTTTATCTTCACTTAATCTCACCGGAGTAATCCCCAAGGAGATCGGAGACTTCACCGAGCTCGAGTTGCTCGATTTATCGGATAATTCTCTCTCCGGAGACATCCCTGTGGAAACCTTCAGGCTCAAGAAACTCAAGACTCTGTCTCTCAACACCAACAACCTCGAAGGTCCGATTCCGACGGAGATTGGGAATCTAACGGACCTTGTTGAGCTCATGCTTTTCGACAACAAGCTATCCGGAGAGATCCCGAGGAGTATCGGAGAACTCAAGAATCTACAAGTCTTTCGTGCCGGTGGGAACAAGAATCTAAGAGGTGAGCTTCCTTGGGAGATAGGCAATTGCGAGAATCTTGTAATGCTTGGTCTCGCCGAGACTAGTCTCTCCGGTAGTCTTCCGGCGTCCATTGGAAACTTGAAAGTCGTTCAGACAATTGCAATTTACACGTCACTCTTGTCTGGTCCGATCCCGGATGAGATTGGAAACTGTACAGAGCTCCAGAACCTCTACTTGTATCAGAATTCGATCTCTGGATCGATCCCTACGACCATTGGAGGTCTAAAGAAGCTGCAGAGTCTACTCTTATGGCAGAACAATCTCGTTGGGAAGATCCCGACCGAGCTTGGGAGTTGTCCGGAGCTCTGGCTGATCGATTTTTCCGAAAATCTCCTCACCGGGAACATCCCAAGAAGCTTTGGGAAACTTGAGAATCTACAAGAGCTTCAGCTGAGCGTAAACCAGATCTCAGGAACAATCCCTGAAGAGCTAATGAATTGCACCAAGCTGACGCATTTAGAGATCGACAATAACCTAATCACCGGAGAGATCCCGTCGTTGATGAGTAACCTAAGAAGCTTAACCATGTTCTTCGCCTGGCAGAACAAGTTAACCGGAAACATCCCACAAAGTCTCTCCCAGTGTCGTGAGCTTCAAGCTATCGATCTATCTTACAACACTCTCTCTGGTCCCATTCCCAAAGAGATCTTCGGGTTACAAAACCTAACGAAGCTTCTTCTTCTCTCCAACGACTTGTCTGGTTTCATACCGCCTGATGTTGGAAACTGCACGAATCTTTACCGGTTGAGACTCAACGGAAACAGACTTGCCGGAAGTATACCGTCGGAAATAGGTAACTTGAAAAACCTCAACTTTGTTGATATTAGTGAGAACCGTCTCGTCGGGATAATTCCTCCGGCGATCTCTGGTTGTGAAAGCCTAGAGTTTCTTGATCTACACTCAAACAGTCTCTCCGGTTCATTGCTCGGTACGCTTCCTAAAAGCTTGAAGTTGATAGATTTCTCCGATAATGCTCTGTCTGGTCCTCTTCCTCCGGGAATAGGGTTGTTAACAGAGCTTACAAAGCTCAATCTCGCCAAGAATAGATTCTCCGGCGAAATCCCTAGAGAAATCTCCACCTGTCAGAGTCTTCAGCTTCTCAATCTCGGCGAAAATGCATTCTCCGGTGAAATCCCAGACGAATTAGGTAAAATCTCGTCTCTAGCAATCTCTCTTAATCTCAGCCGCAACGAGTTCGTCGGAGCAATCCCGTCGAGATTCTCCGACTTGAAAAATCTAGGAGTGCTCGACGTCTCTCACAACCGACTCACCGGAAACCTAATCGTATTAACGGATTTACAGAACCTCGTCTCTCTCAACGTCTCCTTCAACGATTTCTCCGGCGACTTACCCAACACCCCTTTTTTCCGGAAGCTTCCACTCTCTGATCTCGCTTCAAACAAAGGGCTTTACATCTCTACCGCAATCTCGACCCGATCCGAGTCGACGACCCGGAATAGCTCCGTTGTCAAATTAACGATTTTGATCCTCATCGTCGTCACCGCCGTACTTATTCTCCTGGCGGTTTACACTCTAGTCCGGGCACGAATCGCCGGAAAACAACTCCTCGGCGAAGAGATAGATTCGTGGGAAGTGACCCTTTACCAAAAACTCGATTTTTCAATCGACGACATCGTCAAGAATCTGACGTCGGCGAACGTGATCGGAACCGGAAGCTCCGGCGTGGTATACCGTATTACGATTCCCTCCGGCGAGTCACTGGCGGTGAAGAAAATGTGGTCGAAGGAAGAGAGCGGTGCGTTTAACTCCGAGATTAAGACTCTTGGTTCGATTCGTCACAGAAACATAGTTCGTCTTCTTGGTTGGTGCACGAATCGGAATCTGAAACTCTTGTTCTATGATTATCTCCCTAACGGTAGCCTGAGCTCTCGGCTTCACGGCGCCGGTAAAGGAGGAAGTGTTGATTGGGAGGCTCGATACGACGTCGTTCTTGGTGTGGCCCATGCACTTGCTTATCTCCATCACGATTGTCTCCCCGTAATTATACATGGTGACGTTAAAGCTATGAATGTTTTATTGGGTCCTCACTTGGAACCCTACTTAGCTGATTTCGGTTTAGCTAGAACCGTCTCCGGTTATCCAAATACCGGAATTGATTTATCAAAACCCTCCAACCGGCCTCCGTTGGCTGGCTCCTACGGTTACATGGCTCCGGGTAAGTTAATTGAGAAAGTACTTACATCCTTAACTAATTTCGAAGTTTTGGAATGTTGATTTTGATTTGCTTTGTTTTTGTTGTGTTTATAGAACATGCTTCGATGCAACTTATAACCGAGAGGAGCGATGTTTATAGCTACGGAGTGGTATTGTTAGAGGTTTTAACTGGAAAGCATCCGTTAGATCCGGATCTACCAGGTGGTGCACACTTGGTTAAGTGGGTGAGAGATCACTTGGCTGAGAAAAAAGATCCTAGCAGGCTTCTTGACCCGAGACTCATTGGACGGACTGACCTGATAATGCATGAGATGCTTCAAACTCTTGCGGTCGCGTTCCTGTGTGTGAGCAACAAGGCAAACGAACGGCCTTTGATGAAAGATGTTGTGGCAATGCTCACAGAGATAAGAGAGGTTGATGTTGGGCGATCAGAGACCGGTAAGATCAAAAGTGAAGGCTGCGGAAGCAAAGAGCCTCAACAATTGATGTCAAATGAGAAAATTATTATTTCTCACGGTTCATCTAACTGTTCATTTGCGTTTTCGGATGACTCCGTTTGAAACCAAAGAAAAGGTAAAAAAAATTGTTGTTGTTAAAACCATGAGCTATTGTTTACAGAGAGCTGTGTGAATATGTTTTTGTTGGAGCTTTAATTTTTAAGGTACTAGAATTGCAATATATTGTAATAATTTATTTCTGTAATTTTACAAGTTATGTAACCAGTATAAAACAAGTTACAAGGAAGAGAACACATACCATTTTTGGGGATGTAAATGTCATAAATTTTTCATTTCCAATACTTGGTTAAGAGTTCTCTGTTCTCTTTTCCATCATTTTTTTTGGTGAAGAACTATATTCTTATTCTGTTTAATTTTCTATTTTTCTAGAAAACCATTTATGTCATTAACTAAGCTATAGATATGCAGCATATAAATGAAGTGACGTAAAATTTGGGAAAGGGAAGAGGGAGAAAAATGACAGATTGGGACTGGAGTATTTGGAGTTACACGTGAGAAATATTCATAATTTGTTTTGTGTATTTGGTTGTTTGTTAATTTTAGTGATATGTGAAAAAGTATTAATAAGAAGAAGAGTCAAGAGAGGCTTAAGACAGAAGCGAGTACGTGGATGGATCACGTGGACCCTTGAGCCACCCTCATCACATGAGCATATATGTGCTGTCTCAATAACAAATGACTTCGACTTTCCAGCCAAAATAACACCATTTTTTTTTTTGTACGATTAAATTATGAACATTAAGTTTATGATTGTTATTCAGATAACATTTTAAGCATAAATGTTTCTTCAATTTTGTTCACATAATAAGATATTTGTTGGACATGCCCTAATCCATACATGGCCATCTTATGTTTTAAAAGCATTCGACTGAGCCCTTATCTTACCTTACTACTTATGAGAAAAGTTGGGTTTATAGTATTTTTCTGTCCAAATAAATTATTATTTTGTGGGAATTCTTAAGATTATAAAAAAATCAAGTAAATATCTCTCTTTCCATTGTGGGACCCACTGCTACCGAACTTTTGAGTAAAACCGTTATGTCATAGCGCGAAAATACTATAGAAACCATAAAACACATTATAGTACTGTTTGAGAACATTATACAACCAAAGTCCAAAGCCATAAACATTTAAACAGTTGAACGCCCACGAAACATTTGACATATACTCAAACCACATCAAAAGGCGAACGCTCGTTTTCAAACGCTCCTAGTACTTGTATCCTTTCACATACAAGCTCTCGGATGCGGCCGAGTCACCGGAAGCCCCGCCTGTGTATTTCCCGAGGGTAGCATCTGAGTTAGCCTTGCACCTGGTCAGGAAGGTGGCCTGAGCTTTGGCTACGTTCTCGGTCTTACCGGCCCAAGCCTTGAGAGTGCTTTGCTGGAGGGCTCGGCCAAAAGAGAAAGTGAGCGTCCATGGCTTCAACACGTCGAGCTTGTTCATTGCGTTCAGATTTAGTGTTGCTTCCTCTTCGCTCTGTCCGCCTGAGAGGAACACGATTCCTGGGACAGCTGGTGGGACTGTTCGGCGTAGAGCAGTCACTGTGTATTCCGCAATTACTTCCGGAGTAACCTGTTAGAAGTACAATTTTAGCGTTTTGTAGCAAATTAACGATGCATTTCGAGGTGTTTATGTCTCTGTGATTCAATCTGATTGTGGTTCCGTAAGGAACGGGATATGTAAACCTAAATGAAACTGCATCAAACCGATCTAAACGAAACAAATTGTATTAAATAAAAATTTTGGTTTCAGTTTTCGATAAATAAGTAAGACCAATAAAACCTAAAATTCCGAAACAAGTGAACCAAAAACCATGACCGGATTACCTTTGGGCTGTCGGAGCCGGGAGTGACCATGTTAGGTTTAAGCAGGGTGCCTTCGAGGAGGACATGGTGTTCGTTCAAGGCCTTGTACACGGCAGCAAGAACCGTCTCGGTTACAGCCGCACATTGCTTGATGTCGTGGCTCCCGTCGGTCAGAATCTCTGGCTCGACGATCGGGACAAGTCCGTTCTCCTGGCAGATTATGGCATAGCGAGCTAGACCCTTGGCGTTGTCTTGGATCGAGAGCTCGCTTGGCTCGGTGGCCCCAATCTTGAGGACTGCGCGCCATTTAGCAAACCGGGCTCCTGCCTTGTAATACTCCTGGCACCGTGTACCAAGTGAGTCTAGACCCTGAGTAGTGGTCTCACCGTTTGTCCCTGCTAGATCAACCACACCCTTGTCCACTTTGATTCCGGGAATAACACCACTCTCCTGAAACAACAAAAGAATCAGTGAAACCGTTATGTAAATTTGAGTCATGTCAAAATCTAATCCTCGCAACTTTTGAATCCAATTTTTTCTGTGTGACGGACCATGAGAAGATCGACGAAGGGCTTTCCATCAGAGGTTTTCTGGTAGAGAGTTTCCTCGAAGAGGATAACACCAGAGAGGCAAGGGAAGGTTCCAGGGGAAGTGAAGAGGAGCTCACGGAGAGCTTGGCGGTTGGACTCAATGTTCTCAACATTGATACTGGCGAATCGTTTCCCGATGGTTCCTGTGCTCTCGTCTGCCGCCAAAATACCCTTTCCCGGTGTTGCAATGTACTTGGCTGTCTTGATCAGCTCATCTGAACTCAGAAAGCAAATAAAAGAGAAAACCTGATGAAGATACTAGCTAGAACACGAAGAGTTGTTTAACGAGAAGAGTGCATCATGTAAAGTGTACGTACCTGCGTATTTGCCGACAAAAGCAGACATGGTTGCTTTGTGAGTGGAAGAGAGATGAGTTCTTGCTGAAGAGGACGAGGATGCCAAGACAAAGCCTTAAGTACCTGCAACTTTTTAACTATATATATAGGTAACATCTAATATAGGAATATACTGTTAGAATCTATCATACGTGTAGGAAGGAGAGCCCGAGGAAAATTATCAACCTCGGATAAAGCAAATGAGTGATTGCTTCTGCACTACCAAATGGCAGCCAATGATCCCAGCTTTATCCCCAAAGGTCTTGGATATGTGGAGAAGAGAAAAGAGATAGGTACAAAACAAAAGCAGAGTGTTTTGTATAGTACCTCTCTCAAACTTCAACCACACGTGTGTGCATCCAAATTTATAAATTCACAACAAGAGATATTTTTAATGCTTCTGAAGTATCAAGAGTTCCATTGATATTTATATATGGTACACAGGATTTGCAGTAGGAGTATTCCAAAATATCTCAATCCAGCTGCATTTTTAAAAAAAAATTGTTAAGCTCAACATAGAACTAGGCCAATACTTTTTTTAACAAATTTTATATTTTTCTAAGATTTTATTCACATACAATAGAAACATCTTTAATTCCTTTTAAAATTGTGAATTCCACATGGATATTGATATTTAGGTGTGGAAGAAACAGAGGTTTGAGAAATTAAAAAGAATGCACTTCTTTGCAAAGCTCGATTTAAGAGCTTAACTCTTATTCTTAATTCTATTATTCAAGGATGAACCTCTTTACAAGCATTAGAGGTCTAGAAGCAAGCATTAAAGGAAAATCAACAAGAATATAGAAACTGAGAAGAACAAAAAGAAAACAGAGAATTCTAGAAGCTTGTGTGATACGAAAAGGATGTTTTACATCATATACTCGAACCACATTCAAGGCGAACGCCCCTTCTCAAACGATCCTAGTACCTGTAACCTATGATCTCACCCAAGCTCTCAGAGGCGGCTAAGTTACCAGAAGCCCCGCCGGTGTATTTCCCAAGGGTAGCGTCCGAGTTAGCCTTGCACCTGATCAGGAACTTGGCCTGAGCTTTGGCTACATTCTCAGTCTTACCGGCCCAAGCCTTGAGAGCGCTTTGCTGGAGGGCTCCACCAAAAGAGAAAGTGAGCGTCCATGGCTTCAACACATCAAGCTTGTTCATTGCGTTTAGGTTTAGTGTAGCTTGCTCTTCCCGCTGTATCCCTGAGAGGAACACGCCCGGAACAGCTGGTGGGACTGTGCGGCGCAGAGCAGTCACCGTGTATTC
Source organism: Camelina sativa (assembly GCF_030686135.1). Classification (NCBI taxonomy): domain Eukaryota; kingdom Viridiplantae; phylum Streptophyta; class Magnoliopsida; order Brassicales; family Brassicaceae; genus Camelina; species Camelina sativa. The sequence goes on from NC_141889.1 coordinate 6,308,762, forward strand.
CGCCACTACTTCCGGTGCAACCTGGTAGAAGAACAGTTTTAGTGTTTTCCAGCATATTAACGTTGCAGTTCGAGGTATTTATGTCTCTGTGATTCATTTGATTGTGGTATCCTAAGGAGCAGGCATGTAAATAAATAAAATTGCATCAAACCAATCTAAAACAATTATACTATTGTGGTTTCAGTTTCGACAAATAAAACCTACGAAATCGGATTCCCCACACCTTACCTTTGGGCTGTCGGTGCCGGGAGTGACCATGTTAGGTTTAAGCAGAGTGCCCTCGAGGAGGACATGGTGGTCGTTCAAGGCCTTGTACATGGCAGCAAGTACCCTCTCGGTCACTTCCGCACATTTCTTGATGTCGTGGTTCCCACGGGTCAGCACTTCTGGCTCGACGATCGGGACAAGTCCGTTCTCCTGGCAGATAATGGCATAGCGGGCTAGCCCCTTGACGTTCTCTTGGATCGAGAGCTGGCTTGGCTCGGTAGACCCAATGTTGAAGAATGCACGCCATTTAGCAAACCGGGCTCCTGCCTTGTAATACTCCTGGCAACGTGCACCAAGCGAGTCTAGACCCTGAGCAGTGGTCTCGCCATTGGTCCCTGCTAGATCAACCAAACCCTTGTCCACTTTGATTCCGGGAATAACACCGTTCTCCTGATACAAAAATAAAAAAAGAAACATAATCCAAATTGAAACCGTAAGTTCCATTTGAGTCACTCTTGAACCCAATGGTAAGACTACAGCTGCAGTTTGCTTTTTCTGGGACGGACCATGAGGAGATCCACGAAGGGTTTGCCATCAGAGGTTTTCTGATAGAGGGTTTCCTCGAATAGTATAACACCAGACAGGCAAGAGTAACTGTCAGGGGAAGTGAAGAGGAGCTCACGGTAAGCTTGGCGGTTGGACTCAATGTTCTCAACATTGATGCTGGCGAATCGTTTCCCTATGGTTTCTGTACTCTCGTCTGCGGCCAAGATGCCCTTTCCCGGTGTTGCAATGTACTTGGCAGTCTTGATAAGCTCATCTAAACTCAGAAAGCATATAGAATAGAATGGATAATCTAACTAAATAATACTGAAACATGAAGAGTTGTAAAATGAGAAGAGTGCATGATAAATGCACGTACCTGCGTATTTGCCGACACAAGCAGACATGGGCGCTTTCTGAGTGCCAGAGATGAATTCTTGCTGAAGAGGACAGGGAAGAAATGAGTTATTGCTTTGACACTACAAAATGCCAGCCAAATGATACCAGCTTTATCCTCAAAGTCTTGGATATGTGGAGAAGAGAGCGATAGGTACAAAATAAAAACAGTGTTCTGTACAGTACCTCTCTCATATTTCAACCACACATGTGCGTGCATCCGAACTTACAAACCCTAACAAGAGAATTTCTTTTGGATATAGAAGCCAAATGATGCGTTGAACAAAAAGAAAAAAGAAGCCAAATGATAGTAACAAGAGTTCCAATTATATTTATATATGGTACACAAGATTTGCAGATGGAGTAGTATAAAGAGTTCCAAGGATAATTATCTATGGTACACCGAATCCCAAGTGCCAGGTTGGATCAACCCCTCATTTGGGCATTTATAAGTACATCAAAACTGTTCCCAAAAACGGGAAAACGAACAGAGTTAAAGATGATTCCTTTGATAGTTTGTGTAGCGTTGTAGTGGATATGACGGTGAATACATCAATAAACTGCACTGCAGGACGTTGGCAGAGACAACTCATGCTGCAGGACTACAATGGCCTAGTCATCGTCTGTGCCAAAGTATCTGTCCCCAAACTCGCCCATACCAGGAATAACACGAAACTCTTCATTTAACCCATTTTCGATTTCTGATGTCACTATCTTTATTCGTGGAAATTTTTGGCAGACCACATGAACACCTTGAGGTGCCTGATTGAACAAAGAAAAAAAAATCTCAATCCAGCTGCATTCTTGTGGATAATATTTTGGAATTACAAGGGGTGTTAGAAGATATGAAAAAGGATCTGTTTTAGCTTACTGAGATAAGGTTTAGAAATATGATGTTTCCCTCGGGTACACCCTTGCTGATAAGGAGCTTGATAGCTTGAACCGCTGAGTTTCCTGAAATGATGTTCAATCTCAGTCAGTGTCACTAAACACTTCAAGTGTGTTGAATTGGCTAACAATGTGCACTAGAACAAAGAGAATAAAGGAAAAAAAATGTTTTTGGTAAAACTGATGAAGATTGACGGGTCAATTACCTGTACCGAGAATAGGATCCAACAATAGGACGTGTCTCTCTGAGATATCGTTTGGCAATTTCTCATAGACAAGCTGCAGAGTGAATCAGACATCAAACAGGGATGAAATAGAACAACTAAACTTAAATTGGAGGGAATCATTTACCTGTTGCCCATTGTCGCCTTCTCTGTGAATTAGGATCTTCCCAATCTTGATACCTTTGCAACATGCTCGCAACGCATTCTCCATGCTCTCACCACTAGCATTATTTCCAAACACCATCACGTTTGTGAGAGAGTGGGATATGCACGAATGCGGAAGTTCCTCTTGAATAAACTAAAGCTAGGATATAAGAAAGTACCTCCTAATCACAGATACACCACATAACCGTTTACAGAAATCCACACCAGAATACACGCATCCTGAGACAGGTAACCGGGTTATCTATGATCTATAGTCATCGTGTTCAACCACTACATCTACTGATCTACATAATAATCTTGTGAATTCACGAACAACATTGCAAAACGAAAGCTTACCTGTAGGAGTAATAACTTGCATTTCAGTAAAAGGCAGATGTCCAAGACCATGTTCTACAACCTGATAAATGTAGAAAAAAGATTCAACTAATGACAGAAATATTTGCTTAACCTTTTGAATGAGCTTTAATAAACCTACCAGCCGAATCAATCGATCAGCATAGAAGACAAAATCATGTTTGGTTGTCTGAGAATCTCGTATAAGGGTGTGCATCCCTCTTATCTGCAAGAAAAAAGCAAGTTTTTTGTGGCAAACAGAAGTCTTGTTTGGTAGTTAAAAGAATGTTACTAGTTAGATGAGATACCTGAAATGTCGAGTGTATAACATAGAGATTAGGATATATTTTACAGAGATCATGTTGACCCAGCTTAGTGCAAATATGTTGCACAATTAAGTCAATAGCTACGTGATTATCCCCACCACGGGGGATTATAATATCTGCGTATTTCTTCGTCGGAAGAATGAAGTCATCAAAAGCAGGCTTCACAAACTTTGAGTACTGCATCAAAAGGTTGACATCATATAAGATATGGGCAGAAAACATATACATTTGAAAACTTCAAACTAATAAGGGCAGAAAACATATACATTTGAAAACTTCAAACTAATAAGGGCGAAAAACATACGGATCAGAGCAATGGGATATTCGTAATGCAAGTGGTAAGCCATTTCTTGTTGTTGTTGCAAATAATATATGCAGTAACAATACTAACACGAGCTAACCTGGTCAAGTACTGTGCCTATATCCCTACCATTCTGGACAGTATCTCTTTTTATCCTTCTTGCCAAACGAACGTCAGCATCTACGTAGGAAAAATTGCAAAGTGAAACTGCTGAGCTGCTAATCTAACAAATTTAGAATAATTCTTAAACCGTATGAAGTTGTTCCTTCATACGAAATCTTACAAGCAGTAAAAATCCAAGTGAAACTACAAAAAAGGGCATGGAATGTTGTAGAAACAAGAGTTTACAGTAATTGTGATGGGAAGAGGTAACAAATTACCTGTGCATACAAAAATCTTCATGTTCATCAATTTTCTGACACGTGGATCATGGAATAAAAGAATCCCTTCAAGGATGATTACATCCGTAGGATTTACCTGCAAAATATAGTTCAAATCAGAGCATCAGATAAGAAAAATATATCTCCTGTTAGATTTCGAGCCAGATAAAAGCCAGTGATGACATCTAAGAAATTTGTTACATAGGCAGTAAAATCAATGAAAAAGGCGTCTCAAGTTCATAAGCATCAATGAACAATATGATTATGAGCGATGCTGAGAGGAAAGTTTGGTACCCTTCTGAAAACACTGCTCCTGTAAGTTTTGAAATCATATTTTGGAATATCTACAGCTTGCCCTTGCCTCAATTTCTCCATACAGGACAACAAATTCTCCGTGTCAAATGCGTCTACAGAAACATGAATAATTCATTAGAAATTAGAATCCAAGATAAAATAATTAACGGAGGATGACAAAGAGTAACACATAAGACTTTTGCTCATAACTCCCAGCAACTAGTAAGGTATTGTCAGGGATAAAATTACTTTGATAAAAGAGAAAAATATCAATTACTAAGATATCACTGACGAATATGGTTGTTAATTATAATTCCAAAGAAGCAAGGAAAGATGTTTTACTCCTGATGACAATATGAATTGACAAGAGTAGATTACATCAAGCAGCGACACCCCTAATGTATTCTCACCTGGATGGTCAAAGTTATATTCATGAACTTTAGCAAGTTCTTCTTCAGTCAGATTATGATAGAACGAGTCCTGCCAAAGTATTTATCATTGGATATTTAGTCAGAGCAATTTGTGATTGATCATGGCGGCAAAGGTATTTGAGAATTAGATACATGCACTGCATAAATATCTAAACAATGGTGACAAGGTTGAACCATGTTAAACTTCAGTCATATACACGTTTATTAGCAGGTAATATTCTCCTTTTAGATCTCTAAATTGCGTGGGTTAGCTAAGAAAACAAAATTACCAGGTTAATAAGTACAACACGCTGATCATGCAGTTGCTGGATGATCATATCACAAACAGTAGTCTTTCCGGATGCTGCGCCTCCAGCAACACCTAACCATTAAAACGCAAGCCACAATCCGTCAAGCTTTTCTTTATCCACGACCAGTATTACTCAGCAAAAAAATTACAGCATTGTAAAAAGCAGAACTAACCTATAACAAAAGGCTGTCTTTGAATATCATCTGATGCAGAAGTGGTGTCCTTAACTGATACAGGTTCCAACCCATTCATGTGCCCATTCACGTGGAAACCAGAATAATGAACCTTGGAGGCGGTTTCAATCATGTCAACAACATTCTTTGAACCCATCCCGAAGACAATTCTGGACATTGAACATAGGTAGAGAGCTATATAAAACGTCTTAATCTCTTATCACAATAATGCATACGCAAAACAACACACAAGGAATGCTTATAGCTGCTGCTACCAATAGAAAAGATGCAAACTTTACTTGTTAAAAAATCCAAACTCACTATTCCTTTTACAATGTGAGTGCAAGCAAGCTCGCATTATCCAACAAAACAGAGAAGAAAAAGAAAGAATTTTTTTTTCAGCTGCAACCAAAAACTGATGAAGAAACTTGATAGGTAATGTAAATCTGAATTTTTTAATCTCCATAGATCAACAAAATGCAAGAGCAATTCCAAAAAAAGGAAAAAAAAAAAAGCTAAAACCTCAAGAGTTATCCACAGAAGTAAAAAAAAAAAAAAAAAAAAAACGAAGCTTGGAAGCAGAAACGCAAAAAGGATTTGAGCATCTCGAGGTGAAACAGTTGCTTTACACATAACACAGAAACAGATCGTTCAAAAAGCAGAATGAGATTCAAAATATTACCCAGATGCAGATTCGAGGATCTCAGGAAATCTCAAATAATGCAGTTTCTCTCTAGAAGTAGAAACAAAATAGAATCTCAGAGAAGAAAACAAAGGGCAGATTTTTAATTTCGATTTTAAATTAGCATTAATAAATTGCTTACATTGGGTAAAGCTGGATTCGGACATGATTGATTTGATATTTATTAAATTCAAGGAGCGTGTTTGAGGTGACGAAGACGCGAGTAAACGAAGAAGATCAGACGAAGACGACGAAGCTTTGGAAAATTATTATATTATATTTAATTAAAAAAAAAAAAAAAAACAAATCTAGATATATCTATCTTTTTCTGAAAAAAAAGTCGTATACTTTTATAATTTCTCAAAATCAACCCCACGATTGTGATTTTAGATCTAAAATATCGGATTGCGATGGACCCTCCTCACCCAGAACCATTCAATTCCCGGTTTACTACTTACTCAATTAAAATCCGGTACAATTCCCGGTTTACTCTACTTACTCAATTGACCCAGATCAGAAGTGGTTGATTTGGGAATATTCGCGACTCTGTTTCCATCACTCTCTCTCTCTCTCTCTCTCTCTCTCTCGAAGGTTCGACCTTTATGGCAGCAGCAGCGATGTCTTGCGCTGCGTCGCTTCGTCTACTCCCCTTCAAACCAAACTTGTTTGCTTCTTCAGTCCAATACCCGGCCAAAGCTCTGATTTTGCGACCGCTTAAACCGTCGGAACTCCCTTCATTTCGTCGGACGATCATCACCTTCCAGAAAATTTCAACCGGAAACGTTCGTCCACCATCAGCTTCACCTCCGTCGAGTTCTGAAGACTTTCAACCAATCGAAGAGCTTCCTCCGGAGCTACAAGAGATAGTGAAGCTATTCCAATCGGTACAAGAGCCGAGAGCTAAATACAGGCAGCTTATATTCTACGGTGAACATCTTAAACCACTCGATCCTCAATTCAAGACGAGGGAGAATAAAGTTGAAGGTTGCGTTTCTCAGGTTTGGGTTAGGGCTTTCTTTGATGACCAACGCAACGTTGTCTATGAAGCTGATTCTGATTCGTCTATCACTAAAGGCTTAGCTGCTCTTTTAGTCCAAGGTTTATCTGGTAGACCTGTCCCTGAGATTTTGAGGGTTACACCTGATTTTGCTCTTCTTCTAGGTTTGCAGCAGAGTCTGTCTCCTTCTAGAAACAATGGATTCCTTAATATGCTTAAGCTGATGCAGAAAAAGGCTCTTCATTTGGAAGTCAAAGGTGAGGAAGATTCAAGTTCTGAGGAGAGTTTAGAATCCAGCTTCGTACCTACTCCTGAAACAAACGGTGGAGTAAGTGTTGTTGACAAGGATACGGAGTCCAAGCCTAGTTTTGTTGAGGATTTGGGAGCAGAAGATTCTGATGGTGGCTCAGATGTTGTTGCTTTAGGGAGTAGAGGGATGAGGATAAGAGAGAAATTGGAGAAGGAGTTGAATCCTGTTGAGTTAGAAGTTGAAGATGTTTCTTACCAGCACGCAGGACATGCCGCTGTTAGAGGTAGTGCTGGTGATGATGGGGAAACACATTTCAACTTGCGAATCGTTTCGGATGCTTTCCAAGGCAAAAGCTTGGTCAAGAGGCATAGGATGATATATGACTTGTTGCAAGAGGAGTTAAAGAACGGGTTACATGCTCTCTCTATTGTGGCTAAGACTCCGGCTGAGGTTTGAAGGTGAGGCAATGGAAGAAGTCAGGTCCAGATTCTTTTTCTTCTTTATGTCCATTTGCTTTGGTTTTTGTTCTCTAGACCTTTGAATAATGTTGAGGCTTAAGAGCTTGAACAGGAGGATCATGTTATATCTGTGGATTCTCTAAGTGAGAGATTGTACCAAAAGATTGAATCGTTTTGGAGGATATATCCCAATTAATATATAATGTTTTCACCACATGATTTGCAATTTGCAAACTGCATTCCCTTTATCTTGCTAGCATCAAGGTCTTCTTTTGCTATGGTTTCTTGATATTAAGTTTTGATGTCTACGCTTTGAGAGTTCTCGAGAGATGAATAGGATCAGAGAATGCTCAAGCTTGTTATCCATATGACTAAGTTTGAATCGTTAGTGTCACATCACCTAAGGAAAGTATAAGGGATTTATGGAGCGACATGGTATATTCAAACTTGTTATCCATTAGACATGTGAAGTTTCTTGTTCATTTCTCATTCTTCTAGATACTCAATCAAAGTTTGTATTGTCTAATCATTGATACTAGCTGGTTTGAGGGACTGCAGGCAAAAGAAAGAGATTTGGTTGCTTTACTTCTTTCTTTCTGAAAGGAGTTTCATAAGATCCCTGTTTCAGTCTACCGTTAGACATGTGATGTTTCTTGAAGCCCCATTAGCTGAGACTTGTGGGGTATAATATACAATCAGCTTTACATGTCTGTCTAGTGAAACCAGTTGTGGTTTTAGCCAACCGATTTCTGCTTAACTTTTCTCTCCCTGAGACCATTGTATCTAATATCAAAACTTTCCTGGAGAGAATATTAATTTTAGTTGAGATTTTGAATTTTAAAATCCTCTATGTTGGCATATGCTAGAAAATGGGTAAGCTTCCTCTTTATTATCTTGTGTGTTTTTGATTACTTTTAAGTAAAGGGAACCAACATAGGAATCTAATGCTTGTACCTCTTTTGCTTTTGGTCTTTCTTTTCTCTGGTGGTTCAGGTATGTTGAACTGTATTAAAATACAACACTGTTCTTGGCACTGTGTCTAATGGATCAATTATGAATCTGTTGCGTAGAAAGATAACATCTTTCCGGTTTCTTTATCTGGGAAATAGTACAAACTCCGATCTCCGTTCTTGGATAGAGTTCACTAGGTCTTGTTCTTTTATACAATTTGTGGGTAAGCAAATAGAGATATATAGTTGCAGAACATGCCAAAGCTAGAGACTTTGAAGATGACTTCTGACTCAGAGAACCATATCGTCTTCTTCATTGTTTCTTCGTCGTGCAGCTACGAGATAGCAGGATTCCGGTTGGTGGACCGGTCATCTGAAGTTGGCACCTCCCGTGTAGCAGATAAGAGTAATGAATCATTCCAAAATGAGCTCTGACTTTGAAGGTACCTCTAATTTCATATTCTATCTTGTTGTTTTGCACCTGTCTCCTGAGTTCCACCGCGTGGTTTACAGGCAAGCATACCAAACTAGAGATCAGATGGATTGGTTCCAACCTCGTCTCGCGCTTTTTCTGTGAGAATGGCTCGACCACTTGCTGTGCAATCAATCTATTGAAGAAGAAGAGCTCAATCCCAAGCTTCTCAAACCTCACTTCAATCTTCTTATTAGGGTTGGTAAAATTCACCAGCATGGACAAATCGCCATTGAAAAACAGTGGAGAGTCAAAGTAGATCGTGTGTAGGTTGGCGTTGGGGATGTCAAAAACAGGTGTTCTTGGTCTAATCGCAAGAAACACAATCAACGTAGCAATCCCAAGGAAGATAAGTAAAAGGCTGAACACAAAACACAAACCGGCAACACACCATATCCACAGACTAGTCTTGCTATTCCGTGGCTGCCGGAGAATCACCCTATCTGCATCTTTCCTCGCCTCTGTATCAAGACTGTTGAATCTAACCGCTGCTGGCTTTGTTAAGACCACTTGGCTAACTGGTGTTGACAGCGTGCTTTGTGGTGTTCTCCATGGCGTGGTTCTTGGAGTATACCATACAGAAGATGGCGTCTCCCATGGCGGCGTTTCGGACGGTTGCAACCGCGGTGGAGGAGGAAGAGGTGGTAGATTTGGCATGGGTTATGTGATCAATGAAAGGAAATTTGGAAATGTGTAATGTTTATGGGTTAAATAGGAGAAAAATAAAGTTAAGTTTTTGCGGTGTGTAAAAAAAAAAAAAGTGAAAGCGAGAGTTTTTGGGCAAAAGAAGAGAGCTTTGCAATTTGCGTAGTGGCAGTGGGGTTTGGTTTTGAAATGAGTGGGACCATGCGTGTCGTTTTGAAGAACTACTAAAGCAAATCTCGGTGGATTTAAAGTTTGAAAACTACATGCGTTTTCTTTTTTCTTCTTAACAAGTGGCTTTCCCTAATTAAAATCTGAGATTTTAAAGAGTTTTGATTGATTACAGGGGACAAAATACAGATACTTAGTTGATTAAACAAACTCAAAAGTTAGTATTTTAGAAGGAAAAAAGTGGAATTACCAATCAGTTATTCTAGGACTTAATTGACATATTAAAAGTTATAATTATACTGTATGAAAATATATGATTTGAGAAGCAATATTGATTATTGACTAACCTTTATATTATTTTGTTTTCTTTTGATAAAAAAAAATTATAATGATAAAAAAAAATTCATTTGTTTTAAGATTTAGTCTCAGGTTATCTAAAGATAATTAAAAAAAATCATTTGTTTTAAGATAATCAAAATGAGTTTGTTCCTTGGGTAACTGTGCTTCTTTTTTCTTCTCACTTTTTTTTTATTATTATTTGGGTAGTTGTAATGTGTGGTTAGTTGCGGATCCATAATAAAACACTTCACCACTAAGATAAAGCTTTTTTTCCCTTGGAAAAGTCATAATAATTCCATTTTCGTCTTTTGGCAATGATCATGGTTTTCTTCCTATGTTGATCATTTTAATCTCCTGGATCTTTTTAAGAGTAGTATCATCACTAAGAAAAACAATTGGTGAAACAAAAATAAGTTGATTTCTATATGGCATATTTCATTCAAAAACCAATATGAATTTCGCTCATGTTTTAGTCCATAAAACACTATTTTCTGTGATATCGTGATAATAACTAAAATAACGTGCAAAAACCTCCCCACACGCCGATAAAATACAAAGATAACTAGAGTATTTGTAATTTTCATTACAGCTAAATATTAATTTTATTCACTGATATCTTCGATCAATCAAACGTCATGTGTTTTTTTAACTGGTAATAATTTGATTTAACGGTAAAATGACCAAAATATATATATATATTATAGTGGACATTGGATAACTCGTATAAAGGTCTAAAGGTAATGATTTCAAATTTTCAACTTTCAAATATGATATTTAAGATCCTAGTTATAAGAATAAATGAATGTGAAACGGTTTTATTCTTACAAGAAAAGGGTACATGAAAGGGTAAGTAACTAAGTAATTAACTTCGATATATCAAACCGGCACAGAACTCTAAGAGCTGAATAATAATCAAGACAATGAACTTGAAGCAACCCTTTGTGTTGTGACTCTATGAGTGTGTATGTGTGTATATATATGGTTTATAGGAAAGGAAGTCTTCAGATGTAATGGAGATTTCAGAAAAATGGATAGGACCCTATAGTAGCAAACACAAAATCCTTCTTGTTGGAGAAGGAAACTTCTCATTCTCACTATGTCTAGCTTCAGCTTTTGGCTCGATTCGGAAGGTATGTAAAAACCATCATTTAGGAGCGTATATATAATATTTATGTTTATCTATAGCTAGTGGTATTAACCATGTGACTGATGTCTGATGACTTGAATCAACAAAATCTTACATGTAGATGAATTGTGCGTAAAGTATATGGATGCAATGGATAACATAGGCATATTGAAGAGATTCGGGTGCGATATCCAGCATGAGGTTGACGTGAACACAATGAGTTTCGATAATAGTTTGAGCCTGCAACGCTATGACCGCATTGTCTTCAATTTCCCTCACGCAGGATCTCGTTTCTTTGGTCGTGAATTTTTATCTAGAGCCATCGAGTAACTAACTCTTTCATTTTCTTTTACAATGTAGTTTATGATTAGGACCGATGTAATGATAAAATGCTGTGTTTTGGATCAGGGGCCACAAAGAGTTAGTGAGGGGGTTTCTTGAGAACGCTAAGGAAATGTTGAAAGACGACGGGGAGATTCATATCACACACAAGACAACGTATCCATTCAGCGATTGGGGAATAAAGAAGCTGGCTAATGGAGAAGGTTTGAGGCTGGCTAAGAAATCGAAGTTCGAGCTGAGTCAGTATCCGGGTTATATCAAAAGAGAGGGAGTGGTGGACGTAGGAGTGATGATTACTTCCCTGTTGGTGAATGTTCTACTTACATGTTTGTCCAATCCTAAACTTATGCGCGAATCTCGCTTTCTTTATGGTATTTATGTTAACTAATTTAAAATTTTTGGTCCGATCGAGCGAACCTTAACACGTCTCTTAATTATTACATGTTTACTTTTGCTCATCAGTGGTTAGTTCCTTCTTAAAACTCTAGAGTAATATGTATATGAATATACCAAAACTCTTATAAATTATAATAATTAAAATATCTAAACACTCTTTAATTTCAAGATAATCTATTAAAAAACCATACATTTTCATAAAATTAATAATTCTATGACTTAATTTTCCTCAAAACTTTGGTCAGCTAGTAAACTTTTTGTCGTTGTTTATCATTCAAGTGCAACTATGTGACATGTTTTACATGTACCATACATGCAGCCCTGCATGTCTAGGGAATATATATATTTTTCTTAATAACAAAAAAAAAGACGAGGAAACTAAATTGGTTGAGAACTTGAGATCAACAATTTAGTTTATTTGGTTGTTGGTCCGAAGAGTTGGTCGATTTATTTGTCGTTTTCTCGATATTTAAACATGCATTCATGTGAACGTCGATAATAGCGATAGGCATCCATTTTTCGCCAATAAATGAAAGACTAAGAAACTAATTAAATTAGTTGTGACTTAACAGCAATTTAGTTTAATGGTTGGTCCAAAGTTCTATTTATTTTCTTTTTGAAAAAAATTATATCCCAGGGTTGAGATTCAAACTATATAATTCAAAATTATTTTAGGTGATGCATGGAAGTTGTTGGGAACTTTTGATTAATCGTCGATGCAAAAGACATGGACCTACACGTGCCAATAAATATATACCAAGCGGCCAAGAGCCACTATACAGAGAGCCTTTCAAACTCTTTGAACCAGGTCAAAATATTTTCATAGGGTCGACATGGCTTGCCAAAAGACTCTATTCGAGAAGCAAATTCTTGACCTGTACGACCAAATATCTAAACTCAAGAGCCTTAAGCCTTCCGAAAATGTAGACACCTTGTTCAGACAGCTCATGTCCACGTGCTTGCCGACGGAGACAAACATCGACGTCAAGAAGATGTGCCCAAAATTCCAAGCCATCAGAACCAATCTCATCAAGCTACGTAGTGAAGCCGAAGGATTTTCGGAGAAACACTTCTCCACGATCTTAGGATCTGTCGAAGACAACCCACTTCACCATTTAGATCTCTATCCTTACTACACAAACTACCTCAAACTTAGTAAGGTCGAGTTCGATCTCCTCACGCAACACACGAGCCATGTCCCGACGAAGATCGCTTTCATCGGTTCCGGTTCTATGCCCTTAACATCCGTCGTCTTGGCTAAGTTTCACCTCCCAAACACGACGTTTTACAACATCGACATCGATCCTCAAGCCAATTCCCTTGCTTCCTGCCTTGTCTCACGCGATCCCGACCTCCCCAATCGCATGATCTTTCACACAACGGATATACTCGATGCCACGGAGATTCTACGTGGCTACGATGTCGTTTTCTTGGCATCTCTTGTTGGGGTGGACAAAGAAGCCAAAGTCAAAGTCATTGAACACTTGGAGAATCACATGGCTCCTCAATCTCTTCTCATCCTTAGGAGTGCACGAGGCCTTAGATCTTTCCTATACGTAGACGTTGATCCTTGCGATCTAAAAGGTTTCGAGGTCTTGGCGATTTATCACCCGTCTATGTCTGATGGCTTTGTGAACTCCGTGATGGTCGCACGCAAACTCAATGATTGATTGAGTGAGGTATATCGGGAGTCGATCATTAAATTCATAATAAACAAGGCAGATGATGATTTCCATCATGATCAAGATTACGAAATTAGGTCAAGATTGGAGCCGTTACTTGTGGAACAAGGGAGGCTTCCCTCATGACTCATGAGGGTCACACTTCCTCGTTCAAAATTATTATATAGTTCTGTCTTTTGTTATTGTGTATGTGTTGGACCAAATCTGTATTAGTTGCTGTGTTTCTCTGTCTCTCTCTCTCTCTGCTTATTATTATTATGATGTATTGATGTCTCTGTATCATACTCGGTTTGAACGTTTCCATATAGCAGTTAACTAACTAGCCCAATCGGTACAATTACAAGCCACCAGATTTAGTAAGTAGAGACGAATGTTATAAAAATAAGCGCTTTCTTTGGCTTGGTAAAGAAACGCTGCGTTTTTGACAAATCCGGTAAACCAAGAAATTTACAGAACCGAACCGAGATTGACACAAATTCAAATCAACAAACGTGAAATAGTAGAAGAAGCGGGCCAGGTCAAGGTAGGTAGCCTCTCAATGATTAAGAGGGAACCAGCTGTATCCAGAAACCTTCTGAGTCAGTAAGAAGCTTCTGCGGAGCGGTAAAAAAAACACGAGTTTTATGTCCTCCGGGTAATATCAACTGAATCAATCAGTCCCACACACACAGACGCACACAGCTATAAAGGCCCAAAAAAAGAAAACACCATCCACCGACGTCTATTGTAGATTTTGGAGGTCTTAATAAAATATACTTGTGTGTGTGTGTGTGCCAGATTAGCTCCCTACTGATCCGCCGCCGCCGCACTTCCTCGATCTCCGCCCAGCTCCGTTCTTTTCTATCTCTGTTCAGTTGTTTCTCCAGGTAACAAGCAGCTGAGGAAGAAGTAGTAGCCGTCGTGGTGGTGATGATGATGATGACTTCACTTGGTGGTGGTGGTGGAGGCGGAGTTGGTGGTGTTACTGGTGGAGGAAGATTTGTTACGTATCCGCCGCCTCTTTCTGTGCCTCCGTCGGCTCCTCAGTCACCTAACTTCTCTGGTGGTGGTCTCCGATCACAGCCTTCTTTCCTCGTTGAGCAAGAGAAGTAATTTTAAATCAATCTCTTTTTTTTGTTACTTCTTCTTCTTCTTCGTCTTGTAGTTGTCTTGTTTTCTTTTTTTGTTTTATCTCTGTTCTACTGATTTGGATCTTAAAGTTTTAATTTTTATCACAAATCTCGAAACTTTTTGTTTTGTTTTGTTTTGGGTATCGTCTTTTTTTTTTCATTTCTGGTTCTTGTTTCTCGTACCGAGATCTATGCTTTCTATTTCTGATGTCCCCTTGGATTTTCACATATGTGTTGTTGAGTTGCTACCTACCCACCACTGCAAATTAAGCTCTTTTTTTTAGCTCAAACTACTTCCGTTGTGTACTGGATTCTATAGAAAGTCTTTTGCTTATAATTTGAAAACCTTTATCTAAATCTATGATTTTATTGATTGGGTAATGGATTGTTAATGCCTCAATATCTTATAGAATCAGCTGTTGTATTCGTTTTGTGATGGTTGACTTCATGAAGCTATAAATACTCCACTATGCTTATATATGCTGATGTTTGGAGCAAGGATGTACATATTAAGATCTGACATTTTCTTGCATACGCTTATCAAACGTGATTGCTAAGTGAAAATCAGTGGAACTTCTTGTTTTCTTATATCCTCAAGGCCATACTAATTTCGATAATCTGCAATGTCTCTGTTGGCAGGTATCTTTCTGAGTTACTTGCAGAACGTCACAAGCTTACTCCATTTTTGCCCGTCCTTCCACATCTTTGCCGGCTGATGAACCAAGGTGAGCCATACTGTTTTTAAAACTAGAGTTTCTTTCTTTCTTCATAACATCTTTTGTAATTTTCGTTTCTTGTTTCAGAACTACTATCTTTGTACTTTTGCTTAGCATTTCTTTTAGTTAGATGTTGGCAAAAAAAAAAAAATATGACAGAGTAATTGTACAACCCTGTAAGTAAGAAATCTTACTATCCAATAAGACATTTAGTCTTATTTACCTTACTATTAACTAGAACATTCAATGATAGTGTGGAGTATTGCAGTTGAATTGTGGTTCTAGTAGAGTTTAGAAATGACTTTTCACTGATGTTAATTTTACTATGAAATCCAATTTCTTGGAATTCTTGTCCTGAGTTGTTTCATAGAAATCCCTGCATAGAAAACCTTTCTGATATTGAACAGATTACACGTGTGACCTTCGTAGAGATCATAGCAAAAGTTAGTGCATAGTCTTTGTTTGCAGTCTGCTACAATCTATTTTAACTAGAGTGTGAACGTTAATATTCACTAACTTAGTTGAGACTATGATGTCTCTCCATTCCACTATCATTGTTGGTGATGGATTTGTTGACTAATTCTAACTGGTGCGTCTTACTCTTGAAAATTGACATTTTTTGGAACAGAAATTTTGCGTGTAACCACGCTGTTGGAGAATGCTTTAAGTCAGAGTAGGTTTGACCACCCTAGCCCTCTGGCTTCTGGAGGGATATTTCAGAATGCAAGAGCTGACATGAACGGATGGCCCTCACAATTTCCATCAGAAGTATGACTACTAACCATTAACATAACTCTTTTTCATCTAATTCATACTATTTCTGTAGAAGCTTTTCTTGACTTTAAGTCATACTGACATAACTTGCTTTGACTTACGGTTAATCGTAGTTCATAATGACAGGTTGCCAGGGCTAACACTGTATATTAGTAATGTTGTGCAATGTTTTTGACTTTGGGTCAGTGCAGTAACTAGATATTAAGTTTATAAGCTACAGCTTGTGAAGGATTGGATATAACATGCTCTAATCTTTACAAATTGTTCTATGAATATTATGAAATAGGATAAGCAGTTACAGGTTGCTAAGTTGCGACAATGCAATACATTGCCCCTTATTCCGTGGAAGAAGTATTTGATAAGATTTATTTCATCTTCTTCTTGGTTTTCATAGTGCAGTCATATGTCTGTAACAGGTTCGTATGCGTTAAGGTTGACATGGCTTTTAACAGGTTGTTGGTTTATCTTTTGATTTGCAGAGATCTGTTTCATCATCTCCAGCACCAAATTGGCTAAACTCTCCTGGTAGCTCGTCTGGTCTCATCGTCAAGCGAACAATCAGGGTGGATATTCCAGTCGACAAATACCCAAACGTATGAATCTTTACCACCTTCCTTGCTGAGAGCCTAAACTATCTTTGTCAAAGTATAAACTATAATTTGATAATTTGCAGTACAATTTTGTTGGTCGCCTCTTGGGTCCTAGAGGAAACTCCCTCAAACGAGTGGAAGCGAGTACTGATTGCCGTGTTCTGATAAGGGGCAGAGGCAGCATTAAAGATCCGATTAAGGTTATTACATTTTTCATATGTTCAGATAAGAAAACCCTTGACTCCAACTGTATCTTCATTCTTTAGCATGGTTGTTGCAGGAGGAAATGATGAGAGGGAAGCCAGGGTATGAACACCTCAATGAACCACTCCACATCTTAGTCGAGGCAGAATTACCCATTGAAATTGTGGATGCACGTCTCATGCAAGCTCATGAAATACTTGACGATCTACTTACTCCCGTGGTTTGTTCATAGCTCCTTCAAAGATCTTAAACCAGAGATACACATAGTAGTTATCTATATATAACTATACTTGCTTTATGTATCGTTTTAGGAGGAAACTCATGATTTCTACAAGAAACAACAGCTACGTGAATTGGCTCTTCTCAACGGAAGTCTTCGAGAAGAAGGCTCTCCAATGTCTGGTTCCATCTCCCCTTACAATAGCCTCGGCATGAAGAGAGCCAAGACAAGGGGCTAAAAGCACACCTGAATTCATGTTTGTGCTTGCGCCTCTCACCTTTCCAAGAAGGTATATATGCACCGTAACCGCTTCCTTCAAAACAAGAAGGCTTTGGAGATTCTGTCTCCATACCATCCTCCACTTCCTCGGGCTACCGGTACCGTCTCTAATCTCTGGAATAAAAAAACAAAAAAAAAAAACACCGTCGTATATGAATCTGTGTCTATCTTATTTATCGTGTCCCGGAGAGGGTTCAGACGACAGAACTAGGGGCAATACAAAGGCATGAGTCTTTTGTCTCTGTCCGAGATTATTTTTGGCTTGCTTGTTCTTTTCTTTATTTGGTTTAGTTGGAGACTACTAATAAGTTTTGTTAGTTAAAGCCAGTTTTTGGGTAAAACATCATGGTTTGTGTATTGGTAATGAATTATTCTGTTTGCATTACATAAACATCAACATATCTTTTGTTACTTGCTTACTACATTCTGCAAACACAAAACACGTATATAGAGTTAGAAACTCATCAAATTCAAGCCTTCTCGTTGTTGTCTTCTTCATCTTCTTCTTCATTCTCATCTATCCCAACCCACTGCGTAAATGCGAACAGAAACTCTTTGAAGTTCACCATTCCGTTCTTGTCCCAGTCCATTTCCTCTGCAGACATAAGATTCAATATCAATATAACTTGGTTCAAGGGAGGAGAAAGTTTGAGAAGCAGAGGAATTTTATATATAGAGAGAGAAAGAGTTAGGGACCAGACCAAATCTTTTCATTGCAATACGCCCAGATGATCGTTCTCCAGATTCATCAATGGCTCGGACCATCTCCTCGCGGCTAACATATCCGTCCTTGTTGTCGTCCAGGAACACAAATGTGTCCACAAGTGTCTCAAATGTTGGTTCCAGTTTTGGCATTCCCATCGTCCATTTCTATTCATCATACCAAAAACTCTCAGAGACCGCGAACAACTGATTAAACCGATCAAACAGAGCATAGATTTGCGGTTACCTTTTGGAGAGTGGATGAATCATCCTTAAGAAGATAGACGAGGCAGAGAAGAACGATGAATTCTGTAAATGTAATCCCCATATCCTCGTTAATATCACAAGCCTTGAACAAATCATTTATCTCATCTTCCTCGAACGAGATTTCTAACTTCCTGATACAATTCTTTAGCTCCGTGTGATCGATAGACCCGTTGGAGTCCTCATCTGCCCAAACCAACCAATTAAACAACCATACAGCTCATGAGAGAAAGAAAAAAAAAAGCAGCGATCTAGAATCTGCCGGTTTTTGCACTCACCGAACTCTTGGAAAATAGCTTTGCAGTTTCGAAGACCAACATCGATCTTTGGGAATTTGAGGACAATACTGTTGAAAGATTTCATTGTGGTGCCTCTCGTTGCCCTGCGTTGCACGGCTTCTATGATCTTAGCCTCTAACTTTGTCTCTGGTACCCATTCTGTTTCCAGAGATTCGGATTTCGTCACTACACCTCCCATGTCTCTGTGCTTCGAGATCGGATCGTAGATTCACCCTCCAAACAAAAATCTAGTTTCTTGTAAGACAAGGCAGCTTAACGTTTTGTCTGTCCAAAAACACAAACGCTGTCTGATTCCAAGATTATCAAACCGAGATCTAGATTCAATAAAGAAATGACGGGGAAAAAACAAAAACTAAATCGAGACATAATAGATAAAGGACAAGTTTCGCAATCAGACAATTAATGTCACACAAGAATCAGGCCGAAAGGAAAAAAAAATAAGGAGAAGAGAAGAACCTGTGTTAGTTTCTTGTTTGTCACGAGATCAAAACACAATCACAGATCTGTTTAATGTGTCAAATGATTTTTTTAACCAGGAGAAACAAAAAAATATTTATTTGATGTTGCAGATTTGAGACGAAGAAGCTTTTGTAATAAATGGCGTGAAGAACGCTGAAGCTTCCACGTAACTGCGCATATGTCATTCATCTTATTATTTTAACACAAACTCTCCATCTTCGTCTGACTTTTCTCCATCTGACTATTATTGTTTTAGTTTAACAACTAGATTATTATTACCCACGGATTCAATTTATTTTATACATAAAAATTCAATATTTTCTATATTAATATCATTTTTTAGTATTAAACAATATCATCATATAATCTTGATATTTTACATTTAGCCTGCCATCTGTTATAAAAATTATAAATTTATAAAATTAAAAGTTTATAACTCATTTTATCATATAACTAATTACATTTCAATTGGTAAATAATAATGGAATATGTAATAAGATATGCAAAATGTTGTACATATAACTTTAAATTGTGATACTACAAATAATAACTTTAAGATATGATATTTATTAAAATGGTAAGAGCTTATTATGTAAATCTTAAAGATAATAAATAAGATTTTATTTTGTTTAACTATGAAGATTTTGTAAGATTTGTAAAAAGTTTGTTTATATTATAAAAATTGATTATATATTTTATTCCTTTAAGTGATATTATTCTTTAAATTAGATCAGTACAAATGAATAAATGATACACTTAAATACACTTAAATCTCGATCTCGATTATCAAGGAACCCGCCGTAAAGCTAAATTATACAAATAATACAATTAAATACATTTAATTTATTAATGTCTTAGTTCCATAACCAACTAATAACCCATGTATAGTCTACAGAAAAAGTCATATCCTTCCAAAAATAATAAAGTAGGAATAATGAAAATTAGTTACCACTAATCTTGACTTTGATTATTAGAATTAGTCGCCATAAAAAGACGTTGATGATTGATGAAGATTATGTTTGTGTGTATGAATTTTTTTTGTATTCTCTTTTCTGATTTAGGATTTGGTTTAGGTATTGGTTTAGGATTTAGGATTTAGAAAGAATTTTAATGACTTTATGTTCTCGCTGATTGTTAGAATCATAGAAAATTGAAAATTAAAAATGAAGGATTCTAAGAAATTGTTTAGGAAGTTTTTTAAAATTTTGATGATTTGTTTTTTCTAATCTTGTAAAATCTTTCTATTTGATGAAAGAGTTTTCATGACTTTTGTTATGAATGAAATGATATAAAATCCTAAACCAATAACATAAAATTTGAATTCATTAACAATCCAAGATTCTTTTGTTTTACTTGAATAACATAAAACTTTTAATGATTTTATAAAACTCTTAATCAAATAACACTAAATTTATCAAGATTTTAGATAACTTTTTACAAATCCACAACCAATAATACCAAATTTTTAAAGAGTTTTTAAAAGTCTTGATTGAATAACAACATATTTTACCTAACTTTTAAAGTCATTAAAATTCTTTCGAAATCCTAAACCAATACCTCCCCGTAGTCGCCATAAAAAGACGTTGATGATTGATGAAGATTATGTTTGTGTCTATGAATTTTTTTTGTATTCTCTTTTCTTTCTCTTTTCTCTCTCTTTTCTCCATTGTCTCCTAATTTTCTATCTCTGATTTCAGAGTGAATTGGTGTGGTAACCAAAATAAGAAAAATATCGAAGAATATAGCAGGTTAATTCAAAAAATTAAGTATCTAATAAAAATTACCAATAAGGATGTTGATGGTTTGGTGGAGGTGGTGGTTAAGGGTGGCTGGAGGTGGTGAACACCGGAGTTGGTGGGTGGCGGTAGTGACCAGAGGTTGGTCGCCGACGATGGTGGACGAAGATCGGTGGTTGGCGGTGGTGGCCGGCAGTGGTGGCCGGAGGTAGGTGGCCGGCGGTGATGGCCAGAGGTAGGTGGCCAGCAGTGGTGGCCGGCGGTGGTGGCCGGAGGTAGATAGCCAAAGGTCGGTTGTCGGCAGTAGTGGTCAGAGGTCGGTGGCCAGAAGTAGGTGGCCGACGGTGGTGGTCGGAGGTAGGTAGCCAGAGGTCGGCTGCCAGCAATGATGATCAAAGTTCGGTGGCCAGAGATAGGTGGCCGGAGGTCGTGGCCGGCGGTGGTGACCGTAGGTCGGTGGCCGGCGGTGATGGTAGAAAGTAGTGGTTGAAGGTGATGTTGATGGCGATAAGTTAGTCATTAATATATAAAATATACAGTATATAACAGTTTTATGGTTAGAATAGTTAAACAATGAATTAAAGTTTGTTTTTTGGTTATAGGTTCAAATTTCCCCTGATTTTACAACTATATGTAGGTTCATGTTTACATATGATTAAATTAATTTATTGCAGAAAAATCTAAATTTTTATTTTCCTACGTACTAATTTAAGTGGAAATTTTTGTTTTGTTGATGTGTTAATTAATGACATCTCAAAATAAATTTAGAATTTATTTCTGTTCAGCTAACCATTAGATATATAATTATATGTTTTCTTAACTATTACGAAAGCAAATTTCAAAAGAAATGATTGTTTGGTTGGTTCAATAGAAGAGATATATAAGTACTTGCAATGTAAAAAATCAATAGTAGTTATCATTAAATTGTGAATGGTGGGGAAGACAGAACTATGAAATGTAAACTATAAAAAACTCTCAAATGAGATTTTTGTTTTTGTTTTTTAAAAGGAATACAAAAGAAACCTAAAATACATGAAAGACATAATCACACAAGGTTTTTTGGAGATACGAGACTCTCGATGTGATCCGGATAAGATGTGAGAAAAGACATTTTTTTTTTTTTTTTTTTTTTTTGATCAAAGGTGTGTTTTCATTCCATTAGAAGAAAAACGGGAGTACAAACAAAAGATAAAGTTTAGACAACAGCATAAAAGGGGAACCCAATAGCTTAAAACAACAAGGATACAAAGATAGATAAGGGCAGTTGATAAACGGGGTTTGAGAGCTATGAACCAGAAGCTAGAAAGCAACTCGGAACCTGTGAGATCAAGAAGTATCGATGCGTCATCAATGAGCAAGTCACTGAAATAAAGGATGACCACTGTCTTGAGTCGAAGACGAAGCGGCGTTGAAATGGCCAAAGCTGGAGAGCTCACCGGAATGAGACAGTCTACACGAAGTAGGGCTTTGATAAAGGGTCGAGCAAAGCTCTGATTATCAGCAACTGGATCGATGGTTGCAGTTTTAAGATAGGGTAGGCGTTGCTTGAAGAGATTGAGGTAACCACAACTCCTTGGAGTTGAGGTCATAATGCCACAATTCATCAAGCTTTTATGGAGGGACTTCAACAAGTTGGTAAGATGCAGGTTAGAGAACTTGGTAAGCAGGCTTGCTGGGGAGGAGAGGCTGAGGGGACACCGGTAACCACCGCACCAAAGGGGCGGGATCATAATGTGGGGTACCATCGTGAGATCTCCGTCAAAAGGGTTTTTCCTAGGTGACTCTAATAACAGGTTTTTCAAAAAACTCTTGTACCAAGCTAGGACCAATAGTGGCTTAACGATCAAAGGCAGTCGTCTAGCAAATGATACTATTAGGCTACACAATGGGTGCTTTGGGTGGAAAAGAGTGGAGTTCAGGCCAAACCTGGATAGGAGCTGCAGCTGGAAGAGTCTTTCTGTTGGTGGTAGGTAGCAATCGGGAGCCAAAGGTGCAAGCAAACACATCAAGACGACGGTTGGGTCGAAAACACGGTTACAATTCAATGTTGCAGCCCTCCAAGCAACGGTTGTCAGATGGCATCGACACAAATATCCAACAAGTAAAACAAAGAGATCCATTGTTCTGCTACCGAGGAGGCCTCGACTTGACCAAGCAGGGACAAACGGAATCAAAAGGATTTTACTTCATAGAACAGAAATATACGCATCTCTAAGTAGACAAGCTCTACAATCAGATTTATACGGTCGAGGGGGTTTTAGCCAGACAAAGCAGGTGCAAAACCTTACCGAGGGGTAATGTGGCCATATGATTCCAAGCTGGTGTAACCAGTACCAACGGGGAACTTTGCATCTCGAAAGAGTTTCACCCAAAAAAGAGCAAAGAAATATCCGCTGAGATGTCGAGAAAATTAAGAACAGAAAACCAGACCTGGGCTTTAACACTTGAGCGCATGAATATAAACTTTTGGTAATGGGCCATCCAAAGGTTATTGGGCCTAGAGTTAGCCAAAGGTCCATCACAGAAAAACCTAGTTTCCGGATGGCTGTGTAGAGGTTGGCGTTGGTGTGGCGGCGCAGGGACAAGTACACAAACAGATCGGAGCCGCTATACACCGTTGGAACAAGGGGCGTTGGAGGCCTGAAGCAGGGGGGTTTCAAGGCAAAGGGGGGATTGGAAGGAGTGAGGGATAGCCTCTTCGACGTCGTTTCAGCTTCTCGCTGCCGTGGGCTTCCAAACCGTGAATCGATACCTACCTGCAACTTAGCCGCTGGCTTTGGATTGACGGAGAGTTCAGTCATCCGAAGCAGAGTACCAGATCTGAAAGATTGGTTGGATTTCTTAGTAGTGAGGTTCGATATAGGGCTTGGGCGAAAGGATTGCATCGGAACGAGGGTCACCGGGAAGCTATCACGCCATCTATCTCTGGACAAGGGCCAGCGAGCCGAAGCTTCGCCGGCGTCGGAGAAGATTCTTTCCTCGAGTTTCTCGATATTCGGGACAGAGAGAGTTTTTTAGAAGTTGGTTCAAATATTGAGAAAAGACATTCTATCGTTCCTAGATCCATAACAACGCCTAAATTTCTCATAGTCAAGTCCTTTGACACTTCTGATCGTCTCTCTCACCGGATCATAATAAAAAACAGAAATATCTTTAAACAATTTTCCTGATACTACATAGATAAACTCACCAGTACTAGTGGCACCATTTAACGACCAAGTCCTCCCAAGCAAATCTCTTATAGGCAAAGGTATAACAAATTCATTTTCTGACCAGTCTTGTTTTTCAGCACCCTGCCAAACCCATATTTTGATAATATTTGAATAACTGCAAACCCATGCTAATTTTCCTTGGTAACTCAATATAGACTCGTGAAGATTTGATTCATGTCGGGGCACACGACTAGGTATTTGGATTGATTTGAACTGTTCGGACCTCACATCAAAACTCATAATGATCCGTTTGAATCTCATAGCCAGGATTTCTTTGGGAAACGAAGATATATATGCTCTATAATACACAACTCCTTTGATGCAATAATAATCACTACTAGCCAGATGATGAGGGCTATTTTTGGTCACCCTCCATGATTCTTGAGATCCTAATGTAAGAATTTGAGGGTTTTGATATTCTTCCTCTAATTTATCAGAATAACAGCCCATCAATAGTAGTTTATATGTATTGTCCATAGGGTCGTATTCTAAAAGGCTACCTACGGTTTTAGGTTTAAGCAAGGTTATATGTTCTTTCATAGTGGGATTCCAAATTACAATCTCTGTCTTGTTTCCGAAAGTGATCAAGCCATTGATAGAAATGCTACTGCAGCTGTATTGTCGACAATCTTTTAAAGGGGGCATGATATGAAAATTGTCCACATCAGAATAACTTGTAGACTTCTCATTTAAAGGCAGCATGCAGAAGAATCTCTTCCTCTCAATATCAGAATCGGTGAAGGTGAGAAGAAGACTTTGGGGAGGAATTGATGACTGTCGAACCGTGAACGAATTGATGAAATCTTGTTGGGTGGTAATAGACAACCATAGCTTTGATACACAATGAAACCTCAAGATAGATTTTGCAGGCAGTCTCATAAGTATCTCCCTCGTTAGATCAATGGGAATATATTCATGATCTGAAGATATTTTATCATTTTCGTATTTGTCGTCACCATGAAAACAATCTGATAAAGAGTTCTTGATTCTATGGATTACTTTTAGCTTCTCATCTCTTTTTTCCATGGCTCCTAATTTGAAATCCTTTGAATTAAGGGGTGTTTTTGATTTTCAATACCTTTTTTTGTGTATCTTTCATTTTAACAGTGTATATATATTATGTTAGATATGTAGGTTCATGTTTATCATATAACATTGTTTGGATATGTAAGTTCATCATCATATACATGTGGATATCTCTTTGAATTAATTTAAAGCATATAGGTTAGATTTTTGAGATTTTTTTCTCTTATAACAATTAATTAGAGAAACTATTGCATAAGAATGTTAGATTTAAACTCAAAGATATGGCTATATGGCATCCTCTTATAGGAACACATGGAGTAATTAAAGATCTGATTTAATATAATATATATAGTGTTTCTTCTGGGATTTATTTAATTTGTTAATCATATTAACTTTTCACAAGAATATCATACCAAAGATCTTTCTGTATAAATGAGAATTCAATTTGTGACACTATATATAAATATATAAATCCATACATTAATAACACTAATATTAAAAGATCTCTTATATTATTATATATTATATATATTAAATTAAACTATTCCCTCTGTGAGCATAGGGAATTTTTTGTTTATCTATTAGATAATTATATTAACCACTGGATATGTATATATGTATATATATATATATTCTTGATTAATTTACTTATCTTTTTATGATATACTTTAATTTACTTTATAAATATCTATATTTGATGCTTCTCTATTTCTATCCAAGTTTTTTATGTTTATTTAATTTTAAATTTTATAAAATCGGCCACCATATTTAAAATTAAATGGTTTGATAAAAATTATAGAGAATAATATCGAATCTCAAACATAAGAAGGGGAAAACAAAGGAGAGATTAGTACTTCATTCATTGTTCTCAGAATTGAATGTAAATGGTGCATGGTGAAAGACAGAGAACGTCGAATTGAGTCATTAATTTGACCGTCACGACTTTGTCCCTTTGTTCTTCTTTAAACATCAATATATTAGTGGGAGTGGTGTGATCATTTGTCTTATTAACTCAGAATTATCATCCGTTCTCTTTTTTTTTTCTTTTTCTTTTTCTTTTACTTTCTTTTGTTCCATATGTTAGAAACAAAAAGAGTAGGAAAATAAAATAACTCTACTGAATTATCTGCCTACCAATCACTTCGGTCTGTTCCTTTGGTCTGATGCTTTCATTTTCAGTTGAAACCTCAAAACTCTGACGAGACCAAACATGCAATAGTTTAGTGTCCTATATACTCAAATAGTTCTTTTAACATTAGGTATTCGACGTGTATAATCAAATTGATGATTGATTTGTGAACATGTTAATTAAGGGGTCAGAAGGGAAATACAGTATATAATTTGATGGTTGTGTAAGGTATATAAGAGTAATTTATTCCAAGAAATCACTAAACAGCGAAAACAACAAACACACTAGTTACGAGATGATGGCCAAATTGTCAAGGAAATTACTAAAAGACTAGAATATGAGAGTAGAAAGTCAAGGGTTTCATTCAAAGTATTATATTTTTTTTTTTTTGTCATATAGTATTATCAAACCAAATCGTAGACAAAATAAAATATATCGGAGACAAATTAAAACATACATTATTTCATAGTATTTTAATATTACTTTATATTTTAATTTCTTAGCTGTTTCAAACACGTTTCATCTTACAATACAATTTACATTCAATTTACAAGCCCAAGGCACTCATCAGGCAATAAAAAATAACTTTTATCACACTCCATCTTGCAATATAATTTCTTTATGATAATCCAATAAGTAACATTTATAATTTTTATATCAAAAATGTGCATTGTAACAAACTATACCTTACTTAATATTAATTGTAATTTTTTTATTTATTAAGATTTTTCATTTTCCTATAATTATTAAATAAATTTTCTTTTCATACATGTTAAAATATTATCAATATATTGACACATGTCGCGATTATATAAAATACTAACTTTGAAAACTAAGGTTTATATAATAAAATATATATAGAAAATAAATTATTTGGCTTGTGTTATATAGCTTAGTGAGCATTTCTAACCCTCTGGAACTCACTGCTAGATGCAGATGGTTCATGGGGAAGATGTGATCATGAATGCTGAGAAGAGGTAGACGACGTTCTTGGAAAAACTTGAGTACCTCTGTACAATTCACAGTAAGCCTTTTGCATTGTCGCCATGATGTATTCCGCCGCCGTTTTGTCATCAGTCGTTTGAATTGCCCCCATATTGAAACTGGCTATGCGCATTGGTATATGACTAGAATATGAAAGTAGAAAGTCAAGGGTTTCATTCAAAGTATTATATTCTATTTTTTGTCATATGTATAGTATTATCAAACCAAAATACCAAATCGTAAACAAATACTAAACATATCGCGGACAAATTAAAACACACATTGTTTCATATTTTAGAGTACTTTATATTTTGTTAGATAATCGCTGTTTCAAACACAAGTCGCCGACACAGCTATAACTTCGGTGAAACACGGCTTGCTTCGAAGATCCGCGTCCTCTTTTTTTTGCTACGTTTATGTATTGCTCGATGAGAAGTTTCGTCTTTGTACTCTTTTTCTCGTTATCAAAACATAAATTGCTATAGGTAAGTAACTAATTTGGACATATTCTGTCATATCCTAATATAATCCGCAAGCAAGAGTACGAAAGCAATACATAAAAGCTTAATTACTAGTGTAGATATAAATGGATTAATAACATATTTCTAATTTTACTAAAACAAGATTATACATAGTGTGTGATATATGTCGTTCCTATGTATATCATACTCTAAATTAAAAGTTTACATGAAATAAATATAAAATGATAATTTTCTATTAAATTTTACTAAATAGTATTTCATTGTGAATATGAAATATCCAAGGTTTTCATGTATTTTTTTTTCTAGAATTTTTCAATAACTTTATAAGATTTTCCTAAGAAATTTCAGTAACTTTATAAGATTTTCCTAGGAATTTTTGAGAATCTTAGTTTTTTTCTTTTTGGTTTATGGTATTTTTGGATTTTTCTTCAATTTTGATTTGGGTTTGGTTGAATTTTATTGGGGGTTTTTGGTTCGTTTCAACCTCTGTTACAAGTTTAGCTAAAAGAACTTTCTAAGGTGTATATTTACTGTAATATTGAAGTTCTGAATAATGACAAAGACAAATATATTTCTATTTCATCACCGTAAATATATTTTTAAATAAAAATATTAAAGTTGGCAAAACAGAAAGATACAAACGTATCGACACATTTCGTTATGAGGATAACTGGATAAGAGCTTCTTCATCGGACATTGGGTATATATGTGCATATATCGTAGGCTTCTCAATCTTATACGCACTTCCCCAATTTCCATATTTCTCACTTTTCTTACACGACTTGCTTAGAAGCTCAGTGTCTTTTTTTAGCTACGATTATGTATTGATCGAAGAGTGCTTTGGTCTACAAGTTATTTCACTTATAAAAAAATATAAATTGCTATAAGTAAGAAATTAATTTATATATTAACTAATATTTGACATATGCTGTCATTTCTTCATATAATCCACAACACAAATTCATGATCATTTAGAAATTAACGATTAGCCTCAACTAATTAAGGCACAAATATTAAAAATTCTTATTAGTGGTAAATATGTGGCTAAACATATGCATATGGAAAATGCGTGGCTATACAACAAAAAAAAACTCAGATATTGTTGAAAAACATAAATAATTGGTTCAATATAAAAAGTAAAAACTTAACTGACAACAAAAAAAAAATCAATAGTTTTCATTTAAAAGCACGAATGCTGCGGAATCACAAACTATGAAATATAATAAGCTACACGATTACAACAAAAAGCTAAAAGACATGAAAGAGTCACACAAAGGGTGAACAAATGTCCTTAAGAGACATGAGACTCTCAATGTGATCCGGAATAGGTTCGAGACAATACATGGGCTCGTTACAAGATCCATAGAAGCGCCTAAATGTATCATATTCAAGTGCTTTGACACTTCGGACACTTTTTCTGACGGGGTCATAATAAAAAGCAGAAATATCCTTAAACTTTAATTTCATCCGTAGATAAATAAATTCACCAGTATCAGTCGCAACTTTTAACGTAGCACTCCTAAGCAAATCTCTTTGAGGTAGAGGTATAATATTATCTTTATACGACCATTCTTGTTTATCAGCATCCTGCAAAACCCATATCTTGATAAAATCAAAATTATTGCAAACCCATGCTAATTTTCCTTGGTAACTCATTATAGATTCATGAATCAAGTTATCAAGCGTTGATCCAGCGACGTGGCCAGGTATTTGGAGTGATTTGAACTGTTCAGACCTCACATCAAAACTCATAATGACTATCTCAATGCTCTTACGTGATATATTTGCCTTATAATACACAACTCCGTTGATGGAATACCCAAAACCTTTAAAATAATGTAGAGGGCTATTCTCAGTCACCCTCCACGCTTCTTGACTGCCCAGTGTAAGAATTTGTGGCTTTTGATATGTGTCCCGACACCCAAGACCTTCTGCCAACGAAAGTAGCTTGTATGTATTCTCCGTAGGATCATATCCTAAAAAGCTTACTACGTACTTAGACATTTCAATAGGCTTGGACAAGGTTACATGCTCTTTCATGGTGGGATTCCAAATTATAACCTCTGTAAAATTTTGGAAAGAGATCAAGCCATGGTCAGAGTTTCGATAGTACTCGTATCGACCTTTTATAGGGGGCGTAAAATGAAAACTTTTCACGTCAGAATAAGTTGTGATGGAGTTCTCATCAAATGGAAGCGAGCAGAAGATCTGTGTTGTATCGTCTTGGTTAAAGGTGAGAAGAAGTCTTTGGCGAGGAATTGATGATTGTCTAACCGCGAACGAGTTGATGAAATCTTGTTGCGTGGTGATCGACCACCATAGCTTTGATACACATCGGAATCTCAAGATAGATTTTGCAGGCAGTCTCATTAGTATATCCCTCGTTAGATCAACGGGAATATATTTATGATCAGAAAATACTCCATCATCATCGCTTTTGTTGTCGCCATGAAAACTAGTCGTCGATAAAGATTGTGTAGTTGTTCTATGGATTTCTTTTGTCTTTTCTTCCATGGCTCTTGTTTTTAAAACCTTTAATTGATGGTTTCTGTTGGTTCAGTTTTGCATATATATATATATATATATATATATATATATATATATATGTCTAGGTTCATATTAATTATTTATATCAGTTTGAATTAATGTAAAGCACAAAAAAAAAAGTTAATTAGATTTGTTTCTTTAAATATTTAAGGTTGGATTTGAACTGAAATGAGGTGATATGGTGTCCTCTCATAGAAACAAATAATAATATATGATATATATCATTGTTTTGTGTGTTTATTGTTTATGGTGGTTTTTAAATTGTTATTTGCCTCAACTTTTTGTAGGAGATTCTTATACCAAAACACGTACTAGCAACTTAATTGTAACAAACCAGTAGTTAAAAATATCCAAACTAATTAAACAATGCAGATCTGTAAATGGGATAACTCACTTTTTGACATAAACCCATATATAGGGAAATTTGAAGTTTAGGATATGGCAGTTTATTAATATTCATTTTGTTTTCTGTCATGAATCACATATATGATATATCCAGTAATAATATTAGAAGATTTTTTAAATATTGATATAGATTTTTAAATATTAGCTGATTGTATTCATTAACTGAATGTAGGAATTTTTTTTTGTGTGTGATCAGCATTTGATATTTACTGGATATATATATATATATATATACATATTTATGAATTTTATTAATATATCCATAACTCATTTAATTATATTTTTCTCTACTTTTATCCAAGTTGCTATTTATTTAATTTGGTATAGTTATATCAGATCGGCAACCACATTTAAACATTATATGTTCGCATTAAAACTAGGAGAAATATTTAATGAATCTAAGATCATTATACACCACACACCAATAACTCGAAATAAATAAATCACCACGTCTTATATAAAATGACTTATTACGTAATACGGCCATATATAGTAATTCAGTCGTAAATTAAAAAGGCATTATTATTATTCTGATATAGGTGAATACACTATATCAAATGCGAGTGACGGAAACGGCGATCATGTGGAAGAAACAAGGTTTGTCGAGAAGAGTGGTGTCGGCTTCAGCTACTTCTGCGTATCGTTCGAAGAGCTTATTTTTCATATCCGCACCGAAACGATCCGTAATGAATTGGCCAGCAGCGTCTTCAGCCAACTCAGCCCTTTTCTTACCGTATAGTGACGGATCTGCAATCCACGTCATCGGAGTCGCGTTCATGTTGTCGGCTATCTTCAGATTGACCATTTTCTCTATTTGGAAACCACCACAACGATCGATCGCCGCCTTGACCTCCTCCGTACTTCTCAAGTACACTCGGATGTTGAAACCATCTCTTTTCTTCACGTCTAAGACATCCTTTTATACACGCACCAATAAAAAAAAACGTTATATCTAAACTCCATATATATTAAATTAATAATATACAAGTGACATCATCATGGACTTTTAATTATTGTCTAACCTGGTCTACTAGAAGTTGCAATGCTCGATCCATGTAACTTGTGAAAGGATGCTTGAGACTCGAGTCTTTGTCATTGTCACCTAATTGGTTCTTCGACCATGAAGGTCGACCACCAATCATCATAAACAAGGATCCTCCGATCTTGATCTCATTTTTCCGATACTTCAAGAAGTTCAATAAGTCTTCTTCCGCTTGCTCCGCGTATGCCCTCACCACTTGCTGATCGGCCCCTTCTATCCACGCCTTCCCTTTGTTCCAGCCTTCCTCCTTTACTTTCGTCGGTACCTACCATAAAATAATATAATATGCATCTTCTTTTTTTTTTTGGTCTAGCTAAGATCTAATTTGTTCGACATTTTTCAATTTTATTTTTGCTGATTAAATTGTTGAATACCTTCGAGAGCCATTCCAAACCCCCGGCAGTGGCCACATGGAGGCTATCCGGCATATGCAGTTCAGAAAAGATGTTCTCGTGAAGTCCATGATAGATGGTGTGAAAATCAAGATCTTTCTTGTCTCTTGTCATCGATCAAAATGTCTACCGCCATTGGATCTCCATAAAATGAACCGTATGCTGACCTCAGCAGTGTACCAACAGTTTTCTCCAGAGCTTTGTCCTTGCCAAAGCTTCCTATCCTCACTTGCTCTCCTGACTCATGCACCTGAGCAATGGCGGATCTAGGGGCAAAAACTATGTGAGGCACTAATAAAAAAAATTTCTACAACAATAGAAAAACATGGGAAGAAAATAAGAAAACACAAAGGAAAAACAATAAAATAGAAAATGATTGCATATGAGAGGGTTTGAACCCTTCTCCTCAAACTTAGAATGAGACACTCTTTTCCAAATGAACTAACATATACAATATTGAAAGGTCTAGCTGAACAATTATTAAAAAGGAGTGTGGGGCACGTGCCCCACCCCCTTTGGCTGTAGATCCGCCCCTGCACCTGAGGGAAGCGACTGTAGAACTCCATGGCTGAAGTAAGCATGATTAGTTTCGGGGTAATTATCTCTGTACTCTTCTAATTAATGATTAAGTGATGAAACAAGGAAGGATCATGAAACGTATTTATAGAGCCGCAGATACATGCACACACATACATGTATGCAATTGAAGGTGTTCTATGCGTCATCTACCAATGCTTACTTTTAAGTATATTCGGAATGCCGTAGAGAACCTTAACATCTAATTTCAAAAATGGACAATAGGGGAAAGTTTGAAAATGCTCAAAAACTCTCAATAAGTGGAATTCCACGTAAATTTAATTGATGTTATGCAACGTATGTTCCAGCTGTGCCAAATAGATCGAGATACATGAATTAATGAAAGAAAAAAATGAGTCTATCCTTGAAAATGTACATAAATAACAAGCAATATAATGTTGTAGTATCAGTTTATGAGTGGGCTAATATCACCAACAACTATAACATTGTACATTTGTTATTATGTCATCGCATTTCGTTTACCAGGTACTCATGCATGCTATCCCCACTTACAAGTTACAAAAACGCACACATACAACTTAGGTTTCCAATTCTTGGCTTGGGTTTTTTTGTTCACCAGTACATATATGTATGTATTGCTTGGGATAATATTCAATCAATAATATATATATATATATATATATATATATATATATATATATACTCACGACCAAATTAAATTTGCACTAGTGTGAAATTTGAATTTTACTTTTGGTGTGATAAAAAGATATATATCCTTGAAGCAAAAAAAAACAAACACGCACTAGAGAGACTAGAGGTGGGTGGACATTAATTAGGAGCAGTCTTGAAATTATGATCAAAACTTTATCAGTTTATCTATAAGTAGAATTTTCACAGAAACAGTAAGCATTCATCATGAATACGTCCAAATTGACTTTGCATGCATGACGAGTAAGATATTCGTTCAGAGAGCAATTACGCAATCACTTAATTATCCACTAAGTAATGGTTTGGTATATATATAGTTTGATAGTATAATCAATAAGAAAACAATAACTATCCACCATATAAAATATTCATTCGTTTTATCATAAATCACGAAATTATTCTACGGATGCTAACTAAAATCAATAACTAAATATTTTCTAGGGAATATTTATATAATGTACTAGAGAGTAGAGAGAGTCACCCTAATTCCCACCTGGACGTATCACGTACGTTGTTTAATATTTCAATTGACCCTAATAAAAAAATAATGCTATTCTATAATCTGGTCCATGCAAGAATTCTTGCGCACAATTAAACATTTTTTCGTACGCTTTATATATAATGTCGATGATCATATGTATATTCGCAGATGATCATATGCAATGTGTCATTGTTACAATCTTGGACTTAATTAATTTTGTCAGTCTACAAAAATTGTTAATGTATGGATGTTTCAGAGTGTTAACTTCATTCTGAAATAATTAGATATTTGGGGTTCTTAAAACAAATAAACAAAATTAACTTCCAAGGGTCCGGTTTGTTTACTTTTTCATTCTACTAGTTGTTTAAGTAATTTAATTGCTCTGGCGTTTCCAAAACAACTACCGTTTTAAATTAGGAAAACGTTAATTTCTTCTATTATCTGCCGTCTCTCCCTAATAAGGTTTCGAAATTAAAATTAGAAAAAAAAGACTTGCTCGAGTATTCTTTCATTTGAATTTTTTTCTGCTCATGTAACAAATTTTTTATGGAGCTCACATTATTATTATTCCTCCCGATAGCATTATTATTGGTATCTCTCTCCACTTCGAGTTCCATCTCGGGTATGTCTTTTATAATTGTCTTCCTTATTCCCCCATAATTATTTTGTTTAACTCTCTGAATATCTAATTCATAATCGATTTTTTTGGGTTTTTGGAGATGGATGGTAATAAACTTATGATCTATTGGGTCCTTAATTGTAGATAACGTGTTCGAATCTCAGACCTCGGTTAGTGGAAGAAACCTTCTTAATGCCAAGAAAAGTATGTAACGTATCCCTTTCAATTTAATGGTAGATATATATTTGGCAATTTACTTTTGCTTTTGTAAGCCTATGTGTGAGTAATGTAAGTAAGACTCATTGACATGTCTATGTGTGAGTAATATAAGTCTATGGACTCATTTACTTTTGCTTTGTATATGTCAGTAATATAAGTCTGATGGCATGTAATATTGATGTCTGTATAGTGTATATACTACATGGACTCGTAACAAAACCAATTTGCTCAATCTTGATTTTAATATCTAATAGTATTTTTGTGGGTGGGTTGTTTGGTTAAGTTTCAAATCTGATTGGGTTGGTATATCAAATTTGTGTCATATATAAGTGGTGTGACACTGCACTCGTGTTTTCGTTTGGTTTGAAACAGAGTGTGAAGTTAACTTTGAGTATCTGGACTACAAGGTCTTGACAAGGCGGTGCAAAGGTCCAGCGTTTCCAGCTAAAGAATGTTGTTTGGCGTTTAAAGAGTTTGCATGTCGTTACGCGACTGAGATCAACGACATGAATAGTGATTGTGCACAGACAATGTTCAGCTACATGAATATTTACGGTAACTACCCTCCTGGTCTTTTCGCTAACGAGTGCAGAGAAAGGAAAGATGGACTTGTTTGCCCTATACCACCTTTCTATTCACCAAACCTAAAAGCCTCCTCAACCGCTGATTCGAACCCTCCTCATCTCATCACGCTGTTGATCTCTGCTGCGACTGCTGTTTTGGCTTTCTTAGTGCTGACTTGATCAATCAGAGGAAAGTGAAAGAGCTAACAAACAATTTCACTTTGATACCTTATTAGTTAACCAAGTAGATAGAATTCTCAAACTGTTCTGTTACTGATTTAAGTGTAGAGACTACTTTTATCTCCAAAGAAAAAAACAACAACAAAAGAAGAAGCGAGCTAGACTTAACTTTTTTTTTTTTTTTGCTAAGCAGCTAGACTTAACTTGATTAATTTTATTACCAGAGGCAAAACTTATAGCCGAAATGTTAACAAGAAAAGCCAAAAGCCAAAGAAAAACTCAGTTTGCATCAAAAATCAAATGTCATGTGGGTACAACAAAATCTGGCTTCGGCAACAATTGAGACAGGAACGACAAAACTACTGTTAGCATCAATACTAACTGTATAAGAAAGCATGAAGTGGTCTTACATGCTGTCTTCTTGATGGTTCCGGTGATTTCTATGCACTCGTTTTGCAGGTCTTGAGCTCTGTTTGTTAAATTTGCAGCCTTCATTTGTACTTTTCCTAGCTTGTTCAGCGTCTCATGCGTTTCCTCTTTTGCCAATGACTCTTGTTCATCAAGAAACTTCATCTGACTGTTCAAGTTATCAATAGATCTTGAATATATCAGATATTCAATCTCGGCCTCAATCTTCTGCCGGAAGGTATCTTCAACCATGGTCTCTGTTCCTCCCCACGAGTGTTTGTTTTGGTTCGTGGTGGATTCAAGCTCACGGATGTGTGATTCTTTCACCTCGAGCATGGACCTTGTTTCTTCTAGCTTGATCTCCAGTTGCTCAACATTGTTGACCAGGGTTACATTCTCCGAGTGAGGTGAACTTACTTCGCTGGCTTGTTCATGATGTTGTGGCATTGGTTCCTTCCCAATCTCCTGAAATTGCTGAACCTCTGCATCCCATTAAACATGATAAATCATTTTTTCATGTGATGTTATTAGTTGATTCCAACATGAGAGAATGCAGGCTCTCGCTCATAACAAGATATAGGTATGGAACAGCAGTAAAAATAATGCAAGTTAAGATTGCTATACCTTTCTCAAGAGCATCTCGCAAGGCCAAGAAACCGTCGATGGCCTCTGTTAGTGGATCAAGTTCTTCTGAATAACGATTGTTCGTGTTCACCGACTCTTCTCCTTCTCCTCCCGCATCATCTTTTCTCATTGAAGTTTCTCCATTCATATCGGCTTCATCGCCATTTTCTCCACTGTTGAAATCCATCATTCTTCCACTCTGCTTTCTTGAATCAGATTCCAAGCTGGAATTATCCTTGTCAATATCGAGCCCCTTATCTCCTCTATGTTTCTTACTATTCTCTAAACGACTGTTTCCTCTCAGACCTGAACTAATCATTGGCTTCTCATACCTAATAACCTTGGGAGCTCTTGCAGCCGTCGAGGACTTGCTGCTACTTCGATCATCATCTTTTTCTAAATCAATACCAGCTGAAAAACCAATCCCTGCCACAAACCTAGAGTCATAACCAGTACTCCCAAGTAAATCAAAACCATCACCGGTACTTTTCAACATATTCACAGACCCAACAGACCCCTGACTCTCCTGTTCGACTTCGGGTGACTGAAACAGCATCTGTTTACCATGTGAATGAGCAGCACCCGACACCCTTTTCTTCAAAACTTTGCTATTATTATTCTCCGTATTGGCAGACGTGTCCTTAACAACAACAAGATCTCTCCTGATCCGTCTCCATTTTCTCAAACCTCGTCCCTTGGAAACAGGAGAAGAAGAACCACTAACAGAACCAGCACCAGCACCAGGTGAATCAAAATCATCCATGGGTTTATTATTATTATCATTACCGATTTCAACACAAGTAGAAGAAGTGGAAACAAGGTTCACACTCTCATCTGAGAAAGACCCGTTGTCCAAACTCCTACCATCATCATCAGCAACGTTGTTGCTAGCACTTTGTTGAATCAAAACATTATCGTCAACAGACTCAAGCGCATAGCTTTCACTCTCCAAATCCATCAATAATCTCTCTCCCTCAAAACTCACAAGATTCTAAAAATCATATCGGCTTCAGAAGCAAGGTAGCTCAAAAAAATCAATAACCCAAAAAAAAAAAAAAACCAATCAAGCGGGGAATCAAAAGTCAACTCACCACCAAAGTTACAAAACTCATTCGTTCCTTGACACGAATATATATATAAAGGTGTGAAATTTGCCTACCATGCGCCCACCAACATCTACCAGATCAATCAAGACCAATGAATGATTCCTTAAAATCCAACAAGCTCAATCAATGGAAGAAATCCAATCAATGGAAGAAGAACACATACATACGCGTGTTTTTGGAGAAAAGGGTACGAAAACGCAAAAAAAAAAAAAAAAAAAAAAAGTGAAAACCCTAATCCCGATTCCGATTCGATGATCTGATTCGAAGATCTATCTATATTAACCCCTTCAATGTGGAAAGTTTCATTGTCGGAATATAAAGTTTATTCCTTTTTCTTTTTCCTCACGATCAATTTTGTTCCTTTTACAAAAAAAATTCGGTTTTTTTTTTTTTTAATTATATTGGGGAAAATAAACGACCACATACGTAAACGTGTGGGTTGTTGGATTAATCACGTGGCGAAATCGGATGCACTCTCAGCATCAACTTAGTCATTTTTTGACCGTGAGATTGGAAACCTCATTCATTCCTAACAAAAATATCATTTCTTAATAATGCCTTGGGGCTTTGGTTATTTTTTTACATTGTTCTACGCACTGATGTAAAGTTGAATGAACCCTTTCAACGAACCTAAAAAACATGGGGTACACTGGACTGGAGAATAAACAGAAGATGATTACAAGGTTACGATCACCAAACACAAAACGTCACAAATCTTACATCCGAGAGGATTAACGCAAACGATATGGGCTACACACTCATTACACTGAGAGAGATAGACAGAGATACATAATATAAGGCGAATCAGAAAGGCTTCTCGTAGCCTCGAGCTGGAGGTTGGTCCCAAGCTTGCAAGAATGCTGCACACACATAAATTAGTCAATCAGCTATATAAGAAGCTAATAACAAAGGAGAAATAAAAACACTCTTAACAAGTTAACTGATGGTTGTTTGTTGTCTCCTTACTCAGTGGTATTTCGCCCAGTGACATGAATATCGAATCATCGTCTGTGTTATTTGCTACTTGGTCATTTCCATTAGCTCCCTGAGACGTTTTCAGAGGAAGTTAGCACCAAAATCCAATTCTATCCTAGCCTAACACTTGACAAGTAGAGTAAGTACCTCTCGATCTTGAAGGCTAACTGCGTTGTTATTCTGTGCCACACTACTGCTACCCGGGTTTATTGGAGGAATGTTTCCAAAGGAATCAAGAAACTCTACCATCATGAGTCCTTCATTGTAGTCTGGAACATCATCAATCCCCATATATGGAGCAGCTTCTTGCCTGTTAGATATGTTAGTAAAAAAAACCCATAAGCCAAATGTAAAACATGTGTATACATACATATATATATATATAGGTGTAGAGTAGGACTTAGCCGTACTTTCTTCCCTGATCATTGCTGGACTTTACCACCTCTGGAGAATCATCATCCAAATCAATCACTTCTATCTCTTTGCCATTGCTCATCCGAGTACTGGTACTGAACTCAAGAGACTTACTAGAACTGCTGATTGAGAGATCAAAATCAACAGCTTTACCAGATCCCCTTTTGCCATCATTCACATCTGACGCTCCCCCTAGATTTAGGTCACAGATCTTAAACGAAGCAGGAAACAGCTGATGTTCTTCAGCATACCCAGGACCTGTTTCGCCCGTGTGTGTAGAGTTTTTAACCAGACTTTCATTGCTGAACCTTCTTCCAGCAGCACGGTCAATAAGTCTTTTGTTGAATGAGCTTGGCTCTTCTTCTTCTTCTTCTTCAGGTTTGCATTGGGTTTCGCGTTCATTGGCTTCAGAAACTGGCAAAGGAACCCAATCTCTCTGTCTTTTTGCTGCCTCCTCCAAGTCACTGTCTTCACAAACCCGTTTCTCACCTACTTTCCCCACCGAATGTGATCTGTGCAAATTGGGCAATTCTAATCCTGGATCTTTCTCACTATTATCCCTGAGAATGCTATTGGGGAAAGAATTAGACCTATGACATTTACTATTCTCAACAAATTGAACAAGAGCCGAAGCTTCAGCTTGGTCACTGATATTTTCATCGCCAGTACTATCCGCTTTTCCAGATGATTGGTCTCGAGTCTCAAATCGTTTTCGGGTTTGATCTTCTTCTACGAGTCCAGAATTATGAGTGGTCTCCCTGATATTTTGACTCAAATAATGCCTTGGGCCTTTGGCAGTCAGAGAAGAGCGTGTCCTCGTAGGCACCTTCTCAAATTTACAAAGCGTTGCCAAATCAATATCACTCTTGGTGAATGATTCATCAGCTCCACAATGTT
The DNA here is from genome assembly GCF_030686135.1 of Camelina sativa. Classification (NCBI taxonomy): domain Eukaryota; kingdom Viridiplantae; phylum Streptophyta; class Magnoliopsida; order Brassicales; family Brassicaceae; genus Camelina; species Camelina sativa. The sequence continues at coordinate 6,348,521 of NC_141889.1, forward strand.
GATCAATAGATGCATCTTCAAAACGTTGATGGATAGATCCATCTTCGGTAGCAGTCTGGTTATCATTCTCTCCACCATTATTACCAACAGACCTACCTTTCATCTCTCCTGATCCAGCACTCAAGCTAGAAGAACCTTCGGATACTTTTGAGATTTCACAATCGTGTACTATTTCTTTCCCGGCACTCGAGGAACCAGTCTTAGACTGTGCCTCATCCTGGAGATTGTACTTGTCCAGCACAGACTCAGAGTCACCCGCTCCTTCACGCTTTCTCATGAACTCACCGGACGCTGACCGCTGAACAGAACTAGCGATATCCTCAGCAAGTGGCTGCTCTTCTTGATGGCCAGACACAGAGTCATCACCAGTCTCGGCCTCAAAAGCTTTACTCCTCTCAGACCAAGATCCGCTCCTCCCAAAATCAGAATCATAACGGTGAGAGTGAGACCTCCTTCCTTTCAAACTATTCCTGGAGCCAGCAGAGCTGTAGCCATCAACATACCTCCTTTTATCTGGTGGAGGAGCTGAAGCATCCATTCGCGATGCATCTTGTGACCTGGAACTCTGAAACTCACCAGACTGCTTCCTGAAATTACTACAGTTCTGCCATTTATTGGAAAGCACAGTTTGTGGCAAAACACCCTGAGAAACCAAGTACTCTGTTGCTAGACGACCTGCCTCCATGAAAACGTCATTACCGCCACCGCCACCACTTCTACGTTGCACAGGTGGATGAGGGAGAGGCGGAGGCAGGTGATTCTGGTATGATTTAGAGCGTCCTCTTCCCCGTCCGTATCCACGGTTAAAGCCACGGTGCTGGTGATCAGAACCATTGAAACCATGTCCTCTCATAGTAGGACGATCAGGGGAAATTCGAGAACCCATTCCAATAGAACCAGATCTACTATACCCATTCCCAAGATTACGTTGCCTAGCATGCATCTTTGTTTGATCCCCCTAAATATACACACAGAAAAAAAAAACCCTAATATATATATATAACACAGTTCTGATTCCAAGGAACTCACAGTAGTAGTAGTAGTAGCGAAACCATTTTTGTCTCAAAACCAAGGAGGGAACTTTTGAGGTTATTATTATTGCAGCTTCACAGAACAGAGCAGCTTCAATCCGAACTTGTTATAATTGGGGGCAATCCCTTGTTCACAGTCCCAGCGAGAGAGAAAACAAAAAAAAAAAAAAAAAAAAAAAAAAAAGGAAAAAAACAAACAAAACGGTGATGGGATCTCGAGTTCGGTGAAGATCTAACCTCTTCTTCTCTCTTGTCCGATCATAGGGGTTTGTTTCCTTTGTCCGATTAGGTAGAAGGAACGAGTAATCTGATTCAAGTTTTCTCACTTCATCTAAAATAAAGAAGAAGAACCCTAGAGAATAGTTTCCTCCTCCTCCACCACAAAATGATACAAACACAGTCAACAAAATCACAGGTAAGAGAAATCACTGTAATTGTAATTCTCACATCAATCTCCGATCTCAGATGACGGACACGAGTCTCAGTCACTGTAATTCTCAAATCAATCTCCAGATTTCAGCGGCGAAGATATCGATCCTAGGCTCTATTAACGATTTTTGTTTCTTTTTGGGGTTTTTTTTTCACATTTTTATTTTTGCGTCCCTCAATCGAAAAAAGTGTTTCTTTCTCCTTCCCTTCTTTCTACAAATATATTTCTTTTTATTATTGGGATGCAAAGAAGGAAAGCATGAACACGCCACGTCAGCTTCACTTCACGCGCCTTCGTCGCACGTATGATTCAGTCTCTCTCTAGGGCCTACCATTATTATTTGCGAGATGGACCAATCACATAAAAATTATCGATTTTATCATATTATAATAATATATAGTAGTGTGTTCAAGTGTGGACTTTGATAATTAAAATATCTAATTGTTTATTCTCTTTGGTTAACTGGATTTTTTTAAGAAACGAAATCTGTGTTTATTGTTTGTCGCACGTTCTATTTTGGCTTCGATTGGTAACCAAAATTTAGGAAAAGAAAGAGGGAGAATATCTTTATTCTACAATTTTTTTACCATTTGAAAGTAATATTTTTCCCCTACATTCATCTACATTTTTAAAAAAATAAGGAACAATAGAACAAAAATGTTCCTCCCCAAAATTGATGAGGAACAAATAGAACAAAAAAAAAGAACAAATATTCAAATTCGTTTTTTATTTTAAAATAAATAAAAAAATATGTTTATTAATAAAATTTCAATTTTGTAATATAAAAACTTTCATATTTTCACAATGTATTGACAAAAAAAATATTTTTGATAGGAATTTTATGCTAAACTAATTTTAAGGCTCTATTTGAAAAATTTATTATATATACATTAGAATAATATTAGTATTACAATTGAAATTAAATTTATTTAATATTTAATATATTCTAAAAATATTTTTATTGTTTGGTTACCATTTACTATTTTGTTCATTCTCTGCAGATTTTCTTTTCATTCTTCAAAAACTGTTTATTTCATTCCGTATTGTTTTTTTTATTCATTTTCTTTTTGTGTTACTAGTAGGAGTGTTTGAACTTGATTGCACACGTAAATTAAAGAACCTGTTAAATTGATATACATGGAGATAAAATGATATACAGAGTTTTATTCTTGTTTTTAAAACGTAATTCTGCTGTTTTCTTTTATTATCATCTTCATGCGCCTTTTTATAGTAGAAAAATGCTATTAGTATATAGTATATACTATATAGTAGAATCACACGCCCGAAAGAGGGTGCGTGAAGTGAAGATAGATTTAATACAAGTGCAGAAGAAAATGTGCAGTTGACGTGACGTGTTCTACTATATACTACTAGCATTTTTAAAAATATGCAAAACATTATTAATTTACACAAGCTAGTTTGTTAACATACTGTAAATAATTATTTTACAAAAAACTTTTATATTCGTTTCCACTAAATTTGGCAGAAAAAAAAAATACTTGTTTCCACTAACAATTATTTAGTTATTATGGTATTCTTTTATTTTTTTCTAACAAACTAGTCAAACCCTTAAAAAACTTATCAAAATTAGATTACAAAGTTTGTAGTAAGTAAAATTATTTTTTCGTTTTACCACATGAGAAGTACTTACCATATCAACAAAAACATAAATTATCTATTAGTAACTATTGGTAACGACTATTCTTTTAGACTATAAATATTTTCGGTTGTATAGACTTTGATTTAGTAATTTTCAATGTATTATGATCAATTAGAACGTATATTGTTTGTAATCTGTGTATATTGTTAGTAATCTCCTATAGAGATTGTGATTTTAAATCATAAGAGATTATATAGAATTTAAATTTGGACAATGATATAACGACAAATTATGTATGAATGTTGCATGCTTATCATATTTTTTCATCTTGATATCAAATTCAATTTTTGTTTATTTCTGTTTCATATAGAGAAATGGATCTTAAGATAATCAAAAACAACGTTTGACAAAAAAAAAGATAACTAAAAACAACTAATTCATCAATGAATTTTATTAAAAGACCATGTTCTGGATTCAGCGACAGAGACCAGCTACCAACGACAGATTTAAACGACATCATATGTTGTTCATTTTTCTGTTGTTAGCAACTATTGCTGAGTTGTTCGTTTGTTTGTCAGTGCGACTAATTACTACATATATATATATTAAAATTAATAAAACTTAATTTGATAATTTTTATTTTTATTTAAAAATATAAATTACACATACCCATGAAAATAAATTAAACAAATATTTACATATTTAAACAATTCATTTGAATTTTATTTTTAATTATTCATTTTAATATTTTTAAATTTAATTTGTTTATAGCTGATTTTTTATAATTTTATTTAAATAAATTTAAGTTAATTTGTTATTTTAGTTAGTTAGATTTAGTTTAATTTTAATAACTATATGTAGTTATATTTTTATTTAATTAACTTTATTTTGATCATATTTAATTTATCATTTTTTTTTTGGTAGTTATGTTATTCGTTTGCCTGTTGTTGGATCCAGCGACTATTTTCAGCGATTGATCGCTGAAAATTTTAACGACTGAAAATTAAGGTCGTTGATCGCTGGCAACAGACAAATGAACAACTTTCTGTCGATGTCGCTGGTTTCTGTCGCCAGCGACAGACAAACGAACATGCAAGAAGTATATGTGTTTTTTTTTCTTTTGGATAAAACGAACTAAAAGTTTATAGGTGTATTTTTATATCAAAAAAGAACAGTGTCTATTTCTAAAAATAGTTAAACGGTCGGTGAAATTTTTGTGGATTATTTTTTAATCATTGTAGAAAAAATATAAATTTTTTTTTTGTTTGGATCTTGAGAAAAATAAGGAGAAAATTTATCTAACCAAGCTGTGTAGTTTCTTTTGCCATACATCTTCATTGTGTTTAGGGTAACACCGATAATCAAGAACGAGAGAGAGCAAGAGACTTTAACTACACAAGATTTCTAATATTCCTTTTGATCATTGTTTGTGAACAAACCCATAAGAAGAGAGAGAGAGATAGAGATATGCAGAGGAACAGAGACCAGCCCCATGTTTCGATCTTTCGTAACGTCTAAACGGCGTCTGATCGGTGTCATTTACTGCATGCATTAATCAATCAATCAATCAGGTATCTATCACTCTTTTATCTCCATCGTTGTACACTTTTCAGCATGAGTTCTTTCACGTTGTGTTTTTGGATTCGAGACTTATTCCAAGAAGCTAATAATTTAACTGTTCTGCTATCATTTTAACTAATAGATTTTAAGGTAATAATAACTTGTGTCAATCACATGTCAGGTTTAGCCAGCTTTCCCTGTAATGGCTGATTCTTTGCAAACCAGCTTTCCCAGTTGTTCAGGAGGAGCTCTTCGTGAAAGGATTGAAGCGAGATCCGGGTTTAGTGCACCAAGTTTAAACACTGAAGATATTTTTCAGTCGACATGTTTAACAATCTCTTCTCCTGGTGTTAGCCCTGCAACTCTGTTAGAGTCTCCTGTTTTCCTCTCAAACCCATTGGTAACTCTTTCCTTTTCAACATTTTCATTATCGTCTTTCTCTTTTGGCAATCCGTATCTGAAATCTTTTCTCACTTGTAAGTTCAGCCATCTCCAACAACTGGGAAGTTCTTATCACTACCTTCTGATAAGGCTCAAGATGAGTTATTTGACGACATTACCACATCCTTGGCCTTCCAATCCATTTCAGGAAGTGGCCTTGATCCTAAAAACATCGGTTTCAAACCCGATGACTCCCAAGACTATGAGCAACGACCGCTATGCGGTTTAGGAGACTCGATGGCTAGTGGTGCCCCTGCAGATGATGGATACAACTGGAGAAAATACGGACAGAAGCTAGTTAAAGGAAGTGAGTATCCACGGAGTTATTACAGGTGCACACACCCGAATTGTGAGGTCAAGAAGAAGGTTGAACGGTCTCGGGAGGGTCATATTATAGAGATCATATACGTAGGATCTCATAATCACCCCAAACCTCCACCTAACCGCCGCTCAGGGATTGGATCCCAACAAGAAGGTTTTGCTGGAACCAATGAGAACATAGACTGGACATCACCTGTATCTGAACTCAAATACGAAAGCCATTCTGGATCAATGCAGGTAAAAAGCGAGACTCAGTTCGGATACGGTGATGCAGCAGCTGATGCCTTCTTTAGAGATGAAGAGGAAGATGATCGAACGTCCCACATGAGTGTTTCCCTGAGTTATGACGAAGAAGTAGATGAATCTGAGTCAAAGAGAAGGTAAGAAAAATTGCTTTAATCACCATTTAAAATACTTAGAAAGACCGAGACGTTCTGAGTTCTGATGCCATTCGCGTACCAGGAAACTCGAAGCTTATCCAGCAGAAATGAGTGGATCAACCCGAGCCAGCCGTGAGCCAAGAGTCGTGGTGCAGACCACAAGTGACATTGACATCCTCGATGATGGTTATCGCTGGCGCAAGTATGGGCAAAAAGTTGTCAAAGGAAACCCGAATCCAAGGTTCTTGTATCCAAATGCTCTGTTCTGCTTGCTGTTCTCCCTTTGTTGCATCTTTTGTTCCATGAATTTCCATCATAATCCGTATTCTATGTTACAGGAGTTACTATAAATGCACAGCTAATGGATGCACCGTAACAAAGCATGTAGAGAGAGTTTCTGATGACTTCAAGAGCGTTCTAACAACTTATATAGGCAAGCACACCCACGTTGTACCAGCAGCACGCAACAGCAGCCTCGTCGGTTCAGGCAGTTCAGGGACTCTCCAAGGCGGTTTAGCGACTCAGACCCACAACCACAATGTGCATTATCCAGTGCAACATAGTAGATCTGAGGGACTAGTCAGAGCCAACTCATCTATATTTGACTTACCGCCACACCTGAAGCCTCCTGCAGGTTTCTCTGTTTACATAGGCCAATCTGAGCTTTCTGATTTTTCAATGCCTGGTTTAACTATTGGGCAAGAGAAGCTTCCCAACCAGCCAATGCCTGACATAGGTGATCCAGCTGGCCTAATGTTGCAGTTAAAAGCAGAGCCGAAGGTGGAACCAGTGTCACAACAGGGACTTGGATTGTCAGCGAGCTCATTGATATACAGAGAGATTATGAGTAGATTACCACAGATATGAAACAAATTTCTTTGTTCACTGGTTATTTTAATTTTGAATAAATGGTTCTGAATTATTGAGGGAAGGTAAATGTTGATTTGTTTCCAAATTCATATCACAAAATTTGGTTAGACCTAAACTTGGCTTTTGTCTAAACAAAGCTGACGCAGAAGAAAGACTTCCTTAGCTGTTTGGTTCCCAAAAGTACAATGCCTTAAAGAGTTCTAACTTTCCCTTCACTTAGGGACCAGACCACCTAGAAAAAAGGTTTTACACTGAAACTAATCTTTACATGAACGCAGTCCTACCTCCTCTTCGGCTGTTTCGCTCGTATGCAGTGTTGAACTTGTCAACCACCTCGTTCATGTTGCTGCAGTTTGGAAAGAAAACAAAAAAAGTGAGAGATCAATTTTACAAAGGATTCTTTCAAGACAAATTGACATTGTATCGGTCAAGTTATAGCACAAGATTAAATTAAAGTAGAAGAAACGTTTAAATTTCCCTAGCTACGTGCTCAATTATCTTAATTATAACAAGGATGGTTGAGCAAGGTCCTCAATTTACTTCTTAACCTAAGTAAATAAAACTATTACAATGTATGCCTACACCAAAGTACAGGTGATTTTATCTGTCTTTGGTATCGTAAAACATTTAGTGTATCAAGCAAAAGACAAAACATGGGCATGCCTGTCCATCGTTGTATTTCAAATAGTTTAATGGAATAACATGTCGAGCACATACCTGACACAATTTGTGATCATTGCTAGGTAAGACATCAGCAATTTGTCATTGTACTCCTGCAAAAGAATAGAACGTCATGTATTTAAGGATATCAATTCAGAACAACAAGATAAAATAAGAATTTAGGAGATTCAAATTCTACTTTTTTCAACCAACATTGCTAGAAAGAGGCAAGACACTACTTACCATCATGAAATTTTCATGAAAATTTTCAGATTTTGCGGCAGGCAAACTTCTGAGCAGACTAGATACTTGTCTCAGAAGTGAGTTATCGCAAGCAATATCGCCTATATGCAGAAGAATCACACAAGACATTAGTACCACATTACTCTTCCTCAATATCAACTTCTAACCCCCTTTTTAGTCTTTCTTCCCCGTAGGGAAAACACATATAGATATATTCCAGGTAAGATCAAGGTACAAATTACAAAAACTTGATGAATATATAAAAGAGTGACCAAGAGTTGGGACTTGAGCAAGAATATTACATACCTTTCTGCATAGCGACAAGATACTGATAGAGCACTCTGATTCTGCTATTTAGCATCTTGATAGCACTATGGATTCCAGTAAGATGAGCAGCCACTGCAAAACATCGAGTAATCAACCTAAAACTCCATGCAAATAGAAATAATAAAGATTACAATAGATATGCAGGGTAGAATAATGCTTACATTGAGTTGCTGCTGAGCCTCCATCAGATGGCTTAAGATGAGCAACATGATCAACCGATATCCTTTCAGCTTCAACAGTCTGCACGAATTTACAACCACTGCTATGTTATCAAAAGTCCACTCTCATATCACACAGATAAATTAAAAATCAAGTGACTAAAACACATACCTCAATCGTATAGGTTGTATGCACGAAAATCGACTGAGGAATCCCATCAATGACATGAAACTCTAGTTTTGAAGACAATCAATGATTGTGATAGTCAATAAGATGAGAATCTCTAAAACAAATAAGACAATCAATGATGGAAAAAAAAACAATTTACCGCTTTCGTAGATAGTCACTGGAAGATCCTTCTGAGCGTGATTGATAGCCGGATTTAGAAGAACATAAACAGGGGATTCATTAATGTCCATCAGCTGTAGATGATAAAAACTTCACACAATCAGTACTACAACAATAGAGAACCATCTCAGATTGAAACAATGAAACTGCAACTCACAGCTTTGTGGATAAGCATATCAGATTCCGTAGCGTCGCTTCCCGTAGAGTACCATCCCAATATGTAGAACTTAGGGAACACCTTCTTATCTAAAATCGCCAAAAACGTACAAATTATAACCAAAGCGAGAACGATATAAACAGAGAGAGAGAGCGAGTGTGTATGTAGAAAAAGCATACAGAGTTCTTGCTTCTTCTCAAGGAAGGATCTATCGAGAGTATCAGTAGTAGGATCAAACAAAAGCTCGAAGCTGTTGAAGATCTCAACCGTACGGCCGATCTGGAGACCGATCACGCATCCATAAACCCTAGGGTTTTGCAGTAACATCGCGTCGGCGTTGCTGGAGCCATTACCGGTTGCGCAAGAAGCCGCGGGAGGGTTAAGCTGAGTTTTAACCCTAGTGAAGTGATCGGATATGTTAAGCATCACCAGAGGATGCAGCTTGAACGTGAGACCGCTCGACGAAGAAGGCGCCATTGATGTCGCTCTCGATTTTTTTTTTTCCCGGCGCTTGTTAATTGTGTCTCCTGCTCCCAAATTCTGAAATCGGATCTTAAACTCGGGTCATGAATCATTATATAGTCTTGGCCTCTTGGGCTTTTTTTATAAGCCTAGCCCATTTAACTTTTATTTTCCCAAAAACAAAGGACTTTAGCATGAACTTAATTTAGCAATTTTAGATACAGAATATAGTATAAAATAGAAGAAATCTCTATTTTTAATACGAAGTTTCTTTTGTTTTACATAAATTCAAATATATGATACAAAAATAACTATGTTTTGATTTTTAATAATTTACTCTCTTGTGTTGGTTTGAGTATATAGAAATAAAAATAAAAATAAAGATCATAATCTTAATTTTATTTAATACTGTTGGATATTTTTATAAGGTTTACTTTTAATAGTACATTATATTTATAAATTTATAATTATTGTTTATTTTATTTTAAGTTTCAATTAATAAGAAAACTATTGATATTTTAATGTCCACATATCTTAATATAGAAGTACAAAATTGAAAATTGCACAAAATTTCCAAAAATTCCATTCAATTCGGCATAAAGGAGAGACATTATTGAAATCGTTGGGGGTAATTTTGTCTAGGAAAAACAATTAATAGAGCAAGATCCGCGCGTCTACAAAACCCATCCGAATAAGTAATCGGATCCTCATCATCTCCTTATCCGCTAATCTTCATCAAAATTAAATAAGTTAGTGGGTATTTAAAACCCAAAACCATTGTTAACATATCAGAAGCCCGAGCACATATCACATTCAATCTATTTTTAAAACGATTAAAACCCAAACAAATACAGAATCACTAATTACGATATTTGAATATATTCCATACATTACTGAACATTCCTAAAATCAAAACTATAAATATACGGAATCACTAATTTTTTGCAATCATATCTATTTAATTTGATTAATATACAAAATATTCGCAGTCAAAAATTAATGTTAATCAATATATTCCAAAACTGTTAAACGTTTTCTAAGCAGCTCTAACATTCGTACTTCTCTATAAATAGAGTTCAACCATTTTTTGTCTAACTCATCAAACACACAACTCTCTAAAATTACCACAAACCTAGACATGGCTCATGGTTGTATCCTACGCATTCCGTAGAGATGTCAAGTCATAGCAATGGCTTAATCACAAGGTATATTCATAAGATAATATTTATTCTTTATTCATATTTTAATCTTTATGTTTGAGAGTCTCTGTATGTAATCACATATTATATCTTCATCTTCGTAAGTACTATACCATTATAATCCACAATGTTTTTCCTTTTCTCATAATTTTTTTTTTGGTAGTCATTGCGCGCGGGACAAATCATAACGAACTTACCTTATGACATCTTCTTAGATGAAGATTCATCTTTTTAAGTGAATTGACGCTTCTCCTTGGAAGCACCCTAATAAACAGTAACAATAGATAATAGATTGGAAAATCAATCAGTCAAGGTAAGTAATTGTGGGTGATCATGAGCTAGACTAAGTGACGAAGATTTTATCCAATGATCCAAAACCCATAAAAAAAAGCTTTCAGAAATTGAGGAAGTGACGAAGATTTCATCCGACGATCGGAGAAGAAAAGAAAGAGATGTCTTTGACGATGCCTTTAGGTTGCATGACTTATTACGTTTTTTTCCCTCTCCAACACAAAATATAATAAATCCTATAAATAACATGATTATGATATTATGTTTTCCGCTGTAGTTAGATTCTTTTATTGTCCGCTGGGCATATGCGATTCTTTTTTTTTTTTTTTTTTTTTTTTGTCAACAAACACTCCTTTAGATTAAGTTACAGATTTACAAACTTTTCTCTAAGGGAAGCCGAACGCAGACCAGTAAACTTACACAGGAGGAGACTTGACCATAGTATGTTGTTTACAAACCATGAAATAAAACAGAAAGAAATATAACTAGCCTTAAAAGCTAAAACAAATGGATTAAAGACAGGATTAAAGACCTAAAAAAATAAAGAGCACTACTATGCTAGTAGGCCATCCAAATATGGGGAGTGTGATCTGTTGCCAAACTGATAACTCCGATGATAAACATTGCCGCATAGGATTCATAAGATTCCTAGCAGTTTTATGCTTCCAATATTGCGCTTGAAGTGTCGAAACACCCATTCCCTGAAAAAAGAGGTCGCAAGAAGGACGAGAAATACATCTCGCAGTCCCAGAACCATAGTCTGCAAATAGAAGAGAAACCCAAAGCCATATGATTGCCATCCACGGTCCCGATCCAAGCATTAAGCTTCGTAGAGAGATAAAGCCCTTGCGTATGGCTGTGTACAATGATACACAAGCGTATCCATTCCCATTGAGATAGACATCAATGACGAAAAAACATGTTTTCTCCCATTTGAAATTGATATGAGAAGACACACACCTCGCAGTTGAGGGATATACATCAAAAGGGTCTCTCTTTGCTCAACAAAGAGGAATTTAAAAGAAACTCTTTCCTCACAGGAGTATACAAGGGGCTCAGAGTACGACACTACAAAGACCATCTTTCTAAGTGTGTTCGTACCGCCAATATGCGTTCTCGCATGTATGGTTGAGGTGAAGTTTTTAACAGCAATATCCAGTAAGAATAAAGATACCATGATTCTATCCATAATGGAGGATTTTGATGAGAACAATTTCTCCAAAAAAGAAGGACTAAGTGTAAGTGATCTAACACATGAGGAGGAAAATGATATATATAGGAATAAAGCTACAAAAAGACCCTTACGGAATAAGAGTTGTACATTGGAGCTACAACGATACACTTGCACAATTTGCAGATATAACTTTTGATGCTTAACTTTTGATAAAAACATCAAATCTAGTAAGTTAAAACAATACATCTTAACCACTAAGATGATTTGTGCTCTATCCCTTTTACATGAAAGGAGCAATCTCTCCACATGGGAGGAAGTGATTGAATAACGGACTAGACCACATGACAATCTGGCCCAGGTCAAGGCCCACCATAAAGCAAAGCCGTAAGTGGTGTGAGTGAGAAAAGAACAAACGGCTAGGTTTAGGGGAAGTGTCAAGAGGATCTCGCCGGAAATGAGACAACAGGAGAAACCGGCAAGGGCGGACGTACGTTACGGTAAACCGGGGCACTTGCCACGGTTAAACTTTTCAGATTAATGTTATTTTACATGAGTTTTTAAGTATGCCCCTGCTAAAATATTTTTTATTGCCCCTATTACCCTATTTTCTTCTTAGATATACTTTTTGTGTTGTGTATAATATTAAAATATCCTACAAATACAATACAAAAACTTAATTTTGTTTATATTTCCTATGTTAACAAGCCCATATTCTATTAATAAAACAAAATTTTGTTACTTATATTAACTTGAAACTAATCAAATATTTTTAACTGATATAATTTTATTTAAAAAAATAATAAATAATAATTTAATATTATTGCCCCGGATAAAATAATTTTCTGGATCCGCCACTGGAAACCGGCTGAGTAGAGACCAGTGAAGGGAGGTGGATCTCCTCTACTACGAAGGAGTAGCCGTTGACGGCGTTCAATGGGAGCAGATCTAGATTTACCATGCTGCGAGAACTCAAGTGAGAGAATTTTGGCTACAACATCCGTCAACTCCAAGCATAACCCGTGGTCAAAAAAGCAGAAACTGCTTTGTGGACATGAGGAGAGAGTGAAGAGCAACACGAGATAAGGAGATGAGTAAGGTATGTGCGGTGGATCCGGTGACTCTGGTGGAACCAGTGTGTGAAGAGAACTCCGCAAAATGTTCTTCACTTGATAGTGACAAAGTTGAATAAGAAGATTTGGCTGATTTGCTCGCCAGCGCTACGAGTGGCTGGCAGAAAGAGAGAGAAGGAATGGGGAAGATCTCACCAGAAACCATGGTGGAAGTAAGGAAGAAAGATCTCGCCGGCGACTAGAGGCCGATGGAATGCGAGGTAAAGTCTTCGGACGAGTGGGTCCGAGAAAATAGATAAAGAACGCCGTTTAATAGTAGATAGAGTCTGAGAATTGTCGCCGGAGAAGACTCATCTTGGGGATGAGCGGCTATCTCAACTTCTGTGCCTGGGAGAGAGTTTAAACTAGGGCGAACCCCAACTAGGGCGTAGGGACAGGCCCGACTATCTCTTTTGCGATTCTATAATCCTCTAACACAAAATATAATAATAAATCCTATAAATTCTAATTGAGAACATTAATTAAATCAAATATATTAAAAACAAAATATGTGATCATCATAGCGGCGGGTTATCCGCATTAAGGTCTGTCTATATAACTAAAGTCCACTGGGCATATGCAATTGCGGGTCTAAATATTTCAGTGAGAAAATGCATAGTTTATGGATTTATTAGCTTACTATAAAAAACATAGAATAAATTAAAAAATATATATATTAATCAATAACAAATTGAATTTAAAAAACTTTTTAAAATATAAACTATAAGTATAATACATAAGAAGAAAAAACCTATATTCTCTCTTATAACATAACACTTGTTATGTGGTCCATACAAAACGATAATTTAATTAGATAAAAACTTTAATAATTAGAACTTTAAAAAGCAAGCAGATTAAAGAAAATATTTTAAAAAAAAAAATTTGTCCTGCAGTGTACCGCGGGTTTAAACCTAGTATAATTATATATTATATAACCTATCAATGTTTGAAAAGAAATCACAGATTTGTATTCTTAATGCAACATAATATGTGATCTCATTTATGATCCAAAAAAAAAGAAGTTAAAACTTCATTTTAATACTATATATCAATAAGATTTATTTAATCAAAAAGATAATTGTATATAGTGTATGAGAAATCCCACATTAAAAGGGAAGAAAACTTTGAGTAATAGATACACTACATAAAGAACAAAACTTGGGTTCACCCCTAGGGGTGAACCTCTTCATTCACCACCTTATAAAATAAGGAAATAAAATCTGTATACATTATTATAAAATTAAAAACTTAAACCGTTCTTTAATAATCCCAAACCGACATATAATTTCGTTCTACTTGTAAAATCTAAACCCTAACCATCTCATTTGTGAACCCAAACCGACATATAATTTCGTTCTACTTGTAAAATCTAAACTCTAACTATCTTATTTGTGAACCCAAACCGACATATAATTTCGTTCTAATTGTAAAATCTACTCTAACATCTCATTTGTGAACCCAAACCGACATATACTTTCGTTCTACTTGTAAAATCTAAACCATAATCATCTCATTTGTGAACCCAAACCGACATATAATTTCGTTCTAATTGTAAAATCTAAACCCTAACCACCTCATTTGTAAACTCAAACCGACATATAATTTCGTTTTGATTGTAAAATCTAAACCCAAACCACTTCATTTGTAAACCCAAACCGACATATAATTTTGTTCTAATTTTAAAAATCTAAACCAAGCCAATATTTAACTTTCCTTAATTAAAAGTATTCAGAATTTGTTTGTTTAATTTGTTTTACTTTTTAATTTATTTTTTAAATGAACTATTAGATGGAAGATTCTGATTGGTTGAGATAAGAGGAAAAAAAGTTCACTCATAATGGTGAACCTAAATATTTTTCCTACATAAACCAATCTACACATAGAAATTTAGTTGAGTTGGAACCCACAAAACTTAGCATAGTGTATAAATAATTTAATTAGTTGGAACCCACATACTTATTTTAGTTTTTGTATCACTAGAAAATGAATGCGGTATTACAAAAAAAATCATCAGCTCGGACTTGGCTTCTGTAGAAGGATAGTGGTCAGGTGAGTATGGAGACCACCAAACGGCCATCATTACTCTGCTCCCTTACTTATATCATTCAACACATTAGATTGGCTATCAATCCTTAGTTAATCATGTGGTTAAGTCATTGAAGCCTTTCCTACAACGTAAAAGCTTCTTACAAACTTAGTTCATATTACGGTTGATTTGTCCAACCTTATTTTTTCAAATAAATTATTCGATATTACAATCATGGAATCTCGTCAAACTCTTACGACATGCTTTTTGACTTATGCTAACTTTTTTCTCCATCGTCTTGACTTTGCAGAAGCGAGTAATTGTTTAAGTGTACATAGTGCTATGACCTATGAAGATGGATTTGGGCGGTATATAATTAAATAACAGACCTATGTTTCGTTTTCCCGAAATCAACTGCCAAAAGTTACAACAAACGATTAAGAAAAATGAAAGTGACACATTAACGCCTTAGCTTATCTTTTTCTTCATTCTTCTTCTTTTTTACCTATGCTTTGTTTTCCAGGAGGGCAGAAATTGAACCAAAATTTTGTTGATATACCGAATAAAGAATCGACGACGTGACATTATACTAAACTCGCTCTATGGTAGAATGTCTCTGCACCATATAGCAAAAGTTCTCTGAGGAGGCTAATTATCCGTAAAAAGATTACAAACATTGGAGATAAGATATTGTTGCATATTTTTTAATGTATTATCAAAAGAAAAAATAATCACTTTATCCAAAAAAATAAAAACAAAAAAATCTTATAGTGTGGACACTGACTGACAAGTGACATCGACTAATCTCTCGTAAGTCGTAACCATCAACTCATAATTCTAGATACCAAAATTAAACGCAACTGCTAATCTCTCTAATCTTTTCCTTTGTCAAAACCAACTGCTAATCTCTTTTAGACTCTAGAGATAGCGACATAACTTCATTATTTCATAATAATTCATACAATTTTATTAATATTTAATTTTAGTTTCGTGGGAAACATTGAAATTTAAAAGCCTCTACTAACATAAAGCTTCTCTTAACAACTCTTTATAAATCAAAAGTTAATAATATTTTCATATTGTTTTTTTTAAGTCACTTATTCACAATGGGGTTTTAAACTCATATAAATTCATGTTGTATTAAACAATAAATGAGTTTAAAACCGCATAGTGAGTTAGACCATCTCCACCGGTTAATATTTCACATAGTTTCATATTCATTAAAAACAAATAAATAATAACAAAAAGAGATAAGGTGAGAAAAATAAGATGAGAGGTGAGAAATAATACCGTTTCTCAAATAGTTAATAGTTATATTTTTCTGATTTAATCTTTAAAACAAATAATCATACTATATTAAAATTATTAAAATAATATATATTGAAATCATTTTTAACTATGGATATGCTCTTAGTGACACATCAACGACTATGTTACTTTTAGACCATTAGGATTTTTGTTAGTAATTTAAAAAAATAAAGATCTAATATATTTTTTCTTTTTGAAATTGTTTATAAATTAACGCAGTCCAATATTTTAAAGTTATATAAGATATGTTTATGTCTTAAATTGACGTTAAAACAACGACGAAGTAGCCTTTGAGCGAATAATGTTACCGATCGAGTAATATATATAGAGAGAGATGTTTGATCCTCATTGAGAGTCAGTAAGTTCTAAAAAACCAAATAGATCCTTCTTTGCTTTATTTAACTACATTAGCATAACGTTCACACATTTGCACTCAAAATATGGAGTCGTCGCGGAGCCTCGAGCACGTGCTCTCCATGCAAGGTGGCGATGATGTCGTCAGCTACGTGAAAAACTGTTACGGTCCAGCCGAAGCTTTAGCCTTGAGCAAACCAATGCTGGTGTCAGCTATCCACTCTATTAAGCTTACCAAAGGATGCTCCTACTCTCACCTGAAGATAGCCGATCTAGGTTGCGCAATCGGAGACAACACCTTTTCCACGATCGACACGGTGGTTGAGGTGTTACGGCGGAAGCTGGCCGTGGATGAAGACAGAGAAACCGAGACGGAGTTTGAGGTCTTCTTCTCTGACTTGCCTTCTAACGACTTCAACACGTTGTTTCTGTCGTTCGATGAGAAAGTGAACGGTTCCAGCCGGAAGTACTTCGCGGCTGGCGCTCCGGGGTCGTTTTATAAGCGGCTGTTTCCCAAAGGAGAGCTCCATGTCGTTGTGACTATGAGCGCCTTACAATGGCTCTCTCAGGTATATATGGATCATCCTCTATTTATTCAACATCTTTAAAGTACTAATGTTAATTTTGGTGAATATATATATGAAGGGTGATGAACAGTTGGTATATATTTTGAAGATTCATATTGATTACTAGACTAATGAAACTATATAAAAGTAGATTTCTACCTGATCGTCGTTTCTTCTAATGTGAACGTTAATATGAACGATATCTCAAAAACAACAATTGATAATTAAAGTCCGAACCAACTTTATTTCTGTAACTGAATTTATTCTTTTCTGGTGTGTACATGTACCCTATCATGTTTCAATTTTTTAATGAAAACCCATAAAACGTTACATTTCCTTGTACATTGGATATGATGTTAGATACCCGAAAAGGTGATGGAGAAAGGATCGAAGTCATGGAACAAGGGAAGGGTGTGGATTGAAGGAGCAGAGAAGGAAGTCGTGGAGGCATACGCGGAGCAATCAGATAAGGACTTAGCCGAATTCTTGAAATGTCGCAAAGAGGAGATTGTGGTAGGAGGAGTGTTGTTCATGTTGATGGGTGGTCGACCATCTGGCTCAGTCAGCCAAATCGGTGATTCTAACTCGATTCTGAAGCACCCTTTCACAACTTTGATGGATCAAGCTTGGCAAGATCTAGTAGACGAGGTAATCTCATGATGACGTCATTATGTTTCTTTTGTGATGCCTTTCATGTTTTATGTATGGATTTTACAAAACGTCTCTTTATTGACCTTGTAAAAGGGTTTAATTGAAGAGGAGAAACGAGATGGTTTTAACATCCCGGTGTACTTTAGAAGCATGGATGAGATCGTTGCTGCGATTGATCGTTGTGGTGGTTTTAAGATAGAGAAAATGGAAAACTTTAAAATAGCTGATCACATGAATGGTAAGCAGGAAGAGTTGATGAAAGATCCGGATTCGTATGGTCGATCCAGGGCTAACTATGTTCAAGCCGGTTTAAAGCCGATTGTTCAGGCCTATCTCGGTCCTGACCTGACCCTTAAGCTCTTCAAACGTTACGCAATTCGAGCTGCTGCCGACAAAGATATTCTCAACAAAGACACTTTTTATCATATGATCGCTGTTTCAGCAATTAGGGTTTGATGTTATTATCTATGTACATGCGTAGTATTATCAGAGTAAGACCCTTGTATTTCATATGTATTATAGTGTTTGCTGTAACTTTTGAAATTTTACAATCTTTCCCTATATATCTTTTTTTTTAGTGAACAATATTATTTCGGATAAGAAAAACTACAAAGAATGGATCGGAAAAGTGAAACAGACCATTTATGTATCACACAATACGTGAAAAAATGAGAAAAAGAGAACCTCGTGACCGCCAATGACACTTTCCCACGTGACACTCATTAAAACGTCAAAATAAACTTAATTCTTTTTTAACCCAAAACTTAAAAGAAAAGAAACTATCTCCTACCAGGCAACAGCCCCGTATTCATTCCTATCACACCACACACCACCATGGCTTCTTCATCAATTTCAAATCCTTAATTAAGACAATATCCCAAACAAAACAATGAAAGAGCTCTCTCTCTTCTTCCTCAAGAAATACTCTATTGCCTCGAGAATGCGAGGAAGAGGTGCACGTAGCGGCTTCGGGAGCTCTTGTGGCGGCGATGGCTCGACCTCTACGCTAAACCAACATCAAAAGAATGATGTGGGCCTTTCGGTTACTCCTGAAAACACTCCTTTCAGTGGAGGGTCGCCGAGAACGCTAGAGGAGATGATACTTCAGCTAGAGGTTGAAGAAGATCTTGTTCGAAGAGCTAGACTCCGTGAATCTTACTACGGTACTTATGATAACTACGATGATGATGATGATAAGTTACATCATCAGCCCGTTCGGATGTCATGCGTTAACAGTTCCGATATTTTGAGGTGCATACTTGCTTTATCTATTACATTATGGCAATAATTAAGACGAATATCCCGTATTCGATAGGGAAAAACAACTACCGGTTTTGATTTCGAGTACGAAATAAGTTATTAGTTATATGACAAGAAGTTATATAATTTCAGAATGTTTGATTGTCTATTCCATATTATGTTTTATTGTTATATGACAACAAGTTATGTTATATTTGCGTGCCCCCGTTAAGGTCTGCGAGGAACGCGTTGAATCAGTACCCACGTTTCTCGTTGGACGGTAAGGATGCGATGTACCGGTCATCGTTCCGGCGCCAGCTTGGCACCAGTGTTGACATGACATTACAGGAAGGACGGAGATCCCACTGCGGGGACCAACGGACATCGAAGAGATCAAGCCAGGCGAGCTTGGAGACAAAACGCCTGCCTCGGACGGTGGCTGGAGAAAGTGTGGTATGGTGCAAGACAGGGGTGGTTGCAAAGCTGATGGGCTTGGAGATGATACCTGTTCCGGTCAAGGGGAAGAAGGGAAAAGATAAGTTAGGGACTCTGCTCAAAAGGGAGCGTCTAAGGAGGAGAGAGCGGACGTTGGACATTAATGGTCGGATCGGTCCAACGACTGAAGCTTCTTGCTCGTCCGAAGGATTTAACATGACGAGGCCAATCAGAGCGGTTGGATCCCGAGTCGCGTGGGTGGATGGCCCACAGTCCCTTTCCCATAGAGTCACGTTTCAAAACTAGCCTATTGAAAACCTTCATGTTATTATATCTATAAATTTTCATCACTGATGGATTTAGTAACTACTTTTATGTTTCTTATAAATTTTCAAGACTAATAAAAATTAAGATTCTCAAAACTCGAGCACAAATATTTTTTCTCACTCAATTAATTCTCTCCGAGACAGAAATCTTAGGAATCAAGTGAAAAGCACAGTATACAAGTTCTGTCTCAAGCTCAGATTTTTAGTTTCAGATAGAGTCAGATGTTTATGGCCGAGAGTACACTGCGACTCAACTGGAAAAATACCTAACATACTTTGTTTGAGAAGGCCCAAGAAAGTTGTGGATTTGTGTTGGATATTTCATACGGGAAGTCCTAGCTCAGACATACTCATGATCCTTTTGTTCAATGCAATCCTCTTCTGTCCCAAGAGCGAAGTCATGGACGCCACCTAATGAGTCAAGACATGAGAATTTGATGAGACGTTCATTGCAATGAAGCTAAAACAATGGGAGAGACGATTAAAGTCAGACTCACTTCGGCTCTAAGCTTGATAGCATCCCTTCCAGGAATTTGCCGAAGTCCGTCCATCAAATCTGCAGAGAACAGAGATCTCTGTGTAAAATTGAAATCTGACGTAGCGGCATCATCAAAGATACCATCGGAAGGGAGAAGGGAGTAAAAATAAAGCTTGTTCAACATTACCTGCAGCTTCACATTCAACCTTGTGGACGGACTTAGCCAGACGATGTATATCATTTCCAGAGTTCCTATAGATATAACAGTAGTAGCCAATAGCCATATTAACACAAATGATGTCAATAGCTTAGTACGATAAGTGGTAGCGTCGATGTTGGTGCATACATGAGTTCAGAGAGACCGCGTTTCATATCCTTCTCTGCTAAAGTCGCCCTCTCAAGCAATTTCTTGCTCTCCTTTTTCATCAAGTCTACAGACATGTTCAACTCCTGAACATGCTTCTCAGCTCTCAAGAACTGTGCCTAATGAGATGATTTTGAAGTGGATGTAAAAACAAGAGAAGGGACACAAACCAGGGCAAGTATAACAACGAACAAATTTGAATGGTAGATACCTCTTCGCTTTGAAATCGGCCTAGTGTTTGACGAAACAAGAATCTTCTTGGGCCTGTAAGCAGTAGAACAACAGAAAATCAGATTCAAACAAGACACATCTAAGTAAAACAGATGTAATACTATTTGGATGCTCCTACGCAAAGGAATATTGTAAGTTGTAAAAGTGATAAGAGAGTAGAGGTTATACCTCGCATCAGAACAAGACTAGCAGCGACACCAATCCCAACAGCAGCAGCCGGATGCTCCTTTGCGTACGTCAATTCTTCTGCAAAGAAAACAAAACCAGCAGAGGATAAAATCAATAAGCCGAGACAAATCTAGTGAATCATGCGAGGAAGATTATAGTTTCAGATCACTATAAGATGCACTACAAGTACATATGGAGGTTTTAGGCAAATATGTTATATGATTATATCTCAATGGTTTGATCTAAAATATTCGTTCCTAAGCACTACATTAGTCTCTACAAGTATAACTTTTTTTTCACGAAATTTGGCTGCAAGTTACCTGTTACTTTGCTGAAGAAAGCATTCTCATAGGTCTTATATTGAGTCAAAGCATGTGGAATGAAATCCTGCAATTTCAGAAACCAAAATCAAAACTACAACAGGATTGTACGGGATACGAAGACACAATTGTAGACTGGGATCACTGCCAATAAGTTCTAATGCTATTATTCAACAAGAAGATTTCACCATATGAACAAAACTTAGCACCATGCCAATACATAGAAACGTCTAATCAGAGCAAATCCTGTTTTGAATCGAACTCATTTCAAGTAATTAAAGCTTATGAGATATTGAATTCCAAATCCATGGTTTGAAATCCTGAAAATTTGTTGCTAAGAATCTCGATTCGTAAGAAACGTCATGGTGAACAAAAGAGAGAGAGAGAGTCAGAGAGAGTTAACAACCTGTATAGAGCGGAACTGAGAGGTCGAGTTTTCACGGAAGGAACGAGCAGAGCGCATGGCGGAATCCGTCGATTCCTTCACCGTCTGTTGGAGATCACCCACCCATTTCTCTGCTCCTCCCATGGCTTCCCCCACCGAATCAACCACTCCAATCGCTTTATGCTCCGTCGCATCAGAAACAGTTTCAGTCGCGATCGCTGGAGCCGAATCGTCGGTAACGCCGGTTGCTTCGGTTTCGCTCATCGTCTCCGATTTGCCTTTTCTGACACCCGAGACAAACGCTAAGCTTCTTCTTTCAACTTCACCTTTCACCGGTTCGGTTCGATTCGATTCGGTTCAGTTTGATTCTAAATTAGAACTTGGTTTAAATCGGTTAAGGTCGACCCGGCCCCTTTATATATCAATTTGTAGTTAATGGGCTTTTAAGATTGGGTCTGCAACTACATTGCATTTCTCTTTCTTCGTCTTCGTGTTCCTTTCCTCCATCATTCCTCTTTTTTCTTTTTTTTTCTCCCACCATTTCTGCAGACCTCCTCCCAGAAGATAAAAAAGACAACAATAAAAGAGCTCTCTTTCCTCTTGGTGGAGATCTCTCAGTTAAAGAAGAGAAAATATTTCTTTTTCTCTGGATCTCCAAAAAGTAAGAACATTTACAAGGTTTGGTTTTGTATCTGTTTTGTTTAGATTACTCTATGAGAATTGGGATTTTTCTTTTTCACGGATTAGCTCTAGTTCCAATTATTCATTGGTTGGTAAAGTTTTTATATTTCGTCAATTATTTAATTAGTTTATTCGTGTTTGCATAGAAAACTTGGTTTTCTTGCGTTTCCCTGTCTGAATATTGAGCTATTGATCTTAATGAAGATGAGTTTTTTTGGGAATGCCGTTATATTTATTTGGATCTGCTGAAACTGAATATAGTACGGATGGAACAAAGATGGGAAATTTATAGGTTTTCATCATGTTCTTCTTCTGGTTGTTTCAGAAACGAGAGATTTAGGTGGGGAAGGAAAGCAGGAGGAAGAGGCAATGGCAGCTAGGTATTGGTGTCATATGTGTACACAAATGGTGAATCCAATCATTGATGCTGAGATCAAATGTCCCTTTTGCCAAAGCGGGTTTGTCGAGGAAATGAGTGGTGAGATTAATGGTGGCAGCAGCGGTCTAAGGGAGGTTCAAGACCCTGAGATCGATTTTGGTACAGACCGTGCATTGTCTCTATGGGGTCCAATCTTGCTTGGAATGATGAGCAATCCTCGGAGACGTAGAAGGTTTAGGAGGACAGAGTTTGGTGTTGATAATGATGATGATGAGGTCAATGGTGCTGCTGCTGATGATGTTGTTGGTGGAAATGACCGCAATGTCCATCATCGTCGTCATAGGCACAGGCAACAAGGTAGAGAGATTGATTTAGACAGAGAGTTTGAGTCTATCCTTAGGAGGAGACGAAGAAGCTCCGCTACCATACTGCAGTTGCTTCAGGGGATTCGTGAAGGGATTACTTCCGAGTATGAGAGCTCAGACCGAGACCCGTTTAATCAGTCAGCTGTTGTTCAGGGATCGACGAGTTTGAATCAAAACCGGAACAACACTTCTCTTTCTGCTATTGGAGATTACTTTGTTGGACCTAGTTTAGACCACTTGCTTGAACATCTAGCTGATAACGATCCTATCAGGCATGGAACTCTACCAGCTCGGAAAGAAGCCGTGGAGAATCTCCCAACGGTCAAGATAAGTGAGCCATTGCAATGCTCGGTTTGTTTGGATGATTTTGACAAAGGAAGTGAAGCTAAAGAGATGCCTTGTAAGCACAAGTTTCACATCCGGTGTATAGTACCGTGGCTCGAGCTTCACAGTTCGTGTCCTGTCTGCCGATATGAACTCCCTCCTGATGATGAGACAAAGGTAGATCCGGTAAGACCGAGAACAAGAACTCTAGAGATCAACATAAGTAATGAGAATATGGAAGATGATGCAAGCAATAATAATGTGAGCGAGAGAAGGTTCTCTTTTCCGTGGCCATTCAGCGGATTATTCTCTTCTTCTTCTTCTTCTTCTTCTTCTTCTTCTTCATCCGCATCGGCCTCAGGGTCATCTCATCTTGGTGAGAACTCATAATCTTGATAAAGGAAAACATCATCACTATTCCTCAGCTTGTAGTACATAAAATCTTGTTCACTCAGATTTTTGAATATAACAAATAAACACTTTGGATGAATGGAATCTTCTCTTTATTTGTTTGATATCATCTTGCTTGACTTTGAATTTAGTTGTGGACTGCATGCAATGCATTATCTCCAAATACGAATCCCAAAGCTATGTGATCACGAGCCAAATGATTCACGTTACACATTTTGGCAAGATATATTCAAAATATAGACTTTACTTATGCAATTGCACTCGTACCAAACAAAGCAGAGTATGGTCCAACAACGTTATGTAATGTGTGAAGTTTCAACTTGTCAACCACACTCCACACACAAAAAAAAGTAAATAAAAAAATCAAAAGATACTTGGAGTTTCCATGTCAAACAAGAGTAGTAAACTTTATGAATAATATCCAAAACGTTAAGAAACTCCGGAAAAACGCGTAACGCCAAATGAGATCACTTGACAGTCAAGATCTTGATAACAATAGCGTTACCTGTACGGAGGAGAGCCACCACGGAGTCTCCTGTCTTGCACAGTTGCTTCTTTTTCCCGTACTCTGTCGCGAACTCGATAGTCTCTTCTGTTGACTCGTCAATCGAGGCTCTAGCTGATCCAGCGTACAGCACCGGGACTAAACCCCGGAAGATGAGGCTGTGTCTGGCCGGTGCCTCGTTGCTACACGACCAATCAAAAGAGTCGGACGTGATTTCGGGAACTACAACAGACAAAATGGGTATCCCTGGTCTGTACTTAGCCACCAGTTTCGCAGTGCTGCCTCCTCTGGTCAACACCAAAATGAGAGTGGCTCTAGAGGAAGTAGCGGTTCTGACTGCAGAGGAAGCAAGTGACT
The DNA here is from genome assembly GCF_030686135.1 of Camelina sativa. NCBI lineage: Eukaryota > Viridiplantae > Streptophyta > Magnoliopsida > Brassicales > Brassicaceae > Camelina > Camelina sativa. The sequence goes on from NC_141889.1 coordinate 6,373,156, forward strand.
CGATCGGGCTCATGGGAACCTCAGCGTGAAGCATTATTCTCTTGAAGATGTCTCCATAGTCCAGTGTGCTCTCTGCTTCCACACATATCTTCGCCATGGTACGGACAGCAAGCTCTGGATATGCTCCTGCTGCGGTTTCACCGCTCAGCATGACACAGTCCGTGCCATCGAGGACAGCGTTTGCAACATCAGTAGCTTCTGCTCTTGTTGGTCGTGGGGATTTGATCATAGACTCGAGCATCTGAGTCGCTGTAACCACTGGCTTCCCCATGAAGTTGCACTTGTAGATCATCACTTTCTGAGCTAAGAATATCTTCTCGATTGGGATCTCCATTCCGAGGTCACCTCTAGCGATCATAAACGCATCTGAGTTTACCAAGATGTCATCAAAGTTAGCCACACCTTCTTGGTTTTCAACCTGACAATATCAAAAGTAACATATCATAAGAATTTGATTATGAAAATGTGATATTAGTTTGCGTGGCGTTTAAATATGTATACCTTTGACATGAGAAGAATGGTTTTGGCATGTTTCCCGAGTAGCTTCCTAACCTGTACCAAGTCTGAACCTTTTCTGACGAAAGACAGAGCAATCATGTCGATTTTATTTGGAACTCCCCATTCAAGAATGTCTTGCTTGTCTTTTTCAGTTAGAGTTGGGAGATCAACCACAACACCAGGGAGATTAACGTTCTTCCTCTCACCAAGCATTGATGTGTTCTCACAACGGCAACGAACCGTGCCCTTTGCTTTGTCACAAGAAAGAACCTTTAAGGAGATGGTACCATCGGCACAGAGTATCACCATGCCTGGATTGACATCTTCAGCTAACTTTTTGTAGCTCATGCAAATCGTCTTATCATCACCTTTCAAGTCATAGTCTGTCGAAATGGTGATTTCTTGGCCTTGTTTCAACTGGATAGGTTTCCCATCCTTTAAGAACCCGGTTCGAATCTCTGGTCCCTGCCAAACAAATCCAAAATCCTTTCTTATAGCATTATTCAGAAACCAAAAGGGTCCCCCAAAACATATAATCTATCAAAAAGAGTACGTATCAGCTAACATCAAGCTACATAAACCAAGTAACAGACGAATGAGTGAGAATTTCAAGCAAAAACATTATTGACAGTGTCTACATCTTCAAGATGATAAAGGTAAGATTCCTAATCAACCAACATCGGTTGTTTGCTGGTTTCTATAAGACACTTTGTCTGTAACACAACGTACCATACCACAAATATCAGGAGACAAATTAAAACGAGTGTCCTCAGATTAACAATGGAATGCACCAATCAGAACTCGAAGAAACGAAGCAATACAAAAACGTTAAAATCAGATATGACATGGATCAATTGTATAATAATGGAGAAAAAAACAGAATCAGGCGTGAACAGAGCCCATTAGCGCCAATGACATCCGTATGTAAATGCACATATATCACAAAGTTTTTAATAAGATTGACCTTGGTGTCGAGCATGACAGCACAGAGCATGCCAGTGTTAAGCATAGCCTGACGAAGATTGTCGAGGGTCTCCTGGTGATATTCATAAGATCCATGAGAAAAGTTGAAGCGAGCCACGCTCATCCCCGCCCTAAGAAGCTTCTCAACCATTGGAACGGATCTGGACGCTGGCCCGAGTGTGCACACGATCTTAGTCTTCGGCCTCTGTTCCATAGCCATCGTAGTAGCGTAAACGATCTCAATGCACAAAATAATAACAAAAGACGATCCGGCCGAGACGATCAAGGACTGTGATGATACTATGTCAGAGAGATCTGATTTGGAGGTCAAGGTAGAGACAGATCTCTTCGTAACCTTTGATGTGGAAATGCAAGTTTGCTGGTTGGTGGGAGGTGCAGAGGCAAAACCTAAACGCAGGTTGCTGGAAAAATCACTTGGGGAAAAAATGAAGAATTTATGTTACAAATATTGTTGTGATTTAAAATAACCACACGTATGAATAAAAATTAATAAATACACAAAATATTCAAAAGTAATAATTAAAGTAATTTTTCTTTTGGTAGAAAAAAAAAATTATTAAAGTGATCATCAAAAGGAATATTTGATTTTACTACGATTCGTAGTCTACGAACAACAATTTATTTCCGTTTTTTTTATCATGGTATTATTGATAGTGTATTTCTAAGATTTGTAGATTATCAGAAGTCGACAGTAACACAATCTTGATAGCATAAATCCCCCAAAAAATCTGAAAATTCTGAACACTCGAGTTTGTTGTAATTCATGTATCCAACAAGTACATTAAAATGTGTAACACTTGATTGATACTTGTCTTGAAAGAAACCTGTCGTCGTCCACTTAGTTTAATCGTATGTAACTTCCGGTCACATCTAAATGAGTTGGCCTATTAGCTCAGTTGGTTAGAGCGTCGTGCTAATAACGCGAAGGTCACAGGTTCGATCCCTGTATAAGCCATTTTATAGTTAAATTCGGTCAGAACGATAAAACGTCGTCGTTTGTTTCCCCTGAGATATTTTTTATTTCCTTTTCCTTATTTTCTTTTCAGTTTACGGATATCGTTATCTGCTACTTCTTCTTCTGACTAACACGACGAAGCAGAGAGAGAGACAAGAAGAGCTCGAAACAAACATATGGAGGGAACCATATCGCCGCTTTGCTTACGTTCTTCCTCGAGTCTCTGTTACTTCTCGAGGAACGTTTCACCAGATTCTCACCGTTCTATAGGATTTACATTGGTGGATTCGCTCCGGCCGACGAACTTGGTTTCACTGCGGACTGGAAATAAACGGTCGTCTTCGTCGTGTCTACGGTTGTTTCTATCCCCGACGAGAAGCGCTCTACGTACGCCGACGATTTCCGCGGAGGAAGTGAAAGATGTTCCGATGCCTAAGATAGATAAGAGCGGTCGATTGAGCAGTCCTCGAGCCGCTCGCGAGCTCGCTCTGTAAGCTTCGTTTTTCTCTCTTTGCTCGTTTCTTAAATCGTATTCGCTTAGTTGATTTGAATGAAAATGGAAATTTAGCTGGGAATTAAAAATTCGTCTTTACTGAAATTGGAACGATTTTGGTTATATCTTTGTGACTTAGTGGGACTAGAATGAAGCTCAAATTAGAGTTCCATGAGTATTGGGTTTAAGGTCTTATCCAAAACCCTAAAACCTGAAATCAATTTTAGTTTAGATGGGATAACTCCAGGCTACATACACTTTGGTTTCCACTGGAATGAACTAGTGTATGATTATTTGCTGTTCGTTTGAATCTGTTCTCTAATTTTCTTATTTTGGATCCCTGTTGGCTGATGATCTTGACAGAGTAATACTATATGCCGCATGCTTAGAAGGATCAGACCCTATTCGTCTCTTTGAGAAGAGAATAAATGCAAGAAGAGGCAAGTATCTCAACTAAACCATGTGTTTTTTATCTTGTTTTTTTGTAATGGATATAGGAATCACATTGTAATCTCTGTGATTTTTGGAATCACTTGCTTGATTTTTTTTCTTGATTTAGATGCTTGTGATGAATAATGTTTGCTTTGTACAGAGCCTGGATACGAGTTTGACAAGAATTCTTTGTTGGAATACAACCACATGAGCTTTGGAGGACCCCCAGTTAAGACAGAAACAAAAGAAGAGGAAGATGAGCTTGTGCGCCATGATGAAAAAGAATCGACAATCGGTTGGTCTTATTCTCGAAATAAGTTTTTCTGTTCTGCTTTACTTATTTATATGGCAAAGAGACTCTTGTCTGGATTGGCTAATAGAAATTTACTTGTTTTAACATGTAAACGACATACTGATACCTGTTTTTTAATCCTCCCTTTTCTGCAGAAGCAGAAGTGCTTTCAGCTCCCCCAAAGCTGGTGTATAGCAAACTTGTATTACGGTAATCTATAACATGTGTCGATGGATAGAAATTGCTGCTTACTTTACTCCAAAATAAATCTTGAATACCCTATTGCTACTATTTATTTTTCCAAAGGTTTGCAAAGAAACTCTTGGCTGCTGTGGTTGATAAATGGGATACTCATGTCGTTATCATCGAGAAAATCTCGCCCCCAGACTGGAAGGTATAAACTAAACACTTGAACTTCAACTACGGTCGAGTACTGGCTCCTTGAAAACTAAGGAACCACCAAACTGAAAACTTCGTTGCTTATCATTATCTTCCGGTGTCTCTTTATTGTGTAGCTCACATTATTATTAGCTGTTTGGCACCCTGAGCTCAACAGTTGACTTTTGAATTAGCTTGAGCATCTCTAGAAGCAGCTTCTTTATTTTGTTGTGTATGCATATCTGTCTTTCTCTTACCACTGATAATAACCTTATGGATGTTTTGGCACCTATTTGCAGAGTGCACCAGCTGGAAGAATACTAGAGTTTTCAATTCTTCACTTGGCAATGTCTGAAGTGGCAGTACTTGAAACCCGACACCCAATAGTCATCAATGAGGTACCATACAGATCTCTACAGTTAGTTTTGCAATGTGATAACCTCTCTCTTGTTGTGAACTTACACTTGTTACAAAAATGATGTGGAAAAGGCTGTTGATCTTGCAAAACGGTTCTGTGATGGATCAGCGCCACGCATAATCAACGGATGCCTAAGGACATATGTCAAGGATAGAGCAGCAACATCAACACCTCAAGCTTTAGAATCGAAGCAAGAAGTATCAGTTTAAGTTAAAAGAAAACCTGCAATCTACGTTAGGAGGCAGGCAGGCAGCCTCAGGATTTTGGTCGTCGGAAAAAGCTCGTAGGCAAAGTGTTGATCCGATGATTTTATATATATATATATAGACGGAGTCACTATGAGGAGAGATTCTGTCTTCACAGGCCGCGTCTGGTTCAAAGGTTTTGATATACCTGAGACTGAATCTGTATCAATTGCAGCTCAACATGAATATTGCTAAGAAACACAAACATGCTCATGTCTGTATTATTAATATATTTACCCAAAGATTTATAATTTTATGTAGTAGTTCTCATGTTTATGTCTTTGTATTCCTTTTCACTTGTGTCCCATATTTGAGAAACAGAAAAAAGCTGTATAATCAGTTTTTCCGTAAAGTTTTCTTTGATTCCTCAAAATGGAGATGTTTTTACTTACAGTAACAGAGGAAAGAGTTTTTTACTTTTTTTTTTTTGTTGTTGTCTTACTCACGTACTAAAAGGGCCCTTGACAAAAAAAAAAAGGAAAAAAGAAAGGCCCAAACCAAAAGATAGAACCCATGAGAGAGAGCTGATGCTAAAACGGCAGCGTAAAGCATAGAGGATTAGGGCATCTTCTTGTAGTCAAACCTCCTCGTGGCCGTATATATATAAACTTCTTTGTATTCATATGATAACAAACAAACTCGCGGCGTATTCATATATCTGTTTATCATTCGATTCGATTTTTGGTGAAATCTCATTAGCAATGGCTCATCTATAGTTTTCGTAGTCGTAGATTCGGATTTTTTTTTTTTTTTTTTTCGTTTCTTGAGTTTTAAAGAGAAAAGAGATGGTGAGGATGACGAAAAAAATCATTCGGATTCCCTTTGAATTCCCTACGGGAAAGATGTGATTATATAACCAGCTACTTCTGACTCATCCATCTTCTTCTTCTTGTTTCTTTTGATTGTTTACTCTTCTTGGTTGATTTAGTTTGAAGTCTTTTAAAAAAATTTTGATAGTAGTCTTTGATGATGAAAGATGACGAAAAAAATCGTTCGGATTCCCTTTGAATTCCCTAGGGGAAAGATGTGATCACAAACCAGCTACTTCTGATTCATCCATCATTAGATTTTACTAATTTTTTTCAAATCTTGATTTTCTAAAGAAAAAAGTAGGCCAGTGATGTAAGAAAATATTTGCTACTCTTGATGAAGAACTTTGTTCTTTCACTTGATGATTGGTTTTACCACCAAGATCTCTGAGGCCTTTTTTTTTTGTTTTCTTCTATCTTTTATTCCAATTTTATCAATCAAATGTTTGTGATACCAGTTATCATGTGTTTTCCCTCAAGGATATACCAACTTAACCGTACTTGCCTATTATCTAAACCTATATAATTCTTGGATGATCCTGACGAACAATAATGTCATACTCTGTTTCATTAACTCATGACAAACCGTTTTGACTTCATGCAAGAGGGATGTAAATCGGAATAAATTACATAACCGAACCTATGAGACTACTACTAATATGTGCTTCCTTGAACATTGTTTTTCTTAAAAAATACTAAAATTTGTTTGTCCCAGTAAAAAAAAGAGCTAAAATTTTAATATATTTGAAACAAATATTGAACAGCTCATGTGATTCGTCCATGACACAATGGACTTATGATGTCTATATGAACCACTATTCAGATTCCTTGTTCAACATTGATTCTCACATCTCCAGGCCAAACAACAAAAATGTTTATAGGTCCAATTAAAAAGCAAGAGAGAATTATATTGAAAAATCTACAACATCTCTGATATTCGATCGAACAGAAGCTGACATGATGGTGAAGACCTAGGTACAGATGCTAACTCCAGGACCATCCGATACTTCTCTCTAAAATCAACTGAGTCCAAAGAGAAAATCATTTTCTTATGATTTTCTTTAAACCAGTGGCATTCCCTAGGACATATGTTGCCAATTCTTTATCTCCTAGTCTCCCTTTATACCCACTCCACTTGATTACTTGAAGACTGGACAACAAACTCGCAGGAACAGAACTCGGCCGCTTCCACCTGTACGAAGGATCTGAAACAAGGAAGTCCACGGCAATGATCCTGACACCCCAATTACAAAACAACTTAGTTATGTTATCACGATCAAAAGCATACTTGTGCCAAAAGTGACAGAAAAAGACTTATACATACATTGGTGAGTGTGAGAAACCGTAGTTTAGGGGAATCTTGGAGCATATGAGTAAGAAGATCCCACCAACCTTGAGTACACGTACATATCTTAAGGTCAACAAGGTGACTGAAGATTATTTCAGAAGGATCCATAACCTGTTAATATATACAAAAATTTTAAGTCAGAATAGTACCGAGGAACATTATATTTATATGCAAATCACAAGATTTGTTATTTACCTTTGGTAGTGATAAACATAGATAAAGGCCTCTGACCCAAGTAAGCTGTCTGAGATACTCGTGAGCATCTGATTTATTACTAATCCCAATACGTGTCATGACCAAATCAGGCATTTTCCGACGGGAGTCGAGAAGAAAATAATGAGAAACAAAAAAATATTTCAAAGGACCCTTGATCACATTACTACTACCCTTTCCAAACATCTCATCGAACTTTTTCTCAAAAAAATACCGTCCTCTTAAGGAAGACACATCAGCAGTGTATTCTATAGTGTGGCCTGCCATATGTGTCGTATAGTCGCCATCGACATCAGGTCGTGCTAAACTCAACTCCTCAAGATTAGGGCAACCGGATATAAGCCTAAGAACATAAGTTTTGTCTGCAAAACCGGGACTCCTAAGGTATAGTTTTTTTAGGTAAGGGAGACAAACCGCTAAAGGAACATCCACAAGAACGCAATCTTTAATGTTGAGTAACAAGCTCTCGAGTGTTTCACATGTATATAAGCTACTAGGCAAACGGAAGGGTCTTTCCTCAGCATAAGCAATAGAAATTTCAAGCTCACGCACACGGCGACTAACTGCAATATCAATCCATAGTCCTACATCTACATCATGGCATTCAAGGTTAAGATTAAGATTCTTGAGATCCAACCTCTCTAGAACTGGAGCGTTATGTTTTAGCAAGGATCAGTAAACAAACTGTGTGAATCTTTTGTTTTGACTTCTACAAAAGTATTCAAGTTTTGGCACGGATCTCCAAAGGTATCGCCATCTTTTGGACAAACGACTCGTGACAATGACATCTTTTGTTGGAATAAATGACAGTATTCGCAAGAGCAAGTGATCCGGACATTGACTGATGATGTCCATATCAACACTACAAAACCAAAAGTTGAAAGACTTAAAAAGGATATATATACATATATGATTCGAAGCACAGACACACAACACATAAAAACAGAGAATCACAGTAAAAAAAAATTACACTGATTGTTTGGAGATATGCGTAGTTCCTTGTTTCTCAAGATCTTTAGCTCTTTTTTTCCTCGGCGACTAAAAGGACTAAAAATTGACGAGAAAAAACCTAAACCCTAGCAGAAAGTAAATCAGGGGGCTGATTCACAAACCAATGATTCAAATTGGGTCGATACCTGTGTCTCGGGACTTACTCTGTTTCAGATACAAATATAACCCTAATATGTAGGTTAGTAGGTATAACAAAGAGAAGCAAATGTCGATGAATTTAGTCAATGGATTACATATATATATATAGATCGAAATGAACTGCAATCTACAATCTAAGAAGAATCTAAACTACGAGAATATATAATCTATATCCTTCTGTTACGGAGCTACCAGACCTATGAAGATCCAATATACGCATCTCTTGTACAGAAGATGCTTTAGTATGTAAACCAGTGATGAACCGGTTTTAACCACAGTCTAATCAATATATAATGTCAAAATTACCCATTTGTACAATGCAAGTCGTTATCTATAATTTATAAACTTTATAGTGATTAACGATGTGAAGTTACATTGATACAGACTGTGCTAGCTGTGAAGCAACAAATGTTTTGAGAACGATTAATATTTTGCGTCAAACATGGATGCGAGGGTAAAAGCTGAGGGAGTCAGATCAGAAGCTATATGTGTGTCATTGATACTATGCAAAAACTGAAAATAAACAGATGCCAAAGACTTTCTGTGTATTGATCTTTGTGATTGAATCACATATATATACACACAATCAAACTGAAATAGGAAATCAAGGAGTATCTACAACAAGTACTAACTAAGATGCCTCTGTTGCGGAGCTTGTTATATGTGAGATAATGTGCAGAAGAAGATACGACGAATATATGCTCTTGTAAGTTAACCGGTTATAATTCGGTATAACCCAAACATAACCAAGACACACTCCAATACCCCCCTCAAGCTGGACCATACAAATTTTGTATGCCCAGCTTGGATCTGAAGTACCAAAAACCATCTCTCCCAATAGGCTTCGTAAGAATATCCGCTAGCTGCATAGTCGTATCCACATGATGTAACTGTATGTTTCGTGTAACAACCTCATCACGTACAAAGTGACAATCATTCTCTATGTGCTTTGTGTGTTCGTGAAACACTGGATTGGTTGCAACGTGTATAGCTGACTTGCTGTCACAAAAATCATTCATCGGTTGAGCATGAAGGATGTCGAAGGTTCCTAACATACGTTTCAACCAAATCAACTCCTGTACTAAGTCAGCCATAGCTCGGTACTCTGCTTCTGCTGAGGATCGACTCACTGTTTTCTGTTTACGCGCTTTTCATGACACCGATGAGTCACCAAATTGTACAAAATATCCTGTCACAGACCGGCGAGACATAGGACAGCGAGACCTATCAGAATCGCACCACCCTGTTATTTGAAAGTTGTGATTTGACCTCAACAAAATACCTTGGCCAGGATCTGATTTCAAATACTTCACAACACGCAGTGCTGCATGCCAATGATCCTCACGAGGTTCCTTCATAAACTGAGCCAGGACATGAACTGAGTATGCTAAGTCCGGACGCGTGACATCCAAATAGATCAACCTACCTAAGAGTCGGCGATAAGGGGTTGGATCTGACAAGATTGAAGACTCTGACATGTGCAATTTGTGGTTCTGTTCCAACGGAAACTCCACAGGTTTAGCTCCTAGCAAACCCGTTTCGGTAAGGATATCAAGAGCGTATTTCCTTTGGCAGATGTATATACCTGAAGCATTCCTTGCAACTTCGATTCCCAAGAAGTAACGGAGAGGACCCAGATCCTTCATTAGAAAACAGGTGGCTAAGTACTCCTTGAACTCATTTGTAGCCTTGAGACAACTTCCTGTGATGATCAAATCATCGACATAAATTAATATATGGAATCGAATTGATCCTTTCTCATAAGTAAACAAGGAGTAATCGCCTAAAACTTGCTCAAAACCATAATCCATCAAGGCCGAAGTCAACTTCGCAAACCAGCATCTAGGTGCTTGTTTTAAACCATACAGAGACTTCCGAAGCCGACACACTTTGTTCTTATCGTCCAACTGATACCCTGGAAGCAAACGCATATAAACCTCTTCATCTAAATCCCCATGTAAAAATGCGTTATGCACATCCATCTGATGAACAGGCCAACCAAATTTAGCAGATGTATCAAGAAAGAGGTGTACCGTTCCCATTTTTGCGACTGGAGAAAACGTTTCCCCATAATCCTCACCCTCGATTTGTCTATTGCCCATAGCGACTAGCCGCGCTTTGTACCGTTCTATTGACCCACCAGATTGAAATTTGACCTTGAATACCCAATGAATACCAATTGCTCTTTTTCCTAGAGGTAAGTCCATAACATCCCATGTGTGAAGATCTTGCAAAGCCCCATATTCTGAGCCCACTGCATTCCTCCATTTATCGTCATCCATTGCTTGTTTAAATGACTTAGGTTCCACCGTAGAGATAACCACAGCCACATATGCGACATGTGTTTCTGAAAAACGATGTGTTGTATCTTGTTTGATTATCGAATGTGCCGTATTGCAGATTTCTCTTTGCTGTTTAGAGCCCTTATCAACCACAAAATCTTTCAATTTAACTGATTGGGTTTTCTGTCGCTGACCCTTTCCCAGTCGTTGCTCAATAATCGGTAATTGAGGTTGATTTATATCTTCAGTCGGAGAAGAAGAATGTCCATCACTTTGAATCGTGGTCGGAATTATTGGATCAGGTCGATTAATGTCTTGGGCCAGAATTGGAGGCTCAATCGCTGGACTTGTAAGATTTGGTAGAGGAAGCGTTTGGGCCGGAATTACACGAGGTGGGCTTTGAAGCCCAACATCTACATCCATTATCATGCCTTCCGAAAGTGGAGCCCATAACACTTGACCATCGTCATCATCGTCAATCAGAGGAAATTTGGTGTCCGACAAGAAGGGGAATTTGTTCTCCATGAACACAACATCGCGAGAGACGAGGAATTGTCTTGTTTCCAAATCATATACTCGCCAGCCCTTTTTCCCGAAGGGGTATCCAACAAACACACAACGACGACTTCTAGATGTGAATTTGTCTCCCCCTCTTGTCAAGTTATGAGCAAAACAGAGACTCCCAAAAACTCTCAGATGATCGTATCCTATAACCTTGTTGTATAGCTTCTCAAACGGAGTTACATTACCCAAAACCGAACTCGGTGTGCGATTTATCAAATACCCAGCTGTTAAAACACACTCTCCCAAAACTCCAAAAGCAAATTCGCTTTAAACTGTAAGGCTCTGGCCACATTTAAAATGTGTCGGTGTTTTCTTTCTACTCTGCCGTTTTGTTGTGGAGTTCCTACACAAGAGGTTTCATGAATAACACCTTGTTGTTGAAAGAAAGATGTTAAAGCTATAAACTCTGATCCGTTGTCACTCCGGACCGTTTTAACAGGCGTATCAAATTGCGTGACAATGAGAGCAAAGAAATCACGTAACCGACCTAGGGCTTCGCTTTTGTTAGATAATAGATACAACCAGACACCTCTTGAGAAGTCATCCACAATTGTTAGAAAATAACGTGCATCGTTGTGTGAAGGAACACGGTATGGTCCCCATAAGTCTACATGAATTAACTCAAAAAATATTTGTAGTTTTATTCATACTTATTGGAAAACAATCTCGGGTTTGCTTTGCGTGGAGACATACTTCACACGCCTTATTCAAAGTAGAAACAGAAGTAGAATTTGAAAAACAAGGGAGCAGTCCCACTATTTTTGCAGAAGGATGACCCATTCTATTGTGCCACAGCTCATAGGACTTCTCCGCACAAGTTGTGACAGCAGCTGCATTCTCCGTACTGCGAAAGTGGAACGTTTCTCCTACTCTATTACCAGCTCCAATCACCATCCTCGTAGCTTGGTCCTGGACCACAAGAAATGTATCAGCTAGCTGCACTACACACCTATTCTCATCCATAAGCTAAGCTACGAATATCAAATCTGAATGCAACTTTTCCACATAATAAACTGATTTCAACGTGAGATTTGAGCCAAGACGTATGGTCCCTTCTTTAAGAGAGACTTGTTCTCTCCAATCTGCCATAATAATCAACACAAGTGGCATATCTCTAACATTTGACAAACTCTCAAAACACCCTGTCAAATGATGAGAAGCTCCTGAATCCATTATCCAAGAAGGAAAAGAAGACTTACCAGAAACTTTTTCTGTGGTGTTCTCTTTTCCAGCATTGAGAATGCTCTTAAGTGCCTTCCATTGTTGATCATTTAGTCCGTTCACTCCGTCCCGGTCTTGATCTGTTATGACATGATTCACTTGTTCTTGTGTAGCTTGTTCGATAGCAGGAACAACCACACGGTTTGCATATGTGATTTGGGTTCCTCTACCTCTTCCTCCACTCGAACTCGCTCCACCACGTCCTCGTCCCTGGAGTGATCTACTCTTAGGACGATCTCCCCACCATTCAGGATAGCCGATCACAGCAAAGTAGCTGTCCGCAGCATGACCTGAACGGTTGCATAACTTGCATATGACATTCTTATCTTTATCCTCAAGTCGGAACCTTGGTTTTGTGTTCACCGCAAAAGACACGACTTCAGGTCGTTCTTCACCACACACACGAAGGTCTTCTTCTTGTCGCACAATGTTATACACTTTCTCCAACAGTTGCACAGGAACTCTTGCCACAAGACTTGAGCGGACTGCTTTGAAGGGTTCATCAAGCCCACATAGAAACTGATGCACTTTGTCCTCCTCACGATCTGCCTCCTACGCAGAACTGAGATCACAAGTGCACAGTCCACATTGTCATGTTCTGATCGGACGGTAAGCGACAAGGCTGTCCCAAATACGGTTGAGCTTACCATAATAAGCCTCAATCGCTAGTCCTCTTTGCTTGCAACAAGCCAATTCGGCTTTGATTTGCTGAATCCTAGATCCATTCATAACAGCAAACCTCTTCTTCAAATAGTCCCAAAGATCCTTTGCCACATCTCGGTGAGAGATTGTTGAGCGTAGCACCGGATCAATGGTCATCTTGATCCAAGAAACAAGCAGAGCTTGAATCGTCCACCAGTCCTCCAAGTCAGATGAGCCGGCTAGTGGTTTTGCAATTGTGCCATCCAAGAAGCCAAACTTCTTGCGAGATGTCAACGCAGTTCTCATACCACATTCCCACTCGTCGTAGTTCGTCCCTTTCAAGAGCGGATGTGATATCACAGCACCAGGATTGTCCGCCGAAGTCAAGTCATACAGAGAGATAGTTATCCTAACTTCCACAGTCGAGGTTGTCGTTGTCGTTGCTGGAGTCGCATCAGTCGGATTCGGGTTCGTAGCCATTTCGTGATCGGGTTCGAAAAAGAAATTTATAGATTTGTCGAAAGAAAAAGGTCAGCCTCTGATACCATGAAAATAAACAGATGCCAAAGACTTTCTGTGTATTGATCTTTGTGATTGAATCACATATATATACACACAATCAAACTGAAATAGGAAATCAAGGAGTATCTACAACAAGTACTAACTAAGATGCCTCTGTTGGGGAGCTTGTTATATGTGAGATAATGTGCAGAAGAAGATACGACGAATATGCTTTTGTAAGTTAACCGGTTATAATTCGGTATAACCCAAACATAACCAAGACACACTCCAATAAAAACATAGATGATGGTGTTTCGTTTGAGATACTTACTTGAAAAAAAATAAACCGTTCATATCCAGACTTTCAAGTTTGAGGCAGAGAGGAGAAGCAAGGTGGGTTTGACATGGCTCATCATGCCTTTTTTTTTTTTGTTAAACCAGTCTTGACCAAAAACTAAACACAACCATGAAATAAAAGAGATACTACCAAAAACTAAATGTTATATTATTCAGTCGAATAGAAGCTGAGACGAAGTTGAAGCTGTAGGTACTGATGCCAACTCCTTGAGCATACGATACTTTTCTTCCACATCAGTAGATTCTGGAGTAAACGTTGCTGTCCTCAAACAAGCAGCATTCTTTAGGACATATGTTGCCATCTCTCTATCTCCTCGTCTCCCTTTGTACCCAATCCACTCAAATGCCTCAAGACTAAATAAAATACACTCGGGGACAGAACTCGGCAGCTTCCAACCAATTGGGGTTTCTTTTCCACAAAGACCAGAATCATGTTTCTAAGACAAACATCAGAGTTATCAGTCAATAATATTGGGAAACTAAACCAGATTAAAGCATATTAGAGAGAGTGAGAGCCAACGTAGGCACGTACATCAATGAGTTTGAGAAATCTTAGTTTTGGGGAATCTTGGAGCATACAAGTAAGAAGATCCCACCAACCTTTAGCAAATGTATACAAACTCAGATGAACAAGCTGATTGAAAATCATACCAGAAGGACACCTAACCTGTTTTTTTTTAGTTAAACACAACAGCAGAAAGTAAAACATTGAGAGGGATAATAATACGAAAAATCACAAGGTTCAATTCTAAGGAGTTTCTAATTACCTTTGAAATTGATAAACATAGAGAAAGATGTCGGACAGAAGTAAGAGCCCTCAGAAACTTCTGAGTAACTCCTCTAGTAATCGCAATATTTGCCTCGACCAATTCAGGCATGTTCTCAATTTGACGGGACTTGTAAAGTGCTTCATCTACGATGTTAAGGTACTTCAAACAAGGGGCATCTATCACATATCGACTACGACTAACATCATTTGTGTCGACCATAGTTAACCGTTGTAAGGAAGGCACCACGACAGTGACATCCATTACAGAGTCTTCCTCATGTCGCCCCAAACACAATTCTTCAAGATTTGGACAGCCAGATAAAAGACTTGGAAGAGATACATCGTCTACGTAATCAACACTCGTTAGGTGCAGAACTTTGAGAGACGGGAGACGAACTGAAGAAGGAACATCCAAAAGAACGTAATTGATGAGACTCAAGGTCTCTAGTGTATTAGAGGTGTATAGGCTACTCGGTAAAGTAACAGACACGTCCTTGGAAGAACGAATATTAATTTCCAGCTCAATCACAAGGCGACTAACTGCAATATCAATCCATAGTCTAATGTCTATAGCAGGACAGTGAGAGCCAAGATTCAGATGCAATTGCTGTAGAACAGGTGCCTTATTTGATAGCAAATACCTGTAAACAAACTGAGAGAAGCTCTTATAGTCACCATTATGATTGGTATCGTCGAATCGAAGTTGTGGCACTAACGTCCAAAGAAACCGCCATCTTTGGGACAAAAGACTTGTGGCCACAACATTTCTTGTCGGAAGACATGACAAAATCCGCAAGAGCAAATCATCTGAAAGCTGACTGATATGGTCCATTTGAAAAACAATGCTCTGAAATCTCAAAGTTTGAGCTAGTGGCCAAAGGAGCACAAAGTCTACGGTTTGAGCCTACAGATTAAAGAGCCCAAAGGGGTTTTATAAACAATACAGTGGAGAAACGATACAATTAAACAACAAATTGCAGTGGTCACAAAAACTTACAGTTTGATTGTTTGGAGATACACTCGTAGTTCCTTAGTGCTTCTTGGGTGTTCTCGAATGGCAAAATGATGCGCTAGAAGAGTAAGAAGAGAAGGATGATTTAGGGGCTGACCAATGACCTAGGCCTCATTGATTTTACCCTATTTCTCTAGTCGCAAACTCTGTTTCACAAAAAAAAAAAAAAAACCCTAAATCTAAAGTTGTTTTACATTTCTCAGTAGAGGATAACAAAGGAGTTCCCTAGATCATAACAGAGTGCCCCCAAAAATATCAAAACCCAGACGAAGAAGAAGCTTGCCACAGGGGATAAAGTGCGGCGAATAGCGAAGCTGAAAGGTCTCAACTTTAAAAATGAGAGACACTCTGAAATCCCCGAAGTATGGCTTTGGGTGCAATCGTACTCAGTACATAACCCACAATCTCAATCGAAAAGTAAACCGACTTAAGATATTCATAGGAGATGGTTAAAAGTTAAACCCGGAATCAAACCGTATATAGTCAAAATTGCAGTATTGTATAAGCGTAAACCAAGAACCAAACCAAACAAAGATTCACTGAAACTAAAATTGCGATTGGTTAATCACAAATTCACAATATTGTTCCCGGGGAAATTTTGAATTTTGTTCTGAACCAGACTAAACCGAACTATATCTTCGGATAAAACAATGAGAACATGAACATCCATCTATTTCAATGGGAGCCCATCATTTACATGTCTTTCTCAACTGCTTGGAAAAAGACCACCGTTGCTCAAGAACACAACCAAAGGACTTCGAACACGATGAAACCCATCTGTCCAGATGATCTCTCCAAATACATACCGGGCAGAGGAAATCTTGGTGGGCTTGAATGTAACATAATATGAGTGTTCTTGTTGGCACTTCGAGAACACCATAATCTGCGGCCAGATCGCCACTTCCACTCCCACAGGTTTAATGATGTCCACGAAATAAACCGTGCTTTTGTTTGGACCAACGTTGCTTACAGTACGTTTTATGGTCCTGGTGAATCTCAGGCTCGGTATGGTTATAGATGGGTAGTTGAAATCCGCATTGGTTCGATACGAGTGAGAAGGAAAACATATTGTGGAAGACTCTGAGTGGAGAAGCATGGACTTGATCTGTTCATCCGTATAGCCAATGTTGCACAAGAAGAGCACATAGTCTTCTGTTCTGGTGTTATAAATTAGACCAGGGTCCATGGCTTTCAAAGGGTTTACATGCCCAGCACCAATATCAGATGGATCAGCGGACTTCATCGACCCACCAGAGAGGATCAAGTCATAGCTCGTGTCTCTTGTATACGCTGGAAACGGAAAGAATATAGATCAATACCATATTGTGGTTTGTAAGAACAAAATGTGAGAGCCTATTAGAAGAAGAACCTGTGGTCATGATTGCGCTTCTGATTGCAGCTGGTGACCAGTCAGGGTGAGCAGACTGGAGAAGCGCCATAACTCCAGCCACATGAGGACTTGACATTGACGTTCCAGACTGGAAATTCCACTCAATAGATCGGTGGTCTCCTGGTAACAGTGTAGGTGGAGTTTTAGAAGGCCAGGCTGCTAATATCCCAATACCGGGCGCTGTAATATCTGGCTGCACACACCAATAGACACACCAAAAACCAATATTCAGTAACGTGACAAATCTAGCTCTGGTTTACATTCACTATATCTCAAATACTTCAACACAAGTGCATCCTCAAACATACAACTTAATGAACCAAAAAGTAAATGAGTGTATCTTGAGAATATCAGGTGACTGTGAGCTAGGTCCTCTTGAAGAGAAATATGCAACAGTGGGTGCTGTAGTCTCTCCGATAACAGTTTCGCTCGGTCCAACTTTCACAACTGGCACTCTTCATATTTACCAAAAGGAATCTGGTGAGATCTAGACTCATATATCAGCTTGAGCGCATGGAAACAAAATGTATAACTAAATCATGTGGCTTACTTAGGCGAACTAGCAAGATAGTTCCTGATCATTGTCCCGTGAAGAATATCCACACGAACTGTTGGGATCATGTCTACTTCTTCAGCGAGCTGTTTGGTGGGTGAGGCTGCAAATATTAGCGCTGATGCGTTCGCTCTTATTGCAGCAGCTTGTGCTTCTTCAATGAACTGAACCGGACCCAAAGTAGAGAAGCACAAAATTATTGTCTCTCTGGCCAATATCTTCAACCAGTTCTCCCATTTGCAAACCCTGCACATAACAGTCCTTACAGTTGTACACCAATGCTGCTATATAAGCTACAAATTTGGCAAGCATCTAAAACTATAGAGAAAGTGGCCTGAACTGAATTGAATTTAAAGAAGTGTGAGCAAAATACCCTCCACTGAAATACGTTGTTGCAACTTCTAATGTACCAGTGATCTCCTGAGAAATCAAGCTCTGACCCTGAAAGATTGAATTATTCAAAGTTTTGATCTTTTGAATCCTAAGGCTATCAAGAATCAATCTTTCAGATTTGAATTTTGGTCTACACTGGAACTATAGGTGAGTACCGTACCGTGAGAGTGAAACTGTCGTCGATAACAATTCTGGTGGGAAAACTCCGATCCACAGTCGAAGCTGCAACGGAAACAGCCCAAGGAGAGACGTTCTGAACAACACCAGGATCAGGCCCGTCGTTTCCGCAAGAGAAAACCACGCTGATTCCTCTCTCCGCCGCGTGAAACGCCCCAATATCTGCGCTCGACTCGAAAAACGGAGATAACGGCGGAGGCGAGCCGAAAGACGCGGAGATCACGTGAACACCGTCGTGGATCGCATCGTCGAAAGCTGCCAAGATATCAGCCTCCGTGCAAACCCCTTCCAAATCCTTCCCCCAGCACGTTTTGAACACTGCAAGCCTCGCCAATGGAGCTCCGCCGCGAGCGGTGCCGCGTCCAAGATCGGAGAAGCCGGAGACGTTGCGAACAACGGATCCGACGGCGGTGGAAGCAGTGTGTGTGCCGTGACCGAGGTAATCACGCGGCGATCTGTATTCCGGATCTCGCCTGAAGTCAATCGGTCCGTACGTCTCTTCGAATCCTCTGAGGTAAAACCGAGCGCCGATCAATTTGCGATTGCAATGTACGGTTGGATCGAAGTCTTCTCCTCCCACGCATCTTCCGTTCCATGACGAAGGTATAGGTTTCGCATTCGGCGGTTCCCTAAAATTCTCCGATTCCGGCCAAATCCCTAAATCGAAAGTAACAAAAATCTCAACGAAATACTAACATTGAGAGCTTTGGAACAAGGAAGAGTCAGGGAGAAACAAAATACCAGTATCAAATATTCCGACGACGATGTCGGAGCCATAAGCGAGCTGCGGCGGAGGAGTGCGACGGGCATTGTAGACGGTGAGACCTAAGAAATCCCAGCTCCTTGTTGTGTGTAATTTCAAGCTTTTGCTTTTGAAGAACGTTATGACCTGGTCCAATTCTATACCAAATTTGGTTATCTTAACCGTGTCTTCATTCTAATTTTATTACCGGTCTAAGTGTAACTGAACAAAATGGAATTGGGAAATTTGGAATAATACTGGTTCCGCTAAACCAAAACCAAACCGATTTCTTTAATAGTGGGAATAATTTTGCCGCTATATAATATAAAGATGGAAGTATTACTTGCTAAAGAAGCAGCTTGTGTTGGGTT
This sequence comes from Camelina sativa, assembly GCF_030686135.1. NCBI lineage: Eukaryota > Viridiplantae > Streptophyta > Magnoliopsida > Brassicales > Brassicaceae > Camelina > Camelina sativa. The sequence continues at coordinate 6,392,344 of NC_141889.1, forward strand.
GAGTTTTGCGGAGAAGCCTGAGAAGCCATAGTTGTAACTGTACAACATCGATCGTTCCGCATCTTCTTTGCTACAATAACATCTCCAAAGATTTGTGGACGAGATCATTGACCGACAAGAAAAAAAGATTGTAAAAGAAATGAGTATTGAACAAGGTAACCTTGTGAAGACTTTGGAAAGAAGATGAAGGTGGTGGCTTGAAGATAACGCAGAGTTTTCTAGCCGGTTAGCGCCTAAATACACAACGTAAACCTAGAAGACATGCCAGAGTCAATCCAGAGTTAATTAAGTCTGCAAATGAAAAGATATTCATACACAAGGTTTAGTGTTTAGTGATTTACATGAGAAATTGGTGTTGTTGCTTGAATTGATGAGTGAAGTAGTAATGTAAGAAGAGCAAGAACAATAATTTTTTCCATTGATGTTATACGGCCCGAGAAAAGATCTAGCTTGACACATTGCTGCTACCAATCACTCAGATTGAGATACTTATAACTAATTCACTCTCAAGCTTAGTTATACTAATCATTTATAATCGATCATTGTGACAGACTCAACAAGGCATAGGCTCACGAACCACATCATTCTCACTTTTAGGTCTAAACTTGTTAATAGCTAGATGCCTAGATTGTTTAATACCACTAAGAGTAGACATGCTTTGAAAGATGTTTCCATTTTGTTATGTACTATATAGCTTATCTTTTATCATTATAGCTATCACAAATGGTTAGGGATCAATATAGAGCTAAATAAGCTATAAGTAGTTTAAGAAGAGTTTGCAATTGATAAAAGAGTGGTAGTTTGCAATTGATAAGCAACCTGTAGAGAACAACTCAATGGATTAATTAAGGTGAAACCTACAGAGACAGTAGCTTACGAGTCCCATCATTCTACTATCACCAGAAGTTAACATTCCTACAAAATTTTGTTCCAAATTAACTAAGCTTTCATATATTAACAAATCCTTGCGATATACAGCTTTATTCTTACCATATGACCTCTACAACGTTTCTACCTATACGGTATAAGATCTCTGGTAAGTTCATTGCTTCTAATAATTTGCAATTATTCTGATTCTTAGGGATATTAAAACCAAACGTGGTATAGAATCACTGACTTTTATTCAACCACTAAATCAACAGGCTTCATTTTGATTTTCTAGCTTTTTAAATTAATTAAACACTAAAAAAATGGATTAGGCCACTATTCGATTAATGATGATGTTGGGAACATAGAAGTCAACGTGGCAAGATCAGGAAGGGTGAAGAAAGATCTTGGAAAAAAACCCCAACCTTTGTGTATCGTAGCACAAACACAGACAAATCTGACGAAAATCACGGAAACATCATCCAGTTACAGTTTTGTCGGAATAAAAAGTATACGAACATGGTGTTCAACGGCCAGACAGTTGTGTCTGTAGCCCATTTGTCGGCGGAGATTTGGCAGCGATTACGGCGGATCCCACCGTCTGACCGCATAAGCAGCAGCGAGATGCTTGAGCTAGTCTGCTTCTTCCCGCTCCAGCAATTGGGTCGATACGCTTTATGTTTCTTGACTTTTCTCTGTCTTCCTCATCCAGGTTTGCTCTATCCTGAAGCCGACGATGACGACGGGAATCACGCTTTTGTTAATGGCTCCTCTTCATCTTCCATCGCTAGACATCAGCATCACTTTCATCTACACTTTGAGTAATCAAAACCAAACTTGATCATCTTCTCTTCTTTGTAAAGTTTTCGTTTTCTCTTTTTCTTTTTTTTGCAGTTACTCTGTTTTCTCTCTGTGTTTGATGTATATACTATGTAGTTTTGCGGTGTGGTAATATTGTCTAGATTTGGGTTCGTTTTAAGTCTAGTCCTTGATTATTAATTATAGACCATAAATATGGGTTTAATCTGCACTTGAAATATCGTCGAATCGGTTTTACCTCGAAATGTTAAGACTTGAAGCTGCATCCGATTTGTTTTGTGATGTTCATATCTTCTGTGGGGAAATTGATGAGAGACCAAGAGAGTTTGTGGGTTTATCATCCGGCTTGAGAGTAGACAACTCTGGTTTTGGATCTTTACGACTCTGTGTCTGATGTAATTAGCTCTAAAGATCAAGAACGGTGTTTGTTCATAAACCAGCTTTATTGGGTGTCTAGGTTTGGTGAGTTTTTTGGTTTTCTTGGCTTCCAAGAAAGAAGCTTGGTAGTACTAGTGTAAATCGGATACTTCATGGTTCTTAATTGTTTTCATCTCCTACGGTATCAGTCAGAGTCTTGTATATATATATATATATATATGTTTTTAATCTTGTATATATAATATAGGCAATAACATCAGCCTGTACCTACTAATTAATCCGCTAATGAGAGAAATGTAGTGGAAGTTTACGTAAAATTATAAGAATAACCATACTTGTCAAAAAATTTATGTAAAATTACAAAATCCTAAATACACTTTATTCCTCTTAATAGATCTTTAATAATTTGAAGACTCACATTTTTAGGTTATTTGTGTGTATCGAATTTTGAGCAATAATTGGGGGAGAAAGCGATTGAGCCAATTACATACCAGGTGAGAGAGAGCACATGGAACCATCAATCAAATTACATATTCTTTGCCTATAAAGAAACAACCAACCAACCAGCTCATTGCTTCTCTTATCTATACTCTATTCACTGTCACAGAAAAAAACAAAACCGTTTCCTATTTCTTCCACTTTAATTTTTCTAAAGAATTAAAAAATACTACCTTTTGAACTGTATAATCTTTACACCAACATATTAATATCCATATCTTCAAGTATCACAGCTTAATTCGGCTGCAGTACTATTCTTTCCAACTGTTTATTTTTCTTTCTTTTTTCAACTAAAGAGATCTCAGTTGGCTTTACAGAGGTTCATGTGACAATAAAGTGTTTTTCTTTACCAAATACAAAGAATTCGCAAACTGAATAATTGTGTTGGTGTTAATAAAACTGTAAAGTGATAATTACAGAGTTGGCATTACATGCATCCATGTGTATATATAACCCACAATTCATAACATATCATAACACACCACAAAACAGTACTAAACATAAAATCTCTTCGTGCTTTCTAAAGTAAAGAATTAGTTAAATAGAAACCAATGGAGGCAATGAAGATGAGACTCTTTGTGGCGGTTTTGGTGGCGACGATGGCTTTGTCAGCCATGCAACAGGTTGCCGCGGTGGAGGCTCCTGCCCCGAGTCCTACTTCGGACGCTTCCTTGTCCATCCCTGCTTTCTTCGCCTCTGTTGCCACTTTGGCCTTTGGGTTTCTCTTCTAAACATATTTGTTTTGTCTTTTTAATTTTATGAAAATCATATTCTTGATTTTTTTTTTTCGCTTATGTAATGTTCTAAGATTTTCCACATCCAAATATCAATAAAATTATTTCTATCACTTCTTTTTGTTTAATTGCAGTGCAGCTTTGACAAAATCGTTTTAGGAAAAAAAATTGGAGTTTGACAAATCGTAAGTTGTTGTTCGTGGTATATTATTATTTTCTATAGTTTTGGTGATTAAATAAGAGATTAAACTAGTTCAAATCTTAATCTCAAAGCATTATAGTGGGGGTGTGGGACAACAAACAAGCAGACAACTTGTAAGCTTTATAATCATGACATCTTCTAAGAAAAGTATAATATGTACCAAAAGGAAATTGTAACTTGAAGGTGTTGATTTCTATTATCAATCTTGATCATAATTACAATTACTTTCATCGTTTTGTTTTTCATGATTTCATCTCTAAATGTATTGAATAAGTGTAGAGGAAGGGTTGTAATTGACAAAATAATTTTTTATGGGGTTATAATAAAGAAAAACATGTGTGTGAGCAAATAACGTAAAAAAAGTGATTGTAATAGGCTACTTTTAAGGCCCACTTGAATAATTACGGCCTCGTCCGTCAAATGAGGGTCGCCCGCTCGTGAACCACTAGCGCCGGAGTAACAACGCCGTAGCCGTTATTACTCTTAACGGCGTCAATACGTTAAATATATACATCCGACAGGCAGCAACAATGAAACGACGCCGTAGTAACTAGTTCTGTCTTAAGGGCGTCATTACGAGGCATCGGGAATTTAACGACGTCGTATTTTCGTATCGCGACGCCGTCATCAATTCATCATTTGTATGGTTTTTAGCGAGAATCATCAGTTTCCCGATTGCCGAGTTAAACGGAGATGAGAGGGCTTTACCATTTCAAGAGATTCTCATTTTTTCGATCTCTCTTATCCTTCGCTATTGCCACTTCTCCCGGAGCACTAACGACCAGCAGGTCACTGTATTCTTTGAGCCGGTCGTTGTCATCAGCCCCGTACGCCGCCGGTGGATGCTGCCGAGAAACGCCTCTGCTTCATTCCCCGTGGTCTGCTCTGCAACGCCGCGGTGTTAAGGTTAACGCGATTCAGGTAAAGTTTGATTGCGGAGATTAAAAAGTTTCTGCTCATTTTGATTAGCGAATTATATTGCATTTCTTCATTTTTGTTCTTCGAGAAGTGTTGTATTTTAGATAAATTGAACTGTTTTCGAGTTGAATCAAAGTTAATACGAGTAAAGCTTTCCTGTGAATTTGATTTGGGCCGACCATGTTGCTAGCTCACTCTGATGTCTTTTGGGTTTTTAATTTCAGCTAAGGGCAGGGAATGTAATTGAACGAACAGGTTTGTTTTTGAAAGTTTTCTCCTTTTGATTATACATCTGATCGTTTTTGGATGGGTATATGATGATTTAACTCGATTTGATGGAACGTGGCCACCTTCAGGACGTACTTTTCGGGTTAGTAATTTCTACATTTGTTTTATATCCTCAGTGTTTTTTTAGTTCTAAGCATTGAGAAACAGTAGTTATCCGTTTTTGATGTTGTAGGTTGTAGAAGCAGAGCATAAACAACAAGGTAGAGGAGGAGCTTCCATTCAGGTATGAAACTCTTCACGAGTTATCATATTCTCTGTGAGAGCACCAACTTAGGACATGTCAATCTGATTTAATGATTAGGCACGTGGGTTAGGATTTGATTCGTGCTGAGCATGACCATATTTGTTTAACAAGTGTCATCTTCTGTTATAAGTTTGTAGCACTTTACTTGTTTTATGCAATCAGCAGTCCAATGATTTGATCTTATTTTCTGTTAATATTCGGTCTCTTAGCCTCAACATTTGCGTCTCTCTTCTTTGTGGGAAATAGGTTGAGCTTCGTGATGTTGACAGTGGGAATAAGCTTAACTTGCGCTTTGGATCTGAGGAGTCGGTTGAGAGTATGTTGCTTATTCCATAGCATTTCTAGCTTAGTGTAAATTATTCCTTTACCTAAAATTTGTTCCTTTTGGGTTTTCTAACTATTTTGTTATTAGCATTGTAGGATAGGTCAGTTATTTTACTGTGATATTGATTGATTATATCATTTACTGCAGAGGTCAGTTACTTTACTGTGATATTGATTGATTATATCATTTACTGCAGAGGTTTTTGTTGAGGAGAAATCTTTCACGTGTTTATATACAGAGGGTGATACTGCATATCTGATCGAGTGAGTCCATTTTGTGTGTAGTTTCCTTACCTATTTTATATCAACTTAAACATTCTGTTGGACCTTGAGTTGCTAAAGATTATTTCTTGAACTATGTATAACAAACAGGCCTAATACGTTTGAGCAAGTTGAAGTGCCATTGGACATATTTGGCAAAGCTGCTGTATATTTAAAAGGTTGGTAGCACGGTTACGTCATTCATAGTGCATGTTGCTTTTTGAATCCTTTGTTGATGGTTTTCTAAACAACAATCTAAATAATCTGAGTGCAAAGCAGCCATTGTTTGATGATGAAACCCAGTTATGTTGTTTTTGCTGAATGATTTGTGCTTGTGCTAAAAATAATAACCTATCTGCTGTGTATCTCTTTGTCCTTTCATTCCTCGTGATTGCAGAGGAAATGAAAGTTCAGTTGCAGCTGTATGATGGAAGAGCTTTATCTGCATCTATTCCTAAGCATATCACATGCACAGTGGTAGAAACACAACTTCCCATGAAAGGCCTAACATCAGCTCCTCGGTATGTCCTTATAAAAAAATCAGGAATTCGATTTCTCTATAACATATTGTTGATTCGCAGATGTACCATTTTTGTTTCTTCAACACCATGAATCAATCTTGACAAAAACGCCTTGTTTCTTAATATGCAGGTATAAGAGAGCTCTCCTGGATAATGGTTCCACTATACAGGTAAGTTGCAGCTATTAGTATTATTATTAGTTGATCTTCAAACTTCATGCGATCAGGAGCTAGTCTGGTTCATATAAGTACCAAAGTAACTCTCGGTTCCACCTTGAATTCCACAGGTACCATCTTATCTGGAGGCAGGTGAAAAGATTGTAATAAACACTGAAGATGACTCTTTTGTTAAAAGGTACCATTATTAAGTCAACTCTTTAAGTCAATTAGACCGTTCATTATTGTTGTTATAGGCTTTTCTCACGATAGTCCTTTTCTTGCTTTCTCTTAATACAGGGACAACAAATGAAACTCTTTAAGTAGACGTTTAATACAACTCCTACGGAGGATAAAATTAGGGGTTTTAGTATTTATGAATCTATTATCATTATTCCTGTTCTCATAATCTCGGAGCTTTGAGATGTCGATTGTCACAAGTTCTTCTATATGAAGAAGAAGACTTATCACTTATCAAGTTATCAGTGTGTACAAATATTTCAGAATTATAATAAAGGTTAGTTTTTAGATTGCATACTAGGCATACTGTTAAAAAAACTAAGAAAAAGGAAGCCCTTTTATTCCCTCCGTGTATCCGTCCAACTATCTCCGCCGTTCCCTTTTGTTGAGGTGGAAAAATTCTCAGTGATGGCTTTCAGACTATCACTTGAAGCGAACTTACGGAATTGTTGCTTAAGTTTTGCTTACATGAGATTAAGCTTTGCTCTGATGGTGCAAATGAATTTGTTAAGTTACTAGGACTGGTGGCGATTTGTTGCGTCTTTATATCCAGAACTCAACAAACTTTGCTGAGCTTCTAGAGGCATGTAAGCTTCGACATGGGGGGAAAAAGACTATCCAAAATATTTTTGCGTATCCAGACGATTTTTGAGTCATGCAAAGGGTAAATGTGATTCAACTGATATTTGGAGGAGCTATTGACCGGTTTGATAGGTTACTTATTGAAGTGCCAAGATCTTTTTGCTGATACTATCTGATATGCTTGGAGAAAACGCCAGGGGATGATGTTGGTTCGTGAAAGTTTTGACATTTCCAGTGTATTTGAATGGGGAAGAGGTTTAGCCATTGTACTTGTATCACACCAAATGCAATCTTTGACACAAGTACACAACCATAGGAAGAAAGAATGAATATAGGATACTGATCAACCTTTTTTATTTGGGTCTATACTACTGGGCCTATTATATTTTCGGCCCAACACCAAATGTTTCCTGAATACTAATAAAAAGGATAAAGTAAATAAATAAAATAAAAAATAAAAAAGGAAAAAAAAGGTTTGGAGATTAAAAAGAGTGAAGAGAAGAGAGAGCAATGGCAATAAGTCTAACCCTTTTTCCGGTTACAGCAACGCCACCGCCGTCTTCTCTCTTCTCCTTCAATCGTTATTCTCGTTCCCATCATCATCACTTCTCTTATTTCTCTTCGTCTTCTCAGACTGGTAAAATAATTTCTCCTGAGCTCTTATCTCCCGATTTTGTCTCTCGTTATCTCTACTTGTGGTTATCTGTTACATTCTCCATTTGCTTCTTACTTTTTTTTTAGGTCATATGTTTAACTTTTCTATTGCAATTTTTGTTTGAAGATTATAATTTTTGTTATTAGCATCTTGTAATTGTTGTGCTGCTAATAGTTTTTTTTTTTTTTTAATATCGAAAATGCTGAAGATGGTAAGTGTTCGTTTATATATCAACATGTGTAGAGTGCTGTTGATGGAACTCGAATTGAAGAGTGTAGCAATTTATAATCAAAGTTTCATTGTTCTCTTTCTATTGTTGCATGTACTGATTTCGCTATTGTGGTTTTGTAACCTAGACAGGGAAATTGAGAGCAACGGCTTGGAGATTTGCTTTCGCAACCAGAGCTAAGTCCTTGGCAACCATGGCAGCTGTAGTAAGTCACCATTTGTTTTTTTTTTGCTTTAATCCAAAAGAGAAAGTTTAACAGAATGAAGAACTTTCCCTGTTTTTCGTGACTAATTTTGTTGAGTGCTGCTGATGACAGAATGAAGAATGTACGGGGAATCTAAAACGCCAACTCGCAAAGCTATTTGATGTGTCTCTCAAATTAACAGTTCCTGGTGAACCTAGTGTTGAACCTTTGGTTGCTGCCTCCGCTCCTGGAAAATTTGAAGATTACCAATGGTCCTCTCTCTCTCTCTCTTTCATTTAATTCATTGAAATTATAGTTTCAATTAAGCTCTTTTCTGTTTGCTGAATTATATATATATATTTTTTATCAAAATTGTTGTCTGCAGCAACAATGCGATGGGTCTATGGTCCATAATTAAAGGAAAGGGTACTCAGTTCAAGGGTCCTCCAGCTGTTGGACAGGTTGGTTTGGTCTTTAGAAATTCGTTGCTTTTTATATGTCCTGAAGCAGATACGTTTAACTCTTATTCTGTTTCCTTTTTCACATAGGCCCTTGTTAAGAGTCTCCCTACTTCTGAGATGGTGGAATCATGCTCTGTAGCTGGACCTGGATTTATTAATGTTGTACTATCACCTAAGTGGATGGCTAAGGTGCTTATGCTGTATTTGTATAGTCATTTCTAGTGCTCATAGTAATATATGTTTATTTTAATTGTTTTCTAATTTACCCGCAGAGTATTGAAAATATGCTTATCGATGGAGTTGACACATGGGCACCTTCTCTTCCGGTTAAGAGAGCTGTAGTTGATTTTTCCTCTCCCAACATTGCGAAAGAAATGCATGTTGGTCACCTGAGATCAACCATCATCGGTGACACGATAGCTCGCATGCTCGAGTTCTCGAAGGTTGAAGTTCTACGCAGAAACCATGTTGGTGACTGGGGAACACAGGTAACTACTTTTCTGCTCTTCACATGATTTTTTAACCTCGAATTTTATTATTGTTGGCTTCCAATGTGTACCAAAAAATAAAAGCTGATTTTATTCTGCAGTTTGGCATGCTAATTGAGTACCTCTTTGAGAAATTTCCTGATACAGATAGTGTGACCGAGACAGCAATTGGAGATCTTCAGGTCAGCTGCTTTACATCATCTGGCCTCTTAAGCTTTAATGTTTTTATTATGGTCTCACAACCTTTACAGATTCTATTATGTAGCAATATTGAAATATCAGATGTCGTTTGATAGGTGTTCTACAAGGCATCAAAGCACAAATTTGATCTGGATGAGGAATTTAAGGAAAAAGCACAACAGGCTGTGGTTCGTCTACAGGTAAACAGCAATTCTCCCAACCTAAATCATTGGTCATTTTTCTTGCGCAGAGTCTCAATTTGCAGCTGCCTTTGGTTGCAAGATCTAAATTACCCACTTGTCTATCTTTTTTTGTTTCTTCGGTGCAGGGTGGAGATCCTTTATACCGTAAGGCTTGGGCTAAGATATGTGACATCAGCCGAACTGAGTTTGCCATGGTTTATCAACGCCTTCGAGTTGAGCTTGAAGAAAAGGTAAAGATATAGCTGGACCTATACTATACTATTTGAGATAAAATGGAAACAGAGATACATTGGTGGGTAATGAAACATACATCGATTCGTTCATGACAGGGAGAAAGCTTTTACAACCCTTATATTTCTAAAGTAATTGAAGAATTGAATACCAAGGGGTTGGTTGAAGAAAGCGAAGGTGCTCGTGTGATTTTCCTCGAAGGCTTTAACATCCCACTCATGGTTGTTAAGAGTGATGGTGGTTTTAACTATGCCTCTACAGATCTGACTGCTCTTTGGTGAGTTGTCTTTAATTGTTCCATGAAATCTGACTTTAGTAGCAATCTTTTGCAAATATGTACATCCATATATTATGACTTTCCGTGTTTGTATTTACTGGAGTGTGTGGCTTGATCTGAACTTGCATGTTGTTGAATGAATTGTCTGCTGGTGCTAAATTCTACTTGGCTCAGGTACCGGCTCAATGAAGAGAAAGCTGAGTGGATTATATATGTGACCGATGTTGGCCAGCAGCAGCACTTTAATATGTTCTTCAAAGTAGGTTTGATGAATGCTTTTTTTTTGACGTCTTGTGAAATGTTATCCCTTCATCGAAACTGTCAGTCGTAACTGTGGTTTTCATATTACTCTGAATCAGGCTGCCAGAAAAGCAGGTTGGCTTCCAGAAAATGATGAAACTTACCCTAGAGTTAACCATGTTGGTTTTGGTCTCGTCCTTGGGGAAGATGGCAAGCGATTTAGAACTCGGGCAACAGATGTAGTCCGCCTAGTTGATTTGCTAGATGAGGCTAAGACTCGCAGTAAAATTGCCCTTGTTGAGCACGGTACCTACTTTGTGTCAGCACTCTCTACGTTTTGAATTGTTATATCATTCACGTAGTCAGTTATTATTTGGTATATCCATCCCTTATATGTTGTTTCTCTGTTTAGGTAAGGACAAAGAATGGACACCCGAGGAACTGGACCAAACAGCTGAGGCAATTGGCTATGGTGCGGTGAAGTAAGTATCATCTCTATACTACTGCTGATGATAGTAAATTCAGGCAGTATCTTCTGGCTTTCGGTGAATTTTTGTAATTAAAACTGCACAAATATGATGAGTGTTCTGTCAGGTGTTTCGACAGTTGCATATTTTTATTTTCATGCTACAAGCTAACTTGGGGTTTTGTTTATTTTTTTTTCAAGGTACGCTGACCTGAAGAACAACAGATTGACAAATTATACTTTCAGCTTCGATCAAATGCTTAATGACAAGGTACTGGAATTTGCCACCTAGTTTACGTATTTGCATAGCAGTCACCTGCACATGCTTATTGATCATACGTCGTGAGCAGGGAAATACAGCCGTTTACCTTCTTTACGCCCATGCTCGGATCTGTTCAATCATCAGAAAGTCTGGCAAAGATATAGATGAGCTGAAAAAGGTATGTTTAGCCGCACGAACATAAATCACTTAATTTTATTCTTTGCTCGACTTGGCTGCACCTGAACCATTGTCACTATTAGTGCTACATTAAAATCTAAAGCTTAAACAATTTCCAGAAGTGTTACAACTGTTAACGCCATGCCAGTGCTATAGTTTGTGCTATCTTTCACATCATCGTAATTAATGGATCGGCGTACACCTACGTAGACCATTATTAGTTCCTACCCTACGCAGTACGATGAAGAGTTATTCTTATGTTTCAATATATGCTTCATTGCAGACAGGAAATCTAGCATTGGATCATCCAGATGAGCGAGCACTGGGGCTTCATTTGCTTCGATTTGCTGAGGTAACACATGCTCATTAGATACTACTTTCATATTTGACTTCCTTATCTTGGTAACGTGATGAACAATTGCATAACACATGTGTGAACGATCTGCAGACCGTTGAGGAAGCTTGCACCAACTTGTTACCGAGCGTACTGTGCGAGTACCTCTACTATTTATCTGACTACTACACCAGATTCTACTCCAATTGTCAGGTGTGCATTCCCCAACATTCCATGTTTTTTTATTTGATATGTTGATATTGGACTGTAGCTGCATAATCAATCAACCACCAGTCGATGGTCTCACTTAAAACATGAACTTTTACAGGTAAATGGTTCACCAGAGGAGACGAGCCGTCTATTACTTTGTGAAGCAACGGCTATAGTCATGCGGAAATGCTTCCACCTTCTTGGAATCACCCCTGTTTACAAGATTTGATGCATCACATCACAATTAAACTACTCAAAAGATGAAAGGTTTTAATCCATTTTGACAATTTTCTGCACAATTAGTGAAAAGGCGTTTTTAGCCCAAAAGTTCTCACATTTCTCATTTAGCTTGGGCAACTTGTATACAAATGAAATACAATGTTAAACTGAACCCAGAAAGTTTGTTTTTGTCATGTCATTGAACTGATTTTGGTGAATTATGAAATGGTTTTAAAAGTTAAATCTTGAATTGGAATGGCTTGAGGATGTTCTTGTGGCTTTCATGGAGACTGTGGCCTTTGGTCCATAGAAATAACCCCTTTTGCAGCTTGAATTCATTCTTGATCCTCTCTTCTTCACGAGATCCTGTAGACTTGTGACATTTGCTAGAGATGTGAATGACTCAGATTTGCCTTCATAATACTTTGAAAGTCCTCCTTTCTTGACGTGTCTGTGAAAAAAAAAAAACACGATAAGAATACAAATTGTTAATATTTTCCGTGTCAATCAAAGTGAAGAAGCACATGGAGATGATTCTCTCGATATATTATTATTACTTATGGATGGTATTTCAAATTCGAAACATAAACAGAAGCTGAAACAATTTGAGGACGAGATTGAAGAGAGCCATTACATACATGATAGGGAGCTGAGAGATGAGGTCAGATAGATCGTCAAAAGCCCCATTTGAAGAAGAAGCATCCTCTGTTAAATCAGATGAACACATGGATATAGAGGATGAGGATCCTGAAACTCCAACAACACCACCTTCTTCTTCTGTTGTCGAAATCATCATACCATCGTAAACATTCATTATTTTTTCTTTTTCTTTTGTCAATTTATGTCTGGTTTCTGATCTGCTCTTTCAGTGTAAACCAAAACGAAAAACAAGAGAAAAGTTTTCTTGAACAATAAGAACAGAACAGAGAGTTCTTGACGAGATGTTTGTGTTCTGTTTTAGTTTTTTTTTTTCATTTTTGATTAAGGTGTGTTCTGACTGTTGTTATATATATATATAGATAGCTATAGAGAGGGGATTACATAATTGTTTGTAGATAAGAGAAGAGATACGGTTTATAGTAAGAGAAATAAAAGGATAACGAACGAACGATAATGTATAGGTGTACTACTTACGTGCAAGCTGTGACCTATGGATAACGCTTTTACTCTGATTTGTTCTATCAAATTTATTAATTCCTTTATAGTTATACCTTAATTATTTCTCTGGCTTCACATAAATAACATAACGTTCACTCTTTCATCTTGATCATCATCATGGTTTTGTTGTGTTTCCTAATTTTCAAATATAAAAAAAAAACGGATCGGTTAATGTAATCACCACCAACACAAAAATATCAAACCGAGATTAAAACGACGAAAAATCAAACCGGACCGCATTATAGTCATCATGACTTTGACCTTTGACTTGACAACCAAGTCACAAAAAAAGAAAAATCAATTTAAGGGTAACGAAAAAATACTAAAAAACAATAAAAAAATAAAAAAATGTAAATAGTCTTTTCTAGAAAAAGTATCATCGACCTTTCTCTCCAAGTACTCGACTAGTCGTAGTCGTAGTCGTCGTCGTAAGTACTGTCAAAATAATAAGATCCCAATAGCGAAGAAGAGTATAAACTCACTCGTCTACGTATTAGTTATTACTATATTCTTATTTTCGTTAACGGCGCCACATGTTTGATGGAATAATCAAATCTCTCCAGTGATTACCAAAACCACCATTTCCGTACACCCCTTTAATGTCCGGTTTCTCTCTATCTGGGTTTTGTGATTTGTTTAACCGATTCTAATGGTCAAGAATTCTCTAATCCTATAAAAAAGGGTCGTCTTCTCTTTGATCTACGGATTTGATTCCATCTTTCTAACTTTTTCATTTTCTAATCAAAGTTTCTGTCTTTCAAAATTTCGTCGTAGTCGATTTGTCTCGTTGACGACTTCAAAGTCTCCCATACGAGAACCCAAAAAAAAAAAAATCCCATTTTTATTAAAGTATTAGACTTTTTTTCCCCTGAAGATTGTTGTTTCGTGAGTCGTAATGAGTACTGTGGAGAGCAGCAAACCGAAGATCATTGAAGGTTCTTGTGGTTATGTTCTACAAGACGTTCCTCATCTCTCTGATTACCTTCCTGGTCTTCCTGTATGTTTTTACTTCTCCCATCTCTTGATTTTGAGCTTTACGGTTCCAAAAGGTTGAAACTTTGATTTAGATATATTGATGGGGTTTTTGTGCATGTCTCTGTGCATCAATTTCAGCTGCTAACTGTTTAGTTTTTATTTGGAATTTGAGATAGATCAAATTCTGTAATATGGTTTTAGTCATTTATCATGTTTATTTAAAATCAAGTGATGGTTAAGTTTGATTTAACAGAAAGTTTCTTTTGGGTTTTATATTATTGCAGACTTATCCTAACCCATTGCAAGACAATCCAGCATACTCTGTGGTGAAGTAAGTCCTTTTCACCGATGTTTAGCTGACTATGATTCCTATGGTGATTGAATCATTAGCTTCCCAGTTATTAAATGTGTTTTCGTTTTTTGGAAATTTTCAGGCAATACTTTGTTGATGCTGATGACAGTGTTCCTCAAAAGGTATATACATATATCTGGTTTGAAGCTTTCTATAATATCCATGGCTCCCTGAGAGTTTAGAATTCATGTTTCTCTTATTGGCTCTTCTCCTTGTTGTTTTAGATCGTTGTTCATAAGGATGGACCAAGGGGAATTCATTTTAGACGAGCCGGGCCACGTCAAAAGGTTTTTCCTTTTGTCAAATTGCTTCATTGTCATTAGTCGTCCATCTAAATAAGATCCTGTTATTGACTAAGTTCACTTGCAGGTGTACTTCGAATCTGATGAAGTGCATGCTTGCATAGTTACCTGTGGGGGTCTTTGCCCCGGCCTTAATACCGTGATCAGAGAAATAGTGAGCAGTCTATCGTACATGTATGGAGTGAAGAGGATACTGGGAATAGATGTAAGCTTTTGTGATTGTAATCTCTTGCATACCTAAACAAATACGGTCTTTTGTTTGTTTCATTTTCTCATCCGTCTTTTTTCAGGGAGGATATAGAGGCTTTTATGCTAAGAATACTGTCTCCTTGGACTCTAAAGTTGTAAATGATATCCATAAGCGCGGAGGGACTATCCTTGGTACCTCACGAGGTGGTCACGATACCACAAAGATAGTTGACAGCATTCAAGATCGAGGAATCAATCAGGTTTCCATAACAACTACCTATTTTAAAGTGTCTCTTTTTAAAAGTATATAAAAACTCGTTGTTTATGTAGTCTTTTTCATCATTCAGGTTTACATTATAGGAGGAGATGGAACACAGCGAGGAGCATCAGTTATATTTGAGGTAAATTCCATTGTCACCGTTCAAATCTGTAAAATCTCAGAATTCGCTGATCTTTTGATGGTACCTATGCAGGAAATAAGACGACGTGGACTGAAAGTTGCAGTTATTGGAATCCCAAAGACAATCGATAATGACATACCTGTATGTAGTCCTCTCTCTGTTTCATCTCTAGAAAAAAAAGCTGTATTTTCTATATGAATATATTGAGAAATTTACCTTTATTCTGTGCAGGTGATAGACAAATCTTTTGGGTTTGACACAGCGGTAGAAGAGGCTCAACGAGCTATTAACGCAGCACATGTGGAAGCCGAGAGTATAGAGAATGGTATTGGCGTTGTCAAGCTTATGGGTCGCTACAGCGGTGAGTAATCTACTCTTCTGCTTCATCTTTGTTTGCCTTATCAAGCTCTCTTATTATATTATTTCACAAGTGCATGAACTGCTTTAACAGGGTTCATAGCGATGTACGCTACTCTAGCAAGCAGAGATGTGGATTGTTGTTTGATTCCGGAGTCACCATTTTACCTAGAAGGAGAAGGCGGATTGTTTGATTACATAGAGAAACGGCTCAAGGAGAGCGGTCACATGGTGATTGTGATTGCAGAAGGTGCAGGACAAGATCTAATGTCTAAGAGCATGGAATCTATGACACTCAAGGATGCATCTGGTAATAAACTTCTAAAAGATGTTGGTCTTTGGCTGTCACAGAGCATCAAGGTAAACCACAAATTACAGAGAAAGCCACAAACATTATTTGATATTAAAATCAGACTAAACTTATCATGTGTTAAATTTCGTTTATCTTATACGTAGGATCATTTTAATAAGAAGATGGTGATGAACCTCAAGTACATTGGTACAATTCTTATCCCTTCCACTCTCTCCACCATGAGTTTCTTGTTCCCTAATCTTAGCGCATTTGTCACATCTTACTTTCAGATCCAACATACATGATTCGAGCTGTTCCTAGCAATGCGTCAGACAATGTTTATTGTACACTTCTGGCTCAGAGTGCAGTGCACGGTGCAATGGCTGGATACACTGGCTATATTAGTGGTCTAGTGAACGGAAGACAAACCTACATTCCCTTCTATGTGAGTTATAATCCGCTTTAAATTTGATGGGTCCAAGTGGTTAAACTAATGAATCGTTAAACCACCATGATCATCATGTTGTCGTTCATCACCATCACTATACCATTGTTGTCATGGCATCATCATCATCATCATGTCGATTGGTTGTGATGTTGCAGAGAATAACAGAGACCCAGAACCATGTGGTGATCACAGACAGGATGTGGGCGAGGCTACTCTCTTCGACGAACCAGCCAAGCTTCTTGTGCCCAAAAGATGTCTCTGATAACAAAGAGAAACTGATGTCGGCTCTTCTGGACGATGGCAACTGCAATGGCACGGTTGATGTTCCTCCAGTCACCAAAGAGATCACAAAGTGACACTGAACTGAACATACAAGAACTACAACATATGCTTTTGTTTGGCGTTTTCAAATGATGTCCCATGTCTTAGGAAGAGTAAAATAAATTGAGGATTTTACCCTTTTAGTTTTGTTGGATGCTTCATATCGTAAATAAATTTTAAACCTCCTCTGCCATGAAAACTAGCCATGTATGGTTCCTGTACTGTAACGGTCTCTCTTTCAAAGTTATAAAACCGGTATTTTAAAAAAAGAATAACTAGAAAAAAAAAAATATATTGTAAATAAATAAATATAAATATTTGTTCCATTCATCCTATTTTGCATATACCTATGTAAATTTGTGTATGAGCTATAAAAGTAATCACACTTATATGTGCTATTATTCACTCCACTAGATAAATGATCACTGTTAGTAAACTTTTGTTTATTTTATAGTTTAAGATAAATTGTACATTTTACAGTTTATTTTACAACAGTGATTAAGCATGGATTTACTCTAGTGTACACTTTCGATTATATATAAATTTTGTTATTTAAGATCTTATATTATTAAAGCATATACACATTAACATAAGAGCATATAATATTAATACAATTACCATAGATTCACATTAACTGGACAATGTGTAAATATTTATAAATGAATTAATCAAACCACAAATCCTCCATGCATGGGAATTTTTTTTCACCATCTCAAATTCTCCGGAAAATACTGTAAAACAAAAAACAGAAGAAAGGATCATAAGTGCAAAGTTCATAAACAGATATGTGTATATATATTTATATACTATTTATTCTATTCTCATATTAATATTTTTTTGTACAAAACATGAATATAATACTTACTTTCTTGATAAGAGACATGTAGTAAGGCTTAACCTTCTCCACATCAATGTGCACTTTGCTCTTACTGTATAAGTCGTACTTGCTGTAATAACAATAATTAATATTAGGAGAAAGAATCAAATCACTTGATAATATGTTTAATCATCAAAAAAACTTATAATTACTTGAAAACGTGTAGCCACTTGAGGTTCTCCGTGTCTTCCTCGTTCATGAGATGGGTGTATTCTCCAGCCGTATGCAATGCTGCAATTAGTTAATAAATTAATTCAAATAAAGCTTTACTCTTATTTATAAATTTAAATGTTAATAAAATCATATTTTTGTTGAAGTGCTTACGATAAAAGGAATGGTATCGTATGATAAACTGTCCTGCGGATGGCAATGTACTTCCGTTTTCTTTAGCCACCTGCGAAAATATTAGTGTAAAAATTATAAAATCACTTTTTCCTTTACACTCATCAACATTGATCAAAATTTCTAAAAAAAACATTTTTCTATACAATAGAAAGTAAAATAATCACATAATTACCAGGTACATGTAGTCGTCATGTCCCCATGACATCATGACATTGTTCAGTCCACATCCTTGAGAGTAAATCCCATTTTTAGTGTTGTAGGCTTTGTTGTGAAAATCTTGGTTTTTCATAAAGTACTGTGCAAAGAGAAATGGTTTAAGTCAGCTAATTCGTTTTGAGTACAAATTTTTTTTTTACAAAATTCCAAAGTTTTGCAGGTTATGAGAATGTATTGATTATTTACCATGTGGTGTACGTTAGATTCATCAAATGCACACCCAACAGGGAATGTGTCACCTGCAAATTTTTTGCGAGAGAAAAATAACAATAATTAGTTTCACATATAAAATTATAAACTGTAATGTCAATATATTAATCACAAAATCTTAAAGTGAATTACCAACAACAGCCCATTGAGGAAGTCCTCCGAATTGTGGAAGAGTAATAACCTTCCCAAGATCTGAAAATTTCATAAATCCACATATAAGTTTCCATAATCTGATCCGATTCCGATCTGCATTCTAGTTTTCTACATAGCATATTCATTTTTTTATTTTATTTTATTTTTAGTGTCATAATGCAAAAAAAGATCTTGACAAAAGACCAGATTAATTCATTAATAGGAAAGACTATATATTGGTAAAACAACAAAATTACCATGGATAAGAGCGGTTAGATGAAGCCAATCCTCATTAGGGTAATCCTTCCGGATGGCTTCGGCAGATTGAAGCAAGTGCTGAATCTGAGGCTCGTCAAGATCTGGATCACTCTCGTCCACGACCTCGTTGAGAAGCTCACAGCATTCCCAAATGCTCATCACCTTCTTATCTAATTTACCATATTCCGCCCTCATCTTTGTCACCTGAAAAATACACAATAGATTATAACACATGCACATATTCTATACGTGGATCACATCAGTTTTGATTAGATGACTAAGTAAACTCATAAACCCGAATGAGTTTTTTAAGAATCTTACAAAGTTGACAGTTTGGTTAATGTGTTGTAATCTATAAAACTCTTGGACGCTCTTCTGCCTCTCACTCTCAGCATCGTAGTCCCTGCGACCAAAATACCAACGTAAGCGTTATTGATCAAGTCAAGGTCTATATGATCCGGCCAACAAAAAAAAAAAAAGAAGAGAAAACTCGATATAATTAAATTTAAATATTACTACTAGGATATAAAGAATTAAAGATACGTAGAAGAAAAAGAAACCTGAATTGACGGCCAAATGCATTCATGTCAGGTGCCAAAAAGGCTTCGTCGTCTTTGGTGGCCATGTTTGGTATCAAAACTCCTCCGTCCAATTTCAACTCTCCGGTCTTGTCCTCACTCTTCTTCTGGAATGCAGAAACCTTCTCTACTTTGAAACAAAACAAAAAAAAACTTGTCACAATTTAGAAATCAAGATACAAAAAAGATTCATAATTATTTTTTCATAATGGTTTTCCTAGAAAATCGTTGATTTAGCTGGAAAATAATATCTTGATAATCACGTTTTTTTTTTGTTAAATCCAAGATACTGTAATCCCATAGTTTTTATTGAGAATATTGTGGGAATAAATTCTTACCAAAAATCGGGTTCTCAACAGAGATTGTCATCTTCTAAGAACGGATTTTTTTTAAAAGAGAAGAAACGAAAAAGAAAGAGAATACTGGTTAATTACGATGATTTAGGATTTAATTGAGATAGGAAATGAAATAACTCGTTTTGCTTTTTAGATTATATATATACTTCTGCGATGATGACGTTACGGTATTTATATTTGGAGAAAATATAAGTCTTTGTTGACGAATTATGTATATTTTTTTTTCAAAAACAACTGCTTTTATATTTATCCAAAACCAGAAACGACTTTCTTGTTTTTTGTTTTTTAGTATTTTCGAATTTAAGTTTAGGATAAAGGAAACTAATGTCAGTCATGATTTGATTTTTTTGGTGTAAATTTTTTGCTATTTTTGACCTATTAGATAAGATTTGGTCATTTCTATTCTTGTTTATATTTGATCGAATTTTCGTTTTGATTTGGAACTTTCCACTAAATAAACGTTTAACTAGAATTTTGTTTTAGAAAAAAAAAAAACAGATTTTCTAATTTACATGCAAAAAGGGGAAAAAATGCTAAAAAATTACAACAATGAGTTGTCCTTAAAAAGTGTATAACAATAACAATTAACAATGAGTTGTCCCTCAAAAAGTAGGGAAAAGGTGTTAATTACTTTATTGTAGCTTTGTTGTACAAGTCAAAATGTTCTTAAAATATATATTGGTTTTTGACTCAGCATTGTGTGGCCTATATACTTTATATGTTATCTGAATCATATCGATTTGCTTTTCCACACATGCATGACAAAATATCTTGTTACAATCTTCCACATGTGACAAAAACAGATTTTTCCACACATTCAATGTTACAATATATAATACATATCAACTATTTACTTTTTAAGCAAAAATATCTCATGTAATAAATATTGTAATTTGTTAAACTAAAATAAGCAAAATTTAAGCAAAATTTAGGTAAAATATAAGCAAAATATAAGCAGAAACTATTATAGAGAAATTACAAATATTTACTTTTTCTGTATCATCATCAGCTTGATGCTCATAACTCAATTACTGTATAAATTATTTGTTTCCGGAAAAATTATCTGTTCACATGATGCTTCCAAAGAGGTGAATCTATTAAGTTTTCGTCTTAATTATTAAGTTTTTGTCTTAATATCAGGACTCTTACATATTAAATAGTTCTTTGATTTCAAAATTAGAGTTAATTAAAGCAAATTTGAATGAATTTAGCAATGTTGAATAGTATCTTAAAAGTCAAAGCGTCCTTAAAATAAAGCTGGGATTACACATGACCTATAATTACTTATATGTTATCTCATGCATACAAAACAAACAAATAAGCATAATTTCATTAGCGTGTGGTATATAGTCGAGAACCATTTGTTCATCGTACATTTCTTCTTAATGATCGGTCTTCTATTACACTCTTTCACCTTCTCTAGCTAAATTTCCTTAGCGATCCTCTCTCTCTCACTCTAGTCTCTAGTTGTTGCAATTTATATTTTATAACTTCTCTCAACATGTGGTATCTTTTATAGGAGAGAAGAAAAGAAAAGGATGCAATATAAATGTTTTTCAAATATATATGTACATAAAGAAAAGGATGCAACATAATGTGTTTGAATGAAACATACATATATAATCAATCCAAAGTGTCCCTCTTCTCTATGGCTTGGCTAAAATAGGAATAGCTTAGTCATCATTTTATTTTTGATTGAAAATTATGTGAAGCGATGTGGACATGCATAAAACAATGTTTAGTGATTCATCGAGCTATGTAATTTGTTTAACCTGACTGTTGCATGCATCGTGTTTTGATCGCTATCAATGTTTATTTGTAGTCCTTGTTGTAAAAATCAGTGTGTTTTCCATATAATACTGCCCAGAAAAGAAAGACAGAGTGTACGTATAATTTTAGACTTATGTACATATATACTCGTGATTTTGTCCCCAAAAAAAAAGAAGTACATATATACTCGTGATTTGGTATAATTTTTATTAAAAAATCATAAATTCTACTAACAATATTTACCTCGTGGTGTACGTTAGATTCATAAAACGCACACCCAACAGGGAACATGTCACCTGCAAATTTTTTGCGAGAGAAAAAATAAACAAGTAGTTTCACTCATACACATATAATTCACATCACTAATTAAAATGTTAATGAAAATATATTATATTTAATGACAAAATGTAACTTTAGTTACCAACAACAGCCCATTGAGGAAGTCCACCGAACTGTGGAAGAGTCATAACCTTCCCAAGATCTGAAAATTCCAATAACTTATTTAATGTGTGATTAATTCTGATACACAACAAGGTGTACTCTATAATCTAATTCATCAATCGGGAATCAAACCGAAACCATCACAGAAAAATGGATAAGAAAGCGTCAAAAGTGAATTATTGTACATGACATGACATGACTATATAGAGAAGATAGAAAATAACCAATTAAACTTCATCAAAAGGCTATTTTGTTGTTATAAACCAAAGAAGATCCGATTCCGATATCTAAATAAAAATCTAGCTAACCTTGATACAGATCATATACCCATATTATTCCGATAAATAAATAAATAAAGGAGTACTATTAGTATAATAACAAATTAATTTACCATGGATAAGAGCGGTTAGATGAAGCCAATCCTCATTAGGGTAATCCTTGCGGATGGCTTCGGCAGATTGAAGCAAGTGCTGAATCTGAGGCTCATCAAGATCTGGATCGCTCTCGTCCACGACCTCGTAATTAAGAAGCTCACAGCATTCCCAAATGCTCATCACCTTCTTATCTAATTTACCATATTCAGCCCTCATCTTTGTCACCTGAAAAATAACACAATAGATTATAACACATGCACATATTCTATACGTGGATCACATAAGTTTTGATTAGATGACTGCGTAAACACGTAAACCCTAATGAGGTTTTTAAGAATCTTACAAAGTCGACAGTTTGGTTAATGTGTTGTAATCTATAAAACTCTTCGACGCCCTTCTGCCTCTCACTCTCTGCAGCATCGTACGTAGTCCCTGCGACCAAATTAACAATTTTCACGTTATTGATCAAGTCAATTAGTCTAAGATCCAGCCAACCAAAAAACAAAAGAAAACGATTTTAATTAATATAAATAATTATAGATTTAACCAAAACAAACAAAATTTCATTAGCGTGTGGTGCATAAAGTCGAGGCAAAATGATTTTTCGACAGTCAGAGACTAGCTAAGTAGATTATTGTGTAAAGAGAAAAGTCGAGAATCCTTACTTAGATTACCATTTCACCTTCTTTTTACACCATCTCTACTTAGCGAATCTCTCTGTCTTCTCCTTTTTTTTTTTTTTTTTTTTTTTTTTTTTGTAAACTCCTCTCCCCTCTCTCTCTGTCTGTCTCTGCATTGTTGAAATTTGTATGCTCTCTCTCAATATATGGTACCTTTTATAGGGGCCGGGAGAGTAAAGAAACAAAACGAATACATATGTGCTTTTTTTTTTGACACAAAATACACGTGATACTTACTCTCACAATTTCAAGAATCCTATGCTCACCATCCAACTACAAAAAGACAGGTGTCATATGATAAAATAGAGTAATTAACTTTGGTTGAACTAATAACTCAGTAACACTATTATTCGTTTTTTGGGTAATCGCCATTTAACGTAGAGAAGTCGACATGAACATATCCATGCACTAACCAAAACCACAGTTTTAAGTATCCAAAATCGCAAACGTCCTTAATTAAAACGAAGACATGCATACTTCAAAACGATATACTGTATACTTTTCTTGTTGTTATATAGATAACTTTTTGCTGTTAATGTTGATCTTTCTTTGTTTTCTTTATTATATATATATATATATATATTTATCATCTGTAATCTAGCTTTGTGCTAGCTTTCTTCCTCTTTCTTTTATGTATTAGCTAAATAACTATCAGGCTCCTTGTGTAATACTTTATTATCTATATATAAGAAAATCTTTTAACAAAAAAATAATAATAATAACTTATAAAATATTAACCTATATACACAAACGATGATCTTGGAACGTAATGATTAATTGAGCTGCAATTATAGTGATTGGTATGAAAATAATAGTAAGTTCAAGAGAAGTTTCACTACTTAATTGACATAAAAATCCGTGAAAAATGGTTGTATATATATACTTCTTTTTATTTATATGGATCGGGTACAATAATCTGATATCAGACCAAGTCATTCCAGCTCAATGACACATTGTGTCGGCAAGTATGTATAGAGAACAAAGGGAAGCTGCACTTCCTCCTCCCTATGCATGGGTACTTATAACAAAAATAGCTTAGTCATCATTTCAATTTTTTTTTTTTTACTGAAAAGCATGTGGACATATTACCATGTTAAGTATCATCAACATACTAATGTGAAATTCAACAATTAAAATTAAGTACCCCAATTAAACCGGTAAAAGAAAACTCAGAATTTATGAAGCTTGCATATGCATGAATATATGAACACTAACCAAAACCAGAGTTTTTTTTTGTCATCCAAAAATCACTAACTTAGTTAAAACGACGATATGCACACTGTACTTCAAAACTATTTACTACATATATACTTTATGCTTTTTGTTGTTGTTAATTCTAATAACCTATACAACAAACGCTATAAGCTTGGAACGTAGTGACTAATTGAGCTGCGATTATATAGATTGATATGAAATAATAAATAAACTCAAGAGAAGGTTCATACTATCTGACATAATTAAAATCTGTAAAATGATTGGGTAAACTCATTTTTATTAATACAGTATGGATCGGGTATGAAACAAAAGCATTCAAGCTCAATGAAATATTGTGTCTAATGATAATGAAGCATGTATATAGAATAAATACAAGGTGTACTTCCTCTTCCCTATGCATTGGCTATATAACACGTACACAGGAAGCTTAGTCATCGTTTGGGAATCTTTCCCTCTTGTTTTCTTTTTTCAATTGAAAACCATGTTCAAGCGATGTGGACTTAAAACCATGTTAAGTATCAACATATAAATGTGAAATTCAACACTTGAAAGTATCCCAAACCGGTCAAAAACTCAAAATTATTGAAGCATATGCATGGATATATATTGATATTTGGTCAATCCGTTTACTAATGGCAATTGAAAAATATAATTATAGCACCATTTAAGAGATTTCATGCGTGAGTTAGATAAGTTTTGTTTGATTTTATTTTAGTTTCGCATATATTGTAACAAAAATGAGTTTAAGATTGTATCTCCAAAAAAACAATTGTTCATAATTTCATATGATGCTTCCAAAAAGGTAAATCTTTTTTTTTTTTGTCAAACCCAAAAAGGTGAATCTATTAAGTTTTCGTCTTAATATCAGGACTCTTACATATTAAATAGTTCTTTGATTTTAAAATTAGATCTAATTAAAGCAAATTTGAATGAATTTAGCAATGTTGAATAATATCTTGAAAGTCAAAGCGTCATATGAACAACTTATATGTTATATCTTATGCATACAAAACAAACAAATAAGCATAATTTCATTAGCGTGTGGTATAGGCGAGAACCATTTGTTTATCGTACATTTCTTCTTGATGATCGGTCTTTTATTACACTCTTTCACCTTCTCTAGCTAAATTTGCCTAGCGACCCCCTCTCTCTCTCACTTTAGCCTCTAGTTGTTGCAATTTATATTTTATAACTTCTCTCAATATATGGTATTAGGAGAGAATAAAAGAAAAGGATGAAATATAATTTTTTTTAAAATATAAATGATTGTGTATTTTTATTTTATTAATATGTTACAGGTACAATTATTGGATATGAGACAACACATTATGTGTGAATGAAACATGCAAATATAACCAATCCAAAGTGTCCCCCTTCTCTATGGCTTGGCTAAAATAGGAATAGCTTAGTCATAGCTTAGTCACAATTTTGTTTTTTATTTTATTTTTACTGAAAATTATATGAAGCGATGTGGACATCCATAAAACAATGTTTAGTGATTCATCGAGCTATGTTTGTTTAGCCTGACTCTTGCATGCATCCTGTTTTGATCGCTATCAATGTTTCTTTTTAGTCCATTTTGATCTTTCATCATCGTTTAATTGTTTGATATTCTTGTTTAGTGTTGTTGACATGTGGTCTCTTTGTTTTTATTTTAGTATAATATAATCATTTATCTTAGGCGTAATGTAATGTTGATGGTTTGATATTCTCGTTTAGTGTTGTTGACATGTGATCTCTTTGTTTTTATTTTAATCTAATCTAATCGTTTATCTTAGGCGTAATGTAATGTTGATTTTGTGGGCTCAAGAAATAATGGACCGGAGGCGTATAACACAATATGGACTACACTTGTAAAAAGAGAGTAAAATGGCAAGTTTGGAAATCACGCTAATATTAGTTCCATTTAGTGTCCAAAACTGGAAAATGGAGAGGTATAAGAGACTCATGATATATTCTACGGATCCTTTAGTATATACAAAAAAAAATACAATATCTTAGTAATTTATTTTCCTTACCA
Source organism: Camelina sativa (assembly GCF_030686135.1). NCBI lineage: Eukaryota > Viridiplantae > Streptophyta > Magnoliopsida > Brassicales > Brassicaceae > Camelina > Camelina sativa. The sequence continues at coordinate 6,418,458 of NC_141889.1, forward strand.
TATTGGTAGGAATCGGATAGTATTCAGAATCGAAAATTTCCAACTTATATGGAAACTAATATAAATAAAATGTCTTTGGGAAATTGTTTTCAGTTATAATATAATCTCCTTATCTTCTATACTAATTTCAAGAAAGTCTTTTCAAAGCATAAGTTGCAACATTATCACGTATCAAACTACCATTGATGTATAAAAATGTTACTTTCCGAATTAATATAGATGCAAAGAGAAAAAGAAAACGACTGAAGGAGAAATAAACTAAATTGCATTCGTATTATTTGATTATAAAACAGAGAGATATACGGTGGTCAAGGTCGACATTGACAAACAACACCAACCACTCTATACTCTCACAAGTTAAACATAAAAACTCAAACGAGGTTGCTATATATAATTATGATAAAATTATAATATATAGCTAGACCTTTTATTAAAACCAAAAAGAAAACAAAAAGAAAATTTAGCATAGATATAGTCTGCCTCCACATAAAACGATTAGGTTATGCGGCGGAGGGGGCAAGGTTGGTAAGAACATCACCAACAGATTCTTTGGAAGCCAAGGGTGCAGTGATCGGATTCGGCTTAGAGTCAGTCTCAACGAAGTATTTGTAGTCTAAACTCGAATCCTCGTAAATCTCCCACCATTTTTTCACCAACATTTTTATGTCTTCTCGATCCATAAATCTCCCACCATGTCTTCTCATTGTATTTCCAAGGCTTTGAACCCTGTAAATATTGATTAGAAATATAAAACTTTAGTAAATCCTTACATATAAGGAAGTACCTAGAGAAAAAAATAAAATAAACAAAATAAAACGTACATTAGCACAGTAATGAACAACACTGATTTGGTCAAGGTCAACATGTTCAGGATGACGCCAAAGCATAGCCAATACAAGGTTGTAGGTCGAGGGGATTGGTTTGTAAATGTCTCTGAAGTACATATTCAGAAAATCCTATCAAAAACAAACATTAATATTAGAATCGTATGATAGAGAAAAAAAACTCAAATAATGAAAAACAAAAATTGCACCTGTTCGGCAAAAAAGTTGGAGTCGTGATTTGAACAACACGAAGGAGATCCTCGTAAGTGAGGAGATTTGGTTCAAAAACCAACATACCAGCATTGAAATATACCGGCGGTGGTGAGCCGAGGCTTTCAACAGGCCACGTCACCTTTTCAGGGCACTGTTGGCAGTAACCAATTTTGTATTGTGGAGATTTGGACCAAGATATCTCGCAAAAGCAATCTTTGACGGCGTACAAGTAGCCACGAGGAGCATCGAAAAGATGATCGATGTTACTAAACACTTGTATATCTCCATCAAGATATATCATCCTCTCATACTCCACAAACTGCATTTAAATATGTTAATGAGAAGTCGTTAAACACATATATGTGGGAAAAAACGATTAAATAACGACTTTTAAAATTATTATTTATACACGGTTCACGGTTGTACACTGTTATTTGATTAATCTAAATATCGGACATGATATTGGTTATATATAATCTTTATTACTAGGACGTAACACTCTCGACGTGACAACAGGGCCGGACATCATGTTTTAAAAACACACGTAATAATGTTGATAAATAAACACAACTATACATATATAGTAAGTAAAAGTATTTACCTCCCAAATACGAAGTTTGGAGTAGTTGATAACGTAATACGCCATGGAGTAACCGGTTTGGTTTTCCGGGGGATGAACCGGTTCAATGTCACGAATGATACATCCCTGAGCCACCAGGATTTGACGGTGTTCCTCAGGCACGTCTGGGAGACACGCCACAACAAGAGGATAAGCAGAGTTCACCTTACGAAGTCCTTTAGCTAGACCAACCACACCCATCCAGTAGTCTTTGTTTCCAGCAAGGAAAGTGACGTATGCTCTTTTCCCACCGTCAGTGCTCACCGTCTTCTCAACGTTCAGAGTCATTTGAGCCATCTCAAACAATTAAAAAGAAGATTGGTTTCTTAAAAAGAGAAGAACTGTTTTTTGGTTGCGATTGTAGTAAGTGAGTGGAAGATAAGAGAAACGATCGTATTCTTATATAGGGAACAAGAGAGATAAGGGAAAAATAAATGCGAAGGAGAGAATTAATTACGGATATCATTACAGAATATTGGAAAGTTTCCATTGTTTGATAACGTTTTTGATGCGAGTGATTTGTTTAGCAATATATAAATCGGAGTAGATAAAGAAACATGAATCCAAAATTGTCATAAATATGGAAATGGGGATGATTCATCATATATGTTTGCGAATCTGTATTCAAATCGGTGTACTAAATGTATGATGTATATATATGGCAAGTATTGCTCTATCGAATTATTCGTTATGAATATTTCTAGTCTGTTTGCGTATAACTTGTTCTGGTTGAGCCGACCGTGTATGGCAACTAATTTATGAATTGCTTTATCTTAGGCGCAAAAGGATGTATTGCCGCCTTTTTTGGGGTCAAGAAATGGACTGGCGTATATAGTAATAATATGGGCTGGGCTTTTAAAATAGACCGTGGCTTAAAAGGCTTTTTCGACTAGAGAAACTCTCGTTGGATTGGCGGCTCTGGAGGAGACTCCCCCCCCCTCCCCTCTACTAAAATCTTATTGAAGGTTTCCAATTCTGAGTTTTGTTTGCAATCTGAAGAAAGAAAAAATCAGATGAAGAAGTTAGCGAGAAAATGGCGGAGAACTCGTCGCGAAGAAGATGATGATAAGTTCGTCCTTCCTACTTCTGACGACATCGATTCTCGGCCTATCGATACGCAGGGTTTTGTTTCTCTCTTCCTGTTGATTTTCGCAAAAGCGAGCTCGTAGTAACTCTTTCTCGTTGTCATCTTCGTTTTACAGAGCAAGAGGAGTACGTTAGGTCGCTCGAGGAAGCTCACGCTCAGCAAAGTCGGCAGTGGAGGGTAAGATCGGAGAACATTATTTAATTTCAAGGAAAATTTGAGGAGTTTTCTGGTTCTAAAAGAAGTTTGTATTTGTTTCTCTTATGCGTAGAGTGTGTTCGTGGTTCTTCTGATCTGTTATGGAGCTTTCCTTTTCTACTCCATCTTCCAGCAGTTCGTTTCACCATGGGAATTGGTATGATTAACTCTTCCTTAAGTGTGGCCTTCTTCGTCCTCTTGTTTTTCCAGTTACCTTCTCATTGAATTGAATCCGAAGTTGAAAATTTAGATCAGATTCCTTTTTTTCAGTTGCAGCGGAAACTTTGATTTTACTAAAGGGAGTTGAATTAATACTTAAAAGGATATAGTCGAAATTGAGTGTTGTTTTAATATTAGGTTTTGGATTTTAGAGTTTTGAATGTATTGTCTGACTATGGAGAGCTACTGATTTTGCTGCATTGATTTAACTTGCAATCGTTGTAGGGAGTGAAACAAATGTCTCTTTATATAATAAGATATTGTACGGTCTGTATTTCATGAGTTCTTCTTAAGTTATGCCAATTTTTTCTGTGCAGCGGTATCATGCCTACTTCATGGAAGATCTCAAGTCATGGATGGTCATTTCAGCTGGTTTGTCTTTCATCTATGTATTTTTACGCTCTGTAACCATGGTTTACTAGATTTGACTCGTCATTCGATATTGTGATACAGCCAATACCGAGCTTGTGTAGAACATTCTGTGTATGTCGCTGGTACCTATATGGGAAATAGGGAGTAATGTTAGTTGTTAGATGCATATTAACCTAATGCACACTTTCGTACGGTCGTTCTCTGGCTGTAATTCCCGAGTATCACTTTTCATAAGAGAGCATATCCATTGGTGGAATAGTGTAGAACGAGAAAGATTGACTGCATTATGAGTGTTTTTGACCTTAGGCATAAAAATCCTTCCTCATTCTCTGCTACTATAATTATAAGAACCCATTCATGGCCATACTGAAACCTTAAATCCACCGGAAGACTTTGCTGCTTGATCTTCAGTTTTCTTTCTTTAAGTTTTAGAATGTTTGACTCTTACAACAATAACATTTCTGTCATTGGATTGTTGGATCAGAGTGGATCGCTATCATGGCGTGCTGTCTCTCCATTGTCGGGCTACGAGATAAGAAGAATGATCATAGAAGATGGTTCTGGTACTCATGTGTTGTTGGATCTGCATTGACCATCTTTTGGCTTTACTACTTGCTGAGGTACACACTAGAGAGTATAAATTTCATTACTTCGGATATCACAGTACACTTAACAAACCTTCATAATTACTACTACTAAGAGAAGCTAAAATACATTCAGTCTCAATGTATAGCTCCAGAGATGCTGGTTCATTGATAATAATGCAATTTTTAGTACCATTAATCTTTTTGTTAGCATTTATGGTAGATTAAGAATAGGGATACTTATGCTCTATGTATGCATGATTGTGCTTATCTGTTTTCACTTGTGTTCCAGGCTTCCAAAGTTCCGGTGGGATGCTATATGGCTTCCATTTGGACCTATTTGGTATGCACATCTCTCACTTAGATATAACCTTGCGCATATACAACATAATACCATATGTATGTGACACTAATGTTTGTTCAACTCACTGTACTATGAAATTGCAGCGGAGCTGGAACTTGTCTATACGTGGACCATCTACTGGAGGAATCATCTGAAGAAGTGAAAAAACTAAGGAACTATATGTACGCATATAAATCAAGGTAGAGATCAAATGCCATCCCTATACTCTTCAGAGTAACTCTGTGATAGCCAGTGTGCAAGTTTTGACTCCATATATCATCCCATAAAGAGCTTTCTTCTTTTGCTGTAAATAGAATCGAAACTTTCATGTTCTGCATGAACAGTTATAAGATTCATTTTGTATAAAAGGAAACTCATGATTAACTCAAAGGCTCAAAGCAGACTCCAGCTCACAGGCAAATCATGACGCAGATTTACAGGTATAAACTTGTTAAACGAGTTGGAACAATTCACTTGAAATTGGTGCAGATTCATAGATATACTCTCAAGATGTGATCACTTCGATAATGATCACATCTGAGCATTAGCATCTAGTACTATGCGAAGTTGTCATTTTGACATACAGCCGTAAGAGTAAAATTATGTCTTGCTCACATTTCATGAGATATGGTGGACAAGGATTCAAGAAGATAGATAAACGTTCTCTTCAATAACTGATTCGAAAAACCCAAAATTGAAAAAAAAAATTCTGATAGGAAGATTACAAGATAGTTCAATCCTCTTCTTCAATAACCTTAGTACCAAGGCCAGAGAGTCCTTCAGCAGGGATTTCAGCAACAGTGACAAGAGAGAAGAACTCTTCCTTAGCATCTTCGTCATCATTTCTCTTACGAGCAACTCGGACTCTGATTCTCCTAGGTGGACCTCTGATACCTTTGCTCCAAATCTGCTTGTTCAACTTGACATCCACTCTCACATCCTTGGTACCCATTGCCTTCTCGGCAAACTTCCTTATCTCCTTGATAGCATTTGGAGCCTTCTTCTTAAAGGTACTGTGTAACAACACGAATCAAGGCAATGTTCAATTTCAATCCATGATATCAGACAATTCCAACTGCTAACGAATTTTTGAACCAAAAGAGCAAAAAGTAAGATTGGTTTAGGAAGTTACCAGCTATGAAGGCGTCTGTGAAGGTTGATGGTGTACTCTCTGGTCACCACCTCCTCTTTCCTTCCCTTCTTCTCCGACATTTTTATGTCTCTATAATATGTTCCTGCGAATATCAAAACTCAAATCTGTTTATTTCCGATATCTAATACTGAACCGAATAGCTCAGTTTACTAGAAAAAAGTCCATTGGCACGAATTTTAAAACGGATATTAAAGATACAGAGAGAGAGATGAGTATACCTTCGTCTCTCTAGGGAACGCCGATAATACAGAGCCGGTGGTGGCGGAGGAGTGTGGATGCTTATATGCGGCGCTCTATAAACTATAGGATGAAGAACTAACCCTAGTCCATTTTATGGGCTTTTTACTTTACTAGACCTGTTTTCGTATGGCCCAATTGACAGTTTCTGAACTCCAAAAAAAAACATTTATTTATTACATCGTAAGATAAACGTCTGACGATTTTCAACATTGGATAATTTAGAATTTTAAACTTTTGTTAACCTTGGATGAAAATATTGGCTTTTGACATTTCACCGCGGAGACCAAAACTAAATTGTTTGATGTCGGTAGAACAAATTCTAACAAGGTTTGTATAAATGTGGGCGTTTGGTCTAGTGGTATGATTCTCGCTTTGGGTGCGAGAGGTCCCGAGTTCGATTCTCGGAACGCCCCTTTATTTTTTAACTTTTCAATAATTTTGTATCGAACCTTTCTAAATTTCGAGTTTTACCAAAAGACTCAAAAGTTTCTTCTTGGTACTTTTAAATACTCTTGAGTCTTGAAAGAAATCCAAAAGATCACAAATAACAACACAATAGCTCACAATATAAAGGCACACAATCACACGAGCCAAAATATCACAAATGAACAACACTCTAGCATCACAAAAGCTCAATATAGAAAGGTTTCACAAACACAGTACCCACAAGATCACAAAGAACAACACTCTAGCATCACAATAGCTCAATATAATCTCCTGCAAATAGTGATCCCATCGCCAAGTGCAGCATGCGAGATCTGCACACGCTGATCAGCCGAGAGTTTCTTGTTCAGCTCAAGTGTTGCGTTCTTCCCTTCTCTCCTCCACTCGGGTGTGGCAGAGTCCGGTTCAGCAACTGATCCTCCCCAGAGAGTGTTGTCATACACTATTATCCCACCAACCTTGACCAGTCTCATAAGCCTCTCATGGTAGTTGCAATTATTCACCTTGTCTGCATCCACAAATGCGAAATCAAATCCACCCTCATTCCCTTTCTGCATCAAAAACACAAAGACCATCTCAGGGTATTACATACTAATTCCTTTTTTGAGAGAGAAAGACAAAGAAGTATGAAGTCATACATCATTTAAAAGCTCTTCAAGAGCTGGAAGAGCTTCAGACTCTCTGAAATCAATTTTGTGTTCAACACCAGCTTTCTTTATAACTGGCAATCCTTTCTCATACGAGTCTCTGCTCACGTCAATAGCTATAACCTGCAGGGCTCGTATACCAAATCAGTTGCAGAATCGGAACAACGGAACTACGGTAGAGCTCAAGACATATATATGCACATACCTTGCCATCTTCTGGTAATGTAAGAGCAGTGAGGAGAAGAGAGTATCCAGTGAAAACCCCAACCTCTATAGTCTTTCTTGCATTTACCAGATTCAACAGCATCTTCATCAACTGGCCAGTATCCGGTGCAGTAGCCATATCAGCTCGAGGGTGGTTATGAGTAATATTCCTAAGCTCCTTGAGCGGCTCTGCCTCGCGTGGGTATACACTGGTCTCCAGAATATACTGTAACATTGTTCAAAGACAGGTATCAGATAAATGGAAAGTCAAATGAAGAAATGTGAAAAATGAATGAGTAGGGGAACACACTTTATAGAGCTCTTCACTCTTCAGCAATCCCTTAGAATAATCTGATGCCTTGGCTTCATCTTTAGCCATTGTAAATCACAGTTTTCTTCCCAAAACACAATCAAGTATCTGCTCAAGGATTAGGGTATAAATTAATAACCAAGCCATGACGTAAGACAGTATGCAGAGAACAAGGGTTCTTTATGATTGATTCAGGGTTTGTGAAATTTAAAATCTTTCTTCTGAAATTGGCGATCTTTCTAGTTTTGAAGGAAAAGCATCTAAGCAGAGAGATAGAGGTGAAAGCACAGAGGGATCTTTTATTAAGATGAGTGGATTTGATCAGCTGTTATCAAATCCAGTTGCTTGGTTCTTAGAACTAAACTACTTTAAAAACCAATTGATTTAGCAGACCGTTGACTTCTTAATCAAGGCTAGGTTCACTATCCATATACTCATACAGAAAGAACAACAAGACTCACGATTCAAAAATGATACATAAAGATGACTTACAGAGTTATAATGAGTAGAGAGAGAGAGAGAGTACCCGTTTCCGATCTTCCGCCACAATTTTGAGTGATGCTTCTAACACCTTACAAGGCTTGCTTTTATAGGAAATTGCAAACAAAAAAATAATGACAGACAGAAGACGTTGCACATTTGCTCGTATATTATACGACAACTGTCAATATTTTGATTCTCTTCCTTTTATGTGATTAACAACAAGGATCGGTGCATGATGTCGTTTTATACTTCTCTGGTAAGGTTGGTGAGTGCTGATGTTTCACGAAGGAGACATCTTACCAAACGGTCCAAACCCATTTCGAAATAACGGTTCGATGATACAACCACTAAATATTCCAAAGCACTATGCTTTTGATGATCTAGTTTTCTGGTTTCTTTAATGTGAGCAAGAAAAAAAATGGGCATTCACATAATTTTAAAACTGAAAAAGTAACACCAAAAGCCAACATGGTTAGTCGACTGATATTATTAAAGCTACCTTGAGTGATGATGATGCATCAGCTTCAAAACTTTTTTGTGTATTAATTATCCTGAGAAAAAAGAAATTAACTCTGCTACTAATGTCAAGCCGTGAGATAGTTTAGGCATTCAATGATTTTTTTTGTTTGTTTATGGGAGGGTTGCTTTGTTTCTTCAAGGGTAGTAGCCTGTGAAAGTGAAACCCCTTCCTACGATCTCTCCTGCACAGTACCAAGCAAAGCATTCCAGACCAAATAGTGCTGCAATTCCAGCATCTTCGACCTTCAAATCTGCCCGATTCTTCCACAAGCCCTTCACGTGATCTACTTCCTTCCAAAATGACTCTGTACGCCCAGGAATGCTGCGATCCACTTAAACAAGTCATTCATAGCTAAACTGTAGTTGTGAATAACATATCAAGAAACAACGAAAAGACTATTCTGCTAAGAAAATATACACTAACATACTCTATAAACAGATAAATGTTTGGTATCTAATTAAGATGCAGCAAAGCAGAGACCATAGATTGGCATGTGATGAATTCATGGTTCAGACCTAGAATGTATAGTTCCATTAACCTTTGATAACACAGCAAACCATCCCTAAACCTAATAGAGAACGAGCTACAACCAAACCGAAAACTAAGCCAAGATACATTTTTTATCACCAACACACCAAACTCTACCCTGCTAGAAAATCACACTACCACGCACATTGATTGTCTTACTTAGATAAGAGAGAAAAGGGGGAAAAAAAACAAACCTAGCAAGACGTGTGTAGAGAAGCTGTTTAGACAACTCATTGCATTTCTCAACAGTGGCTGGCTCCTGGATGTACATCTTGTTCTTCTCAAGCAACTGTTTGTAGTAAGTTGTGCCATGCTTAGACACAAACTTGGATGCTTCACAAGCCTTGGATTTCAGTTGTAGCAACTTGGATGCCATCTCTCAAAAACAAAACTCTTCGCTATAAAAACACGATTTTTTGGATTGCAAGTCAAAAGGGGAGCTAATGGATACAGTCATTATAAAATCCAATTCCAAAATTAAACTAGAATCACCAAAACAAAACCCTAATCATCAAAAGATTAAGATCATTTATAAATACTCAGACTTTATGAATGTTTACATTATCATTCATTGTTCCACACTCAATCTAATGCTGCATGATAGTAAAGCGACACGAAAGTGCAGATCTAAGCACTCAAATTCCCAAAACAGGGGAAAAAGTGGAAATAGAAGAGATGAAGCTTCAAATCAAAAGGGAAAAAGTAATTTAAAGGTCTCTCTCACCTTTGCTGATGTTTACCGGCGACGGAGATTGTAGAACTGGTGTGTCACCCGTTTACCGCAGTGGGATCGATCAACAGAGTTTTTTGGGGGTTTTGTTTTGTTACCCCTCGCTCTCTCTCTCGCTCTCTCGCTTCTTTCTCCGATGATAAATTATGGGCCTTATATGGGCCTTTAGCAACTCTTAATAGGACGGTGATGACACTTAAGAAGCGGGGGGCCAGTTATGCTAAGAAATATGGACAAGTTTGTTTCACCAGCAAAATACCATTTTTATTCTTTTTTTTTTTAAATGTTATAATTTGATGAAATTTGTAGTGAAAATTATGTGGTAGAAGCATTACGTTTAAGAATTATGTAAATGTTTAACATTGTGTACTTGTAATTTGTAAATGCTACTCAGCGACTCTAGCTACGGTTACCCGATATCTATATTATTATTTTCACAGCATTTTTCAGAAGAATGTTTAGACAATATTTACATCATATGCCATTATAATTAAAACATTTAATACAAAAAAAAATTAAAAATTAAATTAAGAAAATCGAGTATGAAAATATATATTTCCCTAAATATCTGAACAACATCAATTTTTATTTTCTTTTTTAATTACAAGTTTTAAAATGTTTTAATGAAAAAAGAAACTATAATATCTTACCTTATTCAATTTTGATTTTCCATAATTGGTTTGACATTAAACATATTTTCCATTATACATAAATTGTTTAATATTTTCTATGTTAAAATGGATAGAGCAATTGATGTCAAAATGGGTAGAAAAAAATATAAAAATAAACTAATAATGTATGATTTTATTATACTATATATATATATTTTGTTTTAACCTCCACAAAATGATATATGTTTTTTGACTAAAAACATGTGTCATTTATAGAGTTATAATGTCAAATACAAATATATATATATATATATATATATATATATATATATATTCTATTGCACAATTTAAATAGTGAATACATCAAATTTAGTCATATGAGTAATATCAATAATATTATCTGTGTAAATATCAATAACAATACTAAAAAAAGCAACAATAATTTATGGAAAATTTTATTTATCCACGGGCCCTAACCTAAACTAAAAATAATCATAAGAATGTGATGAGATTTAGGTTAATATTAGTACACTTATATATTTTTGCGGGTTGGTTTAAAAACACAAACAAAATATTTTAAAACTTAATTTTACATGAAAGGAGTTAAAAATCAACACTAACCCGCTCCATCATACTCATAGACAAAACTAACTAATTTCAAATTGGTGAATAAGAAAAATTAAATAATTTTATATTAACTACAAAGTATTATATATATTAACAGATGTTTACTTTCACAACAACTAATTTTGATTGATTAAATTCCAAAATAAAAGAATTTTGATTAATTAAATTTCAAGTGAAAATAATAATTTTTAAATAGATAAAGAAAATAAAATTACAAATATCTCAATATTATTGTAAAAGAGTTTAAAACATATATTTGATCTAACATAATATTTTTTTAGTAAATTATATAAAATATACAAAAATACATAATCACGCGGTACACCGCGGATTAAAATCTAGTTCCTATTAAAAAGTTGAACGTTTTTAATATTCTCTTTTACACCAAACAAATATGAAATAATTAAACAATAACACTAACATCGTAGTTGAGCTGACGTGAGGTCTCAAACATAAAAATATCCCAAATGGTATATTATTGCCACTCCAAAAAAAATACGAGTAATCAGACGACCATGCGTATAATACTCAATAAGAAATTCAAGAAAAGATAAAATTATAATACTACAAGCAGTACTTGTACAAAGTGCATAACAACAGTATATCTCTAAACCAACACCATAATATATCTTCATTAAACACGCTAATCAAGTATGTTACTCATTCATTGGATCGCATTTTTGCTTAATGATTAGCTAATGTTACTCATTCATTGGATCGCATTTTTGCTTAATGATTAGCTAACTATTATGTACTTGCATAATTAATCTGACTAGATTGTCATCAAATAACACTGTGGACCACTTATATTTATCTTCTTTCTTCGTCTTATTAAAATCATCTGAATAGAAATAATCGTATGCAATAATACACATGACAATATAATGTAAACAAAATTTACAAATTACAATCTAAAGTTTATTTATAGCCAACTTGTCTTTTTTTTTCTGCCGTCTATAACTCGAACACGTACACATACACATACAGATTATAATTGTGATACGACGACTCGAAGAGGATGCTAGTTACTACGAACCACAAGTATTTCTAATCAGAAAATTAAGTTACTAATTAAGTCATGATGAGAAATTATACAGTAACATTTGTATACTAGTTTTGTACTAAAGAAAAATTTACCAAATATTTTTCGGTAGAACTGATAATATCACTTATCCATACTTTTAACATAGTTGTGGATGGTACAAATTCTCGAACTAGCATTTCATAAAGAAGTTCCCCATTCAAATCTGGTAACTAAAAGTACTGATACATACACTTTTAACCTAACCACATTTGGAACTGGGTCCATATATACGTAATACGTACATACATATAAGTACGTGTAAAATGTGTATTCCTTTTTAACAATTAAGATTTATAGGCTTCGGGTTGTTGTAAAGATAAGTCCATAAGTATACTCCACGAAGCAGCTCGTAATACGACACCAAGACGAGACCAATGTAGTGGTAAAATTAATGACGACGTTGATGATTAGTTCACACGTGGGACGTGCCCAATGATTTTTTAGGAACCAGCCTGCCAGCGTGATCCGCGTGTGAGGTGGGGAATGATCTCACGGCTAATATTCTTCCAGCTGTTCACTTTGACCTTTGACCCTTAATAAGTATTGAGTTGCAAAATCCTAACGACCACGACACACGTGTGGATGCGAGATTGGAATGTGTATCACCGGTAAGATCGATTTCTGAAATGTACTATCATAATTCGTAAGGGTAGAAGAAACTTTCTTCTAGGCTTTCTTAAAAACATTTGTAAATTCGAATACTAAAAATAAATTAACGCAAAAGAGAAATGGCCTTACAAATTCTGAAAAGAGGTCGTGGGTTCGATTGTTTTTTTTTTTTTTTTTTTTTGTCATTTTCGTGGGTATAGATCAGAATTCGCATTGGACATGAATAAAACGATCCTATATGTTACTCTATAAACTTACATTGCATAAATATATATACATATGTGTAATTATATGGTGTTGCATGTTGTTGTCGACAAAGATAAAAATAAAATATGAAAAATAAATTGTCTCGCGGAAATTTTCTTATTGGGGAAGTTTGATAAGTCAATCCTTGCACTTGTCACACATGTTTTGGTACCATTTGTCACAAGCCTACAATTATAAATACTGAAACTTTTGACCATTAGGAGCAACAAATATCATAAATATATGTACATTATGATATTCACGAACATAAAGGCAAAAGTATAAACGGGGTAGCAAGGGGAAGGTAAAGTTATTTTGACCCACAATTTCGAGTATAAGAAATTATAGTATTAGACACGTAGATAGAGACATGAGTATGTATAAAGTCAAGTGTATTACAAAGACATGACGAAACATGCAAATTGAGGAGACTAAAACTTTTAAGTCATAACGAAACATGCAAATTGAAGAGACTAAGTGTCAAATCGGTGATTAATTTAAAAAGGATTATGCATGCAAAGTCCACTAGTCTTGAATTCTTAACATTTCTTTGACGCTTTCGAAACTCATTTTAATAAGCTTAATTAAGAAGGTTTTCTTTTAGAATGACTAGTCAAATCAAATACTTCTCCTAATTAGCTGTAAGTGGAAGTATTATAACATTAATGTAATATTTATACCTTGTATAAGTCAAAGTTGTACATATATGTTTGTTATTTCTGCATGACATAACGAAAATGATTAATCATAACATAAAAGCTATATATAGTATAAATGTAATATAGGTCAAAGTAAATAAACACATACATGGAAAATTTGGTGCAGTATAAAACATCTATTAATCGTAAATTTAGAGTTTCACTTATGTATGTATGATTTATCTAAAGCAATTTTCAATTCTGAATCAATGATTGTTTTAGTTTTCGCTAGGTGCATGATGTAAGAAATGCATGCCTATATTTCTGTTGCATGCAACCTCTATACTATATACTATCTAGCTACCAATATATACCATGCTTTTTTCTTATTTTTTTGTGTGCAACAAAACTACCATTCCCTGTCATTAAATTTATAGATGAACTCATTCAGAATACAATAATGTAATTTCCACACTTTTTGGGAAAATATAAGTATCTGTGTAAATAAATACATGTAACAACAATTTGCATTATTTATATTCCTTTAATAGAGACCAATGTCTTTGCACTTAATTCAATTGTTTTTATTCAACCAAGTGGTATACGACCTCGTCTTGGCCAAGAAATGAAACAACTTGGGACGTTAGCTAGGAATAAACCAACTATTTTGATATTTATCTCATGAAAATAATAAACTGACAAATCCCATATTTAAGCTCGTAAGTCGTTGTATTTAAGAAAACTATACATCTTTTCTGGTCAAAGACCACTACTAGTCTAGTTCTCATTTCAGCTTCTAAATTCAAATTTGTGAGCATATATATTGCACTTCTTTAGAGTTATTTTGTTTTAGATATCACATTTCATGCGATTAGTGAAATCTTCTATGTGAGAGGCTTGAGAGATTATCACTATGCTGATGGCTTAAAGCTGTGGTTCTCTACTCGCTCATCCTTGTAACCAAGTTTGTGTTTCTTAAAACTCTCTCTTTTGATTTTTCTTTCAAGCTCTAAAATAAATTATTGAATTTTTTGTATAAACGTTTTTGGTTGAATACAATTTTATATTCAATTTAAAAAAACATTGTGATATTTCTTATTAATTTGCTTCATCTAGTCACAAGAGTCGAAAATTAGTCAGAGTTACGCTGACATAAAAAAAATCTTTCGTTATCAAAAGACAAAACTATACATGTTATGATTTTACCTTACAAATAGTTGTACTATTTTTTTTTTGATATAAATCTTCATATATATGTAAGATACTTTACTTGGTAGCTACGTAAAAATTTAGTTCGATCTCACCAAAAACTGTCTGTATTCGGAGAAATAATATTAAGATTTAAGAGAATAAAAGGAACACATTTCTTGTTAGAGTTGTACAGTGACCAAGTCAAAAAGATCCGACCATAAAAAAACACTAACTTCTGCAGAAATTACATCAACAATGACATGAACATATTGAAATAATCTTATCTAAACCCATTTGCTGAATACAAGTATACATCAACAAATTTTCACTTCAATTCGAGAAGAAAAAAGTCAACAAAATATTACATACAGATCAGTGACCTTAAATAAAGGAAGAAGCAAATTTGTGGCTACCTACTGTCTATAATATATTTTCCGAAGTATATATCTTATCAACATATATATGCAGATTTTTCATTTGCCGTAAACAATATTGTTTGGATCTGTTACACCATGCTTACTTAAGTTATAGAGATATACATAAGAAATATATGCTATAATATTTTATATAAAATAATCTTTTATATAAAAAAAGTCGTTTATAACATCAGGTATTACAGGTCAACCTTGATGAACATACAAATTAACTTGCTTTGGACAAAGCAAGAAAACAAACAATAATATCTAGAAAAGAGAAACAAATGAAATCCCATTTTGACATCAATGAATTTCGATTAATCATCTCCTCTTTCCTGAAAAATTAATTTACCCTCCCCCATATATTAACCACCAAAAAAAACGGATTTAATTTACTTTCATTTTTTTTACTTTACATTTCAAAACTTCCTTCTTCGGTCCATGAACTCATGTATTCTCATCAACGCAATCTCCAAAGTGTTCTCGCTCATGTTAGCAAAACAAACCCTAAACCAACCAAACTCCGAGCAGTGACACGAAGTTCCCGGAGATATGTTCAGCTTAAGCTCCTTCAAGATCACATCCCAAAGCTGGAGCTCGCCGTCCTTAGTTTTCTTCTCGAGCAAGAAACCCAAATTCATCCAGCAAAACAGTCCTGCGTTCCCCTTCAAACACTCAATCCCTGCCTTCTTAAGCCCCTCCACAATCGTCTCGTACCGTCTCCTAAGTCTTTCCCGGTTTATCCTTATGTACTTTTCCGTAAACTCCACATCCGACAACATAGAAGCCAACATGTGTTGTGTCTGCGACGAGACAAGCGTAAAGCTCGACATCCTTCTCGCTGTCTTCACAACATTATCATTGTACGAGTATATAGTCCCGACGCGGAAACCGGGAAGACCAAGATCCTTGGAGAGGCTGTAGACGATGTGGACTCGTTCCTTTACTGACACGTCATCTATGTTCTCTACGATCTCTGCAACGCTGGTGAACTCAGAAGCATGGAAGACCGAGCCGGAGTAAATCTCATCTGAAACCAAGTGAATGTTCTTGCGTACGCAGAAGTCAAGGAGATCTTCAAGAACCTTCTTTTGGACCGTCGCACCTAATGGGTTCGATGGGTTGGTTATGAGCACTCCTCGGACTCTAATGTTTGCGCCACAAGCCGTTTGGTAAGCTGACTCGAGCGCCTCCGGGGTTATCTGGAAATTGTTCGAGCTGTCGCAATGGATCGGTACTATTTTCACTCCGGTTCTCCATCTCAAATCTCTATCGAATCTGTAATGAAATAACGAAATTGTTCGGTAAATACAGTGCATTAAAATATTGAAAATATATAAAAGATTATAATTTTCTTATAAATGGTGTTGGTTTGTTGCAACTATTTCTTTGTAGTCTATATCTTTATATATAAGAATGACCATGTTATTTTTAAAATTTTAATCCGTTATCGGTATATATATTATAAAGTGTGACGTACCCTGGATAATACGGTGTGGGGACTAGAAGAGCGTCGTTAGGATCGGCAAGGATGAAAGTTAAGAGCTCGTTAGCTGCGGTGGCTCCGGCGGTGAGGACGATTCGGTCAGGATCGAATCTAGCTTTACCTCCTCGAAT
Source organism: Camelina sativa (assembly GCF_030686135.1). Taxonomy (NCBI): domain Eukaryota; kingdom Viridiplantae; phylum Streptophyta; class Magnoliopsida; order Brassicales; family Brassicaceae; genus Camelina; species Camelina sativa. Next base: position 6,435,212 of record NC_141889.1, read on the forward strand.
CTGCTCCATGAAGCTAGCCATGGCTTGTCTGAAAGTTTTGAGACCATGGTAGTCTTGAAACAGTGCGTTTTCACGGAAACCAGGAGCTCCTTTTGATCCCCACATCGAACCTTCTGGGTTCTTCTTCTCTAAGTAAGTTTCTAGAAGATCAAACGAGACCTGTGTGTAACAAATATGATGGAGAGAGATAATTAGTACATTATCGCCATATATAATTAGAAAAGGATGATTATATATATATATAAAAAAAATTAATTACCTGATTCTCAGCGAGACCCATTTGAATAACACCGGAAGGGTTATGAGTTTCGTCGTAAGGATTCTCGTCGTAAGCTTTCCAACCGGCGAAGTAAGGTGAGTCTTCTCCGTGTGTGTCTGAAACCGCAACTCGAGAAAGCTCGACGACGTTGTTTTTGTTGTCGTTGTTGTTTGATGATCTCTTTATCATTAGAGGAAGACCCATTTTTTTCTTAGAGTTTCGAACTTGACACGTGACACGTGACAGCTCTGAAACACAATCGGAGGGGGAGAGAGGGAGAGAGAGAGAGAGAGCGAGAGAGATAAGAGGAGAAGTGTGTTGGAGTTAAACATTTGTGTTAATGAGGGAGAGGTATATATAGCAAACGTGACGGAGATGGAAGTCTTTGACAATATTTCGATTTAATAATATTAGTTTACTTACATATAGAGAAGAGGTTTGTGTAAAGAATAAGGAAGATTCGATTGTGGAAAAATAAGTTGTCATTGACCTGCAAATGGATGATTAGATAAGAGTGTTTTGGCTATTTTTATTTTTGTTTTTCATATCTTGAAACTTCTTGGTGGTTCATCTATAGCAGATCGCCAGTTCCATAAATCGTTGATTATCAATTTTTATACGTAATATTGTCAATGTGGTTTATTTTCGGGAAAGTTTCAAAAAAAAATTGGGTTTAGTCGGCTGCAACGATTTAAATCGAAAAAGGGACACCAATACATTTTTTGTTACTCAAGTTTATTATAGAAAATATTTTCATAATAAAATATCCTTCGCTAATACAACAATGTCACAATAAGTATTACAAATCTGGTTCACCTTTTTTGACATATATTTGATATTTTGATAGCATGCTCACTGTGAAAACTGTAAAGTACTTTCTTTTTTATATATCTTTACAGACAATAACTAGTTAAGTTATTTTTTTTCTTTGTTACAAATTTAAATAACAAAACTTATATGTAAACAAAGAGTCATCAGTAGTATACGAGATTATAAAACTGTATACGTCTGTTTTACATTATGTGTATAAATATAAATTAAAACTGGAATAATTAAGTAACTAGTCAAATATATTGGGGATATTAAACTCCATTAGGTGAAAGAAATGGGGAAACAACTAAATTAAAGGTTCTGATTCGATGTTGTAAGCAAAATCAAAGATCACCTTTTGCCAAAATCAGTTTCGGACAACTGTTAGCTTGTGTCTTCTTCTTCCTTCTCTTTGGCAATACATTTTTTTTTGTTCCATAAAATATTTATTTAATTATTTTTCCAAAACTTTAGTTATGAGATCTATAGCCCAAATACGGTGGTTGAAATGCCGACTACACGGATTCGATTATTACACCAAAAAAAAAGAAAAAAAGGTAATTCCGATTATACGAGAGGAGTGGGTGGGTGGCTATCCATATACACTTTATTAGTGTTGACAAGAGTTAATGGCTTGTGAAAATATCATCGTTCTAACAGTATTTGAGTTCCAATCCATATACTTCATATTTAGCACAATTTAGTAAATATCTATTAGTTTAATAATGAATTTATGTGTTGGTCTGTTGGAAAAAAAAAAGAATGAACTTATGTGTATTAATTAATTTTAATTAATTCTGGGCTAATTAGTCCGTAACATTTTTATAATTTTTCGCCAAGTGGTCAAAGTACTGTATGCTCCCTAATGGGGGTGATAATAATGCTCCTTATTAATGGCGGTACGTACGGCTAATCAAAACCTTTGTTTAATTAAGGCAGATTTTAATTCTCTCGTACTTAGGAACCCCCTTTCACATGCTATCAGACTAACTCTTACTCTCTGTACACATGAAGATAAACATGTAACAGAAAATAATTATTACAAAAACTACACTTATAAAACACAGTTTTTAAACCCTCATAATCTATAAAATTTCCTTAAAACTTATAAAACGTTGAATGTCTTCCCTTTTTTTTTTTTTTTTTTTTTGTGCAAAACGTTGAATGTCTAGTATTAGTAGATCAATAACGTTTTTTTTTTTACATGTTTTGTTTTGTTTTGTTTTTGAACTATATTTCAACACGCTAATGAAATAAAACATAATCATGTTTGAAAACTTGATATATATTTAGATGTAAAAAATAGCCGAATTATGTTTACAAACCATTAAACTTAAACAAATGGTATACCTACCATTCATCCGCTTAAACTCTTTATATATTTAACATAGTTTACTCTTTAATTCTTAATTTTGTTATTTTATTTATAGTACCATGTCACTTTTTAAAATACCATTAAACATATATCTAAATCTTCTTATTTAGTTGAAATTTTGCTACATGTCAAACTCTTATGAAGCTCATCCAATTTTATATATAGTAATACGATATGTGAAGCAAAAAGATAGAGAAGGATATTTCGGAAATCTAAGAGTGGTTAAAAGTCGACCTACGTGACACAGATACATACAATCGTAGCATAAGATTATGATTCCAATCTGTGAACAATATGATCATCAAGAATATAAGTTCTTGCAGGATCTTCTTAGCTGACCCCACGTATCGCAATTAATAGTGTAGTCTTATAGAATCGAAATTTTCAAGACTCAAATAAAAAGTGGAGTAATTAACAAAAAAAAAACATCTCTTATAGACAATTACCAAAGATTAAAAGCACAAGTTCAGAGTTGTTGATTCCATTTTGTGTTGGTGGGTACATTTTGTTTATAGAAGTGGTTACTACGGAGATTTTTGCTCCAAACTATAAATGATTGTTTTTATTACTATAAGACTATAACCATCATAGCATAATAGTATAGTCGAATTCTAGAACAGTTCTAAATTAAGCACATGTTATCAAAATTTGATCTCTGTCTACAAGGGCAATATAAATAGAAAATATTGTAATTCCCAGTTTAAACCTTGTTTTGATTTGTTCCCGATTGACTCGTTTGAGCTAATTTTTTTATTGTCAAAAAAAAAAAAGCTTGTTTTGACAATGAAGTTTAAGATTAATGTGTAAGTAACTTCTCAAGTACAAGAATGAATTAAGTAATGTAAGGTTAGCTATTTTATATTTCATATACGATTTTTCTTTTTTTATAAAACCAACCTAACATATTTGCTCTAGCCGAAGGAATATATAACTCCATTTCTAGTCTATTACATATCCTTAATTCGGACTCAAACCCGAGAAAAAAAAAACTTTTTATTCTTTAGATCGGATTTATGGTTAGGTATAATAAAAGAGTTGTATGGTCGCAATTTTGCCCGCACACCAAGATTAAGATTTTGTGTAAGGATTTGCTGTTTGCATGTTTGGACATAAAACAGCTGACTAAAGGGTATTAATCGACACAACAATATAAGGAATTAAAGTAATTAATTTAGGTAGAAGATAACAAAAACAATGTAAACTTATACTCTAATTGTAGATGCACGTATATAGGAGATATACACAGTTATACACACGTGTTGTTACATATGTGTGTATATTTTTTTTTACGTAATAGTTATAGCATAGACAAATGTATAATCTGCATGTGATCGAACCCACCAGCTTAAGATTCGCAATAAAACTGTAGATTGAATCTCAATACATTACCAACTCCAAAAACAAAATGGTAATGCTGATTATACGTCTTATGTTTGAGAAAAAGTGTTAGTGCTGATTATATGTTTTTATGTTTGAGAATTTGATTTATATGTACTTCTTATATTCATTACCTAGATTAGGAAGAACAAACACTAATATATCATATATATATATGATATGAGAAAAATTTAGGAGTCGTACTTAATTATGAATATCTATCTATATTGCAATATGGAGTCAAACTCATATATATATGTAAAGCGTTTTAATTTTTATAACATTCAAAATATTTTTACAACTAAAATTTCATAAACTGTGAGTAAAAAAGAGTGCATAATATTCGGAATTTTGCAAATATGACGATGCATAAGAAAAACTATTGCAATAAAATTCTACTCCAGTTCAAATTAAAATAAATATGCAAAAAAAATATTTGTGGTCACTTGTAATAGTTGTGCACACATAAAATGAAAAAGGTCATTTGCAGTAATTATTTTCCTTTTTGTAGTGAACTAATGGCAAGTAAAACTTGAATTTCATAAACATGTAAGATCTTACAGATATAAGGCATAAAGCAAATGAACAATAGCGGTTAGAAGTTAGAGACTTTATCTTATAAAATTGTATTACAGTAGTCGAAAATTAAGGCGAGTGTGGAACAACTCTAATATTAATATATATAATGGATGTGATTGGTTAGCATAAAAAAAGTGGTACAAGTGTTACTGCTTTAAATTTTTACCAGTTACAAAAATATTACTAAAAACTTTACTCCTAATTTTATTTGTTTCTTTTATGTATTGTTTTTTTTTTTTACAGTTTTACATTATTCCGTAATAGGTTACTATTCTAATTTACAACTTATATGTATAACTTTATATACGTTAATAATCAGATTTAATATAACCATGTAGTATTCCCAAACCTAGATGAATGTAAAGAAAACAAAAGAGATGTATGTATATTCTAATTTGTCACTTAAAAAAAAAAAAAACATTCGATCAATCATTTAAACAATTAAATACATATACATAAAAGTGTATGTATCACCATCATTTTAGTATGCAGAGTGAAAACACTATCATTTTCGAAATTGATTTATCTTTAAAATGGAAAAAGACATTATAACGATCAAAAATCAGAACCGTGATTTATATATACATTAATATGTTGTTAACTTTAGAAAACAAACATGTTAGAAGCAAAACGTTAGAAAATTAGTACTGAATGGTTCATTTCTTCTAGTTTAATGTCATAGATTTGCTTCAAATCATGCTGGATTATGTCTTCCACAAACGTGACAATCCAATGAATTGTTTACATATCGTGTGTAATTTCATAGGAACATAGAATCAAATTTAGTCACCAATTGATTGATTGATTCCTATAAGTGTATAATAAATTGCAATCAATTACTAATCCTAACACGAAATCTTCAAGCAGAAGTTCATAATATCTTACGGACCAATCATTGAAGTATGAACTAAATTAAATACTAATAACTCGATTAAATTAATATAAACTTTAAATAAACAATGACGCAAGTTGTAACTGAGAACGTGAAAGAGAAGTGGAGTTTTGGCGACTGTTTGTGCGGCTAACAAGGAGAGCATCTTCATGAAAATATACGAGACATGCATCAAACGATACTGTGATCTATAATCTTTGTTGTTAATTAAGTATATTATCTAGTTATATAGCTATGACCTTTTTGTTAGTGTAAACTTTTGTTGGTAAATCAGGATTTCACTGAAAAGTTTACTTAATATGTTTCTATTATTTGTCATTAAACTACTCAAATTTCTAAACACTAAATGAATTCATATAATGGTACTGCTTTGTAAGCTTCAAATTCTTCTACTGCAATTTAAATATGAATGCAAGTGTTTCTCTCAAGCCATAGACAAGAGATTGTTACACATAGTAACTATATATGCCCGAAAGGTTGATCATACCAGCAATTAGAAATTATTTCATTTTTAAGCAATTATGAGTACTTGTTTCTTAAGCAATTCTAATTAACAATGCGTTATGTAATCACATGCTAGAAGAAAATTATCAATTATTTTTATTTACGAGGACTAATTTTAACTTGCTTGTTCTTGCTTTGATATAGGTTCCAGATTATAAGGAATTAAGGATATACATAATTATTATAGGGTAAAATAAAACGAAAAAGTCTATAATATATGTACTTTAATTTGCCAAAACTGCACTGCTTGCTATACTATACCAGGATGGTATATTTATAATATACTGTACTAGGGGCCGGGGGTCGTGTGTCCATCACTCGTTCATAACCAGTCAAAAGAAATAAAAAAGAGATCAAGTCTGAACCATGAGATAATTGTAGCAACTAGCAACTAAACTGAGAAAGGATGATGATCATCCTAATCCCCAGTGATTTGCTGTCAACACAAAATCATTTTTTATAAACGATTTTGTGAAAAGTCGTATCTTCCATAGTGTCATCTGACCAATGAGAAGAGACCACGACAGACATGTTTCATTCTTCTTGTCACTTGTCAGAAATGGATTAACTAAACATCTTGAGTTGGTAAGTCGTATCATCCTTCCAACCAAACCTTCTGATCATTGTTCCACCATAGCTTAGCTATATCTATATCAATAATACGACTCCTTTTTTTTTTTTCAATAGTCGGGATATTTTTTTTTGTGGTTTTATACTTACTCAAATTCAAAATCCAAACAGTTTTTAAAGCTTTTTTTGTACTAGATATTCTTAAATTCCTTTTTTTTTCAGGAAATGGAAATATGGAATCATATATATATTACAAACTAGTTTGCATTTTTGATTTACTAATTCTTGATTTTAATGAGACAAAAACAATAGTAGTAGTATAATATTTTGAAACGCGTTGTGACATGCAAGAATATTCCAAACGTGTTTGTACGAACACGTTGTCGTAATCTGCAACACAAGTTCTTCACTGCCAGTGTTACTTTATCTTCTCAACTCGAAAATATATACTCCCTCCATTTCACATAGTTTGATGTTTCAATAGTTTCACACATATTAAGAAAAAAATTAAGTTTTTTATTTTTAAATTAATTTATAATTATTTTTAAAATAGAGAGAAAATATAACCCACTCTATATTATGCCACTTAGAATAAAATATAAAGTAAAATGATTATTTTAGTTTTTTAATCTAGAAAATCAATCTTTTAGAGACAAGAAATATTCTCTAAAATATTAATCGAGATAGAGGGAGTATATTTTTTGTTCCTTTTCTTTTCTATATATAAACTAATACTCCCTCCATTTCATAATATAGAATGTTTAGAGAAGTATTTCTGTTTTATAATATAGGATGTTACAATTTTCTATGCAAATTTTTGATTAATTTTCTATTTTATATTATGCAGTCTTGTTTATGATTGATTAAACTTTATAAAAGTAACTATTTCTTAATATGCGTGTTTTAACTAAAACATCCTATATTTTAAAACGGATGGTGTATAAATTAAACGTGAAGTAATTAAAAACTTAGAAGAAGATACAATATTACATGTCGGTGTTTAGTTTAAAACTCAATAATATTCAAAAGAAACAAAGCATACAATTCCTAACTAAATAAAACTATTTCTCAGCAATAGGAGAATATGCACGTCTTAGAAATTTTCTAATTTTCTGTTGTATATATATAGCTATATTACATATAAGTACTTAAGCTTATTATATGTTCATATTATTCTAGTATATGCATGTGAAGCCAAAACTTGCCTTTTCGCTGAAAATTTATACCATTATTGTCCCTACATAATATATATATTATTATTATTATTTTTTACGTACATAAGGGGGAAATCAAGAACCTCCTTTAAATAAACACAAATTCATGTAAATATGTTTGTATATCCGGCCAACTTTATGTGCATTAACGCGCTGATCATGCCCAGGTTCATAATCATATTAACTCTTAACTTTTTTCCCGTTAGTAACCTATTGCCAGTTTTTTTAAAGTCTTAATCCTTTTAAAATTATAAATTTTCATAAGCTTTTTGAGCTGAGGATATGCATAAGACCATGAAGAAGGTCGATTTAACTAAAACTAACTAGGTAACAACCGGCACTATGTATGAGATAAATCGATTTAAAGAAAATTATTATAAGTACAATTATTATCTTAGAACCAATATCTGTTTGTATGTAACTTAAGTTTTTTATTTATTTATTCAAAGCTGCGTTTTTGTGTAAAAAATATGTTTCACTCGTGAAAATCTTTGAATGTGTAAAAGGTTTTTTTATAGAGAAAATATTGATAAAATGTTACTATTTCTTGCAACATGTATTTTGTGTGGTTTAAAAATCAAATTCATATCTTTTTATATTTTATTTTGTAATCATAACAATTTTGCATGTTTCTTATGTAACCATAACAACATATACTAAATTACTTGGTAGTTTAAATATTCAGTTTTATTATATACTAGATTAGGACCCGCCCGATGTGCGGATTTAGAGTTTTTAAAATAAAATAAAATTTAACAAAGAATATAAAAGAAATATTTTTAGTAAGTAAAAACTATCTATAAAAATAAATTGATATACTGAGTTGTCCAATGTGATTTTGGTGTAAATGATGCGACTATGCGGTTGACTATTAATCATGTTTTCTTTGAATGCCCTCGCTCGTGTGAAGTTTGAGATTTATCTCTGACTATGGTCTCGTCAGAGGGTTTTCCATCTGAGTCAGTGTACTCGAATTTGGATTTTGTTTTCTGGAAGATTGCCTCTCAACAGGGTGATTCTGATCAACTTATTCAATTATCATAGAATTTATGGGCAATCTGGAAGGCTATAACTAAAAAAAAAAATCAAATTTAGAGATCGAGGCGAATGAATAATTGCTCAAGTTTTGGGAAGTTAGCCTGGTAAGAGGCGCTCTCTTTTACGGCGGTCATGTCAGCTTCATCTCCATTTTCGGAGGTCCAAATTTCTCCACATGGTTGTCAGATTAATGGTTCTTGGAAAGCAGCCAATGTGCATTCAGGATTGGGCTGGTACTGTTGTGTTGGTGAGGAGCGAACCTTGTTGTTGGAGGCCAAGTGTCTAAGACGGAGCCCTCCCCCTACATTCGGAGTTAGAAGTGTTGTTGTCGGTCATGGAGCGGATACGTGCTGCAGGGATCGCTTGTCAACATTTCGAGACTGATTGTGTGAGTTACTCACTATTGTGCAGTCTCTCAAGATTAGCCGTCATTCTCCAACATGCTCGATGAGTTTAACTTGCTGGAGTCCTTCCCACTATTCTATATCTCTTGGATCCTCTATGCGTCAAATACGAAGACAGATTGTCTTGCTTGTGCTTCGCGTTCTCTTGTCTTTGAAGTTTCTTTTGTAAACCTCTTCCCTCCAGCTTGGACAACTAACCGATGAAATTCTTTTTAATTTATTGCTTGGTTGAAAAAAAAAGTAAATAGATACACTTTTAGTTAAAGAAAAGAGTTGTAGATATGTTCAAAGTTAATCTTTTAGTTAATTTATTGTTAAATTTAACAAAGAATATATATTTAATTCTTTTCGTAAGTAAAAACAATGTATAAAAATAAAGTAAAAACTTTTAGTTATAGAAAATAGTTATTTTTTTTTTGTTTTCTGTAATACATTAATATATATCCATTTACAAATCTAATATATACATTACCACTAAAAATGTATTTGTACACACAAATATATTTTACTGTTAAAATATACTCTTTAGTCTTTACTACTACCAACAAATTATCTTTATGAACATATTAAATAACCTATTATATGTCTCTTAACTTTAAAAATTTTATAGTTAAAAAACGGATACATTAATATTGCATACTCCTATCTTATATATTACAATAACAATTTTTTGAATAAATTATTTGATAGGTGAAAAAAATATGAGCTGATCTTTTTTTTTTTTTACTTCAACCATCTTTTTCTTAGAAACAGTAATTAATTGTATATTTTCACAATCATTTTTTATCTTATATAAAAAGTAATCAATTTTCTTGTAAAATAAAGTATATTTTAAGTTCGAATTTTATTTCTATATATAATTTCCTTATAATGATCTTTTTAAATTTTAAAGTTTTTTAAATTTTATAATTTTCTTATAATTGCCTTTTAATATTTTAAAAACTTTTAATAGTTTTGTTTTACATTTGGAAGTTTACAAAGGTTTTTTTTTTTCTTTAAAAGATTTTAAATAAACTTAGGTTTTCTTTTATATACAACCTTTTTATGGTAGGTTTTAAATTTTTACATTTTTATATTTTTAAAATTTTAATAAATTTAGAATTGACATGTGTCAACATCTGAATGATACAATTGACACATGTCATGATCTTGTTAATTAGTAATTTTTTCATCAAGGTTTATATAATAAGATTAGTAACAATCAGATTCTAAACTATATTTTCTGAAGATAATCTAGTTTATTGATTTCATATTTTTGATTCTATTTAAATCTTTTGAGTTAGTTGATTTGTTAATATTTTCTAAAATGACGGATTATTACAAAAAAACCATTATGAAAAATTAATGAAATTCCAAAACTAATGTATTCGTGTAAGAATACAATTCACCCGTGAAATATGTGAATATGGTAAAGAAAATATTTATAAAATATTACAATTTTTGGCAATATTTTTTTTTTTGTGTTTTAAAAATCAAATTTATATTTATGGTTTGTCGAGTAACTATAACAATTTTGCATAATCTAATAATCACTTATTTAAAATATATTATGATTTTTTCGATACTAAGTTTATTTATAATGAAAAGGGTTATTGTCTCAATCATTTTTAATAGCACATAAATGAATACACAATTAAAACGTATATTCCTATTCGGTTATTAATATTTCTATTTTTTAATAAATAATAACACTAAATGTTGAGATTAATTAGTTTACATACTTAGATATATATAAATAATCACACATCATGATATCCCCTAATTTGTTGTCATTTTTATTTATTTATGAATATCTATAAATATATATTTATTGGGAATTAAGTTTCTTTTAATAAGTTAGAGATATTTCACGGGTAATATACTTCCTTTTATAATCCATTTTAATAACTATTGAAAGCTTGTTATATAAATTATTATGGTAATAATACTAACATATAACATTTTGTTTCTATATGATTATGTTAATAAGTTATATGTTCTTTACTTTTATTAACTTTATATTAATTGATATGTTTTTATAGCATTTTTAGAATATTTTACTTATACTGATCTTAAGAAATCAATATTTATATTAATTTTAAGAAGTCAATATAATTTTGCCTTGTATATTTGTAAGTAAATTTTAGTGAAATTTTGTTTTACTATTAAATTTGTGTGAGAAATGATGACATATCTAATTATTATTCAGTTAATTGTTTTTAAAATAAATACAATAGCATAAAGCTGTATTTAATTAGAAAATTTAAGGACATTTTGCTAAAAAGTGTCATGAGCACCCTGGCAGCAACATATCAGATTTTTCTCAAATGTGCTTCTCTATTAATATATAGGGAATATCTATGTGTATAACTACTATGTATATTGTTTTATTGGAAATGTCATGAATACATGTTAAACATGCTTTGTACAATAGGTATTGGAAACTGGATCTTATTGGATGAGTTGTAAACTAGTTTTGAGCTACACATTATAGTGGCTAAAAATGCATTTAGACAATAAATCTTCCTTTTTGATCAGATCTAGCTAGCTAGTGAAACCAGTGATTGAAACTAAACCGGAATTATTCATATGACATAGAATTACATTGGAAAAGTACATACATATGATTTAATTTCATATTGTCATGGCGGTTAAACTATACTATAGACTTACACACACTCATTTTTGATATTCAAATTTAAAATAAATAAATTTTAAACTGAAAATAGTTGTTTGTTTTAGTACTTAATTAGCATGTTGATGTCACCATTTTAGTTTAACTTCTTGTGGTTGACAAAAAAAAAAGTTAGAGAAATAAAATCATTAGAGATTTTCAATAGTTTTCTCTATTTTTTTTTTTTGATAGCTGTGAGTTTTATTCCAAATAGAAAAAAATATAACAATTTCTATTTTAGAGGTAAAAATAGAGATGGATTGGAACAAATTTGCCTCTAAAATAGATCGTTATATTTTTTTCTCTTTATAGAGGAAAAAAATAAAGATGGATTGGAGATGTTTTTGTTGGGTTTTCAACATAAAATTTTGATATTGTATTTGCATTATTAACAGTCCAAAGTGAGGTAATTGATTAGAATTATTATATTCATCATACAATCTTGGAACTTGTGAAAAATGGATTTGTCTAAACAGATGGGGACTCCGATCCATTAATTTTCAACAGAAATGGCTGTATTGTTTATATGTAAATAGCTGTATAATACAATTGTTAGATTAGTTGTAAATATAATCAAGAACACAAAAGTGCCTCGAGAATTAAAAACACACATGGAGTAAGTCAAGTTGTAAATTTTGTAATAATATCTTATAACTAGTACACTTTATTATGATCTTCAATCATTGTTGAATAATGCATGAATGGGTCTTCAATATATTGTACATATATATGTATTTATTATGAAGCTTCACTTTTGCACATATATTAGACAATGAATTATCAACCAACATAGCTAAATAGCTTCCACTCGGACACTGATTCTCATGCCCAAATATAAATAAAAAAATACAAAAGAAAGAAAAAACAAACTCTTTATATGTATAAACAAATGTAAAGTAAAATACGACAGTCTGTCTATTCTCATTTGCCCACAAAGAAAAAAACACACGTATATGGTATTATCTAAACACACTGATTGACCAATTGTTTTTTTTTTTATTGAATGGTTAGTTCTATCGATATGAAACTTCGAAAATGAGAAGAATTGCCAAATCTTTTTCTGCAGAGAGTAACCTCATTGCATCACTTTAATGTTTGTGGGTTATGTTGCTTGATGGTAACTACTAACTACTCTATAGTCTTCATGATTAGAACCAAAACAGTGATATATACGAGAAATAGCTGTGTCTACGTACGTACGTCCAGTTTGGTATCTAATGTCTGAGTTCCACTAAAAATTGTAATGATAACGCATCTAAATTTAAGAACACCAACGTTACAATCTAGCTGTGCCTAGTGGTGTTGAGACTTCAGAGGTGTTTTATGATAAAACATGTGATAGATTAAAATTGTTGCTACGCGTGCAACTTAGTTTTTAAATTTCAAGTTGCTTTAATTTTACAGATTTTATTGACAGATAATTTCAAATATTATACAATAACCCATTACATGATACTTCAATAAACATTTGTTTTTGTAATATATTCTATACACAGATAAGACCTTTTCTTCTTCAGATTTACTGATAGATGACTCGAAAATAATAATCTATCTATAACTATAAGAAGAAGAAAAAAAACATAAACTCTCATCATCATTCATCAGGGTCTCGTTTCTATTTTGTCAAACAAATGCAAGGCGCTTAATTAACTAAATGAATTCAAGACTTTATGAGTTAAAGAATAAAACTACTTTGCGATTCTTAAATCAAAAAATTGAATGCTTCATTGACAAAATAATATAAACTATTTGTATGAATTATGTCATTAACCGTGAGTTAGAAACTTTTTAATATGACTTTGAATTCTTGATTTCATGAACAGAGTCGTCATCATCCTACTCTTGCATCTGTCATGATGTACCATAATATAACCCAAGTCCATATTGTCTATTTCTAAATGGGCCAACTATATGGACCATATATTTTTTTTTAAGAATTAATTAAGAGAGTCATTCTTGTAAACCGGCATGGTTATCGATAATATTTTGTAATTCAATTTAAACCGGAATGGTTTATTAGTTCTTCTAGGAGTAGGACGGAGCGGTCAGTAGTAACGGAGGTTGTTGAGTTAAAAAACCCTTGGGCTCTCGAATTCGCCGCGCCTCTTACGAGAGTTCTTCAGACACACACTCTTCGCCAATTTGAAATTATTTTTCCAGGTTATCTTCTTCTTCTGCTCTTCTTCGTATTAAAAGCATCGTCGGAGAATTCTCCGATACGGTGGTCGGTATTGAGACACTAGCCTGTTTTACTTTCGGGTTGTATTTAATGGCTTGCCATGTTCGTCTCTTCTTCAGGGTGATTTTTGTTTTCCATATTCGGATTTTAAGATCTGACCCTGGGGTTGAAGATTCACTAAAACTTATGGGTTTTTTGGGTTTGAATATCCTCAGGTCGACTGAATCTGGCATTTTTCGTTTTTTTTCTCTTGTGAATAGATTCTCTAGTTCGTTAATGGCTTTTGCTAAGTACTGTTTCTTGTGGTTAGGATTACATAACACAGCCAATCAAATTTTCATGAACAATGGTATTAGAATGTGCTGCATATTTTTTTCTGTATTGACTGCCTCTTTTAGTTCACATTGAATGCATAGTATCTATGGCTCAGCTGTCAATCAATTAGAGACTTATGGAGTTCTGTTTAGGATGTTTTACCTCTAGCGTTTGGTGGATTTATGTGAGGTATCTTAATTAATAATTGTGTGAGTTATTACTTGTGCTTTAATTTAAGTAACGTTTCCCTTGTTTTTGTTTTGTAACTGCAGCTGATTTCTGAGTAAATCAAAGTGATCATGGAGACTGTTTCAGAAATTGGAAACTCAGATGACTGTCTGAATAATCCTGAGTTGAGTGATAAGCATAAGGAGAGATCGGGGAAAAAGAAGAGGAAATCAAGGAAACATGAAAGTGAGTTGAAGAATAATGATTCTCATATCAGTAGCCAGAATGGGAACGCAGATGGGGATGTTTCATCTGAAGAGCAAAAAGTGGGGGAAACAGAGAAATTAACCAGTGAAGATCAAGTCCAGTTATCCGAGAGTCGTGTATCTACACTACCTGCAGCTACACTACATCACGCAGATCCAATTATGTCAACAGGAGAAGATTCACTACCAGATGCTAATAAGAATGGTTCCGGAAGAAAAAAGTCAAAAAGGAGAGAGAGGAAAAAGAAAGAGGAGGCTTCCTGTGAAGAGAAAATGTTGGATGATGTAGAAAAAATCACCAACGAAGACCAAGGGCAGCCACCCAACACTCTGTCAAATGGTATAATACAAGAAGGGTCACACAAACAAAGTCAAGATTCATGTGAAAAACCTGAAGCTGCACAACTTTGTACCGGCCCTAATTTTTCAGCGCAAGAAGATTCACAGCCAGATGCTACTAGTTCGACTTGTTCCCAGAAAAGAAAGAGAGACAAAAAGAGGGATAGAAAGGCACTGAAGGAAAGTGATGTTGATATTCATAGTACCAATGCAGGGGTTGCTGTAAAGTACAATACTATTACTGAAGCTGAAGGATCGAAATCGATGAGTAAAGAGGAAAACTCTGTTGCTAGTGCTGTGATAAATAGTTGTCTGCAATCCAAGGATGATACTGTGGAACTACAAGAGTGCACAGATTTTAAACTCAGTGAAACTGTTACCCAAACTCAGAGTCCTAAAGCCAAGAAAAGGAAGAAGAGAAAGAATAAAACAGCGGAGGTCTGTGATCCATTAGGAAATATTTTGCCAACCTCCACGAAAAGCGGGTCAGTAGAGTGTGTGGAAAATAATGATGGGAGCAAGGAAACAGATGGAATTACTGAAGTTAAAGAAGACGTTCTTGAAGTTAAATACGATACTATTTCTGAAGCTGAAGAATCAAAATCGATGAGTAAAAAGGAAATATCTGTTGCTAGTGTTGTGATAAGTAGTTGTCCGAAATCCAAGGATGATACAGTGGAACAACAAGAGTGCACAAATGTCAAACTCAGTGAAACTGTGGCCCAAACTCAGAGTCCTAAAGCCAAGAAAAAGAAGAAGAGAAAGACCAAAACAGTGGAGGTCTGCGACCCGTTAGGAAATACTTTATCAACCTCCATGAAAAGCGGGCTAGTAGAGTTTGTGGAAAATAATGATGGGAATGGTGGGCGAGAGTTAATTAGTTATCCAGCAAGTCAGAGGGAAAATTCTGTAACTGGGGAGGGAAGTGGTTTACAGAATCTCGGAAAAACTAAAGAGAAGGAAACAGATGAAAAAACTGGAGTTAAAGAGGACGTGCTTGGAGCAGGTGTATGTGATGTAAGGAGCAAAAAACAGAAGGGGAAGAAGAAGAAAACGTCATCTGCAGATATGGAAGTCTGTGAGCCATCAGGATCTGTAGGGTGTTTGTTGGATCATTCAGACGAAAAAGACATGGCAAATCGTGATGGAAATGCCGGACAACAGTTGGGGGGAGAGGATATGACAAGTAAAACTGAAAAGTCTGTAAAGAGAGAGAAAAGTGGAGTTCAGAAATCTGGAAAACGTAAAGAAATGACAAAAGATGAAAATATTGAATCTAATCAGGATACGATTGGAGCCGAAGGTGTTAGTGATGTTGCACGCAAAAGACAGAAGAGGAAGACAAAAAAGAAAACAAATTGCGAATCAGTAGCCATCATGGATAGCGACTGTTTGTTGTATCAATCAAATAGAGAAGGTGTGGAAAATTGCGATGGGAATGCTGATGGGGAGATTGGCAGTAAGGATTTGGCTAGTAATATTGAAGATTCTGCAACTAAGAAGGAAAGTGCGCAGGATGTTGAAAATACCAAAAAAAATAAAAAAAGTAAAAAGGAAGAAGTTGATCAGAATGCCTTGGCAGCAGAAGGTGTTAGTGAGGTTGAGGTCACAACAAAGAAACGCAAGAAGAAGAAAAATCTGTCGGATCATAAAAGTAAAACAGACATTACGGATGACGACAGTAAAAAGATAAATGATAAAAAGGGAGAAGTTGATCAGAATGCTTTGGGAGCAGAAGGTGTTAGCAATGTTGAGGTCAAAACAAAGAAGAGCAAGAATAAGAAAAATGCTTTAGATCATAAAACTGATGATATGGAGGAGAAGGATGCTGTTTCCGTGCCTAAAAAAGATGAAGAACCAGAATTTGACGGGGAAAAGCTTGAAATGTCTTTGTCAAGTTCTGTTGTAATACAAAATAATATGGTTCAAGGAGTTGCTTCATCAGAAATTGGAAGTGTAGCTAAATGTTCATGTGATGGTCGTACTAAAAAGTTGCTTGTATTTGATTTGAATGGAATACTGGCGGATATCGTTCAGGGCTTTACAGGTCAATTTATTCCAGATGGTAAAGTATCATACAGATCAGGTAAGAAAGAATTAATTTCAGTGTGGTCACTCGTAAGTTGTTACATGCTTCTTTGACTGCAGAGTAATTCCTTTGTCCATTTTTCTATAGTCTTCAGGAGGCCTTTTGTTTCCAGTTTTCTCGACTTTTGCTTTGAGAGATTTAATGTTGCGATATGGTCCTCCAGGCGCATGTAAGCTTCTTGAACTAATTAAAAACTCAAATGCATTGTTTTTTGCTTTTCTTGGTTAGGTGTCTAATACATATACGAAGTTCAAATCCTCAGTTAACTGCATCTCTCCTTTTTCTCTTACTAGTGGGTTGGATTATATGGTCAGCATTGTCATGCGAAACTATGCGAGGAAT
Source organism: Camelina sativa (assembly GCF_030686135.1). Taxonomy (NCBI): domain Eukaryota; kingdom Viridiplantae; phylum Streptophyta; class Magnoliopsida; order Brassicales; family Brassicaceae; genus Camelina; species Camelina sativa. The sequence goes on from NC_141889.1 coordinate 6,452,585, forward strand.
CTGTTGTTCTGTTTTGTAAGTGATCCCTAAAACCTCTTTGAGCTATTTTCTAGATTTTGAGAGTAGATGATGAGAAGTGCAGATTCCATATGACAGAACTAGATTATGGGAAATGCAGTTGACATTGAGATTGTAGCAACACAGTATACAATCTTTATGAGCTATGTAGTTTAACATACGAGCAGAACTCACTCTACTTTTTAGTTCTAAATCCAACTAATGAACTCACCAATTCTAATCTTTATATGTACACAGGATCAGAATAAATGCACTACAACGAAGTTTAAAACTCAGGAGAAGAACGATAAGCCTCTGTTCCTCAAGGATCTAAGAACAGTATGGGAACGTTTTGGGACATGCATCAGTTGTGGAAACCGAAAGTATGATGAGACAAACACTTTGCTAGTTGACGATTCACCCGACAAGGCCTTGTGTAATCCTGTAAGTATTCGAGCACCTGCGAATAAATTATGCATTCAATGACACTTTTAACCTCAACATTGGTTGGTATTGCTCTTTCTCTCTTTCAGCCATACACTGGAATCTTCCCTTCCCCGTACCAGTACACAGACCATCAAGATTCTGCATTGGGTTAGTCTTTTACATTGTTAAATTACTCAACAGCAACCAGAAAGAGTTAACTGATATTTAATCACTTGTGACAGGACCTGAGGGTGAGCTAAGGAAGTATCTTGAAAGAATAGCGGATGCGGAGAACGTTCAGAAGTTTGTGGCAGAGAATCCATTTGGTCAGACTGCCATAACTGAGACGCACGAGTCATGGGAGTTTTACTCTAAGGTCGTCGAGGCACATAATTAATTCCTCCACCGAGGACTTTGACTATGTAATTGCCGCTCACAACAACTAAGTTACTTCCGGTGGAGAAACTCTACTCCATGAAACTTCAATTTAGCTCATTTCACATTTTTGTTGATCTTTGTATTTCTTGTGTTTCAAATACCAGCCTCATTATTACATTCTCTGTTTATGATTAGTCTAGATTCAAATTGGTAACTGTCTTCAAATAAGTTGATTGTTATTCATATATATTTTTATTAATACTTAATTGTTCTTGATTTGTTTACTAGTTTGAAAATACATAATTCAACACATTAGAAAGGTGTAAAAGAGAAAATAATCGTCTCAACTTGGAATCTTCCAAGGCATAAAAAAAATGGAAGCAAAATTAAAATAATCATATAACTTGGCACTAATTAAAGGGAGAATAAAAATAACTTGCAGGAGAAGGTGAGAATCATACAGGAACCAAGTCTTTGATTGAATTGATCACAAAGAACTATTCTTTTTTCTTCTTCTTCTTCTTCTTCTTCTTCTTTTTACTTCAACTGTACAAAGATTCGATAAAGGAGGAGTAAAAGAAGAAGAAGAAGAAGAAGAAGAAGAAGACCCATTAAACCCGTATCTATCTTTTTTTTTTTTTTTTTTCTCTCTCTCTCTGCACCTCTGCTTCGATGGCGGAGGGCGAAGAAAAGAACGGAATTATTGATTCGATGCCTTTGTTCGCAAAGGAGCTTATTGCCGGCGGCGTCACCGGCGGTATAGCTAAAACAGCCGTTGCTCCACTCGAGCGTATTAAGATTCTTTTCCAGGTACACTAATCATTTGGGGATTTTTTTTTTTTCGATTTTTATCCCAGCTTTGTACTGTTTCTTCAAGATATAATAACAGAGCTGAGATTGATTCGTAACCTGATTCAGTTAGGCTTACTTGAGTCATGAAACTAAGCATCAAAATTAGAGAGCTTTTAGTGTTGTAATTCTCAGTTTGGAGTCTGTTTAATTCTTGATCTCTGGATTTAAAAGAAGCTTTATCAAAGTGTTGATCTTTTTGTCAGACTAGAAGAGACGAGTTTAAAAGGATAGGACTTGTAGGATCAATCAACAAGATTGGCAAAACTGAAGGTTTGATGGGTTTCTACCGGTACGTTCTCTTGAGTTTTTAGATGCGTTTGAGCTCTCCATTCAGTTCAGTCATCATGAGATTGTTTAACTTCTTTTGGGTTTTTTTTTTCGTATAGAGGGAATGGTGCTAGTGTTGCTCGGATAGTTCCCTATGCAGCTCTTCATTACATGGCTTATGAGGAATACAGGAGATGGATCATCATTGGTTTCCCTGATACTACTCGAGGTCCATTGCTTGATCTTGTAGCGGGATCATTCGCTGGTGGTACTGCGGTTCTCTTCACTTATCCTCTTGACCTGGTCCGGACAAAGCTGGCTTATCAGGTAATCTTCTTCAGATATCTTGTGTTTTTTATGTCTCTTCCCGAGCTAGAAACCTGAGTAGGCTCATAGAGGTTTCAGCAGTGCAGGTTGTTGGTTCAGCAAAGGCGCAAGTAAAAACCATTGTTCCCCTGGAACAAATTGTGTACAGAGGTATTGTGGATTGTTTCTCGAGGACATACAGAGAATCTGGATTCCGTGGCCTATATCGTGGTGTAGGTACATAACAACCATAACTTTGGATTTGCTAGATCTTTTACTTCACTGAGACTTGACAAAAGATTTGATTTTTCTTTGCCTCTTTGGTTGCTTGTGATCAGCTCCTTCTCTGTATGGGATCTTCCCTTATGCTGGTTTGAAGTTCTACTTCTACGAAGAGATGAAACGACATGTCCCTGCGGAACATAAGAAAGACATTTCCCTGAAACTTGTATGCGGGTCTGTCGCTGGATTGCTTGGCCAGACCTTGACGTACCCTCTTGATGTTGTCAGGAGACAAATGCAGGTTTGATCTGGTTCTGCTTCTTTCCAACACATCTTGAATCTTCATATAAAGAAGATCCTGAGTAGTATTAAACCCAAAACTCCCTGCCAGGTTGAGAGACTATCTGCTGCCGTTAAGGAAGAAACAAGAAGAAGAGGAACAATGCAAACCCTTTTCAAGATTGCTAGAGAAGAAGGTTGGAAGCAACTCTTCTCAGGGCTTAGCATCAATTACCTCAAGGTTTGAGATTCTTTTCATAGATTTGTCTGTTGTTTTCGGATAATGGACGATTGAGTTACAGACTTTTTTTTATCTTTTGGATATCTCTAGGTTGTACCGTCGGTGGCAATCGGATTCACAGTATATGATGTTATGAAGCTGCACTTAAGAGTCCCACCGCGAGAAGAAATGGAAGCAGAAGCAGTGACAACACGGAAAAGGAACGTTTTCACCTAATTCTAAGACCACCCATATGGTCTGATTCTTTGTGGTGTTTACAACCACATATTGTTGTAAGAGATTGTACATTCCATTTTTTCCATAGAGAAACCTGAAGCTAGCATTCCTCCAAATAAAACAGTGTCAGAAATTCCAATCGAAAACTCTAGGACTTGATCTATGTAAATTCACGAATATTGTTGACTACTTACTTTCCAATGTATCTTACCTTACAAAATAGTGAGAACACAGGTTGTTGATCCTCAGGATTTCGAAATAATTATCATGCTCATCAGTTTCTTAACTTGAAAAGACAAATTGCAGAAGAAAATTTCTCAGTTGTTCAATCTTACAAGTTGAAACAATGCATACTCATCATCTTTACTATTTCTGTTCAGGATTCTGAATTAACGGAACCCCTCAGATAGCAATGACTTATAATGGTTCTGCAGATGATAACGATTGGTTTCAAGTGTCAAGACAACACAACAGAACATGTAGACAAAAAGCAAATGTGCCAAAAAAACGAGAAGGCAGTCCATTAGGTTCAAGAGTGATGCTTACTTAATACAGACGTGAATCAATGGTGATGAGAAAGAAGACAAAAGTAGATAGGGTGAAACACTACACATATGAGAAGTTTAGCTAGTTTGCAGCAGCTTCTACATTTGACCGAAATCAACAAGGTTTATTACAGAAATACAGAGATAATGATTAAGAAAAGTGAAGCTGCTTCTTACAAAAAAGCAGATACCGTTCCATTAACTTGTACCTACTTAGTTAATTCATGCAACCTAAGATATCTAGAGTTAAAAGTATGATACGGTAAATCAACAAAGTTTTACCAATACCAAAACCGCCTCGGTCAGATACTTACAAAAGGAGTTACTCGAATGCTTTTGAATTTAAGATGTGATTCTCATCCCTTTGTGCTCCTCACATCTCTTCCGTCCTTTCACTGGAGCTTTCTCGCATACCGATCCACTGTACAGCTTAACACCGCAAATTACTTTACTTATGGTTGCTGACTGAACATTTTCGGAAGATCCATGGTCCACAGTTTTATCTTTGTGCTGCCAACATCTTTTGCTTCCCTTAGATGCTCTTCTCGTACAAGGCAAACCATTATTTGTTGTAGCTTCACATAAAAGATCCTCTTGGTTCATGCCTGTACATGTCTTCGGTTTGGATTTATCCTCTTTGATGGCCTCTTTGACGGCTTCATCACGTTCTGTTGGGTTCAGCAGAAAGAAGAAGGCATTGACTCTCATTCCCTTGTGATCCTCGCATCGTTTTCTCCTTAAAACAGGTGGTCTTCTGCAACGCACCATATCAGGTAAAATCACTCCACATATATCATCAGTTTCTTGACATTCTCTTCTGGTAGGAACTTCGGACGGTATAAGTTTTACTGGAGAAACACGTGAAAGTTTCTTCCCTTTATGCTCTGTGCATCTCTTTCTTCCTTTGATTGGAGTTGTAGCGCAAGTAGTACCATCTTCTAGTAAGACTCCACAAACAGAAGCAGAATCAGACCCATCAACTATGCCATCATGTGAATGTCTGTCTGAAACCGGTTGAGGTCTGGACGGACTGAGTAGCAAATTACTCACTTTCTCAGCTGCATCAGAACTGAACTCTCTCTCTTCAGCAGAATCATGCTTGTTCTCTTCGGTTTTGTTGTCAGCTTTCTTCTGAGTAACAGGAAGAATCGTTTGAGACAGACCTGACTTTCTCGGGATGTCGCCAAGTTTCTTGAGTACGTCAGGATGAGCAGTAGATCTACCATAAGACCGGAGCCGATAATTAATGCTTTCAGTTTGACCAAGAGTAGCCAAAAGACCATCATCTTTTCTACCCTGGTCATGATTGATAACAGATACACCAAGCTCAGACAGACCCGGAAGGGCTTCTTGAACTCCTCTGTATCTACCAACACAATCTTTCCCCTTTCTGAAATTTTCCTTATCGTCGGCTCCGATCAGAATCTGTGTTTAAAAATGAGTTTTATTTCAACTGAATTACTAACAAGAAAGATCATAACTTGATGACACACATGAGACAAAGCCACCTAAGCTAACTGTTATCCAACAAAAATACAGAGTTGACAGAGATAAAAATGTGACCTTTGGACCTAAATCTCGAGAAATTAGGGAGTAGTCCGCATAAGTCTTCCGTAATTCTGCAGTTTGCGAAATGGGTTTACGCAGAAGCATGGATCGGGCGATACCCTACAAAAAACCCAGAAGGCGTACAAAGAAATGTTGGAGAAAAGAGTTAAAAATGGAATCTTTAAATCAAAGTTCCACGAATTTCCAAAGAGATATCATTCGAAACTCTTGTGATCTCGAAAGGGTTTCGGCGGAATTAAAGATCGAGGCAAAACCCTAAACCCGGAATCACTAAATTTCTTGAAATCTGAGATAAGTTTCTTGAGAGAGAGAGAGAGAGTACCCACCTGCCACTTGGAAAAGACGGCGTCGTGATTAGTTCGGATGCAGTCGTCTCTCTTGAACATGGTGGAACACTAACTGCGGCGTCTCCAGGCAAAATTCAATCTCTTTTTTTTTCTCCTTCTTGTGACCGTTAAGATGGAGATAATTCTCAGATATTAGAATTTACGTTTTTCTCGCTTTTTCTTTTCAAATTTGAATATAAGAATAGTTTATAAAATCATAAATATTAAAATTTGGATACTTGAGTCCAATAAAATGTAATAAATATACAATTAAATTTGGTCCAAAAAAACAAAAATAAGTAATGAATATATAATCCAATTAATTTATATCTATATTAACATTTTTGAAGTACATTTTGTGTTATGCCTTTTTAGTTTTGTTTATTTAAAAAGTTATTTACAACATTAATCCCTAAAAATTTCCATAACTAACATTACTCTAGATTTTGTTTCCTAAATATTTTCCATTTCATTCTAACTAAAAAAAATAACATTAATCAATATGGAAATGGAAATTATCATACATGTAACCACACATTTTATTGTGTTTTGAAAATATATGAATCATTCGCAAACAAAGAAAACAACAATTTGATTCCCATTTTGTTTTCTAAAACAACTTTGATTCTTAACGTAAGAAAAACTTCGATTGACATTTATTTAAATATTATAATTAACATATATAAACTTAATAAAATGTTTAATTATTACGAATATGTAAAATTAAAAAAAGTCTGAAATACTATATAATGTGGTTATATAGTAGATGGATTATAAAGAGGACATGTTGGAATTAATAAAATATTATTAAATTTGTGTTAACACGGGTTAAATCTTCACTTAATTATTTATCAATACTACTAATATTAGAATATTTGACATAAAATCAAGTTGATTTAACTAAGATTGTATAAAATAATTAAATCATTAGGAAAAATGTAACTTAATCACAACGTATAAATTACTGATTATGTATTTAAATTCCTTATTTTTTGTTATAATAATTAAAATCAAAATAAAATATCAAACACTAAACAAAACAAACTAAATATAACAAACAAATGGTCATGAAGTGTGTTGCGGGTTAAAAAACAATATAAATATTTAGTCGCACAACAATCGGAAAATTTAGTTATTATTCTATTTACAAAACATCCAATATTTAACAAATAGATAGAATATAAAATATAAATTATAATAAAAATTATACGCCCGCGGTATACCCAGGGGCGGATCTACGTTTATAGTAGGTGGGACACGTGCCCCATACACATTTATAAAATTTATTTATGCAATGAACTATAGTTTCTTGGCTTTTTTGGAAAAAGTGCCCCATACTAATAGGAAGGTCACTGGTTCGAATCTAACAACCTTCAGTTAAAACTCAATTTTTTGTATTATTCTATGTCTTTTTATTGCTGAAAAAAAACATTTAGGATAAATATAATTTTATTATATGTCTTTTTATTGCTGAAAAACAACATTTTCGATAAATATAATTTTGTGCCCCATATTACTTTTTTCCCTGGATCTGCCACTAAGTATACCGCGGGTTAAAATCTAGTACAATTCAAAAGTCTCTACAAATCTTTATATCAGTACACACGCATATTTGCAAAATATATTTTTGGAGCCGAATATAGATCCAAAATTTTAGTATTTATGATTTTTCTGTTTTGCCGGATAAATTTGAGTATTTGATATGTTCCGTGAAGTTAATCCGGATAATATTCGACTTGGATAGTGCATGTATATGTTGCCCAAACGTGAAAACAAATTCTCGCATCTACGACTATAATTAATGTTCTTGTTTTTATTCCTTAACCTTTTTTTTTTTTATAAGATAATAAAGATCCCTTTAACCTCGAGAAAGCGACACAAGAAAAGCTAAAATCTTGAAAAAGCTAGGGTTCGCTTCAAGTCTTATCTCATTACAACGAATCAACGATGGACCCAAAGTAAGTTAATTTCCTCCCAAGACTCTTGTACGTGCATGCGTTCTTGGTTTCCTTGCACTCGTATCGCGGACCAAAGTCTTACGTTATTTATATGTATCTTTAATCTGGAACCGTCATAATTGATGTTTTCGTATCAGATTCTGTTGGCGAACCTTGAAGAAGAGACGAAGGGTTGATGTGAATAGGGATCTGATAAGTGAGTTGCCTGATGCTTTGCTGATTCAGAGATTGTCTTTGGTTCCGACAATAGATGCAGTAGGAACTTGTGTTTTGTCGAAAAGATGGAGTTCTCTTTGGCAATATCTGCCTAAGATTGACTATCACTACCAGAATGGTAGAACTTCCTTGATATTGTCACCGCAATTTGTTCATAGGTTCTTGTTACTGAATAAGTCACTTCTTCTAGAGAGTATGCGACTTACAGTTGAGTCGGATTGTGAGGCTGTTGATATCGGAATTTGGATTGGGTATGCGGTTGAACGTGGTTTGCGTGAGCTTGAACTCGATCCTAACTCAGAGAATGGATATATCCGACTGCCAAGTAACATCTATGCTTGTAAAACACTCGAGGTCTTGAAACTTGAAACTCAAGAGCTATGTTCGTGTAGATGTGCCTGATTCCCCTGTTTGTTTCAAGTCCCTCAAGATCCTAAACCTTCACCTTGTTTACTACGAGGACGATGATTCAGTGCGTAGGCTTTTCTCGAGTTGTCCTAATCTTGAAGAATTGGACGTGAAACGATATATTGACAATGTGATAAAGTTCGTTATCGAATCATCATCTTTAAAGAGATTATCAATACGTGATTGTAGTGATGGAGATGGCCAAAGAGGGTATGTGATCAATGCTCCTTCTTTGAACTACTTGCCCATTAAAGGACCTAAAGATTTTGACTTTTCTCTTGAAAATACTCCGAAGCTAGTGGAGGCAAAGATTACAAATATCTCTAATATAAAAACTGAGAAGATTCTCCTACCTCTTGCCTCGTCAGTAATCAATATTCGTTTGCTTGTAGCGCAGACTAGGTACGCTGCCAGTATTATCTTCCACCAGCTCGTATATTTGGAGCTAGGTACTAGAGAAACCGAGTGGTGGAATTTACTTATGAATTTGCTACTGAACTCTCCTCAGTTACAAGTTCTCAAGCTAAGCGATGTAAGAAACTCCTTTAAACTTTGCTTACTTATCTAGGCTAGTTTTGCTGAGGCTGATGAGTCTAAGCCATTACCGGTTATGGTTACAGGGAGACGGGAAAGACAGTGAAGCGCGCGAGATTAACCCACCATTTAGAAAAACGATTTCTGTTCCTCCTTGTTTGTTATCACATCTAAAAACATTTGAGTGGGAAGGATACAATGGACAACGTGAAGAAGAGATACAAGTTGCAACTTACATACTAACAAATGCCAAACATTTGAAGAAGGCAAATTTCTCGACAGACTACAGATACTTTACTGCGGATGAGAAACTTGAGATGTTACAGGAGTTAGCTCGTGAGCCTAAGGCTTCAACTTCCTGTTATTTTTTCTTCGAGTGAAGAAAAAATGCTTTCTTACATGAAATGCAACAACTGATGCAATTTCGTTTAGGTGCAATAAATGTATGTAGCTTTTGTTTACTTTCATTGGTCAATATAGAATTTGAGATATATACATACATTGGTTTTTGGATGAATGAGTTTGTAAGACAACTAACATTTTATAAAACAAAAACAAAATTTGAAACCCTGATGGAAAAGTGAACATGTTAACGTTTACGGTTTGGATACTTTTTGGGGTGCTTGAGAAGATTTCACTCATGGTAAAAAGAACTCGACCATCTCTCAAAATTGAAAATACTAAAGACACACGTTATAACAGTGTTCGTGCAAATTGTCTAGTTATATGAACTCGAAGTTAGAATATTGTATTTATGTACAAATTATGATGCACCCATATGCAAATGCAGTTAACATATATATACAGGGAAGCCATTTAACAAAAGAACCGTTGATCAATCAGAATCAGACATGAACTATACGCTTGAATCTTCAACTCTCTCAGAAGCTGAAGAAGAGAAGTCACTGAAATTTCCTACATTATGTCTCTCTATCGCCTCTCTCAGTTTCTGGAACTGCATAATGTTTGCAGAAAGATTATTATACTTGGCGGATGCCACTAAGACTATATGATGCAGTGGCTATACTCTGCTTTCGTGATAGAGAAGTGATGATTGAAATCATAGAGAGAGCTGGGGACAAGAAGAACTAACCTTGGCAAGAGAGCATGGGAAGGATTCGACTTGGCCATCAGCGCCACGATAGAAGTGGAAGTATGGTAACACCTTGACGTTCAAGCTTTTGCAGAGAGACTTGTTCTCGTCAAAGTTTACTTTAAGGAACAAGATATCAGGGTGTTCTTTCGCCGTTTTGCAGAGCTAGACAAGAATAAGAACAAAGTCTCAGTTTTAGAAAAAAGCACGCTGATCATTTCAGGACTTGAAAAACTTAAGAAACATTAAGGTTCAAGACACCCAAGTCAAATAAAAAGAGAGATGGATTGAGTAATACACGAGAAAAGATAACATCGTTAAGTAACTTAAGGAAAGCTAACCTTTGGGAACATTGCACGGCAAGAACCACACCAAGTTCCATAAAAATCAACGATAACTAATCTATCTCTGGCATCTTTTAAAGCATTCAGAAACTGTTCAGTGGAGGTAATGTCAATCATGTTTGGCCCTGCTTTCTTCTCCCACCATTTTGGCTGTTCGGTTTCAGCAGCTAACACTTGGACCTATCCCAAAACACACACACACACACACACACACACACACATATATTTCATCTCTTAGAAGTTAGAACCACAAATATAACAAAACTCTATATTACAACATCAAAAGATTCAAAAACTCATAAAAGATACACATTATTAAATAAAAAAGCCCTTAACGCCACGTAAGCTTCAATCAAAGTAATATTGTATGAACTTAAAACACAAGACTGATGTAGTCGTCTCTGTGGCTCAGAGACCTCACAGTATACATCTTCCAGCTTAGACCACATAAAGAGTAATCAAAATCAAATGACACACATAACCTAAATTCCCAATTGACTACAAGTGACATAAGAGTATAAGATTTAGCTGATACTCAAGAAGTGGATCATGGGTTCTCGAATTTAAACCGTAAAGTTGAATCCCAGCACAAAAAATTACGAAATTTCATACCTTTACGGAGAGACACTGCTTTCTTGATGAGCAAACTAAATCTCCGATCAAAGAAGAGCTCGAAGATGACAGGCCGTGGAATCTGTTGAATGAATTTAGAAAATTTCGGATCTTGATTGGTGGTGAAATCGGAGCAGAGTTAGAGTAAGTGTAAAGCGAGATGCTGAGGGATCGTAAAGATGTCATGTCGTCGCCGGAGATATGAATCGCATCGCACCACAAAGACTTCGCCTTTTTTTGAGCTTTCTAATTTTCACCGGAAAAGTAGAAATTGTTTGTGACACCTCCCCAAGTTTCAAACTAATTTCAGTACAACCCCTTTATTTTTGGTTGTTTTCTAATGTTTCCGAAATTTCTGTTTTCTTGCTATTTTATCCAGGAGAATTTGAAATCCCCTTTTCTCTTGATTACAAAAGTTGTCTTCATTGGTTCTCTAGCCACGTTTTTAGTGGTTGGAGCAACATGATATATACGCTTCATAACAAAAAATTATATGCATGCATCATTTTAATCGTTAAGCTAGTTTTATTACAAGAAATATTCATATTGGCCGAGTTTAATATCAATCTCTACTAACCATATGTACGATCGTTGCTTTTCAAACTGTTTACATTCCAAAAAGATTTTCATCATATAAAATGCTTGACGAGATATCGATAAATTAAATCAACTCTCAGATCTTAAAAACACAAATAAACATGAGATCTATTGAAACACGTCTTACAAACAAAATCTATTGAACCACAACATTCTCTTATCACTATATCACCGCAAGAACAAAATTTAATCTAACAAATATTCTAGATATTATTAGTTATGACTTATAAGATTATGGTATGGTTTATTTATACCTGATAAGAGTAGTAGTTCCCTAATTTCTCAAGAAGGTGAGTTTTAATCAAAATAATCATCCGTGAACCATTCCGTACGATAGAGCCATTAGTAAAATGGCAGCCTCCTTCTCATCTTGAGGGAAAACTTTCTGATAAGCTGAACTTTTGCTTAAGAGTATTGCTAGATCGTCGAAATAAAACTTGTCTGAAGAGGAAGAGGATGACAACATCGAGGAGTGGTTGTGAGTCTCCAAGTCTCCGGCTGTTGCGGCCTCCTCCACTGTGATCATTTTCTTATCCGAAGGAGAGGAGAGATTACAAACTCCATTTGATCTCTTGTTCTTGTTTTTCATCTTCTTCTTTAGGACCGGTGGCGATTCGTCAGAGATTCCGGTTGCCGTTGCTGCGGCCCGCCTCGCCTTCCTTTGCCTTATGCCACAGGCGTTACAAAGAGACTGTAATAACAAAACAAAAGGGATAGTATGGTTAATTATCATGTAAGATTAAAATACTTGTTAACCTACTTAGAATACTACCTAAACTTTATAAATTTGCCAGCTAGATGTATTTTTTTGAATAATACAGTAAAACCTCTATAAATTAATACTCTATAAATTAATAATCACTATAAATTAAATTTTGCTGGTCCCAAGTCGGGTCAGTGTAAAAATTAACAATATTCGATAAGATAATAAGATAATAATTTTTTTGAAATCTCAATGTAAAATATGGTCCCAATAATATCATAAATTAATAATCATGTAAATTTATATATATATATATATACTGATATAATAGTGTATGTTTCTCCTAAAACTCATTTCTATAGAATATTTGTAATGTTGTATTTTCAAATTATAATGATATCTCTAAAATATTTTATAACATGTCATACAAATAATTAAATTTTAAAGTTTTAATTTTTAGATATGCATCATTTACAATTTGATAATTAGACAGATTATTAAAATATGAGAATTAATATTATTATTATTCATAAATTTGAATTTATGTATGTCATTTGTATAAGTCAATATGTTTATAGTATTTGTAATTTATTGTCAATAATACTTTATAAATATTACAAGTTCAATTCCTAAACCATAAAATTTATAACATCCGAAAGTTTAATCTTATTTTGCTATAATTGTTCCAATTCATAATTTAAAAAAAAAATAAACAATTAAAAATATATCTATAAATTAATATCACTATAAATTAATAAAATGTCTTGGTCCCAACATTATTAATTTATAGAGGTTTTACTGTATTGTGTTATTAATAAGTACTATAAATAGAAATTAATTATTCGAGAGCTTATATAATCAAGTATATACAATATGAAATTAAACTTAGGGATATATTTTTTATTAAAAGATGTGGTTGATTACCTTGGGACCTCTCGGACCGCTTCTCCAAAGAGGAGTCTTGGTTGTGTTACAATCGGAGCAAATCCTAATAACGCAATCGTTGCTTGATCCGTTATAACCATTCTGGTCGACAATAATATTGTACTGATTTGTTGATATGTTATTGTGACGATCATGATCTCCATCCAGATTGCTTTGGTTCGATGATTGGTCGTTGTTAACATGTTGTTTGTTGCTGTCGGTGGTGGTAATAATCGCCTTTTTCTTCTTCATCAATCTCACCTTCGAAGAAACCCACTTGAGCGTATTTGTTCCTGTCTTGCCTTTTGTCGGGTATTGAGGAAGATTGGTTTGGTCTTGATGAGTATCCTTCTTCTTTATCGTCAATTTTAGTCTTGTCTCCTTCCCTGGCACCATTTGATCGCTTGATGATGAACTGACATCCGATACAAACTTGATGGTCTGAAATTTCCATATGAAAGTTCGGTTAACTTTATTTTGTATTTAATTATACAATAAGTTTTTCTCTAGGATCATCAAGAATTAACATTGATATATATAAAAATTCATTTAAAACTATACCTCGAGAGGTTGGGAGAGATGGGTATCAAGAACGCCGTGAAAAGTATTAGTGTTGTACCCAAAATATACTTGATCTTGGTGAGAGTCGATCAAGAAAGGGAAGTAGGAAAGAGATGGTGACATCGAAGATGAGAGATTAGAAGAAGCTTGGTGATGAAAATGTTGTGGTTGATGATTTTGATGAAGAGAGGATCCAAGAGAAGAGAAAAAAGGTTGATGGTGTTGATCTTCATTGAGATCTATAGAGTAATGAAAATTCGAACCCATGATCGATGAAACACAAAAGAGAGAGAAGACGAGAGACTAGGAGAGATCAGGGACAAGTAAAGAAGGATCCAAGCTATACTACGTTTGACCCTTTTTAAAGGCAATAGACCACGCGCACAAACAAATATGTTTGGGTGTATGTGTACGTATATACATCACTAGTAGGATTAATTTCAAAGCATTTAGAAGATATGGATAGAACCGTTATTTAATTTTTGTTCCAGACATTTTTATCATTATTTCCCTAGTTCGGTAAACTCAAAAAAAAAAAAAAAAGTTGTTCTATATAGTTTTAAAATAGTCTTCGACAAAAGTTCATTTATGTTATAATTTTTTATTTAGCTATGAAAAATATGTAATAAAAATGTATGAGATGATGGTATTCAATATGTAGGCATTTCTTTGGTGTAAAAGGTACGTGCGGGTATTAGAAAGTAAAAAATAGAATTAAAACTATATGCCTGACAGCCACCACAGTTTGTTGGTTTATTTATTAATTTTTTTTCTGTTTTTCGCAAAAACCCAAAAAGAAAACAACATTTCTGATTTCTCAATACATAAAACATGCAATAGATTAACATACGTAAACTCTCTTTTTCCCTTTAAAAAAAAAAAAAAATCGTAAACTCTCTTTATGAACTTATTATAGTTATATGAAGCCAAGTAATATTCTTAATCGTCTTCATTTAGAGAGGTATTATTCCGACATAAAAATGACATTGCTGATTTCTCAATACTTAGTCAACAAAACTACTTTTTATGAATGGAACTGATGATTAATTTTTTTTTTTTTTGAGTAGTTAAAATTTATACTTTATTTTATCAATTTCGAAGGTACATAAATAATTATGTAGTTCATAGCATTATTATTGTACTTTATTTTCGTCTTAAAATTGAGTTAGATCCACCACGAGGATGGAGAGCCTTAACCGGATGTGTTCAAATACCCGAAGGTCAAATCCCGTCTCTGTCAGAGGAGATGCCAACCATCTCTCCTTTCTACGAACACAGCTCATAGCATTTTTAACAAGTGTCTTCCTCACTAAAAAATCTCACAGTTATTAGTTTTTGAATATAATAAAAGGAAAAGATAACCCTAGAATGTTAGGGCAGATGCGAGTGTTATACTTATGCAAGCTATGCCCATGTTTAAAGAATGATGAAGAGCAATCAAATGTTTGAATATTGATGACATTAGTTATGGTGATGCTAAAAAAGTTATGATATGGTTAGAAATTGTAAAAGATAATGGTAAAGAATATCATTATAGTTGAGATCTATACTGAAATTTTAGATAACCGATTGAACTACTATTGCTGGTGAAATTTGCTTCATTGGAACTACAACTGTTGAGATCTAAAACTAGTTTATGGTTATTTTGTAAATGGGATAATTATTTATCGTTGTCAAACTCGTGGAGGAAAACATAAACCAAAAACAATAAATTAAGAAGTTCACGTGAGTCCATCTGAAAACAAACACATGAGACAAATGAGTGTAGGAGTGGTAGTGGTCGACCCCAAACACAAGTACTCCTATCTGTAATATTTCGTTACCGTATATAAAAGAAACAAAAACAATCATATATATAACAAAAACTAAATAGATAATAATATTAATTACTTGAACAAGAACCACACATATTATGATAATGATCATATGATGCATTGCAAGTTTGCAAACGGCTCAACTCGATCATCTTCAACAACAACAAAAAAAAAAAGTTAAATCAGGTCCTATATTTTAAGTTCAAGTCGCTCTGTTGAAACAAGAACTATGCACGAAGATAATAACTTTGTTTTGATTTCCGGTGCAATAGTACTACATGTCAGTATATGATTCATAACTCCTAGTTAGAAAAAAAAGAAACAATTGATCTACTTGCTTAGCCTTTTCAAATCTACTTAATATTGAATCATTGCAAAGGTAGAAGAATGTTCGATAAAATACCCAACAAAAAACAGGACCTTCAAAATAGGATCAATGAGGATGATCGGCAATCTTTAACAAAAGTTTGGTGTTTCATTAATCATAAGTTAAAAAATACTTATAAAAGTGATAGTATATAAGTATATTGATCTTTCCACGGCATGTGATTCATCCATAATCATTTTTAGAGAGAGAGAGAGAGAGAGAGAGAGAGAGAGAGAGAGAGATAGAGAGATAGAGAGAGAGAGAGAGAGAGAGAGAGAGAGAGAGAGATAGAGAGATAGAGAGAGAGAGAGAGAGAGAGAGAGAGAGAGAGAGAGGAATCATAATTGAGCGGAAGAGAGGGACAGAAAGGTATAGAGAGAGAAGACAAGAGATAGGTTTAGAATGGCAAAGGAAGACAACATCCCCACCTTAGTATTCGCCAAAACCATTCAATTCCTTCTGATCAAAGTTTACAGGTCACTCAGGAGTCAGGACCCCCCCCCCCCCCCCCCCACATACAGTTTTTAATTGTGTGTATGTGTATATATGTAATTTATATATATATATACACTCAATATTTCATATATATTGTAATCATGAGCCTAATTAACTAGCTACGAATGTTAGTTTTCAATTTGTTCTTTTATGTTGCTGATGAGACTGAATGACTGATTATCGCTTAGGATTCACGGTGAAATATCATTTTTGTAATTCCACTATTTCCAAATCTCATAAATAGAAGCGTGCCTAATGATCATCGATCAAGATTGGAGTGAAGTAGTGGTAAAGATGACGGAGATTTGATCCAAAAGTAGAATAACATTCTATAAAGATTGAGGGCTTGATAGATGAGTTAGAGAACCATTTTAACTTTGTTTGAAATATTTATTTCTTTATTCTTGTTATACAATGTGAAATATGATTTATTAAGTTCGAATTTTAGAAGCAGGGACAAAAAAAAATCTAAAAATCAAAACCCTGGATCAAAAACAAACAAAACAAAGAAAAAAAGCGAGGATCTATCACCTTTGAAAGTTCCTTAGCTAGCTACAACTTGCTTTATCACATACATCCAATTATCGCAGCTAGTACGTAGCCCCACCACATGTTCAATTATAATTTTTTCTAAGGTTTTACGATAATTAGGGTACCTCAATGGTAAAAAATTAATGAAACAACAAGTTACTTAAAGTAGACCTAAAGAAGTTTCAACACGTAGGCTCTAGACTTTTTGTTTGACAAACCAAGGGATGATCATGATCGAATTAGTTTGGATATGATGTGATATTTTCTTACAATTTCTCATAAATAATTGAACATAAATTAAAGTCTGAAACGAGTAAAACAAAGCTTCTCCGATTGTAAAATATTCAAAGATGTAAAAGCAAAGTATGCAAGTTAATTTAACTCGCGTGGTCCGTTTCAACGGGTGTCAATCAACTACTATAAGCCCTAGTTGCACCCATTGAAACACAGCTAAGGGCAAGAGGAAAACTTACACAAAGAGAACAGAATCTGAATCACAATAAATGAAGCAGAATCAGATTGATAGATATGTGTTTAGGTAAAAAACAGAATTGGCATGAGAAAAATAAACGATAGAGAGATGGGATACGTATGCGGCATAGGGATCACAAATGCCTCACCAAGTGACACTTTGAGAGGAACAAGACACATATTTAGACATACATATGACACTGTATGTATATCTATATATGTGAATGTCAGTAAAATTGGGGGTATGTCCAACATTTTGGTACTTTTCATGACTTGTCTCTTTTTTTGGTTTCTTCTAAAATAATAAAATTTCCCAAAAGGGACCATTGCCTCTCTGATCCTCACCACCGTATCATCTGTCTTGTGACATATATTGATATGTGTGATGTGAGCTCATTTTCTCTTTCGATATTATCATCTAATCTTTACATCATTATCACATATATACTTTTCATTTTCTAAACCGGATTTTCTAAGATTTTCTATGCTATATATATGTAGTCGAAACTAATCTTCAACGTATAAGATAAATATGAATCATGTGGTGGCCAAGCACATACGTCCCCAAACCCTAGAAACCCTAGAAAATAATCTCTGATGAGTAAATGCGTGGCAATCACTTATCTTGTTGTCGACAATGTAAATTGGTTGGTACAACCGAATTTTTATTCTGGTTTGACTTAATTTCCTGGTTTTTCCGGTTAGTTTAATGATCTGGTTTGGTCCTAGTTGGTTCTATACCACTATTTTATTGTTGGGCCGAATTAGAAATTAGGCCGTCAAAGGGCACATATTTAAACATAATTTATGTAATTCTGTTAACAGAATATTTCTCGACGGATCTGAGTTCGAATTCAAACATGACTCTCCTAATTTTCTTAACTCTTTACGTTCACTTCTCACCACTTCAAAATATGTCAGATAACAATCTTACAACTTAATTACAAGGGGAAAACTTTAACCAGAATAAAAATTAGGTCAAACTGAAATTACTTCTGGACATTGACAAATTTTTAACCTAATGTATAGGTTTTTTTCCAAGAGCTTGATCCTAACGGGCCTTAGAAGTAAACGTGAACCGCCGAAAAAACCTATACATTTGGACAAAATCCAGTTTACGTAGAAGGCGAGTGAAGAGAAACAAAATAAGTTAGAAATGGAACAATATGTTTTGTCTTTTACTTTAACTAGGATTAAATTCGTTTTTGATGCATCTAAACCAAGTTTGAATTTACAAAAATGTTGATAGTGTGATCCTTTCTCATTACAAAACTCCTCTATTTGCACTTTTCCAGCAAAAATAACCTATATATTATTGATTAGAGCATTGTTATTATTTCTTATTAGATTTTTGAAATGCTCAGTGACCTCCTTTGTTCGTTTTTTTTTTTTTTGTATAGAATATGAAAAATAGGAGACAGTAAAGTATCATATTGTGAAAAACAGAAGGTGAATCTGATCATCTTTAAATCATACTATAGAAACGTACTAAAAAATACGCTATGATAAGATGATAATTGATATGTCCCACGTGTTCCAGTGAGACGGACTCAATAACAACTTCTATTGTAATTTCAATTTGATAACAGTATCTAAATTTACAAAAAACAAACTAACTTCTAATGTATCTAATTTTTCTGTCAAATTTTTTCAGCTACCAAATTGACTCTTTTAATTTATATGCGAGTTGCTTTTATTTTTTTTGTCTTTTTCAAAACACATATTTATAAACAAAAGTGTACACGGTATGTGACACATGGTTGGTTGGTGAACGTTGGAGGATTGGATAGGGTGTTAGTAAGATTTGGTTAATATAGCTACATGTCAGTCGGTTTGGTTGGAAGGTAAAGCTTTGTAGTCAACGAAGTTTAGTCATGGGTGCGGCCACTTGAATTTTCCCAACGAACCAGTGTCAACTAAACCACATTGCATAACTTCGATTATTGAATTTGACTAATACTTCTTTTTATATAAAATGTGTTGGTCACTTAACAATAATTAAGTTCGGGAATTTCCCTAGATTGTTCATCCGAGTTATCCATTTTTATCAAATGCATTTTAATTTTTTTACTAGGCCTACAGAGTGAGTCCTTATTTAACCTTTAACAGTCAAACAAAGCGTGTCAGTGTGTCTTATAAGTCTTTATTTAATCCTCATTTATTTCTTAAAGAACTTTGCCTAATTAGGTCTTATAAAGTACTAGCTAGGGACGGTCATTCCTATAACTAGCTGAATTAACTTGGCTAAGTACAAGACCAGAAAAAATTGTTCAAATGTAAACTTACTATTAACATCATTTACATCCATATAAGAAAATATTGTATGTGTCATGTGTGTATAGCTTACCATCATTAAATATGCATTGTGCAACCGATTGTTTACTATAGTCTTTTCCACATGTTCTCTACTTAGGGTCGCAGTCGCAGACCACCCAACCTGCAATATATCCCATTTCAAAGATTCCATTATGATCTATAAATGTTTTCAGATCATCTATTAAACATATGTATACATGATATATACATATGTTTTAACATATACGTCAAACAAAAAACATACAAGTCAACATAAATATTTTATAATATGCTATCAGTATGTTAAAAATTTACATAGCTCATTAATTATAATGTAATCCTCAATCTTAAACCAAACAGACATTTTAGAGACAAGTATTTAATTTCGACCTTTTTAGTAGTCTAGAATTTGATAGATTTCATTTCATATTTAAGTTGGAGTAAGTGTGGTTGGTTATTTAACTACTCAATAAGCATAAAGAATGAGAAAAAAGAATAAGAATTAAATTTGGGTGTGGGAAAATGGATCTTAAAGAAATAGGAAAGTTGTAAACTACTCAACTGGTAACCGGCAAGGTACTAAGCTAATGGTTTAAACTTCAAAGTCACCCGCCCAAAGGAAGAAATCTGGGTCCCAAAAAGACAAATGTTTCCATAACTTATCAGTTCTTATTTATACATTTTCTTAATTAATGTTTTTAATTAATTTAAAGAAATAATACATTTTTGCGATAGCATATGGTAAATAAAAGATAAAAGTAATTTTATAGAATACAAAATCATTGTTAACTTCTTTTAAGTTTTAACTACTCTCCAATTTTTTTCTTGTTTGGTGCAAATGATCTTAGTACATTTTATGCTTCAAAATTTAATGGTATACATCTTTAGATATATAAATAATACTCTCTATGTATTAGAAAGTATGATGTTTTCGGAAGATTAAAAAATAATAAATAATGTAATATTGTTACTTACTTTTGTTTATTTCTCTTTCTAGTACTCATATAGTGGTGGTTTTTCTGACACTTGTCGTTCAATTGCATTAATACATTTTAATTTTATATTGTAAAAGTCAATACATTATTTAGTTATTTGATTTTTTTTAAAAATACGTTAAATATATTTTAAAAAATCATTTTTGTGATTAGTAAAAATCTCAAAACATCATCATTTATGATACAAAGAGAATGATAAAGATGGCATGCCTATCAACCTTAATCTATAAATAGCTTCAAGAACCTCATAACTCCAAACCCACACTAATACTTTTGGTGGTATCTTCTTCTTTTCCTGTTTCTCCAAAAAACAAAAAAAAAAACATCCAAAGGTTGGATATATATATATATAAGGGAAAATATGGGGTTAAATTCGAGGGACAAAGCCTGGATATTTCTGGGGATTCTTTGTTGTTCATCTTTGATTTGTTCAGTTAACGCAACCGTCACTTACGATCGTAAAGCTGTGATCATCAATGGTCAGAGAAGGATCCTTCTATCTGGCTCCATTCACTATCCAAGAAGCACACCTGAGGTATACTCTTCAATTTTTTTAGCATATGTATGGTTATGCAGAATCTTAATTCTTTTTTTTTTCTATACATATTTTCTGCGTTCTTATTGGATCTTTGTTCCCAAATATTTTTTTTCGACACATGGGTTTTGCTTATAGTCTACACTATTTCATTACAACTTATGTTTTTTTTGTACATATAGATAATTTAAAATTAAGAAAAAAATATGTGGTCAAATGCTCTGTTCTATATGCAGATGTGGCCTGATCTTATACAGAAGGCCAAAGATGGTGGTTTGGATGTTATACAGACTTATGTATTTTGGAATGGACATGAACCTTCTCCTGGACTAGTAATTTTACAAACATATAATTAATATTATCTGGACTCGTAAATCAAAACTATAGTTTGATCGTTACTAATACTTTTCTGTTTGTTTTCTCTGCTTTAGTATTATTTTGAGGACAGATATAATTTGGTTAAGTTCATCAAGCTGGTACAACAAGCTGGTCTTTACGTTCATCTCAGAATTGGTCCTTATGTTTGCGCTGAATGGAACTTTGGGTAAGTTATACGTTCTAGGATAAAGTGAGATTCTCCCTTATATTTTTTTAAAAAAATTGTTGATTTGAATATGTTTAAATGGTTTTCAGAGGGTTTCCTGTTTGGCTCAAATATGTTCCCGGAATGGTATTTAGAACCGACAATGAACCTTTCAAGGTCTACAACTTCTCAAATTTTCTTTTTTCATGCTCTTAACTCTTAAGTATCCATTTTTGGGGGTGTTTTATTGACTAATATAAAAAGATTGGTTTGATAATGAAAAAGGCTGCAATGCAAAAATTTACTGCGAAGATTGTGGGGATGATGAAAGAAGAAAAATTGTTTGAGACTCAAGGAGGACCCATCATTCTGTCACAGGTTTGTATGTTTTCGTATTAGTTAACTTATTACATAATGTCAGTAGTATCCAAGTGAATCTTTTGTTTTTTGAAACGATATTTTCATTGTATGTGAAATGATAAATGGGCAGATAGAGAATGAGTATGGACCAATAGAGTGGGAGATAGGAGCGCCAGGGAAGGCATACACAAAATGGGCAGCTGAAATGGCAGAAGGACTCTCTACAGGTGTCCCATGGATTATGTGCAAGCAAGATGATGTTCCTAACTCTATTGTATGTTCTTCTTCCATTTTTTTCTCCCTTTAATTATTACTTATTTGCTTCTTCCTTTTTTAAACCTGGTTATATATATATTCTTTAAGCAAAAGAAGAAGTTTTGTTTATTACTTCTTTTTTTTTTCTTTTCTATTGTTTTAAATATTTCTTGTCTTCTCTTATATTTTCCTATCAATAATACATATATGATATATACCTAACAAATTATTAATATATGTAAACAAAAGAAGATGTTTGTTTATCATTTCTTTGTTTGAATTCTAGTGCTTGAATCATCTTTCCTTATTTAGTTTTCTTGGTGGCATTACTAACTTTATTCGCTGTTCTCTTTTGACGTAAAATTCTCTTTTCTTGTTAGAAACTGTCGTGTGTTATGCATATCAGGTTTTGTAAATAACGTTACTCACAATTTATTTGGTTTCCTTTTTCTCATATTTTTTCTGTTACACGGAGTGGCCAACTATAAAGAGAAAACGAATGGGATCCATGTTGTTTTCATATTTTTCTACAACTCTTTTACGAGATTACATAATCGGTTTTACCCTAATTCGTTACTTTTTTACTTGCTCGACAGATAAACACATGCAATGGGTTTTATTGTGAGAATTTCAAACCAAACTCGGACAATAAGCCGAAAATGTGGACAGAGAACTGGACTGGTTGGTAAGTCACACAACATAATGTCCCTCCCCCTCTACAAAAAAATATATTACTATTCAATACAAATATGAATATCTAAGACCAAAATCAACGTATCGTTTTTTTTATAAAAATAACTTTCTGTGTGTGAATATGCAAATGATTTACCAGGTTGACGGAGTTTGGAGGTGCGGTACCACACAGACCAGCCGAAGACATTGCCTTCTCCGTGGCACGATTCATACAGAACGGTGGCTCTTTCATGAATTACTATATGGTAACTTCATATTCTCTATTGCTGAAATAAGAGACACAATATTTGATTACTAATGGAGTAGGGAAATGTTTTTAAACAGTACCATGGAGGAACGAACTTTGATAGAACAGCCGGTGAATTCGTCACCACCAGCTATGACTATGATGCTCCTCTTGATGAATACGGTAACTCAACTTTCATCACCTGAAAAACAGAATGGTAACAAACATATTAAACCATTGTCTAATACCTTTTTGCTGGGTTATTTGTTCAAAAGGGTTACCGAGAGAACCTAAGTATAGTCACTTGAAAAGGCTGCATAAGGTCATCAAGCTCTGTGAACCAGCATTGGTCTCTGCTGATCCTACAGTCACATCACTTGGAGATAACCAAGAGGTAATGCAAATTCAGTAAGCATGAGAAGACATGGAAGAACTTTCAAAAAGAAGTTATTTACCTGTTTCTTTGCTTGTTTTGTTTCACAGGCTCATGTGTTCAAGTCTAAGTCATCTTGCGCTGCTTTTCTCTCAAACTACAACGCTAGCTCTGCTGCAAGAGTCTTGTTTGGTGGATTTCCATATGATCTGCCTCCTTGGTCTGTCAGTATTCTACCTGACTGCAAAACCGAGTATTACAACACTGCTAAGGTAAATCAACCTAAAAAAACTTCTTGAACACATTACCTTGTTGATACGTCAGGGGTGATGGTATCACTGAGATTGACCTCTGTGTTACAAGGTACAGGTCCGTGGACCAAGCATACACATGAAAATGGTTTCGACAAACACACAATTCTCTTGGGGATCATACAACGAAGAGATTCCTTCTGCATATGACAATGGTACCTTTTCCCAAGATGGGCTTGTAGAACAGATAAGCATGACCAGAGACAAGACGGACTATTTCTGGTATCTGACTGAGTGAGTGATACTTGAAAACTCTTGACTTGCTGCAATCACCCTATCTATCTCACATTCTCGCTAACTCTATGGGAGAACTCACCGGTTGTTTTTCTTTGCGGATATAATCAGCCTTACGATCAGTCCTGATGAGAAATTCCTAAAGACTGGTGAAGACCCTCTTCTTACTATTGCGTCAGCTGGGCATGCTCTTCATGTATTCGTTAATGGTCAACTTGCAGGTAATATATATTAAGATAGGCCAAAATCATCCTCATGCTAAGCTTGTCTTTTGCTAAAAATCCTTTCTTCGTTTCAGGAACTGCTTATGGATCACTGAAGCAACCAAAGCTAACATTTAGTCAGAAGATCAAATTACATGCAGGAGTCAACAAACTTGCTCTGTTGAGTACTGCAGCGGGGCTGCCGGTTAGTTCTCTCAATAAACTAACTAGCTCTCTCTACGCTTTTTGCCTATATACTACTGATCGTGTTCTGAGCTTTGTGGTCTTTATTGTCACAGAACGTTGGCGTGCATTATGAGACTTGGAATACTGGGGTTCTTGGTCCAGTGACACTGGAGGGAGTTAACTCTGGAACATGGGACATGTCTAAATGGAAATGGTCTTACAAGGTCCTCCTGAAATTCAAGAGAAACGAGTTTTGACTTCCCTGTAACCGCATCTTACCAACCATCATAACAATTAAATAAAACATATATGTTCTTTTGTGTTTCAAGCAGATTGGTACTAAGGGTGAAGCTATGAGCATTCATACCGTAACCGGGAGCTCCAACGTGGATTGGAAAGAAGGACCATTAATGGCCAAAAAGCAACCCTTGACCTGGTACAAGGTAAGAGAAACAGAAGGATTGGTGAATCATCTCATCACACCAACATTGTTATGATGAAAAAATGAAAGCAATGGGATGGTATTCTTACCATATATTTTTGCAGTCTACTTTTAACACACCATTAGGGAATGAACCATTGGCTTTAGAGATGAACTCAATGGGGAAAGGACAAATTTGGATAAATGGACAGAACATCGGACGGCACTGGCCTGCATATACAGCTCGTGGGAAATGCGAGCGGTGCAGCTATGCCGGGACTTTCACCGAAAAGAAATGTTTGAGTAACTGTGGACAAGCTTCTCAAAGATGGTGAGCAAAACTGCCTAACTTCTGCTCTTGTCTTCTTCTTTAATCTTTAGTCCAAAATTTGACTCAAAGGTTTGAACTTTTTCTTGCTTTACAGGTACCATGTGCCTCGTTCATGGCTGAAGCCAACTAATAACATTGTCATTGTACTTGAAGAATGGGGTGGTGAACCCAATGGGATCTCTCTTGTAAACAGAAAAGCCTAATAATAATAGTTTTCTGACTCCCATTTTTTTCAGGTTAAAACCTGTTTCTTTGTGTCTCTGCAATCAAATTGTAAGAATACAGATTATATGTATGTATATTTACAGAATAATATTTATAAAAAAAACAAAGCTTTTGAATTTCATTTTCTTATCTATCTTCATCTCAGTCTTGTGAAACAATGTGATATATACATACACTACAGTAGTTGATTGAAGATCATCATAAGACGATACAAATTGTCTCCATCAGAGATATTCAATAATCAATTCGAAAAAGCTATAAGAAATTTTACAAAATCACGCATATAGGGGAAACACTGACCTGAGGCGCCTTGAAGGAGATTTAGACCAGAAGCTTAACTCAAGAACCATCCCGCCGATGACCAAGAGTCGGAGCACGGTTTAAGCTCTTCTTAACTATCGAAATTTTTTGGGCCTTTGGGCCTATCACAAAGAAAAGCCCATATAAAGGAAAAACAATCCTTTTACGGGAGACATTGGACTTTTCGACACTACGATCAACAAAACACGAGTTTAATTGCTTGAAGTGCCTAGTTAGTAGTTACGGTTTCTGAAATTTTGTAAAAGCTTTTTGTTTATTTTTATAAGCGTTGTTAAACAGATAATGTAATGGTTAAAAGTGTGTGAATGCGGACTAATCTTGTCGGCGATTTAAAGCCTATGGTTGGTTACTAACATCTCATAAATTATTCTTGGTCAATCAGTAGTGAACTGAACATTCACTGTTCTTGGTCTCTTTGGTCTTTGGGCATGTTCATATGAGAAGCGGCTTTGTCGTTAGTATGGCATCATTTCAATATTATATACGACTCCTTTGAATACTATATGCATATGATCAGAGACTTTGTCGTTAGTATATCTTCATTTGAATGTTATATACTAAACGACTCAAAAGGAGTTGTGATATTATATAATCGTTCGACCACCCGGATAAGTAATGCTTCTTCAAGTTGCTTGTTAGTGTTGTTTGCCATGTCGTTTCTTTAATCCTAACTTGACTTTCTGGAAAGATTAAAAAGCTTGTGAGGATCCTCTCCTCCACTTGTTGCATCGATATGTAGAAGACAAACACACACGATTCTCTGTTTCTTTCTTTCATTTTCCTTCACTTTCCTTTTTTGTACGTCCTTTTTCCTCTTTTGTATCTTTGTTTCCTAACTTTTTTTTATTAACATTGAAATGATCTAAAGAAAACGCGACATTAAAGAGGTAAACGAAAATGACAATCACTTGGCCAAATTTTCTGATACAAAAAACTTAAACACATTTTATCTATCATATGTAAATATGCACAAGAGTAACGATGTAACAATCGTTCAAGGATCAAAATATGAGCTTAAAGTTTGTGTGAAACAATGAATACCACGGCAAACAATGATGGATCTAACAAAATATTCATGAGAGTCAATATGTAAATTAAATTTAGGTTTATTATGTTATGGGTTATACTTTTAGATGTGTTATTTTATATTTATGGCTGATGTCATCTATAATATACGTCACTGTATTTATTAGTTATACAAGATTATGACCAGCAGAGTATACGGCGGGGCAAATTTTTTTTTAATTTTTTAAATATTTTTTTTTTCAATATTAATTTTGCTAATGTACTCTTTGTTAATTTTAGTGATTTAGCATATAATTCATGGTTGTGACACCCCGATTTCAGTTTGGTATCAGAGCCTAATCCAAAAGCGTGTGGAGTCAAATAGACTCACACCGTTGGGGATGATTGTCTTGGTGCGCAATCATTAAGAGGTGGTGGTCGGAGCGTTACATTGGTATACTGCACAACAATTTTTTTTAATACAATCTTAATTAAATCAGTTTGATTCGATATATTTTATATTGGTGTTGTTAAAATAGTAAAATAATGATTTAACTTGTATTGAAGTATCATATTAATGATATTTTATATTTTAGTATTATCAATTCAATCATGTAATATCATATAACACGTCATATAATATAACTCGTTTGTGTTATTTTAAAAATTTAATATGTTTAAATATTCATAATTTTAAACTTTTTATTAAGTTTAGATATATCAGTTATAAATTATAAACTTCTTAAAATTCTATAGTTTACTATATATGGTAAATTTACGATATATGTATGTTGAACACACAGTTTTTATATTAATTGAGTAATATATGTTCGTTTAAAAAAATTCAAATCACAATATATGCAGGAAAATATACATTTTTATCAACTTTATATATTATCTGATGATTCACTACATTTCAATTTTAAAATAAAAAACAAAAGATGATAGGAGAATAATTTTTTTTAATATGGAATAAATCTTTTAAATAACTATATTAATTATAGAATATTATATATATATGGATATTTAAGATATTTTAATTTTGTTTGGTTACAAAAATAGTAGAAAGAATTAACTAAACTTGTTTGGATATGAATATAAGCATTAAATAACATTAAATGTAAAAACTTTCCAAAACCGATTTTTGAGCAAAAACTGCTGCAAAAATACTAGTATAGATTATATAAGTTTGTCAACTATATTAGTTTTAATTTACAAAAGCAACTATTTAAAGTTGAAAATCTTTAAAAACAGAAACTAAAAGTGTAAAGACAATAAATAAAATATCAAGTAATGAAAAAGCGGGGAAAAAATGGAAAGGATGATTTATGTAAAAGCAATTAATTTTAAAATGTGTTGGAAAGAAGAAAAGAAACTAGAATGAAAAAAACTTTATAATTAAAAAAATACTAGAATATAAATAATAAATAATTCAACATGTGATAGTAGAGAAAAACAAGATTGTCAAAAGAAAAATGTATGCTCGGAGAAGACTAGAGGATGATTATTTACGAGTCACGGGGTTAACATACTGACTTTTTCCTTTGGATATCGACGATATCATATCGTATACAGACGTTTGATGGGATCAGGGTAGAGTTTTTGTAGCCATTTTTATATACTACTCCAATAAAAATTGATTTTAAGGAATAATTAAAGTTTAGTAGGATTATGGATTTTACCTTAACATTAACTACTTATAAGTTATGAGTCATCACTAGTCTTTAAGAAATGGATTTAACTATTTCAAATTTTCAAATGGATGATGTTCTCTACAAAAGATACTAAACAAAACCAGAACATGCGATTTGAACAATATTACGTTGGACCTTCGAAAATCTTGTCTTCATGATCTGTACAAATTTGTACTTATCGGAAGTTTTGAACTCGGCGTTTGACATAAAAACAATTTTTTTTACAAAAAGACTACTAATCACATGACCAGAACATATATACTGTTAAACATCTGACTTTATTACAAAACAATCAATATAAAAAGACAAACTAAGAAAATTATGTAAAAAGAAACACAAAACAATAAAAGAAAGACCCTATATACAAATCTAACGCAAGCTAATTAATGATTAACCAACACAAAAAAAAGTATCTCTAATATAAATATTATCCATTACTTCACCCTTCACTCTCCGACACACACACAACAACAACAACACAACAATGGAGCTAGTTACAAGCTTGACCAGCTGGTTAACTCCGACCACTCTCTTCCTCCTCCTCAATTTCACAATCGGCACCATCTTCATCGCCAACCGTTTCAGCCCTTCCGGTTCAAGAAAACACAACCCGCATCAAGACGGTTTCCGGTCGGGTCATGACCAAGGCCAGGCACGGTTCGGCAGACCTCCTTCGCTCATAGACAGAGTCAAGTCCATCAACTTCAGTCTCTACAATTCTCCTTCGCCTGAATCCGAGATCCACTTCTCCGGGTCGGATCATAACCCGAACCCACCTCCTTCTCTCTTGCAACGGGTCAGATCCTTCAACATGCCTTCCTTCAAGTTCCCACAACACAATTCCGAAGGAGACTACGCTGCTTACGATCTCATGACCCGACGCGAAGAGATTAACCGGGTCGACGACCCGATCGATAAGATACCGGAGAATGACGTCATGAACGAACCTAGACTCGGACCTCCATCACTCTTGCAGCGGGTAAAATCCATAAAGCTTCCTTCTTTGTACAGATCCGAGCCAGATCCGACCCCCGAAGAGACAACGCCGACGAGGACGAAGTCGGAGTCGAGCAAACCGGTGAAGAAGAAGAAGAAGAAAGCTACGGCGAAGAAGATGACGAAATCGGCTAGCGAGAGATACATCGGACGGGAAGAAGAGACGGTTGAGGCCGTGGAGAAGAGACGACCGGAGACAATGAGAGCTGAGAGACCGACGCCGATGGTCGACGGAGGAGGAGGAGGAGGAGAAGAAGGTGTCGACGATAAAGCTTCAAACTTCATCAACAAGTTCAAGCAGCAGCTTAAGCTACAGAGGCTAGATTCCTTTCTAAGGTACAGAGAGATGCTCAAGAACGAGTAAAAAAAGAAAAAGCTTTAAATTACGTTTTTGTCCTTCGTCGGAATCTGTTTTTAGAACCTGGTGGTAAATACGCTTGAATCTGAAGGGCTTTTAGGTCATTTCGACACATATCTGTTTTAGTTTGTTTGCTAGTTTTGGTGATGACTGGTTATGACAAAACTAGTTTGTGTCGTGTGCGTAATTGCTGGATCTGGACATCTGAGTTCCACTTAAGCTTTTGTCATTTTTGTACTCGATGGTAAAACTAGTCTTATGCTGTTTTTTATTACGTGGAAAAATTATTCTAATTATTACTATTATTTTCTTTATGCATCGATTGTTGCGACTGAAGAAGAACAATCATCGATTTACTTTAATTCCCTCGTCACGTATTCTAATAATTACTTATATCTTATTGTTTCTTTACTATCATGAATTGTTTATTTAAGAAAATTATTGTTAATGATCAACTGAGGATTCATTTTGGGTACGGAGTTGTTATCAGCCTACTATTTATTCAACTACTAATGACAAAGACGGTTCTAATTACATGCGTATATGTTATATCACCCATACATTGATGAAGCTTTTATTAGTCTTCTGACAAAAAAACTAGTGAAGGATAATAATGACAAGAATATAGTTCTAGAATTTAGAAGACATATATTTGAGGTGAGGTTTAAGAAAAAAAAGCGGTGGAATTTAAGAAAGAAAATGAGTTTGAAATATGTTTTGGACTTCTTTTACACATGCGTGCTATTTTATCAGTACAGCATGTATACTTTTGTTCAGTATTACTTTATATTTCTATATAGACCTCTATCTAATTCAACAAATTGAGGTTCTATACAGTTTTAGTCTTGAATAATCAAATGTTGTGTTATGAATGACAACAAAAGTCTTCACTAATAACATGAAGTTTGTTAGAAGCAATAAACTAATAAAATGAATATTTGAGGTCGGAAGATCGTTATTTGAATGCTACTACTGACATTTTCTAGATTAAAATAATTATGCAATACCGAAACAAGTCTCGCCAAGTCAAATTGCAAGCAATATGTGCATGTCCGCTTGGTGCAGCAAACTTTTTGGATCCAGTAAGCATTGAAGCTGCTGGCCAGAACATTCCCCATCGTATTGTGGAAGAGCTCCACAACTCCGGAATTAGGGTCTATCTTGTTTTTTTGGTATAAAATATTTACTAATGATTTAATTTTTCTTAATTAAGCTAAACCATTTATAATTGTTTGTTTGCTTGGACTTTTTAGCTAAACCACAAGCAACAAAATTCAATCTTGTCAAGCAACCACATGCTCCTCCTTTCATAAAATGTGATTTCTGTCACCAACTTCTGATTTGCCCTGCTCCTACTCTCTGGACTATTTATTGAACTACTAATGATAAATATGGTTCTAATTACATGATTATATATTCTCGTTAAATTACATGCTTATATGTTATATCACCATACATTGATGAAGCTTTTAGTCTTTTAACCAAAAAACTAGTGAAGAATAATAATGACAAGAATATAGTTCTAGAATTTAGAAGACGATATATACTTGAGGTAATTAAGAAAAAAAAGCAGTGGACTTTAAGAAAGAAAATGAGTTTGAAACATGTTTTGGACTTCTTTTACACATGCGTGATTGCGTGCTATGTTATCAGTACAACAAGCATAATTTTGGTTAGTATTATGTTATATTTCTATATAGACCTCTAGTTCATCAAATTGAGGTTATATACAGTTTAGTATTAAATAATCAAATGTTGTGTTAGGAATGACAACAAGAGTCTTCAATTATATCATGAAGTTTGTTAGAAGCAAGAAACTATTAAAAGGAATATTTGAGATATGGGTCATATGACTATAGATGTCTAATCAAAGTCGAAGATATACTTCATCTAGATATTTTCAAGAGTGTGGGCTAATATGAAATAACTCAAATTAGAACGTGGTATTTGGTAATAATTTTTCTTTCCATCCAATGACCAATATGTTTGAGTTGGTGTGCAGCTGATGCATGTATTCACTAATTTATATAAGCAGGCAAGCAGCGCAATTATGTGTATTTTGTTACATGAATATGTGAACATATACTATTCAATAAAATTTATATACCGATTTTACAAACACACTATATATGAATGTCTTTTTCTGAGGTAATCATAGCTTCACGACAAATACTATATGATATAGTCTATATCACTCATGACATTTTCGTGTATGTGAATTAGATAGGTGGGCAATCTAATTTACAAAAATGATGGTTCGTAAAGCCCGACACATTAAGATACTCCGGGCACCGGGTCCGGTTCCCTACCATTGTCTTTTTGTGTTTTGAAACTTCATTCCAATGTGAAAGGAGTACTAGTAAACTCTATAATTTAGTGTCAAATAGCAAAGTGACAAGTGGCCATTTCAAGTCACTATCTTTAAGATTCAAAATCAGTCGTACTTGAATTCGTATGTCGGTAGTTACAGCCCTAGAACCTAAAGGGTTTTGTCACTGTCCATAGTTTTGAAGAATGATCCACGGTTCACGTGTTGTGAAAGAGAATTTTATAATAGTCACGTGAGTTTCGCATAGGCTGAGAGCCTCTCTATGAGTTAGAGTGTCTTTTCTGTTTTCTACGAGGCACCCATCGTCTCATCACTTGTCTTGTTCGATTTTGTGGTGGAAACAGAGGGACTGGTGCCAATGCCATGATCATGATAATGTAATGACAAACCTCGATAAATAACTATAGGAGGTTAGGTATAGATTTTTAAACACGTGTATGAATGAAATGGTCATTTATTAGAATGTATCACACTAAAAAACAATCTCTTAAGTGAACTGAATCCAAAGAACAAGTGCGTTTGTTCTTGTTACAGTATTACAATATTTGTATGAAACGCACTTGGAACTAGAAATAACAGGATGCAAAAATTGAAGAAAAATACTATGATACAATGGATGCAAAGTGAAGAACAAAACTATACGCACAGATGAGAGAGAGAGATAGTAACAAATATACATGTGGACATGTGGTACGTATACAACAAAACTTACATAGGGGTGGCCAAAACTCTCATCCTGTTTTAAAACATATGAGACATCACATTTTTAGTTGGAGGAGGGAAATGTGACATGATTTTTCATTCCCGAACTCCCGTTCCCGCAAGGTTGTTTCACAAAATCTCGTCTGTCCACTCTAAGGCGCCTATGAGAGAGTTTACTATTAGACCTCAGCGCAGATGTTGGTTTCGATGTTGAAGACTTTCCAAACTCCTCCTTGCCCTCACTAAAGGTCTTCATCAAAGTCTCTTGTAGTTCCATGTACCGTTGCTTCTTCTGTAGTCGTTTCTCAGGAGTGTCTTCTTCTACGCTAGCGAGATAATTCAAGTCCTCTGTGTCCATGAAGTGATCAAGCGAACAGCGTGGGAAGTAGCGTTTCCCCAGGTCCACTAAAAAAACATCATTAGATTTTTTTCTTGGTAAGAAAAGAGATGAGACATGTAAAAATTTATCCATACCGGTGTCACAAAGTGCTCTTAGTCTACTCAAATGCTTCTCTTGGATAATGAACGGTGCCATGTTTAGGTCCAGTGATGTCCGCTTTGGATCTGCAGGCTCGAGACTAGAAGCTGTAAACTCGCTTGTTTCGTCCAATTTGACGATTTCCATAACAATTACAGCTTCCACTGGAAAGAGAATTTTAGCCAATGCAACTGAAAAGGACATAGCGTTAGCCAACTCAGTTTCCTAAACCGGAACTCGATTCTCAAAAGTGAAGGAAGTATAAGTACCTCGATTCTCATAATAGAGCAACCTCATCTTCAGTTCCTCGGGAGTCACTGGAAGAGAAGGTGAAGCTTCTCTAGGCAACTTATATTCTAGCTTTTGTGCATGCTCAAGTACCTCTATACATAATCCACCTTTCAGAGAAGGCTTACCTTGCTCTGTAGTAGTATTGTAATCATCCGCTTTAGTGAGCCGTTTCGCAATCACGAGAGCGGTTCTACCATCGAACGTTGTATCCAATGCATTTGCACCTTTTGTCAATAAAGATACTATCAGCTTCGGCTCCTTCCGTATCGCAGCAACATGAAGAACAGTGTACCCTCTTGGATTTCTATGGTTAACATCCGCAAGCTCTAAGTTGATAAGATCATACGCGGTCTTCACATCGCAATGCGCGACAGCAAAATGAAGAGCATACGACTCATCAAGATTAGTGTGTCCTTCTGTCAAAAGCATCTTGACAAGCTCAACGTCATCCGAGTCGAGTGCCTTGTATATATTCTTGACATGTTTTTTAAGTTCAGGTGGCTCTAAAAAAAACTCTTTACGTATGTAAGTGATTTGCTTGACAATGTGTTGCGGCAAAGACTTGTCAAGACTAACAAATTCCATATCAGACTTCGCAATAATCTTTATGCATCTATCAAGAAGCTTCATGTATGCTTTACCACATAGAGTATCAAGCTTTAATATAACCAAGATGTCTTCTACCACAATTTTGTCTACAATATCCAAGAACTGTCTCTGAAAATGCAAACAGAGAAGCCTTAAACACGAAATTGCTTTTTTTGTTTCTTGATTCTATAATTGATTTGATGAGTTTTACCTCATACAGAGTCATTAGCTCTGGAATCTGGAAAACGAAAGCCAAATAGAGAACCTCGACCATGAAATCCACCACCGGCCGGCAAGCCACGTGGTAGCAATCGTCATCCACGCAATCAGAAGCTCCTCTCGGCGGAGGCCTCACTCTGCCGCTGTAGACGTAAGCCAAAACAGCCATCACGGAATCAAAGCCGACTTCGTAGTCCTTGGCGATCTCCTTAAGCTCGATCTTCATTACGGCGGTGGATCTTTGGTTCTTGGTGGCAGCTGCGGTGGCTAAAGCGCTTTTGAAGACGGGAACTCGCGCCGAAAGAATACAACGGTGGAAAGAAACTTCCCGGCCGCCGGAGAGAACGAGCTTAGCGTCAGTGTAAAAAGTCTCCGGAGAGTCGAAAACAGACTCGAGACAGTTGGAGAGAAGCTGAAACGCTGCTACCTCCGATGATGTGAGAAACTCTGAACGGTAATCAATAGATGACTCGGCTGCAAAGAAGCTGCTGTTGCCGCTTGTGTTGCTTATTTCGTAGGAATCAGAGAATCTAACGGTGTTGGTGGTGGCCATCATCACAAAACTCGCAACAGAAAACAAACAAAGAACAGAGTCGGAAGCAACAGAAAACAAAACAGAGTCGGGAGACAAGTGTTGGAATTTCAAGAAATAAGGACAAAAACACTCTTTTTTTTTTTTAATCAAAGAACTTATCATCAATGGTCTGTGTCGAGACTAGAGAGCACCTTTGGTGTAAGTTTCTTCGAAACTGGAAAGGTTTTATAAATATCTCTCTTTGCATGTTTCCAATTTTACCAAACAGTGACTGTTCGAGTTTGTCTTTTTTGCCCAATTTCTCTACATTTTCATTCTTTTTTAAAAAGCAACATCTGATTCTCATTTCTTGACTACCAAAATTTCCACACATAATATAAAAAAGCTGAATCGAATGGACAAGTCAGATAACATATTTAATACTAGCATTCTACGCATTAATGATACCATTCGTATTTGATTAGGCGGAGGCATTTAATTAGTCAAACTTATTCATCATACTGATTTTGACAGATTTAGACTTTTGACTAAAAATTGGTCATAGTCCAATCTTCTTATAATTTAGCCTTACACAACAAAATGGTTAACATTGAAAAATCATAGCCAGTAAACAAAGGAATAATTATCGTTCCCACTACTACTCAATACAACAAACTTGGTTAAGTTTATACACCAGACTGTTTTATTGATTGACCCAAAAACTTAAAGTTAAGAAACCTATCTTTCGTCAACAAAGGCTAGTCATTCACCTACGTACATTAAATCAAAAGTATCATCAACTAAACCTTTTTCTTTTATACGGAAGGAGTTTTTAAACACTACGATACTAGACGAATTCAGGCCCGGCACATCATCCAGAAAGCACTAAAATTGCTTGCTTCTACAGATCCAACTTCATAATACATAAAAACAAAAAAAATATCAAACATTATGTCCCTTTCGAACAGAACAATGAAGTAGTCAAGGCAGAGACTGAGAAAGGGGTGATTCATTGTTCATAAATTTAAGTGCTTCCAAGAAAATAAACACCAAAAGAAAAAATAATCAAAACTCCTTTGAGCTTCATCAAATAAGGAGACGAATTTCACTATAAACCTAAAACTTTTTCTCAATCCCTCATCCTTGATGAACAGAGAATGATCAACATATAATCATAGATTTTTCACGCATTACTTTTTGTTTCGTAGAGCGTAGAGATTACTGTTGCTTGCATTCAGGTGGCCTCTCACCTTGTTGACCCTCACCAACTATCTGAGATCTCCCTCCCTTCTGCAGTCCAAACAAAGAAAAAGCAAACGATTATCACATTTGTCACAGACATAGACACAACTACAATATGAATGAAAATGAATAAAGTGATCCAAGAGCTTGTCTACTCTCTGCTGTGTCATTAGTGTGTCGTTCTCAAAGTCACGCATAACTACCTAACTACATATTCATGCTTTGTTAGTCTACAGGCTACTATATGATTCATGGACTTCTAGAGGCTGCATTTCCTATATATATTCTAGAGTTTCATGACTATGCTCAGCCTGAAATTTCTTGTGTTTCTTGATAACGACTTTCAAGGATTGCTCGAGTGTTTGATTATTCGGCAGGAATTTTGGGGTTTCAATCAAATAAAAA
This sequence comes from Camelina sativa, assembly GCF_030686135.1. Taxonomy (NCBI): domain Eukaryota; kingdom Viridiplantae; phylum Streptophyta; class Magnoliopsida; order Brassicales; family Brassicaceae; genus Camelina; species Camelina sativa. The sequence continues at coordinate 6,489,145 of NC_141889.1, forward strand.
ATTTTTAGCTTGAAAATGTCGGTTACATACCTTGTTTCCGATTGATGGCTGCATAAAACATTTAAGCGAATTCAATTGATTAGTAAAAACTAAACTGGCAGGTAAATTTTAACAAACAAAGGAGACAAAGTACTTGGGGCACTGTATACCTTCTTTTTGGTCTTGCTTTCTTCCTCATCCTCCTCATCCTCATCACCATCTTCGTCTTCCTCATCCTCTTCATCATCCTCATCAATGTCATCTTCTTCGTCATCATCTAATTCAAAGTCATCGGCTTCCACAGCCTCACCAGTAAACCATGAGACGGCACGAGGGATAATTTTTTCCCGGATTGTAGATCTGCAGAAAGGAAGAACTACTTGTGATCAGAATACTAATGAAGGGACCATGCTATTTGCAGCTGATAAAGTAGATCAATGACTCAAAAAGCAAACTCAGAACCCAACAGAATAAGTAAGGAAAGGAAAGGACGAACCCAATGTCATAATCTTGTTCCATCAGATTTTGAAGGTCCTCAGCCTGCATCACAGAATGGGAGGCATTACTAAATACGTAAACTAAAAAAGATGACAGATCTTTCTAAAAATCGTTATCTTACTCTTTCCTCGTCGATTTCTTCATCTTCATCTGGGACTTGTGGAGGACTGAAGAAGTTAAAGAAGCTTGCGCAATCTTCTGTTTTGATGATTGGTTTGGCATTCTTTGAACCTTTCTTAGGCTTCTTCTTAAGAATCTTCTGAGTTAGGCACTTTCCAGGATACCAATCAATTTCTGTCCTGAAACGAAGGGAAAAAAAAAGAAAGAAATCAATATAAGTAAAGAAAATTGTCTACAGCTCAATGCAGCCAGTTAAGCAGAATGTACTTAGAGTACACAATATATGAAGGAGAGAATAAGCAGTTACCCTATAGCCTTCTCAAGTAGTGGCTCATCTTCATCAATCATATGATAAGACTTTGTCAAAACGGTGTTTTTAAAATACGGATTGGAGTCGAATAAAAACTCAAGTTTGAATCCTTTAGGTTCTTCAACCTTGCACCACTTAATATCTTTAAGATAGTTGAGAGCTCCTTCATCACGCTCTGTGACCTGGCATGTAGGACAATAAGCTATACTCATTTTCCATGGTTATGACTGGAGTATTTATAAAATAAACAACAAAACTGCATATAGGCTAACCTCCTCAGAAGTAACTTCATTATTTTTCAGGGCAGTCAGCCAGAAACTTGGAACTCCTTTCTCTGGATGGAATACATAGAAACATGTTAAAACAAACCAAAATGATAATAAAACAAACAAACAAACAAAGAAGACAATTGTGTTCATTAAGTTACCTTCTGCAGTTTTTTCGTCTCCTTGGTCGACCTTCGTATCCTCTGGAGCCAGTTCAACTTCAACAGTTCCATTCACAATCTCATAACGCTGTGCCATTACAAGATGACAAGTACAATTCATGATTTTTAGATACATATATAAACTAAAAGATTAGTAAAACATAAGCAACAAGAGTATAAACAGATTCCCAATGATTTTCATTGCTTTGGTTTAGTTAGATGGTTTGAACTACCACGAGCTCACCAAAAAAAAAAAAATTACCTTGGAATACAAAGGCTGGTACAATGTTTCATATTTAGCTTCAAGAATAGCTCTCGCCTCACGGAACTTTGCCTCTAGTTCATCATGTTGGCTCTGCGTGGAAACAAGTCATCAGTAATAATCAAAAACGCAACACCTTACTTTTGAAACCAAAATCAAATCAAATAGCTTGGAAAAAATAAAATGTGAAAGAAATTTCGCAAACCTGAATATCTCTCAAGGCATCAACACGCTTTCTCACATTAGGAGTGAGATTCTCGAGCACATCAGAACGCTGAGCAGCCAGATTCTGCAGCTTGTTCTGTAAAATAAACATATTTATAAACAAACAACTAAAATAAATACAGAACCCATAAACTACCATTACATATACAACAGATACAGACTCTAAATAGACACTCTGAGTAAAGGTAACTCAAAATCCTTCATTATCATTCAATAGCAAGCCTAAACGACGGGTTTTTTTTTTTTAGAAGAAGAATAAAAAAAAAAAAAAAACTAACCTTAAGAGCGTTCACAAGGCCAACTCTATCCTCGCCTTGAAGAGCTGAAACAGCAAAAATCAAATAAAGAGTCAGAACCACGAGTCACGACGACGAAAGTAGTGAATTGAAAACAGAGGGAATTAGGGTTTAAGCAGCTCTGGCAAAAAAGAAGCGCAGAGGAAAAATTAAACCAACCAGCAGTAAGATTGGCGACGCTGAATTTGTTGTCCTTGTCGTTGCTCATTGTTTTTGAAGATTTGGAGACGAAAAAGGTTTTTGAAAGTGAGAGATAAGAAAGAGAGAGACGTTTCAAGGAGAAAAGCAGACGAAGGGTTTTTGGGTGGCGACTCTCTTTTAAAACCTTAACCCTTAAATCTCTCTCTCTCTCTTTCTTTTACTCCCCGAGAAGAGGCCTCTCGCACCAAATTATTAAACCTAGTGTAACTGCCATTTTAGTTTATTTACTATTTTTTCAGTTCTCGATATATATCAGATTTTTCAAAACAATTTCGAAACCAAAATATAGAAATGCAAGTTATTAAACTTTGATTTCTACAAAAAGAAAAGACTAATTATGCCAATAACCTTAAATTAATATATATATATATATTAAAAAACAATTAAAATACTAAAAGAGAATGTATGATTTCTAGACTCTTGAAACAAAACAAAAAAAAAAACTCCAATTGCAAAACAATTTAGGTTTTCTTTTATATATTGGGTCTACTAAGTACTAACTTCGCCAAGGCCCATTTTAAAATAGATTCTCCCTTGTATTGTATGAGTCTTCCAAGCCCAGTAGTTCCAGTGACTACTATATATTCACAAGCCAGAGAGTTTGGTGTAGCTCACCCCGAGTTCAAACGAACTCTATTTACCTAATTGAATTATACCAGAAAAAAAAAAACTTGAGACAAACTCAAGCTAATCAGATAACTGTACATTCACCCTACTAAAAGCAAAAAGAAAAAAGCTCCCACTTAGAAGAAACATTTTATAGCTTTTACGTCACGCGTAGCAAACACACCCTGGTAAAAAAGTGGTAAGTGGTCAATCTTTTCATATCCTTTATATACCCATTAAAAGAATCAAATAAACTCTGTTTTTTTTTCCACCCTTAAAAAAGCAAGGAAACAATACTCTCAAAATGTAGACATGTTAATTCTAAAACCGGTTCTAGGTTTAGTTGTTAATTCAGTTCGAGGTCACTAATCACTATAGTTGAGCTTGAGCGGTGATTTGGTGAGCGGTTTGGTTAACTGATTAGTAGTAACCAAAGATTAGAAAACCAAACCGAACGGAACCAGAACGATGAATAAAAAAATAATATATTAACATATCATTACCCACAACTGCAAGGGAATTAGGAAAGAGGAGGAAAAAAAAAAAAAAACTCAAACTTTAAGAAAAACATCCTCATCGTTTTGTGTCCATCGAATCGAAAGCTCTTCTTTTTATCTTCTTTATTCAATTCATTCTTGAGAGGAGAGAGAGAGAAGAGCATTAGAGGGAGAAACACAACATTTCTTTTCTAAAATGGAGTCTTTTCACCAGATCGAGAGGACGATGAAGATGATGATTTCTGGGTTTTGATTCCGCGGCGAAAAAAAAATCGTTTTTTTTCTTTCAAATCAGTAATTCTCATTGTTTGCGTGATCTTCTGGGTTTTGTTTCTGGATTGCTGATGCGGCTGATTCTGATGGGTCCTCGTCTTCCGTCTTATTGAATCTGCGTCTGGGTTGAGATTGCAATTAGGGTTTCCTTCTTTTGGGGTTCGTGGTTATTAATTGATGGAGCCTCGTGTTGGCAACAAGTTTCGGCTTGGCCGGAAGATTGGTAGTGGCTCGTTTGGGGAGATCTATCTCGGTTCGTCACTCTCCCAAATCTTCGTCTCTTTTTTCTTGTTTGGTATTCACGAATTCGTATAGGTGGTGCTCCTCTCTTTAACATTGTTGTTAACTTGTGATTTTTTTCAGGTACTAATATTCATACCAATGAAGAAGTGGCTATCAAGCTTGTGAGTTCTTGTTTCTGTTTTGTTTGATCATGTTCAGTATGTTGATAGCTGAGGATTGAATCTCTTTTGTTTTTTTTTTTTTTTCTGTTTTCCAGGAAAGTGTGAAGACAAAGCATCCACAGCTGCTCTATGAATCCAAATTATACAGGATTCTACAAGGGGGAAGTAATGATTCTTAGCTTCTAAAAAGTCTTTATTTCTGATAATGGGTTTGTGATTTTTGTTCTGTTTCTTATGACCTTTCTTTTGCCTTTCAAACTTTGGTAGCTGGTGTTCCGAATGTGAAATGGTTTGGTGTTGAAGGTGACTACAATGTTTTGGTGATGGACTTACTAGGACCGAGTCTTGAAGATTTGTTCAATTTCTGTAGCAGGAAACTTTCCTTGAAGTCAGTCCTCATGCTTGCAGATCAAATGGTACAAACCTCTTTGTCTTTTTTATGTGACTCCTTTCTCTCATTTGCTCGTCTATCTTTCAGTAAAAACTGACTTCTTTTCTTCCTTTGGTTTTGTGTGTTAAGATCAACCGTGTTGAGTTGTTCCATTCAAAATCTTTCCTTCATCGAGACCTCAAGCCAGACAATTTCCTCATGGGCCTTGGAAGGCGTGCCAACCAGGTTTATCATCTTATGTTGTAACTATATCCGTCTGATCTTATTTTAGTTCTGGTGACATCACTGGATTGAGTACGTTTATTCCTTCTCTAAGGTATACATCATCGACTTTGGTCTCGCTAAAAAGTACAGGGATAGTACAACACATCAGCACATTCCATACAGGTGAGGCGATATCCTTGTATTAGCTCTTGGATGTTCTTCTTCCTATGAATCCTCTTTCATATGTTTCCCATTTGCAGAGAAAATAAGAACCTGACAGGAACTGCGAGATATGCTAGTATGAACACTCACTTGGGAATTGGTAAGCTCGGCAAGACCTGCTTGATAATTTATGTGTTCCAGTTCCTCTCCTAATGTGTTTTGGTATCAAGGTTTGATACTCATCTGCTGTCATTTGTTTTCTGCATTGTGAACCTGAAGAACAAAGTAGAAGAGATGATCTCGAGTCTCTTGGTTACATCCTTATGTACTTCCTCAAAGGAAGGTGAGTTTATGCTACATTGCCTAGCTTCATTTTTGACCCCTGACTCCTTCATTTTGATGACGTGTGGATTATCTTGGTGTTTTAGTCTTCCATGGCAAGGGCTGAAAGCTGGAACCAAAAAACAAAAGTATGAGAGGATTAGCGAAAAGAAAGTTTCTACATCCATTGAGGTAATTCCCTTTTTCACAAGTATGCTGCTTTCTGACTCACATTTGTGTTTCCCCTTAAGATGATTCTTATATGATCGCGCCTTGCAGGCATTATGTCGTGGTTACCCGTCTGAATTTGCATCCTATTTCCACTACTGTCGGTCACTTCGTTTTGATGATAAACCAGATTACGCTTATCTCAAGAGGATATTTCGAGATCTCTTTATACGTGAAGGTTTGAGATTTTCTTCCCTTTGAACGAGCCAGTCCACAACTTCTTAGCCCAATTCATTTCCTAACAGGATTTCATTTCTCTGTCGCAGGGTTTCAATTTGATTACGTGTTTGACTGGACCATCTTGAAGTATCAACAATCACAACTAACCGCACCCCCATCTCGTTCCATCGTAAGTATAACTGAAGCTCTTGGTTAATCTATCACTTTTAGTTGGGAATTTTCTGATCAGAGTCTCATCTGCCGCAGAATCCGGCGGTTGGGACTAGCGCGGCATTGCCTCCGGGCATATCCAACATGGATAGATACACAGGTAAAATTCCCAGATGTGCACTTATCACTCAAAAGTAAATCTCAATCCTCTGCACAGAAGTTATAGTATCAAACATTATTTTGTTTTTCATTGTGTATCCAAGGCGAGGAAGAAGGGAGACCGCATATGGAATCATCTCGACGGAGAGTTTCAGGCGCTCTTGAGAACTCTGCGAATCTTTCAAACCAACCGACATCGTCAAGTGCTAGAGACTCCATGGTATGAATTGCTCCTGCACTTGTTATCTCTTATATGACCTGGAAAAAGAATGTGACTTTGAAAGTATTCAACTTTGCTTTTTGGATGTAGATACCGAGCTCCTCGTTGTTTGCACAGTCAGCAGGATCATCGAGGAGAGTAGCAGCGGTAAGTGGCAGCCGGGACAATTTTCCGGGAAGCGAGGAGTTTCAGAGAAGCCGTGCAGGTGACGTCAGCCGTGGTGCGATTCCAAGGAACACTCCGGTGGAGATTGCGAAGAGGTCTTCTTCCTCCACAAGAAGACACTACGAATCAGCCATTAAAGGCATAGATAATCTTCAAGTCTCCGACGAACACCACCCCCACTGATACAATAATTTGTACTCTACTTGGTCAAGGACCATTTTTCTTCTTCTTCTTTTTTTTCATCCATGACAGACACTACGAAAAATTTGAATACAGTTTGATTGATCCACATGAACTTGGTCTACTCTGCACTCTTCTTCACTACGATATCAAATTGGTAGGGGGGCACTATATTGAATATCTATAAATATGGGGTTAAACGCAATAAATTAAAAATAAAGATGCACAAATGCAAAATTTTCAAGGCTGGTTTTGCAATTTCATCCGATCCGGTTCAGCTCAATTCTTCCTTCACACAGTCTTTCTTCGTCTATGCTTCTCTTTCCTCCTCGAGTAGCGAGCGCTTACTCACTGGAGCCCTAACCTGAGTTGACGATTCCCGTAATTGAAGTTTCTATTCGACAAAATCATCGGTGAGTTTTTTACGCTGCCGTCTTCATCTTCATTATCCGTGAGATCTATTTTGATCACCGATGGTTTGTTTTTTTTTCCATGAATTCGCTTGCCTTTAAATATATAGGAATAACGAATCCACAGTTAGAATGCTCAATCGATCTCTGGTTTTTTGTGTCAAATCGATTCCGATTTAGCTATGGTGCTGGAAGATTTGACAAAATTCATAGCTAAGTGCACTGATGATTTGGTTTTTGATTTCTTGTAATGCTCATAGTTTTATTACTACTTACTGTTAATGCTAGGAAATGGGAGACGACAATTCACCTCCTGACTCTTTGAAAGAACAAGAAGCTGATCAAAATGCTCAAGAAAACGCATTAGCTGTGGACGATGCTTCACTGGAAACTATAGTCCGACGATTCCAAGACTCCATGTCGGTGGAAAAAACGCACAAGTTCTGGGAGACTCAACCTGTTGGGCAGTTCAAAGATTTCGGTGACACGAGTCTACCTGAAGGTCCTATTGAGCCTGCAACTCCGTTGTCTGAGGTCAAGCAGGAGCCTTACAACCTTCCTGCTGCTTATGAATGGACAACCTGTGATATGAAGTCTGATTACGTTTCCTCGGAAGTTTACAACCTTCTTAAGAACAACTATGTCGAGGATGACGAGAATATGTTCAGGTTCAATTATTTGAAGGAGTTTCTGACTTGGGCTCTGCGTCCACCTGGTTATTATCAGAGCTGGCATATTGGAGTCCGTGCCAAGACTTCGAAGAAGCTTGTTGCTTTCATCAGCGGTGTGCCAGCTAGAATCAGGGTGCGTGATGATGTTGTGAAAATGGCGGAGATTAATTTCTTATGCGTTCACAAGAAGCTCAGGTCTAAGAGACTTGCACCTGTCATGATTAAGGAGATTACGAGGAGGGTTCACTTGGAGAATATATGGCAAGCAGCTTATACTGCAGGGGTTGTACTTCCGACACCAGTTGCGACCTGCCAATATTGGCACAGGACCTTGAACCCGAAGAAGCTCATTGATGTCGGATTTTCAAGGCTTGGTCCAAGAATGACAATGAGCAGAACCATAAAACTGTACAAGTTACCAGATGTACCAGTTACTCCTGGATTCAGGAAAATGGAACCCTGCGATGTCCCTGCTGTAACACGGTTGCTCAGGAATTATCTTAGTCAGTTTCTCGTTGCGACTGACTTTGATGAGAATGATGTTGAGCACTGGCTTCTCCCAAGGGAGGATGTTGTGGACAGTTATCTTGTAGAGAGCCCGGAAACCCATGATGTTACTGACTTCTGCAGCTTCTACACTCTTCCTTCAACTATCCTCGGCAACCCCAATTATACAACACTGAAAGCTGCATATTCATACTACAATGTGGCCACCCGCACCAGTTTTACTCAGCTGATGAATGATGCTCTAATAATCGCCAAACAAAAGGGTTTTGATGTATTCAATGCATTGGATGTCATGCACAATGAGAGTTTCCTAAAAGAATTGAAGTTTGGTCCAGGAGATGGGCAGCTTCACTATTATCTCTACAACTACCGTTTAAGAGACGCCTTAAAACCATCGGAACTTGGGCTGGTACTCTTATGAGCTCACATATTGTTTTAATGTTCAATTAGAATCAGTAAGTTGGAGTTTTGGGTTTTCTCTTTATATCTAATGTCAACAGTCGTTATTTCTCTTATTTCCTCTGAACCCATTCCCCAAGTCTCATGAGATACTGATGCTTATCTAATCTTTTGGCAATGTGAAATTTGAATTTTCTGCAAATTTAATAGAAACAGTTCTCAGGTTTCTAGTCATTCTCATGCCATTTCATCTGATTCCCATGTTTTATGGTTTTGCTTTTGTATTCTCCATGACCTCTCTTTAGCTATATTCTGCACTTTAAACTTTAACCATGGTCATTAATTGGTACGCATCAGCATCTATACTGCTCTGTTTTGTTTCTAAAGTTACATGTTACAGGCAGCAGTGGAACGGCCATGCAGCTGGCATGTTGGTCAAGTCTTCTCCAACTCCTAACTTAACATTTCTCTCGCATAATAATTAATATTTATTGTCTTTATGTCCATAATTGACAGAGGGCTCGTAGCTCTCATATCAATTTGGAACGAAGCGCGGCAAGCAGTACAGCTCTTTATTTGGTTGATCGTTTTCTAGTGCATCCCACCATTTCTCACTACAGTAAACTGTTGGCAAGTTCATTTGGACCGTCTCCTGAAATGGCAGTTTCTTCACTTTGGGGCAATTTGTGATGACTAAAGTTTCTAGTTTCTGGAAAGACAATTGATATGGAAGTATGCTTCTTACTTCTGGGAGATCCCTAAATGTCAAAGTCTTCAGGGCTGGAAACGGTGCTGGATCGTCAACAGATGGACTCTCGTGTTCAGTTATCAATTCCTCTAGCTCTCTGCAGTCTAACAGGTCAATCACCTCTAGCTTTGGGAGCCGCGAAACCCATGAGACGTTCTTCAGCTTGTGGCAGTGTGAAATGTTAATGCAACGGACATTCCTCAGACACTCTTTGCTTACAGAATTTCCCCACACTCTGCTTAATGTTTGGAGGCTGTTTAAAGTCAGAACCTCTAGACTTGGAAGCCAATCATTTTCGACATCTGTGGGTGTAATCAGGTACTCCAAGTCATGGCAACTTTTTATGCTAAGTCTTCTCAAGCTCCTACCATGGTTAGCAAGTGATGGGAGATTGAGGTGAAGGAGACCATTGCACTCTTCAACGTGCAGATGCTGTATGCAATTATGCAAGGCGCCAACCGCGTAGAGAGTTTTTAGGGTCTCCAGTGAGAGAACAGTGATACCGAGTGTGGTTAGATTCTCCATATATTCCAAGTCTGCAAACCTGAGTTCTTCTACCACATCTTCTCCAAAGCTCTGCAGTTCCCAACCCGCGTAACTGTAATACAAGTTTAGAACCTCGAGCTTGCTCAGCCAACATATGGAATCTCGTGGGATCGTCTGGAGGAACTGAGTTCTTTGTAGGTCCAGATGCTTCAGCTTTCTAAGATTCCCAAGCTCCTGGGGCAATACACTTATCTTTGTTCCTGACATAGACAGATGATACAACTCCACCAAATACTTAATAGACAACGGAATCTCAGTGATACTTGTGAAAGACAAGTCCAAGACCCTGAGAAAAGGCATATGCCTGAAAAAGCCTGTTGGAATCTTCTTCATAAAGCTGTTCTGTTGGAGCATCAGTGTTGTCAGATTCGGGCATACAGGTTTTTCAGGCAAGGTTTGAATTCTGTTATCTAACAGTGAAATCACCAACGCTTGTCGCCAGTTTTCTGCTTTAGGGGCATCAGTAAGTCCCATGCTAGGCTCTACTAAGATCAGCTCCTTATAAGTCCCCTGTTCAGATGCCATCCACAGTGCAAAGCTTCTGACCACATTATGCATCTTCATCTGTGTTTTCTCATCCCCGGTTTCCAACAAACACGCCGCTTTCAGATCCCCAATCAGAAAATATCCCTTGTAAATGGTGTTAACGCCACGGGAACTGGTGAGAAACCCTTCTCCGACCCAGTACTCAACAAGCTGTTCGATCTCTATAGAATGTTCTTCTGGGAATAAAGCGCAGTACAAGAAACAAGACCGGAGCAGATCACTCTCGAGATTGTCGTAGCTGAATTTTAAAAGGGCAAATACATAGTTCATACCCTTCATTTCTGCTGGAAATCTAGTCAGAACTTCACTAGCGTGGATCCACTCTTCTTCGGTCTCTCTGTGAGCCATGGCTCCTCCTAAAGTGACCAATGCGAGTGGCAATCCTCCACATTTACTCACTATAATCTCAGCGAGCCGGCGAATCGACGGTGACTCCAAGATATCTTTTCTCCCAACTTATCACAGAAGAGCTCCCACGCGTATTGCTTCTCCAGAAAGTCCACTCTCAACTTGCAATCCGCACCCATAATGCTGCATAATGCCATAGACCGTGTTGTGAACATAACCTTGCATTTGTTTTCCCTGTCAGGTCGAGGAACTCCAGTTTTCTGCAAGTCTATCTCTTCCCAGGCATCATCGAGCAGCAACAAGAACCGTTTCTGTTTCAAAGCTCTGTGTATCTTCAAAGCTCTTTGTTCCCCGGTCTCTTTCTCGCCCCAAGATAAACCCAACTGCGCTCCAACAGCTTGCTGAATTGTACACTCGCCGAATTCCCTGGACATCGTAACCCATATCAGAAGATCATACGGATGGCCTTTTGTGACCAGCTCGTTGTTAATGCTCTGCATTAAAGTTGTCTTCCCAACCCCACCGGGTCCATAAACCCCGATGATTCCTCTTTCTTCTTCTTCACTTAGTAAATCCAAAACCTGTTCTATCATCGTGGTAATTCCGACCACGCACTTGATCGGTATCTCCCTACAAGTCACTTGAATTGACCCGCCATCTGTTTCTATATCTTTGGAGCGTTGTCTCAGCTCACCGATGGACTTCAGTGTCGCAGAAACCTTCTTGCACAGTTTGTAGTCGGCACAACCGAAACAACCGAGGCATCTCCTTTGCATATTCGTCCGCTGTTCCCGACGTCTAAACCTCGTTAAAATTGAGGCTGTTTTAGACTCCGTTTCTTGCACCACACTAAGCCACTCTCTGGCACGATTTGAGCAGCTTCGTCCCTCTAGATCGTCCTGTTGGATCCGTAACTTCAGGTCATCACGTGTGGCCTTCAAATCACCGATAGCTGTTTCGAGTTCAGTGATGGCTTGTCTAAGATCAACCTTAACTCCTCTTCTCTCTGCCATATTCATAGATTCACACAACCCCTGAGCTAAACCCACTAGTAGGGATGAGATGAAATCCATTTCGATGATTTCTCTTGCTGTATCTTTACTTTGTCTGAGCAAACTAACTAATAGTTAAATTATTAGCTTCTCATGGTGATCGATCTGCTCATAGAGAAGATGAGGTTTCGTTAGTTGACTCATAAAGTCAAGTCAACGGTAATAATGCTGTCTGAACGCTGAAGTGACTTAGTCCAAGAAACCATGAGTAGATTTGAACCTTTGCTTAATCCCTTCCTGGAAATGTTCAAGGCCCGATAACAAGTTGGCCCTCTAATAAGAGTCCTTTATTTACTATAGGTTTATTTTGGTCAACAATTCCAAATAGATCTAAGACATTAATAAAAGTCCTCACTCCTTATAATGGTGTGACGAGATTGTGGGCTCATAAAAGATGGAAAAGAAAACACAAAACTGAAGAGTTGAAAATAGAGAATGGAAGCAAGAGTGTTGTATGTTGCATATGAGAAAGAACTCATCAAGTAGTATGTTTCACCAAAAATGGGAGACATCGAGAACTTGAATGGATGTAATCATATACCACTTTACACCTTATTTAATTATTTTGTTAATGGGGTAATAATATAGGTAGTTAGGTACCGTTCATTTGAATTAGTTCTGTTTTTTTTTTGGTTACAAGTTTAACAACCCAACTACGTTGCCCTCAATCGCAAGGAAAGCTAACCACATATAGATATAGACATGGCGATGTGTTTTTCTTTACAACATGTTGTAATAACTTGTAAAAAGAGTAGATGATTGGTTCATTACATTTGAGGTAGGTGTCTTGTGGGAGTATTTTGTCTGTTGTCCATCATCATCATCATCATCATCATCATCATCATCATCCAAAGCCCACTTTCACACATTTCTCCAATTTGAATAACAATAATATCATGACACACATTGTCCAAAGAGTACAGCACAAGTGGCATCAAAACATATGGAAACTTTGAATATATACTTCTTCTTTCTTATCTGTCTGTTGAAGAATCCATCTATGAGATATTATACTGATTTAAGAAGGAAAGAAAAAATAAAATAAAGAGAGAGTTTAAAGACAAGATATTTACGGAATTTAATGAGGACGAAGAAGAAAATAATATATAAAAAAAGTTGCTGTCTTTGTCAGTGCAATGAACCTTTTTATTATTTATCAAAAAACAAAAAGAAAAAAAACTTGTTCTTCTTCATCTTCGGCCACCCCAACCCAACTAACAACATCTTAAACCGTACACGTCACCCTCTCTGGTTCCCAAAATCGGACTTTTTCTCAGGTGTACGTGTCGCTCATCCACCGGTTTTTATTCTTGGCTGGTAAAACGTGGGTCCTGTACTCCTATTATACTATTATTCATGTTCTCTTTAGTCTTTTCTTTTGGGTCGTTGCATTATTTATGTCCATTAATCTATCCATTATAAATTACAATAGGAATCATGTTTTTTTTTTCTTTCTAATTTATATCGCGACAACACGATTATGTTTTCTATTATTTCTCTGGTCAAATAAAATATAGAGTGTATATTAGTTTGGTCCAATTAATGGACTTCCATGACCTTGAATCTCTTTTTCTTGAATGACAAAATTGAGAGAAAATAATATTATATTTTGGAAAAGGTTTATATGATTTTTAACATATTTTTTAATATTTCAGCGACTAATCTCTTTTTTGATATTTGTCTGAAACTACAAAGACCAATTTTTTTCAGCTATAGCAGTTCTACTATGTTTTTTTGTATAGATTTTTTAAAAAAAATTATGATTCAAAAATTTTAGATTTGTTTAATCCCATATATAATTTAATGAATAGAATACTACTGCATCAAATGGTTTTGGTTTCCTATGCTAAACAGATTACAAACAATAGTTCTGGTTTTAAGTTTGACCAAAAACGGTTTTCAAAATCAATAATTTTTAAATTATTAGACGAATAATAAGAGGATTCATTCTCTTTAGTTAAATTATTATTATTATTGAGATATTTTACCGGTGGTCTTTAATTGTTTGAGAATATAAAACGCTCGTTTCTTTCTTATCTCTTTGTATGGATTAAGAATTGTTCTTATACTGAAAATGACATTAAATTTTATTTATGTTTGTATGTTTTTATTAGTCTAATGATTAGAAGCTACGAATAATGCTTTGATGTTTATTTATGAAGAAGATTAAAGTATATGACAACAAATAAATGACAAGATTTTAAACTCCGACCACGACACGTCATTTAATGAAAGTCACCTTATAAAAAATATATTAAAAAAAAATTCAATTAAAACTGATGACCTAACTAAAGTTAAAAAAGCAAAACATATTTTGTTTGACAAAACAAAAAGGAAAAGAAACAGAAATGGAAAAACGAAGCATGTGTCTTTTTATCATTATAATAGATTTTTATAATTTCAAGAACGAAACATCTCCCCTTATTACAAAAACTATATAAACCGCTCCTTTATATTATATATATAAGTGTACATAAAATAGTAGATTCGAAGCAAATTGTTGCATTAAGCATTTTAGCCTACCCCCCATTATTTTCCTCTTTCCTTTGTCTTTTTAATCTGAAAGAAGAAGAACACAAACCAAATTTTAGAACAAGTCTTCCTTTTATTTCCAACTATAACGAGATATCTAGATTCATCTATCTATCTATCTTCTAGATTACATACACCTACAAAAATTACCCACAATCCAGGATACCCCCCCCCCCCCCCCCCTCCTTAACAAAATTCAACTCTTCTTTTCTCTCTATGTGTTGTGATTTTCCCGGGAAAAATCTTCATGCGCTTGTCTTTGCTTTCCCTTTTTTCATAAGAGTCATGTGTTTCTTGTCTTCCTAACTATACCTTCTCTTTCAGACATCTTCAGTTTTGTTCCATTGGAGCTTTAGTTTATCTCCTAATAGATTCACCACAGACAAAAAAAAAAAAGATCAAACCTTTACCTAATTTTTTCATTAATGGAAGAAGTATCATCATCGATCGCTGGTCCTTTCAGACCATTCTCCGAAACCCAGATGGATTTCACAGGGATCAGGTTGGGTAAAGGTTACTGCAGCAGCAACCAACAACAATACTCAACTCAAGGCTCCGAGAACGGAGGAGATCTAACCTCATGCTCTGTTTCCGCGTCTCACGGTTCTGAATCTAGGAAAGTTTTGATTTCTCGGATCAATTCTCCTAATTTGAACATGAAGGAATCAGCAGCTGCTGATATAGTCGTCGTTGATCCCATCTCCGCCGGAGATGGGATCAACAACAACGCCTCAGATGTTCAGAGGGAGAAGAAGATGATAAGCAGAACAGAGAGTAGGAGTCTGTTCGAATTCAAGAGTATTCCTTTATACGGTGTGACTTCGATCTGTGGAAGAAGACCTGAGATGGAAGATGCTGTCTCCACGATTCCAAGGTTCCTTCAATCTTGCTCTGATTCGTTGTCAGATGGTCGTTTCAATCCTCAGTCAACTGCTCATTTCTTCGGTGTTTACGACGGCCATGGCGGTTCTCAGGTATAAAAAAGATTGGATCTTTCGATTTGGGTTTTACCAAATTTTGCAAAGAGTCTTGATTTGGTTGTGTTATATAGGTAGCGAACTATTGTAAAGAGAGGATGCATTTGGCTTTAGCGGAGGAGATAGCTAAGGAGAAACCTATGCTCTGCGATGGTGATACGTGGCTGGAAAAATGGAAGAGAGCTCTTTTCAATTCTTTCTTGAGAGTTGACTCGGAGATTGAGTCTGTTGCCCCGGAGACGGTTGGGTCAACGTCTGTGGTCTCTGTCGTTTTCCCGACTCATATCTTTGTTGCTAACTGCGGTGACTCTAGAGCCGTTCTTTGCCGCGGGAAAACTGCGCTTCCTTTATCCGTTGACCATAAAGTAAGCTTATAAAGACTCAAGATCTATTGTTAGATTCTGTTGTGTTGTGCTCAAGATGTTTAGTTTGGGAGTTTTATGAATCCATGTTTCTGATGTATGTTTTGTATTGTTATGTGTGTAGCCGGATAGAGAAGATGAAGCGGCGAGGATTGAAGCCGCGGGAGGGAAAGTGATCCAGTGGAATGGAGCTCGTGTTTTTGGTGTTCTCGCCATGTCGAGATCAATTGGTAAGCTTTCTTTATGTTTCTTCACCCTAAAGATATCTTGAAATAGAAACCTTTTTTGCTTATGAATTTGTGAATTTGCAACAGGCGATAGATACTTGAAACCGTCAATCATTCCTGATCCGGAAGTGACGGCTGTGAAGAGAGTTAAAGAAGATGACTGTCTGATTCTTGCGAGTGACGGGGTTTGGGATGTAATAACGGATGAGGAAGCGTGTGAGATGGCGAGGAAGCGGATTCTCTTGTGGCACAAGAAAAATGCGATGGCTGGGGACGCGTCGTTGCTCGCGGATGAGCGGAGAAAGGAAGGGAAAGATCCCGCGGCGATGTCCGCGGCTGAGTATTTGTCAAAGCTGGCGATACAGAGAGGAAGCAAAGACAACATAAGTGTGGTGGTGGTTGATTTGAAGCCTCAGAGGAAACTCAAGAGCAAACCCTTGAACTGAGGCAGAGAGGGTCCTTTTTCTTAATTTTTTAAATTGAATATGGGTCTCTCAAAAGAAATATTTACTATTAATTTGTGCTTATTGTTAAATTATTATTTTTTAACTAACAAGCTTTATGAGGTAATGCAGCTTAATGTGTTAAAAGCTCATTATCTTGACGTTCTAAAAAGCCCCTTGTATTTTTCCTCCCGGGCTAATTGTAATATGGTTACAACATTCAATAAGATGTAGTATTACGGAAATTGAAAGATATATTACTGTCCAAAACACAAATTGTAGATGTGTATAGTGGAAAGTAGTACACAAGTAAATCGAATTTTGTAGATTTTAGTATTTTATAAAGTCAAAAGACAAAACATGCATGTTGTAAATTTTGTCTTTCCATAAGATCTATTCTAGTGGATATGAACTAGAACTTGGTGGTAAAAAAGATTGCTCAAACTCGGTTCTTCTAGTTAGCAAGTGGGGGAATCAAAGATCCTGCTTTGGTAAAGTAAGCGGAGAGATTTGCATCTTCAAACATATTCACGAACTTGTGTTCCTATTCACCAGAAAAATTGCAACAATACACAAGTCGTTAAAGGTAATCCAAGACATATTAGTAGAAGAAAGACACAAGAGTCTTTGTAAGACTACGCACCAGAAGCTCCGTTGCAGATTTTCTGTCTCTTGGATCTTTTTGTATACTACACAAGTTAAAAGCATCAATTTCAAATGGCCTACTTGTTACATAAAACAAAGAATGAGACGAAACGGTTCCAAAAATTATCTGTGGTCTCACCATTGCGAGATGAAGGAGCAAAACTCTGGAGAAAACAGATGGGAAGGTGCACTAGGAGGTGCAGTTTCAACAATGGCGTCCACGAGCTCGTACACGCTACTCCATACCTTCTTGTTTTCTGGAGGAGTATACGGGAATTTACCCGTTGCACATTCGAGTAAAACCAGTCCTAAGCTCCATATATCGCTCTTGCTACCGTAATAACTTCCATTTCCGTTGATTCTCTCTGGCTGCAAAACATGGTAATACCGTAGTTCATATAAGTCTCGAAACTGAGTAATGTGCCTATACTGAGTGTTATGAGGTGAATGTAGGAGACTTACAGACATATAGTGGTATGTGCCCACGAAAGAATTAGCTAGACTGCTCGTGCTTGTCAAGATCTTGCTGACACCAAAGTCTGTGATTTTGACTTCACCTCTATGATTGATTAGCAAGTTTGAAGGCTTTAAGTCCCGATGAATGATTCGCCTGTCATGGTGAATATAGCAAAGACCTTGTAGCACCTGCGTAATATATAGTAGAGAAGAAAGAGCCTTAGTTATGTGCTTTTTCTTACAGAAACGGATAGAGATGTTTTTAAAGATTTAGCGTAGAGTACTCGCTTGCAGATGGCAGCGAGCATGTTTTCAGGAACTTTTTCGACTTTCTTTAACAAGTCGGCAAGGGATCCACCATCCATGAACTCCAATATGATCGAAACGAGACCGTTATGGTAGAAAGACTGATAACATGAGACAAGATATGGACATTGAGAGCTCAAGTTAATCCTAAGCTCCTGAGAAATCGCTTTACATGTTGATTCTTCTGTGTTCACTTGAATGACCTGAAACATATTATGAATCTTGAGAGAAGGAAGACACTCGGGGAAAAAGAAGGCAACATAAATACAACAACATGTAAACAGCAAAACAGAATGGAATATGGAATCGGACCTTGAGAGCGAAAAACTGTTGAGTGAGTTTGTGTTTCACCAACTGGACATTACCACTGTTTCCTTTGCCAATGACTTTGATCACTTCTAGATCTCCCAAACTCAATTGGTTGTCCAAGGGCTCAATAGGAGGTGGCTGTATGTAGCAAAAACAAAAAGAAAACATAAAATTCATGGAGAGTGAGATCTATCAACTTCAAGAAGCATAAATGAACAAAAACTTACAGCTCCTGGTTCAGATTGAGACACGATCTGGATTCCATCTTTATTCACTCTAAGGTCTCCATCCTTGAATGTTCCACTCTGTGTTCTATCCATTTATTTTACAATGTCAGAATAACAATCACTATAGTCTAAGTGAACACTGTAGGAATCACTTTATGGTGTGAACAACAAATCCTAAAAACAGACTTCTGATTCACCAAATTTGATGTAAAGTTTAGAATCCTAACAAGAAATCTAAAATTCAAAAGGACAGGATCTGAAGAAACATTAGCAGATAATACCCTAAAATAAAGAATCCAAAGAGAGAGAGAGAGAGAGGAAGAGAGTTTACAAGAATTTGGAGATGGACTGTTCAGGAGGAGGGAGAGAGATGGGATTAGGGATCAAGCTGCCTCTGTTCATGGTTTGTAAGATCAAAATCGTTGAAACAGAGTAGCAGATAAACACACAAGGTCAGAGATCAGAAGGATAGAGGTGAGAGGAATGACGAACAACAGTAGACGTCGTGTAGCTCATGAGAACGAAGAAGAAGAAGACGAAGACTTTATTGGTAGTTGACTTGTCCTTGACTCATCTCTCTTCCCCCCTTTGAATTGTCTTCTTCTTCCCTTTTTTATTTTTTTTATTTTTTTATGTAATTTGTAATTTTGTCAAGAAAGTTTCTTCCTTTAATTTGGAATCAAAATCATTGCACTCTAAATGTATCTTTAAAGGACAACTTTTTTTGGTGTTCTTAGACTAAATGTATTAGAAAAATAATGTAAGATCGGTAGTTAAGATCTTTTGTTAAAAAGTTAGTTATTGGGAAAACATGTTTAAGATCATAAGATTTAATAATATAATATTCTTAAACATATTACAATTATAAAAACTTATAAAAAAACATTTAAATTTAAAACTTATAAAACTTTTACTAAAATTCAAAATACAATATCAAATTTTTATGAAACAACAAAACATTGTAAATAAAATTTAAAATTTTCATGGTTCGACAAACTAGGTAGTGGTTCAGCTTCACGATTCGACAGACTAGGTAGTGGTTCAGCTTCACGGTTCGACAGACTAGGTAGTGGTCCAATCTCGGTTGATGGTTGCGGTTGATAGTAACAAGTCTCAGCCTCCTCTTCTGAATCGGAACTATAGTCTAATGGGCTGTTTATGCCATCGTCATATTCAGAGAACATGTCTTCTTCAACCTGAAACCAAAACATATATTTAAGTTTCCGAAAACACATAGATAAGTATAACATAAACTAGAGTTAAAACATAAACATAACCCGATTCATTAAAAACATAAACTAGAGTTAAGACATAAACATAACCCGATTCATTAAAAACATAAACTAGAGTTAAAACTAAACATAAACATAAACATAAACATAAACTTAAAACGAACACCATCAGCAGACCCTAAAGCTAAAATAGTTCAGCCATTAGCTTCTTCTTTAGAGCTTTTTCATCTTCATCTATCGTTTCTTTCTTGGCAAGGAGAGTGTCAATAATGGACATCTTTTGAAGTTCTTTCATGCCCTCTAAATCCTTCTTTTTGATCTCCCACATGTGACTAAACCATCGCAATCACCATCACAATAACCAAGCAAACAACACTTTAAAGGCAACTACAATCACTTAAAATCTGTGAATAACCAGTTACTACACAACTACACAAACCACTCAAACATATTTTACAATAGACAAACCAATCAACCATCCCATACCATCACAACTAAAGTTCAGTTTCGTTAATACCATGCGTTAAACCAACCTAGACCGTCGCATACACCATCACAATAACCAAGCAAACAATACTTTACAAGCAACTACTCAAACATATTATACAATAGACCGATCTATCTTTAAGTGATTCAAACCATTAGACTATAGTATTACATATAGTGAGTTTAGACTATGGTCGAACATTGCATTACATATAGTGACTTTGACTTACCTTTTACTTTCGAGTAAGGAATGTTGTTGATGGTGGTCCGATTTAATTTGTCCTGCTTAACCTCACCTACATGCCTCATAAACAAACCAAAATCGATTAATGTTGATTTTCAATACAACACACGCAATGAGATTAGGTTTATAACACACAAAATCGAAACCCTATAATGAATGAGTGTTGCCTATTGAAACCGAAACCCTAAATCGAAACCTAATCGAAACCCTAAATCAAATTTTCCCCAAAATCGAAACCCTATATCGAAACCTAATCGAAACCCTAAATCAAATTTTTCCCAAAATCGAAACCTAATCGAAACCCTAAATCAATTTTTCCCCAAAATCGAAACCCTAAATCGAAACCTAATCGAAACCCTAAATCAATTTTTCCCCAAAATCGAAACCCTAAATCGAAACCTAATTCAGAGATGAGGTTAGGTTTATATCGCTGGAGATTACCTTGTCTATAAAGCCGACGAGACATAGGAGACAGAGAAGACGGCGAGATCTTGAGCTTGGCGAGACATAGGAGATCTCTTGACTTCGCGAGACAGAGGAGACGACGAGAATCAGTGGACACAAGGAAACGAGGAAACGAGGAGACAAGGAGATCGGTTGACTTGGTGTTTCAATGGCCGGAATACACACCGGAAACCGTGACGACGGTGATGAGAACACAAATCTCTCGCCGTTTCGCCGTTTGCGAGAGAAGAAGAAAAACAAAAATTTCGAGACTGAACAAAATGAAAAATGAAACAAAGCTTCAGTTGGAAAATAATTCTTCCCAATCAGAAAGAGACACGTCACACAAGATCAGGTCCAAGAACAGATCTTGAATAAGATCAATAAGGCTGATCTTAAGTCCACTATTCAATTTTTTCATTTTTAAATGGCCTAAGAAAACACCTTTTGATGTCCTAATAAATATGGCCTAACCTCCCCACTTACAAAAATGTTCACATTAGCCCATAATTATAATTAATTTCAATTTTATAATCTTTGTGATTAATTTGCTTCGACGAATGGTCTTCTCTTTTGAATGTGAAGTATATCTACTTTTTTTTATTATATTGTGGATTACTTAAAAGCAGGTTGATTTTATTTAGTCCTAGTACTAATCAAATTGTCATAATGTTACCAAAATCAAATAAAATGTCATAATCACTAGATAAACACCACCATGGATGGAAGAAATCAACTAAAATGATAAAACTGTGAAGTGTTGGTAACTTGTGTCCAGTTGGATTAAACTTACTTTTTTTTTAATCTCTTTTTTTATTGGGCAAACTTTTTTTATTAATGTATAACGTTGCTCTGTTTTTTCTTTTAAAGTAAGCATTTTAATGGATGATGAGTTGATTCGATCTTAAAAACATCATTAATAAGTGTTGTAATCTATAAAATAGACAAATGCTATAGTGGACGAATGGTTTGGTTATATAATTAATAAAAATAGTGTAATCATAAAAAAAACGAATAGTTTGGTTTTAATGTTTTCCAATTAAGCAAAATAGAAAAGAGACAAAACTTGTTTTAGGCAAAAAAAAAAAAAGGAAAAAAAGACTTAATTTTTTTCTTTCTTTCTTCCGCTCTCTACGCATTTAGCACGCTGACGACGAAGTTGAACAAGCAGCAGAACCACCAGAAGAAGACGAAGCACGACGACTCTCTCTCTCTCTCTCTCTCTCTCTCTCTCTCTCGCATCTATATCTTTTGATACGTGATTCATCTGCCCTCTTCTCTTTCAATCAATCTCCTCTCTAGAAATTATATAACCTGGTTAGGTGAGTTCGTCGTTTTCATTTTACTTTCCGGAACGATCTCCGAGAGCTGGATTCATTCTTTTGATGGATTCGAACTGCTTTTTAAAGACTTCTTCAATATATGTATTTTCTTCTTCTTTTTTTTCATGTCAATCACTTAGACTCAGGTTTTTTTTTTTTCATGGTTCTTTTGTGCTGATTTCAATTTCTGTGTTGGGGTTTGATTGCTGCCTAGGGTTTTAGCTGAAACCCACCATCTCTGTTTTCTATACCCTTTTTTTTTTCACCTCCTCAATGGGTTTCCTTGCTGAAAATTCATTTCATAACTGTTTTTGTTTTGTTGCAGAGACAATTTTAAGATTGAGCTTTTGACATTCATCAACGCTCGTCTACATATGGGGGAAAGTAATCATCTTTCACCCTCTTATGTGCTTTTTGTTATCATATTAGTCCTCAAAATCTGTACTTTACTTTAGCTCTAAGCCTCTAATTTGTAGTTTAAAGATCATGAAATTGTGTCCTGTTTTTTTTACCCACAAACTATGATTTCTTGGATTAAGGGAGGAACCAGGCCTTGACTTTATAGATGAGACAACTTAGACTGTCCCTTATCATATCCATCTAGTTTCTCACCTCTTTGGATTTATCTGTTGATTAAGCAGCTGTTAAAGAGAGTGGAGATGCAAGTTCAGAGCTGGTAAAATCCATTGGTGATAAGCATGCCAGTCTAGTCAGACCAGCTGCTAAATATTACTCTGCTCTTAAAGGTACCATCACCATTCACTACACTACATGCCCTTTCTCAATCCATTTTGCGAACACTCTTTTTAAGATGTACACTATTTTTAAGAACTCCTGCAAATAAAATTTGTCTTTTGCTTACCTTTTCCGTTAACTAAGAGACATTGGCTTTGTATGATATTAGATGCTATGGTTTGTGGGAAAGGAAGATATACACTTGTAAAAGATGTGGACGAGGTAGAAAGTGGAGCTTATTATGACAAACCTCTTCCTTGCTTTGGTTGTGGCATCGGATGGTTCTCGTGAGTATGACAGTATTTGTTTTTTTTTTTTTCCGAGTTAAGTCAATGCTGCTTCGCTATAACCAATTCGTTTACTTACTATCTACCTATCCCTCCTTTTACAGCTTTCTCCTGGGGTTTTTGTTCCCTTTCTTGTGGTACTACGCGACATTTCTCTATTTCGGAAACTACTACCGCAAGGATCCTAGAGAAAGAGCTGGCCTTGCTGCTTCCGCAATCACTGTAATGACTCTTTTCTCTTTCTCTCAAACTCTTATCACTTTATACTGAGGAAATGAAGATGAAAATATATGGTGATGTTGCAGGCGATGGGATTCTCCCTCTTGCTACTGGTGATTCTTGTTTTCAGGTGGTTCTAATGGGTTATTACTTATACCGTCGTCATCATATACCATAATCTTGAGATATATATAATGAAAGTCCCATACTGGCCAAAAGGAATAGAGGATGGACTTAGATACTTGTCTGTACATTCGTATATAAACCCTATAATACCTCATCTTTTTACTCAAGCTCTGTATCATTTTCTTCTCGCAATATGCAATTTTTCTTGGTACAAAGAAAAGAGAAAAATAAATAAATAAATAAATCAGCAAAATGGTTGTCTTTCTTGAGCTGATATGAATGTTTTTTCTTACATTTTTTTTTTTTGTTTTTTTGCTCCTTATCAAACCAATGTTTTAACTTTTAAATGAGTAAACTAAAGAGGTAAAAATAAAAATAAATCGGATGATATAAAAAGCATAGTCAAATTTATAAGTGTAATTAAATGATTTAACAATTAACAACGTATATAAATGGAATTGACTAATTGAGGTATACGCGCGTCAAGACTTGTTACGAAATTTCCTGATTGGCCGAAGCTGAAAAAAAAAAAAACAAAGCATCGAAGAGACGAAAGATGAATAAGTTTGGCGGGAAGAAGCCGACGGGAACACCGTCGCTAGCGATGTCAACCGTCGTCGTTGTAGCCTCTCTGCTCGCTGGAGCCTCCGTCGTTCACAATATATACAAACCTGATCTTGTAAGTTGTCTTTCTCTTTTTTTTTTTTTTAATAACGCATGCAACGTGTTCGACGAAATGTCTAGCTGAGCCAAAATTTGTTTAGCTCGCCTCTCACTTGTCTCAGTAATGCTAAATTCTGTGAATCTCCATGGAGAGACATGATCTGAGATTCAGTTCCATTATTTCGTTTGAGTTGCAGAGTTTACCTCAGATCGAAAGCGATGAAGGAGATAAGAAGGAGGAGTCTGGAAACAAAGGTTAATTCTCTTGGTGAGTTTTAAGTTCTGGCATTGCTTCTTTTTTTTTCAGACTCCTCTGAGTTTGAATTATGTCTTTAGACCTCTGTGTTATGTATGAATAAGTTCATTTACTGGATCAGTACCTTTTGGTCCATCCAAAACTCATTACGCGATTGGTGTTGCAATAGATTGCTAATTTTGGATTTCCCCCACACTGTCTAGTTGTTGCTTAATGTATAGATGGCCAACGATAGTGACTTTATTCGTACTGAATAACTATATATGAACTTATGTAAATATATGTAAAGTTCGGTAAAACTGGATTAGATGAAAGTAGAGACGAGGTTTCGAGAAAATAGCATGACCTATGCTATGTATTTAGAGAAAATAACAAGGCAAGTGGTCAATGGTCATGCTATTTTTATCCCATAGTGCACACTATTGAACCCATTCAATGTATCTATGAACTCGTTCAAAACACCATTTCTTTGTAACCGGATCCAAACATGTCAATAATACTCATGTCCATCATTTAGTTTGGGGGAATATTAATTAGTTCTAAGAATTGGGCTCAAACGAAGGTGGAGAACACTGTGAACTGAACAATACGACTGATATTATCAGAATGCGATCTTCCACTATATACATATGGACTACACTGTAAGTGTGCCTATGTCATAATATACAAATGTGTTCAACAAAATTGAACTACAATACAACGAAAAGAGAGAAACCATTTAAAAAATCTATGATACAGACATAAAAACACAAAACCAAAAACGTATATACAAAGATATGATTTTATCCTCACGCTAAGCATGCAGAAAACAATGTACAAAGACATTAACAGTTAAAAAAATACATGTATGTAACAGTAGTACTGATGACGACGGTTTTGCAATCGTATGTAGAAGATTAAAAACAGAACACACACACCTAAGCTAATACCTTGGAGGAGAGAAATAAGCGGAGAGTGGAGACAAGAGGCGTCGCGGGTTGAAGAGGGACATGTGTCGCGGGGAGGCGATTCCGTCTATTTGACGGTAATCAGAGACGTTGATGAAGCCTTGCCTCTCGTCTCCACGGCCAGTTCTCCTCCCCGGAGAAGAGCTCAATCCGTACTTGACGAGCTTACCAATTCCCCACGACTTTTTCTTGGTCGGAGTTTTCTTATAAGACTCGGTCATCTTCTCGCTCATGTACTGCTTCAATGCTTCCAATCCTTGTTCCACCTGTTGTAATCATGGAATTAATTTAAACTATATCACAAAGTTAATTAATTTGTATATTCGTGTATCTCAAGTTCCTTATACCCTGCTAATTAATTAGCTTAAACATAATATATATACACAACCTAATTAATTGAAATAATATACATTCAAATAAATATCATATTAGGCGTTGCTTAACACACTATGTATATATAGATTAATAATGCTTGTGAAACAAATTAAACTATATATTATATTATCATTTGTTGAATGCATTCTATAAAAAAAAAATTATATATACAGATTATGTTACTTTTTAATGACATGTATAATTTTGTACGTATATAATTGTATTAGCCTCGTCGTTCGGTCACCACTAAATTTATTACAATGCATGTTATATATAGACCAATTGAAAACGATAATGTTATGAAAGAAAATGTACATACCACTTCAAAAGGTGGGGAGATGAGGGGATTACCCTGGACGGAGAGCTTCTGAATGCGACGGAGACAACCGAGGGAGTGTGGTAAAACTGTAATTCCGTTGTAACTGACGTCAAGCTCCACGAGAGATATCAACAACCCGACGGAGTAAGGCAACGTCGTCAAGTACTGGAAGTTCTGGCTGACATTAAGGACCTGAAGGTTCACGAGGTTCTCTAGATCCTCAGGGAGAGAACCAAGTCGGTTTAGCCGTGCGTCAAGCACACGCAGCGACGTCAAGTGGCTAACGGATTGTGGTAACTGGATGATCTTGTTCGAGTTGACGGAGAGCTTGATCAGATTGGTTAGCTCGAACCCTATCGCGTCTGGGAGCCTCGTCAGCTCGTTGAAGTTGGCGTTCAGCTCTTCCAGCGATCTGCATGTTTTGTTGCGATTCGCGTTTGTTGTACATTACTTGGAGTATATATATTAAGAGAAGTGGGGTCTTACCGGCAATCTTCGATAGTTTTTGGGAGAAACTGGAGATAATTTCCGGAGACATTAAGAAACTTAAGCTTGGAAAGACATCCGATGGAGTTGGGAAGAGTTTTGAGCTGATTGGAGTGTAAATCCAATGCTGACAAATTTAACATTCTTGCTACTAGAGATTCCGGAATTTTCTGCATGAGAAATTAAATTTATGAGTAATACAATCTTAAGTTTTAAGTGAGACACAAGTACACACACTATCTTTAAACTCGCTTATAATCTTTTACTTTTTTACCGGTTCATCAATCAAAAACACAATTTATATATCTTCTGATGAGGTTAAATTTTTCCTTTTATAAAGACAATATTATACTACTATTCGGTGAAAGAGGACAGAAAAGTTTAGGATCAACTCGTATTGAATGCTATTTCATTTGATATTTAGTATACTTGCGTATAACACAGCTATTTAACGGGGAAAACGAACACCTGTGGCTTACTTTGCTTATGCACGCGCAGACGTCTGAGTAAATAAAAACGAATATGCTTTATAAGGTTCGAGTTGACCTAAGTAATTTTTTTTTTGTGTAAACCGCGCTGTCCTTCATCTTATATCATGATGCAAACTCACACATATTTATATATATATATATATATATATATATATATATAGCAGATATTTTTATGATTTTAAATTTCTAGTAAACAATTTGTCCAGTACTTCTGGCAAAACTTGTTTTATCCGTAACCTCTTTTTTTGTCTTGTTAGAAATATAATTAAGTTTTCCTTTCCTGAAACAAAACAGGAAGTGACAAAAAGATCGCAGATTAAGATATATAACATTGACCAAACAACATGATTTTCGCTGTTTACTACAAAATAATGTATATATTAATTATGATTCTGACATGGAGTTTATGTGTGCACACATTCACCATTTAGCAATTTTTTTGTCTGATTTGATTTTCTAACGAATCATGCATATGCAAGGAGAAGTTTCCTTGCTTCATTTTCTTTACAATCTTTTTAATTTAATTATTCTTAGTTACCGACAATCCCTCATGATTTAATTAGAACCCACAAGGCCACAACTTTAAATTATACTGGTTAATTAAAAAACCTTAACTAATTATTATATCCATGGTTCCTTGTCTTTTGAGTAGTCTCTAAAAACCAAAAAAACAAGAGTGGACGAATAGCTCACGTAATTGTAATTTCATTTTCTCAACTTAAGAGCTATATTATTCTCACGTACGTACGTTCTTTAAATTGCGAAATTATTCTATTGTACTTAAAATATATTTATAAGCTAATTATGAAAAGACCATGTTTTCAAAGGTACTGTGGAAACATAGAATTGAAGTACGTATACTTTTGGTATTTTGTAATTGAGGAAAAGTCATTTCGGTTACAAGTTGTTGTTGGGGTTTTTAAAATTTTAAATATTAGGAAATATGGCTATTTCCATAAGAAAAAGTGTTTATTTATTATATCAACGTCGAAAATTCAGAATTATTATGAACATGTTGATCATACATAAGTATATTAATACCTGAATATTGTTGTTGGAAAGATCGAGTTGGGAGATTGACGCTAAGTTGATAGAAGAGGCAGAGAGAGAAGCCAGGGACATGCCGCTAAGATCGAGAGTCTTGAGATTCTGGCTGCGATCTCCTTTCTCAGCCGCCGCCGCAGCTGCACCACCGTCAATGGCCGACACACTTCTCCTCGTCATTATTTTCTTCTGTGGAGTGTTATTGTTTAGTCCCCTCTTATTGTAATTCTTCATCATCGCCGTTGTCGTCATTGTCATCTGATTCATCTGCTCGTAACCCATCATATCTTCCTATGTGTATGTGTATTTGCATGTATATTTGTACACACGCACAAAAGTATAACCCACAAAGAGAGAGAACGACGAGGAAAGAGAGAGGTTTGTGATCAAGATGTGTGTTTATAAAAGAGTAGAAACTGTACCCAATTTATATATATGATGATAATTGATAAAGATATTGAATAGAGAGAGAGAGAGAGAGAGAGAGAGAGAGTTGAAGATTGAAATGGAGTTGAGACCGAGATGGATCGGAAGATATGTACGGATGATAAGAGAGGGGCTTGGCGTTGAAAACTTGAAGTTCTCTCTCTCTAGATGTACTTTTTGGCTCTCTCTCTATAGATCTTTTGTATATCCAACTTAATGGTTATCAAAGTAAAACGAACCTAACTTTCTTCTAGTTATACAAAAAAAAAAAATCAGCATATCTTATGTAGTGTAACTATATAAACAAACAATCATGCATGTTTCATATTTGAAATTTCTATTTCAATACGTGAACTATTTTAATTCAAATATATAGCATATATATTCAATTTGATTGCTTGCTTGATTTGTATTTTTTTAATAGTTTGTTAACGTTTTGGTACACACAGAAATTCCAAACAATTGTAATAACTAAATAAATAAAACATGAAACAGAAAACGTTAATACATAAATATATATATATATATATATCTGCTTTTTTGATTCAAATTATAATAACCATGTGCGAAGCGAGCAAATTAAAATTAGTCAAATGATTAAATAAAAGCCACACATTAGAACTGAATTCGTGACTAAACAATGAAACTCAGAAAATTTACCCCACAACAAATTACATATAAACAAAAGTTGATAGATTTGATACAGGGGTCACACAGGTCACTTGACCCCACTAATCTCTAAAGTGACTCCGCAACTATATAATATATAACACACCACCTATGAGATTAGATACTAATATATATATATATAGTATTAAGTTAATGGATTTGTTAGGACGATATTTTGTTAGAGACTTGTCATCTATTTTCTCGACATTATAATACATATTCAATTGTTAATATGTCATGGTAGTATAAAATGTACGAGAGAATAAATACATTAAAAGTATTAAACTATGATCAAAAGATATGTCCGAGAAGGGAAGTGAAGGTACGGCCCCGCCACGTCATCAACATGAAGAAGTCAACTTTTCTCAAAAGGGTTGACTTCAATTTTTGTACCGCGAATCTCGCATGTCGCCACCCGATCTATTATTTTTCGTTTGTTTAAAGAAAAGGTAATCAGATAAATTTTGAGAAATATTTTGTAATCATATCTAAGGTTTTTTAGTTGCACCGTCTGATTTATATAGTTTTAGTAAACTAGGCGGTTTGCAAAATATAATTAAGAATTCTACAATTTTGATCATATCAAAATCCATGTTGACGATTATAGATTAATGTTAACTGAGGGATAAACATTTCTTGGAAGATATAAATTAAGAAGGTTGTGGCCCATTTTGAGATATGGGTACGTGAACACCTTTTTCCTGGCCGATGTCTATTACATATATCGATGATCCAAAAGCAAATACATCAACATGTCCACATGCCGTCCGTATATATACCACGTACCCCGTCCATATATAGTACGTACGTATACTATTGGCAGTTTATGTTTTCATCAGTTGAGGATAATCATCAAATCCTCTTCTTATCTTTTTTATCTGTGTCTTTGTGAATTACGTCAAATTTTGAAATTTGAAACTAATCCATATAAAAGTCACCGTATGACCTCATATATCGGGGACCAACAGTTCTTTTCAACAGAAGAATATGGTGAATTTCATAACCTTATCGCATTATATATGTTTGAATTTTGCATTACACATCTTTAACAAGTTGCCTTTTTTTTCTTTTTGGCGTCAATCACAAACCTTTTTTAAATACAACAATATTACTAGAAGCCAAACATTAGTCTTAATTATATAAATACCCACCACTAAAACTGATTTTAGTGTATAAAACAAAACGCAAATGAGATGGGTTTAATTAAGCGCCCACAGAAATATGAGCACATGGGAAATGGTCCGAGGCTCCGAGCCAAGCTACCATTAAGTTTATTATTCTCCTCGCAATTATTGTTTTCTTTCTGTTGTATCTATCGGAATCATAATATATTAATATCGCTATTTGTTCTTATGAAATTCTAATAATGATTTCTAGTACTAGACAGCAATGTGTTCCTCCTCGAGAAGATTCCAATTAAAAGTGACATAATTTTCTTCAGCAGCTACGGAAGTTGACCGTAACTTTTATCAGCATTTTATAAAATTAGGGATTTAATCTTTGATAGGAGAGAGAGCTTATATATATTTATAACGCATATTAAGCTGTTTATCTATTATTCTATTAGTCCATTATATTTAATTAATTAAGTAACCGTTGCTTATTTGCTACTTGCAATTAACTTTGCTAAGTATGTATATTTTGCTTGTAAGACATAACTACCTACCCGCGATATCTTTAATTAGCCGTTAATTTGTCATCCAAATTAGTTTATAAATATCTTATTTTAATATCATCTACAAACTATAAATGATTAAACCACTTGATAACGATGTGGAAGAAACTATTTCGAGACTAAAAACGGTATACATCAGGTAGAACTGGAGTTTCATTTGAGTGAATACATTTTTCCATTATAAAGTTTTGATATATTTTGAATTTTGTCTAGTAAATATGGTTAATGTACACATTCACGTATAAAGCTCTTATCCAACGGAAAACAGAAATGCAAAATCTGTAGTTTATTTTTCATACATATAGTCAGAGATAAAATAAACATAATTTAGTTTTATAGATATTCCATATTTCATGTTATATAGAAGTGGATAGTTCTATCATCCAAATGAAAGATTAAAGTAGATGGTTTTCTCTTCCCTAGAAGAGGAACCAAAATAGAATAATTTTCTAAAATGGGAAAAAAGAAGAAGAGAAGAAATGGTAAATAGTTAAAAACAAACAAAAAAAATAATAACTGAAATGATTTTTTTTTTTTGATGAAAAGTGTAATTGATTGATCGAATGGGAAAAGTTACGTACAAGAGAGTTTGGCTAATGCTTTACAATCAAATAAAAGGGTATTCATAGGTTCTTCAAACAGGTCGACAATCCTTCAAGAGCTTCCCCTAAAAAGTGGAGAGATCATTAACCATCGCAGAAGCAATTTCGGATAACGGGGTTTGGCAACATAATCTAGAGAAGAAATCTGATTCCTGATTAGTCTGTCAATACGTTTAATCATTTGAAGAGGTGACGTGAATCCCTTAGCATGAATTATTGTGTTCTGCTCCTTCCATAGATGATAAATAGTAATCTGAAAACACAACCGGAGAAGTATGTCTTTGAGAGAGTCTCCGGAGTTAATGCAAAGAGCTGCAAGAGTGAGGTCCCAGTCCGGATCCAAATATTGGCGAAACAAAGCACTCGCTACTTCAGACCATACTGTAAAGGAGTAAGAGCACGCAAAATCAAGTGATCTCTCGTCTCGTCGTGCTCCCCGCAGAGAACACATGGTTGAACCACCCCCCACCATCGCATACGAAAACCCGTCGAAAGACGGTCTCGTACAGCTAACCAAGAGATAAATGCACAGCAAGGCATCCCTTGCTTTGCCCACACCACATTGCTCCAACCCATTAACGGGCTATGAGTACGTAGCTGATCCCATGTGGATCTCGTGGAGAAAAAATCTTTGAAATCACCCTCACCATGCTGCCATAGAAATTTATCAGGGCCATGCGAGACATTGGGGAGGGGATGAGTTCGCAGGTGAGCTATGATCGGTACCATATGTGGCAAGACGTGTCCGTCTAAGTCTCCAGCCATTAGGACCCAAAGCATCCTTAACCATCATATGAATCGGAATACCAAGAAGACGTGGCCCTGCTGGATCAGTAAGATCAATGAGCCTACCTATAGGGAGCCACTGATCCAGCCAAAAAGATAAATGCTTATTAGTTATTACTATCCCTTATTTGTTAGCGGGTTTAAGTATTGTATTCGTCTTTGTGCTAAACTTGGATGAAATAACATAAAACTATTGTGAACAAAAACACTGAAATGCTTATCCGCAAATAATAGCATAATTAAACTATAGAACTGTGATATGTCTCTAAAGATGGAAATGCTTATCATTAAATAATAGCATAAATACCACCGAACCTTGATGCAAAGCAACTAATCTTTTACAAAAGTAAATTCTAGAATTGTGATATGTCTTTAAAGATTTTATATTTGTAGAATTTAGTTTTAGTGTTAAGATTTTGAAATCTTATAAAAATTGTGGAATCACATTTAAGAATCAAAATAGCTAAAACCTTGTTGTTTAATCAATAAATAGTGGACAAAAATTAGAATAATCTCTTGTGAAATATCCATCATAAATTATAGTCTTTATGTAACATGAGCTGGAAATGAAAACAACAAAGACAAGAGTAAAACTTAAACATAATACACTTTGTTTTAAAAACAGAACCACTTATTTTATCAAAAAAAAAAACAGAACCACTTATTTCATCTTTATAGCTTCACTTTCTTCTAAAACTTTGTCCTCCGGTTTGATCCTTGTTGATCTTATGAGATTTACCATGAACCTCTTGATGATGAACTCTAAGTCTTTTCTTGCTCACCTCGTTAGTATCGCTCCTACAATGAAACTGCAGATGTGCATGCAATATTTGTGATGTATCAAACAAACAGTTGCACTTGAGACATATAAATGAGCCGTCATTTTCGTAGGGTAGGTTGTGTATCCACTCTACGGTTTCATTATCTTCAGTGCCTTCGCCTTCCTCGTAATTAACATAGTCGTCAAATTCTGGATAAGACCCAATCATTTTGTGAATTTTCTTCACCAGCGAACCATCTTTGGGAACTTGGCAATTTGGAGATGTCGAGTTTTGTTGGAAACAAAAGTAATCGATGGGCTTAGGAGTGAAGGTTTGATAGCGTTCATCAAAAACATTTTGAAGCTGATTAGATGTAGAATTCCAAATGGTTGGATTGGAAGTATTAAAAACATTAGAAACTGCAACAAAATCTGAGATTTGAGCAGTGCAAGGCATACTGAAAGGAGAAACCATATTGGATCTCATCTGATGAGCCATACTGGAATTGTTGATTCTTAAACTCGATGAAGAAGTTTGTGAATCATGATAACAAGTATAAGCAATAGGTGGAGGAAACATATTGGCATGATTTGTGATATCAGGAGTAAGGAAGCTATTGGACTGGTGGTGGTGATTCCTCAAATTTGAGTTATTTTGGATGGGAACAAGAGCATTGTGGTTCACAGTGTAATCACTGTGAAGATTGAACTCATTTGGGACTAAAGACATCTTGAAGAAGAGAGTGTGGTTTACATGTTATGCATATCTATCTATTTATATTATTACTACAGTTTACTAAAAAGGCAAAATTGGAGGAAAAAACACCAAAAGAAGATATAAATCTATGCACATAAGGAAACAAGTATATTTTCTGGACTGTCATATAATATCTTTATATGAAAATATATAATTATTATTTTTTCAACTGGAAAATCTCTATTTCAAAAATGTATATGTTTATCTTTTTATCATATCCTATTTATTTCCATTTAACGTGTACGTTTCCTTGATAATACAGATATCTTTCTTTAGTTATCTAATATATTACAAATTTGTAATATATTTGTAATATAATTTGTAATATATATTTCATCCCAACCAACTTCACAATTTACCGTTTACCGTTACCGTTTTTGGCCGGTGTTGGTTACCGTCGTTTCTAGTATTGGCTTTCTCTATTTTTTGAAAGTTTAATGATTTTTATTGTAAATAACTGCAAATTGAAGATTTTCTATCTACGCTCTTTGCCATATCGTGATGGTGATGGTGGTGCAGTGGTGCTTCAGGCTTTTCGTCCAGATTAATGTTCTTCGTCTCATGTTATACTGGTTCTTTTGAATTGTAATAGTTGTCCTTATCTACAGTTTGTTTACACTGAGATTTTTCATCGGCTTCCGGCATTATCTCCGGTTGAGAACCAATGAATTTTGTCAACACTATTTGTATGAAGTCATGAAGATATCATTTGAGTTTCGTTCCCGGAATCAAGAAAACAATTTTCTCTCTTGAAGGAATTGGCTTTCGCATGCTTTTTGCCTCATACTTCCGATGACATGCATGGTACGATGATTGATGTTCTCTCTTTCTATAGGTTGAAAAGGTTAGTTATAATGAAAGGAGAAACTAATAAATCCGCAAAACATGTAAATGTGATCCAGAATCATTTCAAGCAACATTTCCGTGTATTGATATAATCAAATGTGATGCTGAAATCATTTAAGAGTTTCATATGTTAGCTTTTTACGAATGTACGAAAAAGGTATTTAAAAGATTTTATTTATTATATGTAATACTTCTGTTAAAAAAGCATAGCTACTTTCATTTCTTCATCAAAATTGTATTCAATTTTCTTTATTTGTTTTAATGGTTGTTTTTGAATCATTTATGTATCATGTAACGTTTTAACGATAATATAACTGATAGCCGTTAAAAAATATAAATATATATATATGTTATATTTCATAGAAATGATAAGTTTAAATTAAATTTAATATATATATTTTTTATTAACAATTATTTTGAATGAATTCTATATATACATTTTTGCAGCAGTTTATGAAAAAAATCCTGGAGTTCTAACTTATTTACAATCATGCCATTAACATTAAATATTTATATTTTATAATTTACCATTTATTAAATTATGATAAGGTTTCCTATTTTTTAATAACAATTATTCTCCAATAATCTCAACTTTCCAAAAAAAATCAGAACCACTACTATTTGCATTAAATACTAATTTGATAATTAATTAAATATATATAACTTTCTTTAAACTTGAAAAAAATTCTTCCTAATCTGAGTAATAATATTTTTGCGGGTTAAAATCATTAAATCTGTTGCGGATCAGACCTCACATGGCGGGTTAACACATATTATCACGTTTTAATCATTAAAAGAAAACTAGAAGAATTGAATTAGTAAAATGTTCACATATCCTAATCATGTAAACTCAAGCGAGACACATGAGTCCATACTATATACTCCCATGGGTTTTGTAGGATAATCTTTTGCAGGTTAAAGTCACTAAATTTGTTCCAGAACCGAGCTAACATTGTCGGTTTGAACTAACGCTAAAAATATTGATTTATTTCATATATTATAGATTTTAAACTCATAAAATAATTAACCATCCTACGAAACCCACGAAAGTATATACATGTCCGCAACCGTTTCAGTCCATACATTTTATTAAATTTTTAATGGTATAAATCTTTTAACTTATAACATATTTAAAGAAAAACATAACTAATATTAATGATAATTATTTCATAAATAAATATACACATATTTACTAAAATGTTTAAATTTTTTAGAAACATAATAAAAACAAAAATAGTCCCGCGGTGTATCGCGGGTTCAAACCTAGTAATAATTAACATTGCAACATATTTTACTTGTTCAGATGTATAAGTTAGCGAGAAAAAATCAGTTAAACATTATACATAACGACGCCTCACGCTTAATTAGTCTGGATATACGTTCTATAAGCATTTTCATAGTGCTTGTGCATCTTAATTAGTATCAAAAACATGATCGAAACTAAAATATAGGCACATTATATCATACTTGAATGATATTTTCATTCAATCTTTTTTTTTTAAATAGATTATTAAGTTAAATGATAAACGTTCGTTTCTCTTTTGGGGCGTATTATCACACTATTAAATCGTATTTGTTTCGTTAAAATTAGTAAGAAAGCATTTTTGTTTAAATTTTGTCTTAAAAAAAATGATGACCGTTGGATTAGCGGGCCTGTTAAGTGAAAAACAACACGATCCAGACGTGACATAGACGGCCCATTATGCTCGACACATCCAATTTGAAACCCCCAAACGCTTTTTTTTTGGTTCATCTCTCTCTCTCTCTCTCTCTCTCTCTCTCTCTCTCTCTCTCTCTCTCTCTCGCGTTTACGCATTCGAAAACTCAAATCTAAAAATCATGGCGGCAACAAGCGACGAGCAGATGAATTCGCTTCTTTCCAATTTCGATCAGATCTACGAGGTGATGAGTTTTTATCGAATTCTCTCTTTCCCATCTCTTCTTCTTCTTCGGTTGCTGCTTCCACTACTATTCTCAGTTCTGTTTCGTTTCCCGATAGGAGAAAACTTCAAAATCTAGTCTCGATTGAATTCGATTATGAGTAATCTTCATCTGGAATCGAATCGATTCATAACTACTTCTCCAATTGAACCGATTTTGGAAGCGAAATCTGGAAATTTCGATCTGCTCATGTTGATAGTTGTTTTCTAGAAATTTTTATCTGGTCTTCTGAAAATTTTGGGTTGGTTTTGATTTGATTATATCGGTAGAAGGATTCAATCAATATACATAGCTCACGATTTTGTGTTTCTCTTAGGATTTTAAAATCGGGTTGAATGAGATCTATGCTTACAGATCAAAGAGCAGCGTTGATACAAGCAAAAGAGAGGTTCTAGAGATTACTAATAAAACTCTTAAAGAAGGTTTGGTTGATTTTTTTCCTTTTTCATCTTTAGTATTTTGCTAGTTTTTGAGGTATCTAAATTGGTTAAGCTCCAAGTTGGAATCTTCAGAGAATGAAAGGCTGAAGAAGCTTTACACGGATTCGCTTAGCAATTTTGCTGATCAGGTTTGTTCTCCGCTTAAATCTGGACATATGTTGTGTTTACTTTTGTGATAGAACATAACAAACGTTCTCTGTTTCTATGGTTTGGAGATATATACAGCTTGAGCATCGAACTAAGTGCCACAACTTGAAAGAAGAGTTGAAGAGAGTGATTGATGAAAACAAAAGCAAAAAACATGTGAGCTTTTTAGATCTTTTTTTATACTTCGTCAATTCTTCCTTTTCAGCTTGAATAATTTTTCATTGTGCTTTGAAACTGAAGATGATGCTTGGATCGTTCCTAGTTTTGAGATATTTGTAAACTGGTGGCAGGAACATAGGAATGCTTTTGAATCACTTAGGCAGAAGCATGTAACTAATGTTGAAGAGCTAGAGAACAAAATCAGGTTAAAAATGCCCATTTTGCAGCTATTATTACAACTGTCAAATGTATCTGATCTCTTTTGGCTCAACTTTAACTTGCAGGAGCCTTTTGGTTGAAAAAGCAACAAACGATATGGTAATTGATAGGCTTCGCCAAGACTTGACAGCTAGCAAATCGCATATTCAAGCAATGTCTAAGAAACTGGATCGAGTAGTTTCTGAAGTGGAATGCAAGTGTAAGACTCGACCACCTTACGTCTGACCTCCAATTGTACTTTAAGTTTGTGTTTTCATTACGGTTCCTGATGTAATCGTTTGATAGATAAACTCGAGGTTCAGGATCTAAAGGACTGCCTTCTAATGGAACAAGAAGAGAAATATGATATCAGTAACAAACTTCAGAGTCTCCAGAAGGAATGTAAGTGTTTATTCCTCTTCACTAACTCAGCGTCCGGAAAAAGTGATAGATTGGTTTGGTTGATCAGGTTCCATTAGCAAGAAAAAGAGTCCACATAACTTCTTAAGTCAGTATATTGTAAAACTAATTACTGGTCCCTTTATAATATTTGCAGTGGTTATTAGTAGAACGTCAATAGCTGAACAGCAGAGGGATACAAATTCAAATCGACAGGTAGAGACTTTGAAGCAGAAGCTAATGAAACTGAGAAAAGAGAATGAGATCCTTAAACGGAAACTATCTTCTTCATAGAACAGCCAGGAAACAGACACTTAATCTGTCCTTCACCGAGTAAGTTCCATGAACCCAAAGCACTTTCTTCAGATTACTTTTGTGGATGATGCAGTTGAAAACATACACCAAAACCTATAGTTGCCATCTTAAAAGGCATATAAAATATGAAACTGAATAGGAACCATACATATATTACTAGTAGAAACTTTATAAAGACAAGTTCTTGTGAATTCAGTTTACAAGAAATTGGACTCTTTAAGACGGCATTATTCGTTAACCATTGTTTTCCAAGAAATAATACAATTAAGAAGACAGTAAGCACACAAAAACAATGCAACACGCGAATCAATTTTTAGGGAAAAAGTAAATAAGATGATACCGGAACAAGCACACTTTCCGATTTGATTTGTAAGAAAAGCACACAAAACATATGAATGATTCCGCTGGATCTCTCCATGAATAATAGTAATAAAAAAAAAAGTGTAGAATCAACGCCCGTTGTTGAAGACTCTGCAGTTTCTCCTGATCTCACCAGAACGTCCCGTAAGAACCTTGATGGTGCCCATTTTCACCATTGCCTGAGCAAATCTCTGTCTGAAGAGTGCATTGCTTGATGCAAAGCTCGACACAATCCCACGGGTTGATCTATCGAGACCCAAGTTTTGGTCAATTCTTAAGATTCCTCTTTGCCTTTGGATCCCTCCATATATTGCGTTATCCACGGTAAATGGAGTCCCCTGGTCCAAGAACACTGATGGGTCATTTGGGGCACGGCATGTGCTCCTCAACCTAGCATTCAATGTGCGGTCCATTGCAGGGTCGGCAAGCCTGTCCTGGAAGAGACTGCAATGTGCAGTACCGACGCTGTGGCCACCACCAATAAGTGTAACCATATCGTTCACATTCATACCTTGAGCTGCAAATAACTGGATAGATGCGCCAACCGGAATTGTTGGTCCGGGCAAGTTCACATCATTGGGGCTTGACCTTAATCCATCACGTCTTCCTGTTGGTACTGAGAACCTTGGACCACCAGCTAATGCGACCGAGTCTCTGGTGGCTAGAGTTACAATATCTGCGCATGAGACTGTTCGAGGGCACGCAGCCTCTAGCTGTCTCTTAGCCTCATCAATGACCTCGTATCCTCTCACGCTTGCATTTGGTCCGGTGCTTTTCTCTGATGGCCTTCCGGGTCTTGGGTCGATCAAGAGTGAAGCATCACAACCCTACAAAACCATTTAAAACATTGCTTGATCAGTGACAAAGTTATGTCTCAGTATTAGCTAGCTTTTGATATATACATGTCTCAATATACACAAATAAGGAGAAGCTTACGAACCCTGACGAAGCAATCATGGAACTGCATACGAAGAAATGCTGCAGTAATGGAGCGGTCACGACGGAAACGGTTGGCAACAACATTAGCAACGATAGATTCTGCGCGAGGGCATGAGCGGCCGTAGAACCCAAGTCGGAGCTGCGCCAAAGCAGAGGGAACAAGGAAACAGAAAAGGAAAAACAAAGCTGTGATTGCCCTCATTTCGTGTGATGAGCTAGCTCTTACTTCTCCCCTGTGAAAACTTAGAAATATTTCTAAGTTTTGGTGATGCAATTGTTCGTGCCCGTTAGATGCATATATATATGTAAATTTGGGGACAAGACATTGTCAAAGCGACTGTTTCATTTAGAAGACGTGCATAGGGTAAATGTGGATACATTGGCAATTGATAGGTTGAAAGGAATATACATTGTAGTAGTTGTTCTTTGTTAATGTCTTTAAAAAAAAATGTTGAAGTTCGTCCTCCACACGTCAAAAGTTTGATACTGGCTAACTTGGAATATATTTTGAACAATTTGCGTTCAATATATTCTGTCTGATTTCAGGAAAGGGTACGTACCATTTCTACTTCGAGATGCTGACTCCTACAGATATGCTACTGTTTTGTGATATACCTTTTTTGGATCATTTTTTTTTTTTTTTAAGTTGTAAAAGAGAGTAGAAAAAAATTCTGCAAGAGTTGGTTCTTGTGGTACACGAAACTAAAAATAAGATAGAAACAAATAAAGGAAAAGGCTATGAAGATTTGCAGAGGAAAATGATGTTTAATGATTTGATGATTAGACTTCATTAATACTCACTTAGACCATGTGCATCGGTGATGATTTGGGCCGTCCCCCGTTTTTTTTGGATTTAAAATAAATAAAAAAGCCCAAATTTGAAGAACTGTATCTTCATTCGGGACGTTTTTTGGTCGTCCACTTCGACGCGTGTTACGTTCTCATTGGATGTTCTATTTTCTCTAGGGTTAGAACAAAAATTTGTCGAGACTTTGGTTGTATCGATTCTCTTCTAAATATTATTATTAAATGTGAGGGACCAAAAAAAAGTCCCAACCGATGTGCTTGCTCTTATAATGGAAAATATATTGTCCATGATATTTTTCTCCAGTGGTGAAAAAGCTTGTGATTTTCCTAGGCTAAAGATGTCACTAGGGAGCTGATACGTACTATCAGTTGTGCAACAATAGTTGATATATCAGTAGATATTGTAGTACATTAATTAGGTACCATTTCTACATATATATCAGACAAGTATGAGTAATGTATCTTCCTAAGCTAAAAGATGTCGCGAGTGAAGATTTGTGAAACCACGAAGTAAACAAAAGCAAAACCAAGTGAGCAATATAATGCATTTGCCCAATTTTCTTCTGATCTCGATAAATCTACTCGTTTTAGGTGTCAATCTCTTACGATTGCATTTGGGTATATTTTGGTTTCTCTCATATTTTCACATGTTGATACATTCAGAATGAACCATTTGAAATGCAGCAAACTAGCAAATGAAGATGAAATGATCATGCATAAGTATCATAAATATCATATGATGAAAATATCGTAGATTTAACGGTTGTTTGTGCTACATTGGACTGGTGATAAGATAGATACTTAGACACACACCTATTTAAAGAAACAGATCATTCTGAAAATTTGATTCGGTTAACAATACCAATTCAAATCTCCAAAGCATTTGAATAACAAATTATGAAAACCAACAAACAAATTGTTTAACTACATAAAAAATACTGTAAATTCACAGTATAGAATAACACACATGAGTTTGACAAGAAACAAAAGAATAACATGAGTGAGTGATAACATAAATTACCAAAGTGCAACGTACAAGTGAATTTGAAGAACAATACAAAATGAAAACTTCCGTATAATTATTTAACCGAGAAGAAACAAACCAAAATTTATAATGATAATTTTAAATAAGTGTAGAATCAACGTCCGTTGTTGAAGACTCTACAGTTTCTCCTGATCTCACCAGAACGACCAGTAAGAACCCTAATGGTACCCATTTTCACCATTGCTTGGGCAAATCTCTGTCTGAAGAGTGCATTGCTTGATGCAAAACTAGACACAATCCCACGGGTTGATCTATCGAGACCCAAATTTTGATCAATTCTTAGGATTCCTCTTTGTCTTTGAATCTCTCCATAGATTGCATTATCCACGGTAAATGGAGTCCTTTGGTCCAAAAACACTGAAGGGTCATTAGGGGCACGACATGTGTTCCTCAACCTAGCATTCAATGTGTGGTCCATTGCAGGGTCAGCAAGCCTGTCCTGGAAGAGACTGCAATGTGTAACACCGACGCTGTGGCCACCGCCAATGAGTGTAACCATATCGTTCACATTCATACCTTGAGCTGCAAATAATTGGATAGATGCGCCAACCGGAATTGTTGGTCCGGGCAAGTTCACGTCGTTGGGACTTGACCTTAACCCATCACGTCTTCCTGTTGGTACTGAAAACCTTGGACCACCAGCTAATGCAACCGAGTCTCTGGTGGCTAGAGTTACAATGTCTGCGCATGAGACTGTTCGAGGGCACGCAGCCTCGAGCTGTCTTTTAGCTTCATCAATGACCTCGTAACCTCTCACACTAGCATTTGGTCCGGTGCTTTTCTCTGATGGCCTTCCGGGTCTTGGGTCGATCAAGAGTGAAGCATCACAACCCTACACAAAAATTCAAAACATTAGTTGTCTAATGCTACATCCATATGATATTAGCGATTCCATAAAAAATATACACACACACACAAGGAGAAGCTTACGAACCCTAACAAAACAATCATGAAACTGCATACGAAGAAATGCTGCAGTAATGGAACGGTCACGACGGAAACGGTTGGCAACAACATTAGCAACAATAGATTCAGCGCGAGGGCATGAGCGGCCGTAGAACCCAAGTCGGAGCTGCGCCAAAGCAGATGGAACAAGGAAACAGAAAAGGAAAAACAAAGCTGTGATTGCCCTCATTTCGTGTGATGAGCTTTTCCTTGCCTCTCCTGTGAATGTTACTTCTAAGTTTTGATGATGAAGTTCAAAGTACCCTTAAACCATATTTATATGTAATTTTAGGGACAAGACA
Organism: Camelina sativa; assembly: GCF_030686135.1. Lineage (NCBI taxonomy): Eukaryota > Viridiplantae > Streptophyta > Magnoliopsida > Brassicales > Brassicaceae > Camelina > Camelina sativa. Next base: position 6,531,508 of record NC_141889.1, read on the forward strand.
TTTGCAACGAGAATGTTTCAATTAGATAACGTGCATAGAGTAAAGGTCCAAACATTGACATTTGACGGTTTAGAGGAATATATTAGGTAGTACCTGTACACTAATAATATAATGTTTCATTGACAAGAGAATGGTTCCACACGTCAAAGATTTGGTTATGGCCAACTTGAAATACATTTTGAACAGCTTGCGCTCAATATATTCTGTCTATTTCGAAATGGTACCATTTCTGAGAAGTGCATTTTGTTTAGTGCTCTATATAGAAAATGCAATTGTTTTTGGGGGATATACATGTTTTTATGAAGAAGCTGTAAAAAATGAAAATATACAAAATCTGCAAGTATTGTTTCTTTCCTGTGTATGACCTTAATCGTTTTGCTTATGATTAATAGTGACACATTATCTATAAACATTGAAATCAAAACTCTCATGTAAAAAAACTAAAAAGGTACTTCTGAGATGTGTGCAAAAATGTTCTTTGACAAAACAAAGCCCCCCTCTCCTTAGCTAATATAGAAAGTTTCATATATTAAGTAAAAAGTTCCAACACAAAATAGTTTTAATAGTTATAATTTATTTGTTTACAGTAAGTGTAAATTCTTAAAAACTGAATTAGTCATTCTGATTGCTGCTGACCAAAAAAATCCTCTCAAACAATCACAGACAAAAACTGAACAGGATCAAATAAAGGAAAAAAAAAATCATGGAACTGTTCTTATTTGACAGTGACCAGAAACGTCGTGTAAAACATATCTGAGATCTGAGATTCTGAAAGAGAAAAATAAAGAAGAACAGGCACAACCTAGATTTACATTACACATACATTGGCTCTCTAGAACTTGTTCTTTCCCCTCTCTATTATAAATGAGCCTTTCTCTAATAAACAGTAACGAATTAAACCTCATAAAACACAGCAAACGATTCAAAGATTATAATTGCTGTAGCCACCAATATCAGAAGCTGGTCTATATTCCGTACTATAAGTTTGGCCAGAGAGAGACGGCGTGTAAGTTGAAAGACCTGCCAGCTGAGAGTATGCTGTTGGTCTGTATTGCACCGGCTCTGTGCCCAGGTAGCTACTGGAGAGTGGCTCTTGACGGTTGCCCAGCTGAGGAGGATATGCAGGCACATAGCCAGTGTCGATTCTGCCATATCCCCCTGAAACCGAAACTGGTTCCTTGTGATTGCTGATGAACTCCTGCATGCACGTAAACCACAGATACAGTTTTATTATAGCTAGAAAGAGTAATCTTAGTATAATTACAAGGCCAGTTACCACAAAGTATTATACATAGATAATTTTTCTTACTTGAACTAGTTGCTCAGCAGTTTGTACTTGGGAGGATGTGCCTTTGATTTCCACTGTGATTTGATCAGGATGTGGACTCTCTTGAATGGTTATGGTAGCTCCGCTTCTTCGACGGATGTAGGCTATATTAGCTCCTTCTACACCAATTATATCCTCCGCATAGGAGAATGGTATTTGCATCGTTTGAGATACCTAGTCAGAGAACCCATCATAGAAACGTCAATACTAGTTCTGAAACATAAGCTTATATTTTATAAGATCAAAACCACCGGTAGAAGACTAATCACAACAAGCAAGAATGGTAATACCGCTAAACACTTTGTGGAGATGTATCTACCTGTGTGACAAAAGCAGCAGAAACCCGAGCAAGACCAGGAGAGTGTCTGGCGGACAATACAGGATCCTGACTGTACATAGAAACTCCCGAAGGCTGAACACGTGACTCCATCCGAGACTCGCGCTCCGGGAACGAAGGTTCCCTCCGTGCTAAGAGGGAGAAATCAGGCTCCATTACATTTGAAGAAATATTATGCAGAGATGACTTGTTGTCAGCTAACGGCTCTTCCTGACGAGTTTGAGAGACTCTAGCTAGATACTAAAGATAAAAAAAAAATAACAGAAGTTAGATCATTGAGAAAGAAAGAAAAAAAAGGAGAGAGAAAGCTAGGAACATATCGTTTCAGATAACCACGTAGCTTACTTGCTTTTCGAAGAGAGGAACAACAGTATGGTCGACTAGAAATTTCCTTAGGTGTCCAACAATGGCTTCTAATGCTTTAAGGATTTTCAAAGCTTCACCCTGCAAATCCACTATCCTCTCATCTTGCGCAGCATAAAACGGTGTTTCCTCTGGCAGAAAAGAAAGTACAGATTACATATTTAGTATCGAGTATGCTCGTATGAACTATACAGCACACAATATCAGAAATAGGAAACATGCATAACACAACTTAAAAAAAAAAAAAGATGACAGGACATAAACTGAAGAAGAACTAGCTGAACTTTTTAAAAAGGACAAAACAAAAGAGATCATACTTGCTAAAATTGAAAATACCTTCAGATAAAATACGAACAGATGCACCAGAGTTCTCAACAATGGATTTAATCATAGATCCTTGTTTGCCAATTAAATTAATCGCCTGAGTAGATGCAACTAACAAACGCACGGAAGAGAAGGCACTCCCAGCGGTTTGAACATCATCATCATCATTATCAGGTAACCCTGAAACTCGTCTAAACACCCTCAAGACTGCATCCATTGCAGGGGACATGTATGCCTCTGGCTCTTCCTTACCAGATATTAACACCTAAAACATAGTTAAAACACCAAGAATTTTAACCTAGTGAACACTTCAAAAAACTAACACCAAAAAACCCTAAAGTAATCAAATTGCAAATTAGGAAACCCTAGAGATAGAGAACTAGAAAAAAATCCACAAATTCGAATAGATTGAAACAAACACACTAGAAAGAGAGATTGAAAAAGATACTAACGATGCGATCGGGAGTGGTAAGAGGACCATCAAGGACTTTGATACGAGCACGAGTCTCCTCACACATCTTCTTGATAAAGTCACCTTTGCGTCCAATGATAGCTCCAACTTTAGTCACCGGAACGATCATACGGAACACGCATTCGCCAGGCCAACCTGGCCATCTCTCCTCCGCGGAATCGTTCGTATCGGGAGCAGTAGTCTCGGTAACAGCTAAGCTATTTGGCTGGTTCAATTCAGGGAAGCCGCTTGCGTTTTCGTCAAGCAATGTGGTGGCACTGATTCCAGCCGGCATAATGATTTCATTCTCAGGGAGGTTTATAGCACCGTTGTTGTCGACGGAATCTGCGACGGCGGCCATTACAACCGGCAATTAAAAAAAAATTAAAGATACGAAGAACGAGAGAGAGAGACAGAGAGATTTAACCTCTCTGTTTATATTACAATCGCTGCTGTCATGTTATACGATGTCGTTTGGGTTCTATTGGTTTGGGCTTCCGGTTAGCAGTTTCACGTTTTGAACTATCTTTTTAAAGCCCATGAGCAATATTTTTTATACCAATGAAACCCTCCAACTCCCTACTTTTTAAAAGACCTAAGTTTTGTACTTTGAAACTTTAGTAGAAGTATATGAGATACATTCTTTAAAAGGAAAATTAGAGAATCTTAAGAAATTTATACAATCATATGTTTAATTAATTAATTAGCTGAAAATAAATTAACCATGTGAATTAAACCTCTTTGTTTTTCTCTCTTTTTTATGTACCCTTGTGAATATAGTGTGATCTCTTCAAATCCAATTATGCAAATTCAAATTTCAATGATCGATTGTTTAATATATTAGCTCCACATCTTGGATTACAGTCTCGTTTCCTAAATTTGATTTAGTTACTAATATCCTTCTTCCCACATCAACAATGCATAAAACTAATGAATAAAAACAGTACCAAGAATTCTCACATTATATATATATGGTTTTTAACTTTTTAAAGTCACGGTTATTAATCTACATAAAAAAATTATGTGCCAAAAGATACAAGCACTCTTTGTCATATATATGTATGTACTTGTTTCATTTCACCGTAAAATTGGAGGACTTAATAATTAATATCATCTTGTCATCATATGCAATATGCTTATGGCGAAGAAAGAGACGTAACATAAACAAATATCTACTGTCCCGAAGATATACTTTTATCTCTCTGCGAGTCACTTTTGTATTTTTCATTAGGTTCCCTATATACTTTCTTGATAAGATGTAACAAAAAAAACTTTCTTGATTTTTTTTTATCAGAAACCTTTTTAATTCCTATATTTCAAATATTAGAACTTTGGACATGCATTTTTAACTCAGAAAGTAAAATGAGTCCCCATGGTGAATGAATCAGAATTGGGATATTAGGGCAAAAACACACACGTAATGTGTATGTATATACCGTAATATATGGTCCCCTCGATACACGTATGGAACAGAAGAGCTAGCTAGCGTTCACTTGTAGTTTGTAACTATTTGAGTCAATCACAGTGCCCTAATCGACTCTCAAAGGTCACATGATTTATGCTTAACATCGTACTTACAAACGGTTGATACATTTATCACATTGAGCTATCCAGTTACATGTAATCTTTTTTTTCGTTACTTTCTAACAATTTCTTACATTTTTTTTTTTCAAACTGATTTTTTATTATAGTAATTCAGAAGTCATGACAATAAGTCATACAGTTTTTAAACGTAGAACAATACATGCATATGCCAATATCAGACATAGAATTAAGATGAAAACCAAATCTTCCGCTTTGGTTAACTACTAAGATCATCACGAGAGAACAACTAGCCACGTCCATGGTTTCCGCGTCCACGACTCCCGCGACCACGGTTCCCGCGTCCATGATTACCCTTTCCCCGAGCATTAGAAGATTCTTGTATCTCCTTAGCTTTGATGGATAATTGAACCGACCTTTCACGCAGAATTCGTTGCCCAGCTGGAGTCATTTGATCCATCAACCTCGACTCACTGTCGGAGCCATCTGACTCAATAGATTCTTCATCTGACTCAAGTGAATCTCCATCTGAAAACGAAGACCCCAAATGGTTAAATCTGTTTTTAGTCAAGACATGGCTTACCTCACGTTCAGTAAGAGCATGATCATGTGTGCCTGCAATTTCAGTAACTGTTTCAATTATGCTAGCCTCCATTACAACTTCAGCTTCAACATTTGTGTGACATTCTGTCACCTCAGTGCTCTGTTCTATGACTTGGATTGGGACAGCCTCAACCTCTATGGCTGTATTGCTTTGGATTTCAGAGACTGCAGTAAGGGGAACAGCTGGAGACTCTATTTGAAGAGTGATTGGTGATACTAAATCAGTGGTGTTAGAAATACTTACAGTACTAGGAATGGTAAAATCTTTTGAAGCCAGCTTGGAAACCTTTTCAGTTGACACATGGGGTTGCATACAGCGGGATGCCTTATGCCCTAGCTGTCCACAGTCTCCACATATGGTTGGAACCCAAGCATATTCAACATTCACCATAGATATGTTTCCCTTTTTGTCAGCTGCAGCAATCCTAGGAGGGAAAGCCTTACTCAGCTCCACTTCCACCAATATCTTAGCCTCACCCATTAGTGAAGGATCAAGCCTTGGTTTTTACGTAGCCATAGGAGCACCTAAACATGATGCAATATGGCTAATTCCTGGAATTGAGTACAACCTGTGAGGTATATTCTTAAGTGTTACCCAAACTGGAATAGTCGATATCTCCGGGAGATCAAATGTATCTGCATCTGACCAAGGAGCAACAAACATAAGACAATCATCAACATGCCATAGTCCTCTTTGAAGAACCCAAGATCTGGTTGAAGCATCCAGGATATGGAAGAGAAATTGGGAATCATCTAGCTTACGCATAAAGATTCTGCACTTTCTACCCTAAATTCTATTTATCATGGCATGAATCAAGCCACCAGGAGGAGGACTACATCTATAGAACTGACCTAGAACATACTCCTTCTGATTCTCAATACCTTGCAACAAGACATGACTCGGAATCGTTACCTTTGGAGTACCGTCTTCCATATACTCTGGTGAGGTAGCTCTGTAAAGATTTCTTGCTGTCGGATCCATTTTAGCAGCCCAAGGAAACCTTAGATTATCTTCCTCCAAGGCTCCAAAGATCTTTACTAGACCATTCTCAGCTTGTTGCGAGGTCGATGACGAGGTGTATTTAGCTTCTTCGCCCAAGCTCCTTTCAGAGGTGGAGAAACCAAATCCTTAGGGCCATTGGGTCTGTCAGATGCATCAACAACAACCTCCACGGGTTCCACTGAAGGCTTTTTTGAAGACATCGGTTCAGTCTGGTCAGTAACTGGTAGTGAGAGAACCGCCAGAGGAGAAGTGTTTACCGGTTTAGGTTTGATTCCACCGGAAGAGTAGAGTGAACAGAGACCAGCAATTTCCCAACAGTCGTAAGAGGAAGAGACTGCGCCGGCGATGGAGCAGAGGATACTGAGATTTGGTTTGTTACGTTTAACTGAGACGCCGATCAAAGATGCTTACTTGGCCATCGTGGATCGAGAATTGAAGATTCTAAACAGGCAAGGAGAGGCGAAGAGTATCCTCGGTCGATACTTGACGGAGGAAGCAACGATGGAACAATTTCTTACATCTTTAGCAGCACTTCTTTTTATCTCTTAACTAATTACATCATTACAAATGTCCACAATCTGTTTACTCAACAGTAATACCTAGGTTGGGTAATCGGGCATAAAATCTGAACCCGATTACCCAACCCGGTATCCGACCCGAAAAATCGGGTTTAGGTTGGGTTCGGGTATAGCTATAAAATCCTATTGGGTTCTATTTTCCAAAACCCGTGGGTTCGGGTTCGGGTTAGGGTTGGGTAATACCCGATACCTGTTCGGATATCCATAGAACCCAAGGAACATAACACTAAACCACTTAGGGATCTTTTTTTCTCACTTATCAGTTTGTACTTTGTCGATTCAATTTCCTAAAATCTCTCGAGGTTTGATACGATATCGATTCATATATATTCATTATCCTATTCCAAAGACAAACCTGGAAACCCTTGTTGTTGCTAACTTCGCGGAGACCTTACCGTCGCCGCTGAAGGAGATAAACTCACCACCGTCTGCCTTGTCGCGAAATCACTCAGAGGTATGACTTCTGATTTTTGAGGGTTCTTCTTCTTTCTCGAGTAACTTCTCAATCGATTCAATTATGTGATTCTTTTGATTCAAACGACAAACAAATTTCAATAGTATCGAGTATAGATTTTTAGTAAATTAGATTGTCACTTCTCTAATTCTTGTTTGTTTTTGTGAAAACAAAAGCTTAATCTTTAAATTGATTTTTGTCTTTAAATTGTTATACTCAATACTCAATAAAATGTTTACTTAATTTGTTACTAATTTTGTCACCTTCTTGTGTTGTTAATGGCTTTTGTAATTTTGATAATCTATTGATTATTGTTTCTAAAGATTAATTGGTTTGTTTGTGTTTTTAAAATGCAGATGGCATCTTCTGCTGAGCCAAATCCTCCAGATGATTGTGTTGATTTGAGTGGATCCGAATCCGATGATGATGTTCAAACTTTGGTTTCTGAAAATAAGAGGAAAAGGAAAGAGAGAGTTAGTGATGATGGAGGAGGTACTAGTTCTGGTAAGAAGATGAATACAAGATCATGGGTTTGGGATCACTTCACCAAGATGGGACCAAAACAGGACAAATGCCAATGTCAATACTGTGGGAGAAACTTGTCTTGTGAGACTAAAAATGACACTTCTACAATGAAGAAGCATCTCAAATTGTTCTGCAAACAATTCAAGGTATGGAAAGATGCTAACGGTAATGATCCAACTCAATCTGTTTTTACTTCTGATGGTGCTGGTGGTAGTCTTCGGGCAGTTAAAGTTTCAGAAGCAATATTTAGAGAGGCTACCAATGAGTTTATGGTACTTGCAGAGCTACCCTTATCATTCGTAGAGTGCTTGGGTTGGAGACATTTCTGCTCCAAGGCTCAAATGTATAAACCTCATTCTAGGAGGACAACATCGAGAGATATTATGGAGATTTATGTCAATAAGAAAGCAGCTATGAAGAAGATTCTTGGGCAGAACCGGCAGAGGCTGTCATTGACTACGGACATATGGGTTTCAACAACTATTGGACCGAGTTATATGGTAATAACTGCTCATTTTGTGGATGCTATGTGGAAGTTAAGGAAGATGGTCATAGGATTCAAGAATGTTGATGTCATAAGGGTGAAACAATCTGTAATGTTCTCCTTAAGTGTCTAGCCGAGTGGGATATACAGAGAGTGTTCTGCATCACAGTAGATAATGCTACAACAAATAGTTCTGCTATGACTAAATTTAAGAAAGCTATGAAGAACAGTGGAGATGATGCATTGATATTGAAAGGTAAGTATATGCCTTTGAGGTGTGCTACACACATATTGAATTTGGTTGTGAGAGAAGGTTTACAAGAGGTTGACAGTAGTGTGGCTGGAATTCGAAATGGTATTCAGTATGTGAGAGCTACAACAAACAGACTCAAATCATTTGATTTGCGACTTGAGGCGGTGAAGATTAAAAGGGGAAGTGTACCTTTGGATGTGAAAACAAGATGGAACTCGACTTACCTCATGTTAGATCAAGCTTTGAAGTTTAGAGTGGCATTTGAGAGGATGGAGGCTGAAGATAAAGTGTATAACGATTACTTTCTAGAAAAAGTGGATGGAAAGAAAAGGATTGGACCACCTATGCCATCTGATTTTGATGAAGTTGAGAGGTTGGTTTCTACTCTTGTCATATTTTATAAATTCACATTGGTTCTTTCAGCTTCAAATACGGTTGCCTCTCATAAACTCTACAAAGAGATAGTTTCTGTTACTAAGAACCTGATTGAGTTAACCACGAGTGCAGATCCTAAAGACGCTTTGAAAAAGAAAGCTTTGTCTATGTTAACAAAGTTGGCAAAGTATTGGGATCCATTTGGAGAACAAGTTGAAATGAATAGGCTGGGGATTGTAGCAAGTGTTTTTGATCCTAGAAAGAAAACGAAATTTGCTGAGCTCTGTTTTGATGCTTTGTATGGGAAAGGCAGTATTGAGTCTGCCCATCTTTTAGATGATTTGAATAATATCTTGAAGAACTTGTATGATGAGTACAGTAGAAACAATTTAGTAAACAAGTCTGGTTCATCTTCTCAGTCACATGGTTCATCTTCCCAGTCGCAGTCCCGAGAGCAAGTTGCACCAGATTTTTGTCAGAAAGCAGGTATTGTTGACATGGAAAACATATTTGATGAGATGGTGATGGAAAAGGTAATTTACAGCTCCTCTAATGAGTTGGATATTTACTTGAAAGATAATGTGGAGAAACCAAGTATTCTTAAAGGTACAGAATATGATTTGTTATCTTGGTGGAAGGTCAACCGTGGGAAGTATCCGATTTTGTCTCTAATTGCTAAGGACATACTTGCAATGCAAGTGTCTTCAGTAGCCTCTGAATCTGCTTTTAGCACTAGTGGTAGAATTTTAGAACCTTATAGGAGCTGTTTAACACACAATATGATAGAAGTGTTGATCTGCACCGAGCAATGGCTAAAAGCTGAAATTCATATCAATGAAAAAGGAGTCTCTACAGTAGAACATTTTCTTTTGGAAGTTGAGCATGATGATGAACTTATGAGAGGTAAGTTTTCTTTTTATTGTTTAACTGTTTATACAATTTTGAATATGATTTTGTTTGTTCTTACGGTTTACATTTGTTTTTTTAGAGTATGAACCTGAATTCAAGCATTTGGACAACTAATCTTGAGAATGAGTCACCCAAATGATCTTTATAGTTTGAATGGTTAGTTTAAGTATATACTATATAGTCTCTACTCTTTGTATTTGTCATTATTCTCATTGTTGTTATTGATATTTGTTTCATTTTGTTTCAGGAAATTTCAAATCAAAGACATCAATCACCAAGTTTCTACTTTCTATCTTCTATTTCTATGTTGCACTTTCACATCAGACTTATATTTTTATTTTGAATCTTTTCTAGACTCTTCTTTGCTTTCACTCTTTCAGCAACTTAAATTTGTTATCACTTATCACTTTTATATTTCTTTCAGTTTGTGGATGTTAAATTTGGAGTTATATTCTATGTTTTCATTATTTATGTGATTTTGGATGGTAAACTGCAGATTTTGGATGGTAATTTGCAGATTTTTCATGTATTTCAGGTGTAGTTCGGGTTTCGGTTCGGGTTTTGGTTGAGTTTGGGTACACTTTACCCGAAACCGAATAGAACCCGTTTTTTCGGGTTTTTCCGGGTTCTGAAAATTGTAACCCAAACCGACCCGAACCCGGTACTACTCGAACCGAACCGAACCCAAACATAGTAAAATACCCAATGGGTTATGTTTTCTATTACCCATTAATCCCAATGGGTAACCCAAATGCCCAGAGCTAATAATACCTATAAAAGATAACATCTACTGATCTACCGTGACGTCAAGAAGGAAAATGAAAAAAAAAAGGTTACATCGATATACCTCAATAAGCACTAAACCTCATTAATAGTCTTTTTATCCAAAGGTAAATAACAGTGACACGATACATGCATGTATGTGCTTTAGATTTGTGGCTTCTCCTTCTAAAAACCTTATCTGTTTTAGATTCAAATTTTTTAAAACTTCTGCTTTAATTTCAATTTTTTTTTTTTTTTTTTTTTGCCAAAATTTCAATTTTTTTTTATCGAACAGAACTTAGATATTAATTTGAAAAACAATATATTTTAACATTATATTTAAAAGGAGAAAAGGTGAGGAAAAGAAAGGAGAAGAAGACATGTCACATGTTGTCATAAGAAAAGAAGAGTAATAAGTATTAACATAAGAAGATTCCAAAATAGAAAAACAACTGGGATGGACTTTGGAGACGGTGGGCAGAGTTGGCAGACATGTTTATCCTCTCTTTTAATTTCTGTATAGATGGGATAAATTTCATATCTTCTTTCCTCCTCGGTAAGTTATGTTCTCCTCGTATATACACATATTCATTTACTGACGATGGCAAATATAATCCAAAATGTATTAACTCAAGTTCAAAAGAAAAGCTCATCTCTAGGTCTTGTCTATAATCTAGTATGTGACAAAGACAAAACTAAAGTATACGGATAATTATATAGGGGGATATGGTATGAGGAAATACTGTCCAATTGCAGTACGTAACATTCTAGACTCATTTATGACACAAACAATCGAAATGATCTGAAAACTGTAGAGAATCTAATGATCCCATTGAACGTAATGACTAATGACGCAAACGTATGATTGCCATCTACCTCATATCACTTCCAAATGGGTCCAATCGTTTCTCACTGCCCAATACCCACGCGACTCTCTTTCTCTCCACATTTTTTATTTTAATAATCGGAAAAAATACGCGTTAGTTACTTCAAAGTTTTCAGACTTATCAGGAGGGGTCAGTACTAGTGTACTACTACTATATAATATGTCTTGTTTTAGTGGTCGAAGGTTTTAGTCCAATCGTTGGGTTCCTACTTCTTAGGGATGTGTGACACTAACCTTTTTATTCGAAAAGTATTATCCATTTCATATGATATGGATACATGGTGCTTTGAGATAAATTAAGAAAACTTCTTATTAGTCATATATCTAATATTCGTGTCTATAAATTATTTTCTGGTTGCAAATTTGTTAAGCAGCATGCCAATTTGAAGTTTCTGATTGTAAACTTCTTATTAGTCATATATCTAAAATTCGTCTGTATTTTTATTATTTGCCATATTTACAGTTCAATGCCAAATTGAAGTTTTCTAGTGTAAAAAAACACCACGTCATCTTAGAAATCGAACACATGCAATGGGATCAAGCCACGTACACGGATAAGGTGGCCTGTTAAGTTTTGTACATACACGGACAAATACAGACGGAAAGTTTTACAGGTGGTCGATCTATAATGTTTTCGAAAGTTGGAAATGTCTAAAATCCAATAATGAATTAACGTAGTTACTACGGAAACAATCGATTAGTAAAAATCAACCTAATTTATCCATGCATTTTTAAATACGTAAATGAAAAGTAATTTTTCACTTAGCGTTCTACAAACATGATTCTCAATAGAAAAAAATTATTTAAAACAGCAGTCAAAATTACGTTTTTACATTTTTAAAAAGATGATTGAGCTATAATACAGTCTTAATATGTTAGAAATATTTACGTGAGATTAATCTAAACGAATGATTCGTTAAACGTGATGTCATTAATCTAAAAAAAATCATTCGTTTTATCGTTTAAAGTTACCAAAACTTTGTTGAATTTGTTTTCTTTCAAAAAAAAAATCACAATTATTCATTATGTCTCCGTTTCCCCAAGTGCAGCTACTCTCTCACTTTTTTCACCTTTTTACCTCTCTGTTTACGCATAAACAAAGTGATGATATATCACAAATCAAATCAAAACAGAGCCTCAATCTATTTTGACTATATAACTTTGACAAACCCTCAACGGGCCTATTCTCACTTTTCTTACACCATTTTGTGACTCTCCCAGTCCAATCTCTGCGTCTCTCTCTCTCTCTCTGTATCTCATTAATCTCAAATCCTCTTAGGGGGTTTTTTTTTGTAGGCTATCCTTTTTCCTTTTATAGTAGACATAAATTTTGTTTTCTTTTTCCGTTTGACCCTTTTTGCTATATTTAGTAAACAAGATTTTGTCCGAAGGGTTTAGGGTTTAACAGTAGATTTCGTACGATACTCAGAAGTCAGAAACGTTTCTTGAATATTCTTTAAAAAGAAAAGAACTTAACAGTGTCTTCCAGAACTAGAGAGATGTCGTCTTGTCTAAGCGGCGCAGCCGCTTACATGGTAAAATCGCCACCGTCACACAACACTCCTTCACCGTCATCTACAATATCCGAGTCAAACTCTCCTCCGTTCTTAATCTCCACAAGAAGGCCACGAACTCCACGGAAACGTCCTAACCAAACATACGACGAAGCTGCGGCTCTTCTCTCCACCGCTTACCCAAACATCTTCTCTTCCAAGAAATCAAAAACTCATACTTTCGGCTCCACTAAATCTCCTCTCAGTGATTACGACGAAGCTTCTCAGTTGCTTCTTCCGTTTGACTCCATCGAAGAGTCCGAGTTTCTGTTCAACCCCACGGTTCAAACGAAAGCAGAACACTTCTTGGAGCGTAAAGATGTCAGTTTTAATGACGACTCAGAGGTGAATGGGTTTGGGATTTTCGATGACTTCGACGCGGGATCGATTCTTGATGAGGAGGTTGAAGAAGGGATCGATAGCTTTATGGGGAGTATTGATTCCAACCAAGGAGAGAATTGCTACAGAATAGGTCGATTAGAGGAAATTATGAAGAATGCTTGGAACGGAAGGTTTCGATTAAGGCTCGGTTTGAGGAGTTCTCTCAGGGAACACGACGACGACGAGAACTGGTGCAAATTTTCCACTGTGGAATTTGATCAGATCTCGCCGAGAATTCAGACCGCCGCCGCCGCAGCAGCAGCTGATGATGGTGTCGTTGAGAGTAGCAAGAGTAAGACCATTGTTACGACGGCGGAGGGAGACAAGAAAAAGAAAAAGAAGAAGAAGAAGAAGAAGAAGAAGAAGAAGAAGAAGAAGAAGAAGAAGAAGAAGAAGAAGAAGAAGAAGAAGAAGGTGACTCTGGCGGCGGAGAGCTCCGAAGATCCGTTGCCAAATCTGGAACAGAGAGTGCGTCCGTTGCTGAAGCTCGACTACGATGGGGTTATAGAGGCTTGGTCGGGTAAGGAGTCGCCGTTCTCCGACGAGTTTCTTGGTTCAGACGCCGAAGGAATCGACTTACATGTACGTTACTTCAATTCTTTAATCTCTCTTTCTCGCCGCTTAAATTAAAATTTTAAAATTAGTCTATCTTAATTCTGAATCTCCTTAATCCTCTTAAACCATGCCACATGGCACTTCAAATTTGCATCTGAAAAGAGTTTTGTCTTTTTAACTTTTTTTCTAAAATGTTTTGGTAACCAATCGTTAGCCAATCTACATTAGCTAAGATTATAAAAAGATGAAGTTGAAAAAATTATGTTTCCAAGTATGACGTAGCTAGTAGTTTATCAAGTTTATGACGTAGCTGTTTTGGGGACAGGCACGCTTGGGTGAGATAGATTTGTTCGGAGAGAGTGGAATGAGAGAAGCAAGTGTTTTAAGGTATAAAGAGAAGAGGAGGATTCGACTCTTCTCCAAAAAAATCCGTTATCAAGTTCGCAAACTCAACGCTGATCAACGCCCACGTATGAAGGTATATTTCTATATTACTGTCTTGAAATGTAAAAGTTGAAACTTCTAAATGTAGAATGAAACTATAGTACTGATACATTTGATTTGAGCTAAGGATTTAGGCAAAAGATTGTCATTATAATATTGTGGTTTATTTATCTGACAGGGAAGATTTGTGACAAAACCCAACGCAAGGAATTTAAGCGGGATACGAGTTTAAGAATAAGAGCCTAAAGAACTTGAGCTCTTTCTCCCGCGCCCGCCGCCGCCTGGCCCCCGTTAGAGGGGAAGGGGAAGATTAGCAAAGCGAAAAAAGACAGAGGGAGGGGGAGCAGCATTTTATTCTCTTCGAAGCAAATCTACAATCCTTATGGGAGGATGGGAGGCCTACCACAAATATGGGGATGCTTTCTATTACAGCAACAGCTTTTATGCGAAAAACAAGAAAAAGGAAAACTGCAGCTCTGCGACATAACCAGTCTTGCAGAACTGGAAGAACGAATTGACTCGACAAGGAAACCAAGTAAAAGGGTTGCGCCTGACAGCCAAGCGCCAGTTTTTGTAATCTCTTTCCTTTCAAGGAGTCCTTGTCTTCTTGCATTACGGCCGCCCATTCTGTCTCGCCCTAAATGGAATGGTCGTCGCCGGATAGCTCTTGGCGAGGTACTTTTGTCACTCGACTGAAAGGAGAGGAGACCTTAGGATAAGTTGCTAAAACAAAGGGGAGTTAGTTGATTCGAAACAGTAAAGAATGAGAATGAAATACGTACAACTTTATTTTGTCTTCTGGTAGAATTTAATTGCGTGATGAGCAGTGCCGTGCCTCATGTGTATTGAAAAGGTCATTTGAACCTAAGCACGACAGTGGTGATGAGATTAAGAATTCATCATATGCACACGACTAGCGCCTGGATGCGATGATTTATATTAGTGGGAAAATGTTGCTATGCACAATAGTTTAACTATTACTCAATATCCTTTTTAATATACAATTCTCTTTACAGTTTGTTTTATCATCCTTTTTATATTTGCCTTTTTTTCTTTCCATTATGTTGTCACCCATTTAATGTAATGTACCATGCATTAATATTATTTTTGTTTAAGCATTTTTTTGCCTAAATATATTTTGGAGTCAAAGATCAAAACATTTTTTTCGAGTATAAGAAATTCAACAGTTTCAATTTCATTGCTTACTCTCTCAATTAAAGGCCGAGCAAACCTGTCGAATATCTCCTTTAGAACCAGTCTTCACACCAATCTTCCCCATCTTCACTATTGCCTTTACAAAATCAGACTCGAATGTTGCCCCAAAGAACGGATTTAGCATCCCAAGATAGGAATCCACAACCCGTCTAGTTGCTACATCTTCGTAAAGACCTGCATCGGTCTGAAGCACAGCGAAACCATCCTTTATGTTTTGCAGAATCTGCTTGTCGAATAGCCGTTCACTGATCCGGTCCATTGGTACCCGAACGTTTACGTCACCATTTTGTGGGCACTGAGAGGTTAATTCGGGTAGGAATACCGGATTGATGGTCGGATCAGGTTGCCCACCGGGTAAGAAATCGTAGAGGCGTTTGGTCATGAAGAAGCAGGCCGTTGTTCCGATAGTGTGAGCAGCTGATACGGTTGAGAAAAAAAATTATTGGAATTAATGAAAAATGGGACCGCTCAATTTTAGATCTTCTGATTTCTTATAAAGCTGAAACACTTTCGTTATTTTTCTTTCTTAAACTGAGAGCAGGTTTGAAAAGCATGATCAGTTGATCACTAGTCACTACCGTATATTAGACTCGTGCATGTAGATAGTTTCTTATGTTTGTTGGTCACACGTGCACGTTGATGATCTAACCCTAAAGTCTCTACTCTAAAGAATGACCCGATAGATATTTATGACGTTTTGTCCGATTAAACGCCGATCCTATAACAGGCCTATTTTTGTGTGAATGATGACATTTCTGGGCCATGCCCGATTTAGTGGTTTAGATGACAGAATCAAACCACATCTTCCTTATACAACACACTCACTCTTGTAGTTGAATTAAAATACAAATTCATGCAAAAGTGCCTAAAGTAAGTTGAAAGGCTTACGAGAACTTTTAACCGAGGAAGAA
The DNA here is from genome assembly GCF_030686135.1 of Camelina sativa. Lineage (NCBI taxonomy): Eukaryota > Viridiplantae > Streptophyta > Magnoliopsida > Brassicales > Brassicaceae > Camelina > Camelina sativa. The sequence goes on from NC_141889.1 coordinate 6,547,743, forward strand.
AACACTGTTGGCTTAGGCTTGAAAAAAATCCAAAAAAGTTTTTTTTTTTTATTGGTCAACCAGAATTTGGTAACGGACGAAAGCACGTGACACCAACACACGAAGAGAAGAGGAAACAGACGAAACATGCGAAACACATCACGGGTTCAGGAAATGAAAATCATATAACTTGAACTTCGAACCAAAAACCTCGAGATATTCCCAAACCACCAAACAAACATGAATGAGAGAGAAAGACGAAGGAGAAAAGATACATACCACTGAGAAGCACGAGCTCTTTGGCGTTGAGTCCCTTCTGCATGAACTTAGCCTTAAGTATCTGAATCGAGTCACTGATCTCAGGCATGTCCATAGCCAGCGACATGTTCGAAACACGACCGTCTCTCCGTCCAGTTGGCACCTCATACGCTGGTCCATTTGCCTGTATTATACAAATTTATCACAACGGAGAAGAAAATAGAGCAAGATCGAAAGGTTTTTTTCCTTTATCTCTAATTTATTATTTACCAAAGATATGGCATCACGTGCAGCCAAGGCAACAATGTCTGAGCAGGAGACAACACCGGGGCATGCACTTTCAAGCTCGGCTTTGGCGGCTTCTACTATCTCAAATCCTCTAACGCCTTCATGCCCAAATGCATTCTTTTCAGAGATTGCTCCGTTGTTCACGAGGATCGAGCCATCACATCCCTGAAATGTGTAATTAAAACTACAGTATAAGCATAACAGCAATAGTAGAAAGCAAAGAGGAGGAAAGTGCATTGTACCTCAACAAAGCAGTCATGGAAATGGAGCCGTAGAAGTATGGCTGGGAGGTTAGGGTCGGAAAGAGCAGCTCCGGAGACAACTCGCCTAATGATTGACTCAGCTTGAGGACATGTATTGGAGTAAAACCCGACTTTGAGATCAGCAAGAGAGACACGGAGGAAAACCGTAAGCAAAGACAAAGCTAGACTCATCTTAGCATTTGTCCACGCCATTTGTGCTTTAGTAAGATCAACTCAGCAGAGAATGAGAGAGAGAGAGGGAGAGAGACAGAGATAGAGAGGTAAAAAAAGAATAGAGAGAGTTATACAGACAAAGTCTCTTCATTAAGATGGCTATAAAAAAAGGACATGTGTTTAACCATATCTGCATCATTGCATGTAAAAGTGTCACCTAGCCAAAACACTTAACAAAAACCGAAACAGTAAATATTGACAAGTATCGGTACCCCGGAAATACTGGTGTTATATATACAGAGCAACGTCATTGTGTATCAAACTGAGGAATTAAATTCTTGATGGAAAAGAGTAACGTAATCAAATCAAACCAAACCAAATATTCGTCGTTTCGTACTAACTCACATAGTTTGAAGCAGTTCAGGGTTCAATAACACAGTTTTCAAGCTTTGGAAAGGAAACACCCAGTTGCATTCCAACAGTAACTAATGTCTCCAAGGACCTAGCGCTGTTAGCTAAGAGATCCTCATCAATCTTAATTGAGTCCTGCAATACGTGTCACGTGAAAGGTAAGGTTGATGCAGATGCAAGCACTCATCATGGGACGGTATTATGAAAATCAATGATCTATAGTCACAAGATTTTCAAATCAAGAAACTAAAATTCTATGGTAATGGAAGTATATAATTCAATTTTTCGGCTATTGGAGCTTAGAAGAGATTAAGCATAAAGTGTTTTATGGGTGATGAGGGTTTTGAGATTCTTTTTTCTATTTAGCATACAAAAAAAGATAGTTAGAAATTAGAAGCTAACCTTTTCAAAGACACATATAACGGTGCTTCCACCAAAGGAAAAGTAACCAAGCTGGAAAAAGAAAAGGTTAAATTAGTGGCAAAACTATTACATACAGTATTTTCAATTATAAAAAGAGGTTCAGAATTGCTTACCTCATCCCCTTTCTTCACATGGTCTCCCTCTTTTCTAACAAAGGCGATGCTTCCAACCATTGTTGCTCCAATTGCAACAAATGCGACCTGTTACAGACATTGGCCAAGGTCAAGTTCTGTGAGAAGATCAGATTTCATTATACAGCTTTGTTTATAAATTACAGCATTGTTTTGAGTTCATAGCATTAATCACAAGAGACAACTGAGAAATAATTTGCATCAACAGACCCAGATAAAAGGTTAGTGTATTATCTTATATGATGAGATGACAAACCTTTCCAAACTCTTCTGTTGATATAATTACGATTGTCCGTTTATTCTCAGTGAACACATTACAGTACTTGCTATTGACTGCAATTGGATTAACCTGAGAAGCAAGGATACGAAAGTATCTCCAATAAGAAAATCCAGAAGAGAAAAATGAAACTCTTCAATGTAAAAAGGCAGATGGATGAGTACATACTGTATATAAGCTTCCAGAAACATTGACAAACTTTTCAATGACACCAGTGACGGGGGAATGAAAACGATGATAGTCCTGTAACAGATTAATAAATGCATTAGTGAGCTAATAAAAACAACTGTGAGTTTTTAGCTTTTGATCGAACGACATGAAGCATGCAATCTTGTCGTACCTGTGGAGCCAATCGGAATATCACCAAAGATCCATCAAGGAAAGGATCCGAATTCACATCCTTCCCAAGGAGGCCTTTAATTGAGAACTTTCGGCCCTAACAATATCGAAATCGGTTGAAAATTTTAGAATAGTAACATTTAGGGTGCAAATGGTTGCACAATTGAAAAGGTTGAAGGAGTTGAAAAAAATTATTCAACCAAGTTTCACCATTTGATTGGAAGAGGTTGAAGAAGTTGGAAAAATCTATTCAACCCATTCAATCTAAAAAGTTGAAAAAATAAACTAATCCTACAGCAAAAATGTTCAACTTGTTCAACCACTATTTTGGAGATGAATGGGTTGAATATTTTCCAACTCAATTTTGTTCAACTCATATTTTCAATTTTAAGCAACCATTTGCAGCCTTAGGCGGTGTTGCAAGTTATTAGCTGCATAAATTATGTAACGATTTATTCAATTATACAGATGCCTAGCTTGCAGAATTACTATATTATAGCTACTCTAGAGGCCGGTTTACCTTGATCCAGAACCGTGTGCTATCATCCACCGACTGAAACGCCATTAATCGACAATCAGCAGCAGATACAGCAACATCATCCTGATCCATGCAAGCAATTGGTCTTGCACCAGGCTTTAACTCCCGTATGAAGAATTCATTGAACGTCTGCAAGTGAGATGAGTGATGACCATCTTTCAAATCCATGAAAACCACACAAGCTTACAGTTAACCAAATTCTTAAGGGTGTTTTCCGTTCTCGATATAGACTGCAAAGGATTTTGCTTAGACGCTTAGATTTAGCTCATTCTCACTTGCATTTTATTTTATGGCTAGTCACAAACTAATATGTTTTTAACTTTTTGTAGAAAGTCATATTGTCAATTATTGGCTTTGCATACCTTAAAATGGTCCAGAGGATACTTGACTTCGGCCATGTTTATTTGATCCTGCAACAAACAAATGGTTCAATCTTCGGCCTTCATGTAAACTTACAAAAGGAGGGCGATGCAGTTTAAAACCTAAGAGATCTAGGGAAGCAATTTCAACCTAGTCATTGTTATGAATTTATATATAAAGCATAAGAGAGGACTGTCGACTGATCTATGTCAGAGGTATTCACATGGTGTCTCAAATCCCAATAGTAATATCGAATTCCGTTATTTTTATAAGATATTTTGTGCCGCATAGCACTATATCAATATCACATTTCAAACAGGTATTGCTAAACTCGAACCCAAGCCAAGTTGTGTCAGGCTTAAACTCAACAGCCATTTGACACATAATAACTTAACAAAAAAAAAGAATTCACACCTTGAAAAACTCGAGAAAGCTGGGTATATTTTGAGCAGATTCAACAGTGTTCATTTTCTTCCCCTGCTTTTCAGAAAGGTTCTGCAAAATCTCTTTTGCTCCTGCATCAAGGGGATTTAAGGAAGACTTATTTGCTTTGTACAATGACAAGAACGTGTAGCTCGAGGGATCAAAGCAAGCGCAGAATAACAACAAATATTGATCACAATGGCACTATAGCCAGGTGCATTACAGAAGTAGTAGGCCCAGGTGGTTACCTTGGTCCATAAGGCGTAGTCCAATTTTTGACTGGTAAATAGCTCTCATCGACATAACAATCTTTGAATCAATCAACTCTTCCACAAGCCTCTTAGTCTTCCGATCAATCACCTAAAGCAAAAATCAATTAAAGTAAATATACTTTAAGTGGATTTGCATGAGACATTAAGGGATACTCAAACGAAAACCACAAAAATTGATGAATGTAAAAAAAACCATTAGGTTCTCCTCAAGCCAGGATATGCTGAAGTTTACAGGATTTAAAGAAAATAAAAATCAGACAACCGTGAGAATCTGCCTCCATATTAAATGCTTATCATGACATAAAAAAAAGAGTTAGAAGGGAAAGATACCACGATATGTGAAGCACTCGAGCCAGTATTCAAGCCAACATCATAAGTCGATAGATGAGTCCATTCACTTAGTTTGAACATCCATCTGACGAAATGTTAAAATTGATTGATCAAGCGAAATATATAAAAAGTACTTAGAATGTATGTTTAGAAGCTACAAAAATGTGAGAATTCTAACCCATATGAAGCCTGCCTATCAGTTAAGAACCCTCCAGTCATCGTTTGATTACCGGTTCCTTCGTCAAAACAGAGAGTCATATGGATCATTGCATTGAGCTTGTCAAGTTGAAGAGCCTCACCACAAACCGGACAACTATTTATAATTGGCTCCCTGCAATAGATGCATGCAAATTACTGGGATTCAAGGATGTATAAAATCAATATGTATAAACAAAAGTTCTTAACATAGGTAATGCATATATTGTTATTACTGTTCCTGTTGAACGGCAAGAAGTGCAGCCAACTCATCAATTGTAACAGAACCATCTCCATTCAGGTCAGCAGCTTTGAACAACTCCTCTTTCTGGTAACAAGTCAGTGAAAACATCAAACGTTCCCTCAGAAAAATGCAGCAATCTAACATTATCTATATTAGAATGCCAAGGACAACAACTTTTGGTACTTGAAATTTCAAAGGCTAGGTCCACTAAACACTCGGAAACAGATACATATGCATAAGCACGCACAACAAATAGAGGTGACAAAGTTGCTGAATGTCAAACCTTGTCAGCAGCCACTACATTCCCAAAAGCATTCATTAGATCAGAGAACTCTGAGAATGAGAGTGTTCCATCTTCGTCATAGTCCTGCGCTTAGGTGAAGAACTCCAACAATCAATTATAAAGGCTACATGATGCATAATGTTCCATAGAAAAGAAACTGCTCAAGGAGGCAGTGAAAAGAATAAGGTAGCTCAAGGCTTCTTAATTGAAAGAAGTTTCATACCAAAATAGATAGTACAATAAAAAATGAACACAAGGAAATCTGGTTAAAGATGTCTTTATAATCAATCATTGGAAATTTCAGAAAAAATAAAATTGTACCATGCTAAAAGGATATCATCACAAAACTTCACAAGACCAGAACAGACTGAGTGAAAAATAAAGTAAAGCATACCACTATGGACAAAATACGCTTCGCGAAGCATGTCTCAGTTTCAACAGGATCCTGAGAGTGTTAGCAACCAAAAATCACAAAACCATTCCCACTCCATTCGTTAATGTACTGATTAAATTTCAACATATTGCATACCTCAACGGAGCATGAAATGAACATGGTGCCAACAACATTAGATGAAGCCGGATCTAACAGGTCAAATGACTTGCAAGTAGAGTCAGGTTCCTATATCACATTTTATAAAAGAGAAGCAGAACAAATATGTCAACAAACAATGTTCTCGCTGATTTACCATTCACGACAATGCAATGTCTAATCAATACACTGACTAATCAGTAGAAGAACTTAAACAGCTTTCATATGGAGAAAACAAACTTTAATAGCTGACCTGAACTACAAATTCAAGTAGATCAAGCTCACAATAACCTATGATATTGTTCTTCAAGAGCCTATTGGTCTGCATCAAGAAAAAGAAATCATCTCAACTGATCAAATGGCTAAAAAGACAAATCTAGAAAGAATAAAGTAAAAATCTGATATGACTTCACACCTCAAATACTGAAATTCTAGCCAGACTTGGTCCATTTTTCTCCATGAGGAGCTTCTTCTCCTATATATACATAAAACTCAAAACCGATGAACCCCAAGTATTCTCACAAAGCTGTAGAAAACAAACAAAAAAAGAACAGTAATCGAGAGTTCTCTTACCGAGTTCCAAATCGGCTTATCCGTACTGCAAAATCATCAGAAAGAGTTGTTAAGTACAAGATTCAAAAAAAATACGAGAAGAGTTTCAAAAATCGAATGGGAAGAGTTTTTCGGGAACATACGAATCTGAAATTCCGGAACGGAATGTTTGTTCCCCGAAGGAAACACAGGCGAGCCACTTGTCCTTGAACTTCATCTCCGCCTAAAGAGAAGATGCCAAAAAGAGCGAAAACGAAGAGAGCACATGACCATATCGTTAATCGAAATACGCAGTGAACGTTGACGAGAAGAAACAAAATCAAAAAGGAAGGGGGAGAGAAAAAAAAAAAAAAGTAAAAGCCCGTACGCCGATGAGAGTAAGAAGAGCAATGCCGGCGAAATCCTCAGCGCTCACAGATCTCTGACTGACTAATCCGGAGACGCTTCCGGATCCTGGACGACGAAGACGGCGGCTACGAAAGTTCTTAATCTTCTGTCGCATCTTCGATCGGCGCGATTCCTTCGTCTCCGTTGAGGTTCCGTTTCCCATGGTTCTCGGTCTCTCTAACTGCGTCTCGTTAATCAACGGATCGGAGGTGGAGGAAGACGAAGTCAGTGAGCGGCAGTTACCGGGGTCCTTTTATTTGCTAACAAGAATATCTCACCGGAGAAGGTGGAGATGAATTTTTTCTCACACTGAATGATATACTTTAGAAACTTTCATACTTTTCCAAATATTGTTTTTCCTTTTTTATTAATTTTATTCGTCTGTCTTTTTTTTTTTTTTTTTTTGGCAAACATTCGTCTGTCACCTTTAATTGTGTTTTTTCTTTTCGCTTTACTATTTTTCCTAGTTACAATTTTTTTTTTAATCCAAAGCAAAGTAGAGTAAGCAAACGATTAATGAAACAGTTTTTTTAAAATAAAAAGCGGACATTGTGCCGAAAAACGAAAAAAAAAATTAAAAATATTTTATCAAATATAAACCCTATGATAATGCTTGTTGAAAAGGGGATTGTCATTTTGTAGGGACATGAATTCTGGAGATTCCTGAGTCCCCAATCCCATTCAATGATCAAACTTGTCCTTTTGTTGATCTATTATGCTTTAGAGAATGTTGCAGTGAAACGTTTTTGATGATAAAGACATTGGTCAATAATAGCTAAATCCCAAATACATGTGATAATTTTGGATTTCATTGCTTTTTTTATTTCATTTATAGTCGCATGTAAAATCGCCAACGTTGAATCAAGATGATTGATATAAGAAATATATTATCACATTGAATGAGAATATATATATGCTCAATATTTTTCACAAAAAAAAAAAAAAAAAAGATGAAGAGTTTTAAAAGAAATAAAGTATAGTGTACTTAAGGTTGTTGCTGCTGCTGAAGACTGATGAGTTTAAAATAAGGACCAGTCTTGTTCAGAACGAGTTTACGGTGGCTGCCTTGCTCTACGATCTTACCTCCATGTAATACACTTATTGTGTCAGCGTTCTTGATTGTCGATAGCCGGTGAGCAACCACCACCGTTGTCCGATTAGTCATTAACCGATCCAATGCTTGTTGTACCTAGTAAATTCAACGTTGTAAACTCATAAACTCCATGTGGAATAAAAACTATAGAAACGTCTAATGGTAAAGAAACTTACCACACGTTCAGATTCAACGTCCAAAGCGCTTGTGGCTTCGTCAAGTAATAGAATCGCTGGATTCTTGAGGATGGCTCTAGCGATAGCAATCCTTTGTCTCTGACCGCCTGACATCTGAACACCACGTTCACCAACTTTGGTAGAGTAACCTTCTGGAAGAGAGGTGATGAAGCTGTGAGCGTTTGCGAGCATAGCTGATTCGATGACTTCAGATTGAGATGCTCCTTCGTTTCCATACAAAATGTTCTCGTAGATTGTTGTGGCGAAAAGTGCAGGTTCTTGTTGAACCAGACCAATATGTTTCCTCAGTGCTTTCAAATCTAGTTTCCTGATGTCTTTTCCTGAAATTGGGATAAGAAAAGAAAAAAAAAAGCTTATTCAGCTAAACAAAGACTTTCTTTTGATGCAAGAAACCTTGGTGTTCAGAGATATCTTGAGACCCAAGAAATTTTGTGTTCAGAGTTCTAAGTCAAATGCACTCACCCTCTATCATGACTTTTCCGGCAGTGGGATCATAGAACCGGAGAATGAGTGAAATGACAGAACTTTTACCGGATCCACTCTGTCCCACTAGCGCCATGCTCTTTCCAGAACGAACTATCAGATCAAAGTCCCGAAAAATTACAACATCCGGTCTTGAAGGGTAGCTAAAGTGGACGCCTTTGAGCTCAATCGTGCCTTCCACATTAGTCAGCTCCTCGCTGGTTTCTCCAACGATCTGAGTTTTCCGGTCTAAGATCTCGAACACGGACGCAACCATTTGGTTTCCTTTTAGAAGATCCGGAGCTAGAGCCAATGTCTCACCCATAGCTAACGCCGTCACAATCAAAACCATGAATGTTTTCATCACTGATTTGAAGCCCGCTAATCCTTTGTCCATCAAAGTTGATCCGTACCTATAAAATCAAAACTGACAGTTTCAGTCTTTACAATTAGATTCTATTTTAAAACTGTGCGCATAGAGAGAGAGACATACCAGAGGGCGAGGCCATATGAAGAGAAAATGAAGAACTGAGAGATACCATAGAAAAGTCCAGCAATTTGTCCACGCCTGAAAGAACTTTTGGAAGGTTCTATAAGCTCTCTTGAGTAAAGTTCTAGAATCTTTTCCTCAGCACAAAAGGCGGCGACCGTGCGGATGTTGCTAACAGATTCTCCTGCCAACATGTTGGCCTTTAGGTATGCTTTGCTCAAGTCTCCTCCATATCCTTGCATGAAAAGTTTCTACAAATATAACAGAAAACATAAACACCAACGCAAACATTCATTCAAAAAGTGGCAAAACGGTGCGTACGTTACCTCACTGATATGGCCGCTTATAACCAATGGGAATGTGGCCAAGACGACAAGAGTGAGACGCCAGTTAAGTATGAAGGCGATGATGAAAGAGGTCACAACAAGACCTAAGTTCTGGAGTAGAATCGTCGACCTATCGACCACTATGGTTTTAAGCAAAGTCGCATCACTCTCAAGCCGCGATGCCAACATTGAGCTTGTGTTGTCCACCTCATCGAACCACCCAATTTCGTTCTTCAAGATCGCTACAAAACCAAAAACAGAACAACATATCACATAACAAAAAAAATGAGATATTTGTAAAATTTATTTATTTGATATAAAACTTGCGCTGAGACGAACCTCTAAACATATTTTCGCGGACACGAAGAGTGAGACGCTCTCCCATAGTACCGAAGCAGACATGCTCAATGGTGTAGACTATTAGGGTGATGACAGAGGCGCAGCAGAAGAGGATAGCTATCTTCTTGATCTCTTTTTGAGTCTCATCCCAACTATTGTAGTAGGAAACTAAGGCTTGCGAGACTCCAAGTGCGAAAAGGGGCATCTGAGATCCAGCGATAAATGCACATATCGTGCCACATACACCGTACATCCAGTCCGGACGGATCATAGCGTATAGACGTCCCGGTTTTACTTTCACCCTTTTTGATGGATCGGCCCCATCCGGTCGAGTTATGGATTCCCTCTCCGAACAAAAGCCGACCTATGAGTGAAAAAACAGAGTTTTAGGGTTTGTAGATGTTTCTTGTGCCCTAAGGTAAAAATCTAATCTAGGGTCTATAGTTGTTTTTTGTATTCGAAGGTATCCAACTGACTGACCTGAGTATCAAATCCTTCAGGGAGGTTGCGGATGAACGAAATTGCTTCCGAGAGCTTTGCAGCACGGGCAATATCCTCAGCTGTCGCGTCATTTTTGCCATACATAATGTTCTCGGTAATCGTTGTTGCAAAAAGAGCTGGTTCTTGGTTAACCAAACCAATCTGTCCCCTTAACCACTTAATATTCAGCTCGTTGATATTGTTCCCGTCTAGCAACACTGCTCCAGAAATAGGTTCGTAGAACCGCTCGATCAAAGATATGACCGTACTTTTACCTGACCCGCTTCCTCCAACAAGTGCCACAATTTTCCCGGCAGGGATAGCTAAGTTTAGTTTGTCAAAGATCACCACATCAGGGCGAGATGGGTAACTGAAGTTCACGTCCTTAAATTGAATGTGCCCGTCTATTTTCCCAAGTTTACGACTGGATCTTGCGCTAGCTTTCGCCATCGTGTTCCGTTCAATCATCTTGAAAATCGGATAAGCAGCTGCTTTTGCCCGCACAAATGCAGAAATATCTGGCGCCGCTTGTCCAAGAGACCTACACAAAAACTTTATGATCCATAAAAAGAAAACGTGGAGTGAAAGCAAATAGGACAAGAATATTACAGGCCAGCGATAACAACGTTGAGCATGGTAGTGAATGATTTGCCACCATTGGCGATATCCTTGTGAACCACAATGCTTGTAAACCATACGAGCAAGGCCCAAGACAGAAACAAGACACAATGCAACGATCCAAGACCTAGTCCTTTGGTTAAACCGGCTTTTCTCCCGTACTTGTACGTGTTCTCCAGAGCTTCTCGGTATAATCTTACCGCCCTTTCTTCACCGGTGAATGCTTGTACGGTCCTCACATTCCCAATCACCTGAATTATCACAGAGATATATGATGCTATTGGATTTTTTTTATTGGATTATCACCAGAACACTAGACATTTTTATGAAGAATAAAATTAAAAGATTTCTTGTCCGAGAAGTAACCAACCTCTTCCGCAATCTCACCGGCCTTGATGTATGATTTCCGGACACGGGCGATAAGTCCGATGGCGACAAACGCGTAGATACCGCCGGCTAAAGCGATTAAGGGGACTATGGATAAAGTGACGAGACTTATTTGCCATACACTAGTAAATCCAATTGCAAAACCGGCTATGAACCGGCTTATGTAGTGCAAGAAATTCCCTACCTGCAACCAAATATACCGGTAATAATCCAGACAATTTGTCATAAATGATCAACCGGATTTGTGTCATCACACTGAAAATTTGAAATTTAAGCGGATCAAACTGTTTTGTGGCTAGCTAGCTGTAAAGAACCAAAATATAGGTCAAAATTTAAAATATAAATTAAATTGTATCAAACTCAACTGCCTTTATAAATGCATTTTGCAGCTATAACCGAATTAAAGACAATGCATTTATTATTTTTGCATCAGGGACCGAAAAGTTTCATATAAAAAGAAATTAAAGGCATATACAAAATACTATGCAGTCTCAGAAAAATGAAGAATGCTAGAATATGTTTAGAGAGTTATGAGAAGAGAAAAAATTCTTTATTAATGCAGAAAGAAAAAAATTAATGTTTAGCATTATTGGATTAAGCCATTGATGTATTTCACAGTAATCAAGCCATGTGGGGAAAAAACAAGCCATGTAAAAGATTTGAAAATTTAACAACCTAAATGCCTATATAGATTTGATCGACCGAGGCCATGCCTTAATTAGCAAACTTTAGTAGGTATTTGACAAATAATTATTTTGTGTAGATAACTAGATATAGATTAAAAAAAAAATCCAATAGCATTCATTTACTAATGGGTACCACAAAAAAAAAAAAAAAAAAAAAAAAAAAAAAAACTGGTTTATTAACGAATCTAATAATTCAGCTAACACAAAATGTTATAAAAAAATAAAATAATAAATAACTCAATACCGGTTTGATTCGGTTAAAAGATGTACCTTCTCGGAGAGAGCATCTTGGACGACGAGGATGTCGGAGGTGATGGCGGAGATGACTTCTCCGGTGGAAGCTTCAGTGTCGAATAAGCTTATGTCTTGGCTTAACATCGACCGGAGATAAGCTCTCCTCATCTTCGCCGCTTGCCTCTCTCCCGTATGCATCCAACATGCAACCTCTGTTTCCATTATTTACTTATTTACTAACTTCAAATTTATAACTAAAAACTAATTATATAACACAGAGAGATTAATGCTTAAATTTATTTACCTAACCATGATGAGAATAGTATAGCCACACTTAGATATACAAAATCCAGTGAGTACTGCACCAAAAAGGTAAAAATTGTTAGCCGAACAAACATAATCACGGATAATTAGCACAGTTCATTCGAATTAGATTTGGATTACATAATTATTTAATTTTAATCTGCTGAAAAATTACTAATCTTGCTATGAATCTCAAGTCTTATTTTGTTGTAAAAATTCGAGCTATTTCATAATTAAGGAAAAATGAATATAAATGAAAATATAGACAAACCTTGGCGACTCTGTGAGAGGCTTGTTTAGGGAAAAGATACGCAAGACCAATAATATTGATGAGTTTGCCAAAGAAGATGAAAAAGATAGGAACCGAGGCGCCATGAATGCACGCTCCGATGGATCCGAGGGTCATGAGAACGCAATCATAGAAATCTGCGAATGAGAAGAGCTTCAGCAGTGACACTTTTGGCTGCGCCTTGTCTTTCTCCGGCGTTGGATCACCGGACGGCTGCATTTTTTCACCTTAAAGTGGTGAGTGTGTATAATTAGTTGGAGAGTCAAATGAATGGGAAAACAAGAGAAAAATAAATATAGGGAGAGGAATTAAGGGAGGAAAGTGGTTAGAGGGGAAGGGAGATGAGAGAAGTGTGAGAGACATTAAATGAAAGAAGACATATAAGACCAAGTTTATTGGTTTCAGCGAGAATTGTTTGGTGTGAAGCTCTACGTGTACGTTTATGGTGTGACCCTAGCTAATTAATGACTCTCTTATTAGAGTCTGATCACTCGCTTTTATTTTGGGATTGTGTTTAGTTTTACCAAATTATGTTGGTAATTAATTACTTGCGTAGTTTTCTCGGTTCGTTATTTTGTTCACGGTAAACGTAATGGAATTTCAAAGGTTTACCAATGGTGAAAAGAACAAACAAGTGTCTATTTTCGTGTAAAGATTTTGCATGTTAGAGGAATCTTTTGAATACGTCATTTAAGACTCAGTTTTGTAAACTGTAATAGTCAACGCTTACACAGATAATTCAACTACTCCTATCCTATATATATTTAAATGTTCTAAGTGTATACATCAACTGAATAAAAAAATGCAATCACTGAATCAGATTTGTTTGATTTTTTTTTTTTAATTATTGAAATGTCCATTCCTAAGTATGTTCCTTGTATTCATAAATATAATTATCTATATATTGTGGTAAAATGGTTCATTTATATCATCAGTTATAAATATAAATTCTTACAAAAACCAAATGAAACTCTGACCGAATAAATTGAACTGTACCAAACTATTTTTGGTCAGAACTCAACTATAGTTTACACCAAACCTAAACTACATGTAAACCAAAAATGCCTACCCCTTTCAAAACTTCAACACATCGCCACCACTACAATGGAGTCAAACATGATGTTAATTAACTTATCGATAGAAAAAGGCGTTAATGGAAGGAAATTAGTATATTTTTTTTTTCAAAGGAAATTAGTATTATACGATGATGAATTGATGATTGTATTTATGTCAAAACGCGTTCACATGTTTGTTTGGACTAAAAATGTATATGACCGCTGGATTAAGAAGATTCAACCTCTACCATCAGTTCGAGAAGAGAAGAATTCTCTTTTATTCATATAAAAAACTTAAGAAATATATTTTTTAACATAAAAAAATAACTGTAAACAGTATATGTTAAAAATAATAATTTTTTATATATTTCTATTTGATAGCTTTCATATTCTTTTTTAAAAAGAAGAAACTTGAAGATTAATTTTAGCAAGTTTCAGACTATATATAGAACTTAGTCTATCTAATTAACTACATATTTGAAAAAAACGCAAAGTCAAGAAGGAGAAGAATTCTTTGAGTTGGTTGTGGTGATGACTGATGACCGATGAGCTTATAGTGTGGTGGTAGGGGTCCAGTTGTCAAGCTTACATGTTTTTTGGCTGGTCCCGAATGATGCATAGTCAAGTCCTATGAAGTGACCAAAGTTTTACGATTCCATGCAGTTGTTATATCCATTACATATATCTCATATATTCTCCTGATTCGACTTTTTTTCCACATTTTAAACTTGCATTTTGATTATATTTTCCATATAATATATATTTAGTCTCTAGTATATGTTGCCGATTTCTCATTTGATCAAAATTAAAGTAGGATATCAACTTTTTGTCCAAGAAGAGGAAACTAGCAATATGCATGTACACAATTAACTAAGAAACTAAAACCAGTAACAAATTTTGGAAAAATATATACATAATTTCTATGAAAATAATACATTAATAATTATATGATTATCTATATCTCCAAGTGATGGAAGCCTAAACACGCGCGCGGGTGATGGTTTGTATATGACATTTAATTTTCAAGAAAATGAACTCAGGGAAGTTCCTGCTTTGTTTGAATATCACTAAGATCATGTGATATCTCTATGCTTTATTACTTGATACACAAATCTATGTGTGTATGCATATGTACATGTAAATGTATACCCCTGATGTTATTCTTTTTAATTAATCGTTATTATACATTCCTAGGTGTAAGTAAATTCCCATTTGCAGTCCCTTTTACTTATGCGCAACTAATTTACTTCTTTAAGATTCTGAAATGAACAACCAACGATCAAACACTCATAACCCAAGAAATTGATATGATTATATGTCCCATTATATATCTTCTTCATCGTTACATGATACCCTTTAATTTATATCTTGGTATATATAAGCAAGTATTCATTAGATAGATATATATATATATATACGACAATGGTGGGTTAAAAAACTCACCATGTGCTGTTGATTATGTTTTCAACAACTTATTTATCGTGACACCTTCGATATACAATACATATAATGTGATCCCATTTTCTATTTGAAAAGTATCTAGAATATCATCTTATTATTCTTAAGTTTCAATAAACTTATAAATCCTTAACAAATTAACAAAACAAAAAAAAAGTTTTTAATCGAGTAAAAAATCCTCTGTATCAAAAAGAAAAGTTCTAAGAACTATTTTGTAAAAGAACAAAAAATAACAAACTAAAAGGAAAGAAAAACATCAAAGTATGGCAATCAAACATCAACCAGATCTTTAACCAGAGTATCGCCGCATTAAACGCAATTATGGCAACCGCTCCTGCTGCGACTACTATCACCGCCTTAAATCCAAGAATACAAGACGTTATAAGGATAACCGAAAACAACCACATCCTATTCATATTTTTGTGAACTAATTTATTTACATGATCTTTTACAAATAGATACATTGAGGAAAACAAATTTGTTTTCAAAACTCGAACGACTTGTCTATGTTGATATACAATTTGTATGGCCGTATGGGTGTGACAGTTTTAATTCTCTCTTTTTTCTAAGAGGGAAATGCGTGGTGGAAAATTAAATGCAAAGTATATCATGCACATTTGGACTATCCAAAGAGTAATTATGCAACTGCATGTGCATGATGTATTAGTTAATTTAGTTTTGGGCATTCTCCATCCTGCTTTTTATATATTTTGCATTTATATCAGTGAAAATGACGTCTTTGAGCTGGCTACTAAAGGATTAATGTTGATAATATAGTTTTTCTTTGATCATATATATGAGTATGAACTATGATGGTAGTATAACTTTTATTTCAAGGTGTTTTAACTCTTAATACAAGAATTTCGAAGAGAAACACATATTGCTTCTCACAAATAAAGGAAAACATAAGAAAGTTAATGGATCATTAATTTTATCTAGATATATTTTAGAGTCACATATTGTTGTAATTTCTTTTAATTTACAGTTTAATTATCAACTTTGTTCCACAAAATGTTTTTAATCGTAGATACATGTATATTACCTCTCGTCTCTGGATCGGATGATTTGTAGTCAGTTGTGACTCTATATATAGTATGTTGTAACAAAAATCCACACTCACCCTGGAATCACACATTGTTTTCTAAAAATATTCTAATTTGAAGAAGAAAAAAAAAGAGTCAAAAACTAACTCCAATAACCAAGGAGAAAAACACTCCCCATCTAACTAAACCATAACCAAAGAGGCTTATACCTACAAATTCCATCTCTCACACCAAAATTTTCAGAAGAATAAACACAAGTACTTTCATTGTATTTGAAGAGAACATAAGCCATGGATTCTTTAAGAGGCCAAGGTGGGATTCAGATGCTTTTAACTGCTGAACAAGAAGCGGGACGGATTGTTTCGGCTGCGAGGACCGGTATAGTCATTCCCCTTTACTGTTTCATGGCTCCAATAGTAAGATTTTGGTTTTGAATCTTTTTTGGCTAGCTATTCATTTTCTTGTGTTCATGGATGGATCAATGATCAGCAAAACTAGCAAGAATGAAGCAAGCGAAAGACGAGGCTGAGAGGGAGATGGAAGAGTACAGGTCCAAATTAGAAGAAGAGTATCAAACACAAGTTTCTGGGGTAATTAATCAACATCAAAACAAAACCAGCTAGTGAGATATTGATTTGTACTCATTCATTACCTTTTGTTTCAGACGGATCAAGAAGCAATTACAAAACGTTTAGATGATGAAACAGAAGGCAGGATTAAGAACCTTAAGGACTCTAGCTCAAAGGTCTCCAAGGACATTGTCAAGATGCTCATCAAATACGTAACCACTACTGGAGCATAATTCTCACTTCACTGACCTCATAGTACCTTATCCTCCCTAATAATAAAATTGTTTTGATTCTTCAGCTCCAAATCTTTCTGGCCCATGATCTCTTGTGCACAATAGAGCCAAAATACATAGTCCATGGGTATATAAAACACATTAACATGAAGGAAACTAAAACAAACATTAGATGCATAAACTCATGAAGGTATAATTGGTAAAACAATAAGGAAGGGAAAATCGTGTTAAAAGTACACAAGTGTTGAATTATATGTACAACAACAAAAGAGGAAACATGCATGCATGATAAATGTGATGTTTGGTTAAATTTGTTTATCTTTATTGTACGCTGAGTACAAAACTACAAATTATTACATTTCTTGAACAAAGTGAAACTGTAACTTGGTAATGGCATTCAGTTAGAGAAATAAATGAGCATTTGGAAACAAAACAAGCAATGATATACTGTATGCTGTAGCTGGTTTAACAAGTATGATCCAAATCAGAACCACCGTATGTCTGAAGTATAGAAGTGTGTAGAATAAGTTAATATGAATGATATATATTGACAAGTGTGATCCAAATCAAAATGGGTATAAGATGATATCTAGAAGATATGTAAATCTTTCATAATCATATATATAACGTCATTATTATGACAGTAAATATTAATTCTTCCATCACAAACTCTCATCACACTCTAATATGAAGCCTACGTACTGCCTACGGATCCGAGTCCCACACATTACTCATTACTTCATTAGGTCCATATGGCCTAGCTTTAACAGTGCTCTCAATTTCTGGTAGCAGTGTATAAAAATGAAATTACATTTGTAAAAATTAAAAGAGAAATCAGCTTAACTGGTACAAAAGTTACCTAGCTTACAAAAATTACGGATACATTATTTTAGAAATTACCGATTATATAGTTCTTGATCTGTTAAGGTTAAACGTTTCTTTTGATTTGGTAAATGAGATACTATTTCGATACAACTTATTACGATAAATTACAATGAAAATCTATTTTATAAATTTTTTTATTTAAATTAAAAAAAAAATCAAGATTCCGTTACGCACGTCATGGTAAGGCAAGAAGAGATAGAGAGAGAAGAGCTTTTTGTTGAAAAGTCTGTTATTGTGTTCTGTTCGTTGTAAGGCGACTAACAAGTAACAACAACAACAGAGCATATATACCAAACTTGGTCTTCGTCTTCGTCTTCTTCTTCTTCATCATCCCTTTTTATCTTCTCCTTCCTCTTTATATCCCTATCCATCGTAACCAGATCTTTACACAATTCCGGTGATCGCCGGAATAAATTAACAACGTTTTTCCAGATTCCGATTTATTCGCTAGATGGCAACGTTTCACAGTTTCCGTAAAGCCGTCGGAGCAATCAAAGATTCCACCACCGTAAGCATCGCCAAAGTCAACAGCGAATTCAAGGTCAGACTCACATATTTCATAATTCAAATACTTTTGGTTTCTAACATTTTTTTTAAAAAAATTATGTCATTAACCTATGAACATTTTAATATGAAAATAGGATTTGGATGTTGCGATCGTCAAGGCCACAAATCATGTAGAATCTGCTCCTAAAGAACGTCATATGCGTAGTAAGTACCTTACCAAAACCCTTTTGATTTTGGTTATGATCAGAGGCGTTTATGAGTTTTTACATCTTTGTGCAGAAATATTCTCGGCTACATCTGTGGTCCAACCACGAGCAGATGTTGCTTACTGCATTCACGCATTAGCCAAGAGATTGTCAAAAACTCGCAATTGGGTTGTGAGTTTTATAAACTTTTACTTAAAAACTTCCATTAAAAAAAAAAACTCTGTTTTTAGGGTTTTGCTTAGATTGCGTTTCCATTACGTAGGTTGCGATCAAGGTGTTAATAGTCATTCATAGAACATTAAGAGAAGGTGATCCAACATTCAGAGAAGAGCTTCTCAATTACTCTCGCAGAGGACATATGCTTCGAATATCCAACTTCAAAGACGACACAAGTCCTCTTGGTGAATAGCCTCTCCTATATCTTTAGTTCCATAGCTTTGGTGTGTTAGTGAAAATTGCTAAAAAGAACTTTTCTTGACTTTTTGTTTCAGCTTGGGATTGTTCTGCATGGATTAGGACATACGCGCTTTTCCTCGAAGAGCGGCTTGAATGCTATCGGGTTTTGAAGTATGACATAGAAGCAGAACGTTTACCAAAAGGCTCAGGTGCATCTTCCAAGGTTTGTTTCTCAACTTCATTCTCACCCTTTATTTAAACAAACACAAGAATCTCATTATATACTCAAAAATCAATCTCTTCCAGAACGTAGATTCCAATGCTTCTCAAACGTACAGAACAAGGATGTTGTCTGATGAAGAACTCCTAGAGCAGTTACCTGCTTTGCAACAACTGCTTTACAGGCTTATTGGTTGTCAGGTAAAAGTTATATATCCAAACTCTAAAATCTTCCAATTTTTTTTTTTGTTTTTGTTTTTTACATCAGACGATTTCTTAATCTGTTTTCAGCTTTGCAGCCTGAAGGAACAGCCTATAGCAACTACCTAATCCAATACGCTCTTGCATTGGTGCTTAAAGAAAGCTTCAAAATATACTGTGCTATTAATGATGGAATCATTAATCTTGTCGACATGGTATGTAGAAAAAATCTCCTCTTCTTTAGTATCATTTTACTTCAGTTCTTTAAGTTAGTATCACTAAAGTATATATCTCTGCTCTTGACTCAGTTCTTTGAAATGTCAAGACATGATGCAGTGAAAGCTCTAAATATATACAAACGAGCTGGCGAACAGGTAAAGCTCTAAAGCTATAGACTAAGTCTTGATCTTCATGAAGCTTGTCTATTAATGTTTTCAACTGCACAGGCTGAAAAGCTGGCTGATTTTTATGAGTACTGCAAAGGTCTAGAGCTCGCTAGAAACTTTCAGTTTCCAACCTTAAGACAGGTTTTTTCTTAACTTGTGATAAATGAAATTGTGAAGATTGATCAGCTCAAAAGAAGTAATATCTAAAAACTTGTTTCAGCCTCCTCCTTCTTTTCTTGTAACAATGGAAGATTACATTAAAGAAGCGCCTCAAAGTGGTTCTGTTCAGAAAAAGCTGGTAAGAAACTCAACTCTCATCATATTTGGTTGATATTGATCCAAAACAAGTCTTTTTTATATGACTGGCATTTTGTTTTATAGGAGTATCAGGAAAAAGAGGAGGAAGAACTACAAGAAGAAGAAGAAGAACAATGTGCGCAGCCTGAAGAACCTGCAGAAACCGGAAATGAAAACACCGAAGGAGAACAACCTCTTATCCAAGAAGAAGAAGAAGAAGAGGAAAAAGAAAAAATAGAAGAGGAAGAAGCTAAACCTTCATTCTTGATAGACACTGATGATCTGCTGGTGAATCTTCTTCTACACATCATCCTCATGTGTACTTATTATATCTCTTTTGGCTAAAATTCTCAACCTTTTCTTCTCCTTCACAGGGCTTGAGTGAGATAAACCCAAAAGCCACAGAGATAGAGGACCGCAATGCATTGGCTCTTGCAATATATCCACCAGGTAGCAAAAAATTTGATTCTTGACCAAAACTGGAGACTTTCTCTGTAACACTATTGGAGGAAGAAATGAAATTGGTGAAATGTTTTGTGTCTCTGCAGGTCAAGAAGCTCCAGGCCCATCAAACAGTTTAAGTTTAATAGAAACTGGTGGATCCGGTTGGGAACTGGCATTAGTCACTCCTCAGAACAACAACAATCCTCGCCCCACGCCTAACACAAAACTTGTAATTAAATCTAACACAACAGCATCTATTTGAATATAAAACTCTCTGTTTCTACTCTCAAAACCTAACATGGGATTGTTTTCACTTCTTGTATTTATAGGCAGGAGGATTCGACAATCTATTACTTGACAGTCTGTACGAGGATGATTCAGCTAGGAGACAGATCCAACTAACCAATGCCGGGTATGGACATGGTGGCACAGACACAGCAGCAGCACCACCACCAAACCCATTTGAGATGCAACAAGATCCTTTTGCAATGTCAAACAACATTGCTCCTCCCACTAACGTTCAAATGGCAATGCAACAACAACAGCAACAAAATATGATGATGATGCATCAGAGTCCATACAATTACACTCATCCTCATGATCATCATAATCATCATCAGTTCTCAGCATGTCCTTCTCCTTCTAATCCTTTTGGAGACCCTTTCATGGCCCTCCCTCCTCCGCCAGGCTCAGCTGGTCCGCAGCAAAACAACCATCATCATATGCTCCTCTAGAGTTACAACATCTCAGTTAATAATATATCTCTCTTTCTCTCTTTTTTTTTTTTTTTTAGGGTGTTATTCTTTCTACTAGACAACTCTAGTCACTGATAATTTCTTAGGCATTTTAATTCTGTGTCATTTTGTCTCTGCTTATTTTCAAAAATCTTTCAGAACTTGTTTGCCTATACTTTTTACCCTGCAAATTATTTATATGCGTTGAGCTAGTTGTGATTAAGAAAGGTAAAACGAGTTCTGCCATTTTTTATTCCAAATAGTCAGAGATCTACTAACCAAACAAGTACATGAACCAAACCCAAAAAACAATCACGAAACAATATTGAAGGCCACAAATAGCCACGCAATATAAAAGGACATCCAATGATATCAAATTCACTAGTAAGAGGATGGAGCAGGCCAGTAAGGGAACTCAGTTGATGTTAAAGGAAGGTTATCTTTTGCGTAGAAGGTAGTGCTAATATCGGCTGCGATGTCGTGAACACCAAAGTTACGGCCCACATAATAGATAGAGTTAGGCCTGAGTCCAGGAGACGAGCTTGCAGGGACACAGCATGCTTCATTATGTCCAAGAAAGATACAAAGATCTCCAATGTCTTCCGTGTAAACCAAATCACCGCATATTGTATCCACTCTAAACACCAAAAACCCTATTGTTTTATGGTAGATTGTTCCCTTTTCCCAGTTCTTGCCTTCCTGGCCGAACCTGCAAATAAGATATTTATATGTTTCAGCATATACTAAATTACCAAACTTGTGCATAAATATTAATAAATATAAAAGTTATTATGTACCATTTGACGAGGAAATGTTCGCCGGAGGGTGACTCCACGAAGTGATCCGTTCTGGAACACCAGATGAACTCTTCCAAATCTATCCGAAGCACCTCCTTTACATGGTCCGTTTGATTAGACAAGTAGTGGAACTTGGGTTCCAAATCTATCCGAAGCACCTCCTCCATGGCGTGGAGATCCAAGGACCAATAGTACAGTCCAGAAGGACAAACAGTGAGAAACTTATTGTTCTTCTTTGAATACATTAGACTCGAGAAAGGGTGTACAGAACCAGAGGTATTGATGTTGATCCATTGAGAGCCAGAGCCGCTGAAGGGCTCGCACAGATACACGTCAGATCCCATCAACTTGACCGCCACTACCAATTCATGCTTCATCATGTTACGAGAGTTGGACATTGCCACGTTGTGGATTCGAGAACTACTAGGCAGAGGTGGTAGATGAAGTTTCACCGGGTCAGATGGTGTGTTATTGACCAGCACGAGATTTGTGGAATCATCATCCTCCGGTTCCTCCAAGGTAACTCTATATCCATGTTCATGTGGAATTCCATCGGTCATCGCCACTCGGACCTCTTCTCTGAGTCCCTTGTCCTTAATCACGAGTCTCTCTCTGAATTCATCATCGTAGTATACTTGATCACTGGAACAGTTGTTGGCCTTAAGGAGGTGGTCAATTAACAAGTACGGGTGTGTTGGCTTAGAGCTGAACATCCTAACCTTGGTGTTGTTGTGTCTCTGCATGGCCACATATATATATATATATATATAAGTAATCATAGTAAGAACCAAAAGGAAACTCCAAGTTATCACATAACAAATAAAGAACTTACGATGACATTTTTGCAGACAGATGACTTCAAGAGTCGGGTGATGAGCTGAGACATCGTCGGAAAAACCCTAGACTATGTCGTCTCAGAGTAATATAAAAAGAACGCACCAAGTTCACAATGTAAGGAAATGCTTTGATTATTGTCTTGATATTATGATTTACACAATATATAGGCATATACATAAGGGTTTTGTACACAACTAAATTACACATATATCCTTTATTCTATCTCTCTTCTCTATACACAATATATATATAGAAGAAGAATCTTTATGGAGATAACACTAAATCTAAGGAGATATACATTAATAATCCATTTCCTTTTTTATTATTATTATTATGGAACGACATGAAAATATTATCGTCTTAAGACTTTAACAAAGAGCAGCTGTCTAGTAAAAACATTGCCTTCTGGTTTAATATCAGCTTAGCTACCTGGTTAGGTTAGTTATATGATCTGGTTTGGTCTTAGTTTGGGTTTAGTCCATTTTATCTTTTATCTATCTCTCTTCCAAAATGTGTTATGTTTTTTCCTTAAAAATATGTTATGTGTCTAAATATTTGAAACGCCAAGACGAAAACATCTTTGCTACAATTCAATATTGTTCCAGGAAAGAATGAAACACCTAGAACTAGATCACTTATAGCCTTTTCGATGCACAAATCGTCAGAACATTGAAGAGAGTATATATGAACTTTACAATTACTGCATGTATAACTATGTCTTTGTTATATTTCGGAAGAAATAAAAAAAACACCACACAAATTTCCATTGAACTTAGAGTAGAAAGGGATTTTAATGTATTAGCATAGAATGAAAAAAGACACCATACCACATAAAACTAATGAGAAAAAGATTTAATAATTATGGGTAGACTAGTAGAGAGAAACTGGAGGAGGCCAGTAAGGGAACTCCAAGTTCCTTAATGGAACGTCTTCTTCAGTGTAGAAGGTAGTGCAAGTTTTGGTGGTGAGGTCATAAACACCAAAGTTATAGCCCACAAAATAGATGCAGTTACGCTTGAGCCCGGGGCACGAACTGGCCGGGATGCAGAAAGCCTCACTATGTCCAAGAAAGATGCAAAGATCACCAATGTCTTCTGTGTAATACACAAACTTTTCATCTCATGATTCGTCCGCTCTAAACACCATAAACTGTGATGCCATGTGCACGAGCGTTTCCACTTTGTTGTGACTGCGCACTAGGTCGTGGCCGTACCTAAAAACACATAAGAACAAAATATAAGATACCATGTTTCATCTCCTTTTGTGTTTGGTGAGCAATTAAATGCATGCCTAGCTAGGGTGAGCAAGACTTAAAACAGTTGGTATGGAGTAATTGTCAAATCAAAACAAAATGTGGAGTAACCTATACTATTTTGTATAATTTTTATTCAAAAACATCATTGTCTTGTATATATACCACTTGACGATGAATTGTTCCCCGGAGGGTGACTCCACCCAGTGATCTGTCCTGGAAGAGGAATTTAGCAGGGTCAATTCAGGCACAACCGACTGAGGAGTGTCATCAGCTAAGAGAATGAACTCGGGATGGTCGCCTTCCTTAAAGTAGAGATCCAAGGAGCACAAGTAGTCGCCTCCAGGAACTGGAATGTAGAACCTTTGATCTTTCTTGGAATACATGAGACTTGAGAAAGGGTTTATAAACTCGGGCGAGGTTTTTATGTTAATCCACTGATGACCTGGCCTAAAGAGACTCAACTGAGATCCCCAGGACTTGACACCAACGACCCAATCTTCACTATTATTTAGGTCACTTGAAGAGGACGACACGGCCACGCTTTGGATTCGGAAACCTGTAGGCAGAGGAGGTAGATGAACACATGCAGGTGGTGATTTGTCATCGATGTGGATATCTAGGGAATTTTTCGAAAGCTTGAATCGCAATCCATGATGTGAAAACCCTACTGTCATGGCATGACGAACCTCCTCAACCAGTTTCTTATCTCTCATCAATATCTTCCTTACATTGGGAACGTGATCAAGGTAACCACCTGATTCGTGGGTCTTAATGACGCGACCATCAGGAGAGTACTTGGGGATGTTAAGCACGTAGTCTATCAACAGGAACGGGTAGATTGGTGTAGACGAGAAGGAGCTATCGATCGGGGTTTGTAGTTTGGCGGTAACTCCCATCTCACCATCGGTGCTGTGTGTGTATGCTGTAGACGAGAAAAGACGAACGTTCTTGTGTCTCTACCATGTTTAATTATATCAAAGAAGTCAGACAATAAGAAGAAAAAAAGTTGGAAGGAAAAAACCCTAATTATTTCATAGCAATAGAATTCTTACCAGTAATTTTTTGCAGGCAGAGGGATTGAAGAGTCGGTTAATACTACTCTGAGACATTGTTGATACCCTACACTATGTGTTGTGACTTGTGATTTTGATTAGTCGTGTGTCTCTTCTGTCGTCTTCCCCATCTATGATGGAAACCTAGTAGAGAGAAATATAATATGAATATATAGCGGATAATCAGTTTCAGGAAATAAATAATTAAATTATTTTCTTGCCAAAGTGTGTCTTACTTATATGAATTCATAAACCTAATCTTAATCTTAAGTTAACCCTAATATTAATTTAAGCCTAATCTGTAATCTTAAATTCGTGCAAAAGTGTATTATGTAATGAGTTCTATTTCTCGATGAGCTCGAGTCTTTAATCATTTACAAGAGATTATTGTTCTTACACAAGCGTATAAACAAAACTTTACAATGCTCTGTTTTATAGAGAAATTAAGCTTGGTTTCTCGGTTTCAAACCATACCTGATCACACAAACATTGGGGAGAGTGTGAAATTTACAGTTACCGTTTAAGGTCTATTTGTTGGGGTCTAAGAAACGGAAGTATCATAGCATTGGATCTAAATGATAGCATGGGAAAGCAAAGACAGCGATAACATTAGTGAAGCAAAAACACGTACAAGAGCCATATGAATGATAACAATTATGATGAGCTAGTGGAGAGGAGGCCAGTAAGGGAAATTCAATTTCCTTAATGGAACGTTATCTCCAGTGCAGAAGGTAGTGCAAGTTTTTGTGGTGAGATCATAAACACCAAAGTTATAGCCCACAAAGTAGATGCAGTTAGGTTTGAGCCCAGGGGACGAGCTAGCCGGGACGCAAAAAGCCTCACTGTGTCCAACAAATATGCAAAGATCTCCAATGTCTTCTGTGTATAGATCATGGTCTTGCTGTGTTTATGCGATCGTTCCCCCTCTCTAAACACCATGAACTTTCTTGTTACGTGATTCAGTGTGTTGTCATCAAAGTCCTCCGAATCCTCGCCATACCTGCAAAGACATGATAGAGCCAATATGATGATACTCGAGCAAAAGAGATTTTGGTATATATATTGGTATTTTATAAAAAAAAAAAAAAAAAAAAAAAAGCTATTACCACTTGACGAGGAAAAGTTGGCCGGTGGGAGACTCCACAAGATGGTCTGTCCTGGAACATGCACTCACGTCCGTCAACTCTTGAAAGACCGACTTTGGGAGAGCGTCAAACTTGAATTTGGTGAAGCCGGGTATCTCAGAGTGGAGATCCAAACAACACAAGCGGTTACCTCCGAGAGTTGGGATGTAGAACCTTTTATCTTTCTTGGAAAACATGAGGTTCGATAAAGGGTTTACAGAGTGAGGCATGGTTTTGATGTTGATCCATTTACAGCTTCCAAAAGGCCTGCAGAGACTCAACTGAGATCCCACTAATTTGACACCCACTACCCAATTTTTATCTCGTATAGGTAAAGATGACATGGCCAGGCTTTGGATTTGGGAACCGGTGGGTAGAGGAGGTAGATAAGTCGCCACGTTTTCTATCTTGGGGTCAGTGGGCTCGTAAAAGATGGCTGGACCATATGAACTAGCGGCGTTGTTATAGTAAAGCTCGACTCGCAATCCATAACGTGAAAATCCGACAGTCATCGCATCACAGACCTCTTCCTTTAGATCCTTGTCCTTAATCAAGACTTGCTTTTCATTGGGAGTATTGTAATCGCATGTTGTTATGCGACCATCCGAGGAAGATTTTGGATTGTTAAGTATGTAGTCAATCAACAGAAACGGGTAGGCTGGTCTAGACGAGAAAGGCTGATTCACTTTAGTCTTATCATCCGAATCCAACCCGCTCGTGTAAGATGTAGATGAGAACAGACGAACGTTTGTGTGTCTCTGCCTTGTATATGTTCAAGTAGTCAGAGACAACAAATACAAAAGGTTTAAAAGGAAAAGAAAGAGAAGCTTACGAGGATATTTTTGCAGACAGAGGGATTGAACATTCGGTTGATGATAAGCCGTGACATTGTTGAAACTACGTGTGTGTGTGTATGTTTCGTCCTCTCTAGTCTCTACCTCTTCCCGACTTAATATAAGAAGAGTATCCTTGCTCACCAAGTACACTTCATAAAATGAATATTTAGAGAATAATTTGTTACAAGGAAATAAAATATTACGGAATTTGATTGGCTAATTAAGTTTTTTTTTTTTTTTTTCTTTCAGAAAAAACGAGTCATTCTACTAATTCTAAAATCTGGAAGTACTGTAAAATTATATTGAATCAAAAATAAGCTTTGTAGATGAATAAAAAGGTTACATAATAAAAAAAGTGAACGTCACTCTAGAAGCTGGACTGCACCTATAGAAGGAATCGTTTCCCTCAGTTTTTGAGTCAACGCGACACGAACAGTCATAACTCCAGCAGCTGGTCCAGTGAGCCGAACCTTAACAATGTAACCATCAATCTCAACCAACTCAAGCCCCCCACCTCCAGTACCGGATAGGTACGGCCTTAACTCAGAGAGAACCTTAATTGAACAACAAAACCAAAAAAAGGGCCCATTCAGATCGATTACAAAACACAAGACGCTAAATTAAAAACATACTAAAACGTTTAAAAAAAAAAAAAACCTTTTCTATGTTCTCATCGTTCAGCTCTAACCCTCCTGTCTCGGATTCAAGAAACTGCTCAACGGACATAATCTCTGGAATCTTGTCTCGGAGACGACTCTCGATACCCATCTTCAACGTCATTGATGAGCTAGGACACGAGCCACAAGCTCCTTGTAGCTTTAAAACCACAACAAGCCCGTCGATCTCGTGCAGCGCCACGTTTCCTCCGTCGGCCATTAGTGCAGGCCTTACTTCGTCTAG
This sequence comes from Camelina sativa, assembly GCF_030686135.1. Taxonomy (NCBI): domain Eukaryota; kingdom Viridiplantae; phylum Streptophyta; class Magnoliopsida; order Brassicales; family Brassicaceae; genus Camelina; species Camelina sativa. The sequence continues at coordinate 6,575,716 of NC_141889.1, forward strand.
CACTCTCTCCACATTCTCTTCCGTTAACGGCATGACGCAGCTCACGTGACCAAACACTAAACCAAATCACAACTACAGTTCTAAGAGAGATTGGTCTGGTTTTTGCAAATCAAAATAACAGATTTCAAGCATTCATTACCTGTTCGTTTTCTCAAAGGTCGAGCGTGGTGAACGCAAGAAAAAAGTATTCTTTGGAATTGACCCCTGAGGAATGTACTGCATTTGGAAGAGACCCCATAACTATCTGAAATTGAATTCTAAACACAAACGAAGGAGAAGACAAAAGGAATCAGAAAAAGTCATCTTTTTTTTGGTGAAGCTCGAAGAAACTGAACAAGATTACCTTAGAATTGAGAAGGGACGAGCGAAAATTAGGGTTCTTCTCAGCTGACGAGACAGAGAGGTTCATCATTGCAATTCGGGTTTGACCCGAGACCGAACCCATTTGATGAATTCTCACTCTTTTGCTATACGATCCACACAAAATTTCCAGACTTTATCAAAACCCTTATCGGAGATTGTGATAAACCAGGTTGGATTGAGCTCTTCTTTACCCCTGGGGAGAGAACAGAGTAACCACGAGTAGGGAAAAAAGAGAGAACTTTTCATTATTGGATGATGATGGATGATGAAACGTCTTGGAGATGATTTCATTTTGTGGCTAAGATTTTTTACAAACTCCAATAATAATAAATAGTAGTATAAAATAACAAATTCAATTATTGTTATAATTTATAATTAAGTATACTAATTTTGTTATAATCAGAGAATTATTGAACCCAATAAAAAAGCACCTTTTCACTTTATTATGTAACATAGATTTACGAAACACTACAATTACAAAACAATAAAACTGGTCAAGAGGACCAAACTAACTTCAAATGTTCGCCATGTGATGTTTCTTGGGAACGTCAAGTATCCTTTAATAAGACAGTTTTGAAGTGTGTTTTTTTTTTTTTTTTTTCAAGGATGATGAATGCAAGACTTTTTAGGGTCATGCTTTCCACTGGCGCAACTCGAAGGAACCACATACATTTGTAGTATTCCTTTCCACTCTTGGCCTGGGTTCACCGTGATTGGTTTCTCGACAGCCGCGCTTTCCACCGTTACAAAACGCTTAAAGTCGTCAACTCCTAAATCGGACACTTTCTTGTCCCATGGATTCCACACAACTGCACATTATATAATTAGGAGGAATCATCCATCATTAGTACTAAAAAACCCAAACTGTTTATAATGTGTCTATGTAATGTTGACAAAACTATGTGTTTAATTACTTGAATCAACTTGTCCCTCCTTGTGTACAACAAGAGTCTTCTTTTTCTTATGGTCCACGATTCTTATGTTGTCTGGAGTGCTTAGGTACAACCTGTCAAGCTTTTTTTTATTGAAGGTGTAGCTTTTTAATTAGTGATGAAATATAAAACAAGAAGGGTTGAAATTTGAACTGGCAAAAGGAAAAAAGAAGGGGGACTTACTTGAGCATTGAAAGTTATAACCTTCTCATGATCAGTGAAACGTGTTCTGTTCTTTTGTTGGTCAAGGTAATCCAACTTGTGCAATCCTTCCACCTGGATTTCACTGAACACATACAACAACCAGCTTGATTCAACAATTCAAAGATGATATCTTATGTCTCGTTTCACTATGGGAGATTTGGATTACCTGATATTGGAAACAGCGAAATAGGGGTGAAGAGCAAATGTGAAGTTAAAGGGCTTAGTGTCAGAATTCTTAACACGAGATGTCAACGTCAAGTCTCCATCATGCCCCAATGCTACTCTCAGTCTATATTCAAACCTGTAAATGGATACAGAGATCATCAACACATTGGTCCATACTCTTTTGTAAAAAAATCCTAATCAAAATGTTGAAAGAGAAAGAGAGATTTCAAGAATCTTACTTGTGAGGCCAGATCTTCAAATCATCGTCGGATGATCTTAGGATCAGGTCAATGAATGCATGAGAAGAAGTCTTTGATGGCAAAGGAGGTGGATTAGCCTCAACTTCCCAGAACCTCTGTCTTGCAAATCCATGTGAGGGAAGTGGACCGGTGTTACTATACTGCGCTTACACAAAAATCATTTCATTAACAAAAACAGATCATATTATTCAATAACTAATTTCAACAAAAAGATTTATTTAGAAAGAAAAAAAAACACATACTTGCGGAAACAATATTGGAATCCCTCCACGAATAGGTGTTGGAGGATTGAAGATAGCCTGCACAATACGTTAACACCTGGTTTTAGATCTCTTCTCCTTTGGATAACAACTTAGTCAACTATTGTAGATTTGTAGATACAGAGCCAATCATAAAACAATATTGTCTCATGGTCTGAATAGGAGATAGAGTGAATCAGAAGTTACCTTACTACTCATAACAAGTAACTCCTCTCCCTTCTCATTCTTCCAAGAAGTTACTTGTCCTCCATACAAGTAAACCTGAACAAACAAACAAAATGAATCAGAATCTGCATCAAGAAAAATGGACCTTGGAGTCTAAGGCAGCCACAATTCACTACTTTGCTAGTTAGGTTCTATTCAAAAGGTGATTTGAAACGATGTTTTCTGTACATGACAACAACAAAAAATCTAAACCAAACGGAAGAAATACCTCAAAAGATCGACCACGATGGTCGCGGACGATGATCTTGTCGAGACCATTGATGCCTTTAGTCCGCTCAATGGGACGATGCTCGGTGGCCATGGCTACCACAGCAACCAGCAGAGCCCAGAAGAAGATCACAGATCCTAAATTTCCCATATTCCCCATGGTGAATCGTTGTCCTAAGCCTCCTCGCTTGTTTAAATTATTAATAATTCTCTCTCTCTCTTTGTACTTTACATATATAAGTAATACAAAGGAAAGTTATCAAAAAAAAGAGAAAGAAAGTCAAAGAGTTAGCCTAAAAAACAGGAAATGAATTTCCCGTACAAATCCAGTAATCAAATATAGAAAAGACTTAATTATCTTGACCAAGAAAAGAAAAGTCTTAATTTGTCTACTCTTGCTCAAAAGTTAGCCATAACGCCACATCTCTTGACCTTATTATTATCGACGCCAATATTTACTCTCCTGTTTAAGAGTCCCATTCAATTACACAATACACATCACATTTTCTTTCATTCAATTACACATCACATTTTCTTTCTTTTCTTTAACAACAAATATTGACTCTCCTGTTTAAGAGTCCCATTCAATTACACATCACATTTTCTTTCATTCAATTACACATCACATTTTCTTTCATTCAATTACACATCACATTTTCTTTCTTTTCTTTGACAACTAATATTTACACTTTCAAACTTAGAAGGGTTATTGGTTTTAGTTTGAGCTTCCATTTTTTGCGGGGTGTTTCTTCTATTGTCATGTGATCTGCTACTTTGCTTCAAATTCTTATGTAATGACAAGTTTCTCTTTTGATTATATCATACTTTGGCTTCCTCTTGGTAGAAGAACGAGAAAAATTATTGCCTCAAAACAGAGTGCTGATATACAAGATAAAATTGTGTAGCACACGAGACATTTGCGGAAGAGGGAGGCCTTGTGGACGATAAGCATGTATTATTTGGCTTCGGTAGTAATACTGTCTAAAGAAAGTTTCGAATTGTCTTGGTGAAAAATCCACAAACCAGTTACAACAAAACTTAAGTACACTACTGATACATTTATGAATATTTACGAACATGCCACACAATCATCACAACGGCTATGCTACGATAAATATTCCAAGTAAACATCCTTCACAATCATCTAAAATCTTCCCAATGGATAGCCAGCTTTCATGAAAAGCGAATTGTATTGAGTAAATCTGAGTCGGCCACTACCTTCAACTCAGAAGAGCCACTCATCATCTTGATTCTTGATTTTCTGCAGAAACAACCAACCAAAATATGTCATTCTTGATCCCATATATAACAATCATTTGAAGTCTACTAATCAGTCTTGTGCTACAGCGCTTATTTCTAGCAAAGAAAGTCTAATAGTTTACTTCGCCCTGTTTCAGCCTATACAACATCAAGAGGAAAGCCTTATTTGTTCCAAAGAATTTAGATTGTGCACCTGCCTATTCGAACTTGACTTGAGTTGAGGAATTTTAATACCTTCACTAAAGGGCTGCTCCAACCTAGTAACAATATGTTTCCCATATGTGTATTTCTTCAATGCAGATGCATGCATTCTGACTCGGCTGAACAATGTTGCACGCTGATCAGCTGTACATGTCTCAAATATCTTCTGCACCACATAGTTTCCGTACTGATCCTTCATCATCATCTGTTAAAAGTGGCTTACAATTAATATTCAATCAGTTAAAAGAAGAAAATGTATCAGGTTTGGTCCACAAGCTCTCACCAATAGACTATCATAGCTCTCGTCTGGCCCTGCAATCTCTTTGATGATGAGGTCACGCTCACTTCGACCACCATACTCCAAACACTTCTCTATAACATTTGATGCAAATTTATGTAGACTTAGCTGCACGATGTGCCCTGATAGTTTTCTCACGATTCTCTCTCTTTCTTCAGAAGTTCCTTTCTCCAAGACATGCTGCAAAATAGCAATGTTGGTTTTACGTGGTGATCTGATGAAACTAACTGTGGCATTTTGGTCTACTTTGACTTTAGTTGATGTTATGTAAGTTTAGATGGTACACATACCTGTGTGACATAATTACCGTATTGGTCCTTGGAAAGGACGCATACTGATTCCAATATCTCCTCGATAATGAACCGACACTGATGCTCATGTGAGCAACGCTCCAGAAGCCTCTATACAGAAGGGAAAAGAAAATGCGAAGATGCATGGTTCTTGAGTAACAACGAGAGAAACCAAGAACAGGAGAAGGAAAGACCATTTAATTAAGTGTTATGTACCTGTATAACACGGCAACCATAGGGATGCATAGAGAGAGAGGAAACTTGACCACGGAATGCATATAGCATGAACCCAACTCTGTCTGCCGGGATGTTCTCAATGCATTTCTGGATCACATGGTTTCCATTTTGGTCTCGAACACATCTCATGACCTGCCCATCAAGTTCACGTGCTAAACTAACTCTCTGATCAGGTTCTATGACATCAAGAGCCTAACACCACGACAAAGTTTCACTCAATGAGCCAATTGTTTTTAGAAAGTCCATTTCCAAACAACAGGTAGCGATGTGTGTACCTTTTGTATTACGCGACAACCATACATCTGCAGACTAAGTGGTACTATTTGCCCCATGAGTTGATCCGCAAGCTCCTTTCTCTGTGCTGCGTTTCCATATTCAAAAAACTGAAACAGATATCGCAAATAATCAATAAAAAGGGTCGAGTCTGACAATAAACTGTAAGACATGGGATCAAATAGGAACAAACCTTCTGAATGACATAATTACCAAACACATCTGTCATTAGTTTGCAAGCATGAGGAAGAACTTCTCTAAAGACAGCTGCTTTTTCTTCTGGATTACAATTTTCAAGCTTTTGCTGAATGAATCGGCTCCCATGTTGATCCGCACTGAAAGGAAATAAGATTATACTCAAGTTTGTTATTATCTGATTAGGAGAAAACCCAAGACAAGATACAAGACTCGTGAAAGAAAGATAAAACATACCTGAACTCAACAATGTGTCCTGTGATGTCAGATAAACCAAACCTCCTGCCTTTCCCAGATTTCAGCCCTTCAAGAAAATTGCACAACCGTGGGCCATTCCCACCTTCCAAGCTCCCCTGTTGCTGCCATGCAGGGTATGCCTCGACATAGGGAACAGGACCTGGTGAAGGAGGAGGGGCGAGCTGTGTAGGAAGATACTGCACCATAATCCCCATATTTGGCTGGATTCCATAATAATTAACTCCCATTCCCGTTCTACCCATATTAGAGTTACTTGGCCCTCTTATTTGTCGAAGAAACTTCGGATCATCTTTCTGAGACTCAGGAGCATTGTTGTGGTTCCTAGGAGTTAGCGGTTCCATCTGCCCGAATGACTGTTGACAGTACTGCATATACATAGGATCTGGGAAAGAAGGTTGTCCCGCATACTGCATTTCACCTCCGTGGACAACACTTCCCGCACTTGGCCCAGATTGAATAAAATCTGGACTGACAATAAGTGGAACAGAACCATGGGAAGGGTATCCAGGCATAAATTGAGGGATCATGCTGGTGTATGGTCCATAACCATACTGAGGAGAATAAACAGCCGGAGACTGCATGTTATACATATGAGCTGGTGAAGTCATATACGGCGCTTGGGTAGCAGTGTAAAGAAGAGGGGGAGTAAAACCTGAAGACTGAAGCACAGGCTGACCATCACCCGAGAACTTGTAAGGTTGTCCATAATGAAACTGTCCAGTCCCCGTAACTGCATCGTTTACACCATGAGAACCCATTTTGCCGCCACCTTGAATCCAAGTTGCATTATTTTGTTGTTGGTGCAGCTGCCTTTCTGGCCTTGTATACCTTCGTTCTCGCGGGTATTTAGCAGTTCCGGATCCTGATATGTTAGTATTCTTCATTTTAGAGATGATAGCAGAATCATCAGGACTCTTCTCAGTGCCAGTGGAACCATTCGTCCTTGAAGCAGCATTATCTTTAACCATAAGATCATCTGATATCTCCGAGAAGTTACCACCCTCCTCTGCTGTATTCATTTCACCATTTGAAGAGTTAGACTGACTATGCTGAGGGGTCGCCCTAGAAGAACTAACATCCTACAATGAAAAGAGATTGAATTGGAAGTTATTATAAAGCTAAAGAATGACATTTCACTACTCACAAACAAGTTACTAATGAGTACTAAAGGTAAGGAAGCGAAGCCGAACCTGCCTGAAATCGTCCAAACCTTGAGAACCAGGAGGGGAAAGACGAATGTCCAACCCATTAGTCTTATCTGAAACACTATTAACAGAGAACTGTTGGGAGCTTTCATCCTCAGACACTTCCTTATGAGTAGAAAGTGTACCTGGGGACAAATGATTGGGAGAATTAACTTTATTCAATCCCTTGTTACTTCGAAATCTACCTACACGATTGTATATGAACTGATACTCAGTAGGGTAATAAATCGGTGGAGAAGGTATGCGGTTAAGGCTGTGTTTAGAAGAATGAGTAGTCACGGTGTAACCAGAGTCGACCTGTCTTGACAATAGATTATTCACAGCTAGAAAAGATCCCTCCATGCTCGGTGGAGCACTTCCACTTCGATTAGGCACAGAAACCTGCCTAGAATTAGACCATCTTTCATTGCTTTCGGACATCCTAATAGGATTCTCAGTTGCCATTTCTCCAAAGGGTATTGCTCTTCTACACCAAAGAAGGGAGCTTTATAACGCAAGTACCTGAAGAAAAGAAAAAAAAGCTCCCTTTTACACAAATTTATCACCAATGAAATCAAAATCACCAGAAAATAATGAGATTTAAACAAGCAAATAAGCAAATAACACTCATAGGTTCTCAAGTTTAGAACCTTTTAAAGTAAAGAACAGAGAACAAACAAGAGCACAACCTTTAAAAGTCTAAGACAATAATAGGCTTAGAAGCAGATATACATGACCATGTAAATGGTCCACGCATTAGGTAAAGATTAAAAAAAACAAAAAAAGAGCAAAACCCAAAAGAGAGGCAGAGAGAGAGAGAGAGAGGAAACAGAGTGTAAGTAGAACTGAATCCCAAATAAAAAGAAAAAACCTAGAGCTAAAGAGAGCAGAAGTGGTGTACGGGGGGGAGTGAGGTGAGTTGATTGACTGAGAACTTACCAGAAGACGATTATTGAGGAGGAAGCAAAAAAGATTCACTGTTAAGAAACCCTAGATTCTGGTGCTCAGAGAGAGAGAGAGAGAGAGAAGCAGGGAGGAAGGAGGAGAGAGAGAAATGAATGATATACTAAAGTGACCATCTTTGGCTAAGTCAGTGCTGATTTTTAAATGTTTGGATTTTATTCCGGTAATGGCAAGAATAAAAACCCATATTTTCCACCATTACGGAGGATCCTTTCTTTTTCCGCGAAGTTTATGGAGTTTTGACTTTCTTTCCAACCATTATCTCTTGCCCAATCCTATCTTTTCTCTTCTTATTTTTTTTTTTTTTTATTCTAAGACATTTTTACGTTTTTTAAGTCATGGTTAGTCTAACTACAAATGGCTTTTAATCAATAGTTTTGTAGACAAAAATATCATAAAAAATCACTTAAATATTTGATTGAATATCCTTATCCTATAAAGCACAAGTCACATATCCAATAAAATTAAGATACATAAGAATTTATTTTAATTTTTTTTTTTAAACATCAAAACAAATGTACACGAGATCGTGCAACTAATAAAAATAAAAGTAAATTACCTAAATCCCTAAATTTGTGCACACCACAAGCAATACGTTCAAGAATCAAGATAAAACTGCAACACAATCTATAACCGTTTCATCATCTATTTAACTCCAGTTTAATTCAACTTCTTCTCTATTTGATATTTCCTATGTATTTCTTTCCATGTCTTTTTCTTTCGTATCTTTCAAAAAAAAAAAAAAAAAAAAACTGGAAAAAGAAGCGCATGAAGACATTCCTCCGGCGATAAGAAGATTATATGGAGACTTATAGTGTGCTCGGACAATAGAAGGTTCTTGAGACATGATGCTCAGATGAAGCCAAATTGGGTACGATCGAAGCTTGGTGGGAGTCGTAGTCAGCGAGACTCAACCACTTTTAAACAGGTTCGAATTGGTTTTTTATTTTCATATTCACCCATGAGGCCATGACTGACCTTAACTCATCATATGTAACGATTCATTCATTGTCTCTTTACTCTTTAATCATATTTATTAGTTTAATAAAGAGAATTGTCTTCTACAGTACTATTTTTTTATGGTTTTCCTAAACTACACACGTATGGCCGTGCATAGCACGGGAGGAATACTAGTACTTCTAAATAATTTCTAAAATCTTTTTCAAAGCTACTAGCATGTTGAAATTTTATTATTTAGTTACTACTATGCTTAATTAGGTTTTACTAATAATGATAATGATAATTACTACTACTATGCTTAATAAATTCTTAGTAATATTAACCAAAGCTTTTCACAAAACCTCAAGTTTTGTTAAACCAGCAAGAATAACTGAAACATGTACAACAAATTTATATATTAGCAAAGTAACAGTTTGCCAAAAAAAAAAAAAAAAAAAAAAAAAAAAGCAAAGTAACAAATTTATTGAGAAAATAAAACTAATATAAAAAAAAAAGTTGAATTCAATTGCTAAAAGAAGCGTGTCTGATTTTTGTAAAAGAGTATAAGATTCATAGCTAAAACCGGACATATACCCAAATCCTATCAATTCCTAACCTTTTTGACTTTGTTTGTGTTCCTAAAGAGCCCACACAAGCCGTAGAAACTTGCACTCACATTTTGCTGATTTGCTCTGTCCAAAGTCAGACGAAAAAATTTGGTGTCAACTAAAACCTGAGAAGATGCGGGAGTTACTAATGATCCATTTGAATAATCATTCATCATCTCTTATCATATCACAAAACAGATTTTGGATTACTGTTGATTGTTCCTAATTTTTCATAGCTCTTGAACTTTCTTTTGGATTACTTTTCATGAAGATATTCTCATGATTTTATAAATTACCACTTTTTTTTTACTCAAATTATAAATTACCGTTTTATCTTGAATATATTTGATCAGAAGCAGATCAAAAATACAATGGTTCTAGCTAGTCTTCTAGAAGAAGGTAACCATACTTATAGGCAAACTTTTTAGTTTTTTTTTACCTTTAAAACTAGTCCAATCTATATATACATTTTTGAAGTACATTTTTGTTTCTACCCTTTTATTGTTGCTTATTTACAATATTAGTCCCTAAACATTCAATGCACTAAGTTACTTAAAATGGAGAATCGACCATCAATATAAATTATATTTTACTGCATTGGTCCCTAAACATTCAATGCACTAAATTACTAAAATTTGAGAAATCGACCTTCGTCCCTAAACATTCAATGCACTAAATTACTATAATTTGAGAAATCGACCAATACATTTATATTTTAATGCCATAATCTCTCACATTTGATTCCTATAATCTCTACAAATCTCAATAGTACAATCATTTAACATCCTATATTCCTAAAACGTGTAATCGAATGCATAAATATCATCCCACTTAATTCAAATTCCCAAACAAATACAAAACTTTACAACCAAGCCAAACTTTTAATTCTCTATATAGATTATTTGGAAACTAATGTTGAAGGGCAAAATCATTGTCTTAATAACACAGAGATTATTGTAATCTCGCTTTGAATTAATACAGCGATTACAATACCCTTGGTCATCAAACATATTGGAATCTATAAATACTATATTCACGAACAATAATATACCAACACTCACAGCTAAAACCTACATCCTGCATATCCAACCACTAATCGAGAGAAATGGCTGCATCATTTGTATTCCTGCAAGATATCCGTCCGTACAAGACAGCATGGAGAGTTCAAGTTAAGGTCCTGCATAAGTGGCGTACTGGAGAACCCCTAGAATTAATTCTGGCTGATGAAACTGTAAGTAATTTATGTAGTATACATTTTATGTATGGCATGCATCTTATGATTCTCTATTTTAATCATTTCAAGGAATGAAAATCCATGCCTCAGTCAAAAAAGACTTGGTTACACGTTACGTGAACCACCTAACTGTTGGTGAGTGGAAATTCATATAGACTTTTTCTTTAACACATGCCAATGGACAATTTCGTCCCATAAATCATCTTTACAAGATGAATTTTGTAAACGGGACTATGGTTACGAGAAGTGATCCAAAATCGGATTCCAACTTCTTAAGCTTGGCCAAGTTTCAGAAGATTCTCAGTGGTGAACTGAATCCCAACATGTTGATTGGTTAGTACTATATACATGACTTATCACTTTTTATTACATTGTGTTTCAAGCAACACAGTTGCAAAATAAATTCTAATTACTTTTCTTAAATCCACGTTTAGATGTGGTTGGACAAGTTGTAAACATTGGTGAGATAGAGCCCCTTGAAGTTAACAACAAACCAAATCAGAAACTCGAATTTGAGTTGCGAGATGAGAGGTTAGATTTTATCAATATTTTCAGTAATTTTGTTATTTTTGTTTTTATCATTATTGTAAATTGTTTAACAAGTGATATGTAATAGTGATGAGAGAATGGCGTGTACCTTGTGGGGTGGATTCGCTGAGCAAGTTTATAGAGCATGCAATGATGCTAACGGTGACATTGTTGTTTGCGTCCTCAGGTTTGCCAAAATCTTTTGACGTTTCACAACTTCACCTCAATCCAGCCTGGCCTGAAGTCGATGCTTTCATCAAAGCGTAAGCCATTACAAATATTAGATATTCCCACATCTGACTTATATATAATGCTGAAAAAAATTGCATATGAATTGTGTTTACACACAGGCTGCCTGCTGATGGTCTGTCATTAGCATTTCGTGAGGCAATCCCAAGGTTCCAGATTATGGCTGTAAACGAGGAGGACCTTAATCAATATCCAAGGAAAACCATTGCGTTGTTGTTGGATTCTGTTGAGGTTTGTATCTACTTTACAAAATGTGTTTTTCATTCCCAACAAGAAGGGTTGGCCGCACATCAGTGCAGTAATCCAAGTTTCAGAAGATTCAACCTTGATTGACCCTCTAAATTATATTTGACGGACTTGAACAGACTCATAGCGAGAAATACTGTTACAGACGAGAAGATTAATCGATTAAGTAAAACTGAGACTTACTCCTTAAAGAAGTAGCAGTCATCGTTGAAATTATAACTAGACGTGTTAAGAAACACAAAATTGCAGGATTGATTGTGACACAGACGCGAGTTTATAAACACGAAATTGCAGATGAAAAATATGGCAATCAAAATCGAAAATCCCATTGAGGTAGAATATCAAAATATATGTAAATGGCAAATTTGAATAAAGAATACCTTCTCGCTTTCATCGTTACATCTGATTGTAAATCGGAGATCGCCATTATGTAAGTTCTTGTGAATCGCCCATGAAGAGTATCACGTAGATCTAAAACTCGAGAAGACACCGAAAAGAATTTTTTTTTTTTTTCTACTTGACTTCTCATAATATCAGATAATTATGGGCTTCACAATCCAAAATGGGCCTCCGACATATCTAATTCCCATATCCAAAAATGTTATTGGGTAAGAATCCAAAAACAAATTCAAAATAAATTATAGTATATATATTATTAGATGTTTATGTGTTATGATATTATATATACTTTCTCATTACAACCAAATTAAGTGAAAATTTTAATTATAAACCAAGTAATAGATTTCCTAAACAGTATCAACATGTTCATATCATAACATATGAACTATATAGTTTAATGTAACAATTTCAAATTTTAAGTAGTCTAAAACTATTTTCTAAATGTAAAATATATGACAATCTAACTTAGATTACAATCCACACTATTATATTATACTTTAATATACTTAGGAGACCATCTATTTATTAAGAATACCATCTATTTATTAAGAACATACTTTCAAATTATTATGTACTTTTAGATAATCAATAGATTTATACCAACGATATCCCAAAAACACAAAATGAGAATTAAAAACATTATAGACATGGTCAAAAACACTACAACATACAATATAACTTTTTGTTAATTTAAATTTTTTTTAAAAAAATTGGCCGGCGGTATACCGCAGGTTAAATCCCAGATGATTTTGCAAAGTAAAACTGGTTGACTTTGGTCATACTCTAAATAACTGTGAATGCGATGTTATGGAATGAGATACTTTTAATGGCTTCAACGTAGTAATTAATATCCAAGCAGACGTTATGTATCTACCTTCCATTTAATTTAAGAAAAAAAAAAAAAGAACTACTATCCGATCTATCCATCACAATCTTAAAATGGGAATTTCTTTGTACTTTGCGTAAAGAAATTTTCTAAAGTCATACACAAATAGAGCACAAAGAAATGTCATTGAAACCATGCTTTTTCGGTTATGGTTGATGCAATTTTTCAGAAGAAAACTGTCTACTACGTTCGTTGTTGTCGATCCAAAACAAAAATAGTCCATTACCATCCAAATGGGCCAATGAGAAGACACTTGAAAGACGAATATTCTGTTTTCACCTCACTATTTCGTACAACTCTTTACTAGCCCTGAGACGGAAGGACACCTTCAAGGAAGATACTTGATTTGAATCGATGAATGGTGAGAGAGTTTGTTTACCTTTCGAAGAAGCTCCAAAGAAAGATATGCAGTAGAAGAATCAAGCCTTGAGTTTCGATCCCTCTCTATTCTCTTTCTCACAATCGCAACCACAAGCAACCAGACAACATTGTTTTTTCTTTTTTTTTTACAGCGGCGTAAACCTAATTTTTTTGTGAAAGATTGTGATTCTTTGCCATTAACGATGAAGTGAGATTAATTGGGCTTATGGGCTCTAATAAAATAGCTGGACTTTATGTTTGTTGTTTATGATATGTTTGCCCATTAAAATATGTCCAATTAAAACAAACATAAACCCAATTAAAACATGTCAAACATGCAATCTATCTACCCTGATATCTGGATATTCAGTTCTAGTTATTATCACTATCCGGATTTGGAGCCGAATCCGCTAGGATTTGTAAATCCACTATCCGAATCCGGATTCACCTATACTGGATATCCGGTTTTCCAGAACGGATATGAACGCATCTCAAATTGGATAGTGAATCCCGAATAATAGGTACGAGGGCTACTCTTTACTAGTCTAATCTTTTGATATGCATTTTTTTTTTTTTTTTTTGGCTCATAATGCTAGGAGACGCCTCAAAGTCCCATGTACTTCCACTCATTTCTAAGTACTTCAAAGGGTCAGGCTTCCTAACCTAAACAAAACTTTTATTTGAATAATTTAGTAGTGATGGCCTAAATAAAAACAAAATTAAAAAATAAATTAGTGTTAATAAGCAGATCCTTCGCCGTCGTGGAAGGCACAAAGCGGCGACTGTCATGAATAGTCAAGAAGTGCGATGACAGAACTAAAATTCGTTATTTTGATACCTTCCACTTGGACTAGTTTTATTTTTCCATTTGCCCACATTATAGAAATGAATACTCTCTGCTTTGTTTAATGATAGCAGAAGGTGGCTAAACAATTAAAATTTGATTTTTTTTATTTATTTAAAAAGGGTTATAGAGTCGTGAAGCCAACTCAAATCCAAAAGAAAATAGAAATGTAGATTCTTTTGAGAGTTTTATATAACTTTGTTTAATAACAAGAAATTAATAGAAATTATTGGAGAAAATAGAAAGCCAAGTGTTTAATAATGTATTGTAGTCCTTCTCCTCTCTCTTTGGTTTCGAATTCAATCACTGGAGGAAGACTTGTTGGTTTCACCAAAAAGTCTCTTCCTTTATTTCAATCAAATTCAAGAGAGAGAGAGAGAGAGAGAAAACGAATCAGGGGAAGTAGTAGTAGTACTAGTCCTCAGGTATAAAAAGAAGGAAACCAAAACGATCTGAATCGTCGTCTTCCACTTGTTGTGTGTGTCCATGTTTTTAAAGACTAAAGTTTTGTTTTTCTTTCCTTAAAAGCAAAAAAGGAAACTTTCCCTCTTGCGTCTCTCTCTCTCTTTTGACCCTCTCACATTCGTTGAATCCACTATTTTTATTTTTTGCCCCTAGATCTTAACGAAGAGGATCAAATTCGATTCTTTTGAGATCTGGGTTCGGAGAAAGATTCTATCTTTCTGCATCATACCGTTTCGATTCAGCTCGAGGTAACTGTATTTTGACTCTTTTCAAATGATGTTGCTCGCTACAGTGTCACCAGTTTATTTTATTTTTTTGGTTTACTAAGAAGTTGAATCTGGGATTTGTAGCTTGTAATTTTAGTTTGGTCGGAGAAACACTCACTTAGACTTAGACTTAGACTTAGAGTTGTTTACATTGTACATGTGCTAAAGAGAGTTTAAGAGGAATGTCCTGCACTTACCTGAATCATAGGAACAACGTGCATTTTGCTTATTGCTTCTGTCTGAAGGAGTTTTTTTTCTTAAGATTAGTTTGAAACTTTACTTAATCTCTCCGTGTTTCCCGGAGTTATTAATCTCTGATTGTCTTTGTTCTTCAATAAAAACTCAAATCTTTTTTTTTTTTTTTTTCATTCAGGTAATGCCAATCTTAGACAAGTATATGCAGAGGTGAAAAAAAGATTCAATCTTTGTATGCCTATTAGTTAGAAAGGAGAAGGGAGGTGTTAAGATTTGTAGTTTCAAATGGGTGAGACGCAGAAGATGTTGCAGGGGCCACCACGTCACCACCACCACCACACATCTCTGAAGAAGCCCTTATGGGTCGTTTTGACAGTTTCAGTGACAAGCATGCTTCTGATCTGTTCTCACATGTATCCAAAACAGGGCTCCTCGTGTCATGGTCTCTATAGCACTAGAGGCTGCGAGGATGCTCTCTCCACGTGGCTACCTGTTCATGTCAGGAAATTCACTGATGAGGAGATTGCAGCTCGAGCAGTGGTCAGAGACATACTTAGAACGCCTCCCTTCGTAATCGAAAACTCCAAAATCGCTTTCTTGTTCTTGACTCCTGGTACTTTGCCATTTGAGAAGCTCTGGGATGAATTTTTCAAGGTACAGCAAACCAAACACCTTGATGCAATGTCCAAATGTTTAGCTACATTTCTTTGGTTTGTTGATAGTGTTTTTGGTGTTGTGAAGGGTCATGAAGGCAAGTTCTCAATTTACATCCACCCCTCAAAGGAACGACCAGTTCACATCAGCCGTCACTTTTCTGATAGGGAAATCCACAGTGATGAGGTCACTTGGGGAAGGATTTCTATGGTTGATGCCGAGAAGCGGTTACTAGTTAGCGCTCTTGAAGATCCCGACAACCAACACTTTGTTCTTCTCTCAGAGAGGTAATGGTTTCAATGTTGCTTAATGTGTCCTATTTAAAGGTTTTTTGTACTAACAGACTGAATCACATCAAATTTTTTATTTCTGTACAGCTGTATACCGTTGCATACTTTTGACTACACTTATAGATATTTGCTGTACTCCAACGTTAGCTTCATTGAGAGGTACATTACTCTCTCAAAACAAAACAATTTTTTTGATATTTTCCATTACTATTCACTGACACAAGGTTCATTATCTCTCTGTTTCTCAAGTTTTGTGGATCCTGGTCCACATGGGACTGGTAGACATATGGAACACATGCTACCAGAAATCGCTAGGGAAGATTTTAGAAAAGGTGCTCAGGTAAAGGCTTAAATCTCTAAGAGCTTAGTCTTAATGAGTATGCTGCTAGTAGCAGCCTGCTACTGCCGCCATAAAACGAAACAAAATAAAATTGAGTTTTTGTTACTTTTTGTTGTGTAATTTGTGCCTTTTCTTCTTGCTAGTGGTTCACAATGAAGCGGCAACACGCGATTATAGTGATGGCCGATGGTCTTTACTACTCAAAATTCCGCGAGTATTGTGGAGTAAGTTTGTCCTGAAGCTGAACATTTTTGGTTTCATACCATAGCTTTTTTGTCTCTCGGATCTTTTGATGTATAACTCAATAAAAAAGTTTCAGTCCTCTTCGTTTTGAGTCTGACATTAAGTTTCTATAAATATCAGCCTGGAATAGAAGCTGACAAGAACTGCATTGCTGATGAACATTACTTGCCAACATTCTTCAATGTGAGGCTATTTCTTCTTCACACTCTATCGTTTGCAATCTTTTAAGCCTTCTTGAAGCTGAAACATGTTTATTTGCTGGCTCTTCTTTCAGATGATTGATCCCATGGGGATCTCTAACTGGTCAGTGACGTATGTTGATTGGTCTGAACGAAGATGGCATCCAAAGACGTATGGAGCAAACGAGATTTCATTAGAATTCATGAAAAATGTCACGGTATGTTTCAAGATACAGATTATTAAAAATTGTCACAGTCAGCATGTTATTATACTTTTCTCTTTTTCTCTCTTGTGTAGTCCGAGGACATGAGTGTACACGTCACCAGCGTAGGCGAGGTATGCAATTGTGACTCTCCCTTCATAGCCTCTATTCTTCTTTTCTCTCTCTTTAATACTTTTACTTGTGCTTTTAAAGCATGGAGATGAGCTGCATTGGCCTTGTACATGGAATGGGATTACACGGCCTTGTTATTTGTTTGCAAGGAAGTTCCATCCCGATACTCTTGACACATTGGTCAACCTCTTCCCAAACTACACAAGCACAGCTGTCTGAGAGAGGATCTTGAACCAAAACACACAATTCTTGGACCTAATTATGTTCCAGATATGTCTCAGAGGTGGATCTTTAAGATACTGTAAATTTTCTGAAGAAACTGAAACTATTCTTGGTATTTGATGTTTCTTGATGAAACTGAAAGCCCGTTATATGCAATTAGAGCAGAAAGTTTTGGTTATAAGAGTTCCATTTTGCGATTTCCCCACTAGTTCTTATAGATTGGTTTATGTTACATGGAATTGTAATAACTTTAGCTATCATCAACACAAAGTTTTGAATTCTTGAATTCTTGTGCCTTTGTGATGACGAGTGGAGCCCGAGGAACCGTGGGCTGTAGTGGTGAGCAATCCCAGTCTTTACCCTTTTTGATCACTGAGAAATGTTTGGGAATCCATGACTCACCAGAAGCTTCTCTCTGTTTCAGAGACTCTCTCTGCTTCTCCTCCACAGCTCTCTTAGCTTCTCTTGCGCTTTCCCATTCTTTCTTCAGTATTCCTTCACTTACTTCACTCCATGTAATCCCCGACTCGGTCTCCATTACCTCCTTCAGATTTTTGACTATTGGAGGTTTGAGTCCTGTGATATTCTCTTCGGCATTGTATATAACTTCGAGCTTACCAGTCTTCAAATTTTTTGCCATGACTGTTCTGTAACATTATGGTATGTTAATGACATGATATTCTTGAGAGCTGTATTGAACTTATGATTCATTTTTTTACCTGTCCCAATGGCCAAAGATGTCGTAGAGCTTATCACCAGATGAAGATTGAAAGATCTTTCCCTTGATTGATCTATTGTTGTTGCCTCTGAACCTTTCGATGAAGGAATCGGAAATCAAATGTAACTCAGCTTCGAGATCAGTCTCCGGACACTTTATCTTAACTTTTCCGGCCCAGTGAGCTCCCGGCGCCGGTAAGAATCTCATTATTAGTCTCGGCTGGTCCATCTCATAAGTCTCTTTTCGACTCAGCAGCTTCATAATTCTTTTACCTTTTACCTCAACATCCACGTAAGTACCTACCATTAAATGATTCACGTGCAGCAGAAGTTAGACTTTGGAACCAATACGAGATGGTATGGTTTGGTCTTAGGGTAAACTGGACGCATGCTCGAAATAGTTGTGTTCGTTCTTGGACGGATTATTTAAAATTTGACTTTGTTTTGAGATAATTTGGATGTAGCGGAATACATTATGACTGCTACAAATAACATACCACGATATTTAGGAGTGAAATATTGACACCATGTCACGTCAATCTTTTCCTTCTCGTGAGTCGCATGAAGTGCGGACACCGGTGGATGATGCACTACCTGAAAAATTAGCGGTTTATAACATGAAGGAGTTTTTTATCTTTTAAGTTTGATAATTTTTAGAATGGAAAATCTCATAAATAAACCTAATCTTTTAAAACATTTGTAAAACATTTCACTCATTTTAGACCATCAATAATTCAACGTGTAATGAAATGATAATTTTTTTTTTGTTTTTGTTAAAAATTGTAATGAAATGATAATACTTGTTCGGTCAAGACGTTGATGTGACCGTTGGAGACATGGTGAGTCTCGCCGAGAACAGGGTTGTACGGAGACATGCCAACAACCACCGGACGGAGTGTGGAGATGTTCCATGTCACCACCGATTTGAGCCGTTCAATGGGAAGATCGCGACGGCTGCATTCCCCAAGCAGGTCCTTACCGCTGAAGCTGTAGACCATCTCGCCGTAACTTTGGAGTTGTGATCTTGGTAGGTTCAGCTGAGGTGGCAGCTTTACGTTCAAAAATAGTAGTTAATAACTCTCAAGGAAAACACTAAAATACTTAGTATATCATATCCTATAAAAACTTATTTTCTTTCTTCTTCACTATAAAATTGTCAATGTTTGTTTTCAAAAAAAAATATATGCAAATGGACGTTCTGTTATGTAGCCATAAGTTTACATCAACCAGGATCATAAGGAGTTACACCTGAAAATTGGTGAGATCAGACCCTGGGCGTACGGTCTTAATGAGGCTGAGGATCTTGCGGATGACATTCGAAGCTGTGTGCTCAGAATCTTTCTCATCTTCCAGGGAAAAAGGTTTGGCTAGCACGAGGTGTCTTCTCATTTTCTCTTCTTCTGCCTATACACAACCAAATATATTAGATCTGTAAATTTAGTCTCACTTCTTTACCAAAAAAGTGTATGACTCGCTAATTACCATTTGAGGAGTTGTTGAAGAAACGATATATATATATATATATATATATATATATATATATATATTGAGATGAGATTATTTCTGTAAATGAAAGAAAAGGAGCCAAGGAGTTATATTTATAAAAAAAACTTCAACCCAGAGCTAACCACTCTGTACCACAGTACTTAACTGATAATTACATTCAATCTTTTTACTCCATTATATAGAATGCTGGAAACATAGATAGGGGGTATCAAATTAGAGAGAGTTGGGTTAGCATTTACTATGGATTTGGAGGGGGGTTAGTCGTTAGATCCCTGTTTTCGTCATTAAGGCTGGCTTAATTCTTTTATAAAAGGTTGCCCTAATTTTTAACTAGTAGTTATAGTTATGGCTATGAACATTGATTTGGCACAGATATTACAGCTTGACTGAATACACCTGGACCCTCGTAAGAAGTTATACATGGGCCCTGTTTGTTTCGTTTCCATCTAAATGATCTAGTTAAACGATACATTTAAAAGATTCATCTCAATGTTAAATGATCCAACAAACAAGACAAAAAAATAGTTCATTTGGATGATGCATCTAAATGCAAATGAGTTTGTTTGGTTTATTTACATTCTCATCTAAATGGATTTGAATAGAAAATGATTAATATGCCCATGTTTTGATATAATATTTTTTAATATTGATCTTAACCATATTAATTTTAATTATTGATCTAAAATATATATGAGTATATTTTTATTCAATACAAAAAAAATCTAAAAATCCTAATATCATTATTATTATTATTGGCATTTATAAATTTTAATTTTCTGAAATTTTTGTTGTGCTTTTGACAAAAATTTAATTTTTGCATTTTGGTGGGAAAATGTAAATTTACGTTGACAGAAAATATGTTTTTACGTTTTTGGCGGGAAAATATGTACTTGCAATTTTGGCGGAAAAATTGTGATTTTACGTTTTTGATGGGAAATTATGATTTTACCGTATTAGTAGGTAATGTGATATTGCAGCTTTAGCGGAAATATAAGATTATGTATTTTTGGCGGAAAAATGTAATTTAGCATTTTTGGCGGGAAAATGTGATTTTACGTTTTTGGCGGAAAATATGAGTTTGCGGTTTTGGCGGGAAAATTTGATTTTGTGTTTTTGCAGGAAAATGTGATTTTACGTTTTTGACGGGAAAATATGATTTTACGTTTTTGGCAGAAAAATGTTATTTTACGTTTTTTGCAGGAAAATGTGATTTTACGTTTTTGGCGGGAAACTATGAATTTGCGATTTTGGCGGGAAAATGTGATTTTGTGATTTTGGCGAAATTTTTTTGATTTTATGATTTTGGTGGAAAAACTTAATTTTAGTTTTGGCGGGAATTTATCATGTGTTTTTTATATTTTGTAAGAATTGTAAAAATATTATTTATAACTTTGTAGACAAATAGATTTTTGTATAATAAGGATATATTTGTAATTTGTTATTTTTAGATGAAGCATCTCCATCCAAATAGTCCAACTAGAATCATCCAAATGAGTTTCAAATATTTGCCTATAATTTTAAAAATCATTTAGATGATCCATGTGAATGGTTTATGGTCATGGTCACCAAATCAATTATTAGAAAAGTATAATTGAATGAAGCCGACCCAGAATTTTTTTTTGGGGAGGTCAATTATTAAAGAAAACAAATATTAGTGTCACATTGGAGGTTTGAAGTCGGATATGGGCGTATCACTACAGAATTTATACAAATTTGCTGTTTGAATTCTATACACTAAAATGTAAAACCAACTAATTAATAAGTTTAACCAGTCAGCTGACCCTACTTTTCCCTTAATAGGTCCGCCCTTTGAATCTTCGTTTTTATGAATTAGATGGATATGACATATTTGATATATTCAACCTCAAATGAAGTGACAAAAACACCATTTATCACCTTTATGCTTATTGACGGACATGTCATTATCGGCTTAAGTATATGTTAACTTTAATACTATGACTTAAGAAGCTATTATCAACATAGAGTGTTGGAATCTTGAAACTGATTTATGATTTCTCCCCTTCTGCTTCTGTGATGACGAGTGGAGCCTGAGGAACCGTGGACTCTAGCGGTGAGAGGTCCCAGTCTTTACCGTCTTTGACCACTGAGAAGTGTTTAGGAACCCATAACTCACCTGAAGCCTCTCTGTTTTTCAGAGACTCTCTCTGCTTCGCCTCCACAAGGCTCTTAGCTTCTCTTGCTCTTTCCCAATCTTTCTTCAGTATTCCTTCACTTACTTCACTCCATATAATCGCTGACTCGCTCTCCATTACCTCTTTAAGATTCTTGACTATTGGAGGTTTGAGTCCTGTTATATTCTCCTCGGCATTGTATATAACCTCGAGTTCACCAGTCTTTAGATTTTTAGCCGTTACTGTTCTGAAACATTAATAGGATGTTAATGGCATTATTCACACAGCTTATGGAAACAAAGTTTGTGATTTATGATTCATGTTTTAACCTGTCCCAATGGCCAAAAATGTTGTAGAGTTCAGTACCAGTGGAAGATTCAAAGATCTTTCCTTTAATTGATCTATTGTTGTTGCCTCTGAACCTTTCGATGAATGAATCGGAGATCAAATTTATCTCAGCTTCAAGATCGGTCTCCGGACACTTTATCTTGACTTTTCCTGTCCAGTGAGCTCCCGGCGTCGGTAAGAATCTCATAATTAGTCTCGGTTGGTTCATCTCATAAGTCTCTTTGTGATTGAGAAGCTTCATTACTCTTTTACCCTTTATCTCAACATCCACGTAAGCACCTTATGAACCATATAAAATTGGTACATGCAGAAATCAGATGTCGGAACCAAGACGAGATGGTTCGGTTATAGAGTAAACGAACGCATAGTTGAAGACTTTGTTTTGAGATACTTTTGGTGGTAGCAGCAACAATTTAATTGACTGCTACATTTAAGTGAAAAAAAAGTAGACATACCACGAAATTTAGGAGTGAAATATTGACACCATATCACGTCGATCTTTTCCTTCTCGTGAGTCGCATGAAGTGCGGACACCGGAGGATGATGCACTACCTGAAAAATTAACGTTGTACCATGTTGGAGTTTTTTCAAAAGTTTGGTACATTATATATTTTTTGGGAAAAAAAAGTTTGGTATTTTTAAAAACAGAAATCTCCCATTAAAATTCAGACTGTATAAGATATTTTTTAATAATTTTTTGGTTTCTTGAGAAAATCAGTAACATATCAATTTAATCGTTGGGACCATACATACAGAAACTAAAATTTGGTTTTTCTCAATTGTAGTGTGAACATAACCCTAAACATGAACATAAAATATATTAATATTTTTTTTCAATTAAACCAATAACAAAAACTAATTAGTGTGAGAAACCAATAAAAAAAACAAGTGTAAGAAGAGACTCTTAAGTTTTTTTTTTAAGTGGGGACACGTTTTTCTCGTACTCTCTTTCTTTTTCTATCTTTTTCTTGATTTTAACGATGAGAGTTTCGGTGGGAGACTACCGATGTAATTGCTCAACAAAACTAGAAACATACGCTGCTAACTGAACCAAAACAAAACTTTAAAGGGCGTTATTGAACATCTATGTTAAGGGTTTTAAAAGCTTAACATCCAAATTCAGTTTCGCTTGCAATTTTTTTCCTATGATTAGTAGAGTTAATGACGTGATTAATCATAATTACATCTGCTAATTAGGCCAAAATGTAAAACACACAATCACGATGACAAGTATGAAGATTATAATCAGTTAAATGATTTGTTTGTCCACTTTCATAAAAAAACGCAAAAATATTTATAAATATATATACGTATATATATATATATATTAATATATATCATATGAAAATATCTATGTCATTATCTAGTGAACTTTATTCAATATCAATATCTATATCTTCGTTTGAAATTGTAATATTATTATTATTATTATATCGAGAAAAGATGATGTAATACTTGTTCGACGATGACGTTGATGTGACCGTTGGAGACGTGGTGAGTCTCGCCGAGAACGGGATTGTAAGGAGACATGCCAAATATCAGCGGACGGAGTGTGGAGATGTTCCATGTCACCACCGATTTGAGCCGTTCGATGGGAAGATCACGACGACTGCATTCCCCAAGCAGATCCTTCCTGCATAAGTAGACCATCTCGCCGTAACATTGGAGGTTTGATCTTGGTACGTTCAGCTGAGGTGGCAGCTTTACGTTCAAAGAAAATAATTAATGATTGGAAAAAATAACTTGATTATGGCATTATGCGACATGTTCAACTGTTTAGAGAGAGTTACATGTTGTAAATGTAAGGGAAATCCCCACCCGAAAACAAGGGTTGCACATGATAATATAATTAATATAGCTACTATAACAAACTAGTACTTTTTTTTCCTTTTCGGTGTAGGACCTTTTTCTTCTATGTACACAGTTAATTGTTAATACCTCTCTTGGATCTGGGAAAAAAATTAAAATCACTGGGTGTATGTATATATAAAAAGAAAAAGGTTTTCTTCGATTTATTTAAGATCTAGAGAAGAAATAATTGGAGAGTTCATTTTCATGCATGCATCGTGTATACCTTACCGATGTATGGCCCCGGCTCTAGAGATAGGCATCGTCAAAAAATGAAAGAAAATAAAAACAAAAAACAAAAACAATTTCAATTTCAATTTTTTTATAAAAAAAAACCAGTTTTTAGAAACTTTTTTTTTGTTTCATAAAAAGGCTTAAATGTTTTTGTCGAGGGTTTTCCCATGTATTTAAATGATGCACTGCTCGGTACTAATTAATACTTATTAAAAACAAACAAGAGCCAAATATTACTAGTATTAACAAAAAAAATATCAATACTATATAATATATGTGTATATATATATATATCGGTTATAATGAATTACAAAACTATGTAACATAAGTAAAGTTATATAAGTACTAGTAAGTTTGTTTCTTTACTATATGGATCGTAGTTTTATATTTCATGCAAAAAAATTATTGATCATTTCTATTCTAAAGAACATTATAAGAATACTAAACACCTGATTAATTGTTGAAAACTGGATGCAAACCTACGTCAAGAGAACCCAACCTTTCTTTGAAACACCTCGTAAGACTTAAATGGCTTAAATAGACATGATTAAACGGAAATAAATCAACAAAAGACAGTACTTATTAAGAGAGCGTTCCAAACAATATGCTACGTTCCATTAATTCAGGGGTTTGAGTTATAAAATGTTAGATAAATCTTAATTAGTTTGTACTACTATCTCGAACAGATAGAATTATCAAACAAAAAAAAAAAAAAAGATTACAAGTACAAACTATTTATGTCCCACTTACTATTTGAGAAGTTTTTTTTTCTCAACTAAAACCATTTGAGAAGTTGTTGAAAGTTACTAAAAGTTGTTAAACGTTTTTTTGAGATTATAAGTGTAAATGTGTAAATGTGTAATAGAGAATAACCCACTTACCATTTGTGAACTTCTTGAGGAGAAACGCTATTTCTGTAAGAAAGAACCAGTGAGTTTTCGAAGTAAGAAACGACTCTGAAGAACTCACAAAATAAAGAGTTGATAACTAAAAGTAAAACTCTCAATCTTTTGACTCCATTATATAGATACTATGTAGATAGATACTTGATAGAGAGATGATAAATAAAGAAACAAGTTCGGTGAGCATTAACTATTCTTTCGGAGGAACCGTTGGTCGTTAGGTACATTTTTAGTCATTTAATATCTCATCGTTCGCTTCGATCGTGGCCGATTTGTGTTGTACTTAGGTAGGGCGTAGGGAATGGTCCTAGATTTTTTCTTTTTTTCCGATAAATTCCAAAATTTTGTTTAGTCGGCTTAGTTCACTTGGAGTTTAGTCGGTTTTGTTAGCATTCGGTTTGGTCATGTCTTATATTTTAGGCAATTTAAGTACAGTAAAACCTTTATAAATTAATACTCTATAAATTAATAAATTTTGTCAGTTCCAAGTCCGGCTAGTGTAAAAAATAACAAAATTTGATAAGATAATAAGATAATAATGTTTCTGAAATCTCCATGTAAAATATGGTCCCAATAATATTATAAATTAATAATCATATAAATTTACATATATATATATAATGTATGTAAGAAAAAAAAATATAATGTATGTTTCTCCTAAAGCTCATATATACAAAACAACTGTTATGTTGTATTTTCAAATTATAATGATATAAAATATTTTGTAACATGTCATAAATATAGCTACATTTTTTTAAGTTTTCAATTTTTAGAGATCCATCATTTACATTTTCATAGTTTGATTGACTATTAAAATACAACAATCTATATTATTATTCATAAATTTAATTTTATGTATGTTATGTGTATAAGTGAAATTGTTTATTATACTTGTAATTTATTGTTAATAATGTTTTCTAAATATTACAAATTCAATTCAAATACCATAAAATTTTGAATATCCGAAATTATTGTTAAAGTTGTCTCAATTCATAATTTTTAAAACTATTAAAAAATATTTATAAATTAATAATTATTATTTTACACTATAAATTAATAATTATTAATTTATAGATAAATTAATATCACTATAAATTAATAAAATGTTTTGGTCCAACATTATTAATTTATAGAGGTTTTACTGTATGTGTTTATAGAATAAAACAACCAATATCTTTTTTTTTTTTTGTAAAACAACAAAAAATTATGGTTAGTTAGAGATGAATGTAGTGGATAAGTAAGAACATCCACAGCTGTAGAGTTTTAGAAGGGTTCTTTAATTTTAGTATTTCATTAAATTTTAAATAATAAATAAAAAGAACCAATAAAATTAATATATGTGATATATATAAAAGGTTTTTAAGGATTCTTAAATGAGAGACAGTTCTCCATCTCTTTTTTTTTTTTAATGAGAACTCTTGTGAGAACGTTACACAAAAAGTGCTCTAAAATGTTAGTTAGATGAATGTTGGATTTGGTAACTATATTATTTTCCCATTTTGTAAGTAGTGTAATCATGTTTTTGTTCTTTTTTTGCCAGGGTAATCATATCCTATGTAATGCGGTTTTTAATAATTTTACATTTACTTTAATACTATATTTTACCAGCTTAGCAAAAAAAAAGAAGTGTGTTTTAACTAATTACATCCTATGTAATGATGTTTTTTTGTATATCTTAATTCAAAGTTTATGAAGCAAAAAAAAAGATGTAAAAGTAGTTTTCCATGCATGCGTTGATTTTTCTGACTAACAAAGCAGAAGAAACATGATTTGGAATTGGATTGCTTTCATTTCGACACGTATTGATCCGGGTAAATGAAGACGACGTCTTCGGTTTTGGATTGGCTATTCAACTCATCTAAATTAGTTTTTGTTGTTGTTTGTTGTTAAAGCATCTTCAAAATTATTGGCCGACACAAAAAAAGCATCTTCAAAATAAATATTTTCTTTTTCCTCATTTCAGATTTTTTACATTTCACCAATCACCATCTTCGTAACGCTAGAAAGATGGACCTTCAATATCTCTTTGTCGTAGACCCTTCGACCCTTGTATAACTTGACATTTCTAGACTATAAACTTTTAGTTGAAAGAAAACGGATACACGGTATCATATTTAAACAACTTTTTCACTCTTTAATTTGATAACTTCTGATTTAAACAATAATTGTTAGCGTTATAAATTACCGAGTCGTACGTATTCACAGCTAGCTTGAGATTTTGTTCATTTGGTTTACTGTTAAATGACTATCTTTTTGTCAACAAGGTTTTTTTTTTTTAACCACACGTTATTTATTTCCTAACACAAAGCAAACGCTGTTTAGATAATTAAACCTATGTTAACTGTTAGCCAACTATAACTCTTCAAAAAACGATTGTTAAACTTTGTTATTATTATAAATAAAAAAAAGAATTGGGCCTATTTATTTTCATAGAAATGATTCATATTTTGACCATCTAGCGTCGTTTCTCAGGGTACAAACAAATCGAAGACAAAACCATTTTGTTAGTCAATCTAGAAAAATATCTTTTGCAATGAAAATGTTTCCAATTCCGGAGCTTCCGCTTCAGCTTCGCTGGAAACACAAAGTTATTTGGCTCTTCGATGGAGATGGAAGGCTTGGGGAGGCCGAGGCTGAGCATAGCCGGAGAAGGACTTAATGGAGGAATAGTTTCCTGCGACTGAGATTTAATGGGAGTCCCTGGCTGCATCTCCCACTTGAACGGAACACCTTCTGACCTCCTATCATCGTAGTATCCGACAGATAAGTTTCTCGAGATTTCTGATCCTTCCTTGCATATATCATTCTCCATAATTAGGACTAGCGATATATGAGAGTTGTGTTGTGTTCTTGATTCGTATATACGGCTCTTGGCGTGGTGTTTTTGTTAGGAGAAAGAGAAGAGACAGAGGAAGATTGTGTGTAAAGGTTTTAGAAATTATATATGGGTCTATATATCTAAGAGAAAGAGAGATATATATTCTTGTCCGGTAGAGAAGATGGAACGTAAGGTTTTATGAATGATCAAGTTGATGTGTATATATATGAATTTCATGAGTTGATATGTATGACGCAATGGCGGGGTTTTGACTTTGTATTACAGAATAGAGACTATTGCTTAATACTTCAATGACTCAATTGCTTTTGCAAGGGCAAGGTACCATATATTATATACCATCATGAATTAAGATTCACGTACCCAATATTATTATTTGAAAAGATTGCTTTAATTTGCATGTGACTAGAACTTGTACCGTAATGGTTTGTGCCTGATTCAAAACCGCATACAATTACATGTTGTTAACAAAACAAAACAAAAATTACTTTGAACCAAATACTTAATTTACGTGACGTTCACCATCAAAATAGTTTTTCTTTGGGTCAATCAATTACGAATTGTTGATCTTGAAGATGGCTATAACTTCCTTTCTAATCAACCAGATTAAAGATGAGTTGGCGCCTCATATATATCGGAAATTGATGGTTGTACAGTTATTTACTATAAACAGCAAAAATTAAGCATATAGTTTACAAGAGAACAAAATTAAAGTTTGCCAAATCTATGTAAAGCTTTGATACGAAGCGCACGTTAGTAAACTCTTTGATGTTGAACGGTTAGCATGTGAATGCTTAGACCCAATCTCTACATAGAGTAAAGATTCGCCAAACTTTGCGTCCCCTTTAATTATCAGATGATCTGAACCTCAATCACTTGTACTTAATCATATTAATATGATAGAAAGCAATGAATAGAAAGCGATCAATATGTGTGTATGTTATAAATTGCATCAACGACGCCTGTTGCAATCATTGAAGTAACAGTTTTGGTTTGGAGAGAGATATGCAGTTGGGTATGACTTTAACATTCAATGTAATGTACCAATCATGTCGGTTTCTACAAAAATCGAAGCAAAGACTTGCTTACGAATTTGGCTACCGACACATAAGCCATCTAAAGTAGAGGAATTCTTTTATAAAGGGAATATTATTATTTCAAATGACCGCAATAAGAACCTACAATTTGCAATGATCTTTCTAGTAATAGGAGGATACAGGCTTGAATCACTAAAGAATCAAAGTCAACCAGTCAAGTATCGTTAGCTTGATGATAACGTTTAGTCTGAAAAGCTTTGTGGTTTTAGTTGTGTGAATCCTGGAAGGAAGGTAAGCCCCATTCCTCTGGTTTGAAATCTAGCAGAGAGGCCAGAACTTGATCCGCTACATTGCAGTAGGACTTATCTAATCTTGGATCCGGTACCATTATCACATTCCTACACGCACACACACATCATTCAGAAACTTTAGCTAAGCCTTTTAGGGCTCAAAACTGTAACTGTTAAAAGAAAGCCACTTACATTCCAGCGTTTTTAGCTGCCTGGACTCCAGAAGGTGCATCTTCAAACACCAGAACCTTCCGTGGATCTACAGGACCGTCCTATGAATTCCGCAAAGAAGAGGGTGACATTAACTTACAAAATAATTTTTTAAAGATCGATACACATGCTAATATGAATATATGATAATATGGTACTTATATATGTATAGTTTTATTGATCATATATGTTACCTCAAATCTCCTGGAAGCAGCAAGAAAGCCATCTGGCGCAGGCTTCCCTTCCTTCACCTCTGGGTCATCTCCCCGCACTACGTGATGCATCAACGAGAAAAGCTCACGGTGTCTCTGTGTTTTGAGATCAAAATGTCGTGTGTGTGTTCTGCATCAAAAGAGAAGCAAAATTAGATCAGACATGCTAAGAACTATCTATTACAAGAAGTGAATGTGCTAATGGAGAAAGAGATAGATACCCCGTGGCTATACAAATTGGAATTCCTTTCCCATGGAGATGTCTAAGTAGCCGGCTAGCTCCTGCAATAAAGGATGAATATTGGATTATGACAGCAAAAAGAGTATAAACAACATTGGCTACTAGTCACTAGTTAGTGACTCACAAAAGAGTATTACAAAACAGAGGCATTAAACGAAAGAATGACTAAAATCAACAAGGACCTATCAATCTACTACATAAGAGGAGGCAACGCGGATTGTAACCTGGCATAAGGTCACTTGTAGGGAAGAGGTCTTGCAACATTGACTCTCTCTCGACGATAAAATCTTCAGCTGAAAGAGAGTCACTGATTCCACTTTCGTCAACGAAAAGCCTAGCAGCTTCAATGGCTTTTCTCCCCATCATCTTTGCTTTCAAAGACCAATCAAATGTTTTATTGTATCTAGCAAGTATCTTTTCCTGGACCTCCGTGTAAAACTTCTCCGTATCTGCAAACACAATACAAAACTTTAGCTTAAGCTATGCTCACCAGAAGAACTTAAATGACCAGCAAAGACAGTTTTTTTTTTTTTTTTTTCCGTCTAAGACTTTATCATTTTAACTTTTCTTACAAAAGAAAAAAGTTTCCAAATTTCAGACCAGAACTTGTTGAAAACAGAGCAAAAGATTGAACAAAACCGTATCTTTGTTCTTATTTCATAGGGCTTTTAAATAGCCAAACTCAAACAACAACTGCACCTCCTTATCATACGAAGGATTTTCTACAACTAAGAAACATGGGAGAACAATTCAACTACCACGACTCCTACAAGCTAGGAGTTTATTCGAACAATAAAAGACTTGGTCAAATAACACTAACAAATTCCTTCCCTAAACTGTTTTGCTGTAAGCAAGAACAGTTTACCTTGGCACTTCAACAAGTCCAATATCTCCCTCAACTTCACAAACGTCTCCAGTTTCAGTGGTTTGGTCATGATATCTGCCAGCTGATCTCGAGTACCACAGTGTACCAATTCCACCTTTCCTTCTCCAACTAACTCCCTTAAGTAGTGAAAACGAACTTCAATGTGCTTGTTGCGTCCATGATGAACTGGATTCTTAGAGAGCTGGATAGTTGAACTGTTATCACATTTGATTGTGATACATTCTTCATGATCCTGACCGATATCCCCAAGTACTCTTGCCATCCAAACTCCTTGAGTTGCACATGAGACTGCAGCTATGTATTCAGCTTCTGTTGTTGATAATGCAACGATCGATTGCTTCTTTGAACTCCATGAGACTGCTCCACCAGCCATTAAAAACACAAAACCTGAAGTACTTTTCCGATCATTTAAATCTCCAGCATAATCACTGTCTGTATAAGCTTGAAACCCTGAGTTTCCTCCACGCTTGTACATAATTCCAAGTTCTGCAGTGTTCTTCACATACCTTAAGACACGTTTGACCACCTGAAAGTGAACCTCTATAGGGTTTTCCATGTAACGACTTGCAAGACATACCACATACATCAAATCAGGTCGCGTGACGGTGAGGTACATCAAGCTTCCTATCATCCGCTTGTACATGGTAGTGTCAACAGCAGCTCAACCCCTTTCTTTAAAATTTTTGCTCCTGGAACAATAGGATTGTTCACTCCATTGCTCATACTCATCTCAAACCTCTCTAGAACTTCATTAGCAAACTTCCTTTGGCAGATATATATCCCTTCTTCTCTCTGTAGTATCTCAACACCTAAGAAGTATCTCATCTTCCCAAGGTCTGTCATATCGAAATTTCTCTTCATCGATTCCTTGAACTCGTTGATCAGCTTCTCACAATTTCCTGTAAATATCAGATCATCCACATACAAGCTGACAATGAGAATCTGACCTTGCTTCTCTGCCTTAACGAACAATGTGTGCTCTGATTCACTCTTCTCAAATCCTTCCCTAAGAAAGTAACTCTCTATCTTGCTAAACCAAGCACGTGGAGCTTGTTTTAGCCCATAAAGAGCTTTCTTTAGCTTGTAAACCTGACCTTCACTTCCTTTCTTCACAAACCCTTGTGGTTGATCAACGTACACTGTTTCTTGCAGCTCCCCATGTAAAAACGCACTCTTCACGTCAAGTTGATAGACACTCCAATTCTGATATGCTGCAGTTGCAATGATGACTCGGATAGTATCCCACCTCGCAACTGGTGCGAATACTTCGTTGTAGTCAACCCCAAATCTTTGAGCATAACCTTTCGCAACCAACCTTGCTTTATATTTGTCTAACTCTCCATGCTCATCATACTTTGTTTTAAAAACCCATTTAACACCAATAATATTAGTACCTTCAGGTTGATCAACTAGCTCCCAGGTCTGGTTCTTCTCGATTGATTCTATCTCTGCCCTCATAGCTTCTCTCCAAACACCATACGCCACAACTTCCTCATATGTTGCAGGATCTCCAACTGCAGTAACTACTTGCAGTGCCATCGTATCACTGATGCAGTGCGCAACAACATCTTCATCAGAGGATTCTCCACATTCATAATCCTGTAGATAAGTAGGACGTCTCTTCTCACGTTTGGAGCTTGTAGCTACCTCTGCTGCAGTTTCCTCTCCTACTCTGGAGCTTGTTGCAGCCACTACTTCTGGTTGTGCTACCTCGTTTTCAGTCACCTCAGGATCTTCTTGTAAGAATTCTTCCTCCTCGAACACATGATTTTCATCATTCTCCCAAGCAAGCACTTCTGAGGTGGTATTAACACCATCGGCAACACCATCGGCATTGTTCCTTCCCCAATCCCAATTCTTTGTTTCTTCAAACACGACGTCTCTGCTCACCATGATTTTCTTATGGGATTGTACATACGATAAGCTTTTGACTCTTCACTAACTCCAAGGAAGATACACTTGCAGCTCTTGTCATCTAGCTTAGTTCTCTTTGCTTCTGGTATATGAACATGCCCAATGCACCCAAAAACCTTGAAATGTTTCACATTTGGTTTAACACCACTCCATGCTTCTTCTGGTGTTTGATTCTCCAAGGCTGTAGTGGGACTGTGATTGAGCACATACGTGATCCATTTAACCCCTTCAGCCCATAAATCTTTCGGCATTCTCCTCTCTGTAAGTGTACTGCGCACCAGATTCATGATTGTTTGATTTCTCCTCTCTGCTACACCATTTTGCTGTGGAGTGTAGGCTGCCGTTAGTTGTCGTTTGATCCCATGAGTTCTACAAAACTCATCAAACTCCTTTGAGCAAAACTCTCCTCCTCGATCTGTTCTCAAACAACAAACAGACAAACCAGATTCTTTCTCCACACCAGCTTTGAAGGTCTTGAACATTACAAACGCTTCAGACTTTTCTGCAATTATGTAGCTCCACATTTTTCTGCTATGATCATCAATGAACGTAAGGAGATACCTCTTATGAACAATTGATTCTGGAGTGATTGGACCACATATGTCTGCATGAATCAGCTGCAGGTTCCTTGTTGCTCTCCATGAACTCTTCTTTGGAAATGATTCTCTCTTCTGCTTCCCCACAAGACAATTTTCACACACCTTCTTAGTGCTTCCAATGTGTGGAAGACCTGTGACCATCTTCTTGTAGCTTAGAGTGTGTAGGCTACTGTAGTTTAAGTGTGCGAACCTGCAATGCCAGAGATGAGCTTCATCTGTAGCTTCCACCTGAAGACAAGAGTCTGCTCCCACTACTTGTGCAAGGATCATAAACATCCTATTTGCACTCATTGAGGTTTCAATGATAAGCCCCTTCGCTGAGTGAAAAATCTTGCATACATTTTCTTGTATAAGGATTGCAAGATTTTTCTCTTGAAGTTGTCCAATGCTCAGGAGATTGCTGCTCAATTCTGGGACGTAGTAGACATCTTGAACAATTTGAATCATCCCACTCACTCTGATCTTTATGTTGCCTTTTCCTTGCACCACCATTCGAGCATCATTTCCCAGTTTCACCGAGTGACGAAAACTCTCATCCATCTCAAAGAACCACTTCTTGTTTCCAGTCATGTGGTTGCTGCATCCGCTATCCAAGAACCACAAATCCTCCATTTTCGAGCCTTGTAGCTCCACATGTGCCATCAGTAGAAGCTCTTCTTCTTCGTCAAATTCCACATAATTTGCATGCTTCTCTGCTCCGGGACATTCAAACTGGAAATGTTCTAACATGTGGCATTTGTAACACTCCACCAAAGCTTTGTTAAAGCCTTGTCTCCCTCGACCTCTGCCACGTCCTCTGAATGATCCTCATCTTCCTCTTCCCCGTGTTCCACTCCACTCACCGAACTCCGAGGTCACCTTTAGGACTTGATCGCTACTACTGGATCCTCTGGCATGTTTCACAATGTTCTGTTCGTGACACAAAAGTGAGCTTTGCAAAGCATCCACTGAAAGACTCGCTATGTCTTTAGACTCTTCAATCGAACATACAATGTATGTAAACTTCTCTGAGAGTGTTCTTAGGATCTTCTCAACAATCTTGTGATCTTGCATATCCTCTCCAAGGTTCCTCATGTTAGTTGAGACAAGCAACACCCTTGAGAAATATTCTGTGATATTCTCAGTTTCTTTCATCTCCAAAACTTCAAACTCTCTTCTCAGACGCTGAAGTTGAGCTCTCTTCACACGATCATTCCCCTGATATTTTGTCTTCAGAGAATCCCACAGTTGCTTCGAGGTATCCTTCTGAATGATAGTCTTCAGAATGGATTTGTCGATGGCTTGAAACAGATAGTTCTTCACCTTCAGATCTGTTAGCTTCTTCTCCGCCAATTCTTCTCTCTGTGCTCCAGTCAGAATGTCTCCTCGGCCTGGCTCAACGTAGCCTCGGTCGATCAAATCCCACTATTGCTTGGATCTGATGAGATTCTCCATCAACATGCTCCAATGTTCGAAATCTCCGTCAAACTTGGGTATCGCCAACATGCTTTGCCCATCGCCTGACATCTCTCACTCTTTCTTTTGTATCTCTCTTTCTCTCTCGCAATTGCTCTCACCAGGTTTGCTCTGATACCAATTTGTTGAAAACAGAGCAAAAGATTGAACAAAACCGTATCTTTGTTCTTATTTCATAGGGCTTTTAAATAGCCAAACTCAAACAACAACTGCACCTCCTTATCATACGGAGGATTTTCTACAACTAAGAAACATGGGAGAACAATTCAACTACCACGACTCCTACAAGCTAGGAGTTTATTCGAACAATAAAAGACTTGGTCAAATAACACTAACAGAACTCACACAGTGATAAGAAAACACGAACAACATTAAAGAAAAAGAAAAAAAACCGCAGTCCCATCAAACTGAGAACTAATGGAATTAAAAAAAAGGGACACTCAAAAATCACTCCTAATAACAAGTAGAGTGCCAGTGACACAAATCAAACGAAAGCAAAGAGTCTTTGCCAAAGACCAAAGATGAAGAAGAAGAAGTTACCGAGAAGGAGACCATCCATGTCGAATATGACATGAGTGATGGTTCCTCTGCCGGCGTCGGTAACAGTTGCGTTGACGGCAGCGGCAGGGGTCGAAGACATCGTTGCTACGAATCGAAGATTTTCTGATGAAGCTCTGATCAGTGGTTTATGAGGAAAACCTTTGGGAAAGTGAGAGACGGAGATCGGAATCTTATTATAGGAGGAAGATCGGAATGTGTTTGGTAAAGCAACGAATCTAGTAGTCGTCGGAGTTGCTAACATAGTTTGTTGTTGACGACGCTATTAACATATTTGACCTCTGACGTGTACTACTATATATATAAACGTCCCTCTTAATTGGGCTTCATGGGCCAGTAACTCATAATTTAGATTGTTTTTTTTTGGTAAATCAGTTTTTAGATAGTTTTGAATATTTTTAAGTACTTTTAAGAGAAAATTTGTAAATCTATAATTATTCAAACAGATAATTCGGCTATTCTTGTTAGTTGTTATCACCTATCTGTAATTTTATTATGATTTTATCCGTTAAATTAAATAAATCGTAATGCCCAATCTAAAAATGCATGCACAATTGCACATGGTCTAAATGAAAAAATTGAGACGCAAAGAAGCGTAAAAGTGTGAATCCACGTCAGATGTTAAGAAGTCTTTGTATTTTTCTCTACTTTCCCGACAAAAGCCTAATGTACATGCATCATCTCCAACTCACTTCTAAAATCAAATCTGCCTTTTGTTTCTCACCAAATCCAGAAAAAAAAAAACACAAAAAGGTATCAAAAATCTTCTATTTTCGATTCATCTTTTTGGATATTTTCTTGTACACAATTATTATTTTCAGGACGTTATACATTTTGTTTGTTTTATCTCTTTCGGAAACTCCAACTCTTTTAGAGAGACATCCAAATATTACCGAATCACACACAGTCACTATACTATTTTATTATCTATTATCTATGCACAATACACTCATATTTCAATTAAGAGAGTCCATGGACAGATCCACTTTAATTGATCCAACTGACAGAAGCATAAACTTTTCTTGCTTATAAAATTGTCATAATCCAGAATAAAGTAAGTACCAAATGTGTTATATCGACACATGCCATTTTTTATATAGTGAGGTCCGGTTAGTCCAAGAATGCTAAAAGAAATTTAAAAGAAAAAACAAATGTCGACCACCAATGTTTTGTCTTAAGGCTTGTCCTGTGTTTTTTGTACTTTGACATTGACAAGGCACTGATCTTATCCACAGGACATTCGCTTTTTAGTTTTTACGACAAACTAGTTCTATTTTACTCTTAAATCAGAAATAAAACCCCACTTAATCAGGAAATTTTTGTCTTTTGGTAACTGTCCACGTTATATCGTTCCGTGATAACACAACCCAATATTTGTTCACAAGTATGTGTGATTATATAAATAAATTCCCGGTAATATTTGGTACGTAACCAATGAAATTCCTTGCATTTTATGATCCGATCCCCACATCCAAAAATAACCAAAACCGCCACTTGCATATGTTAAACTAAAGTTTCAAGCTCTTTCATTTCTCTTCTTCCATTCACTTTATTTGCTTACTTCAAAAAGTTCATTACCCAAAATAATAAAGATCACACAACTTTCCACATTGCGTAAACATAGAACGTTACAAACCTAATTAAGAACAACAAAACAAAACAAAAAGACTAATAATCATCACTACTTTTGCAAATGATATCCTCAATCTCTTCCTCTTCTCCTCCACCGTTTGCTTCTGCATAAGGACTATCCAAAGCCATCTTCTCCTGCTCTTCCAAACTCCCATTCTTCTCATTTCTCTTCGCTCTACTTCTCAAATCCTCCAGCAGTTCCCTCACAGCTCTATCTTTATCCCTCCGGTTCTTAATCAGAGCCTCGCTTACATCAGCCGGAGTAATCTCAGCCTTATCAACCACTTCCTCCATCTCCTTCAAAACGTCATCGTTGAGATCACCTTCCTCGTATCCCAAGTAATTCCTCAGCAAGATCTTGATCGATGGAAACGTACAGTAACTCATGTGTACATGCATATCCATTCTTCCACTTCTTAGCAACGCAGGATCAAGCTTATCAATATGATTCGTCGTGAACACAAAGATCCTCTCGCTGCCACAACAAGACCAAAGACCATCAGTGAAGTTCAGCAAACCTGAAAGCGTTATCGTGCTCCCATCACCGGAACCCTCGACAAAACCGGTCTCTGTTTCATTGCTCTGTTTCTTGTTTCGGTTCGTTAAATTGATCGAACAATCAATGTCCTCGATCACAATTATCGACTTGGAGCTAGTCTTCATCAGGAGCTTCCTCAATTCTGAATTGCTTTTGACCTCCGTGAGCTCGAGATCGTAGATGTCGTACCGGAGATGGTTAGCCATAGCAGCGATCATACTCGACTTCCCTGTTCCGGGAGGTCCGTAAAGCAAGTATCCTCTTTTCCAAGCCCGACCTGTCTTCTGGTAAAAAGATTGACACTGAGCGAAATCTGTGAGATCGTCCATGATCTGTTGCTTCTTAACCGGATCCATAGCGAGTGTATCGAAGGTACTCGGGTGCTTAAAGGGAACAGATTCCCAAGGAAGACCTCTCGAGTCAAGAGACCCACCTCGTGAATTCGTGTAGAGAAGCCGATCTTGATTCGTCCGGCGAATCTCGTTAGCTCTCTCCATGATGTATTCCAAGTAAGAGTCAAGGACCAAGTTCTTATCTTTCTTCTTGATCCGGAGCGTGAAGCCACGTTTCTCTTCCGGCATTGGTCTCCAAGCGAAGGTTTGAGTTTGTCTCTGCGTGACGATGTGTTCCCATACGACGGTGACGGAGTTGTATGTGTCGACGATGGAGTCGTTGTTGGAGAGGCCGAACGTGATGGAGGAGGAGTTGACGGCGCGTGTGAGGCTGAGACGGTTTCCGGCGATGGAGACGGAGGAGCTGAGGTAAAGCTGGACGGCATTGTAAAGCTCGTTGGTGTTGACGCCGTCGATCTCTGTTATGTCGAAGTAACAGAAGGTGGAGAAGAGTTTGAATACTCTGTTGGATAGTTTCAAGAAGGCGAAACGGAGCTCCGGTGGGAATATTGAATTCATTAGGCTTTTACAAAAGGCTAAAACGCCGAGTAATGAAGCCAAAGATGTCCAATACTCTCTCATCGTGTGAAAGAGAGAGAGATGAGAAACAGAGAGCTTTTGAGGAGTTTGAAAAGGCGAATGAATACTTTACGGCTAAATTACAAGGTGAGAGAAGAAGGAAAGGATGAAGATGGGTTTTGAGAAACGATGGGATTTGATTGGGTGTGTCGTTCAATCTAATTGATTTTTTGGCAGAGAGAGTTTTCTTGAACGACGAGTCTCTCGTGTTCTCGGATTAAGAAAAAGAAAGGAGGAAGCTTTTTTAGTAATCAAGGTTTGTGATGGTGCGGCTTGATGTGTCTTTTAGAGAAATCGAGAAGAAAGGGGTTTGTCAAATTTATTTATTTTTTTGCTTTGACAAACTTTTTATTTCTTTGACTTTTGGGAAACATTTTTTTACGATTAGAGAGAAAATTATACTATCAAAAAGTATTAAGAGAGAAGGTATAAGCATGTTAGTAATCAAGGTATATGTACATCTCTTGAGTAGAAAGTGTAAGAGCATGAAAAAGCTTAACATGATTATGCATATACCTTTTTTTTTTCATATTGTGTTTGACAAACATAAGGAAATAATCTAAATACATAAATATATTGGGTATATTCCTAATAATTTGGGCCATAAAGAGGAAATAAATGTTTGACCAAAACAATGGAAATAAATTTAAATTTTGGCCGTTACTAAAATTTAGGACGTTCTCATCCATGCGACTATAAATAATACAGAAACAAAATATACTCAAGTAGTCAAATTCATATCAGTAAACGTTATGAACTAACATAGATATGACGTGGGACGTATATTTACTAGGTTAATTTTGAAAAAGGAATTAGTGGATCTATTTTTTAGCTTACACATTTGGTGGATTTCGGAACATAGAAAATTGAAGACAAATAATAATTCAATAGATTCTTAAGAAACATACTCTTCGAGTTTGAGGCGTTGAGCCTGGTTAAGAACCAATTAAAGAACTATGAAATTAAGTTAGTTTGGATGTTTAAGATAATGGCTGAGATCTACACATGTGTTGGTCAGTGTTGGTCTAAGGCTTAAGTGCATGATTGTGCTAGGTGTCAAAGACTGCATGTGCACATTGGCAAGTGTAATCCTAAACTAGCAAAAACCAACATAATCTAATCCCAAGTCTAAAGTCTTCATTCTCCATATTTCTCTACCCTTCTCTATAAACTTTCCTATATATATGAGCTCCCTTCCTTTTCTCATCACCGCTCCCTCATAAACCCATCATATCATCATCTAAGTATATGACAGGGAAGTGATCGATCGGTCTAGTATGTGTACCATCAAAGGATTATAAAATACCAAAAAAAAGTGGAGGGAAATTTATTAGTTTTAGTACCCAATTGATAAAAGTGAGTTAAGACTTAAGTTACGTACACTGTGCATACCTATTTTCTCAAGCAATAGACTGGTGATATTTATTGTACATGCATAATGGAAATTGAGATTAAGAGTTGAATCAATAATTTAATCAGCATTTTTTCTTCACATTGATCAACATTATTCCGGATTAAGAAAATATGATTAACACAGTAGTTAATTTAATTAGGAGGAGGACTTTAAGCGAAAAAAACGTTTAGGGGAATAGAGGCGGAAGAGGTTGAAGGCGGAGATGAAAGAGAGGAGGACCATAAGGCCTGCCCCGATGTAGTTTAAGATGATGGCACTTCCCACCTGAAAGCAGAACCTTGTGAACTTGTAGCACCACTTCATCCATTGAAGCTCCTTTGAACCCGTTACCACCAGTAATGAGTGTTGCGCTGCGGCTGATGTCCCGGCGAAAACCACGTAAGCCGCTGTCTGTGTTAATTACATTTTTCATCACACATACAGTTATAGTATCATCAACGATAATCTATACTAAGAGAGTTATGCATACCTGATCCAAGAGGTAAGAAAACCATTTGGTATTGGAAGTCTTTTTCTCAACACTGTGCCAATGAAGTCCTAGTTGAGCCAAATTATACGCAGCAACCACAACATCAATGTATAACTCAGCCCTGTCATATATACACACACTTCTAATTAATACTAATTATCATAAAACACAAACACAAACATATTATAAAATGAATACTTATTTTTAACTTTTTTTGTGGGATGATATTTAAAGAGTTGTTAAACCGTACCCAAATATAAAAAGAGTAGCAGTCCCCCACTGTACAAAAAGTCATTTTTATGTAGAATTTAACCAAAACAGAAAATTTTCCTAAAATAATACTAAACAAGATCCTTCCAAAAATTGTGAAATCATCACCCTTTTTTTTAGAGCGCATAAAAACTCAAATCTACTAGTTTTAAATACAAATTGTGACTTTTTCCGTGAGTTTTGAAGACATTGATGGTTTAGTTCCAAGGTATCTCATGAATCATGATATTAAGATGGTATAAAGAGAGATGAGATTATATAATTTACACATATATATAGAGATCTTATATAATTTGATAAAAATAAAATAAAATAATTGACTTACTCGAGAGCAATCAGATATTTGAAACTAACTTTCTTGTGGATATAAGCAATCTCTTTGGTTTGAGAATCCAAACCGATCAAACAAGCAGTGAGGAGAAGAAGAAAGACGATAAAGACTCTCAGGATCACTTCTGTTTCTCTCAATTTCACCATCTCACCTTCCTTCTTACCAAGAATATTCACACTAATCTTATGATCCTCTTCTCTGTCTGATCAGCTTTTCTTTTATCAGATTTCTAGATGTATCTTTATGATAGTAAAAGGAAGACCGTAACATAAAGTTTGTAATTGTATAAGATTACATATATATAGTCATATAGAGAATGGTTGGTTTGGAGTTGAAAGGATTTGGCAGGTGGATATATATAAATATTTAATATATGTACGCGGCAGTTTGCAGATCACTTGTATGATGAGTATTGAGTAAGATTGATAAAGAAGAATACAGTTGGACTTCTCTCCATTGGCATTGAATGTTTTTGATAATTATCTAACTGCTTTCCTATGAATTTGATCCGTAAGTACTACTTTCTAATTCTATTTTCTGTCCTTATCTTTAAAAGTGATATATATTATATAGATAGCTATCTCATGCTTTTTATGGATTTTATATACTAAAACCGAAACATTTTGATGACTTTTATTTTATTTTAATAACAGTTATTTTCGTTGTATTTATTTTCTAGGCTAGAATAGAACCCAAAATTTTCATAATTCGTACGACAGTTTCACGGTCATACGATATCTCGAATCGATAGAGATGGTAATGTGTTCATAAATCATAAACGCAAGTGATTTTGACTTAAACAAGATTAGTAATCAATAAGGAAAATGACAACTCGATCTATACCATCCTATTCAACAATCTAAACCTAATCTTAACTTGTGTTTGTTGTTTGGACCCATTTTTCATCAAGTCATTATCTGTAATTTAAACTTTGTCTCTTGAAATTTTGTCATACACAATATCTAGGTATATAAAATTATTGTTTGGACATGAGTTATAGTTAGCCGTATTGGGTATTCGAGTATCGGCAAAGCGCTTAATCTCGGAGATGGACCAGATTTTTTTGTATGAAATTTAAACTATCTGCAAGCTTACGGCTTACCACATGTAAACTACGCGAGCAAGTGTCTAGCTCATTGGTCCAAACAACAACGTCTGATTTGAGTATTATTTTATTGAGATTTAATTATAAAGTTTTGTATTGTGACTAATTATTTTTACTGAATTCTCCTTTGAGGACAAATTGGAGGAAGGGTGAAATGAATAAAACTTGGGATTATAGAGAGTCGGAAACTTAACAAAGTTTGAAAATTCTGGAAATGTAACTGACTTATATGAAATATATATATATATATATATATGATGTAGCACCTTGTGTTCGAAGCGTGACAAACACTTCATGGGCCTTTTCGTGTTTGTCACTTATGTCGGTTTTGGGATTTCTAGGATCTTTTTGTTCTGTTTTGATAAGGTTGCATCCTTAATCTTAGGATTGGGAAGGGTTTTCTATTTTCTTTATTCTTAGGATATTCCTTTGCATCTCCTATATATGGAGCTCTCGACATCTTTTGTATTCAGTTTTTGCATTAAAAAATCAATAAAAGCCAAAAAATAGGCAATCTTAATTGCCAAAGAGCTCTGCTTTTGCTTAGCACTGAGACGAGTACTCTCACCTCCATTACTCAGCTTCCGCTTCTACACCAGTTGGTATCAAATTCCGGACGTTCTTGGACGTTTTGTTTGCTGCCAATGGCTCCTTCCACAAAACCTGTGATCAAACCCAACCCGGATGAAGCTCCAGCAGGCGAACCTGTCATGGATTGGGCAACGTTTCAGCAAAGCTTGTCGACAATACAACAAAGCTTGACCTTGATCTCTACCTCCATACTAGACCTTGGAGAAACCATCGTTGCTCGTCTACCTGCGCATGTTCAACAACCTGTGATCGATGGCGAGCCTAACGCAGTGAATAATCAGCAACTTCAGATACGCGACCGTGATAATCATCCTCACGACGCCGCTGTGGGCGATGGCGTTAATCCCCGGCGTGATGTACGAGTAGTTCGTGGTGATACGACAGATACACGGTGGGAATCAAGCTTCAAAATTGAGATTCCGGAATTTCATGGTGGTGTTCGTGGTGATACGTTATTGGATTGGCTTGTTACAGTTGATGAAGTTTTAGACTTCAAACAAGTTCCGCAAGAGCGTCGCGTCTCCCTGGTAGCAATGCGTTTTAGAGGCCATGCCGCCTCCTGGTGGAAACAAGTCAAGACCACACGTGCACGTACCGGCAAAGAACCGATCCGCACTTGGGACAAGTTACAGAAACAACTGAGAAAAACCTTTTTACCTCACAACTATGAGCGAACAATCTACAACCGTCTACAAAACATCAAACAAGGGTCACGTTCTGTCGATGACTACGCAGAAGAATTTGATCTGTTACTGACTCGCACTGAGGTCTTTGATAACGAGAACCAATTGGTCTCTCGGTTTATTGGTGGCTTGCGACCGCAACTGCAATCTGCTTTGGCACAGTTTGATCCGACTTCTCTTGCTGAAGCACATCGCCGTGCATCAACCTTCGAACAACAGTTTCGTTCTACCAATGGGAGTAACACTGGTTTTCGTTCCCGCAACCTGGACACAGGTCAACAGAGTTCCGTATCCTCCTCCAAAGACACCAACGATACCGCCGTGGCACCAACTACCACCACTGCATCAGAGGACCCGCCAGTACGTCGTTCGACACGTCCTCCAGCATTATGTTGTTATGCGTGCGGTGAACCTGGACATCGCCAAACCGCGTGTCCTCACCAGTCTCGTCGCGGTCTGTTGCTCGATGACTCTATGGAAGGCGAAGACTATGGGACAGCTTATGATTCATTTGGAGAAGAAGACTCCATTGATACGCCTACTATCAAGCGAACTCACGGAGATCAAAGGCGTCTTCTAGTCATCACAAGGACGTGTGTTGCTCCGCGTCGTCAAGATGCTCAGTGGTTACGCACAAATATCTTCCGCTCAACCTGTACTATTCGTGGACGCATCTGCAGTTTCATTATTGATTCTGGCAGTTCACGTAATGTCATCGCAGAAGCTGCTGTGGAGAAGTTGGGCCTGGTTCGAGAAGAACATCCAGCTCCTTACAACCTGGGATGGCTGAATGAAGGCGTTGCCATGCGTATTTCACAATGAACCTTGGTACCTTTTTCAATTGGAGAGTTTTACCGAGATCGCACATACTGTGATATTGCACCTATGGATGTCAGTCATATACTGTTAGGAAGACCATGGGAGTTTGATCGTAAGATCATTCATGACGGAGCTCAGAATACGTATAGTTTCATATGGGATACTCATCAGATTCTTCTCTTGCCTTCCAAGGAACATTCGCTGCCACCACCGCCTGAACCACCGAAGCCGTCTTTGGTTCCTACGAATGTTCCACCATCTAACAACTATGCTACGTTCTGCTCTTTTGCTTCATTTGATGCCGAGTTTCGGAAGGAAGGTATAGTTTTTGCCTTGTTGTCTGCGTCTTCATTGCAAACTGCGGTGTCTAATATCGATCCGCAACTTGCGGAGGTTCTCCGAGAGTTTGACGATGTTTTTTCCGCTGAACTACCGAGTGCTCTGCCTCCATTACGCAATATCCAACACCAAATCGACCTTATTCCTGGTGCTTCGCTTCCTAATCGCCCTCATTATCGAATGAAGAATTAAGGCGCCAGGTCGAGGAGCTACTTCAAAAGGGT
Source organism: Camelina sativa (assembly GCF_030686135.1). Classification (NCBI taxonomy): domain Eukaryota; kingdom Viridiplantae; phylum Streptophyta; class Magnoliopsida; order Brassicales; family Brassicaceae; genus Camelina; species Camelina sativa. The sequence goes on from NC_141889.1 coordinate 6,620,284, forward strand.
CATATCCGTGAAAGCTTGAGTCCTTGTGCTGTTCCTGCGTTGCTTATTCCAAAGAAAGATGGCTCATGGAGAATGTGTGTGGACAGTCGGGCAATCAACAAAATTACGGTCCGTTATCGGTTCCCTATTCCTCGCTTGGACGACCTTTTGGACCAAATTGGCAAAGCGACAGTGTTCTCCAAGATAGACTTGAAAAGTGGTTATCACCAGATACGAATTCGACCAGGAGATGAGTGGAAAACAGCTTTCAAGACGCGTGAAGGTCTGTTTGAATGGTTAGTCATGCCTTTCGGCATGTCCAATGCTCCTAGTACGTTTATGAGGGTCATGAACCAAGCTTTACATCCTTTTATTGGTAAGTTTGTTATTGTATACTTTGACGACATCTTGATCTTCAGCGAATCGTTAACTGCTCACTGTCAACATCTTCGTGATGTGTTGCTCGTCCTACGCTAAGAGAAACTTTTTGCTGGTAAACAAAAGTGTCACTTCGGAGTTTGTGAAGTCCTCTTCCTCGGGTATGTGGTGTCTGATAAGGGGTTGGTTGTGGATACATCTAAAGTTGAGGCTGTTCGATCATGGCCGGTTCCCACAACTTTGACAGAGGTCCGCAGTTTCCATGGCTTAGCTTCTTTCTATTGTCGGTTTGTCCATCAGTTTAGTACAATTATGGCACCAATTGCTGATTGTATGAAAGAGGGAAAGTTTGAGTGGACACAAGCAGCAACAGAGGCTTTTGAAAAGATTAAAGAGAAGTTGACATCTGCTTCTATCTTAGTGTTACCGGATTTCACACTTGCGTTTGAACTTCATTGTGATGCATCGAAGCTTGGCATCGGTGCTGTGTTAAGTCAGCTTGGTCGTCCCATTGCTTACTATAGTGAGAAACTGGCAGGTGCTCGAGGTCGTTACAGTACGTATGATGTCGAATTTTATGCTATTGTTCAAGCGATCAAACATTGGCGACATTACCTCGTTCACCGTAAGTTTGTGCTCTTCACAGATCATGAAGCACTTCGTCATTTAGACGGTCAAGCGAAAGTCTCTTCTCGACATGCTACTTGGATCACCTTCTTGCAACAATTTACTTTCACGATCCGTCATCAGTCTGGTAAGACTAATCGAGTGGCCGACGCTCTTAGCTGTCGCCATGGTCTGCTTACCACCATGCACACCTCTGTTCCTGGGTTTGCTTCGTTGGCAGAGTTTTATGTCACTGATCCTTTTTTTGGGCGTATACTTAGTGACGTTCAGCAGGGCCTCAATACCGACTACGTTCTTCATGAAGGGTTCCTTTTTAAAGGTTTGCGTCTCTGCGTCCCTGACTGTAGTTTACGCCTCCAAATTATTCGAGAGCTGCACCATGAGGGTCACGTAGGTTGTGATCGGACATTGCAGTTGGTGGTTACCTCGTACTTTTGGCCGTCTCTGCGCCGTGATGTGGAGAGATATGTTGAACGCTGCCGTACTTGCCAAGTCTCGAAGGGTAAAGCTTCTAACGCCGGTTTGTATTTGTCACTTCCCATTCCCACACAACCATGGACTGATGTTAGTATGGACTTTGTTTTGGGACTTCCGCGGACACAAAAGGGTAATGATTCTATCTTTGTGATTGTTGATCGCTTCTCTAAGATGGCACATTTTATTCCCTGTAAGAAGACAACCGATGCAGTAAGTGTGGCTGTTCTGTTTTTCCGGGAAGTTTATCGCCTTCATGGGTTACCTTCTTCAAACGTCTCTGACCGTGATACACGATTCCTTAGCCATTTCTGGCGTTCGCTGTGGAAGTTGCTCGGTACTAGTCTCAACTTGAGCACCGCCTACCATCCGCAGACTGATGGTCAGACAGAAGTCACAAACCGTTCGTTGGGGAGCCTGTTACGTTGTCTGGTTGGTGATCACATTAAGGGGTGGGACGCTAAGCTCTGCCAGGCTGAGTTTGCTCACAACCATGCTCTGAACCGGAGCTTGGGTTTCAGTCCGTTCCGTGTTGTGTACGGGTTGGTTCCGCGTGGCCCTTTGGACCTGACAACGTTACCGGACAAGACACGCATTCATGGGGTAGCTGCTGAGTTTTTTGACGACTTACAAGCGGTGCATGCGCAAGCTCACGACAACCTGGTGAAGTCCGCTGCTAGTTACAAAGCCGCGGCTGACAAGAAACGGCGGGAGGTCCTTTTTGAGCCTGGTGATTTAGTGTGGGTGGTCATCACGAAGGATCGTATGCCGCTACATGAGTATAATAAGCTCAAGTCTCGTAAGATTGGGCCGGTGGAAGTTCTGGAGCGCATTAATCCTAATGCGTATCGTGTACGGTTGCCTGATCACATGAAGACGCATGATGTGTTTAACGTCAAGCACCTTTCGCCATTTCAGGGTGATAACGACGATCCAGATTCGTGGTCGAATCCTCTCCCACCTGGGGTGACCTGATGTAGCACCTTGTGTTCAAAGCATGACAAACACTTCATGGGCCTTTTCGTGTTTGTCACTTATGTCGGTTTTGGGATTTCTAGGATCTTTTTGTTCTGTTTTGATAAGGTTGCATCCTTAATCTTAGGATTGGAAAGGGTTTTCTATTTTCTTTATTCTTAGGATATTCCTTTGCATCTCCTATATATGGAGCTCTCGACATCTTTTGTATTCAGTTTTTGCATTAAAAAATCAATAAAAGCTAAAAAATAGGCAATTTTAATTGCCAAAAAGCTCTGCTTTTGCTTAGCACTGAGAGGAGTACTCTCACCTCTGTTACTTAGCTTCCGCTTCTACACCAATATATATCTTGGATATCGAAAATAGCAATTTAGTTTGAGAAATCATTGTCGAAGAGAGACACGTTCTGTGCTTTAAATTGGACTGTCCAAATTCGTTTCCGAAATGTAGCTCTTAAAGTCTTTAATGTTAGGCCCTATTAGTTAGTTGAACCAACCATCGCATTCATTAAACTTTAAAATCGAAACATGTTTTTTTTTACTATTTTCTGAGTTTCACAATATTATCATGTCAGAATTTTTACATTGAGCTAGACAAAAATAAGTGCTCTGTAAAAGAAAAAAAATCAAAGATATTGGTGTAGTACTAGAGTTTCCAAATAAAGTATTAAAAAAAATCCATTTAATACGTTTATGGGTTACCAGCCCTAATCACAATGTAAAAGGACTCTAATCATTTACCCATTCGGCCATTCCACATAGCAAATCTTCAACCAATGACTACCATAAGAGCATCTTTACTGGTGTTGCTCAATGGGTTGCTCAGTATTTTTGTGGTTCAAAAATAAATCAAAAACCTTTAAATATGGCTATTTTAGAAGAAAACATAGAAGAATTTGAGTATCATGGTGGTCACTATATTTGTAAATGGAGATAAATTACTTATCTGGCAGTATTCTGAAGTATATAAACAGGGGACTCTGTTGTTTTGATTGTTGTGTGTTTCTTTTCGTGTGCATTTTTTGAAGCACATCGATGTTGCTTTCATTGTACGGCAAATTAACGCTCACACCGCATCGCAATATAGAATTTATTATCGATTAACAAGTGTAACAAAACATTATTTTCTCAGGAAGATTACATATGTGTGTAATCGTATCTCAGGAAAACCAAAAGAAAGAACAAAGTAACATCACAAGAATGAAATAAAAACGAAGAGAAAATAAAATAAGTTATTGATAAAGTGCTTGAAAATTTTCAAAGAACGATCATTCAAGTTTATTACACTCCTTGGGGAGACCCTGGGGGAACCTCTTATAATCTGTACAATAGTTGTAGATCATGTAATCGTCTTGCACCCACTTCATCTGTCCGTACTGGTGCGGAGTGAGAGTGGTCCACATCCACGAGTTGTTGTTTGCGTCGCAACTCACCCATGTTGAGTTCGATGTCCTGCTGCATGAGCTTTGATCGTTGAAGTTCCTGTAGGAGGCGCTGAATGGTGCGTTGCTCCAGTCGATCTTCACGCGACCGCCTTGAGTTGCCCAGTCATCGGCTTCCCAGAGGCTTGAGTATATCTTCATCGGTTGAATCTTAGGGAAAGCCACCCCATGTTTCTCGTTGTTCTTGAACACCCGAATTGGGATCCCATCCACAAGGAAGCTTCAGACACAAGAAACGAGCATTTATGTCAAGAACTATATGCTTTATATGGTATTAGACGTGTCAAAGTTCTTAAGCTTTTCTATCAAAACCAATTGGTAATAAATGATATAAAATGTAATTAATATCATCAATGTAGGATTTGCTTATAGACTATTTATTTACTCACATGATGTTAATAGGGTTCCAGTGGACGGTGTATGTGTGGAAATCCGCGGTGGGATCGAACCAGAGATGGAACTGCATCTCACGGTCGCCTTTACCTCCGGTGAACACATTGGTGTGGATAGTGTAAGGCTGTCCTGTGAGATTTCCCAAAAACTCGAAGTCAATCTCATCCCATGTCGCTCCTTTAGACGAAAGCTGCCACACAAAATATATATTATGTTAACGGTTGGTTTTAAGATGAAGACAACTCTAATATAATATATCAGAGATTTGAAAATCAAACAATTTCACAAGGATATTCCGTACGTAGTATGCGGTAACGGTACCAGCGGAGTTTCCTGCGACAAGCTTGAGCTTCATGTCGATCTTACCGAACAAGTACTCCTTCTTGGATTGAAAACCCGAGCCGGAGGTCTTGTCAAGAGTGCAAGTGAGAAGCTGCCCATTCTCGAATATGTTGGCACGGCCATCTCCCCAAGTGATATCAAAGCTCTCGTAGAAGTTTCCGGCAGATGCAGCCACCACAAAGAAGCCGATGGCCAGGAGGAGAGACAACAACAGAGGCTCTTTGGTTGCGAAAAACGCCATTTTTCCCCGGTTCTCTGTTGTTTCTCGCCGTGAGAAATAAGTATTTGTCGATGGATTTAGATGAATTGTTCATAAGAGGTTATTATATAAAGAGAGTTATTTCGTGGCGGCACATTATCGACGTGGTAGTCTTAAACTTTGTATTGTATGTAATAATATTTAAATATAGAATTATTCGGCCTTACACGGTTCAGCTCAGACAAGTTCGTGGAATTTTTTTGTTGTCCCTTTTCAATATAATATACTAATATATGTCATCAAATTAATTATATTTTTGCTCAACATTAGCTTCGATCAGAATACCATTTATATCAGAAGGGTTGAAAGATTCAAGTGTAATTAGGTTAATTATTTAATAGTCAAATAGCATATATATACATGTATTTTATGGGCAAATGGCATATAATTTATAGTTTTTTTTTTCTTGAGGAATCAATCATAAGATTCTCAGAAACTGATGTTTAATTAATTAGAAATTATTCGTTTTTACTTTTCATATCAAAATAAAATGGAATACTACTCTAATAATATATGCATGAAATTGAGGTTGATTAACAGCTAAGACCGTAAAATCAGATTATTTTGACGTAAATAAATAGGGAATCGTTTTTGATGTAGTGGTTCATAACTTCATATATTAAGTGAGTAAAGAGAAGGTGAAAGGTTGTTGAACAAAAAAAAACAAAAAAGAGAAGGTGAAAGGTTAATATCATGCAAATAAGATTATGGCATTATCTTATTGTTTGGTGTACAAACAATTAAATAAAAACCGGAATTTGTAGTCTAGTGGTTTATATTTATTACCATTAATGAATCATAATATGTATTCAAACTTACGAGTGTAATTGGTAAATAACGGGACAAAACAAACAAAACGGACAAAGAAAATAACATAAGCTTATCTCCTTAGATATGTACAATCATGTTGGACCAAGCAGAAGATGTATCCAATAGGACACAACAGTTCCTAAGGATAGCATGAGAAAATTCACATTGTTAAAGTGCTGGACGAGACCTCATGGTCATGGCCATGGCGGAGGGTTTGTTAAGTTATATAGGGTTTACGTTGTTCATTTTGGAATTAAGATGAAATGCTTTTTCTTTTGTTTTATCTGTTCTCACATTGGTCTATGACTCTAATTTTTCTGATGGTACGTTACTACGTTTAATTGGGAAGGTGATGGAACATTTAAATACGCATATACTCACATAGAAAGATGTAACTAAACATTTGATACTTTATATGATATTGAATGAAAGAATAGTAGTATTAGTTTTAAAGGCTTTGGATATTTTGCTTAAAAGCTTCACGTAGATAAGCACTCGCGTGGGAGACCTTGAGGGAACCTGTTAGTGTCCGTACAGTAATTGTAGATCATGTAGTTATTCTGCACCCGTCTCATCTGTTCTTGACCTGTCGAGTCTAGCTCTTGGGACAACCACGAACCACTACTTCCTTGTTCTGACCCGTTAGGGCATGACGACTGGTCGTTGACCAGGACGCAAGCTTCTACGTTGAAACCGCGGTAGGAAGCGGTGAAAGGAGCTTTAGACCAGTCGGTTTTGACGAGACCACCCCTTGTGGCCCAGTCTTCTGCGTTCCATAGACTTGAGTACATTCTCATCGGCTGGTTCTTGGGAAACAGAGTTCCTTGAGATTCCATGTTCTTGAATTCTCTTATTGGAGTTCCATCCACGGAGAATCTGAATTGATAGAAAAAAACAAACAAGATTATCTTCAAAAGAGTTGTTTCAAGATTTGGTTTATAAATAATAGTAACAAAAGTTTGTCCAAAAAAAAAAAAAAAAAAAAAAATAATAATAGTAACAAAAGTAAAACCTAATCTAGTATTAGATGGACTGTTTTGGTTCGGATTTGCTATTTGGTTTACGATATCGTCAACTTTATTTAACAATGTTGGGATCAAGAAAGAAGAAGGCTTACATGATGCGTTGTGAGTTCCAGAGGATAGAGTAAGTGTGGAAATCACTAGTGGGATCGAACCAGAGCTTAAATTGTTGTTCTCTATCGCCTTTGCCTTGTGTAAAGACATTTGTATGAAGTGTGTAAGGATCACCACTTAGATTTCCAAGGAACTCGAAATCAATCTCGTCCCATGTAGATCCAGGAGATTTTAACTATAAATCAAAATAAAAACACATTTAGCGCCTAAACTACTCTAAAGTTATGTGTACTTTAGAAAACAACACTAAAGCTAATAAGGAGGGACTTACATAGTAAGCGGTGACTGTTCCAGCTGAGTTTCCGGCAACGAGCTTGATCTGCATGTCGATTTTACCAAACAAATATTCGTTCTTGGATTGAAATCCTGAACCTGAGGCTTTGTCAAGAGCGAGTGTGAGAAGATCGCCGTTGTTTGTGATCTGCCCACGTCCATCTCCCCATGTTACCTCCACGTCTCGTTGAAAGTTGGCGGAAACAGAGCATATTATAAGAGCAGCAACCAAAAGAACCAACATGGTGGTGGAGTAATTGATCCCCGCCATTGCCTATATATTATATATTATTGTCTTTGTTTTTTTTTGTGTGTTGTGAGTTTAGATTTATTAGGTACGTTTTTCGGTGATGTCGTATTGGTTGTATTTATAGTAAGAGCAGAAGCAGCCAGAGAGGAAGGTTCGATCGGGACGATAGGTTTGGTTTGGTGAAGAAAAAAAGGCGCGTCTTGATTCGGACAGCTGGAAGGTGGAAAGTGATGGCTAGTGACTTTGGTCTTTGGAGTTGGAGACGCGGATTTGTTAAAATGTCTTCTTTATACATTTATTTAATCTTGACCATCGTCGCTTTTTTTTCTAGATAAGTATGGGTATGGCCGTATGGGACACAGCTAAGATCTCTCCCTACTTGTAATTGTGATGACCATCTTTATTGACAAGTTTCATATTAAGCAAAGGATCCAAGTGCCAGCCTTCTTAGAATCAGTCCCCCACACGCATGTAAACTCTAGACCCTCCCTTAAAGATGAAATTCACAAAATAATTTTACATGTGTGTATTTTTTTCCTTTTCTTTTTGATAACAATTTTGCAGAAAAATAAAAATAAATTAGCAGTTGATATCAAAATATCTGGAATTGTGTTAGTTGGATTAGTCAAAATCTAAAGAATATTGTGACAAATTCTTGCCGTAGATTCGCCAAACCTAACTCCTTTTTATATACTAAAACATGTAGACATGTTACGTGCTGCATGGTCTAAATATCTGCTTGTTTGGTTCTCCTATGAAAAAAGTTTTGAGACAAGAGACATGTCTTTCATGAGTTGGGTAAATGGGTCTATATTTATTGGGTCTTTCATCAATGGAAGACATTAATTACTACAAGATACGAAAATAATCAGATTGTTTCCAAGCTTTCTTGTCTTACTGCTGTGCTGAAGATTATTTTTAGTACTTCCGTAGGTCATCGTTTAAATTCCAATTTAGTAGATGTGATACAGTTTAATTTCTCATACATACTTTATGCAATATTTGATCAAATAATGTTTCATTGTTTTGCTTCTAGAGTTAATGATATGTGGAGTTAAAAAGTTTCTTATCGTGTTAACCTATTCAGCTATTTCAATACTCTACCGTATTATTAAAGATGCTTTAACATCCTCAAATGCTCTACAAAACAAGGAAGAAGCCATATCAAACTTCTCTGAGTTTCTATCACAAGAGAAGAGATCAGAGGATATCCATATGCTGTTAACTCATCTCAGACTCATTTTGCTCTCATACCAAAGGTGAAAACTGCGAAAATCAATCATTGCAAAAATTATCGAAGTTGTTGCAAAAATTCATGGAAAAACTGATCTTCAAATCAATCTTTGCAAAGAAATGGTGGAATGGAGATTCATGGAATCATCAATGCTAGTAAGTAGCCCACCACAAGCATATTAGCAAGCAACCTGACTATCGGTTAGTGATGTTGATATAATGATATACATTCCTAAACTGTACAGGTCTACTATTACTATATATACTAGCAAGCAACCTGACTATCTATTCATCATCATCATCAAGCTCCACAATATGTGCTCTCCTCTCAGCAGCTTTCCTCCTAATGAAAAACCCCCATCTCATTGCAGCTTTTATCTTTAGCCACCCAACAACAGCTTTTCCTGATCGCCCACGGTCCTCCTCATCATATCCCTGCATCGTCGGTGTATTATGCATAAATGATGGCAAAGCAAACCCATCTTCCTCATTGCCATCTCCCATGTTGAAGAGCTGAAGGAGCTCTTGCATGTCCTCATTCGCTAACAGTTCATGGCTTCTTTGCCGGATCTCTTCTTCAGAGAAAAAGTCGCCCTCATGATGTTTTGACCAGTCTTCAAAAGGATTAAGATTTTCCTGATCAATAGAAGATTCAATGTCTTGGTACCCGCCTGTGGCTGACTGTGGAGGACCAAAAACGAACCCAGTTACATTTTCATTCTCTATGGTGGTTTGAGTTTGATGTTGACGTATTCCCATGAACTGATCTTGCTGCAAACCATTGTCGAATTGTTCTTGCGGGTTATGAGGCTGCGCTGTTGCCAACGTTTGATTATACCCTGCAACAGAGAACAAAATGGAAGGCAATGTTATGATACAGAACCAAGAACGCAATATCTTAACGATTTAGTGATTTACAAGGGACTAAAATTCAAACCTCCAATTGAGAATTCTGAAAGCAGTGAAGAATGATTAGGAGGCACTGCAGATGGAATTACTGTCACATGTATTGGATTGTCAGCAGCAGCGGTGGTAGAATAATTAGCCAAAGTCGCTGCAGGATCAGTCTGAAAAGTATCCAACCTCTCAGGTTGGTTGAAGTTTAAAAGAGATTTGCCTTCATACTCCACGACCTGGTTCCAATTTTCATATGCTTTCCTCACCAGTTCATCCACGTATACCTTTCAGAATTAAACACTAAAACTTTTATAACATAAGATGTAATCAAACATCAGTAAAACCAAGATCCGTAAATAAGAGTTTTCCAGAACAATAATACCAACCAGCAAAAAGAAAATAAGTGCCAAAGTTAAGGAGAATGTAATAGACCTTTTGGCTTTCAGAGAGTGAATCAGCAGAAAAGTATTGGTCCCCAGAAATGAAGCCACTTAGCTCGTAAATGTTATTGAACACAACGCCGACAGTCCTTAAATCTTCAGCATAGTAGACATAAAGTTTACCACTTAGGACACAAGTTTTTGCGTGCTCCACTAGCACATCCCACATCTTATTTGACATGCCGCTTCCAAGAATCTAGACACACATCAGACACATAATTATTCATGAGCGTAAATTGAATAATAATTCTCATCCAATATCAATGAGCTTCACGTTATAGGTACTTACAGCTCGTAGTTTTGCAGAATCCCTGACCAAATTTCTCAGAAAGCCTTCAACAGTAACTATTCCTGCAGCTCTTAACTTCTTATGGAACGCACCATCTTTACCAATCTTATCCAACCTCCACACCTCATCATTCAAAGCAGGTGGATAATGTTTCTTGTACACTGCATACAACAATCCGACAACACATTGTGTCAGAAGAAAGAGAAGTGTGCAAGTACAAGTCAGAAAGAGATAACGATAAGAAAACACATACATTCTCCCCTATGATCTCTAACATGGAAAGCTTCTGTCTTTGCCTCACGTATGCGTGCCCCATCACAATAACCAGAGGCAACCCTCAAACCAAGTCTGAACTTCCGACTTCGAATCCAGCTTGAATTATCTGTGAAAGTTACCTCACCCAAAGTGCCAACCCCTTCTTTGAGAACAACACACATGTATCCAGTAAGCAACGGTCTCTTTCCTTCACGCTCTTTCACAACATGGCTCTCAAACTCTTCCTGGGTCCAGTCTTCATTATTTTCGTTGTTAAAGTCACCCCCAAGCACAACAACATCAAGCTTCAGAGAAGCTTCGGGTCCAAATGTTACAGGACGGCCAATGTTTGCATCAATCAATACAACATGGATAGCAGCACCTTGCTCTCCTTCCACTCTCCCTCCAGTGAATAATGGGAGAGATAACCTAGACTTGAATTGCAGCTGCAAATTCCGGGCATCTGGACATCCAATTCGTTTCGGAGAAGACCCAGAACTGCAAAGTGCTAATACATTTCAGGATACACACTACCTAATTTCGAACGAGCTAAAGCACAGAACACTATCCAAATCCAAGGGCCACTAAGTTATATATAATAAGCTAGCCATTGAACAAAAGATATTACCTTGCAGTAAGCCCAGCAGGTGCTAATTTAGCTAAAGCACGTTCCACTTCCTCACTAACCTGTTCAACACCAATACCGTACTACTAAGACCTTAATAATGGAAACTGATTAAAAAATAAAAACCTAAACACATAACTAAGGTTTTAACAGAGACAGAGAAGAAAATACAACAGAGAAACAGAGCAAGAAAGAAAAAAAGTAAACAAAATCTTACAACTCGGCGGAGGATAGGTTCCAGAGACGAGCAAAGCTTTTGCAAACTGTCTACTTTCAAAGCCTCAACAATCACACTGCACCATAAGAATAACAAAAAAAGACACAGCAAAAAAAGTCTTTTAGAAAATTGCAGAATCAATCAGGTTAAATAAAAATCAGAGAAAGACCTAGCAAGAGCAGGACGCTTTCGCTCAGGCTTGTCTTCATCGTTCCCCTCTAAGTTCCTCTTCATATTCCCTTACTTCCTCTACAAAAAATTAAAAAACCCTAATTTCTGAGATCTGCAAACAGCACAAAGTACATAAATTAGACTGGACTCGGCGAAATCATCAACATCCCCAGGAACATTAAAACACGAAACCCTAAATTCCCCTAACCAAATCCTCCGTCGAAGACTTCGAACAGACTCACTCCGTAACCAATTAGATATCAAGCGAGAGAGAAAATTACATGTCCGATGGCCTGAGTGAATTAGCCGCCGGCGACGGGGAGTAATTTGGTGTTGTCTATTTGTTTCCCGACAGAGCCTCCGTCTCCGTTGCTCTTCGTTCGATTCTCTGTTTTGTTTTGGTTAGGTACAGTAATTGGTCAATCTCGGTGTGACAGAGTTTGAGTGTGTGTGTTTTTTATGTGGTACGGTGTGGTGAGGGTCTACGGCTTTTTACGGTGGAGATGCCGTGCTACTCACGTGTCAACACTTGGCAGATAAGTCCAATGGGCCCCCACTACGACATTCTCCAAGTCATCCACGCCACTCCCCTCGTCATGCGACCTTTTGGTTGTCACATAAAATCCTAGCCGTCCGTTCCACATATGCCTGCTGCTTTTTTTTTCTTATAAATAATTTTATTTCTAATACTTCAATTCAATCTGATTTATTTATCTTAAGACTTTAGTCTATATATATGGAATAATAAATAAATAACCCTACTTGCATGGTTAAAAAATCTACAAGCTCTTCTTTACTAAAGCGACAAGTGGTAAGTGGTAACCATAATCGAACATGGAAGCCACTTCTCTAGTTGACATTTTCCCAAATTGCATTTAGTCATCATTAATTATGCGCACTTATTTTTAAACATATATATAATCAACCTCATCAAATCATTTTTCTTCCACCATCCAAATCTAAGGAACACAAAGATGGCGACTCCCACAACATCAACCCAAACCATACTCTTCGCAATTGCCATTCTCTTGGTCGCCATCCATGCCGTTCATGCAGACTATTACCGTCCTCGGTTACCTACAGTCCCGAGCCCTCCTTCCTACGTTGCCAAACCCAAGCCGCTCCCAACTCCCAGCCCCAAACCTATCCTCTATCATCCTCCTCCCACCTACCAACCACCCACGGGCTCGTTCGAACAACAATTTCTTGAACCACATAATACTGTCCGAAGCGGCCTAGGTACTTTTTTGTATATTTGATTATAGAATTAAATTAACTAAGACCGTATGCATGTGATATTAATTAAGAACTTATGAGAGCATAAACAACATAAACGGTCACTTGGGATCTTTGTAATCTTTGTCGTCATATTCATAAGAAATTATATGATCATGATAAGACGATTGGGATAACTGTGTATGGTTTATCTTACATTTTATACTTTACATTTTGCTCAGTCTACTAAATGGTGGTAGTTCTGTGATTATTATACAACTTAAGATCAGTTCTGTTAAAGAGTTTCTTATAGGCCAAATTTACGTCTGAAAATATCATATTAGGGATAGATTTGTATAAATGTAATATATATAACAAAATATTTCCTTAATAATTCTGCTATTTTCTTATAGTTTTTTTTTTGTCGTCTGCTATTTTCTTATAGCTAAAGACCAGATATATACTGTAATTTGTTTTGTTCGGGACCTTAATATATACACGAAACACGATCAAAGGAAATGGACTACCTTTAAAAACGAACAATTTGATATATTGTTTGCATAATTGTGGGATCAAATTAAATTAGAGAAATACCTTAAAATAGCACTAAAACAAGTCTTATGGACAATTATAGTACACATTCCATAAATTTTCAAAAATAGCACTATTTAACACGTTAAAATATTTAAAATTAAATTTCAGAATTTTGTTTTTTAAGTTTGGGTTCTCAATTTCACATTTAGGATATAGGGTATAGTAGTGAAGAATAGGAATTAGTATTTTGAATTTAATATTTAATTTTAAAATATTAATTGATGCTATTTTTGGAATTTTAGAAATGTTGTGCTAAGTTTGAAAAAAAAAACTTATTTTGGTGTTATTTTTTAGAATCTCCCATTAATTAATAACTTTGTAGTTGACTTGAAAATTTTCATTCCCAACAGGCCTGCCTCCACTGGTGTGGGACGGAAAGATTGCGAGCTACGCAGAATGGTGGGCTAACCAAAGGCGTTATGACTGCTCCCTAACCCACTCCACCGGTCCATACGGTGAGAACTTGTTCTGGGGAAGTGGCTCAGACTTTACACCGACTTTTGCAGTGGAGTCATGGACCGTAGAGGCTCAGTCCTACAACCACATGACTAACTCGTGTGAAGGGAGCGGTATGTGTGGTCACTACACTCAGATCGTGTGGCGTGAAACCAGGCTCCTAGGTTGCGCTCGAGTTGTCTGCGAGAATGGCGCAGGAGTTTTCATCACTTGCAATTACGACCCTCCGGGTAACTACGTTGGAGAGAAGCCTTACTAACTTTGTCTAACACTTTGGTTTTCAATTTTAATTAACGTTGGTGATTTCTTAATCTACATATGTTTTTATTCTTTGTGTCTTTTGTTTCTTTCGAAATCTATCATCGTGTGGATCTTAAGTTGGTGGTGTTATGAACATTTTGTTGTTTCATTTTGTGATGGTCATGTCTCCAAATGTTTGTTTTTTTTTTTGGTATACAAAAAGATCATCTATAGTTCTACTAATTTTCTTAAATCATAACTAAATGCTATTTATATTATTATATGAGACCATGTTAAAACACTAATCCCGTTTGCAATTTTGAATTTCTTAAAAAACATATCATCTTTTTATATTTTATATATACTGCGCATTCTTACGGATATATGAATAACCGTTAATGCAATTACATCCATCAATTATAACAATCGAGATACATAAATCAATATCACAAACCCCACACAAAAGACTTCTATTAATCTAGCAATTAAAATACACAAATACACCCACCTAATTTCCTCAAAAAGTCATAATACAATCTAAAAATAAGATGACTTGAGAGAATCGGATCAAAAGATGAATGATGATTAGTAGGGTTTCTGGCCAATGTAGTTACCGGGAGGATCATAGTTACAAGTCATGAAGATTCCACCATTGTTGCATACCACACGTGCGCACCCCTCCTCGTGTTCTTCCACACGATCTGTGTGTAATGGCCACACATCTGACCAGGGTCGCACGTGTTGGAGCCGTAATGATAAAACCTCTTCTCGCTGGCCCAAGCAACCACTGCGTCGGCCGGAGACCAGTTAGCGCCGAATCCCCAGTAGATGTTCTCACCAAGATTAAACTGTCCGTTGGAGAAAGAGTGTCTCAAAGCACAATCCCCCCTTCGTTGATTAGCCCACCCTTGAGCGTAGTTCTGGAGCCTGCTGTCCCACATCAAAGGAGGTTCGAATCTGGCGGCACGGACCAGGTTGTGTCGGAACAAGAACTGCAAGGAGTCGTGATCACATCCCGGACACAACCCCTTACAGATTTGGAACACATGACCAAGTGATGAAAATTTGGTTATTGATGAAGATTTGGTTATTGTTGAAGATCTGGTTATTGTTAAAGAAACGACGGCATTAATGGCACCTAAGAGTAATATTACTCGTAAACAGGATGAGTTCATCCTCTCTCTTTTTTGAGATTATATTGTTTTGTAGGTGCTAATGAATTCGGAGGTTTTAGTGTGTTATTTAAATATACAGAGAAAATTAAGGAATCGATAAATTGTGTTGGAAATGTATGGATACAAATTTGAGTTTTTTTTTTTTTTTTTAGCGGCTGTGTCTATTTTTTAACCGCATAACGTGGATTACCAGTGTGAATGAAAGATTGCTTTGTCTGGCAGATTGTATATTTTAGAACGGAAAAAAGAAAAAAGAGATTGAGGACAAATATGGATTTTTCATTATTGGAGACATATGACAATGAGAGGGTATGATTGTGTTTTATATGTGTTATCCCGTGAAACCTAATGTTGGCCGTATTATATAGGCTGATGATATGGGTTGTCCGTTGTCGTCACGGAACAATATGTCAACATGCCAACTCATATGTGCACACTCCCAATATTTGAAACTAGAAAAATGAACATCTCCGCGTATACGTCGTTTTTTTTTTTTGCATGATTGGGTTAATTAGTCTTCTCTTGTACACTTGTTTTTTTGGGTTTTCACTTTGTTGTCGCATACTTTGAGTCTGATGTAAGCTATTATTGAAATTTGGAAAGCTTACTATACTAAGCTAGCGCTCAGAAAGTTCATGGCTGAACTTCTTGGCTGAAATTGAGGGCACAAAATTTGATAGGTATATATGAAATCATAAAACTCTATGTATCGTAAGTGCATAATAACGCCCCTCCCATGAATCAACAGTCTAAATGTGTATTCCAAACCAACGCTATAGCTAGCTTGGATACTCATATATAAGAGATCACCTATATGTGACCAATTTAATCCATGCAATGATAAAAGAGAAATCGACATATTTAGTAAGTAAGGGATGAAATTAAGAAAGGAAGAAGATCGGACAAAAAAAACAATTAAATTAGCAAAATCGCGTAAGACAAATCGAAATGAAAAGATTTGACTTAATTGTACTTTACTTTCTAACAGAGCATACAAATAATTTGAAATCACTTAAGAAATAAATCTCTACATTTTATATTGAGGTGAGATGTAATTGCTATAACTTTTTTTTTTCTTTTTCTAATAATGTTTTTGATTTTATTTTAATTATTAAATGTAATTGTAATGAAGTAAATCTCTGCATCTTAATGAGATGTATTAACACAACTATATATATATAGTTCTGTAAAGCCTTCCAAAATTAGAGTTAATTTTTTTTTCTGTTAACATCAACATTAATATAGAATTAGATTATCCTTCATCCTATATTAATATTAGAAAAAAACATACTTTGACCAAGTGTTTTCTTGGATGTGTTACCACTACTGTTCATTAGCGCCTCCGCAAAAACCGCAACTGTAACGCTTCTTCGCCGGAAAAAGTTTAACGAGACTTGTCGTCATCACTTGGTTTACTCAGGAAGATTACTACTTCCTTCTTTTTATATTGCTTACTTTTTTTTTTACTTCCACATGATCGCTTCCTTCTCCAGATTCCAAATCTCAATCCCCGATTTGATTCCGTCTTCGCCTCGATTTATTCGGCCTAGTCAACTCCAGTTCCGTTTCGGATTACGCCTTAGATTCCCCACTCGGTCAAAGAATCCGAATCAAATGGAGTGGATGAACCGCCTTGGAATCGGTTGTTTCGCGGCGAATCGGAGCAAAAGAGAGCTGAAGACGGAGATAGACAACGGCGGCGAGGATTTTTTCGATGCGGCTGTTATGGAATCTGCTGAGAAGCCGGATCATTTGGTGGTTATGGTTAACGGAATCGTTGGCAGGTAAAAAACACAATCAAAGAGGTTTCAAAACGAATACAGTTGGTGATAGACTCTTTGCTAATTCCTGTGTTGGATTAGTGCGGCGGATTGGAAATATGCGGCGGAGCAGTTCGTGAAGAAGTTCCCGGACAAAGTACTTGTTCACCGTGCGTTGTTTCTTTAACCTTTAGAGATTTGTGGTTTTGAATGCTCTGTAGTTTTATGATGTTTTAGATTTTGATGAAACTGTTTGAAGCAGGTAGCGAGAGTAATAGTGCAACGTTGACATTTGATGGTGTTGATAAAATGGGTGAAAGGCTTGCTAATGAGGTATTTTGCCAGCATTGTTCTTTTCTCTTTGGTCTGCAAATTGTTGTTATAGTTCTTGATTGCCATGTTTGGAAAATATCTTGTGAAGGTTTTGGCTGTTGTTAAGAACAGAAGTGGGCTGAAGAAGATCTCTTTTGTGGCTCATTCTTTAGGAGGTCTTGTTGCAAGATATGCCATTGGGAAGCTGTATGAACAGTCAGTCGAAGTCGACTCTTTGGACTCTCCTTCCAAGGACAAGAGCTCGAGAGGAGGCGAAATTGCTGGGTTAGAACCTATGAACTTTATAACTTTCGCAACGCCTCATCTTGGTTCAAGAGGACATAGACAGGTGAATTGATGTTTTAGATAGCATGTCTAGGTCAGAATGTTTCTGTAAGGTTTTCATATATATATATATATGTATAGATCATATGTTTCTGTGTGAGATGCTTATGCTTGTCTTTATCCGCTCAGTTCCCGATTCTTTGTGGCCTCCCGTTTCTTGAAAGAACAGCATCCCAAACTGCACACTTGGCTGCTGGGAGGACTGGAAAACATTTGTTTCTGGTAGACAACGATGATGGAAATCCTCCACTTCTTATCCGAATGGCTACAGATTGTGATGACTTGAAATTCATGTAAATTGCTTTGGTCTCTGGGTGTTTTTTCATTGGTGACTTGCAGATTAAGATATGCTCACCTCTTCTTATGACCTGAACAGATCAGCTCTACATGTTTTCAAGCGTCGGGTGGCATATGCAAACGTGAATTTCGACTGTATCCTTCCCTGAAACAGAGCATGTTTTCTTAGTAACTGTCAGTGATTTCTCAAATTTCTATCATTTACGAGAGTTTGCCTTAACTAATGACAAAGCCATGGTTGGATGGAGGACGTCTTCAATTCGCCGTCCAAATGAGCTCCCAAAGGTATGTCTTTACTTGTTGTAATTTGTGTACATCGTTAGTGGTGACAGGAATTTTATCAATAAACCTTAACCCTTCTCATCTTCCAGCCAAACCTTCTAGAAACTGATCCAAACTATCCACACATTGTATACGTCGAAAATGGAAATGTAGACAATGGTAGTTGCCGGTCAACTTCCACAGTAGTAACAGAGCAAAACACTGATCTCGAAGGTTTGTCCATTTCTCTCTTGATATTTTCTCTAGATTTGCTAGAAACAATGATATCTCTATAAGATATTCCGGAAGTGCGGTAGATCCTTGCCTCATTATGTATAGCCCATTGGTCTTGCTTATATCCAAATCACAAACTTCATCATGTTATGGTTTCTGTGGAATGTAGAGGAAATGATACATGGACTCAGTCAGCTATCTTGGGAAAGAATAGATGTCAGCTTTCACAATAGTAAGCAACGATATGTCGCTCATAGTACCATCCAGGTAAGTTTCTTAAGACTCGAAAGCATTTCTGTTAATGGCATTTTACAGAATGTTTTTTTTTTGGGTGATGTGTAGGTTAAAACATATTGGTTACATTCTGATGGCAAAGATGTTGTCTTCCACATGATGGATCATTTCTGTCTCTAGCCCCCCAGCATTTTTAACCGCTGCAATTAATTAGTCAGCGCGTGGTTCACCAGTTCCACCACCGACTAGACCAAAAGTGTGATTCAGTTGATACAGAGGTGCGCACTGTAAGAAGGCGATTGCATTACAAACTTTTTTTTTGTTCCTGGTTATTTATATCGTTTTTACTTTTTACTATATGATGCGATACAAATTGTGGTAAAGTTCATGCTACTATTCCTTAATGGTTATTCGAATGATATTCATTTTGTCGAACGATGAATCTGTACAGATCTACTCGTTCTTTGTAAAAATTAATGTTGGGTTTTTCAGTAGTTCTGTTTGCATCAGTTGCGATCTCGTTTGTTAGACACGTTCACATATAAACATAGTACGAATTGGACAAGAAAAGGGGGGAGAAAAGGAAAGGACGTACACACATGACCCCAACCATTGACCAATTGCCCATGCTAAAAAAAAAACAATTATTCAGTTGGTAGCAGAGTAGTCTCCCATCCATTATATATGTCACTGTTCACATTGTCGGATCAGCCTAAAAACTAATATCTCATTGTCCAACTATGCTTTTTCAGTTTCACTGAATGGTTATAAAGATAAATGTTATATGCCGGAAAAAAAAATATTGATAAAAATGGTTATATATTTGGGGCTAATTGTTGATAGTGGTATATATAGAAATTTAGGAATAAAGGTGCAAAGAGAATAATTCTCAACTTCGTCTCGCCGCAACAGATTAGCTTAATAATATTCGGCACGTCAGCACGTGCCAATGTGGCCACATGCCTTCAAGTTTTTCTTTCACCTGAAGACATGTGTTTCTCCCTCTTGTTTTGTCGTATCATTTGTAATGACAGTTACTAATCTTTCTTTTTAGCAGTAATTAGTATTATAGTATTTAAGTTCTCATAAAAATTACATAAACCGGATTTCCCTCGACAGTCGACACAGAACACGGGAAAAATATAGAGGACAGTAAAAAAAAATAAAGGACTAAAACCCATACGAACTAACGATGAAAAACAAAACAAAAAAAATGAAATTTATCCCACTCGCTCTAAGTTAGGTCCACGTTATGACCCGACCAGACCCGCCTGTCTCAACTCCTAATCAACAGGTCACCGTAACTTCCGGTGCTCTGCCGTACCACTTTTATACTAGCTGGCCTCCTATTCATCTTTCTTCACTATGATCGCCACAAGTACAGCTCTGAGTCTGCTCAAACCGAGTCGCCGGCGTAGCTAGGTAAGTAGGTTTGACATCTCCAGCCATGATGACGAGAAACTTCTCCGGCATCGTCGCGGGCTTAGTCTTGTTAGTGTCCCCGTCGGGTTTGGCATCATCTCCACCCTCGAGGTCACGCTGAGCAGAGCCGGAGAGTCTCCAGTAAGAACAAGCGAGAATGAGAAGAGCGAGGGAGATGAGAGCCAACATGGCGGCTAAACCACCAAAGAGATAAGGAACTGGAGATTGCCACGGTGAGTGAGGCACCACCATGGAGGAGCTAGTACTGTTTCTGCTGTCTTGGTAATTATATTGTCGTCCTTCCATTGTCTGCATGTGTGTTTGGCCTTTGGGTGTATTATATGTGTAGGGGTGAGTGTGAATGAAATTAAAGTTTTTTTTTTTTTTTTTTTTTTTTTTTTTTTTTTTTTAGATTGGTGGGAGAAGAGATTATGTTGTAAGGGGCATTTATAGAAGATAGAAGAGTGGATTATTCTTAATGCATTGGATTGTGCTTTGTGCATGGTTCAGTATTGTATTACGAGAATCAATGATTAATGTGACTCTTGCCAATTTAATATTCGTGATTTGTACTTTGTAGAGAGTGTACTAGAGCGAGTATATTAACTAAATCATTTTTTTCTAGCGAATCATCTTCTATAATGGAGTGAATAATTCATTGGCCTTGGTATAACGATGAAATTTTAAATACTTACATTTATTTTTTATTAACATTTAAAGACGATGTATTAGTTTTATATGTTGTCCTAGGCTTTTTATATCACTCTTCTCTTTATTACTTTAATAAAGTTCAAATCTTATTGGCGGATTTTAATACTCTTTAAATGCAATAATGGATCGAGGTTAAAGTGAGGAACTATTCGGGGGGGGGGGGGGGGGGGGAAAGTGAAGAATAATTGTTTTATAATCTTGTTACGGCAATTTACACATTAACCTATTTGTTTCACCTCCTCTTTTTTAACAAATCAAAATCTTCTAAACATTATCTTATTTTAAAAATAAACGAAAATTAAATTAAAAAGCAAAACCAATTGAGGAAACAAATTATGTGTACTTTTAATCAAGAAAAGTTAAATATTGGTTTGGTTTAGATTTTACAATTTGAACAAAATTATGTATCGATTTGGGTTTACAAATAAATTGTTTAGAATTTAGATTTTACAATTAAAACGAAATTATATATCTGTTTGGGTTTACAAATAATTTTTTTAGGGTAGATTTTATAATTAAAACGAAATTATATGTCGGTTTGGGTTTACAAATGAGGTGGTTAGGGTTTAGATTTTACAATTAAAACAAAATTATATGTCGGTTTGAGTTTACAAATAAGATGATTAGGGTTTAGATTTTACAATTAGAACGAAATTATATGTCGGTTTGGGTTTACAAATGAGATGATTAGGGTTTAGATTTTACAATTAGAGCGAAATTATATGTCGGTTTGGGTTTACAAATGAGATGGTTAGGGTTTAGATTTTACAATTACAACAAAATTATATGTCGGTTTGGGTTTACAAATGAGATGGTTAAAGTTTAGATTTTACAATTAGAATGAAATTATATGTCGGTTTGGGTTTATAAAAAAATGGTTTAAATTTTTAATTTATAATAGTATATACATATTTTATTTTCTTATTTTACAAAGAGGTGAATGGAGAGGTTCACCCCTAGAGGTGAACGGAAGTATTGTTCTAATGCATATGTACGAGAAACCAAAAATTGAATTATTGGAGTAGTTCGACTGATTGAATGAATTTTTCTTTGAAAGAGCTAGATAAGACCAGATTCCAAGTTTAAATCTGGAGCTATTGCACAGTATACATGTTCTAATCCCTGATTCAAAACAAAAATATGTATTTTTTTTTTGACAAACCAAAAATATGTATTTTGAAAGTAGAAAGTTTGTGATTACCACACAAAAAAAAATGTAAAAGTTTTGAAAAATATGGAATAACGTACCAACTCAAACCAATTTCAATTCCATTAACCTTTCTTTGGATGACTTTACTTGGATTTGTTGGGACATCTGGATTATACAGTAAAATGAAATGATAGAATGAGATGAGTAATCAGCGTCAGCTTCCACCATGTATAAGGAGAAAAAACGGATATTCCATTAGTTTCCAATCACTTTCACTTACGTTCCCCATTTCCACATTCTTTCACTTTTCGTCTTGTTTTCTTTAATTCGTTCATTTTATATTTTTATATCATTCTTTAATGTGTCCACTAAGTATTGTGTTAAACAACTAATATTTCATTTAGATGACTAAAAGGAATTTCTAAGGCAAAACTTTTCTAAAGCATCTAAGCCAACATATTGTTGTGCGGTTAATATTCCATCCAACACAATCCCCTTCTTACATTAATCTACGACATATACTCTAAAGTGTATAGGTTAATTCATTTGAATCATTTCCCTCATTGTGTATATGTATTCATACTGTCATCTATAACATGTGTGGTGGAGACGGAATACATAACTCGAATGATACTATTTGTAATAACAGAAGTTACTAATTTATATATACTTTTTTTATAACCAAAGCCTAAAAGTATTTTATTGACTAGTTTTCTTTACTGACTGGAAGTGCACTATTTAAATTAACAAGTGTGTGGTCCGTATAATGTATTCCCTGATCCGACTTAAATTATCGGATTTGATTTGTGTTTGTACATGAATCATAGGGAATCATATTCTTGTTAAATAGGCAACGTTACATGTGAAGATAATGTATAAAATTAATACATACCTAGGAACCCATTTGTTTCTCGAACAAACAAATTTAAGTACGATGATTAAATTTTGGAGTTCTATTCTTCTTCTTTTTCCGGTAATTATTCTACGAAAGTGGCTTAGACCAGTTAGAACCAGTTTTATCGGTAAGATGGATGGGTTCTTCATGTTTGTGCTTGGTAAACAATCAGAATACTTGTCCTCTTTACTTTAATTTATTTTGCAAAATCCAGAAAAGTTGCCTAAAATACATGGTAGGATGTATTTCTGCTCAGGGATTTCATGGTTATAAACTTATAATCTATGTTAAATAATAGATACATTTTTTAACTCTTAATATTGACGTTCAAATGCTCTGTTGTTTATATTGTTAACAATTAATTTAATATACTAGTTCCTAATTTTGTTAAGTTTATTAAATCAGAGTTATACATACAAGTATGGCTATGAGTCTGGATATTAATGAATAGGGATTGTACATACTCTACCCATTTTAATTTAAGTAGTCAACGAACAAATCTATCTTTTATAACAAAAAAAATACGTTTTAGAATGTAGAAAGGTAAGCTCTGAGTAATTGAGCCACTTGAAAAGTAATTAGATGAAGAAATAAACACAATTTAAAAACTAGGTGAAAGCATTATTCTCTGAACGTTGCAATATCTAATGGTTTCAAAACTAGATATTGGTGTTATCTACGTATATCTTTTGATCAGAGGTGGTTTAATGTTTATAATTGGAAGTTTGGAACAATGTTTTTGCAATGTGTGTGCCAAACAAAGGAAGGTTCAGAAATTGGGAAATATACTAATAGGTGATATGCAATTGTTTGTGTATCAATAATACAAAGGCATGAGAGAGTGATTAGTCAAGCATCCCCGTGACTTTTACTTACCTGCAATTTGCTTCTCAAAATTTCAACAATGTACTATTCTGAACACAATAGTTGATATGATACCTCTCTCTATAGATGTTTTCAATTAATGTGTGTAGTACAGTTTATTCACTCTGGACCAAAATAATGTGTTATTATAATAATACTATGTTAGTATCCGCGCTACAGCGGCGGGTTGTTTTTAGATATTATTTTTGTGTTGTATTTTTTTAAATCAAAATTTAATATAAATTATTTGAAATTAGAATTTACTATTATTTGGAATTTTATATAATCTTCTCAGGTGTATTCACTGCCTATTCAAAGTCCAATTCCATAATATAAATATTGATGTAAAACATTACCAAACAGCAACAACAAACATAAATTTACAAAACGATATATATAATACCAATGTACCTCAAATACTTTATAAGCAGTCTTGCAAATAATTAATATTTGTTAATGCATCTACTGTTTTTTTGATCCATGAGTAAAGAGTACGCATTTAGACCATCTCCATTGGTATACATGGAGATTGCAAAGTTGCATAACAATAGTTGGAAAAAAAAAAAAAGTTGCATAACAATAAAAAGAAATAATTATATGCAAATGTGAGTTTAAATTGTTAATGGTCGATGTTTACAAACTGTTTAAGACCCTGTACGTGTCACTTTCTAATTGGGTGAGGGTAAAATAATTCTTTTTTTTACACTCTCCTTCTATTTTCCCGACTTTCATTCTTGTCTCTCTCTATTTGGCGAAGAGTGTACTCGAAATCTTCGGATGATCAAATCGTACTTCACCGGCAGCATCGGTGCATCAAATCCGTCGTTATCATGTTCGGTGCTCGCATGGTCACCGTCGATGGACGCCCCATCAAACTCAAATCTGGGACACCGTACGCTTATGCTCTCTCTTTCTCTCTCTCTTCCTTTATCCTTTCTTCGTCTAATTAGGTCCACTTAAGAACTTAATCACGTTTTTATCGATTATGAGTGTTTTTTTAGCCTTTTTGACCTAAGCTAGATTTTGATTATTATGAAGATTAATTTTCATGATCAGTAACAAATTTTCTCATTCTTTATAGAAACAATGCCTTACTATAATTGCTAACAAGTAACTATTCTATTTTAAAATCGTTGCCAGAGACTCAAAGTTGGGTTTCTTGATTAAGTTTCATCATAGGCTTCTTATTGAAATAGAAGCTGAGTTCACATGTCTCCTTGTTTCTCGTCAATAGTCTTTGATTCGTTTTTTTCACTCAGCTGTATGACTTGTTAATCTTTTCCGTTGGATGATGTATGGGCTGGACTTGTTTTATGTTTTTTTTTTAATGCTTTACTGGTTTATGACATCACCAGGTTAGTATATCCTTGCAACAGTATATGATCAGCTCCAATTTTCTGAATTCCTCCATCAGCAAAGGTTTTGGCAAGTTATTGGTTCTTTATTTCGTGAACTAATAAACTTAGAACTGCTGTTAAGGTTTTGGAAATTGATACTTTTATCATAAATACAGGTTTTGGGAATTTACGTTTGATCTTGCGTAAAGTTTTGGCTATATGATTGTCGATTGATACTGGCAATGCTCTTTTGGGAGTTTTTTTAAGTTAACCATACATCTTAGCATTGTACTTAAAATGATCTTTTTACTCTGTTTGGGTTACATTTCGGTAGACAAATCGAGAACCTTGGGTATTAATAAAAGCAAACTTCAGTAGAACAAATACCTTCAGACATATTAGCCATTTTATCATAAGGAACAACAATCTCATCAGTAGGTGTCTGGATGTTGCTCCATTCAATGTGCTGGGCCTCACCGCTTCAAATTCAGATTGAAAGATACAAATAATTTTTAAAGCAATCTGAATTTCTAGATCTGACTCCAGTTTCCCCATCCGATTATCCAAATATAAGCCAAATCAAAGCTACATCTATGAACAGAGAAAGCAAACACTAACTGTGAAATTCAAACTCTTTTTTATTTTATTTTATTTTTTTTTGGACAAAGACTTCGAAATTCAAACTCATTCTCATAAAATCTTCGATAACAAAGAGATTAATATGAAAAAGTTTAAATAAAAGCAAAGATTTTGTAGCATGTTACTCATTTTCTTAAGATGAATCATTCGTAATTCACATGATAATTAAATAAAAGATAACTCTCCAATCGTTTCTTCTTCAATTTGGTCGGCACACTTCTTCGTTCATTTGTTACAAGCGGGAAAGTCATCTCTGTTCATCCGAATTCGTACCCACGTAAATCCCTCTCTCTGCTATCTTTTGTTTCTCTGTGTTTGATTTCGCAATTGAATTATGTGCCTTTGAATCCTTTTTTTCCTTCTTCTGTAATTGGTTTCTCGGAATCCAATTTCTTAGTTTTGGGATCTTTTATCTTGTATGTTTTGGGTTGTCGAATTTTGATTGAAAAACAAAACACCATGTTGAAGAAGAAATAACCAAAACGGCGATGGAGAAAGAAGAAATCCAGGAGAAGATAAAACACTCTCTTTTTCGGTTCTCTTCTATTTAGTCCATGTAGAAATAAAATGAGATGAGCTGTATTAATATTATAATTTGATAGGGTTGAGATTTTTATTCAAGTGTCAACATCTGCTTCAGTACAAAAGCTGATGTGTATTGTTCTCGTGAGAAACATTTTAGTTTTATTATATTGATTCGGCAAAAACATTTTGTTTAAAATTATCAAAGTCTACGCAACGGCCCATAAGACCATCTTTAGTGGAGAACCGATCAATTGTTTCTCAGAAAAAAAAAAAAAAAAGATTTACTATACATTTTTCTTTTTTATTTATTTTTAATATGTACACCAATAAATGAAAGACATGTGTCTAGTTTCAAGCAAGTAACGATTCTTAAAGTTCTCCAGCAAGTAACGTTTCTTTTGGTTTTAGCTTCTCTCTCCTCTTTTTATTATTTGTTTAATAAAAGTATCACCCTGGTAACTCCCACTAATCATGCCCTAAAGCCCAACATAGTTTTCATCTTCCTAAAAAGATCGAGGAACCCTAAAGAACAAGTAAGAAACGACTAGGACGACGTCGACCGATCCCTAACAAGCAAGTAAAAATATATGGAGAGGAAGCCAACGACTACAACGTCGTCGAACAAGAAGAAGAGGAAGCCAACGACTTCGACTTCGACTTCGACCCCAAATCCGTCACTTCCCGATGATTTGATATTGTTAATCATCGCACGCGTCCCAATATTATACTATCTGATTCTCTCACTCGTCTCCAAGAGCTTTCGATCTCTCCTGTCTTCACCGAGCCTTTACAAGATACGGTCACTCTTGGGACGCATGGAGAGTCATCTCTATGTGTGCATGGATATATTTCCTCTCGGAAAGGGCCTTGCCTGGTTCACCCTCTACCAGAAACCTGATCGAACCCTTAGTGATAAGGAGGAGGAGATGAAGTAAAGTGGTTATGCTTTGGCTATGAAGTCAAGTGGTTATGCTTTGGCTAGAGTCCCATTTCCCCATTCTCCTCTGGCCACGAATAGAAACCTCGTGGCGGTTGGTTCTGATATCTATAACCTTGGAACCCTATCCCCCAGTAAATTGGGCTCCTCTAGTGTCTGGATACTGGATTGTACGTCTCACACGTGGCGCGAGGCTCCGAGCTTGCCGGTGGAGCTACATACAGTTACTGCTACCGTCCTTGATCAAAAGATATACGTAGCACTGTAGCAGGATGGTACAACGAAGATGGTGTCTCGGTGGATTCCATAAAGAACTCCTTCACGGTTTTAGACACAACAAAAACACAATAAGCGTGTGATCTGGTGCCTATCCATTGCAGCTTGGCACAATGCAGACTTATCTTCCTAAGCCCATGTATTGGCGGAAAAGTCTACCTGGGGACTTGGGGAATCATGGTTGGTTACAATCCAGTAGAAGGTAGCTGGGAGGACGTTGGAGACACCATGAGTGATTATTTGCTTTCAGATTGTTTTTGCGAGATAGATGATGTTTTGTACTCGCTTGCTTCTGACCGAGTTCTGAGATGGTATGACCCTGAGGTAAGAACGTGGAGCAATGTGATGGGTTTGGTAGGACTACCCAAGTTACCTCCGAATGAACCTTTTGTTAAAATGGCTAATTATGGTGGAAAGCTAGTTGTTTTGTGGAACCGTCCTCACGTCAATACGGGTATTCTTTGGTGTGCGGAGATGGCGCTTGAAAGGCGCAATACTTGTGAAATTTGGGGGAAAGTTGAGTGGTATGATCCTATGGTTGAGGTCCCTACGTTAGTGTCTATCAACAAGGCTCTCTCTGCTACTCTCTGATGAATGTGTTTCAGAATGCTTGAACCGTCTCGGATGAATGTGTTTCAGAATGTTTGAACCGTGCCATACTTTACTTTTGTATGGTGTACTCATCAGAATGCTTGAACCGTGTCATACTTTACTTTTGTGTAGTGTACTTATCAGAATGCTTGAAGTACCGTGTCATACTTTTGTATGGTGTACTCCTCTTGTATGTTGTTTTATTCTATGCTACTTTAGTACAAGTATTATTGGCTTAGATTTCGATTTGTTATTTACCTTGCTCTAATTTGTTCGTTATCACTTCATGTTTCGTAAAGAGAAGAGGATTGGTATGAACAAGAGTTAACTATTTGTTTCTCCTCCTGCTCACAACTACTAACTCAGATTGATTTAATTATAAGGGACGACAATTTATTTCTGTGGCCTATTTGTTAAAGCTGAACCTGAAAGTTTTGTTTTTCTTTTAAAGCGGATATTGAACAAAAGAGATCCACCTTCCAGTTTACCATCCTTGCTGTGCAAAGCAGAAAAAAAAAAAAAAAAAAAACTCAAAGGAAAATAACAACTACCAAGCCTTGAGCTGTTGTAACCTGATAAAAAGAGTTATTGGTCTCATGATGTGTCTCAAATCTAAATGATGCAATTTTCAAAGCACAATGACTATATTCACAAGTTCACAAGACTTAAGGAAAGATTTAACCAGACAAGGGAAGACACTTGGCAAGACTTCAGCAGATTTTACCAGACTTAAGGAAAGACTTTACCAGACTTGAGGCAAAGACGTCACCAAATTTGGCGCAAGAGTTCACAAGACTTAAGGAAAGACTTAACTACCCGATTTTACCAGACTTGAGGCAAGACTTCCCCAGATTTTACGCAAAAGTTCACTAGACTTAAGGTTAGACATCACTAGACTTGAGGCTAAGACACTTGAAACAAGACTTCAACAGATTTTACTAGACTTAAAGAAAGACTTTGCCAGAATTCAGACAAGACTTCACCAGATTTGGCGCAAAATTTCACAAGATATAACTAGTTAAGGAAAGATTTAACCACCATTTTACCAGACTTGAGGCAAGACTTCACTAGATTTGGCGCAGAGAGTTCCCAAGATTTCTATATTCCTAATCATCACCATCTCATCGCTGTTATATCACCGATTACACATATAGTCGATAAGTTCTATGTAACGGTAAAACCAAAATGATAGAAAAGACAAAATAACGCACCAAAAGGTCAAAAAAAAAAAGACTAAAAAAATGTCAGTTTCCATGGAAAAATACAAAACATTCGAAACTCAAGCATCCATAAATTCCCTTTACAACACTCACTTCCATTCTCCATCCAACCTTTAAACCTCTCTTTCCAAGATGGAGTCATATACTTTAACCACCTCTTCCATTTCCTACGCCAAACCCCTTTCACCCTACTTCTTCACGATGGAGCAACCTTCCTACATCCTCCGAAACATCAGTCTCACTTCTCATCCTTCTCAAATACTCGCCATTGTTGGCCCTAGCGGCGCCGGAAAATCAACTCTTCTCGACATCCTGGCCGCAAGAACCTCCCCAACCTCAGGCTCAATCCTCCTCAACTCCGTCCCTATAAACCCTTCTTCTTACCGAAAAATCTCTTCCTACGTTCCTCAACACGACGCCTTCTTCCCTCTTCTCACCGTCTCCGAAACCTTCACTTTCTCGGCCTCCCTCTTGCTACCAAAAGACCCATCAAAAGTCTCCAATGTCGTTGCTTCTCTCCTCAGAGAACTAAACCTAACACATCTTTCACATACAAGACTTGATCAAGGCTTGCCCGGTGGTGAACGCAGGAGGGTTTCAATTAGTCTAAGTCTTCTTCACGATCCAGAATTTTTACTCCTCGACGAACCCACCTCGGGTTTAGATAGTAAATCTGCTTCCGATGTCGTTCAAATTCTCAAGTCTATTGCTACGTCTAGACAACGGATCGTGATTTTGTCCATACACCAACCTAGTTTCAAGATCCTGTCTCTCATCGATCGCGTATTACTTCTTTCCAATGGAACCGTTGTATACTATGGAGGGCTTGACTCACTGGAAGCTTTCTTGTTCTCCAAGGGATTCACGGTTCCTCCTCAGCTGAATTCTCTTGAGTACGCTATGGAGATACTTCAGAGCCTCCAAGATCCCTACGAAACGCCAGCATTACTTTGCCAGACCACTGCCCTCAGAGCAAAAAACAGAGCATCGTTCGATATAAAAGCTCAAGAATTACCGAAATAAGCCTTCTTTCTAGAAGGTTTTGGAAGATCATATACCGTACAAGGCAGTTGCTTCTAACAAACATCTTAGAAGCTCTTGTAGTCGGTCTTGAATTAGGCACTATCTACCTTAATATTGGAACCGGCAAAGAAGGAATCGAAAAGCGATTCGGCCTTTTCGCATTCACCCTCATGTTCCTCCTCTCTTCGACTACCCAAACCCTTCCAATATTCATTGATGAGCGACCAATTCTTCTCCGAGAAACCTCGAGCGGACTCTACAGACTCTCCTCTCACATACTTGCAACCACCGTGGTTTTCATGCCTTACTTACTCCTCATCGCAGTCATCTACTCTGTCTCACTCTATTTTCTTGTAGGTCTCTGCCCTTCATGGCAAGCTTTTGCCTACTTTGTGCTCGTGATCTGGATCATTGTCCTAATGGCAAACTCTTTTGTGCTTTTCTTGAGCTCTCTTGCGCTTAACTACATTGCTGGAACATCTCTAATGACCATTCTTCTGGCGGCATTCTTCTTGTTCTCTGGTTACTTCATATCTAAAGAGAGTCTTCCTAAGTATTGGCTCTTCATGTATTTCTTCTCGATGTATAAGTATGCACTGGACGCACTTCTGATAAATGAATACTCGTGTCTGGTCAACAAGTGCCTGGTCTGGTTTGAGGAAGCTCCTGTGAAAAGCTGCATAGTTACTGGCGGTGACGTGTTAGACAAGAAAGGGCTTCATGAGAGACAAAAATGGTTTAATGTTTATGTGTTGTTAGGGTTCTTCGTACTTTATCGTGTTATGTGTTTTCTTGCTTTACTCAAAAGGGTTTCTGGTTCCAAGAGGTAAATTTTTAATTTATTTTTGCTTAAATTTGTATAAGAGCTTTTCATGTTCCGTCAGATTTCACGGTATATATTACATAAAGCAATTCATTGAAGGATAAGTTGATTAGATTGTACCCCATAAGTGCTATTATGAATACTGTTTTACTCGATATCCAATGAGTTTCACATAATGTCACTAGAAAACCAATACTGTATATCTATTTGATGTAACCATCTAGCCTAGAATGATTAACTGAATCGATTAAATAATGACTCCCGATCAGAGACAGAGAGAAGGGTTACGGTTAACGTAATATAGAGAATCAATTGGAATAAGCGACAGGAGGAGCCATGTTCGTGTGATTTGTAGGTTGGACAAAAAAAGAGGAGATATATCACGGGAAACCACATTTACTCTGAGAAACCACGTTAGTTTATATCTCTTTTGTTCTAAAAGTACAGTATGTACAAAATTAAACAAAAATGTTTATTGTAAAATTTCAGTTGTTATTTGGATTCAAGATCTTGAGCACCAATTAGCTATTTTGTAGTCTAGTGCCATTTTTCTATTTTAGTAGCAGTGTCTTTAAGCGATGTTAGATGATTTCATCTATTACTGTTGTAGATCCTAGACTTTACTTTGGGACCATCAATTCATGCGTCTGGTTGCGAATCCAAAAAAAGTTCACTGATGAGCTATACCTTTTATTTGGTCAATCACACTGTTAAAAGTTTAAAATGTTTTGGTTAACAAGTAGGGATTCATGATGTCGACAAAAATTAAAGTAGAATTGTGGTCAAGTTGATATACAAAAATGCTACTTCTCGTTTGTATCTTCATGTGTTCACGGACATGCAACCTCATTGGTCGCCCGTAAACATTTTTGTTTAACAAATTTTTGTCCCGACCAAGCTGTCTTCCTGACTCAGTCACAAGTTCACAACTCGAATTCTTTACTTTTTGATTCACCAACTTTAAAGGTTTACAAAAGAAAAAGCAAAAAAAAAAAAAAAAAAAAAAAAAAAAAACTCATATGTATATCATGTTTCAATCTTGGAGTTTGAGATTCAAATCAAGAATAGGATATATACAGTACAATAACAGGTCGTAATTTGCAACCGGTTATCCATCCATAAAACCGGACCATTTAAAAGGCCAGCCTTGCAGCAAACAGTTTTTTACAACTATCGGCCCAATAAAAGCCCAAATCCGTTATATATAATATTAATAGCCTTTTTATCCACACAAAACCCTAATTTCTCCGTCTTTGCTCGAGCTCTCACAGTGCCTCTTTGCAGTCGAAAGCTAGCTCAACCAAACAAGACGATATGGTATAGACTCTCTCTGCTTCTCTTTATCTTTTCACATTCTCACCTAACGTAATGGAAGGAGTTAATCCTAGTAAATTGATATTGTGATCTTGTTCGTCCTGTTAACAGATTATCTCAGAGAACAACCGCAGAGAGATCTGCAAGTACCTTTTCAAAGGTTTGTGAGCAAATGCATTTTTTTTCATTTCCTTCTCAGCTTTTTTTTACTTGAGGTAGTCACATTTTTCGTAGGGTTTTAGCGAACCGCAGCTTGTAGTGTGATTCAGTTAGATTGAATAGGGTTTTATGCTTGCTCTCAGCTCCTTTAGGCCGTACGATTTGAAAACTAGTTCTTTCTTAAGGTTCATAGTAATTGAAATGCTGGGTCTAATGCAAGGTTTGTTCAAAAGTTTGAAACTTGAAGATTATTATAAAACTGTTGAGTGATTTATATAACTAGTGAGTGATTATATCTTGTTGGGATTTGCAGAAGGAGTATGCTTTGCGAAGAAGGATTTCAACCTCCCAAAGCATCCGTTGATTGATGTACCCAACTTGCAAGTGATCAAGCTCATGCAGAGTTTCAAATCCAAGGAGTACGTTAGGGAGACATTTGCCTGGATGCATTATTATTGGTTTCTGACCAATGAAGGGATTGAGTTCTTGAGAACTTATCTTAACCTTCCTTCTGATGTTGTTCCTGCTACTTTAAAGAAGTCTGCTAAGCCCCTTGGCCGTCCCTTTGGTGGCCCACCTGGTGATCGCCCAAGGTAAGTTTAGTTTACTCGTTAGTTTCATCTTTAATCCATTGACCTGTCCGGTCTGAGGAGTTGTCTGATTCTGATATGGGCTTGGGTATTTGTTTCAGAGGACCTCCTCGTGATGGAGACCGTCCCAAATATGGTGACCGTGAGGGATACCGTGGAGGCCCACGAGGTGGTGACTTTGGTGGTGAAAAGGCTGGAGCACCAGCTGGTTTCCAGCCGAGTTTCCAAGTAAATTTTCCACTTTACCATCACTCTTAGACCTAGTTTACTGAGCCTGTTTGATGAAGATATTTGTCTAACTGTCGGTTGTGAATTGCTTGTGTTGGCAGGGAGGTGGTGGTAGGCCTGGTTTCGGCCGTGGTGCAGGCGGCGGTCACAGTGCAGCAGCACCATCTGGTTCAGGGTTACCTTAAAAAAATTGTTGTCATCATACGACGTTGGAAGGACAGTTTTGCTTTTTTTGTTCTAGTTTTGTTTGTGTAATGCAAATCCGGAATTTATAATCTATCAATTACTCTCAGTCTCACTTTGATTTAAACGAACAAATCCTCTAGTTTCAGGATTAGTGTCAAAATGCCCGTTTCTTAGTTCTTACTCTTATCTGCCATTGTAAATGGTGTCTTGTCCAATGAGTAGTAAACAGCTTGGCTCATTAAGATCAAGAAGTAAAGTGCGACCAAATCTGTCTTCTATAGACAATCTGCACTTTTGTCGTCTTAATTTGTTTAAAATCGGTTCAATGTTAAATTGGAATTACTTATCCAAATTCAGTATTGTCTCTATATCTTTGAACAAACCTGTCTCAGATTCTACAAAATTGATCAGTCACAGAACAAACTAATTCTTTTTAAAATCCAGTTAAGTACTCTTTTATTCAACAACTAACATCTACTACCACCATCTTATTGTCTTGTCTAATAATGCAAAAACCAATCGCACTTGATTTTGTGTGTCTTGTGTTGGCTTTCAATTTTTTGTTTTTTTAAAAGATTGGCTGACTAAAAAAATCTGAGCTTCTTTTCAAACAGGTTAACAGGCCCATAAGAAGAAATAGGTTAATGGGCCTATCCGATAGAAATTAAAAGCGTCTATGTGAGCCAAAAGGCTTTGACACTTAAACGACGGTCGGCGGAGTAAACCCTAAACCCTAGCTTCTCCTCCTCTATTGCTTTATCTCTCTCCTTCTCTCTCTGTGTTAGCGAACTAGAACGAAGCCGTAGCAAATCTCACCATGGGTAAGGTCAAAGGAAAGCATCGTTTGGACAAGTACTATCGTCTCGCCAAGGAGCGTGGATTCCGTTCTCGAGCTTCTTACAAGCTTCTCCAGCTCGATGCAAAGTACTCATTTCTCCACTCTTCCAGGGGTGTTCTCGATCTCTGCGCCGCCCCTGGTGGTTGGATGCAAGTCGCCATCGAGAAAGTTCCCGTCGGCAGCCTTGTCCTCGGAATCGATCTTGTTCCGATTATCCCCGTGCGTGGATGTATTGCTATCCAGCAGGATATCACACGCACTGAGTGTAGATCGAAGATTAAGCAAGTGATGGAACAGCATGGTGTTAGGGCTTTTGATCTTGTTCTTCACGATGGGTCTCCAAATGTTGGTGGTGCCTGGGCTCAAGAGGCTATGAGTCAGAATGCTTTGGTTATTGATTCTGTTAAATTAGCCACTGAGTTCTTAGCTCCTAAAGGGAATTTAATCACTAAGGTATGCTTTTGAAATTTAATCACTTAAGTTATGTGTGTTGACATAAAAGTTTATCAATTTATTTGCTCTTCTGTGTTGTCTTCTGTTCTTAGGTTTTCAGGTCTCGAGATTACAACTCTGTGATCTTCTGTCTGAATCAGGTAATGTTTTGTTGTTACTCTGAATTTTCATATGGATGAGTGTTTTCGGTTTTTCTCTTATTGGTATTTTTTTTGGTTGCAGCTATTTGAAAAGGTTGAAGTGTTTAAGCCGCCAGCTAGTCGTTCAGCATCTGCAGAAACATACATTGTGGGTTTGAAATACCTAGCCCCTGGCAATATTGATCCCCGTCTTCTTGACTATAGACATCTCTTTAAGGAGACAGCAGAACCCACGAGAAAGGTTATCATTATTACGTCTTATATGGTCTTTGGAGCTGTTTCTGAAACTCTCCCAATTTCCCTAAACCTGTGTGTTGTATATGTAGGTGGTGGATGTGCTTGGAGGATCAAAACAGAAGAGACACCGTCATGGGTAGGCAACATCCACTATCTTTATCTATTATTCGTTGTTATATATGAACTTTTATTAACTGGAAATTGTATACAGGTATGAGGATGGAGAGTCCATTTTGAGAAAAGTTGCATCTGCTGCTGATTTCATTTGGTCCGAAAGTCCTCTTGAGGTTCTTGGCACGGTTACTTGTATATCCTTTGATGATCAAGCCTCTCTACCTTTAAAGGAACATGATTTGACTACAGAGGAGGTACCATCTCTACTATTTTACTAGTCGAGTTCACACGCTGCTATCTTTTCCTTTTTCCAGATTAAAATTCTACTTTTCCTTTTTCCAGGTTAAAATTCTCTGTGACGATCTTCCTGTTTTGGGGAAGAATGACTTCAAGTATCTCTTAAAGTAAGAACTGCGTCATCATGGACCTTTTTAATCTATGAAGTCTCACTTGTTTATTTTTAAGCCTTTCGAGGAACATGATACAGCTGTCCTTAAAATGAATTTATCTACTGTAGAATCACTTAGCTCTATAAGGGTTGAGTGAAGAACAGTTTCCCTAGCACTTTAAGTTTTTACCTATGCTGTTCTGAGAAAAATCTTGCGTGCTCCACCAGATATAGGATTGTGTGAAATGGATGTTAGGGTTGGTGTGAGAGAAATAATATTATTTGCTAAATGGACATTACTCCCTTGGTCTTGTAGATGGCGTATGCAAATCAGGAAAGCTCTGACTCCTGAAAAAAAGGAAGTTGCTAAAACGGAGCCTGATGTGGGAAAGGAAGATGAGGAAAATGATGATGATAAACTACTCAATGAATTGGAAGAGCTGACAAACACAGTTGACCGCAAGAAGAAACAAGCAAAGAAGATTCTTGCAAAACGAAGGGCTAAGGTTATTTTAACCTTTTGATAGTAAAGTGTCGAGTCTTTATGTCTTAGTCAGTGGCCTTTGTGAGGGATCTCTTAGACCTTATACTAAATTCAATATGATTTTGCCAGGATAAGACGCGGAAGGCGACTAATCCGCAGATGGATGTACTTGAAGATTGTTATGTCGACCATGACTTGTTCTCTCTTTCTGCTATCAAGGTACTTCATTTTTGTATCCGATCTTTGCAACGAATTTTGTTTGTTATGACGGCATTCGAAGGAAGCATTTATTCCTGTTTGACAGGTTGAAGAGCATACTCCTTTCACCCCATCTTATCATTCAATTGTTTGAACATATGCTGTTTCCATTCTGAATGAGATTGTAAAAGACATACAGATTGTTAAGAGATAAAGATTTTCATTTATTTTCTTTCCAGGGAAAGAAAGATCTAATGGCAGTTGACAATGACGAAGATGATAATGGCAATGCCGATGACAGTGAGAACGAAGACGGTGGTGAGGGAGCTTCAGATGACTCCAAAGACTGTGACCTAGATTCTGATGAAGAACGTCAAAAGTAAGGCCACTTTCTGTAGATTATATAGCTAGTGCTGTTTCGAGAACTTCATACATTGCTCAAGTTTGTGCAGTTACTTTTATCTTATAGTCTTTTTAACATTACAGATATTCTGAACAAATGGAAGAGATTTTTGATGAGGCATATGAGCGGTATATTGTGAAGAAAGAAGGAAGCGCAAAGCAAAGGAAGCGAGCTAGGCAGGCTCATGCTGAAAAGCTGGAGGTATTATCAATTCTTACCCCAAATTTGTTGGATGGAACAGAGTTTTGGAACTAGAAATTTTTTCGTTTTGGCTTTGCAGGACGGTGATGGAGATGAAGAAATGAAGATCGATTACGATTCAGATCTGAATGAAGAAAAGGATGAGGCAAACCCTCTTGTGGTACCACTTGATGATGGAGAGACCCAAACAAAGGAGGAAATATCCAACCAGTGGTTCAGTCAGGATATATTTGCAGAAGCCGTGGAAGAAGGAGACTTGGGGAAAGATGATGGTGAAGACGAAACACGAATTGAGAAAAAGAGCAAAGATCTGCCTAAAGCCGACAAGCCAAAGAAGAAGGCGTCAAAAGAAAGCGTGTCGTCTGATCAAAGCTTGCCCAGTAAGAAGGAAAACGGCTTTGAGGTAGTCCCTACACCAGCCACAGATTCAGACTCAGATTCATCCTCTGATGATGATATTCATACAAAGGCCGAGATACTGGCTTGTGCCAAGAAAATGCTAAGGAAGAAGCAGAGAGAACAGATGCTTGATGATGGGTATAACAAATACATGTTTGAAGATGAAGGCTTACCCAAATGGTTTTTGGACGACGAGAAGCAGCACAGACAACCGATGAAACCCGTTACGAAAGAAGAAGTAAATGCAATGAAAGCTCAGTTCAAAGAGATTAACGCTCGTCCAGCCAAGAAGGTGGTGGAGGCCAAGGCAAGAAAGAAGCGAGCTGCTCAGAAAAGATTGGAGAAAGTGAGGAAGAAGGCAAACACGATTTCAGACACGTCGGATATATCAGACCGTTCAAAGGACAAGATGATAGACAAGCTGTACAAGAAAGCAGCAGAGCCAAGGAAGCCTAGGAAAGAACTGGTTGTGTCAAAGAAAGGAGTAGGGGTTAAGGTTGGGAAGGGACAGAAGAGAGTGGATAGGAGGATGAAGAGTGATGCTAGGAAGCGTGGTGGAGGCAAACCCGGTAGGAATGGGCAGAAGGGCACTGGTAAAGGAAAAAGGCCGGCTGGTAAACCACGTGGGAAGAAACCCGGTTAATGCCTTTGAGCGAAAACGGTGAAGTTTTGTTCCGTATTTTAATTAAGTTTTTGGCAATTCTTGACATCTGGATTTTTTGTTCTTTAATCATAATTTATGTTTATCGTGTCCTAAGTTAAAAAACTAAGTGGATCTATCTATCTTATTCCAAACCCTTTAAAATTGCCATAAACCCTTGCATCAAACCCTTTAAAATTGCCATAAACCCTTGCATCAAACCCTTTTATTCTTCCAAATCTTGCTTTTTGATACGTGGAAGAAGTAAATTATAGTTTGGGATTTTCACAAAAAGTAATTTAATAACACAAATTAGTCAATGACATAAAAAACAATTACGTTGCCAAAAATAAATGGTCAGAGGGACAAATCAAACTTAACAAATCTGACAGACGTTTCAAGGACGACTGCGAATGAAGTTTAATGGCGACAACTAGATCGCTTCATAAGAGACAAACGAAGCGATCGATGATGATTCAGTCTCTTCCTGCTTCTCACCGATTCATTTCCCGGAAGAGGGTCGCGGTGATGATGGTTCCTCTCGCTCTCTTCTCCGGACTCGTTTTCTTATTCTTTATGCCATTCAACAGTTGGGGTCAACAACCATCTGCCTCGCTGGATCTTTCCCATAGGATCCATGAAATTGAAGTGGTTGCTGAGTTTCCTCATGACCCTGACGCGTTTACTCAGGTTTTTTTTGTCTATGTTCTCTCTTGGATTGAGTTGTCATATCATCTCGGTTTCGGTTTCCAGCTTGAGTGTGACTAAAATAAATGTTTGCAAATTCTTGTCGTGGCTCCCCCCGCAGGGTCTTCTCTATGCGGGAAACGATACACTCTTCGAATCGACTGGTTTATACGGGAAGGTGATTGATTCGCCTTTGCATTGTCTTAACTCATTTCTCTATTTTTGCTAAACAATGGGATGCTCCAGTTCTTGATCCATTCTGTTTTTTTTTTTTTTTTACAGTCGTCTTTGAGGAAAGTGTCTCTACGAACAGGAAAGGTATGGTTTCAATCTTGTGTTTTGATGAAACAAAGAGGTTTCCGTGTTATCAAATTGCAATTGAGAATGCAATTTTTTGAAGCGTTGGATTTTTGATTTTTTTTTTAATTGAAAATTATAGTTTTGTTTCCTCTATTGTGTAGGTTGAAGTTCTTGAGAAGATGAAAGATTCATACTTTGGAGAGGGTTTAACACTCCTTGGTGAAAGGTGGGACTTATTTTTCATGAAACTTGTTTTGTAATTCTGAACAAGAGTTTTCTGCTGCTTGTTGGTTGTTGTTCTGTTTTTTAGGATCTTGTTTTCTTACATGGATACATTTCCCAACTGTGACAATCGTTTAAGGGTTAAGAGAGTGTTCTGATTCACTGATCCATTATCTGTTGTAGGCTCTTTCAAGTCGCATGGTTGACCAACACTGGTTTCACATATGACCTTGGCAACTTAAGAAAAGTTTGTACTGGTCTTATCCTTCTCTTACTCTTTTTATTTGCTTAGTTTGGTTTTCCAGCTATTAATTAATCATCACGGTCAAGCAAGACGTTTAAGTCAGCCTGCTTTGCTATAATTTAGTAGAATTTTTTAGCTTGTTTTTGTTTCTTGAGATCAGATGAAAGATCTCTGTCATAGGCTGGAGATGAGGATTCATGTCTAGTGACTGAGTTTCTATTTGTATAGTTTTTTCGTTGTGGTGTTGTAGTTAAGTTACCCTGTGTCCACTGCATTACCACTTCATGATGGACTGGTATCGCCATACTATGTAATGTTAAGCATGTGATCTCACTTTAGGTAAAACCTTTTAGACATCATATGAAAGATGGTTGGGGACTGGCTACAGATGGAGAAGTGTTGTTTGGAAGTGATGGCACTTCTACACTATACCGGATGGACCCTCAAACAATGAAAGGTGTCTCACTTATACTGATTAATTTTTTGTTCCCTTGGAGCCACTTCCTAATTTTATCGAGAGTAGATTTTTAGCATTTGATGCTGTCTCTTCTCTGCAGTTTCTGAGAAATTTACGGTCAGATATAATGGCCGTGAGGTACGTTACCTTAACGAACTGGAGTACATAAACAAAGAAGTTTGGGCAAACGTGTGGCAGGTATTCCAACTGTTTCTGATGTTTTGATCTTTTCATCGTGGCATGACATCTGAAATAAATTATTGCTACCCAAACTTATAGAACATATATATACTGCAAATTCTACTTTTACTACAAAATTGTGATACGAGGCCAGTAAATTTTCAATACGTGTGAAACCAAACTGGTGTCGTAATGACAAAGACTAGTTGGATTTATCATTTAGGCTGATGATGTGTATTTTTTTATTGCAGTCTGATTGTATTGCTAGAATATCACCCAAGGACGGATCACTGCTTGGATGGATACTGCTTCCAAAATTAAGGTTGTTGTTTCTCCTAACATGTTTATATTTACGATAAAACACTGCTATAATACCGTTGATCATCTTCTTCTCGCACCATTGATCATCCTTCTGCAGACAAGGATTGCTGAGATCTGGACATGGGGTGAGTTGAAATCTGAAAGTTCACAAATGTTGTCTCTCTTCTTGATAAGTCATCTCCAGAAGTCTTTTTCCCTTACCTTAATCTTGTCTGCAATGTAGGGTATTGATGTCTTGAACGGCATAGCATGGGACAGCGAGAAGCAACGCCTCTTTGGTAATAAATCTTGTTTTCAGTCCCTTGAGCTTGATCACTCGACCTCACCTCCTAGTTATAGATTTTGAGTCGGTATCATTGTGTTATGCAGTAACGGGGAAACTATGGCCAAAGCTGTACCAAATCAAGCTAAAACCAGCATCAGCAAAGAGCGGGAAATATCTCGAGCGCCAATGCTTGGTATGACCACAAAAAAAAAAAAAAACATGTGGTATTAGAATGTATACTGTTGTAGCGAAAGGTTAAAAGGCTAATGTACCAGTACCATGTATTCATAACATTAGCATTAAGCAGAAGAGTGTAGTAACATAAGGTCCATGACCCAAGTTGCAGTGTCGTCTCGTCGAGATTTGTATCTTTCTATATACTCTCATAAAGATTCATATTTACAAGCTTTTACACATTTTAAGAAAACAATTATTACTTAGCTTAAATATATTTTTTCTTTTGATTAAAGAGATATTATTTAATTTAAAATTAATAACAATTTAAATTTTTAAATATTTTCAATGATTACCTATTGATGGAATAGAGGGAGTATCATTTTTGGGGTCCCAAAAAAAAGAGAAATAAAAAGAATTAAAAATTTTAAGAAGAAGAAAAACCAAGAAAACAAAGATACTACGAGGATTTGTACTAGCGAATAGTAAGATGACACGTAGAAAAAGCCCATATGGCATCAGCCTCAGAAATGGATGTAACTTGTAAAGAAACTTGTTGCGTTCCCTTATTGTTTAGAAGGCCTAACTTTTTGTTTCCTTGTCTTCGAATTCTCATATTTCACTATCGTGGTTTCTGTGATTTTACGTTTATGCCATTTCGACCCACATTTATAAGGACCAGTCCAAATATCTTAAGAATTACATCATGATCTATCGAAAACTATACAAAATGACGTTATTGAAGTATAAACAATGTCACATGGAATACACGGAACTATGACAACCATGGCACAAGTCTCCATATGTAGTGATGTAGCGTCCGAAACATATCCACACGCCACAAAATAAAAAAATTTCTACATTCTTGGAAAAACGAAACCCCAAACTAGTGTAGAAAACACTTAACCAAACAATTGACATTAATTCTACTAGTTTTAGACATACGTTCACGCTATCTTTTTACTATCTTAAGTCTTATTTCTCATTTGGAGGGCCTTATTAAGTGAGGGCTGAGACAGTTTAGTTGTTTTCTTTTATCTTTTTTTCACTTTCTTTAATTCCATGTTTAAACTATATTTTGATTTATATCAGACGACAAAAAAAAAATTAAATAATCATATATAAAATCAAATGTATGTGATTCATACTAAAAAATACTAAGCATGGTTAAGTCTTTTAACATATTTGAACTAAAATCTGGAAATTAATAAAGATAACAAAATTGTCTTTAGGTGAAAACTGAAATAAAAATCGAAAGAAATTTAAATTACAATATACTTCCTCCGTTTTAAAATATAAGATGTTTTAAAGAAGTTTTTTTATTTCATAATATTATATGATGCTTTCAAGTTTTTATGCAATTTTTAGATTAGTTTAATATTTTATATTATACAATATTGTTTCTGATTGGTTGAACTTGTTAAAAGTCTTAATCTAACTGTTTTAGTTAAAACATATTATACACGTATTTTGAAATAGAAGGAGTGAGAAAAAAACTAATCGAATAAACAAATAATAAAAAAGTAACTGAACAAATCGTTTTGAGTAAGGGCAATAATGTAAATGTGCTGAAAAGGGTTGGGCTGGGTAGGGTAGGATTAGTCGATGGAAGAAAAAAACTAGAGGGCAATTTAAGTCACACGAAACTAAATCGTCCTTCACTTGTAATTTACTTTATTTTAATAAAAAAGAGAGAGAGGACTCAACAAAATAATTAATTTTCGAAAAAAGCATAAAAAGAGAGCGAGAGAGCAATTTTGCCCAATTCCAAAAGAGATTTGTGGCCTCACTTGCATTTAACACCGCACCACCACATCTCTTTCTCTCTCTATCGCATCACCACCGAAGCACAAACACAAAGGTCCCTTCCTCTCCTCTCTCAACTTCCATGGCGGCAGGACTCTCAACCGCCGTTACATTCAAACCACTCCTCCGCTCTTTCTCCTCCTCCGACTTCCGTCTCCGCCACCCGAAATCCGCTTCCTTATTATCATCCCCTCATCTTCCGTCTCTCCGATTCAAAGGCTTCTCGGTCTGTTACGTCGTCGAGGAACGGAGACAGAGCTCTAAGATTGAGAACGACGAGCGGCCAGAGGAGAGCACGAGCTCGACAACCGCCATAGACGCCGAGTACCTGGCGTTGCGTTTTGCGGAGAAATTGGAGAGGAAGAAGTCGGAGAGGTTCACTTATCTAATCGCTGCTGTGTTGTCTAGCTTCGGTATCACTTCCATGGCTGTTATGGCTGTTTACTACAGATTCTCTTGGCAAATGGAGGTATAACAAACCAAAATTCTCGTTTCTTAGCTATTTTGATTCGATTTCAGAAAAAAAAAATCTCACAATGGTTTGGTTTGCGAAATTTAGGGAGGTGAGATCTCAATGTTGGAGATGTTTGGTACATTTGCTCTCTCTGTTGGTGCTGCTGTAAGTGTGTATCAATATCTCTCATCCATCCCCTGATTCATACATAAACAAGTTTTGGCTGAGATTTTTTTTATTTGAATTGGATTCAGGTTGGTATGGAGTTTTGGGCAAGATGGGCTCATAGAGCTTTATGGCATGCTTCTCTATGGAACATGCATGAGGTGTTTGCTCTATTTCTCTATATTTATTCTGGAGTTTTTCTCAAACCGAACTATATTTGATTTTTTTTTTTTATTGTTGTTCTGTAGTCGCATCACAAACCAAGAGAAGGACCATTTGAGTTAAACGATGTGTTCGCTATAGTAAACGCAGTTCCAGCGATTGGTCTGCTCTCTTATGGATTCTTCAATAAAGGACTCGTTCCTGGTCTCTGCTTTGGCGCCGTAAGTCCACTCTCTCATTGGTCTTGAATCTTTGACTCTATATTGGTTAGTTAATCCCAGTTTTTGTATGTTTATACTACTATAATACAGTAAAACTTCTATAAATTAATACTCTATAAATTAATAAACACTATAAATTAATAAATTTTGCTAGTTCCAAGTCGGGTCAGTGTAAAAATTAACAATATTCGATAAGATAATAAGATAATAATTTTTTCGAAATCTCCTTATAAAATATGGTCCCAATAATATCATAAATTAATAATTATGTAAATTTATATATATATATACTGATATAATAGTGTATGTTTCTCCTAAAGCTCAATTCTATAGAACAATTGTAATGTTGTATTTTCAATCTATAATAATATCTCTAAAATATTTTATAACATGTCATACAAATAATTAAAATTTAAAGTTTTAATTTTTAGATATGCATCATTTACAATTTGATAATTTGACAGATTATTAAAATAGGAGAATTGATATTATTATTCATAGATTTGAATTTATGTGTCTCATGTGTATAAGTCAATTTGTCTATAATATTTGTAATTTATTGTAAATAGTGCTTTCTAAATATTACAAGTTCAATTCCTAAACCATAAAATTTATAACATCCGAAAGTTTAATCTTATTTTGCTATAGTTGTTCCAATTCATAATTTTTTAAAAAATAAACAATTAAAAATATATCTATAAATTAATAATTATTAATTTACACTATAAAATAATAATTATTAATTTACAGATAAATTAATATCACTATAAATTAATAAAATGTCTTAGTCCCAACATTATTAATTTATAGAGGTTTTATTGTATTAGTATTAATTTAAACAGACTAGTATTTTATCAAGCTTTTTATTGATAGTTAAAGACCATACCATAAAAGTGGGGGATTTTTTTTTTTTTTTTTAATTATTCTGTCGATTGGTGGACTGAGAGAGATCATACGTTAAAAACGAATTTAAGTTAAACGTATCTATGTATCAGGATTTTGTGTCGCTCTCTCGTTATTTGTATTTTTTTATATATAATTTAAGTGGATACTACATGTGATGACAATTGACTATTTTGGCTGCATTAACGCTAAATGACCTGTTAGGCTTAATTTAGCTCTTACAAGTTGTGGTTGTTCTTGTTGTTCTTGTCTCGTCCGCAAAACAGGGGTTAGGAATAACGGTGTTTGGAATCGCATACATGTTTGTCCACGATGGTCTGGTGCACAAGCGCTTCCCTGTAGGTCCAATAGCCGACGTCCCTTACTTACGAAAAGTCGCCGCCGCTCATCAGGTAACGTAATCCAATCCTTTCCCAAAATAGTATTCTTTTATTTTCATATTTTATTTCACTATTAATG
Organism: Camelina sativa; assembly: GCF_030686135.1. NCBI lineage: Eukaryota > Viridiplantae > Streptophyta > Magnoliopsida > Brassicales > Brassicaceae > Camelina > Camelina sativa. The sequence goes on from NC_141889.1 coordinate 6,665,276, forward strand.
TGTTAGCTCATAACTACTAGTACTAGATTGGTGGTAATTATTAATGGTCTCGTGTATGGTTACGTTGCAGCTACATCACACGGATAAATTCAATGGTGTACCATATGGACTGTTTCTTGGACCCATGGCAAGTTTCTCCATTTGCCTTTATTCTTCTTAATTTTCTTGATATTGTTCTTGGTTCTTTTTTTAATAATTCGATTTTGTGTTGGTGATTCAGGAACTGGAAGAAGTCGGAGGAAATGAAGAGTTAGATAAAGAGATTAGTCGGAGAATCAAGTCTTACAAAAAGAGCTTAGGTTCCGGGTCGAGTTCTTGACTATAAAAAAAAAAACAAGTCTTAAATCCCAATTTTTGTTTTGTCCCTCTGTCATGATCATCTGAAGACGGTCTATGTTGATAAATCAATCATATATGCAGATTTTGATTTTAATGAAATATTTATTTTAACAGAAATTAATCCAATAATAATAATTAGCCTTGGTGTAAGAAAAGCAATAGCTTGTGTCAGTGGTGTGTATGGCTTAGAAACCATTGTATATCTATCGTCTCTACATTGTTTAAATTGCTCAACTAAAACCTTATATGAAACATGACTCGCAAATTTTTTTTGGAAGTACAAAATCTTTTCCTTATTATAACCAGCAAATATTCATCAAGACAAGTGCTTCTTATCTGTATCTGATAAGTCCAATTGACATACATATACACCTAGATTGATGTTTATGGACTTTTCTTCTTCACGTAGATTAATATTTGCACTATATACGCTTACGTTCACAATATGGCCGCTTCTTCGCGAGATCTCGCGGAAGTTAACGGACGCCCTAGTTGCGTTGCGTGTAAGAACATAAATCAGAATTATAAAACAAAAAATATAGATTGCAGCTAGCATTCACTTGATGTATATCATCATATAGTTGAATAGTTTGTTATGATACTTCTCGTTGTACCTTATACTAAAAACATGTTCATTTTTAAACGAAAATTATGAGAAACTGAGAATCAAAGTGGTTGCGACACGTACGTAAACGCTTTGTACAAAACTCACTTCTTAAATAATATGAAAAGGATGTGTGGTTTGCCATATCAAATATATTGATACTCAAACGATATGGACGGCTCGAGTTCTATATAGAAAACTACTTGGCGGGTGAGATCATATATAAAAGAGAAATGACTTTTAAAGGAAAAGTTATTGAAACGTGTTTACGTGTTACGAGCCTGTCCAATATATCTCACTTCTGACTTCACTAAGTGGATACACCACAACATTTCCTCATGCACTCACCAAATGGTCCAAATTACTAAGTGGAACTTATTATGTGCACTCCTACGACACTATCCAATTAAATCCCAAGAGATAAGGAAAAACTCAAAAAAAACCTATTTGATTATCTTTAATGGGTTTCTTAGAGTTATCTGGAAAGAATTTTAGAGTAAATTAAAAGTGCTTTGTCGCCGAAAGGCATGTGATGGTCTCACGACTCTCACCTTTTTCATCAATCTCACTCCATCCTTTACATCTCTGTATACTCTATGAGGATGAGGTGGCGTGGAGGCCTAATTAGAGAAGGACACATAAGTGCAATAGAGAAGTCGATCATAGCTCTCTATTTACACAAATAGGAAGTTCGGTACGCTTTTGACGAATAAGATCGAATAATAACCGTTTATCCACTAATCAATCCATTATTACACATTCCGTTTATTATACTACTATAACTTTTCTTTTTTTTGTATCATTATTGTAAAGTCAGATTCATTCGTGGACGAATGCTATCAATTGTGGCCACTCCACGAACCAAAATGACGATAATTATTTTTAACCTAACCAAAATGACGATTATGTGATTATCCCGATACGAAAAAAATATACTAGTATATAAAACTAAAAAGGTAATATAAAACTAACGCGTTTTGCAATATAAGGTTAAGCTAGGTGTCCCATTTTGCTACGTGTCTTAGCCACACTAAAAGCAAAAATCAATACAAAAAAAAGGAAAAAAAGAAAAAGAAGAGAAAGATAAAAACTCTACGCATTCGTGAAAACGCTTATGCATGCATTAATTTGTTTTCTAAGTTGGGGATCGAAATCTCAGTCAAGCTAGCTAGTATGCATACCCATATCATAATCTAAAGAAAAAGACTAATTAATTGGTTACACGGTTACACCACAACGCTAGCCGGTTCATAGTATAAACTAATTGGTCGCAAGAGAAAAAGAAAAAAAAACATAAAACATCATTTGCCACGTGTCGTTTTGTGATTGGATGATAGAAAACAAGTCGGCCTACGTTTCCTGATCTAATCTAGTTTTCTTCTGGATCTCCAGACAGCTAAGTACATCTCTCTGTATTGTCCGATTAAATTGGTGGAGTTCTTTTGAGGCATCTGCTTCTATGCCACTTTGTAGAGGTTTGGATCCAATTTCTCCATCATCTTTTTTGCTCTTTGTATAATTTTCTAATCGAATTGACTTCTTTTTTTGTAAAAGTTTTTTGTTTCGATTAACATTTCATTTGTTCCTCAGATTTAATGCTTAATCATGGGTTTAAGCCTAGTTAGACGATTGAATTGTGATGCAACATGAGTTTCTAAGGCAGATCTTGTCTCTGTCTTCATTCATTTAGTTAATAATACTCAGCCATCTTGTTTCTCTTACGCACTCTGATTTTGGTGTAACTGATGCTTCTTGAGGGTTTAATAATATGATTGTTGAAGTTCTTTGGCACTATTGGCAGTTAGGGTTTCAATATTCATTAATATGATCAGGCTTTTAGCTTGTGTGATTTATCTTCTTCTATCTTGGGTTGTTGTTGAATTAAAAGTGGCATTCTTTGCATCTACAACTGTTATATTCTACAAGTTTGAATGCTATTTTTTTTGGCTGTTGCTGTAATATTGATGTTATGAATAGACTTCTGTGTTTCTCCTTTTGCAACTTTAAGCTATTAATCATGTGATCGTCATTCGTCAATGCAGTAAAATGGGAGAGTCTACGAGGTGTGGGAAAGGAGGACTAATGGTTCCAAATGACAAGTCTGCAAATATTTATAACGTCTCCCTTCAGTTGTCTCCTGTTGTTTCTGTTTGGGATTGTGTTGTCCGCACCATGAGGTATTCCTATATACCAGCGTGGTTGTATAGTCTTTGAAATCCTCTCAAGACAGCGAGTTTAGTTGCATTTCTTTAGTTAGAATTATAGAGTTATAGAATTATAGCAAGCAAATATGGATCACATGGTGTGTAAGCAGCAAGTTCAGCCAGTCATTAGGAAAGTGAAGAAGAAACAGGGTAAGGATGAGTTTGATCGTGTCAAACAAGCTGAAAAGAAAAAGAGACGTCTGGAGAAAGCTCTTGCTACTTCTGCAGCCATCCGGGCTGAGCTTGAGAAGAAGAAGCAGAAGAGATTGGAAGAACAACAAAGGTTAGATGAAGAAGGGGCTGCCATTGCTGAGGCTGTTGCTCTTCACGTCTTACTGGGCGAAGAAGACTCTGATGATTCATCTCCTCGAGTCATGCTTAGCGAGGAAAAGGATTTCACAGTGGATCTGTTTAGAGATGAAAGGACCAGCTTTGCTCCTCGCCAAAGATGCGCTAGCTATGTAATTAAAGGAGGAGTTGTGTTTCTGTCAAACGGTTATGGACTAGGAGAGAGTAACTGGTCAGTGTCATGTAAGCCTTTCGTGAAGGATGTTTGGGATAACAACATGGGAATATCTGCGGATTTGATTGCTGCTCAGGCTGTTTCATCACTACAGATTTCTGAGAACGCTGATGAGAACTCTCTTTTCTTTGAAACAATGTTCCGGGGATGACAACTGCCATGATCCCAAATTCGGTTGTTAAGAGAACTGTTTGCTATGAATAGAAGTAAGTAACTTTTTCTGTAATCTAGAAACCCTTGTTGAGTGAAAAATGTTTCATGTGTATCTTCTTATGTTAGACCAGCTGAGAAGGTGTTATCTTCTGCTGCTTTCTCTATCTGTAATTTTTTGCGTTCTAAGTTGTATACAGCATACATTTTGAATCTCTGTCACTAGCTAGATTCAATCACAAATTATAGTGTATTGAGACTAATAAAACCTTTCGATCGATATGAATATGTCAAGATTTGCGAGTAATGACGTGTTGAGTATGATCTTAACAAAAGCACACGCTGATATAAAAAATTTGGAAAAAATGATGGGTTCAACGTTGATACAAAGTAAAGATTACAGAACGGGAGAATAGTGCGGGTATCTTTTGGACTGGTGGGATATGCACTGCGATGGTTGCTACTAAAACAGTAGAACATCAGAGTCCCTGCTTTGTTTTTTCTGATTGGTGATTGCATGATTTGCATCTTCATCTTTGTGCCCTATCTCTGTACTTGTGGAGGGTTTGGCAGTGTTAAGTATGCCTTTGAACCAACTACCTTGCAGTTTGAAGTTCCCATTATCTGAATTGTTGAGAGTTCCGGTTCGCTGTGGAGAGCCATTGGACCCATTGGTCACGTTCGAGGTAACATTTGAGAGGAAGCGATAAGCCACTTTACTAGCTGACACAAGTTCTGTTTTGGCTTGCTTCATCTGCATATTCCCAAATTTACAAGATTTCAACACCCATATAACGTTGCATTTAGGTTCCAAATAAGCAAAATGAATGACAGAGATAGAACCCACCCGCATTGCCGTGTTTCCTGCCACTTCCAAGGCTGTGTCACCAGCATTGGCAAAACGATTCACCCAACCTGTTAAGAGACAGAGCCCAAGGAGTCACATAAGTCTTGACGGCCAACACAAACACACACCTTGATTACCAAAAAAAAATGGCTTTACCTGGGATCTTTGGCACACCAAGCTTGTCACAGAGTAAATCGCAGAAGTGATTGCAGTTTTTTGACAACAAATCATAAGTGTGTCCTGGCCATTCCCTGCTGAGCTCACGCAACATCTGATTCACCATGAAGATTGTGCAATCTGTCTTCCCAAGGACAATTTTCTCACGATACGTATACATTGGATTCTTGCCACTGGGACAGCTGAATACACCAGTTCCTTGTTCACAATACCCGTAAGACCATTCATCATCTCCATATACCTGCACAAAATTAATCAGAGATGTCAGTCAATAGTCAACTAAAAAGGCACAAGAAAATAACAAAAACCATGAACAACAACAATAATCCTATGTTCTAATACTTATACAGACCTAAGACATAGACTTGGATAACCCTAAAGTCAAGCACTGGTAGTTTTGTTGATTTAGTAGTACACACCAAATTCTCTAACTCGACCAAATGGTCATGACTCAAATGGGAAAGTGTTATATTTGTTCAAGTCAAAAGATCAATTGGAAGTAAACGTAAGCCATCATTGATTTTGTCAAGTCTCTAGAGATCCCTTTGTCAACATATCGCACTCATTATCCTATAAAAAGTTTACCAAAAAGTACTAGGAAACACAAAATCCTTCCTTAAGTGGAGAGAAGCAAAAAGGGAACTTAATCTCCAGATCTTACTCGAGACCATTGATCTAGAACCTCACAACAGATCAAACCAAAAAATCCAGAATGCATCGTTTGCACATACATACACACACACAAACACAAACCAGATTCTTTCATGTAAACAAAAGCAAGAAGAAGAGTCATCATCGATCAATACATAAACACGAAGATCAGAAGCAGTAGAGAGAGAGAGAGAGTGAGTACCTGAAGAGCGCTGTGGAATATGCCGCCTAGACCGATCCCGTCTTTAAAGAACCTATTGATCTGAACAATGGTGTTGTTAGTCTTCTCCGATCCACTGTTGGTCACATCGTATATGTGCAGAACAACCTCCGTCATTGATTCTCTCTATCTCTCTCTCTCTCTCTCTCTTTACCTGAAAACACGAACGAAGCCCTAATTCCTACCAAAATCGAGCTCGCGGATTCTATCAATATAGCTAAGGAAACCAGATGAATCGTACCAAATCCACTTGCGTTCAACGAATCCAACTACTACTTAGATCTTTCCCAAAAATGACTCAAAAAAAGCGAAATTAAGTTTGATCTTATCTTCTCCTCTCCCGATTTCTCAATTTCAGAGATGAAGAAACTGGTGCGGCGGCGGTGGTGGTGGATCAGAGAAATGACACTATTACCCTCGCCTTTCCTTTCGAATTGCTACTTTACGTGCTCCTGTGTTAATTCGTTGTTTACAACTTAAGCACGCACATAGATAGTATTATGAACACGACTAATACGAATCATTAAACTATAATAATGTCGGTCAAAAATTAAACAACCTGTCAACCGTTTTTAAAAACTTGTTTCTTTTTTTTTAACATCTCTTTACTTCCATTTAAATTAACGTTTTAGATTAATTTTTTTCAACATGTGTCCTTTATGAAAATATATTAAAGTTCTGCTGCCAAAGGAAAAAAAAAGGAAGAAACAAATATTATCAAAATTAGATATAATGACTGTAATAAGATCAAAATCTTAATGGTGGATGGAGGCGATTTCTTGGTGATTTGTCCAAATTCGAAAATGTATGGGTCATTTCTGGGTGGTTGTTTGAATGGGGATGCCCAAATCACAAATCTTTAATCAAGTTGATAACTTTGAATGCAGATTAAGCAAGTCCTTATTTGTAATTAATAATTAGAGGAAAAAATATATAAAGCTTTTATATTGTACATTTTGGGTCGTATTTAGTTAATAAATCTACAGACTACTTTACTTAGGCTTTGAATGGTTGCATAGTATGCTGCAGATCGGACTAAAATTGGACTAGTCTGCACTTAATTTATCATTCACCATTGCGTACCAGTATGCAACAATGCATACTAAAAATCTCCATATTAGTACGCATTTCAACATACAACTCTATACTATTGTAAATTCACTGTTGGTCTGCATTTTTCATTCCACTCCTCAAAAGCTCCATACCATTATAAACTCCATACTAATTTGCTCCATACTAAAGTCTAATATATTGCATACCAAAATATTGGTATGCATAGTCTGATCTACACCATAGTGTACAACCAAGCCTTACTAGTAACATTTGGAAGAATCTAACGGCTGATAATAGCTCCGTTACGAACGCTGGGGTCCCCACAAAGACACGAGTAGAGAAGAAGTCGCACCGGCCAAAAGATCGCAATTGAAAACTTATTATGACACGTGTCCTATTTTCATTAGGAGACGCGGCTACGTTTCTTCTACTATTATCTCTTCTCCTCTCCCGTCTTCTTCTTCTTCTTCTTCTTCTTCTTCTTCTTCTTCTTCTTCTTCGTCTCCTCTTTTTTTTTTTTTTTTTTTTTTAATATTACGATCTCTATCTCTTATAAAAATCTCTCTCTCTATTAGTTTCGTCTGAATCCAAACAGCAACTTTACTTCCTGCGTTTTGGTTTCTCTTTCTAAATTATCCGATTAAAACTAGAGGTGTTCTTTGAGGCAGCTGCTTCTATGTTATATTGCAGAGGTTTGGATCCAATCCAATTTCTTCATGATCATCATCTTGTTGCTCCTTTTTTTTTTTTATCTTCAATTCCCACAGATTTGTTCATTTTTTTAATTAAAAAAAAAAACCAAAATTGATCTCTTTCGATCAGCTTCATCTGAATTCATGCTTTATTATATTGGTTCAAGCCTTAATTATTAGTCGATTAATTGTTGTTGTTCGTATTAAAAATTGATGGTCTAACATTAGCTTCTGAGACAGATCTGGTCTCTCTATAGGTTGTTTTCGTGTAATTTGATCCATAAGTTCTAGTTGAGTTGCTTGTTGAGGATTACGACATGTCGTGACATTTTCGGTAGAATTGACTGTTTCTGTTGAGTCCCTGCTTATTGCGGTGGTTAGCTTGTTACAAGTTTGAATGATAGTATTGTTTTATCCTAAGACTGATGCTGTGGCTTAAAAGATTTGATGTTATGCGTAACAGCGTAAGGCTTCTGTGTTTCTCCATTGCGCAAACCTTTTTTTAAAACTAATCAAGTAGTAATTTGTCAAAATGCAGAAAATGGGAGAGTCTAAGGGGTGTGGGAATGTTGGACGAATGATTCCAAAGGATAATTCTGCAAACTCTTATAACGTCTCCCTTCTTTTGTCTCCTGTTGTCTCTGTTTGGGATTGTATCGTCCGCACCATGAGGTATTCCTATATACCGGAGTGGGTGTAGTTCTTTCTTGAGACCCCTCTACGACAATCGAGAGAGTTTAGGTGCAGTTATTTTAGTTAGAATTATTCTTATATATATAGCAAGCAATAATGGATCATCATACGGTGTGCCAGCAAGTTCAGCCTGTCGTTAGGAAAGCTAAGAAGAAACATGGTAAAGATGAATTTGATCGTATCAAACAAGCCGAGAAGAAGAAGAGACGTTTGGAGAAAGCTCTTGCTACTTCTGCAGCCATCCGGGCTGAGCTTGAAAAGAAGAAGCAGAAGAGATTGGAAGAACAACAAAGGTTAGATGAAGAAGGGGCTGCCATTGCTGAGGCTGTTGCTCTTCACGTCCTCCTGGGCGAAGAAGACTCTGATGATTCATCTCCGGTCAACATTGGCCGCCAAGGAAAGGGTTTCAAGATGGATCTGTTTAGAGATGATAGAAGCAACCTTCTTCCTCGCCAAAGTTGCGCTAGCTACGCGGTTCAAGGGATTGGGTTTATGTCAAGTGGTTATGGCTATGGCCTTGGAGACAGTCATTGGTCGCCATTCACCAGGGATTCTTGGGATAACAACATGGGCATATCAGCTGATTTGATTGCTGCTCAGGCTGTCTCATCGCTGCAGATATCTGAAAACGCTGATGGGAACGCCTTTGTGTTTAATGGGATGTTCCGGGGATGAAGATCCCATTATTTCAGATTTGATTTCTACAGTTACCCTTTCTTATGGTATAAGTTATGAATTGTTGTTTAATTCAGAAGCTCTTTGTGTTGTCGCTTCGGTGTGAATGCTCTGCTGTTGTTAGATACTCTGTTTGCTTTCCATGTAAACTTTATACTTACGTTTTGAAAATCTCTTCATTTCTGAATTGCAGCCATCCTTTATCAGAATTTTTTAACAAACAACGTCACTATACTCTTATGCATATGCTCAAACTTTCTTGGTACTTGCTGGTAACAACATGTTGAAATTTACCTTCCTAATAAAATCACAAGTTCTGCTGAATAAAGAGAGAAATGGTTTCCAGTGGCGGTACAAAGTAATGGATACAGTGATTAACATTTGGATAGGTGGAGGATATACAGTTAACCGAATGCATTGTGGTACTGTGGTGGTGGATCAGTACAGTTGCTACTGAAATAGTAGAACATCAGAGTCCCTGCTTTGTTTTTTCTGATTCGTGATTATGTGGTTCGCATCTTCCTCTTTGTTCCCTATCTCTGTACTGGTGGAGGGTTTGGCAGTGTTAAGTATCCCTTTCAACCAACTACCTTGCAGTCTAAAGTTCCCGTTGTCTGAATTGTTGAGAGTTCCCGATCGTTGTGGAGATCCATTGGAGCCATTTGAACCATTGGTTATGTTCGATGTAACATTTGAAAGGAAGCGATAAGCCACTTTACTAGCTGACACAAGTTCTGTTTTGGCTTGCTTTACCTGCAAAAAATCCAAGTTCACAAGGATTTAATCCATAAGCATTCAGGTGTAAGAAAGAAGCAGCACGGGCAAACCAAAAAGAGAGAGAAACCCACCCGCATAGCTGTGTTTCCTGCCACTTCCAAGGCTGTGTCACCAGCATTGGCAAAACGATTCACCCAACCTGTTCAGAGACAGAACCCAAGCTGTCACATAAGTCATGACGGCCAACATAAACACACACCCTGATTACCGAAAAATGGCTTTACCTGGGATCTTTGGCACACCAAGCTTGTCACAGAGTAAATCGCAGAAGTGATTGCAATTTTTTGACAGCAAATCATAAGTGTGTCCTGGCCATTCCCTGCTGAGTTCACGCAACATCTGATTTACCATGAAGGGTGTGCAATCTGTCCTTCCAAGAACAATTTTCTCACGATACGTATACATTGGATTCTTGCCACTAGGACAGCTGAATACACCAGTTCCTTGTTCACAATACCCGTAAGACCATTCATCATTACCATATACCTGCCCAAATTCAGCATATCAACAGTCAATCAAAAAAGGCACAAGAAAATAACAAAGCCATGACAAAAAAAAAAAGTCAAATAAAATGTTATATGCTCACACAGGCCTATACGACACAGAATCACTAATAGTAAACCTAAAGTCAATCTTTGATACATCACTGGATTATACAGTTAACTTTGGCTTTCTTCACAGTTCAGAGGGCTAGTTTCTAAGTTTGTCATGACTCAATTGTGAAAGTGGTCTTTGCCTAGATCAAAGATCAATGAAGTAAAAGTAAGCTATCGTTGATCATATAACAAGTCTCCAGAGAGCCATTCATGAGTTTACCCATTCTCCCACAAAATTACTAGGAGACCCTGGGTGAAGAAGCAAAGGGAACTTAAGTTCAAGATCTTACACATAAGAACCACAAAACCATCAAACTAGAGCCACAGAGATCAAATCAAAAGTATCACGCCGTCGAATTCTTCATCATTTACACATACATAACGCATAAACACAAACCAACAAATCCACTAGTATAACGCAAAACCAAGCATAAACATCATCGATACATGTGCGGATGTAAAATTGAGAGACTAAAGACGAAGATCAGAAGCAGTAGAGTAGTAGTACCTGAATAGCGCTGTGGAATATACCGCCTAGACCGATCCCATCCTTAAAGAACCTATTGATCTGAACAATGGTGTTGTTAGTCTTCTCCGATCCACTGTTGGTCACATCGTATATGTGCAGAACAACCTCCGCCATTGATCCCCTCTCTCTCGCTTTACAAGTAAACAAGAACCCTAACTCCTACCAAATCGAGGTCGCTGATTCTTGCAATAGCTTTTGGTGAAAAAGAAAATACCAAAAAAGAACTCGTACCAAATCCACTCTCCTTTAACAAATCCAAATACTAAAGTATCTCTACGAAATGACGATACACATAACGATTTCTTTTTTTTTCCAGATATTGCTCGATCTTCTCTCTCGATTTTTTTTTTTTTTTTTTCAGTTTCAGACGTGGGAAATTGAAGAAACTGATGCGGCGGTGGTGGTGGGGATCCCGTGCAATGACTCTTATGCCCTCGCTTTTTCCTATGGTTCAGGCATGCGACGTCGGTTTTGCATACTCAACCGGCACTTTCTCTTTCAATTCAATTGAACCGGTTTAGGTTTACCAGACAAGGATACTACTATATTCCCCCATAATCAAATTGGTTTTTTGATTTGAGTTGAGAGGTTCACAAAACTTTAACATAAATATCAGATTGATCCAGATAAAATTTATTGGCAGTCTTATAAATAGGATAAACAAAAACGCTTTCAACATTTTGGTACATATGAGATGATGCAACCATTCATAAGAAATCTTTAGAATTTAAAATTTGGCATACATCAAAAAGGTTGGATAACCAAATAATTAAAAGCATAAGATATGCTACATTCCAAATTTTCAACAATATGGGAAATGTCATAAGCCTTCAAATGTGTTCTTCTATGGAAAACAAATGATGTCCACATTAAAAAAATAAAAATAGAGAAATTAAGGGAAATGATCATACTTTGTGCAACTATCCATATATCATCATGTCTTTAAAGTATAAATCAATATATATATATATATAATATTGATATATCATATGATGTAAATGTCCTTGTATTGGTTTTGTATAAAATATATAGAAACTATCCTGATTTTTTTTTTGTCAAACTATGCTGATTCTTTTCTAGTTCACTTTTTTTTTACATTTTGAACTTATTTCTTTTATAGGTCACCCTATTAAATATAGATTTTCTTTTTGAAAAGTTACAAAATAATATATTAAACACATATGATAATATGTTCAACTGGCCTATATATTAAACATGACCTATTATTATTATCATGAGCAACATAATAACATGTTTTTACTCAAACTAATATATCCATTTTCGAGTAAATTTTGTTTGTTTTTGAAATATCAAATTATAATATATCCAAAATATATTTATTTATTTGGCTAAAACTGTAAGATTGAATACATCCAAAGTATTAGACTCTCTGTACATTAAACTTAAAGAATTAACGGCTGAGATGTTTTGTTCAAAATAAAATGGAATGACTGAAATTATAACATGAACCAGGTTAATTTACTGATTTAACTGACCCGCGTGTTTATCCGATTTCAGAACCATTATAATTACGTTTTTATCCTTACCGCAAATGAATTATTTTACCTTATTTCCAATGATATGCGATTGTAATTCTTTACAAAACTAATGTTAGTTTTATAAACGTTTAATAGTAGGGGTGTTGGCATTGAGAGATAGAGACTCCAAAACAAAAATTACATGGAACATAACATATGGCTAATATGTTTATCGTATAAATTTTACAATATTTTAGTTAAATATTTCACTAAATTGTAATACAAATATACAAATAATCTTTCACATATGAAAAGAGTATTTCCAACAATGATACATCAACATACATATTTTAATATTATTAAGAATGTGATGGTATTAAATCATCATGATTTTTCATTACTTCATTTTTTACTTTGTACTATTTTCCCGCGATTAATATGAACCGTTGGATGACGCCTAATAAAAAGATATCTGAACCGTTGGATTTCTACAAAACTGTATTAATAAGAAGACGACTTCTTCATTTTTCATCTCTCGCGTTGTCACCACACACGCCATGGAAGCTGCTCTTGCTCCATGCGCTGTTCCATCGTCTCGAATCCTCAGAACCAAACCTCGATTCAGATGTTCCTTCTCCAATCCAAGACTACCCACTTTTCCTAATTCCCTCATCATCGGCGGCAAACCAAGTCGGTTTACAACCTCAGTATCATCACCAACGTCGTCATCAACCGCTACACCAACGAATTCGCCGCCGGAGTCTGACACCGGGTCGGATAAGTTCGACTGGTACGCTAATTGGTACCCGGTGATGCCAATTTGCGATCTTGACAAGAAGGTTCCTCACGGGAAGAAAGTTATGGGGATTGATTTGGTGGTTTGGTGGGATAGGAATGAGAAGCTATGGAAAGTGATGGATGATGCTTGTCCTCATCGTCTTGCTCCTTTGTCTGATGGAAGGATTGATAAATCCGGGAGGTTGCAGTGTGTTTACCATGGATGGTGTTTTAATGGATCCGGTGACTGTAAACTCATTCCTCAAGCTCCTCTTGATGGACCTCCGGTATACACATTACCTCTTATCTCATTTTCCTTGATTTGGTTAGGATTGGTTTAGCTAATGAGATGGGTTTATAATGGAACATATAAAGTCAAAAGTCTTTTTGGTTTGGATCAATGATGAGATTGTTTTGGTAATGCAAAAATCAGGTCCACACTTTCAAGCAAGCTTGTGTAGCTGTTTATCCAAGTATTGTGCAGCATGACATCATTTGGTTTTGGCCTAACAGTGATCCAAAGTTTAAAAACATTGCTGAAACCAATACGCCTCCTTACATTCCAGAGTTAGAAGACCCATCATTCACTAAGTTGATGGGTAATCGTGATATTCCTTATGGGTAAATACGTGTTTGCTTCTTCATTCTCTGTCTCGGCTACTATTATTGACTTTTTACATCATTTCAACTACAAGAAACTTTATGTAATCTTTCAGGTACGATGTGTTGGTGGAAAACCTCATGGATCCGGCTCATGTTCCCTATGCACATTATGGACTGATGCGGCTTCCAACCCCAAAAGGCAAATAATTAAGTTGCATTTTCAAACAGTTCTATATCTGATATGTTTTAGATCAATGTACCAACTTTTCAGACTATTTTGCAGAGAAGATTGACAGAGAAGGGGGAAGACCACTCGAAATTAACGTTAAGAAACAAGACAGCAAAGGGTTCTTTTCAAAACAAGAATGGGGTTATTCTAACTTTATTGCACCATGTGTGTATCGCTCTTCCTCAGACCCTCTACCAGAGCAGGAAAATGAGTATCCTGCACCAGCTGCATCTGATAAGGTCATAGATCTTACGGCAAATGATATTTTTATCTGGCTTTTCTTGTTTAGAATCACATGTTTTATTTACCAAACTGTATGGTTCCGTATCCAGGCAGCATCGTCAAAGCGCAGGTTGTCTTTGATCTTTATATGTATTCCGGTCAGCCCAGGTCGCAGTAGGCTGATATGGACGTTCCCCAGGAATTTTGGTGTATTTATTGATAAGATTATACCTAGATGGGTGTTCCACATTGGTCAAAACACAATTCTAGACTCAGATTTGCACCTCCTTCATGTTGAGGTAATTCCAAGTCCATCTTATACACACACTGTTTTGAGTAGAGTGATCAATGAACTGTGCTGATTTGTATGTTGTAACGTATGTGTGCAGGAGCGGAAGATACTGGAGAGGGGCCCTAAAAACTGGCAAAAAGTTTGCTTTATCCCAACGAAATCAGACGCCAATGTGGTTACATTCAGGAGATGGTTTAACAAGTATAGCAATGCTCACGTCGATTGGAGAGGAAAGTATGATCCATCTCTTCTTCCTCCTACGCCTCCTAGAGAACAGCTCTTCGACAGGTTACTTTATCTCCCTTGTGAGTTTTGATGACTAACTAGTTCTAAACATCCTAACAATAAAAGTTGTGTGTTTCTTCTCCCTACATGAATTTTTCAGGTATTGGTCGCATGTTCAGAACTGCAGCAGCTGCAAGAAAGCTCACAAATATCTCAATGCTCTAGAGGTGATCTTACAAATCGCGTCTGTTGCTATGATCGGAGTTATGGCCGTGATGAAGCAAACCGCATTGTCAAATGTGGCAAGAATTGCGGTGCTTGTGGCGGCTGTCTTAAGTTTTGCGACTTCGAAGTGGCTATCACACTTCATTTACAAGACATTCCATTACCATGACTACAACCATGCTCTTGTTTGAAATGTATATTTGTGTACGTTTGTTTACACTCAATGAATATATTCAGTCAACATAGTGTATATAATACTCGGACAGAAACTAAATTGTGAATCTGTCCTTTTACTACAATTCTAGAGAAGAGAAGTATACAATTGCTGAAGTCATACACCCGAAAAACTATCGGTTTAGATTGATCTGCTCGGTAAATATTTGTTTGACGCATTCTACCAGTTTCTGGTATCAACTCTACGTATTTGTTTCACTCTTAAATCCAAAAACCTATGACATATTAGATCATCTTGTATGTAATTTATGTTCTAAATTTATTTTGATTTTAGGCGTCTACATTAAAAAGAATGGACAACCTGATTCTTGCAATTACATCACAAAAGACGAATGTGTCAGTAGATCAGTTAAAGTGGACCAGTATTTCCACTGTCTCAACTTTTAGCCCTATCCTTCTGCACTTTGGTGATTGTGTTCGTTTCATGATCTGTGTACAGTTTTGGACATGGAACTCCAGTTTTATGTATGCGTCATGGTCCCAATAAAACCATCGTATACGTCGTCACAAACAACACGTGATCATTTATTTTGGAAGATAAGGCCGTAGCATCCAAGCTTTGGCCGAAAAAAACAAAAAAAATGCAGAAAGATTTCATTTTGTTTCTTCTACAAAAACTACTTTCCAAGAAAGGAAAAGAAAGAGAGCAGTGAACAAACACAGCAACAAAATCTAGAAGTCCTCTTGAGGAAAACTCTAAGCCCTAACCCAGAAGAAAACCACCATAATCACCAGGCATCTTCTACATCCCTAAAACTCTGGTTTTGACCCAAACACCAAAAGATGAAAAAGAGAATCTACCAAAACCCAAAAACTGTTAAATCTTATTGTGTTATGAAGCTCCATTGTTGTCATTGTTGATGGAAACAACAGAATGTTGTTGTTTTTGTTGTTCTGCGTTTAATCTGAACCGTCGGATGTTATCACCGTCATCTTCCATTGCCTCCAAACGCCGAGGCGGATGAGGAGGCCGGTGCACCATCTCATACCTGTTCCCAATCTTCTCCTCCTCCGCTCCCTCATCATATTTACACCCACCTCCTCGACTTGCCCCACCATCAACAAACCTCCTATTGTTATTATTATGGCGCATAAATGGTCTGAAGTGATTGTTTTCCGAATTCACCCTTCTAATATTGTCAAATCTTTGCTCTGGTCTAAAACTCCTTCCTGGCGGGGATTTTCTTCCCCTCAAGTTGTTGTGATGATTCTCCCCACCACCATCATTGTTTCTGCCATCGAAAAACCTTGAGTTTCGCTGGTTTCTTGGCGGCGACATGAATCCCATCTCTTGATCCACCGGAAACCGTTTCTGAAACGGCATCCTCACTCTCTCCATCCTGTTTTCATCGCCCCTGAACCCAGGAGGAGATCTGTTCCGCCCGTTCCATGAGCCTGGGGAACGGCTTCTAGACCTGGACCGTGATTGGGGATCATGCATTCTCCTGAAGACAGGAGGTGAGTTGCTTCTGTCTCTCCTATTGTTCATCCGGTTGTTGTGCATGCGACTTGGATAGTCATTAGCATCACCCGGAGGGAAGGGACGATCTACGCCTCTGAAATCCCGATTCCCGCCACCATCTGGGAACCTTCTGAACCGACCCCGGTATCCTCCATTTGAGAACTGCCGACGTACATAGCCATGTGGGCCTGGACCTGGACCTGGCTGATCAAAGCCATTCATCATAACTCGGTCATCCTCAGCAGTTTTATGACGCGGACGTCCAAAACCGTATGGACCACCTTTGTAATTAGGTGGGGAAAAGCGACGCTTGGTATTCCAGCCGCCATATTGTCCTCTCACAGGACTTCTGCTTCGCATAGGCATCCCTGATCTGTCTCTCCCGAATTTATTTGGACCAACGTCCCTCTCATTTGACTCTTCGTAATTATAAGGCCTGAAACAGGGAAACCACTTTAATTAGCAAAAGAACCAATACTCAGTTACCATTAAAGAATGAAATGAGAAAATAGGTTCAGCAGAAGTAACTTGCCTTCTCCTTTGGATACTTTCATGTGAGGGTAACTCTTTGTATTGTTTTGACCCGAAGCTCCTTGACGGAGAAGATCCTTTGGAATGAGAATCATTCATGCAAACCACTACATGCTTCTCTACATCACTACCTTTATCACGCACATTGCCAGAATCACACTTGACAGCTACACACTTTGTCTCTGGCAAGATTCCCTTCTCAACGTCCTCTAGCTTATTCTCATTAATTTCAGCCAAAGAGTAGAATCGCTCATTCTCTGGCTCAGAGCCATAATCCACTTGCTCAACATCTCCACTATCACCCTCGTTTTCTTCCCAAGGGTAAGGTTCCCTCAACTCTCCATCCTCAAACTGGGAATCATAACCAGATTGGCATTCCTTCCCACTTCGAGTAGAGGCTTCAGCCTTTGCCCCAGACGGTGATGGAGAATTCATGTGCACATCTGATGCAATCAGGCCTGCCGCGTAGTCCTTACCACCATCAACATGTCCATTCTCTGTAACAGATTCAGTGACTTCTCCATCAGAATATCTTCGGGTTACTTTATCAACTACATCACAAGGTTGACCCCACGCATCTGTTGGAAGATTTAAATCCCAGTGTAATCTATCATCTGTAAGGCATTCAGTGCTCTTACCCTTTCCAGTGCGCTCATCATCAGATAAATTCTCTGACACAGTGGCAGTTTCACTCTGAGGTGCTAAATTTCCCATATCATCTGCTTCCATAGTTTCTTTTGGCCTTTCTGTTGAGGATTCATTTGAAATAGCAATGCTGATGTTCTGAGCCTCTATCGTACCACTAGATGCTACTATACTATGATGCTCTTCACTCTGATCAGCAGTCGAAGCATTACCCAAAGTATCAATCAGAACTTTTTGAGGCACTATGATTTCGCTCTTGCCTTCCCCAACTTTGTCACTGGATTCAATCGTAGTATCTTTCCCAGAGGCATCAACAGTGCCAGATGATGAATCATTACCTTCCACATGAGCAGATAAGGTCAAACCATCTTGCTGCTGAACAGGTTCAACAGGCTGACCGTCTACTAGGGATGCAATATCACTACTCATACCACTACCGCAAGCAACTTCTGCAAGTATCTTAATACCAGAGAAGTCATGACTGGTGCAATCGGGCTTATCATCGGAGATTTCTTCTGTTTTCCGTCCCATAAGATTAGGGTTCAACCTAGAAACAGGCAGAGCATGGTTGATCTCTGCACGATGCTGGGAGCCTTGGCCACGAGCAGAGGACTTTTTCAAAGATGATGGAGGGGGAACCATAAACCTCCGTTTCTTAATTGGAACATGCTCTACTCTTTCAGCGAAATGCTGGCCTAGAACAGAAACGCCAAGCTGCCATTATCGAAAGAAACAAGCATTAGGAAAAAAAAAGAAACCAAAAACATCGCATACGAATCAGGGAAGATAAGAGTACAAAATGGGAGAAGAAACTGAGGGATAACCTTTTCCGATTCTGAATCCCCTTCTGGTGCTGTACGAGCGGAACTTTTGTTATCTGCCTCAATATCTGGGGCTGCAGCTCGTGCAACTTGTTTCTTAGTACGCCTAGTCGAACTCCTACTACCTTTGGCCACAACTTTCCAAGGAAGACCAGTATCAATGGTAGCCTTAACCTCAACACTGCCAATGCTCGTCATACTTTTAGTGCAGTCCCATCCACGTAGGTTCATAAATCTTTTAGTGCGGTGTAATCGTCACCTGAAAGTAACAATTTCCGTAAGCAAGCCATAAAAACAACAAGCCATGAAATCTTCAACTAAGATCGAAAACAGCAGAGAAAAAAACAAAGGGGAGGATCCACGAATCTCCATCAGCCAAGACATCTTTCGTTGTCCCACACGAAGAAGAAGAAGATCGGAAAAAAAAAATCAGGTCTTTTTAGGGACACTCTTAAAATCTACAAAAGGTGGAAAAGATCTCAGATTTGAGAGTCCACTCGCTCAGAACCAATACAAGAGTTTTCCCAACTAATGATCGATTGATTGAGCCATAAAACTTAGCGATCCGGAGTCCCTCTTGAGTAATCCTCCCAGCAGTAATCATCAGTAAAAAAAAAAAAGGAAGCAAAGATCTCTCGCCGTAGCCGACATTTAACAAAGATCTCTCTCCTCATCGTGGAAGACATAAATCAAAAAAAGAGCAAGGAGCTAGGGTTTTCATATACCTGTCGACCAAAAAATAACTTTTAATAATCAAATCACTCAAACCACCAAAACCGCCATCGAAGATATCAGATCAGATCAGATCAGATCAAAAAAAACTCCTTCCAACAGACACAACAAATCTTATCGTTTATCAAACGACCCGCCTTCACAACTTCTTCGTTCCTCGGATTTATATGATAAAAGTTTAAACAAACAAGTGCCCCTCAAAAGTCTCGAATCAAAAACTCCACAGGAAGAAAGATCGCGAATCAAAAGAGAACTGGTGAGAATCCGGAGATTGAATACAAAAGCAGTGAAGAAACTCCTCTTAGAGATATAATATAGAGAGAGGCGGCTAAGCTAGGTCTCCCTTCTTTTCTTTTCTTCTTCGTCTTCTTCTTCCTCTTCTTCTTCTTCTTCACACGATTTTTTATAATAATAAATGTTTATTTTTCTCTTCTCAATGGGATGGGATGGGATGGGATGGGATGAACAGCGCAGAGCCCTCTCGTGCCCTATCACCACGTATTTATCATCTTCAATAAACCGACAATACCCTCCATTGTATTGTTTAATTACGGGTTTTTGCCATCTCAATTTGGGCCTCTTTTTTTTTTTTTTTTCTTTTTGGGCGATCAAACCTTTTCTTTTCTAGGGTAAACTTATCATATTTGCAAATATGGAAATAAATATTATTAGGTCAAAAAAAAAAAGAGGAAATCAAAACAAAAAAATTCTGGAATACTCGATTTTGGCTGCTGCTGGTATAGAAAAGTCAATTGGAGAGACATGGCTTTCGTGGAAATATAGAGAGAGAGTGGCTTCTCTATCTCTCATGTGTAGAAGAGTGGACAATTCCTTCTTTCTTTTCGGGAGTCTCGATCTTCTTCTTTGTACTTTCTCTAGCTGTTTCCTCTTCTTTTTATCCCACCTTTGTTTTTTTGGCCCTTATGCTTACGTACGTATGCCAATATAGCCTCCAAACCATTAATTTAACACGACTTTGGGAAAACAAAAAAATTAAACTGGTTAGACAATTATAAAATAATAGTGGATAAATATAACTATATATATATATATATATATAACTAAAAACAAAACAAAAAGAATAGCCGATCATTTAATTTTAAAATGCGTAATAGAGTAGGTTTTAGATCAATTAAATAAGTTTTTTTCTCATATGACCTGTAAAATCTTTTAATGTGCATGTTTCAAATTTATGTAAACAAAGATAACTACTATGATTTGATACCATCAAATTATCAAGAAACAGTAGGGTAAAAGGGAAATTGACTTGGATATGAGAAGATAGAGATTGTGATCCACTAGTAGAGTCAATACATAAAATATACACTCTCTGGATGATCTTTTTTTTGGCTCTTAAATGGGGTATAAATTCTTAATCACATCACCAAGGAAAGAGACCTATACTAAAGCTCCCAACGCAAGCATTCTATTATAACCCATTATTCTAATTACAAACTTAAGACGCTATGTTAACTTTTTGATTCCATCTTGTATATTTTATAGTTCCATAATAATTAACGGAAAAAAATAGCTAGCTATATGAAGTATACGAGAAAACATGGTCAAACATATGAAGTATACTATTGTATCTTCAGCTACACGAAGTATATGTATTACATGGCCACATGCATGAACTATACGACGTTATGTGGTCAACACCATAAACATACAATCCGGTACACCGGTTGACTGACTCCAGCGAAGACCGATGTTGACTCCGGCGTTGACCAAAAAAAATGTATCAAATTTTTTTTTCTGTTAAAATTCAAAAATAATAAATATTATATATAAACATTTTTGTTTTTTCATGATTAAGAAACATATTCAATTCAAGATATCTATATATATATAAAAATCTTTGATAATCAGATTATTTAAATACTACAAAATCAATCAAATCAAATTCAACTACTTTTATTAGAAAAACAATAGTAGATAAAATCAAAGAAAATCAATAAAATCAAATTCAACTACTTGCATGGTAAATGTTGTATAAAATTTTAGATACTTTTACTATATAATTTTAGATACTTTTACTATATAATTTTAGATACTTTAATGTTATAAAATAATTTTAGCAAAACAATATATTTGATTTGAGGGTATGTTTGCAAAAGGGTATAGAATAAGAGTATTTTTGCAAATTCCTTTATATTACATCTTGAAAATAATTATCAATGATTTTTTTTTAACTATTAGTTTAGCTTTAAAAATAAAAATTAACTAATTATAAGAATGAGTACATTAGAGATATAGAAAAATATTAGGATATTGAATTGAATATGTTTTTAATTATGAATAACCATTAATGATTTAATATAATTGCTTTTAAAGAAACAAAATTTAGAATACAAAAAACAATGTATTCTAAAAAAATGTATTCTAATTTTTTTGTTTTTAAAAAAAATTATATTAAATCATTAATGGTTTTTCATAATTAAAAATATATTCAATTCAATATCCTAATATTATTTTTTCTAATGAAAGTAGTTGAATTTGATTTTATTGATTTTGTAGTATTTAAATAATCTGATTATCAAAATATATATATATATATATATCTTGAAAATAATTTTAATGATTTTTATTTAATCATTTATTTAGCTTCAAAAATAAAACTAACTAATTATAAGAATGAATACATTAAAGATAAATTGAATTGAATATGTTTCTTAATCATGAAAAACCAAAAATGTTTATATATAATATTTCTTATTTTGATTTTTAATAGAAAAAAAATGTTGATACATTTTTTTTGGTCAACGCCGGAGTCAACATCGGTTTTCGCCGGAATCAGTCAACCGGTGTACCGGATTGTATGCCTATGGTGTTGATCATATAACGTTATATAGTTCATACATGTGACCATGTAATACATATACTTCGTGTAGTTGAAGATACAATAGTATACTTGGTATGTATGACCATATTTTTTTGTATACTTCATGTAGCTAGCCATCTTTTTTCCATAATTAACCTGTCCCTAAAAACCATGAAGGTCTAAAGTTTAAGTACGGAACATTCTTATCGGAGAATACCTTAAAAGAAACCATAAGTTATCCACATTAATTAAAATTCGAGAATGAACCTTCTTTTCTTCCTAGATCAAAACCCGAAATCTCGGGTAATGCAAGGACGGCCAAATGTATACCACTAGCTTTATATTCAAGTTTCTTTCCTCCTCAATAGTGGCAAGCGCTAGTTCAGGAGTCAAGGACTCTCTATATATCCCTCAATAGTGTGGAGCTTCTTCTCCTAATCTTAGCCCATTTTGAACATCTCGGCCCATGTATGTAACATTTTGGGCATTCATACTTTCAAGAAGATCCTGAAGAAGTAGCTATACAAGCCCAATAAGCTAAAATTGTTTCTTCTGTGGTTGTTTTACATTATGTGATAGTGATTCGGTTGTGGGCGCAACAACACAACTGGCTAGAATAAAACCTCGTCGTTATTTTCTCATTCCACCACATAGTATTGTTTTAATATTTGAAGGTGACATGACATCTAGCGACTTTCGATTTCATTGATTTGATGTGAGACCCAAAAAAAAATCTGATGAGACCAATCTATTTGTTCTAGCCAGCGGCATGAAAACTATGATATTAATTGCTTGGGTTCGAAATTTATTTGGTTACCCAAAAATATTCATGATCATATAATGTTTTGTTTTCGTCAACATACGGTATCATCACAAGTGTACCCTATGACATAAAAGTCCATATGGCACGGTCGTTTCTGGTAAAGTGACTGGGATCAGTTCATGACATGCCGAAGATCTTTCTCTTTAATTCTTTGACGCACAAATAAAAAGAAAAAGTCAACGGAAAATGTCATCATCATCTGTTTGGGTTGATGACAAATGTTTTAAATTCTGAAGCAGAGGAAATAAATATAAAACGACGGAAGACAAAACCAAACAAATAAAGCAGCTGGACAGTGGACCATTTTAGTTTTTTTTTTTTTTTTTAGCTTGTTTCCGTCTAAACGCAATCATACATACAGATCTCCTCTCCGATTCTTCTACCTACATATACAATATTCATTTTTACATACGTACGTAACCTTTACCTAACTCACTTCTTTTATTTTGGCTTCTAGAAGCCTTGTTAATTCAGTAAACGGAAGTAAATCACCTATTTTTTGGAAACGACAACTTCCCCTTTTGGTACCTAAATTCCATTTTTATCCGACCTTAGTTGGATTAAGCAATTTTCCTAACTTACGTATATATTTATTCTTTTTATTAATTTATTGGCTTCCATCTAAATTGGGTGTGTTTCTTCTTTCTTGACCACTTTAGTAGACACAATCCGTATCATCACTACGATCATATGTATAGTCTTTCTTGACTGCAGTGCCTTATCTTTTGCTGTTGATATGAGAAAGTTTGCATCTTATCTTTTCCGGAATCATTTTTTTTTTAATTCTCCAGTAGTGTTCGGTAGTTGTGTACCTCATTTATACTCCTTTATAAATAAATCAAATATATTAGTTATAGTTTAAGGGTTAAGATTGTCAAAAATGAGAGTTAAATTAGCCAACAACATATAATATCAGTTTATAACCAAGTGGCAAAAGTAAGTAGTTTGACCAAAATACTATTGTATCCACTAATGATTATGTTATTTTATAAAAAAATACATTATACAAGTTGTATGCACCTTTTATATTGCACATGTAACCTGGTACAGTGAAAACATGCATGTGAGTTATATAAAAAAAAGAGTATGGGATCCCACAATGACAAAAGTAATAACAATTCTCATGTGATTTTGTCTCTTCCAAACACTTCCGTATCTTTTGATGGAAAAGGGAAAGCATTTAAGAGAGGCACGACGCCATCATGTCCGTTAAGAGTTTCTCTCTTTTAAGTTCATTTGGATGCTTGGAATCATCTTTATGATATGTTAGACATGTCAACGTGGTGCCCCATGAACCACCGGTTAGCTTCACCTACCCTTCCACTCTACTCCTCCGACAAAACGAAAAAAAGTTACCTCAAACAAAATGGACATACATAACCAATAAATGACAATTAAATTTCATTAAAATTCTAGAATAAAAAGTGCGTTACGTTACTAAATAATTAATCTACATGACATAAACAAAACCAATACATTAGATTTCATTCAGTTTTATAAAAACTGAGGCATACACTTGTGATCTAATTGCATGGTGGACAATCATCGTCTATAATATTTAAGGATTTTTTGAATTGATAATAGCATCCACGAGGATATTATAGATGTTATTACCTTCCACGAGATAATGTTTTTTTTCTTTTAAAAGAGAAATTTAAAAGTGCATGATTCATGATTCAACAGTTTGTTATATAAACCAACAAATAAGTCGGCAACTAACCTTGACTCAGAGACAGAGAGAGAAGTGAGTAGTAGCGTGTGGAGGAGATGGATCCAACGACGCCGTTGCTTACGGATAGTGGCCAACCAGAGGAGGATTACGCTCCGGCGAGAAGCTGGACCGATGTGAAGCGAGTTCTGTATACGGAGTCGGCTAAGATGTGGCTCATAGCTGCTCCCGTTGGGTTCAACATCATCTGCCAGTACGGCGTTAGCTCCGTTACTAATATCTTTGTTGGCCACATCGGTGAGGTTGAGCTCTCCGCTGTCTCTATCTCTCTCTCCGTCATCGGCTCCTTCTCCTTCGGTTTCTTGGTAACCCTTTTCCTCCCTCAGTACTAATTAATACGTGTTTGGTTTCGTGTTGGAACATAAGTGAAAACTAAATCTATGGCATATGTAGTAGTTATACATGCAATTGTGAAATGAGCTTAAGATTTTTCAGATGAACTAAGTTTAGTTTTGGTTTTGCAACACTTGCAGCTTGGTATGGGAAGTGCACTAGAAACACTCTGTGGCCAAGCATATGGAGCTGGTCAAGTCAATATGTTAGGAGTTTATATGCAGAGATCTTGGATTATCTTATTCGTTTCATGTATCTGCCTCCTTCCTCTTTACATATTCGCCACGCCTGCTCTGAGACTACTCGGTCAAGCCGAAGAGATTGCAGTTCCAGCTGGACAGTTCACCATTTTAACCATCCCACAACTCTTCTCACTAGCCTTCACTTTCCCAACCTCTAAGTTCCTTCAAGCGCAGAGCAAAGTTGTCGCTATCGCTTGGATTGGGTTTGTGGCTCTTGCCCTACACGTTGGTATGCTCTGGCTGTTTATTATCGTGTTTGGTTGGGGAACAAATGGTGCTGCTTTGGCGTTTAATGTTACAAACTGGGGAACAGCAATTGCCCAAATTGTTTATGTGATTGGTTGGTGTAATGAAGGCTGGACTGGTTTGTCTTGGTTGGCTTTTAAAGATATTTGGGCTTTCGTTAGACTCTCCATTGCATCCGCTGTTATGCTCTGTCTTGAAATCTGGTATATGATGAGTATCATCGTCCTTACTGGCCGCCTTGACAATGCTGTTATCGCTGTTGATTCCCTTTCTATATGGTGAGCTTCCCAGTACTAACATTTACCCCCAACTAAGCTTGCAAGTATCTGACTCTTTAACGTTTTCACTCTTTGGATTTTACATTTTCAGCATGAATGTCAACGGATTAGAGGCCATGTTGTTCATCGGAATAAACGCTGCTATAAGGTATCATCTCAATCTGAGAATCTTTGTTTTTTTTTTGTTCTTGTTGTTCAGCTGACAATTCAACTTCTCATGTGTCTACGTACTACTTGTGTACTATTAGTGTCCGCGTTTCCAATGAGCTTGGACTCGGCCGTCCACGAGCAGCTAAATACTCTGTCTGTGTCACCGTCATACAGTCTCTCCTCATTGGTCTTGTCTTTATGGTGGCTATCATCATAGCCAGAGACCATTTCGCCATCATCTTCACAAGCAGCAAAGTGATTCAACGCGCAGTGTCTAAGCTAGCTTATCTTCTTGGTATAACCATGGTTCTCAACAGCGTGCAGCCGGTTATTTCTGGTACAAACTCATGTCCATATCTAAACAAAAGTGGAGGTCTGATCATCAGATTTATAACAGTCCTGGTTTGTTCATCTTATTAGGTGTGGCTGTTGGAGGTGGTTGGCAAGGTTTAGTGGCTTATATCAACTTGGGTTGTTACTACATTTTCGGCCTTCCCTTCGGGTATCTTCTTGGTTACAAAGCAAACTTTGGAGTGATGGTAAGAGAATGGCATGTATTTATAAATCTACTGAAATGAGTTAAGCAGTTCATCGTAAAGCTTATACTATAATGTTTTTTAGGGACTTTGGTCTGGAATGATAGCCGGGACAGCGCTTCAAACATTGTTACTGTTGATCGTTCTGTATAAGACAAACTGGAATAAAGAGGTAAGAAACGGAAAAAACAAAACTATACACTTTTGTTCATGGTGGAGATCTGATTTGGTGCTTGAGATCGATTGAAATTCAATACGTACATAAATAAATAAACTGTGATGAACAGGTGGCGGAGACGATGGAACGTATGAAGAAATGGGGAGGGAGTGAGACGACATCGAAGGACGTAATTGCGTGATTGATGCTATTTTTTTTTGTTTTGTTAAGCTTACAAAAAAAAACTTTGTAACTCTGGGCATTTTGTTTAGTTGTTTTTCATTGGTTTGGCAACAATAGCTCTGTTTAGGCTGTAGGAAACTGTTCAATCAGTGATGTTCTGTTTCTTTCCCAACAAGAAAAGAAAAAAAAAGAGCAATTGAAGCATAAAAATTCTAGCGATCTTGAACTAATTAATAGCATTTCAAATGCTTGACAAGACAATTCAAGATTTCCATTTACTCATAGATTTGTATTTATAGTGTTAAACAGTTATGTATCAATAGTGGTAAATAATAACACATGGTCAGGATGGCCGAGTGGTCTAAGGCGCCAGACTCAAGTTCTGGTCTTCGTAAGAGGGCGTGGGTTCAAATCCCACTTCTGACATTTCTTTCTGCTTTTTTGTTCTTCAAACGAGCGCCATCCTTTAGATCCAATCCTTGATGCTTCTTCCCTCGTCTCTATATGTAGTCTTCATATCCTAAGATTCATCACTTTGTTTTGTATTGTAGCCTTAGTACGTAATTCTACTTACTGATATATTTTGTTTATTAAGCGAGAGTTACTTGTGCAAAGAACAGAGTCTGAATTATATTGTCTTTTCAGCAACTCTTATTACACTAGCTTTGAGCTATATAATCTAACTCTTCTTATTGGAGGATTCTCTGCGAAGAACTCAACTCCTTGTGTTGTTGATTAGTCTCAACGTAGCAACTTGCAAAAGTTATTATATATGGAGATGACCAATTCTTTGATCAGCTAAACACATTGGACAAATCATCATGACAAAGATTTCTCAAAATCAAACATATAACTTGAATAAAAAAAAGGTTTTTGTCATATATAAAAAAGCATAGTGTTACAAAACAATTGGAAAACGTTGTCCAGGGGATAATAAAAAGAGAAAGAGAGAGAGCGGAAACAATTTAACCTATATGAGCAAGAAACAATCGACCATCACCATCCATCCAAATAGCTAAATCCAAACTAATTATTAGATATATATACACACACATTAAAGAGAAATAAATGGACACCCTGAGGCATGGAGGTTGAGGTGGTAGCAATATCAGACGATAACTTGTCCTGTTAAATGATAATGTAAGAGACTAAAGATGACGACAGATCTTTTTCCAATTGCAAAGGGTTATATATGAAAAGAATGGAAAACTATATAACCTGCTGAGTATCAAATATATCAGAGCCACGAGTGGTCTGATACTGATCAGATCCCTCCTTCAAGTCAAGTTTTTCCATACGGGTAGAAAAAGCTTCCAGCGACTGCTGAGAGGCCAACCTACATAAGAGCAGCGACAATCATTACCATCGACAATAAAAGCTATCATCTATGCAAACACATTAGAGAGATGATAGAAAGAAAATGAATGTATACGTTGATGTCGACGGACTCATGGCAGTGGTAGTAGTCTTTTTCTTTCTAGGATAACAAATCAGAGTCAACTTGGGCTCCGGCTGTTATAAATCATATCAAGATGTTCTAGTTAATAAACAAATCAATCAATAATTAAAATTAAATTAAATAAAAACCCTATCGATGACAGAAATGACAGAAACTAAAAAGATTCTCAATTCCGATTCGCAAAAGGTATACTATACATATATATATGAAAAGAAAGAAGCCAATTACCCTGTTCAGCACAGACTGAAGCCAGTTCTGATCGCAAGAATCCATCCAGGCCTGATTCAAACCGAATCGCTTCATTCGGCGTAAGATGGAAGCAAAAGACCCCACGGACTTTCTCCTTCCCACAATCTTCCCACGGTGACGTACTCCGGCCATACTACCGTTCTTCTGCGGATATGCTCTGCCTCCTCTAAAAGAGCTCTCTTTTTTGGGTGGGGTGGTTTACAAGTAATTTGGGCCTAAATCAACGTTTATTATCTTCCTACATTCTTAAGCCATAGATACTCTTTACTCACCTAACACATTCGTACTATTTGCCAAGTGAGATTAGCTCTGGCCAGTCTCTACCACTTCTGACAATTTCACTGGATTAAATATGCATAAATCATAATAAATGCTGTGTGCTGATCACACGGTCCATGCGTCTCTGGCGCTCACA
Source organism: Camelina sativa (assembly GCF_030686135.1). NCBI lineage: Eukaryota > Viridiplantae > Streptophyta > Magnoliopsida > Brassicales > Brassicaceae > Camelina > Camelina sativa. The sequence continues at coordinate 6,694,103 of NC_141889.1, forward strand.
ACACCATCGTAAGTTTGTAACAGCAAGAGCACGCAAAGACCTTCTTATTGGTTGGATCAATAGCAGAGACAAGAGAGTCAAGCTGCTTGCTCGGTCTAACTTCCTATCAGTGACGTACATAAAGTACGCAGAGCAAGTGGAAAGCTACACGCTCTCAAAGGCAAACAACCCCTTAATGTAGATGGACCCGTTGGATCTCTCTTCTTCGACCTTCTCGGACCTCGAGATTTTTCAGATTGGTTACCTCAACGGGTCTCTTCAGATTGGTTACCTCGAGATTTTTCAGATTGCTCGGTCTAACCTCGAGATTTTTCTTCTTCTTTTTGTTATCATATGTCATTATATCTTTAAATCTTCTAAAACACACTAATGATATTCACTACGAGGTCACGTTGTTTAAATTAATCAATCTTGAAAATGCTATAAATTTTTATCCCATAATTCAAAAACCTTGTAAGCCACGTGAACCAAAAGCAGAGGATTCAAAATGATTACAAAACTCAAACTTAGATAAAAAAAAAAACCCTACAGATTCTAAAAGAGACCCGAGACACAGAGCAAAATCTGAGGAACTGGAGGGATAAACGAAATGTAAAACAAACTTCTAAGCAGCAGTAGCGGCCTTTGTCTTCTTAGGCATACGGTAGCCACCAACGACACAGGCGTGGTCACGCTCGAATGGCTCAAGGGTCACTTGCTCAGCTGGCCTGAATTGCTCCGCTTGCAACTTCTTCACTTCGGTTTGGAACACAGCTTCTGCTGGAACAGTTGAGTCGATACAGTTCGCCTGCAAAACAATGAGAGGGCATACATGTTTACTAATCTTTCTTTGTTAAGAGATCATGGATTATATATGTTTAGGTAGCTACCGACCTTGATTGAGATAACAAAGTGACCTCCTGTTTTGAGGAAGTACGTTGCATTCAAAGCCACAATCCTAGCCTGCAAGGTTCAAAGGGAATAGATAACTTCATCAACAAATAAATATACTAGATACAACACGCAAGCTAAATATGACATTAGACAACTCAGGAAAACAATACATCCAAAAAACCAAAACCGAGATATAAAGACTGAATTTAAAATTTAAGATGGTACTTGATTAGAAAAAGAGATTGTAGACAAAAAATTCCATAGTAGATTAAGGCTTTTACTTTGGTTACTAAGTCAAAACCAAAAAAAAACGAAGCAAGATATTCTTAAGCATCAGAAACTTGGAGTTTGCATCACCCATAATGATCTGAAGGGGAATCCAAGTAAGATCATCATATGCCATTGTCAAAACACCATCTTTAAGCAAAGGGCAAAATATAATGCTATTTGGTAAAGCTAGACATTCATTGTAAGATATACACAAGAACCAAACCTGATCTGGCTGAGCAACATCAGAGAAGATAACATCAACCATGCCTACAAGCATCCTGTACTTAGCAGGGTGTCTAGCATCCTCAATGATTGGAATAACATTGGTTCTCTTCTTTGCCATGTTCACCAAATCTCTTCCACTTCTGTGTGAAAACTCAACAGCGTACACACATCCCTCCTACCAGATAACAAATCCAATATATAAGAAACTCTAATACATCTCTAAAGTCTGATAATCTACTACATAAAAGTTGAGTTTTTGCTTACAGGGCCAACAAGATCAGAGACATGAGAGACTGTGGTACCAGAAGCAGCACCAAGGTATAGAACTTTAGCACCAGGTTTCTACATTGAAACGTAAAAACAACCATCAATATATGAATCAAGTCTCACAAACAGAAGACTCAATAAGATTCACTTACAATCCAGATGTTATCAACACCACCGAGAATAGCAGCTGCCAACTTAGAACGGAAAGGGTTCCAGACTCTGTATTCAACCTTAGTTCCATCTTCGTTCTGCAGATTCAAACCACAAAAATCATTAAGAACGAACTCATCCAAGAGAGGCAAATACAAAGCATCAATCAATCAACCAATCCTATATGTAATATACCTGAACAGAGATTCTCTTCTCGTTGTAGACAGCTTCACCAGGGACCAAGTTCTTGGTGACAAGAGCATCTTCTTTACCCTTTGCAATAAACACTCCTGCGTGTCTGTGAGGTTCTACAATGACTTTGCTTCCTCCTTTCATCCCACCACGGGCTGCTGGTCCTCTGCCTCCACGGCCACGGTCACCTCTTCCTCCTCTTCCTCCTCTGCCGCCACGACCACCACGGTCGCTGAAACCTCTTCCTCCTCTACCACCGCCGCCACCTCGTCCACCGCTGAATCCACCATCACCTCTTCCGCCACTGTACCCACCGCGACCACGTCCACCGCTGAATCCACCACTTCCTGTACACAAAACACCATTCAGTAAAGACTCCATGTTCTTCCTGAACTACTTTACTATAAACTACAAATCCTATAGAACAAGCAAAGACCCAATACAGTTCTAAGAAAAAAGGAACAACCTTGACAACCAGCTCAGCTAAACAAAAAGAGTTCAGAGAGTGTAACTCGCCATTGTTAATCTAATAAACAAACAAGGGAGAAAAAAAAAAGAGAAAGAGGCGGCTAGGGTTCTTACCAGTTAGAGGAGGTCTCATATTTGCGTTATATTCGAGAGAGACTGCTGCTACAATCAAGGAGAGAAGCTTTCAATGAGAGAGAGAGAACGCCCGAATAGAGAAGAACAAGCTGCGCTCGCGAGTCATTTTATACCCAAGTCTTTCAAGCTAGGGTTTTTACAGGGTTTTAAAAAAAGCTGCTTTATTTACGTTTCGGTCCTTATACTAATGTTTTTATGTCTTTTCGGGTATTAATTATTTCGAATTAAAATTTTACCCCTTTTGTAATTTATTTTGTATTCTTTAACATGTTGTTGGTTTGTTATAAAACTTGTATGGAATTAGGTCAGAACAAAAAAAAAACAGACTATCCATTACATTCGTTGCAAATGAAAATGAAATCCCAATAGCGTCGCACATATAATCAAATATCAAATTAAGAGGGCATATCTTAATTTGAAGAAAAAAATGTGACATGGTTTTTTTTTTATAAAGAATACTAGTATGTCACAAAAGATTACCTTAAGAGTATAATATTCCTAATTCGAGCATGGAAGCCCAATTCACATTAATGAAACTAATTAATTGAACATACGAGGAAATTATATAGTCTTAGACCCCGAAACTTCTTTGATTAAAGGAGATTAGTTCTGGTAACTAAAACATACTTATAACTTTAGAGAGATAGTAGCTCCCGATCGAAGATAGTCTACACGGACGAACCACACACGATAGGAACAACAAGAGTAGTCATCATGTGATGAGAGAGCAGCAAGAATTTAATGAAGCGGAACCAGATCGAGGGAAATGTATTTGCGGGAAGAGAGTTAGTGTCAATTCTAACTCCCTTTCTTAACTTGATCAGTAGTTACCTATGTCCCCATCATCAATAAGCATATCCCAAAAAAACAATGATAAAATTCTGATTCCACGAGCGATAAAATTTATTGGACTGCTAAATATATGGGCCTTAATCTTATTTTCTGGGCCATAATATGAAGCAAGTTCTCGTGTTGGACCAAAACCATGTAAATTATTTTCTTTTGTAAATGGGGTCCAATAAAAATATAGAAAAATCACCAAGGGTAAATAATAGAAGACGTATAAAAATTTTATGATCCTAACTCCCTCCATTACAAAAGAAACGAATCTTACTTTAGTTAGTCTAACGAAGTAAGAGACTTATAGTAACTCAAAATGATCAGTGAGTTAACATGTTCTCATTCAATTAAAATAAAAGTCAATACTCCAATATTAAAACACCAATTGCATCACAATCAATGAGTGAGTTATTGATATGAGATTAGTGTATATGTAAACACGGAATGGATAAACTAGAATGAACAAAAAAAACAAATGGAAGAGAATGGAGAGAAGAAGTGTGCATGTGGGATGTTGGGGGAAATAGGGCCCATTCCCATCCTTTTTCTTTTTGAGTCTCTCCCTACCAATCATTCTAACTTTTCTCTACTTCTAAATTCTAAATTGTTTATTTCTATTTGTCAAATTAATGGTTATGCTTTAAATATGTAATAGAGAGAGGCATATACATGTAGTAGAGTAGCTAGCTAGGTCATAGGCTCAAAATGTTTTTATTATATATGAGTGAAGATTCTCATTTGATTATTCCACTTACTTGGCACTTTAGTTTCTATCATATTCAATGTCTACTAGATAAGCATGTGGCTGCTAGTGGATGACGACCACCTTTGGAGGTTAAATTTTGTTAGTAATATTCCATTTATAGTTTATGCTTTTTTGTGGATGTATCTATGTAAGACCACTTACAATGGGATTGTTGAAAATAAAATTCAAACTGCTTAATTGATGCAATGGGAATGTTGAGAAATCGAAAAAAAAATGATGTGGATTCTCACAAGTTTTGAATTATTTCAACGGGTTGAAAAAAAAAGTGAAGGTGCAATCTTTACACGTGTCATGTGTTTACTGGATAAAAAAAATCTGCACAATAAAATATAGATAGATACATCCGAAAAAAATGCAGTATATTTATTGAGTTTTTTTTTACATCTACATTATTGAAAATAATTATTGTTATGATATTACATTAAAAAAAAAAAATTATACAAAAGTCATCATTTTTCATATTCTATAAATAGAGACTTGTTTCTTTAGATTTGGACACAGAAAAAAAAAACCATCTTCTTCACAATAATTTTCTATTTACCTCTCGTAAATTCTTGATTTTATCTTTTTCAGTCTTTTCTGAAAAAATGGATCCAAACAATAACCCTTCTAACACCCAAAATTCTTCTAATTACCCTTTTAACTATCCAAATCCTAACAATTATCCATATCAAAATTAAAATTCCAACTAATCTCCAAATATGCCAAATTATGGTTTTCGACCAATTATCCATATGGTTTTCGACAACCTCAATATGATTGTTGAGGATGAACGTGATACATATATTCAATGGTGGAACGATTATGATCAATCTAAGGCAAGTGGGTCTAGTATACCACAACCATTCTCGACCGAGGTGCTACCTGCATTTGCAAATCATGTACGTGCTAGATCCGAATTGCGTGATTCAAGTGTGCATCACGAATTGTAAGCAGATATAGTCAAACATATATGGGCAAAGTTTGAAATATCTCGTGATTAAAATAATTTTGAAGTGTTTGAGTTGAGTCTATTGTACTAGTTATGTGTTTTATTGGTTGTATTGTGTGCTTCTTATTGTATTGTATTGTGTTATTCTTATTGTATTGTATTGCATTTTTAAGTTTTTCGTAACTTTATTGTTTTTATAATGACTCTCTTTATTTTCTTTTTTACTATTTATATTTTTTTAATTAAAGAACATAAAATTGAAATAAAACTAAAAATAAAAAAAAAAATATTTAACTCTTAATTACATTAATTAAAATTTAAGCGATAGTCGTTATTAATACGTAATCGGAAAAACTAAAACATAAAAGAAATTAAAAATAATAAAATAAAAAAAGGGTAGAATAGGGTATTGAATTTTACTAAACAAACCATTGTAGGGTGTAAAATTTTAGTGGATGTTGAATAATTAGGAGAAAAAGAGAAAAAAAAATATGAAAAAAGAGATATGATGTGGTGGGTGTTGAATCTTAAACAATTATTGATAGTCTAATGCATATCCATTTCGTATCTATCTACACGTTGCGAGACTTGCATAGTTCAAACATAATATAAACTTTCGATCTGTAGAGGTGTGGATAAGTGAAGCCTTGTTTAGTCGACATGTTGATTAAGTTGATTAGATAGATATACTATATATGATTAAACTCAAGTTTAATTACGATAGATCGATATATATATATAATATGTAAGTGGAATTCTCGAGCATATATAGTAGGAAGAATTTATAATGGTACGTTAAAGTCATATACTCGTATTATGTTGCATATATCATATATGATCTAGTGTATATCTGTATATAACTAATCAAATCAAAAGGAGAATAGTGGGGAAAAAATGTGTTGAAATTTGAAAGGGTTCTATGACGAAAAGGAATGAAGTAGTAATATCTATTGTAAATTGAAGGTTATTTTACGTAAGTATGTGCCACTAATCCACGTTATCGTAAAAGAGAAAATCTTAAAGTAATTTTCTTAGGTCAAAGTATAAAGGAGTAGATTTTTTTTGAGGCACAAAAAGAGTAAATAATTATAGTTCGTAAAGTACAGAGAAATCCTCCTATTTTAGTCGTCACATGTAACATGTTTTATTGCAACGGCTGCTTTGTTTAAATTGTTTGTCATATCATTTAGGAGACTAGCTAAAAAGAGTAGAGACTACAAATACCATAAAATCAAGAAGAGTGCTAGATGGTCATTTATCAGCTTTTAACCTTAAGTGACTTCTAGTATTCTACTATTTACTCTATTATATATGGTATGGTAACTGGTAAGCCATATATTCTTTAGTGGTCACTCCTCGCCTATTCAGAATTTATTTCTGCAACGATTGGAATCGAAAGTTCTATACCAACAATGAAAATCAAAATTAAATTTCCACAGAGAAAAAAATAACAAAGTAGATCATCATTGCCTTTAATTTCAGTTATTGATATAGTTGTCAAAAATAATCTAAAAAATGGGATATCTTTACTTCCCAAGAGACAAAGAAAGAAAGAAAGAAAGGTAAAGGGTCGCATTCGTACGCACGCACGAGGGCTAAACGTAAAAGTCATTATGCAACTCAACAAAAGCAAAAAGATAAGAAATGCAATGCACACGTGCGCTCTCTTAGCCCATATACCATGCTCTTCCTTTTTCATTGGGTGATAGATTAAGATTAATTGACTTATCTACCCTCTCAATTATTTTTCGCTTTGGTTTAGTTTAATACTCATTCATTCATTCACAAACCCTACAAAATCATAATTGATACATCATTGAAGATTTGCCATTACCAAACATCTCCTGATTCTAGTTTCAAGTGTATAACATTAAAAAAAGAAAGCCAAAAAGTGTAGTATAACATTAGTATACGAGGTCAACTACTTATTAGGTGAATTTTAATAGTATGTACTAGTAAGTTGTTAACCATTTTGATAAGGCCGTTTACAGCCGTTCAATATGATTCTGAAGGATCTCTCCTTTTAACTTTTTTAATTGATGACCAAAACCTGTATAATTGATTGACCTCTTTTTATGTCGATAAACTCTAGAGCTAATTGGTATTTTTAAGGATGTTTTTTTTTCGAATTAAAATTGTCTCTTTCAAAATTACCAATCAAAGACTCAGAAGTCTTGAAAGCAAATATCGACTCTTTTCCAAAGAAACTAGGTATATAATGTCCATCTCCTGTGTGGACGAAGAGACATCTTACTACGTGTAGCCTTTTTTCTTTACTGTATCTATATGTATATAGAACAACTGCATTTTTTTATATTCCCATAAAAACCTCACATATATCAAATGAAAGTCATTCAAATTCGTCTATATTGTTATCTCGACGCTGTGTAAATTCTTAGTGTGGTGAAATTTTAATTCTTAAAACCATTATTTTTAAAAAATCTAATTTCAGCAGACAACAACGTATCCATTATTTTCTTACAAGTTCAGTAAGAATTCTCATAACATGCAAAAGAAGCTCAAAAATTGACTACACTACAATCCAAACTCAATCGCTAAAGAGTTTTTTTTTTTTTTTGTGTGCACCTATTGCTAGAGTCTTATTCCTTTAAAAATGAGACTAGAAAATAGACTTCATAAAGAATACGTTCACTTTTCTGGTTAGTTGTTAAAGTCGGTTTCATTATACAAAATCAATAATAATGGTAAATGTAGAAAATCAATCCTATAAACGAGTAAGCAGTTGCAACTAGTAGATGACTAAAAACAATAGTTTTAAGTGAAACGAAATTCACGAATAAGCATTATATATATATATATATATATATATAATTGATTAATTAAGGATTAAAATGCTTCAGGTAACCAACATACATGAGCATGATAAATTTCAAAGACGGTATTGTGGATATAATAAAACTTTAATCAAATCATGTACGCCAATCGGCGTGTTCAGACGCTTTGAGGAAAATAAAATATGTTGCGTAAGGATTCAGAAATACTACTTTCTATTCAGAGTATCACTTTTTAATTGTTGAAATTAATTTGAATATTTCAAGTTTATGAACATTTAATGAGATAATACGCTTTTGGTTTCTTACAACATAATTTATTAATACATCGTATGCTATGTATACACACATAACTACATATCATCAATAAGCAAAAATTGGACGTATACTTTTGAGTGAAGTAGATAAACGTGCTGTTTCACACCATGCAGGAAAGAAAAAAATCACCTTTAAAGTAATCATTCCATACCCGACCTTTAGCAATAACTGTGTATGTTCGTCGACGTACACACATATTAAAGCTACTAATAAATTAGTTAGACAGGGAAAAGAAAAAAAAGAAAAAAATTAATGAAAGAAGTCACGAGGATCTCGCTCGCTAACCAAACGGAATTTGAACTGAGCGGCGCATTTATCTTAAAAGACTCGCAACAACAAAACAATAAATTATATTTTTTCTTTTTCAAAAAAAAAAAAAAAACAATAAAAAAACAAACTCACGAGTTTCGCGACGCCAGCCATTACTGAGTGTGTGGCTTTCCTTGTAATTTACCACGCACACACCAAGGGTAATTTTGGTATTTACTCTCTTCGTTTGTTGTTTTTTTTTTTTCTTTCTTTCTAAAGTTACTCAAATTTTGTAAAAAAAAAACCGGAGAAAAAGCGACGAGTGCGACTCATCACTTATATTTTATGCGTCCGTTTTTTAAAATTAGTTGTTTTTTTTTGGTTCCTTTCCAAGAACACTTTTTAGCAATAATCATCGATATTTCTTTAAAAATATACTAATATTGTTACAATAATTGCAAATAATAGTTTAAAAAAAAAAGGAAAGAAAAATGGAAGCGCGTGGGTCCGAACCGTCAAATTCAGATGACGTGGCAACATCTCGTGGGGAAATTGAATGAAAACTGTAAAAGATAACGACCGCTGAGACTACTACTCACTCTTTTTAGAGAGAGAGAGAGAGAGAAAGGACCAGCTCCTCTCCTCCTCCAGCCACCAGCCATAATAAAAACGCCTTTTGCCCTTTCTTTATTCTCTCATTCTTCTTCTTCTTATTCCATTTTTCACATTTTCTTTTGATTCTTTTCTTTCTTACGGACTGTGTTGTTATAGCTGTGAGAGATCAAAGTAAGTGGGTGGGAGGGAAGTTACCAATCTTGATGTTTCTATTGTGAAGTTATGAGGAGCGTTCATCATAATAACAATAGTGTTGATACCGTTAACGCCGCTGCTTCCGCCATCTTCTCCGCCGATTCTCGTGTTCAACCATCCTCCTCTCTGCTGCATGTACTATTACTTATTTCAGCTCTGTTTTTTTTTTTTTTGTTGCTTCTTGTAGTTTTTAAAAAAAATCCATCAGTAGTGTTGTTGCTTGACGTTTCTGACGGTGGATCCTGATTATGTTTTGATTGCTCATATAAATGGTTTATTGTTTGGGAAAATAAGAGAAATTTTTGGATTTTATTTTTGATGATCTGTTTTGCAAGTGTTACGTGACGGAATTAAATTACTTTTTTTTTGCGTTAATTATGCTTTTTTAATAAAGTTCTTTGGTTTTGAAGTTATGATTTTGAAAATAATGAAACTGGTGTTTAGTTCATCTTTTACGAATATAAAAAGCTTGATAATAGTCTTCTCTTTTGGAAAAATTTCAGAAGAAAAAATGGGGAAGCTGGTGGAGTTTGTACTGGTGTTTTGGATCCAAGAAGAACAATAAGCGGATAGGCCACGCACCCGAACCAGCTGCATCAGGAGTTTCCGTGCCTCCAGTCCAAAACTCTTCTAGCAATTCAACTTCAATATTCATGCCCTTTATAGCTCCCCCTTCATCACCTGCATCGTTTTTACCATCTGATCCTCCATCTGTGTCGCATACTCCTCATCCTGGTCTACTCTGTTCCCTAGCCGTCAGCGAACCGCCTTCAGCCTTTGCTATTGGACCTTACGCTCATGAGACTCAACCCGTTACTCCTCCAGTGTTCTCTGCTTTCACAACTGAACCATCCACCGCGCCTTTCACGCCACCTCCAGAATCACCTTCTTCTCCTGAAGTGCCCTTTGCTCAGTTGCTTACATCTTCACTTGAACGTGCTAGGAGGAACAGTAGTGGGGGGATTAGCCAAAAGTTTTCAGCGGCACATTACGAGTTTAAGTCTCATCAAGTGTATCCTGGAAGTCCTGGTGGTAATCTAATCTCCCCTGGCTCAGGTACATCTTCTCCTTACCCAGGGAAATGCTCCATCGTTGCGTTTCGTATTGGTGAACCTCCGAAGTTTCTCGGTTTTGAGCATTTCACAGCGCGTAAATGGGGATCAAGATTCGGTTCTGGATCAATCACACCTGCTGGTCAAGGTTCAAGGTTGGGTTCAGGTGCTCTAACTCCTGATGGTGGTGGTGGAGGACTCGGATCAAAGCTTGATTCTGGTGCTCTCACACCACTTGAAGGCAGCCTTTTGGATAGTCAGATATCTGAGGTTGCGTCTTTAGCCAATTCGGACCACGGGGCTTCGTCGTCGTTAAGGCATAATGATGAAGCTGGGGTGGTTGCTCACAGAGTTTCTTTCGAGTTGACTGGTGAAGACGTTGCACGTTGTCTTGCAAGCAAGCTAAACCGATCCGGTTCACATGAAAAAGCGAGCGGGGAGCACTTAAGACCACCAAACGGATGTAAAACGTCGGGAGAAACAGAGAGTGAACAGAGGCAGAAACTAAGAACGTTTTCCTTAGGATCGAGCAAAGAATTCAAGTTTGATAACACCGAAGAAGAGACGACAGAAAAAGTTAGATCAGAGTGGTGGGCCAATGAGAAGGTCGCCGGAAAAGGTAATCATAGTCCAGCAAACAGTTGGACTTTCTTTCCGGTGTAACGGTCTGGGTTCACCTGACATATTTACCCAAACAAAAAAAAGAACCTTTTTTTATCTTCTTCGTTACCTCTAACATGGAGCAAATTCAGTGATATGGTTAGAGATTGGGGTCTAACAACTATACATATATAGCTCTTCATTGTAGGTGTCTTTGTTCTCTCTTTGTACTGGTAATCAATTAATCATATAATATAGTCTTGACTCTTCATGATATAGACAACAACAAAATTGTATTCTTTCTTTGTCGTGATAAAATATATAACCATAAATTTTCTTCTCTGAATTACATTTTTAAGTTAGCTAAATTAGTTCTCTTGATTTAGTTCTCTTGATTTACAGTGATTTGATAACCAATACTTTGAGCCAACACCAATGGGATTCAAATTTGTATCCGAGTGGCAAGAGAGCTATGTATGCGGTGTGTTTGAGAAATGTATTTATTACACAAAAAATCAGAGAACCCATTTCAAAGTTTCAAATTTAAACCCTCACGATGGGAAAAAAGGTCAACAAAATAACAAATCAATCTCTTTCTATCGAGAGCAAAAAAGTAAAAAAAAAGAATGGAAAGACTCTTAAAATGGGAAAAAATCTCTCTAGAAGCAAAAGAAAAAGACCTGTCTCTCTCGCTAAAACTGCACTTTTGGTATACCTAAAAAGAATGATACTCTCTGGTCCAGAATCAAGCTCGTCTTTTTTTTTGTTTTCAAGGAATCCTCTGTTTTGGAACATATTTTACCTTCGTTCCCTTTTCGGGTTTCATCCTCGGCTTTGGTCTTGCGGTTATAACACCATTTGAGGATTCGTGAGTGTTGTTGCCCGAGATGTCTGTTTCCTGAGACAGAACCAATGTCACGTGTTCTCCAGAGGTTGCCTCTTTCCATCCTGATTCATTCACATTGAATATACAACTCACTATATATATATATATATATTGAAATTAAACGATAGCGGTGTTAAATTAAAATGACAAGTCAAAAGAAGTTTTACTCTTTGCAAGAAACTCCTTTGCTTTGTGGTTGTTAAACTGCACGCTTATGTGATGATGAGTGGTCTTTACTTCGGGTGCAGTTGGGTTTGAGTTCTTGTCACCTTTGTCTGCGTTTTCATGGACTGCCAAAACTTTCCTTCCCTGACTGCTCACTGGTCTCCATATCTTTACAGTTGCTTGCTCAGTTGTGGGTTTCACCTCAACAGTCTTTGATCTTCTATCCTCTTCACTGCATTTGGTTTGGTTATGCTCTCCGTTGAGACCACCTTTTGGGATTGTTAAACTAAACGATCCAATCCGAAGTTCACTGTTCCTTGTCTGATCTAGCTGAGTAAATGCTGCATGTTGTGATATCGATTTGGGGTTAACGGATTTTCGGCTCCAAACTTTAGCCGTATTGACTCTAGTGTCTCTGTTGATTCCGTTCTTTCGCATGCCTAGTTTTGGCGCATGATTAGCATGGAACCCATTCGACCTACGGCCATTTTGTCTTTCCATGTTTTGGCCATTGCCAAAGCCATCATCATCAACCATTGGCGCTTGACATTCACCGTTTCTCCCATCATTCGTTTCCAAAACTTGAGGGTCCTCGAGGGATGAAGAAGCATCAATCGGTATGGAATCTGGTCTCTGTGCCTCGGAATCAGAAGCTACAGGTAGCTGGCTTGATGACTCAGCTGGATATTGTTGTTCCTCTGATGTGGTACTCTCGTCTTCCTTAGCATCTTTTTTCTGATCCTTCTCTCGCTGTTCTTTCTGTCTTAGCTTCTTCCTCTTCTTCCTCTCCAAAAGCTCAGCTTGTCTGCTCCGAACATAATATTAGTAAATAAGACCCCACATAAAGTGGATTTAGCAATGTTATATGACTGGCATTGCGATTATAAGCACATACCTTCTTCGAGCAGCTTCTTCCTCTTCAACCAGTAAATTTTGGCACCTCAGAGCTTCTGCATCTTTGTCAGCCAGCCATGCTTTGATCTACACATTAAGAGTACAGAAAAAATTCACATGCAAGGAATACATGCAAAGCAAAAGTTTGCGTATTAGACACTTTGCTTTGCCAACTAGAGAGGAATGGTGAAACCTTGAAGGAAAAACTTTACCAATCGCTGTTCCAGAAGGAAGCTTGCGCAAGCAACAACATTTTTTGGCTCCAGTATATTCTTCCCAATTTCCCCATCAAAAATGTATTTTTGCATTGGTGCAGCCTCGTTACACAGGAATGTTTTTTCACTTGCATCATCGAGAATGCTAAAAAGTTCCTGCGAAGAAATTGGAAAACTAGATGGTCTAGCGTGGAGAATATCCTGGAGAAGAAAACATATATCAGCCATGAGGTTGAACACTGTGGATACTTTATCTGGAAAGGTAATTAAAAGAAACCGTCAAGAGATATATGAATATTCATACCAAAATGCCAGAACCAGCTCTTAGATAATATTGCGGCAGAGCAGTATATCCTGGTTTTTCGATAAGTGACATAAGTCCTGACTCAACTGACACCCCAGGAACATCCTACAAGAATTCAAATAAAGCGAGTTGGAAATGTCTACAAAACATTTTAGTTAGGAAGAGAGATTCATTATGCAGAATGCAGAATGTGAGGGTATGTCCACGAGTTAGGTATGGTCTACTCTTGCTTTTCTAACTAACTTGTATTATTTGGAAACGAACCCCATAACCCTGATGAAGTCATATGGCATTCTAGGAAACATTTATAACAATGTTTATAATGGTACCACACCTTGCACTAATGAAGAAAAGAAGCGATAACGATAAGGCATTGCTAAAGAGTCAAAACCTTATGCAAGATGTGACAAACAATAAGAAAATTAATACTGGGAAGACTGAAGAACATGTTCTGCCACACTCGTATGATGCTATGCTCACCATGCATTTTTAAAGGGTGAAGATAAGAAAAAAGTTATTGGAAAGAAAGGGAAAGCATCAATGGGAATCATAATACCTCCAGCATCATGCTCTTTAATGAGAGAATCTCCTTTGCATCAATTGCAGCAAGCTGAAGTAACCACAGAGATTGAACAGGATCAGTACCTGATGGAAAAACTAACCGAATCAGCAACAACTGTGAGAATGTGTCTAGAGGGTAAACTACCTTATTCCAAAAGGCTCCCAGCGCATCTCTTTCTTTGCCAGAATCCTGGAAACATGTAAACACAACCTTCAGAGAGTTTGAAAGACATGAAACCAAAATAGTACTAGTTAAGTTCAGACTAATTAAACCTTTGCATGCTTTCTTTGACGCCGATGCATGCGGTGATGCCTTCTATAGTTGACAGGAGAGTAAAACTCCATATTACACTTTTCACACTTCTGCATTTGTATCTTCAAAGGAGTCAGCAATGGCCAGCCTGGGAGCGAAGAAGAGAACATCAAATAAAGTCCAGGTACCATACCCTAGGCGACATGATATTCAAGCATCACTTAGATCTAAAAAAACTCAAGAAACCTCTCAAGACTAAAGCTATGTATATATCCTCTCCGAACACCCAATCCACTTGATTCCAATTGATAGATTAGTCAGTGACAATGTCAAATCCAATAAGATGAGAGAGAATGAGACAAGCATTTACCTGGACGTTCTAAGGTATGGAGGAGTTGAAAAAGCTGGACTGGAGTATTTTCAGGTCTAGGGAAAGAAAGAAAAGGATCCTTTCCAACCGCTCGTCTGATGAGCATATCGAGTGAATCATTCCCATCTTGTTTCACCAGCTCCATCGAATTCAAACTGCAAACAGGCATTCAAATATTCCTATAAACACAGAACTTCACATAAATCTATAACACTGAAACCTAATCCTTCCCTAAGCAAACTATATTAAAACCAAATCACATAAGGCGGAAGACAGTATTCGATTCAATCGTCATCAGAATCACTAACACAGATGCCTAATTTCCTCCACCGAACAGAGAGCAAAATCGAAATTGAAAATCTAATCAGTGATGCGATAGACGAAGGAAGGAATGGATGATTCAAATCGATTTAGGTGTTTGTATTCATACGAAGAGAATGGTTGAGTCCGATCACGTACCAGTTAAAAAAACAAAAAAGAAACAGTAAACAGATCGGGCGGAGAATAGGAAGAAGAGAAAAATCAAGAGCGATCCTCGGAGGAGGTGAGAGAGACGGGAGCGAAGCAGAGCTTGAGACGGAAGAAAGTCGCCGAGAAAATCCAAGAAAGTGATGGGACGCTTAAAAAAAAAAATGAGAGAAAAATTCGGGAGAGGGAAGGAGGGAGAGAGGAGGCAAAAGAGCTGTAGGGAAGAAGAAAGAAATTATAAAGGCGAAACAAAAAAAAACAACCCTGAGGGACTCCATTTCGCAATTTCCAGCAAATATATTGTTTTTGGATATTAAAATAAAGTAAAAACCATAAGGAAATTTGTAGAATTTTAAAAGAAAAACTTTTTTTTTTCTCTGAATTTTCTTTAATCTTTTTTTTTTCTTAACATTTAAGATATTAGATTTGAATGCTATTTGAAGAAAACCACTGCTGGGATGGACATATAAATGATTCATGAACAATTGTCTAGATCTGGTTGGTCTAATGATGTAAGTAATGCAATTTCTCCTCTTTTTTCTTCTCTTCTTTTTATTTTATCCAATTATATATTGAATATTTAAAGAAATAAATTACAAATTACAAAATTTCCCTGCATACTTAACTTTTTGATTACCAATACTTTTTAACTAGGAAAAGTCAGACTTAGATCATAATCTCTTTGTATGGGGATTACAACAAATTAAATTTCGTCTATTTTCATCTTTAGTGTTCCAAAAAGAAAACAATTTTTTTGGATAGCCAAATTAGTATACCGGTTGAGTTACCAAAATATATTTCTATATAAAATATCTTTGTAGAAATATTTATATACGTCTATTTGAAAATATATACAGTATAAGTAGGAAAAATGTGGTATTACACTATTACTATGTTCAAAATAATGTAGTTACATGAACATTTTTCTATATTATGGTTTTTAAAGGAAAAAAAATAGTGGTATGTTGGGAATATACTGCGCAAATTCGAATCTGATAGTGATAGAGATAGAGAAATACTTGGCCAGTTTCAATTATGGTAGTGTTTTCTTGAGACTAGCAAGATAAAGGGACTATGAAGCGTAGGGAAGAGCAAGATGCAAATTCTATGATTCGAGAAACATAAGTAACATAGATTATAAGACTTCGTAGATCTCAGGGAGTAAACAACTGAGTTATGATCATACTTAAAAAAATCTATAAGTGAGTATATTCCTTTATTCTGAAAAAAATAAAAATAATTAATTCACTTAATTACCCCAACGACCCTTCACTATTCACATTTTATTTCATCATAAAGACAACAAAAAAACTCAAAAGTATTGAAAATGTTTCAACAATTTCCAATATGCTTGAGAATGGTCCACTAAGATTGAAGAATCAACAAGCGTTACAACTCTTTCTGCAAGTACCGTAGTAATCTGGAGAGCCAATCATATAGACAGGGTTTTTCTTGCACTCCCCAAGCTCAGCCCATCTTCGACAGTTGTCATCTTCATCACTGCATTCCCCACTCTCCTCATTTCTTTCTTGTTTCTTTGCATAGATCAGTTTTTTCGCCACTAACAGTTCCCCTTTCACCACAGGGCATCTCAAATGAGTGCTTGTCTCATCCAAAGATGAATTTAAGTGTCTGGTGAAGAACAAAACTGCGTTTCCTTTCACTGGTCTTAAGATGTTACTACCGGTCTCTGAGCAACTCTTTTTGGATTTCATCTGAAGAAAAGATGAGAATTCAACATTCTTTGTGGTGTGCCAAATAAGAGATCTTTTTGCTTCTCAGGTTTTAAATCAAACTGACCTGTGAATTTAGGAACAGAAGGTCTCCACCTTGAGTTGTGTTTGAGAGGTAGAGAATGACGGTTGCCAGCAAAACTTCCTCTTGAGATACCGAGCTAGATTCCTCTCCAAAATAATCAAGTCTTTTTGCCGACTCCTCAGAAATATAACTTCTTACCTTGATAGAGCCGCTGTTTTCTGAAACACGTGCGTCAAGGAGAGACATAAGCCAACAAGTTTGGCCAAGAAAAGAGGCCTTCTTCCAAGAGAAACCATTAAGTCTCAATAGATTGAACATCCAGTTAAGTAAAGTTCTAGTACTTAATACCTCTTGGGAGGAAAGTCCACGCAGCAATTTTTTCTTCAATTCCAGCAACTACTGGATCCTAGTTTATCCAAAATTATACCATAATAAGGAGTGGAACATAACACTATCAAGGCCATTTCGAGCAACCAAGGTGGAAACTGCTAAATATAGGTGTGAATGATCATCATCTTTGGAACTCTGTAGACTCCATAGGGGTGAAACTTAAGCATGTATCTTACAGTTTACCACATAATGTTTCAAAAGCTAGGTATTTGCAAACTTCAAGAATACTAAGAACATACCTGCACATCTACAGCATCCCCTGAGTTAAGCACTGAAGTTTCCTTTCTCTACAGTAAAGAATTAGCCATAACACACAGAACAATGTACCACTATGTATCTCAAACCGGCAAGGAATGGGAATTTACCAGAGATATCAGATGATCACACTCTTCCTCAGACAAGAACCCACGGTAAAGAAAGACCCTGCACATACCAATTAGTTTCAGAACCCCCCAAATTTATCAACACATAAGTAACTGTTGCAAAATAATCTTCCATGTTACTACTAATGGTGCAAGCTATCACAATCTTGAGATAAAAAAAAAAAAAAACACTAATGATTAATGAATATGGTTGAAGCAGATATATAAATCAAAAAGTACCTGACCTTGGTTGCCATGAAAGTTGAAGAACACGTCTCGGATCCACAAATTTAGATCCTAAAACATAACTCGCCTCTGTATCATCACTCTTACCCATCTCTTCATTATCTCGGAGTTCCTTCCGACTTGCAGAAATAATCAAAAAAAAAAAAAACACAAACTTTGAGGTACAGAAACACCATTATAGGCAAGCTTAACGAAACTGGATTGATTGTGAGATTCTAAAACTCAAACTAGAGATTCAAGTAGTGATAATCTCGAGAGATTAAGGTTCATGTCAACAGAAACGGATGTATGAAAAATCAGAATCAGAAGAGAGAAATGATTTGATATGATTTGCTACAGGTTCATAGCCCAAATACGAAGCGGTATGGACTATGATAGATATGATTTGCTAAAGGATGGATTCTTTGAAATTCACCTTCCACCGAAACAGAAAGGAGAAGACGAAGAAGACATCATAATCATCAGAATAAGGATGATTTGGCTAAGGCAAGCCATTGCTCTCCCCCCACTGCCACTGGTATTATTTACTCTGCTACATCGCTGAAACGAGCAACATCTTTCCCAATTTCACTAAGAAAAATAAATCGACGATGCGATGGGATGACGTCGTTTAAGAAGTTATGTTCTTAA
Organism: Camelina sativa; assembly: GCF_030686135.1. NCBI lineage: Eukaryota > Viridiplantae > Streptophyta > Magnoliopsida > Brassicales > Brassicaceae > Camelina > Camelina sativa. The sequence continues at coordinate 6,712,543 of NC_141889.1, forward strand.
TTAATGAAGTTTCTATATCAATTGGTTAACTTGAGAGATATACCAAAGTTTCCCAATTTTTTTTTTTTTTTCTTTTCCAGCTAAGATTTATAAGTAGAATTTTTGACATTTTTTTTATCGTTAGTTTCCTACGTTTATCCTATAAAATGATGGGTTTATAGGGCTTGAAAATGGAGAAAAATATGAAAATGAGCCAAAGAGATATATATATAGGTATGCATTTTACACGGATAAGGATAAATGCTCATGCATGTGTATGAAATGTATGGATTGGATGGTGTGTACAGACGCTAAAAATAGAGTGGAAACTTCTTGAAAAAAGGATGGTTAGGCGAAATTTAAGGACTGAAAAAGAAAAAATAAAAAACGAACGTGTGGGTGTAATCACAAAAACAGATCAGAGACCAATATTAAGGAGCCTTTAATTAGTTGTCCGAGTTACCCTCGATCCTTTCTTAACAAAAGGAAATCATCTTCTTCCTTAATCTCATTCCCATCGGAAAATTATTCACACAAATTAAAACAACAAATTTTGTTATCTTCCTCAAGGGCTTACCACTGAAACAAGACATAAGCAATGGTTTGTTCTCTCTTCTTTTTTTATTCTTGTTATAAATTTTGTAGCATTGTTGTTACTAGCAGGCAATCTATGTGGTTTTATCCTAAGTTAGGACAAAAGATCCGCGAGATTCAAATTTATGATTGCTTTAGTTTCGAAATCATCCCACGTTTTGGTTTACAACATCTGTTTTTGAAAATAATGTAAAGGTAAATCTATTGATATTACCATGTTACCGACGTGTTTCTCTTATGTCTGTCTATTGTATCTCATTTTAATTCACAAGTAGTTAGCGTCACAACTCAATATCTAGACTAAGATTAGAATTAATGTTTTGACGTATGGATTATTCATTAGATATTAATAATGTAACCCAAAATCTTGCTAACTTGAAACAAATTTATGTGAATGAAAAGGCGAACGCGGCGTCTGGGATGGCAGTGGAGGACGAGTGCAAGCTCAAGTTTCTGGAGCTAAAGTCGAAAAGAAACTACCGGTTCATAGTATTCAGGATAGACGGGCAACAAGTGGTGGTCGAAAAGCTAGGAAAGCCCGAAGAGACTTACGATGATTTCACGGCTTCCCTCCCTGCGGATGAGTGCCGCTATGCAGTCTTCGATTTTGACTTCACCACCGCTGAAAATTGCCAGAAGAGCAAAATCTTCTTCATTGCATGGTAAATCATATTTTTCTTTTTTTTCAGTCTTTTCACACACTTCCTTAATTGATATTGACGTTAAATTTGGTTATTGCTTTATAACGTGGATGATGAAACATATATACACATAGGTCCCCTGATTCATCAAGGGTGAGGATGAAGATGGTGTATGCAAGCTCTAAAGATAGATTCAAGAGAGAATTGGATGGCATTCAGGTGGAGTTACAAGCCACTGATCCTAGCGAGATGAGCTTTGACATTATCAAAAGCCGTGCTCTCTAAATCTTTTCAGTGATCTATATCTCTCTATCCACCGATGCTGATCTTCACAAAAAAATTTACCATGTTATTGGTTAAAACTGAGTTCTTATCTGTCTTGTTCATTTTATAAAACATTCTTTTCTTTCTACTTCCGTTTGGGAGAGAAGTTAAAACCATGTAGCTTTGTTGTGTAACTTCTCAAATAAAAGATTAATATTTTCTCTGTCGACGTGCTTCTAACAAGAAGTCGATATGTCCGAGTGGTTAAGGAGACAGACTTGAATTCTGTTGGACTTCGCCCGCGCAGGGTCGAACCCTGCTGTCGACGTGTATTTTTCAACTTTTTGTTAGTTTCAACTTTAAACAACTAACCGAACTTATTTTTACGTTTTACATGGCAGTAGTAAGTAGTAGACTGTAGATACATCAAAATAAGCCATGGATCGAAAAGCCACACACACATTAACTTGGAAGCTTTAACTACAAACCCATGCATTAGAAACAAGTAAACTCAGTTTCCAGATTCTTGAAATCTCCTCTGCAAAGGCACAGAACCACCATTTCCGCCTGGTTGACCTGCCTCATCTCCTCCCGATAACCCCATTTTATTCCCTAAAATAAACCATTTACACACCAAAATCAAAAGTCATCATCACAAACGGCAAAAACTGAAAACACCATTTATAAACAAGAAGAGCCGTTACCAACGGTGGAGCCAAGTGACTGTGAAGAGTCTTGAACAGACTGTGTAGCCTTTTGCGTCACTTCCTCCGTCGTACCAGCGAGCCAGGAAGTAACAGCTCCACTCAGCTTCTCCACCATCCCTCCTTCGCCTTCATCCGCATAAGCTTTGCCGTGTTTCATAGCTGCTTCCGAGCTCGGATCCTTAAATCCTCCTAGCCTTTTCTCCACTTCTTCCGATTGTGTCACTATCCCCTTCTTCGCCGGCCCCGTTTCGCCGCCTCCAAGATGAAGCTTTTCAGCGACCACCTCCGACAAAACCTTATCTTCCTCTCCCGGACTCAGTTTCTCCGTCAGGTATTCTTTAGCCGACACGCCCTTGTCTTGTCCTGTCTCTGTACCACCGGTTCCAGAGAACGGAAATTTCGTCATTACACTAGCTCCTGTCTCTTTAACCTTCTCGTAAACAGGAGTCACCATACCTGCGACCGTACTCCCGTATCCAACACCGGAGCTAGGAGTCTCCTCTCCCTCTATACGATTCTCGTGTACGCCACCGCCTTCTCCAGAGTAACCGAGCTTCGAAGCGACGGCGTTCTTAGCCGCTACAGCTTTGTCAGCTACGGCTGAAGTAGCTAGTGCGATCTTATCGGTGTAACTGCTCTGATTCGACTGATGCATCTCATCTCCTCTCTCGTGAGATTTCAAATCAACACCCTCACGGTTTTGTATACCTTGAGTTCTCGTCGGCAAATCTCTTCCCAAATCAAATTCATCACTCCTCTCCGGAGACTCTTTCCTCAATCCAGATCCATAGTTTCCGGCCGGTAGATGCTTACCCATTTCAGGTTCCGATTTCGTATCAAACCCATGGCTTTTCTTCCCGAAGTCCGTTCCTAACCCTAACCTTCCAAGAGCTGAGACAGTCGTTGCTGCTCCAGTTTCTCCTGAAGCTATATAAAGAAGCAAACACAGGTGAAAAGAGTTTAAAACCCTGATTCAGAAATGCAGAATTAAGAGAAAAGTTCTTACCTTTTCCATGGGTGGGATCAGTAACTTTAGACTGATAATTCGACATCCCACCTCCATGAGATCCAGGAGCAGCAGGATCTTGCTCCAGTCCTCTTGGTCGCTCGGTATTACCCTTACGTTGGTCTCGAGACTTGTCTCCACCAGGAACAAACGTTCTCGTCACATCTTCTGCCGCAGAGGGCAACGATACGGGCGTGTTATGCGGTGTCAACGTAGAAGCTCCTCCGCTCTCTTCTCTTTTAGGTACGCCTGAGTGTTTCACAGGATGAGGCATTGCTTCGTGGCCAACTCCTCTGTTTGGCTCAGAGTGTTTCGTATGTGAAGACGGGACAACGGGAAAAGCTTTCGTGCCTGGAGGAACTATCTCATACTTCACCGGAATGTGAGCCTTTCCTCGTGCTGCCGAGACCAATCAAACTAACCGGTCAGGTATCACCCCCAAAACATTAACTAATTTGGTTTGGGAATAGAAATATTAAAGTGAAGCAAACCTGCTGCACCGGCGCGTATTTGTTGGTCTCTGTAGTGATCTCCATCGTCTTCCTGGTCTAGATCGTGATCATCGGGGATGTGTTCTCCACGATCATGCTCATGGCTATGTCCATGTTTTGTAAGAACGTTCTTGATCTTCTTGGCTTTTTCCTTCACTTTCTTTAGAACTTTCGATGGTCCTTTCTCATGATGCTCTCCTTCCTCTGCATCCAAAAACAGAGGAACACATTGAAAACATTCATTAGGCCTAGGCGCAGTATTAACTTGCAGATTTCGGAATGTCAATAAAAAAAAAACAAAATGTTTACATTATTGAGACTAAAATCTGCTTTCGCATACCAGGATGGTGAATCTTTATTGGCTCCTCTGCTTGATGACGAGCATGATGAGTACGTTGCAACTGTCCTTGTGAATCCATAATTTTTCCAGACTTTTGATTTTGTTGTTTTCCTCTATCTCTGCAACCAAATTGATTCTGAGAAAATATGAGGAGCTTCTTGGACGCTTTATACAGAGTTGTAGAGTAGAGAGAACAAGGAGAAAGACTCGTAAGCAGAACCACCTTTGGCTATATCCTCTGTGCTCTGTTACGAAATACCACGTGTCAAGTGATGCCACGTATCAGGCTCTTGAGTGTGTACGTGGCTCTCTTCCTCTAATCTTTATCCGAGAAAGACCGTCGCTGTAATCTTTCACAAGCAGGCCCACGTTATATTGGCCCATAAATACACTTTTGACTTCATGGTCACATACTGACAACAACGTGCCGTTTTCCAACATTTAAAAACAGCAGATCGTACTTACTCCTAAACCCGAAGACGACAAGAATCGATATCATATGAATATGTGGGTTGGTCCAACATAAATGCACAAATGGGCCTGAAACAAAGATCCAGTAATGCAGTCTATGGTATGGTTTGGTCTGGTTGGTGGTAGAAAGAGCGGCCACGAAGCGGAGGGTTCGATTCAGCTACCACATTATCCACGTGGCGAAATTTCATTCGTTTATACAAAGCTGCTACGAAAGTAGATAAAATCGAAAGGGATGGGCGAGGAGACCACGTGTCTGCGAAGAAGCTTCCACAGTTGGATAATGTAAACAGAATAAAAATAAGGGTGAATGTCATGAAAACCCACTTTGGGTGTGAGTTCTGTCACAAAAACCTACTATCCACTCATGGTATACTTTCCCAAGTTTTTTGCTTATGTGTCCACTTTCCTTTTACATTTTTGCCCTTACTAACAATTTACTTCTCTTTCTCTCCTTCTTTTCTCTCTTTTTCTCTTCTTTTTTGTTGTTAACACTTTAACAAAGTAAAAATATATTTATTTGTTATCATAAAACAAATTTTCTATTTATTTATATAAAATATGTTATGATTATATATTTTCTACATTTTAAGATACATATTGCTATATTTTTTATGAATTTTTAGATTATACAGTATCCATCAGTCGTTGAACATTTGTTCAATTATAAGTGGATAATCAATTGCATACATAGATAGTTACTTGTGTTTATTCATACAAAATATACATACATAAATTTGGTTAGATCTTTATCCATAACATATTATCCATAACACAACATAGACCAAATAAGTACAAAACCCTTTAATTCTAAATTTTAAATCCTAAAACATAAACCCTTGAACCTAAAACCAAAACTATTCACTTTAAAAAAAAAAAAAACAAAGTTTAGTGGATAGAAAAACTGTGGATAGGTCTCCATGGATTTACAAAGCATATCTAGACATTAAGCTGAAGAATAGCAGTTGAATGGTGGCTATGGATGTGATCATGTGGATATTTTTTTGTGTATACCAATGTAGACAGACCAAAAAATCATCATACAACATCCACACAATTAAATCCATAGACACCATGAGCTCCTTGCTTCATATTTTGTGTTGGTCCAGAAACATATACACTCATAAGTGGTTAATAAACAAAATAAAAATTAACAACATTGATTTATTTAGAACATTGAATATCAATCATGTGGATTAGTAGTTATGGATACTTATCTTATAATATCTTGCTCATTCTTTACATGAGCAGAAATTTGTCCAAGATAAATTAGCCACATAGATTTCTTTTAGCTAAATGTTTTTGTACTATTTTTCAGCTAGAAGTAGGTATATTAGAACTTAGAAGTGTCACTAGAAGCATACTACACAATAAACATGGTCATTATTAATCTCAAAGCCTATCCACCAAATTCTGACCACGTGGACAAGCAATCCAGATGAAATTTATTGACAAGTTTGTTGCATGTTCAAACATCACTATAGTTTAGCCACTTAGATGTCTTTTAGCCAAATGTTTTTGTACTATTTTTAAGCTAGAATTAGAGATATTAGAACTTAGAAGTGTCACTAGAAGCATACTACACAACAAACATGGTCATTATTAATCTCTAAGCCTATCCACCAAACTCTGACCACGTGGACAAGCAATCCAGATGAAATTTATTGACAAGTTTGTTGTATGTTCAAACATCACCATAGTTTAGGGTTTAGACTTTAGATGGTATATAGATTCAATGTCTATGTTTTGAGTTCAAGTTGTATTGTCTAAGGTTCAAGGTGCAGGATTTAGGGGTTAAGGTTAAAAGTTTAGGTTTAGGTATGTGGATGATGTGTCTATATTTTTAATTCATGGTTTAGGATTTAGGGTTCAAGGTGTATGGTTTAGGATTTAGGATTTAAGATTTAGGGTATAAGGTTTACGTTTTTGGGCTTATATGGATTTAGTGTCTATGTGGTGTTAGGATTTAATATTTAGGGTATAAACCCTAAACCCTAAACCCTAAACCCTAAACCCTGAACCCTAAACCCTAAACCCTAAACCCTAAACCCTAAACCCTGAACCCTAAACCCTAAACCCTAAACCCTAAACCCTAAACCCTAAAAGAAATCCTTCTAGCTGAAAATAGTACAAAAACATTTAGCTAAAAGAAATCTATGTGGCTAATTTATCTTGGACAAATTTCTGCTCATGTAAAGAATGAGCAAGATATTATAAAATAAGTATCCATAACTACTAATCCACATGATTGATATTCAATGTTCTAAATAAATCAATGTTGTTAATTTTTATTTTGTTTATTAACCACTTATGAGTGTATATGTTTCTGGACCAACACAAAATATGAAGCAAGGAGCTCATGGTGTCTATGGGTTTAATTGTGTGGATGTTGTATGATGATTATTTGGTCTGTCTACATTGGTATCCACAAAAAAATATCCACATGATCACATCCATAGCCACCATTCAACTGCTATTCTTCAGCTTAATGTCTAGATATGCTTTGTAAATCCATGGAGACCTATCCACAGTTTTTCTATCCACTAAACTTTGTTTTTTTTTTAAAGTGAATAGTTTTAGTTTTAGGTTCAAGGGTTTATGTTCTAGGATTTAAAATTTAGAATTAAAGAGTTTTGTACTTATTTGGTCTATGTTGTGTTATGGATAATATGCTATGGATAAAGATCTAACCAAATTTATGTATGTATATTTTGTATGAATAAACACAAGTAACTATCTATTAACAAAACTGCAATTGATTATCCACTTATAATTGAACAAATGTTCAACGACTGATGGATACTGTATAATCTAAAAATTCATAAAAATATAGCAATATGTATCTTAAAATGTAGAAAATATATAATCATAACATATTTTATATAAATAAATAGAAAATTTGTTTTATGATAACAAATAAATATATTTTACTTTGTTAAAATGTTAACAACAAAAAAGAAGAGAAAAAGAGAGAAAAAGAGAGAAAAGAAAGAGAGGTAAGTTGTTAGTAAGGACAAAAATATAAAAGGAAAGTGGATACATAAGCAAAAAACTTGGGAAAGTATATCATGAGTGTAAAGTGGGTTTTTGTGACAATATTTTGGAGAAAGTGGATTTTCATGACATTTGCCCTAAAAATAAAAGATCTGAAGATCGAGTCTTTTTCTTCTCAGAGGCAGCTGCTGAGTTTATAGGTCCTGTCCTCCATCCAGATTAATCGGACAAAAGACAAGAAGAAGAAAGAAACACAGTTGGATACAGAGAAAGATATGGCTGTCGGGATAAACGCGATGGCGGTGACGTTTGCGGCGCACGCGCTGGCTGTAATCGCGGCGGTTATGGTGCTGGTTTGGAGTATTAGTTACAGAGGTGGATTGGCCTGGGAAGCTACTAACAAGAATCTCATCTTCAATGTATGTATGCCTTCTTTCAATCTCCCTTCAAACTTAATTAACTGAAAGCTCTCTCATTTATTTATCTTTCTCGCGTCTGCGTTGACTCTCTTCTGTCTCATTCATTAGTGGGTGATTTTACAAATCCACCTGATCCTAGTTCCGATTTTTTTTAAAAAAGTTTGATTGATAGTCTTCTTTTTATCCGTTTCTCAGTGCTGTTTTCTTAGTGAGTGAGAATCCTCTTGTTATCTTCATATTTTGTTAAAGTTGTAAAATGGGTTTTTGATCACTAGTCAGATAATTCTAGTTTTGTAAGCAATCGTCCTCTGATGTGTCCCAAGTTTTTGCTATTGAAGTGCCTTAGGATCCATGAGTGTTGTTGTGGGGGTCGTATTCAGTTTATTACAGTATGAGTGAATGTCCAAAACATGATGTTTGGTCTTCTTGTTTTGTTTAATTGATTGTGTTCAAAGAAGGTTTCTTGGGTCTTCTCTTCAGTTGTCTTTAATCCTGTGTTTTCTAGCCCTTAAGATTGTAACAAGAGCTTGTAATCTTTTGTTTCACTACCTTATTTGCAATCTGTGTTTGTGTTCTGATACATAGTTCGTTTTTTTATGTGATCCAGCTGCATCCTGTTATGATGCTTATTGGATTTATAATCTTGGGAGGAGAAGGTAACGATAACAACATCTTTTGAACAACGAGATAAATAAGATACCACTTTCATTTCGATCTTGATTAGTCCCGTTGATGATCACCATATAATCTTGGTCTTTTTTTGGAATTGGAAACGGCAGCCATTATAAGTTACAAAGCGCTTCCCCTGGAGAAACCAGTGAAGAAGTTGATCCACCTTATACTCCATGCCATTGCTTTGGCTCTTGGGATCTTTGGCATCTGCGCAGCCTTCAAGAACCATAATGAAAGCAACATCCCTAATCTCTACAGTCTCCATTCCTGGATTGGTATTGGAGTCATTTCCCTTTATGGCTTCCAGGTATAATTCCAATATGGCCTTTTTAGCTCCACTAGACAATTCTTTCCCCATTAAAAACATGTAAATCAATTCAAAGATAATCAATCACACAAGTTTTTTTGACTTTGCAGTGGGTGTACAGCTTCATAGTGTTCTTCTTCCCAGGAGGATCAGCAAATCTGAGAAGCGGTTTGCTTCCGTGGCACGCAATGCTCGGCCTATTTGTTTATATACTCGCGGTTGGGAATGCAGCTTTAGGGTTTCTGGAAAAGCTGACTTTCTTGGAGAATGGAGGGCTTGACAAGTATGGATCCGAGGCATTTCTCATCAACTTCACGGCCATTGTCACTATTCTCTTTGGTGCCTTTGTGGTACTCACTGCTTCTGCTAAGTCTCCGTCACCTTCCTCCTCCAATGATGATGATACTGTTGACTACAGCTACTCTGCTATATAAATAACACTTCCTACATTCCACTTACATCTCAATTGCCCCTTGTTAATTCTGTCAAAACTCCATTTATATATGTAGCTAAAAGCTTTATGTTGTACGCTACTTCTGGTGTGTACAATCTACAAAAACATTTGATGAATCTTGCTATACTTTTATTGCCATTTCTTTAAAAACCTCTCATCATCGAAGTATCATATATAAGTGTTGTACTGTTTTTAGTTCTAAGCTAGTGTAGTCGGTTAGACAACCCATTTTGAGCCAAAAAAAAGAACTTGAGTGGGAATATTCATTAACTTTCACGAGCATTGCGTCTCCTAATATGGTATGTAGTGGTGACAAAGCATTTAGACAAAAATGAACACTTTCTAACTTTCGTTTTCCCCTTTTTGGTCAACCGTAAAGTTTCGTTTTCCCTTATAAATTTGATTGACAGTACATTAGAGCGCTGTTTATGAAGAAAAGAATTTAGCAGAAGAATTACAATCTTAGGATTCTCTTGGAGACTCATGCTTCTGAAACTTGGAACCAAACACGACGTCGTTAAGAGTCCAGTTGTTGTTGATCATCATTTCGTTGTAATGGAATCGATAAACATCACTTGTTTCTTCATAATCTGAGACATTGTTTTCGATATTCGGAGCTCGATTGTGCTTAGAGTCTATAAAAACAGAGGAATCATCGATATGGGGATCCGAAGAAGAAAGCCATTCGTTGAAGAAAAGCCTTGGAAGCTCAGGAGCTGAAGAACATTGATGATTGTTATTTCCGTTGCTTTCTTGTGATGGAGATGAAGATTTGTTTTCTAGGAGTCTCTGGAAAGAAATCACATGATTCGAGATCAAGGTTTCCGGGTTTCTTTTTCCACAAGAAACAAGTGATGAAGAAGGAGAAGAAGAAGAGGATATAAATTTTGGGTGCTGCAAGTTCCGAGACTTGAGCCATCTCTTTTTCAAATGAGAATGCCAATAGTTCTTTATCTCGTTATCTGTTCGTCCCGGCAAGAATTTCGCAATTTGCGACCACCTAAATACACCTTATCATTAGTCTCTCTTTTAACTAGCATCCTAAAAACAATAGGTTTAGGTCTTGGGGTTAAACTTACTTGTTACCCAAGGAATAATGAAACGTCAAGATGGTCTCTTCTTCTTCTGCGCTAATCATTTCCCTCTTCAAACCTGGTCTTAGGTAATTAATCCATCTTAATCTGCAACTCTTCCCATTCCTTTGTAACCCTATCAAACCAAAGTTGACTAAATTAAGTAATAATTTGGTAGCTGACAAACTAGTACAGAAGAAGATGAAAAGAGAGACCAGCTTTGATGGGAACAGTAGTCCAGCAAGAATGGCCATGGGAGAGGATGCAACTCCTTAGCTTCTCGTCTTCATCGGGTGACCATAACCCTTTCCTCTGTTTCTCTCCAGATTTCGTCTTCGCCATCACTCTATCGTCTCAGTTAAAGCTGTCCCTGATACAAGAAAACATGTCTCAGTATTATGATGATTGAGACAACATATATCACCAAAATGTCTACAGATAGAGCCTACATACTTAGTGTTAAGAAATGACCAAATAGGCCTGTTTAGAGTAAAAGACAACTGACATGTATATATTGTATTTTTTTTTATTATTTTTTATGGATATTTATTTGTGAATATCTTATGTGTATATTGTATGCATTTGTATAAGCAGTGAGGGAGAAATTTCATAATGGAATATGTAAGGATTAACTATGTGTAGCAAAAGTCTACTAGGATAAAATTGATTAATTATTGATATGCAGTTACATTATATGGTTCCTACGTACGTGAAAAAAAAAAAGGAAGAAGAATCTTTTGCAATTTCTTGTTTGCTACTCTTCGTTTCTACTTATACTTACTTTACTGGAGTTTGATAGACACGAACAAAGATATATAGTTGCAAGAAAATATCAAAGAGATGACCAAATGAGCAAGTTTAACGTGAGACGTGATCTAAAGTAAGCACTAGAAATGATTCTAATAGATGCATGGAACATTAACGTGAGACGTGATCTCGAGATATCAAAAGTGAGTTACAATGGACGATATTAACTTAAAATAGATGTGCAAAATGTCAAACTAGTATAACAAAAAGAAACAAAAGTGTCAAAAGGGTATAACTCGGTTGTTTCATAGTTACAGAAATATGTTTATAAGATATATTATATGTGAGTTACATACACACATTTACAATGGACGGTGTCTTGAGAAATCAGATAACATCTTCATATCCAAAACACTCTCAAAATGTCGGCAAGAATTTTATATGGCCGACTTCTTTAATTTTAAATCGCGTCAATGAGTTTTTCTTTGTTAGGAACTTCATCATAGTGGAATAATCTGTCTTGATTCAATTCAATGATTTGTGAATAATGATGAAATAATGATTATTAAGAATCATCCAATCTGTTAATCTTTTTCGTAAAGCATCATTAGCAAGCAGCCAAATTGCATTTGATATAAAGCAAGTACAACTTGAAATAATAATTAAGAGCTTCTTTTTTTTTGTTTTTCTGAATTATATAAATTCAATTATAAGAGGGCCTATTCAAACCATGATTATGGAGAATTTGATGGGATTTAAGAAATTTAGAATTTTGATAGATTTTAGGGAAGTTGATATGATTTTCTGTAAAATTCTTTCAAATCCCACCTAAAACCATGAGATTTGGATTTCTGTATTTTTAACTAAACAAATCCTCTCAAATCTTCCAAAATCCTAAAAATCAATAAAATTCAAATCCACAAAATTGTTTTGAATAACACTAGATTTTAAAGTAGATTTTTAAATCATCAGTTCAATAACCGTGAATTTTAAAGTAGATTTTTAAATCATCAGTTTAATAACATTGAATTTTAATAGACTTTTTAAAATTCATTATTGAATAACATAGGATTTGTAAATTTCACATAAATCACTTAAAATGACAAGTTGAATACACGTTATATATGTAGTGAAGTCAACATTGAGCTCCTATTTGCTGCTAGTAATCATCATTGAATATTTTTCTTTTCCTCTCAGTCTCTCACGATGTTGTTTTTATTTATTAGAGAACAAAAGTAATAACATTTTTCACGGACAAGTGGACCAATAATAAGAGTAACTGAGGAATATTGTTAACTTTAAAACAGTATGAATTCCTTCTGTCCCGATCGAAATGGCCCTGTCGCGATTTTAATATACTCTTGAGTTTGTATTTTACTTGTTGGCTCTATTGCCCTGTGGAGTATATTACAAACATATTAAAACTGAGGAAAAAAAAAAAAAAATGACTATCTTGTCTTGGTCGTCAAGATCGCATAATATAATTTGCCGTCAAAATAATCACCAGTGAAACACGACTAGTGTTATGATGACCTAATTTTGCCCACAAAACTTCTCCTATTTCGACCATTCCGGCCTTGTGCTTGTGGTATGATGTGATAAAAATTAATAAACATATTTGTCATTAGTTGGTTGATTTCTTACCGGTGTGGTATTTCGTATACCACCAACAAAGTAGTTTGAACATGGCCAAGTTTGTCTTTCATTTCTCATACACATATCATTAAAATAGAAATATCATTTAACATTGAATGAAACACACGTTTTCGGTTAGACAAAACAGGCGTTAGTCAAATAATGACGAATGCTTTAAGAAACGAGATACATAATCTTCTTCTTTTTTTTTGTGCTGAAACTTTGAACCAGTTCTACATAAATAAAATCCAACAAGTCTATAATGTAAATAATCCCACACGCATCATCCAAAAATCACATCTCTAAACCGGTAGCTACAGCTCTCTACCGTACCTAATAAGTAACTTAGCATCTGATAGGGTTTCTTCTTCTTCAACACACCGAGCAGAATCACGAACTAATCATGTTGAAATGGAATCTGGATAGCTGTTGGGGCATGGTTGATATAACCGGTCCATATCTCTGTTACAGGAAATGAGCATATGTTTAGAGTTTTGTAGCAAAACCCATTTTCCAAAGGTAAATAATAGTATCTTGATATAAGTAAAACCTGAACATTGTCATAGAGCTCAAACAAAGGGACGGCCAAGAGTTTCAAGTTTTTGGGCACAGCAAAGTACTCTTTCTCAGACAAGTGAACAATGTAGAGTCTCTTGCATTCCTGGCCATACCAGAAACAAAAAATGAGATATAAGGAAAAGTGTAAAAGAGGGAAGTTGAAGCTAGATTGTGTTCTCTTTTCCTACCTTTGGTTTCGTAATGTGAGGAGGGCAATACGGGTACATCATGGTTTCAAAGTTTGGACGCCACCAAGTCGCAACACATTCTCCTACCTAGTAAAGGTGGCAAAAACCCATCAAAAAACCAACGGATCAGGGACATAGCTAGTCATATAACACAATCAGACGTGTATCAATTCATGGCATAGTCTTCTTTCTTCATGTAAGAAATAAACAAATAACCTCTATCAATGACACCAGACCTATCTTTGTTTCACTGTATAAATCCCTCATTCCTGGCATGCTAAGAGTAATGACAAAACTATTTCTATATTGAATTGTTCTCGTTTCCATTAAGAGCAAGCACATACTACACCGACCTATTTCTTGTAAGCCTTCTATCTATACCTAAATATCTGGTCACTATCAGTCAAAAAATTGAAGTAAAACCAGGATGGTACCTTCCAGTCAGGTACAAGTGCAGCCGAATTGCCTCCAAGCTTACTGGTCAACTTTCTTTTCAGGCCATCAACTTCTGCAGAGACAACATCGTACACCCAAAACTTAAGCAATCAAGTAACTCATAACAGGATAGAAAGTATTACTAACGGATTGTCATTGTATACCATTTTCTCCAGGCTTCAGGCGTCCACCTGGAAGTTTGCAGAATGTGTTACCAATTTGCAGGAGAAGTATATGAGGATGGTTGTGTTCTTGTACCTGAAAGGTTTACCAACATAAGGTATCAAGAACAATCCTAAAGTTAGAGAGATATAAGTAATGTCTAATTATCTACTTAACTTATACACCAACAAGATAGTTGTAACTGTGGGTTATAGGTTTATAAGGTTGAGTTTTAGGATGTCAAAACAACAACTTATGTTTCCAACGATCTCAAGAGATGAGAAAGTGAATGTAAAGCAGATGATACTCCATCGGAAAACATGAAAGCTTAGAAGGGCAAGGGTGCATATAAACAAATTAAGAAATGAAACAAGAAGATGTATCAAATCTGTCTGCTATATGGCACCTTCAAAACCTGTGACTTACTAAAACTAAAAGTTCATTTTTATGACTTTCTTCAGTCAGTTTTACCAAAATTTCACTGGATCCATACAGTTTGTGACTTTCTTAAGAGCAGTTTAATACATTCATGCAATTAGAGTTTTTTGGAATAAAAGGTTACCCAAACAGTACAAAGTTGAGTTGGAGATGGCAACTAGAAAAGGAAGTAGAGTGACTCCAGGCATATATCAAACACTTCTATAGTTATGCCCCGATTCAAATAATAATTGGGTCGAGAACGTATCTTTACAGAGAATGCTAAGATAAAGTACAAAAATGTTGACACTTCAGTGGTATTATGCATATGAAAATGTGGCCATACAATTCATGACCCACATAACTGTTCCACCGATTCTAAAACAGCACACAAATAAACACAGAGAGAACAACAGACGATATTAGTAACAAGTAGAGTGGATAAAAAATTATCATACCAGTAGAATCCCTTCAACGCTAGTCCTCATGCCTTCCTTCATATAGCTGCAACACACCGGTAAGAAATCAAGAAAGAGATACATTAGTCATCAGCCTCCAAGAATGTCCTAAGTTAGAACTATAGAATTCCAAACTTCAATTATTCAAGCAAAAAGCATGAGACTTTTACTTACAAAACAAAAGTTATAGCTGTTCCCCTCTCAAATCAATCAGTGAAAACTTAAACAGCCTATAAATTTATTTTGTTCACTAAGTCAGATCTCTCTTAAAAGTTCCTCTAGAGTATGAACAAAGTTATAGTTGCGTAAAATGGCTAAGAGATCATAACAATGTTTGTTAAGGAGCCAAAAAAACAGAGAATAAAAAAAAATCAAACAAAGCCAACCCATTCTAAATGACGAATCTAAACCTCACCAGCTGAGCAAAGGGAGAAGCTAGACAATTCAGAAGCAGCGAGAGAACGCAGATACACTTATAAAAAAATCTCAAATTGTTTACCAAATCAGCGAGATCATGATCTAAAAGCATGTAAAGGCTGGAGATTTCTAGGGTTTTAAAACTCTTGTCATCTTCTACAGAAGGAGCTACTAGAAGAAGACATAAAACAAAGAGGAGAAAGAAGGAGAGAGGCAAAACGTACTTAATTTTCATACGAGCGAGTCGGTCGGCGACGGATGTGTCCTTCTCCAGCTTCGGTTCCTTAGTTCCGAAGCTGTAGTTCGAAAGCGGGTACGTGTTCACCACCTGAGACATAGCCATCTCTCTCTCTCTCTCTAACCCAAATCGACTCAGAAAAAACTGCTCGGTTTCTCTTCCTATTGTCTCTCTCTCGATCTATCGATCGGCGGCGGCGACGGTGACAGAGGATTAATGTCGTCGGGGGCAATTTAATGACACCGTCTCTCTCTACCACCACCACCAACTTCTAGACTCACACGGCCGTAGACTTTTATTATTGTAACACTTCAGGCCCATTTTAATGGCTCGGCTCGGCCCATATTAATGGCTCGGCCCGACCCATAAGAACCCCCTGCCTTCGTCACTTCAGTTTCAGTGGTTTCTTCTTGGTGGTGGGAGTAGCAGCAACCTAAGAAAGCGCGCGAAAATCGGCAACCCAAGTTCGCCATAGCCACCCACGACCTTACATTTTATCTTACCATGAAGAAAACAAATATGGGGAAGCAAAAGCAGCAGACGATTTCTCGATTCTTCGCTCCCAAACCTAAATCCCCAACTCAGGAACCGGTTCCGGTGGCTGAATCATCATCTCCGGCACCGAAGATATCCGCCACTGTCTCTTTTTCTCCTTCAAAGCGTAAGCTTCTCTCCGACCACCTCTCCGCCGCGTCACCCAAAAAGACTAAACTTTCTCCTCACACTCAAAACCCCATACCCGACCCTGATTTACACCGAAGGTTTCTCCAGAGGTTTCTGGAACCCTCGCCGGAGGAATCTGTTCCCGAAACGTCATCATCAGCGAGGAAGTACACGCCATTGGAACAGCAGGTGGTGGAGCTAAAGAACAAGTACCCAGATGTGGTTTTGATGGTTGAAGTTGGTTATAGGTACAGATTCTTTGGAGAAGACGCTGAGGTTGCAGCACGTGTGTTGGGTATTTACGCTCATATGGATCATAGTTTCATGACGGCGAGTATACCGACATTTCGATTGAACTTTCATGTGAGGAGATTGGTGAATGCAGGGTACAAGATTGGTGTGGTGAAGCAGACTGAAACTGCTGCCATTAAGTCCCACGGTGCTAACCGGGGAGGCCCTTTTTTCCGGGGACTATCGGCGTTATATACTAAAGCCATGCTTGAAGCGGCTGAGGATATAAGTGGTGGTTGCGTTGGTGAAGAAGGTTTTGGTGCACAGAGTAATTTCTTGGTTTGTGTTGTTGATGAGAGAGTTGACCCGGAGGCATTTGGTTTAGGTATGGAAATGAGTTTTGATGTTAGAGTTGGGATTGTTGGCGTTGAGATTTCAACTGGTGAAGTAGTTTATGGAGAGTTTAATGATAATTTCATGAGAAGTGGGTTAGAGGCTGTGATTTTAAGCTTGTCACCAGCTGAGCTGTTGCTTGGCCAGCCTCTTTCACAACAAACTGAGAAGGTAAATTTATCTCTAATGAGTAAAAATGTTACTAATTTAAGCATTCTTTGATTAATTTTGAACAGTTTAGCTCCTCAATTGGTTTTCTCAGATCTGTCTAGAGTTGTGAAAGAGGCTTTCTGTATGTATAATCTCTATCTGTATGTATAATCTCTATATAGATTAGTTTGAGATTAGAATCTCTGTCTGTATGTAAAATCTCTATATAGATTAGTTTAGAAGACTTTATCTTCTTGGCCTATGTGCATACATGTTGTGATAGATGATCGTTTGGTATCTTTGTTTGGCAGTTTTTGTTGGCACATGCTGGACCTACCTCAAATGTTCGAGTGGAACGAGCCTCACTGGATCGTTTCCGCAGTGGTAGTGCAGTAGATGAGATTATTTCATTATGTGAAAAAATCAGCGCAAACAACCTAGTAGATGATAAAGAACTCAAGGTGGAGACTGCTGAAGAAGGAATGTCTTGTTTGACAGTTCACGTACATCATTTGATTTTCTAAAATCTTTCACTTTATTTGATTTTGATGATTCTCTGTTAGCATGAGATTGTTAATAAACACATCTAGCTTCCAAGAAGAGTTTTTCTTTTATTAAATGCTTGCTGCAATTCCTGCTAACTTATTCTTTTGTTGATATTGCAGACAATTATGAACATGCCACATCTGACTGTTCAAGCCCTTGCCCTGACATTTTGCCATCTCAAACAGTTTGGATTTGAAAGGATCCTTTACCAGGGGGCTTCATTTCGCACTTTGTCAAGCAGCACAGAGATGACTCTCTCAGCCAATACACTGCAACAGTTGGAGGTACTTTCTGCTTTATTTAGCGAGCCACATGTTCTGTTAATATTAAAATTTCAGCCATTTCGAAGTATCATAACTGAGTTTCCCTTATAAGAAATTTTATCTATTTTCAGGTTGTGAGAAATAATTCAGATGGATCGGAATCTGGCTCCTTATTCCATAATATGAATCACACTCTTACAGTATATGGTTCCAGGCTTCTTAGACACTGGGTAAGACATAATATATTTTCTTCTTAGATTTTTGTAAAGTTTGGTCTTGTTTCAAGTGTTTGAAGTTCGAAAGATGCTCCAACTCATTGTTGATGTACCAACTTGTCGTCTTATAATAAAGAATAAATAATTTACTGGCATCTTTCAGTTCTTGAAAGGGACATAGATTTCTATACTTACCCCTCAGAGTTTTCATGAAGTTTTTGCTAAGTAGTATGGAAATTAATTAGAAAGACCTCTTATCATGATTTGTGGGCACTTCCATTTCAACAGGTGACTCATCCTCTTTGCAATAGAAATCTGATATCTGCTCGCCTTGATGCTGTTTCTGAGATTGCTGCATGCATGGGATCTTATAGTTCTTCCCAGAAGATCGATGAGTTGGTTGAAGAAGGTTCTGAGAGAACAACTGTATCACCTGAGTTTTATTTCGTTCTCTCCTCAGTCTTGACTTCTTTGTCTAGATCATCTGATATCCAACGTGGAATAACAAGAATCTTTCATCGGACTGCTAAAGTCACAGAGGTGATACTTGGCCTGTCCTTTTCCCTCTTATATTCGTGCTTGTGTTGTCTAAAGTTAATTAAATTCTCATATAGTGCAATACTGTAATAAATTTTGTCCATGGATATAGTTTAAACTGCCACCATGTATGTTGACTGACCAAGTCTAATCATAAAAAGTCCCTCTGAAGTGAGTTGGAAAATAATACAGAGGATGGTCTCTTCGCGATATCTAGTCAAATAAATACGTGTTTCATAGTAATAGGCTAATAGCACCATTGTTCAGTATCCTATCCTCTTTTATCACGTTGGTTTTCATTTTATAGACATAGTCATATGGAAAGCTATAAACTTCAACGTCCCAACTCCCAATTCTCAGTTATCTTGATTAGGAAAAGAAATTAATAGGCAGAGCAGAAAAATATTGAAGAGTTATACGAGTTTTGCTTCACTTCCATGTTTTTTTGTTGACTAGCTCTTGCTTTTTAACCCTCTTCCTTACCTGAGGTCTGAAGGTTCTTAACTTTCTGGATGAAAAGTTCATCGCAGTTATGGAAGCTATTTTACTTGCGGGGAAGCAACTTCAGCGGCTTGGCGTAAAGCAAGACTGTGGAATGACTACGCAATCCACAACTGTGCAGTCTTCTCTTTTGAGAAAATTGATATCTGTTGTTTCATCTCCCGCTGTGGTTGACAATGCCGTAAAACTTCTCTCTGCCCTGAATAAGGAAGGGGCTGTTCGAGGAGACTTGCTCGACATACTAATCACGTCCAGCGGCCAATTTCCTGAGGTTTGTATCTTCTATGGAAATTGATATGTTTTACTTTCCTCTTAATGTTATGTTTTATGCATCACACAGCTCCTTATCATTAATCTTCTTTGCTTTTTTTCATGAATCAATTGTTGAGTAGTGACGATGTTATGGTCCATAACTCAATTCTGTTATTTGCTATGCACAGCTAGCTGAAGCTCGTCAAGCAGTTTTAATCGTCAGCGAAAAACTTGATTCCTCGATAGATATATTTCGCAAGAAACTCGCAATGCGAAATTTGGAGTTTCTTCAAGTGTCCGGGATCACACATTTGATAGAGGTACTCTCTCGTGATTTTCTTATGCTTTCTTACCGCAAGAGTGCAGCTTTCTTGATTTGTTTTGAAATTGCACCTAAAAGGAATCCCAAAAGTATCATCATGTTTCAGGATAAGAATAAGTATCAAGAAGGTAGCTTGTGTTGGTTTCTTTGTGGTTACCGTTCTCACTTTCTCGTGCATATATCCATTAAAATATTCGCAGCTATGAACCTAATTTTTGTACATTTTTGCACATTTTTGCGTATAATACTCTCTCATCATTGAAAGTTGTGGACCTTTATTTCTGATCTGAAGCTAAGGCTTTGTGCAGCTGCCCGTTGATGCCAAGGTGCCTGTGAATTGGGTGAAAGTAAATAGCACCAAAAAGACTATTCGATATCATCCCCCGGAAATAGTAGCTGGGTTGGATGAGCTAGCTCTAGCAACTGAACATCTTGCCATTGTGAACCGAGCTTCGTGGGATAGTTTTCTCAAAAGTTTCAGTAGATACTATACAGATTTCCAGGCTGCCGTTCAAGCTCTTGCTGCGCTAGACTGTTTGCACGCCCTTGCAACTCTATCTAGAAACAAGGTCGAAGGAACAAACTACAAAATGTGTGCTTGTAGTCACTGCTTTGCAAGTTTTAACTTCGTTCAGATATTTTCCTCTGCAGAAGTATGTCTGTCCTGTGTTTGTGGATGACTGTGAACCAGTTGAGATAAACATACAGTCTGGTCGTCATCCTGTATGCATCTGCTCTCACTTCCTTTTCTCTTTCTTGCTACGTCTAATTAAGTTGGTAATGGATCGATCATTTTGTTTTGAAAATTCCCAGGTATTGGAGACTATATTACAAGATAACTTCGTCCCAAACGACACAAGTTTGCATGCAGAAAGGGAATACTGCCAAATTATCACCGGACCTAACATGGGAGGAAAGAGCTGTTATATCCGTCAAGTTGCATTGATTTCCATAATGGCTCAGGTAACATAGACATTAACAGTATAAGCTTATGCTTTACCAAAATACCAAAATTTCTTGCGTATGTTAGATGCGAAATGATTCTGATTACGTTTCCCAGGTTGGTTCCTTTGTACCAGCTTCATTCGCCAAGCTGCACGTTCTTGATGGTGTTTTCACTCGGATGGGTGCTTCAGACAGTATCCAGCATGGCCGAAGTACCTTTCTGGAAGAATTAAGTGAAGCGTCACACATAATCAGAACCTGCTCTTCTCGTTCGCTTGTTATATTAGATGAGCTTGGGAGAGGCACTAGCACACACGACGGTGTAGCCATTGCCTATGCAACATTACGACATCTCCTAACAGAAAAGAAATGTTTGGTTCTTTTTGTCACGCATTACCCTGAAATAGCTGAGATCAATAACGGCTTCCCAGTTGCTGTTGGGACATACCATGTCTCGTATCTGACATCGCAGAAGGATGAAAGTGGTTTTGATCATGATGATGTGACCTACCTATATAAACTTGTGCGTGGCCTTTGCAGCAGGAGCTTTGGTTTTAAGGTTGCTCAGCTTGCCCAGGTAAACTCGCCTCAAATACATAAGTTTATATCTGACATACAGAATGAGCAGCATAGGTAGGCCATCCTAAAAGAGGCCTTAAATAAATTGAAGATGATCAGTAAATGCGTTAGTCACTGAAATATATGGCTATGGTTGGTCCACTCATGAAACTGATCTCACATATATACTTGACTGTAGATACCTCCATCGTGTGTACGTCGAGCCATAACCATGGCTGCAAAATTGGAAGCTGAGGTATGTGAAAGAGAGAAAAACACACGCATGGAATCACTCAGAGGAGAACCAAAAGGTCATGAAGAGGATCCAGTACATGGTGACCCTGAAGATTCAAAAAGCTTAGAAGAATCTGTTATTGGTTTAGATGACTTCTTTGCAGACCTGAAACTTGCTCTCTCTCAAGAGGAGAATCCTTTGAAATCATTCGAGTTTTTAAACCGTGCGTGGAAGATTGCAGCAAAAGAATCAGTGTAGCAAGTTTAGCAAAATCAAACTAAACACACTCCATCGTTATTTAATCGAATAGCAAGCATGTTAGCACCTGCAATGTTTTTGATCATGTGCAGGCAAGTAATGTAGTTGTGTACATAAACAGTGTTGACATTTTATGAAGATTTCCAGAAGTACCCTTCCCTTTTGTACGAACCAGTCCAAACGTGGAATAGTAGAATCTAACGGGTTATGATGTCCCACGTGGCTAACATTAGAATCTATTATGGTCAAACTCAAATGCACGGACGGCTGTCGAGCGTGTGTCCATCGTGGCCATGGGCGGGGGTTAAAATATGAGATTCTTCTCTTCGCCACGAGAAAAACTTTCCAGTTTTCAACAGAAAGTTGGAAAAGAGAAGAGAAGAATCGGATTCATAGAGGTAAAGGCAAAATCTTTCGTTACGATGTTCTCATCTTAGAAATCGAAACAAGTACCGATTGGTGTTCCGTTCCGTGTGTTTGGATTTTGGTCGAGGATTAGTCTTTTGTGGTTTCAGGGACGAATTTCTCTGTGTTTTTATGTCGATGGAGGATAAATTGGTGTTTTGCCTGTAGTAGTATTTATCTTTGAGGTTGTCGTTAATTTTCTTTAATGTTGTCGTTAAAGATAAGCAAATATATGTTTAATGTTGCAGTCAGGTGAACTATATTATTTTGTTGGGAAAGAGTATATAATCAGCTCAAGATGAAGTACGTTTCTCCTTCTCCCTGTTTCTTTCCACCTTTTTTTTGTAGTAGTTAGACTCTTTGTTAGAATTCTGGAATGCACTCTTCACCTTATAAGAGTATAGCATGATCTTCATCAGGATGGAATAAGTAACAGTTTTAGTGAATCTTTCACTTTTGTCTTGGTTTAAGGCTCATGTATTGGCTAGGTGATCATGTTTAGCTTATCTCAGGATGTTTTACTATATATACAGTTCAGGCTGCAGCACATTGTCTTCGTTTTCAGCTTTTAGCAACAGTTATTTTCTCTGTTGAGTATATATATTCATTTCTTATGGCAGGGGACGTGTACAATGGGATGAAGCTAATATAGTGGAAATTGAATCCAACAAACCTGTAAGGCAGAAGATTACCGAACCAAAGACACCGTATCACCCCATGATTGATGATGATGATTTGGATTTCTTTTTTCTTCTAGTGTTGCCTACATATATGCTTCTGGCAATACTGGCATATATATAGTAAATACAAAATAGTAGTCACCATCTCTATACAGAGGAAATTAAAATAACACAAACATAACCTACAGTATATGCTGTCATGTTGGTTAAATTTGAAATGGTGTCAGTCTAGTTGGAAGAGTAACCTGAACAAAATTTCTGATTTCTTTTTCTCTCTGGGTTGGTTTTTTTATTCAGGTTCTCTGTCTCCTAGAGGAAGATCATTTGACAACTGTGTTGATGAAATGCATCGTGCGGAAGAACTAAGGAATGTTCTGAATGATGTAGCTTCTTCCAGTAAAACTTTCAGCCAGAGATCCGAGTCTGGAGGCTGGAGCTGGTCCGAGGATGACACAGATCCAATGGATGAATATGAAGGTTATTTACAAAACCAAATAAATAGATCAAAGATGCATGACTCGTAGTTTCATCAGGTTCTTGGTTCCTAGAGAACATCTTAATCTATGTTTTTTGTGCAACTGCAGATTCTGAGATTGAGAAAAATGAAAGTTTCAAAGAGCATAGACGGGCACACTATGACGAGTTTCGAATGGTAAAGGAGCTGAGATCCTCTGGGTCTTTCTATGGTAAAGATGCAGAAGTGGATGATGGTGCCAAAATAGTTAAATCCGAGGCAACAATCTCACAAAAAGCTCCCAGTGTTAATGGCTCGGATAGAGAAACAGCTGATGGTGATTCCGATGCAATATCACCGAGAAAGTCATCCTTGTCCGCTAGTTGATTCAAACCTCAGAATGAACCATTTGTCACTACAGACTACGGTGTTATTAAACTGTAGCAAACACAAGTTTTAACTATAAGAGGATCATATATAATATTTACAAATCATTCATATAAAATGTTGATGATCTATTGGATGGATACTCTTGTTTTCTTTCCTTCTTCTTTTATTTTTCTGAAAGTCTCACATTGTTACAAAACACAATAAATAGACAGTTAGAATATGATTATATGAAAGATTTATAAAACGGTTTTTTTTTTCTAAAGAAAATTAAACTCACTAATTTTTTAGTGTATCATCAAAGAACAAGACAAAAAATTCAAAAATTTGGGATACCTTTATATTAAGTAAACACTTCATAAATCTACGGAAATAGATAAATCGGAAACCATAATCTTTCTATAAACAAAATCTACAAAAGATCTGATTTAAGCTCCGAAAGATAATCAATAATAATAATCCAATTTTGGCTATATGTTGTTAGTATCACACAAATCTAAAATATATAAAGAAGAAGAACATACAGGTAATATTGATTCGACAGGAGCAACAACCTAAAACAATCAAGTAGGTGCTTGAACGAGCGGCGTAAACCCTAAAGATGATGTTTTTGTGTCCTCTGGTGAGTAATTATATGTGATTTCCAACGACTATATGAATGGGTTTCGACCCATAACACTTATAAATCACAGCAAAAAAAAGAGAAGAAAAAAAATTAAATAAGTAAACACTAACTCAGTATGATTTTTCACCAAAATTTAATAATTAATGGTTTGTGTAATAAGTTTAATATGAGAAAAAATAGTAGTAATATGTATCTTCACTTATCAGTAATCACTAAAGAACTTTTTCCAAAGTATCAAAACATACAGAAAAAAGAAAACATTATCAACGAAATTTGTTTAACAATACAAATTTCATTAATTTGAACCACATTGATTAAAAAAAAAAAACAATTAAAATAATTAAGAAACAATAACAGGTAAGAGTTTGATTGGAAATATATGATGATAGACTTTCTATCTTACCATTAACCTTAGTTGTAAGTTGTAACTCTAGATTTATGTTTATAGATTTCCGACTAATTACAATTTTATTTGTAAAAATAAAAATGTTATATGATCTCTCTCTCATTTCTCCTCCATGAATGTTACCACCACTTGAATCTTATCGAACGATTCATATGATAACACGAATCTATTGTCCCACTCCTAACCACGAGAGATCTATTAGCACATCAGCACGTGTCGGTGTCTTTTGATCCACGAGGTCGGTGACGCTTAGCTAGTTGACCGGTATAGTCGGTTATTACCGGTTCTTCCATGTTTTTAATTTTTTTTTTTTTTTTTTTTACGGTAAAAAATTATGAGTTTCTTTTATAATTAAATAATGCAATATACTGTATACTTTTCCCCCAACTAGGTCTTAATTTGTGAATTGAGATTGATTTTTTTTTTTTTTTTTTTTTTTTTTTTTTTTTTTGCAATTTCAGGTTAGTATTCATATTTTGACTATGGTAGAAGTATAGTATTAAAACATTTATTTTTCTTAATTTTGGGGGCTGAGTTAGATTTGTTTGCGTAAATAAGATTTGTGAAGTCCCCCAAAATAATAAAAGATCTCTATCTTTCTTTTTTCTTTTCTTTTTCTACAGGTTTTGCCGATTTTTTTCTTTTTTATTTTTGGTTTTGCCATCGCTGAATGGTGCAGTAAAGTGTTTTAATTCTCTCTTTGTGTACTCTCTTCCTCTCTCTCTACTGGGTTTCTTTCTTCAAAATTTCTGATCTTTTTTTTTTATTTTGGAATTGTGAAAGTCCATTTCGTTGACAAGTTTCTTTCTGGGTATTGAACTTTTGATTTGAGTTGCCCGATTGGATTCAAAGTTTTAGTCTTTTGTTGGTAAGTTGTATCCTTTTTTTGCTGAATTTGCTCGTCTGATATAATTAGGGCTTTTTGTTTTTTTTTGTTTTTTTTTTAATTATTGTCTTACCCTTGTTGGATTTGTTGTATATCTAAGTCTCTGATTTTTGTTTTCATTTCTTTTCAGATTTTGACTACTCAGCTCAATCAGCTGAATCTTTCTGTAATTCTTGGATCCTGAATGGTTTAATTATCTTAGTTTGATCGGTTAGAATAGAGCATAGCAGCTTGGGATCCGTTTGGCTCGGATTCTGAGAGGACGGCTTTTCAAAGATTTAAGCTTTTCATTTTCTTTGAGAATCTGTCCTTTGTATTTGGACGACGTGTTTGCTCTCCTGGGGCATGAACAGAACAGTAGTCTCAGGAGCTGTCGAATCGAGTTTCTCATTGACTGATGCTGTTGGTTCGGAAGCTCTAAATATGCAGAGGAGCAGTGGCATCAATAATAATAATACGCGTATCCCAACATCACCAATGTCTTTCTCCTCCAGTAGCGTTAACATGCCTGGTTCATCTGTTCTTGATGGGTCTGCTTCAATGCAACACTTACCTCAGCAGCAGTACCAACTACAACAGCAAGCTGGGCAAGGTTCAGTTCCAATGAGGGATAACAGTTACTCCCATGTCGATAAGAAACCCAGATTAGAAGTGAAGCAAGAGGACATGTTGCAGCAGCAGATTTTACAGCAGTTGATCCAGCGTCAGGACCCTACTGGAAGGAATCCGCAGTTGCAAGCTTTGCTTCAGCAGCAGAGAATAAGGCAACATCAGCAGATTCTTCAATCCATGTCACCCTCTCAGAGACTCCACTTTCAGCAACAGCAGCAGTTGAGACAGCAATTACAGGGCACTCAACAGATTCCTCCTAATGTACGTCCTTATGAAGTTGGCGTGTGTGCTCGGAAATTGATGATGTACTTGTATCACCTGCAGCAACGACCTGCTGTAAGCTCATACTTATCTGTGGACTTTTTAGCAATTTCATCACTTCTATTCAAGTTCTAACCATTACTGATATCTCTTTGTAGGAAAATTGCATTACCTATTGGAGGAAATTTGTGGCAGAATACTTTTCACCTCGTGCAAAGCAAAGGTTGTGCTTGTCACAGTACGAAAGTGCTGGGCACCATGCCCTTGGCATGTTTCCACAAGCTGCTCCAGTCAGTTTCTTCTTTGCTCTGTGTTTTTTGATCTTTTATGATATTGATGTTCTGTGTCTCTGTATCTTTTACCATATTCCATATAAAGTTTACTACTTATGAATTTCACTGCAGTACACAGATTGTTTGATTAATAAGTCCAT
The DNA here is from genome assembly GCF_030686135.1 of Camelina sativa. Lineage (NCBI taxonomy): Eukaryota > Viridiplantae > Streptophyta > Magnoliopsida > Brassicales > Brassicaceae > Camelina > Camelina sativa. The sequence continues at coordinate 6,739,428 of NC_141889.1, forward strand.
CATCTCATTTTGTTTGCAGGATATGTGGCAATGTGATCTTTGTGGCACCAAATCTGGAAAGGGATTTGGTAAGAGAGTTGCAAATATCATTCTTGTGTGTACTTATATTTCTCTGCCTTCACTTGAGCACAGTGAAGAAACTTACACATGCTAATTGCTCTCTTTTTATTGTTTTAAACGTAACTTATTGTTTTAAAGCAATTTAGTTAAAGAAGTAGCTAACTGTCACTTCTCGTGTTAATCCGCAGAGGCAACTTTTGATGTACTTGCCAGACTTATTGAAATCAAATTTGCAAGTGGTATTATTGATGAGCTCTTATATCTGGATCACCCTCGAGAAAACAGATTTCCCAATGGACTGATGATGTTAGAATATAGAAAAGCAGTCCAGGAAACTGTACACGAGCAGTTTCGTGTTGTCCGTGAGGGCCATCTTCGCATCATATTCTCTCAAGATTTGAAGGTATCTACAACAACTCTCTGGTTCAAACTTTTGAAAAGAGAAGAAAAAAATCAATCAGCAGTGTGCTTAACTTTACTTTGCTTCTTTCTAGATATTGTCTTGGGAGTTTTGTGCTCGGCGTCATGAAGAGCTTCTTCTTCGCAGACTTATTGCTCCGCAGGTCCTATTCTAACCCTTGCGTAAATTATTATGAACTTAACTTTACAAAAAAATATTTCTCGTCAACTGTGTGGCTATGTTTCCCTAAACATTTTGTGTAATGTGCTTAGCTTCTGGTTTCCTATGAATTAGAGCACAAAGTTTGTAATTCTACTTCAAAACAGATGTTTGTCGATGCTGCAACGCTGTTAAGAAGTGTACTAAAATCTTATTATTGGTCATGCAGGTGAACCAGTTGCTTCAGGTTGCACAAAAATGCCAGAGCACGATCTCAGAGAGTGGATCAGAGGGAGTTTCTCAGCAGGATTTACAGTCAAATAGTAACATGTAAGTTGATCCTTATTTTCCTTTTTACATCCTGTATGGTGGTTGCAGACTATTCTTTTATTTTCGATTCTCAGGCATTTGTTTCTAGTGCTCTTTGTCATTCTTGGGTGCTAATTTGTGTATCAGGGTCTTGGGGGCAGGACGGCAACTGGCAAAGTTCATGGAATTACAGTCACTGAATGATCTTGGCTATCCAAAAAGATATATCCGAACTCTTCAGGTACTCATTAGCTCCTTTCCTAGCTACTAATTTTGTATATGAAGACCTAAGAAGGCCTAATATTGAGCCGTTGCATGTGACAGATATCTGAAGTTGTCAAGAGCATGAAGGATCTGATGAATTTCACTGGCGAGCACAAAATCGGCCCTATTGGTAATAAGTCTACTAACTTTCCCGCTGGTGCATCTTTCACTTGAAATATCTACTGATTTTTGTAACTCTCCTGGTGAAAATGTTCTCTTTGATTTTCTGAATGAATGTTGTGAATGTTATGTGATTCCTGCTTATGTCATTTATGCAGAGGGGTTGAAACGGCTTTTGGAACAGACGGTGACAGTAAAGCTCCAGAGACAGAAAATGCAAGAGATGGAGCAGTTTGGGAATAGTGGATCTATGAATGGCCCAGCTCAAGCTCAAATGGGATTAACTTCAGGAACGATAAATGGATCAACTGGCAACAACTCCAATAATCACCATCAAATTGTTGGTCGTGGAGCTATGAGTGGGCAAGCTCAAGCTCAAATGGCGTTATCTTCAGGAACGGTGGGCGGCTCAACTGCCAACAACAACTCCAATAATCACCATCAAATCGTTGGTCGTGGAGCCATGAATGGCTCAGCTCAAGCCGCAGAAGCTCTGACCAAGTACCAAAGCATGCTTATGAGACAAAATGCTATGAATATCCCAAACTCAAATACCGGCAAACAAGAGGGGTTCTCGAGTCAGAACCCTACCCCAAACTCAAACCAGAGTCCATCTTCGTTGTCTCATCAGAGGCAGAACCTAGCTCAAGGTGGATTTCCCAGCTCTCCTCAAATGCAACAGCAACAGCGAACCATGAGCGCTCCCAACATGCTTCCGCAGAATCACCCTCATCATTTGCAATCACCACATTCACATGGTAACAGTCAGGAGCAGCAGATGCTTCATCAGCTGTTGCAGGAGATGTCTGAAAATGGAGCGAGTGTGCAACAGCAGCAAGCCTTTTCGGGTCAAAGTGGTAGCAACAGTAACGCAGAGAGAAACACAACTGCCTCCACTTCCAACATCACAGAAGGAGGCCGAGTTCCAAGCCGCAACAACAGTTTTAAAGCAGCCTCAAACAATAACCTTCATTTGTCAGAAGATATATCGGTTACAGGACTACTATCTCATGATTTCTCAGAAGACGGCTTCTTCAACAACAGTGATATCTATGGTGGCTTGTAATATCCCGACAAACAGAGGCATTGTTACTTTGACTTAACTCATTGAAAGAGAATTTAGGGCTTATTCTTCTCATTTAGGTTGGTCTTTGTATAGAAACCAAAGAGATATGAGGCCAATGAAGGTATTTCTGATTTGTTGTAACTTATCTATAGGAACTTTTAGCATCTTATTTGTTCCCTTTTAGAGATGGTAAAGATGTAATCTTAAGATTATTTCTGCAGACACTTTCAAGCGATTTTATTCTTTTTAATGCTTTTACTTTGTCTATGGGTTTGAGTTCGAAGTCATGAAACTTAATATATTATAGAGTCTTATTTATTGATCCAAATAGGGTTTTACATCTCCTACCAAAGTGAGATTTGGTTCTGTATGGGCTGATAAGATCATCATCTTGAAGGGGGCTCATAAGTTGTATGGAAAAACTTAAAACATAACAAGTTGCAACACAACTTTAACTACTCATGAGCCTTTTTTAAAAGTTTTATGTCCTCTTTTATCGTGTATGGCTGTATGCTATTAATCGAATCATTGTGGATTTTTCTGTAGAGTGGCTCTTCAACTTAAAGAAACTGGTTTCTGTAGAGTTGGTCTTCCGATAAGGAACATGAAAAACATTACCATAGAATATGCACATACAAGCATGTTTTTATGCAAATATATAACTTATCAGATTAAGGTTTTAATGGCATATTCCAGAGGGTTCATTTTTTTGTTAACTTATAAAAATATAAACAAGTAGTTACTACTTAGAATCCGTAAAAGGATGAGCAACTTAAAAAACATGTCTATAAAGTATAAACAGATTGTTAAAACGCTTTAAAAAACAAGAAAAAGAATAAGATCACTGATAATGTTGGCAGAAATCATTATCTAAGATTTCATCTCACAATCACTAAAAGGGGAAAAGGAGATGAAGCTAAAGTGCCTATGAAGTTACCACAAATCTTCCTTCGTTGGTCTCATATCTCTTTGGTTTCTATACAAAGACCAACCTAAATGAGAAGAATAAGCCCTAAATTCTTTCACTGTGTTAAGTCAAAGTAACAATGCTTCTGTTCTGCTTGGATATTACAAGCCACCATAGATATCGCTGTTGTTGAAGAAGCCATCTTCTGAGAAATCATGAGATAGTTCTGGAACCGATATATCTTCCGGCAAACGAAAGTTATTGTTTGATGCTGCTTTGAAACTGTTGTTGCGGCTTGGTACTTGGCCTCCTCCTGAGATGTTGGAAGTAGATGCAGTTGTGTTTCTCTCAGTGTTACTGTTGCTACCACTTTGACCCGAAAAGGCTTGTTGCTGTTGCACACTCGCTCCATTTTTAGACATCTCCTGCAACAGCTGATGAAGCATCTGCTGCTCCTGATTGTTACCATGTGAATGTGGTGATTGCAAATGATGAGGATGATTCTGCGGAAGCATGTTGGGAGCGCCATTCATGGCGCGCTGCTGCTGTTGCATTTGAGGAGAGCTGGGAAATCCACTGGTAGCTAGGTTCTGCCTCTGATGGGACGACGAAGATGGACTCTGGTTTGAGTTAGGGTTATTCATAGCATTTTGTCTCATAAGCATGCTTTGGTAGTTGGTCAGATCTGCTGCCGCTTGAGATGAGCCAATAGCTTCACGACCAACAATTTGATGGTGATCATTGGAGTTGTTGTTGGCAGTTGAGCCTCCCATCGCTCCTGAGGATAACGCCATTTGAGCTTGAGCTGGCCCACTCATAGCTCCACTACTCCCAAACTCCTCCATCCCTTGCATTTTCTGTCTCTGGAGCTTCACTATTGCCGTCTGTTCCAGAAGCTGTTTCAACCCCTCTGCATAAGGGACATCAGCAGTCAGAAACTCAATAACCAGAGCAAACACAGCCTTTCAACTGGAGAGTTGCAGAAATCAGTATTATTAGAGTGAAATTTACACCAGAGGGGAAACCTCGTTTTTGGTCTAAGAAGAATGATGTAGATCGGAATACTAGACTTACCAATAGGGCCAATTTTGTGCTCGCCAGTGAAATTCATCAGATCCTTCATGCTCTTGACAACTTCAGATATCTGTCAGTCACAATGAGTTACACTATTAGGACTTCTTAAGGCTACAGTATAAATACAAAGATAACAGCTAGGAAAGGAGGAAATGAGTACCTGTAGAGTTCGGATATATCTTTTTGGATAGCCAAGATCATTCAGCGACTGTAATTCCATAAACTTTGCTAGCTGCCGTCCTGCTCCCAAGACCCTGACACAAATTAGCACCCGGAAATGATATAGAGCACTAGAAACAAATGCCAGAACATGGACAATAAAAGAATAGTCTGCATCGACATTATTGGTTGTAGAAAGGTATATTAAGTGTTACGGATCAACTAACATGTTGCTGTTTGACTGTAAATCTTTCTGAGAAACTCCCTCTGAACCACTCTCTGAAATCGTGCTCTGGCATTTCTGTGCAACCTGAAGCAACTGGTTCACCTGCATGACCAATACTAACTTTTCAATAAACTTGCCAACACCATTGCAGCATGTCTGTTCTGAAGTAAAATTACTTTATGCTCTATTTCAGAGGAAACCAGAAGATAAGCACTTAATACGAACTGTTTAGGGAAACAGGGTTTTATTGGCCATCCTCAAATTCATAACCAAGGGTTTTAGGAAAACAGATATACAGTTGACCACAAACATCTCTTAAGCTCCTAATAATTAACACAAGGGCCATGCAGTTAGAATAGGACCTGTGGAGCAATAAGTCTGCGAAGAAGAAGCTCTTCATGACGCCGAGCACAAAACTCCCAAGACAGTATCTAGACAGAAGCAAATTCAAGATTAGCTAAGCATTAGCACACTCTTGATTGTTTCTTTTCTTTGCTTTTCATGTTCTTCGATGAATATGCAGGGGAAGAGAAAATTGGAAGACAGGCACAATTTTGAACCAGAGACTTGTTCTAGATACCTTCAGATCTTGAGAGAATATGATGCGAAGATGGCCCTCACGGACAACACGAAATTGCTCGTGTACAGTTTCCTGAACTGCTTTTCTATATTCTAACATCATCAGTCCATTGGAAAATCTGTTTTCTCGTGGGTGGTCCAGATATAAGAGCTCATCAATGATGCCACTCGCAAATTTAATCTCAATAAGTCTGGCAAGCACATCGAAGGTTGCCTCTGCAAAACAAGAAGATGACAGTGCTTAGCTACTATTTTGACGGGAGAGTTTTTAAAACAATTATTGGAGTTTTAAACAATAAAAGAGAACAATTAGCATATGTAAGTTGCTTCATTGTGCTCAAGTGAAGGCACAGTGATACAGTAGACACAAGAATGAAATTTGCAACTCTCTTACCAAATCCCTTTCCAGACTTGGTGCCGCAAAGATCACACTGCCACATATTCTGCAAATACAATGAGAGATGATTGACTTAAAAATTGAACAAACTCAGTGTAGTCAAATTCATAATTAGTACAGGTGAGGTGGAGTAAACTTATATATGGCTAAAGATACAGAGATACATAACATCAATATCATAAAAGATCAAAAAACACAGAGCAAAGAAGAAACTGACCGGAGCAGCCTGTGGAAACATGCCAAGGGCATGGTGCCCAGCACTTTCGTACTGTGACAAGCACAACCTTTGCTTTGCACGAGGTGAAAAGTATTCTGCCACAAATTTCCTCCAATAGGTAATGCAATTTTCCTACAAAGAGATATCAGTAATGGTTAGAACTTGAATAGAAGTGATGAAATTGCTAAAAAGTCCACAGATTAGTATGAGCTTACAGCAGGTCGTTGCTGCAGGTGATACAAGTACATCATCAATTTCCGAGCACACACGCCAACTTCATAAGGACGTACATTAGGAGGGATCTGTTGAGTGCCTTGTTGCTGTAATTGCTGTCTCAGCTGCTGCTGTTGCTGAAAGTGGAGTCTCTGAGAGGGTGACATGGATTGAAGAATCTGGTGATGTTGCCTTATTCTCTGCTGCTGAAGCAAAGCTTGCAACTGCGGATTCCTTCCAGTAGGGTCCTGACGCTGGATCAACTGCTGTAAAATCTGCTGCTGCAACATGTCCTCTTGCTTCACTTCTAGTCTGGGTTTCTTATCGACATGGGAGTAACTGTTATCCCTCATTGGAACTGAACCTTGCCCAGCTTGCTGTTGTAGTTGGTACTGCTGCTGAGGTAAGTGTTGCATTGAAGGAGACCCATCAAGAACCAATGAACCCGGCATGTTAATGCTATTCGGGGAGAAAGACATTGGTGATGTTGGGATACGCATATTATTATTATTGATGCCACTGCTCCTCTGCATATTCAGAGCTTCCGAACCAACAGCATCAGTCAAAGAGAAACTAGATTCGACAGCTCCTGAGACTACCGTTCTGTTCATGCCCCAGGAGAGCAAACACAGACCAAGTCGTGCAAATACAAAGGACAGATTCAGAGAAATGAAAAGCTTGAAACTTTAAACCGTCCTCTGAGAATCTGAGCCAACAACAAAGCCAAACGGATCCTAAGCGGCCAAGCTCTACGTTCACCGATCAAACTGAGATAATTAAACCATTCAGGATCCAAGAGAGATTGAGCTAGTTTTCAAAGCCTGAGCACCCCAGTGGTCAAAATCTGAATGAAATGAAAACAAAAATCAGCAACTAGAAGCAAATTAATAGTTCGTCGATGCAACAAAGAGAAGACGGAAAGGCGAATTCTTTATAACACTCGAAAGCCCTAATATTATCAGACTAGCAAATTTTGAAGCATAGAATAGTTATAGACATCTCTCTATCTCAAAGGATGAAACTTACCAACGAACAAACTTCAAATCAAATCAAAAGCCAGAACCTTTCATTCAACCAAGTAGACTCGACTTGCACGAATCCCCAAAAAAAAACTGAAATTTGAAGAAACCCAGTTGAGAGGGAGTAAACAAAAGATTAAAACTTTCTTTACTGCAGCATTTGGAAAACAAACAAAATGGATGAGATATATTTCCTTTTCTTGACAATAGTTTTTAGTCACAAATCTTTATTTTTTTTAATTTTTTGTCATCTGATTTTATATTATAAAACATATATATTTTTTTATTGGGACTAGTCTCCAGTCCAAAAGAGAACAAACAAAGGTTTAAGATTAGTCCGAGCGTTGTCAAAAAGCGTTAGATGAGTTTCTTTGTTAGATCGAAGGGAGTCAATAGGTCCGTCCTAAGTCCTAACGTTGTCATGAAACGTTTATCGATGTGTTCCGTTTAGTCATTGAATGTGTTTTGATGTTCGCATTCGAGAGCCGCGATTTTATTGACAAGGAAAAGCGTTGCTAGCTAATTTGGTTATATGTATTCTATGCAGGTTAGGAACTGAGGTAGCGGAAGCGAATTAACCCACGGACAAGATGCATACAATACAAGGTTTGATTGATTGATAATAATGCCTTAGTTAACTCTATGATTGGAGTTCAAACTGAGATGATAATAACGGAAAATGCAGTACCTTGGCAGTTGGCACACAGACAAAAGTTTTATAATCCGACAATAAAAAGATATCCAAGTTGGAATCTACCAGAAAAGACATTTAAACAAGAGACCAAATCTAAATACGACGAAACAGTGTTGATTACAAACAAACAGTTACAACATCCTACTTTGATAGAGGTTGTGGATCAACTTTTCATCACTCGTCAGCAGGTGGCGAACGAGACCGGCTGCAACATCAAGAATATGATGGTTAGATTCAAAATATCATAATATTATAAAGCATCAAACTATTTCAACTAACTAACCTCTTCTGCATCGGGCTCTCAGCACCATCGTAGCCACCATCACTGTCTCTTCTTCCAATTGAGCCAGGGCTTTCAACTTGGCCATTCTCAGGGCTAGACCTCGATCTCTCCCTCCTCCTTTCAATTGGACTATCAACTTCACCCGCTCCATTTATCGGACTTTCCTTCTTCAGTGGGCTGTGATTAGGGCTCATCCTATCTCTCTTGTTGTTGGGACTGCGGCTGCTGTACTTAGGGCTTGCGACTCTCTCCCTCCTACGAGGACTATCATTGCCTCTGCGGTCACGACTGTACTCGGGACTGCCACGCCTTGATTTTTTATAAGGACTTGGGCTACGTCTTCTGCCATAGTCAGGACTGGTCCATTCCTTTCTGTTTGCAGCAACAGGACTAGCACCTCGGCCATAATCAGGGCTTCCTCTTTCTCTTTTGTAAGGACTAGGTGATCGCCTTCTCCTTTCAGGTGACCTATCACGGCGTCTTTCAGGACTGTGACCATTCCCTCTAGCATCATCATCCTTCACCGCATACTCCACCGCGATCACCTTATCCATCAGCTTACTGAATGAAAACACAAGCGAAATGTTAATCTTAGGTAAAGAAAGCAATTAGATACTGAACTGGACAGGAACACAAACCTGTTATTTGTAGCATCCAGTGCCCGGGTGGCATCCTCTTGCGCCTCGTATTGGATAAATGCAAAATTCCTCCTGATCCTAACGTTTACGATTTTTCCATACGGCTCAAAGTGTCTCTCAAGATCCCGGGTCCTAGTATTATCCGCATCAAAGTTGATAACAAAGAGAGTCTTGGAAGGTTTCATGCTGGATGAGGATCTCCTTGAACCACCACCAGATCTTCTATCACCTCCTCGTTCACTCTATGCACAGACCCATTAATGCTATCAGTATTTTAAACCTCATAACTAAGTCTGAAAGAAATAAATCCGGAGGTCAGGATCCTACCTTTGTCCACTCAACACGAAGTCTGCGTCCCTTACGCCCAAATTCCATGCGGTCAAGCGCTCGGATAGCATCTTCAGCATCCCTTTCATCTTCCATGTACACAAAAGCAAAGCCTGGAGAAAGAAAAGAAGTAAAAAGCATAGATCTGAGTACATGAACAGTGAGGAAGCAAACCAGGTTAAGAACCTCCAGCAAACACGAAGACTGTCCTCTCTCCTTCAGAGGCATCAAAAAGCCATACTTACCTACTAGGACAAATTAAATTTTGAACATTCCTCGAGCCTAAAAAACTCTGCAAACCAATTGATCAGTAGAGCAGTTACAGACCTTGCATTATGGAATTAATATGTCAAGGAACAACTGAAAATGTGGAAGTCAGACGGGATGTGAATGAAAAGAGAGTGCCTTCTCCATTGCAGAGGTATGTCCAAGAGTGCAAAGTCTATGAGGAATGAAATGCAATTAAGATGGCAGTGCTATAGCGGATGGAAAGTGACTTGTTTTGTGGACCAAGGAGATGAAATGCAATCTTTCTCCTCTCAAGTGCTTTCCAAACATCAAGAAGGCGGCATGGCAAAGTGGATATGGTCGCTGTTTAGTACTTCCTTCTAAAGGGAGAGTCATCCGGAGCCATCTCGTGGAGTGAACATGGAAGTGGATTTGTATGACATGCATTTGAATTTTGCTTTCTCATCGCACTAAGTGATTTATATTACTGCTTTTTCATCGAGGTTAACCACAAAGATAAGAGTACATAAAAGGCAGAAGAAAGAAAAAGAAAAAGGCTTACCAGCTTTCATATCCACCCTCTCAACCTTGCCATATTTCCTGAATAGCCGTTCAAGATCACCCTCACGAGCATCATACTCAAAGTTACCACAGAAGACTGGCTTCATGCTTGCTTCCTGCATAGATATACAATGTAAAAAGATTCACGAGACTAACCACGAAAAAGTACATAGGATAATTCAAACAAGAAGATCACAAGGGATTTGTCAACAAGCAGATGATAGGTGTCACCAAAATGAAAACTTTACAATGTATATCAGCTATCAAAACCAAATCAATTTTGATTGTGTATAGATTTGCTTTGCTCAATTATTCATATCAAATCACAAATTCAAGCCTTCAGATGTATAAAAAAAATCTGTCAAATCCATACTACGAAAGATCCAATATTAATATATTATAACCACAAAAAGTACAAGAGTGGAGTTAATGCATCAGATCTAATCGAACTTGAGATCTGAAATAACTCACAAGAGGAAGCAAACGAGAACAAAGCAAGAAAGAGCATGAATCTTTACCACCAAAACAAAAGAAACAAAGAGGCTCTCATAAGATTTCACACTTAAAGAAAGAAAGAAAAAAGAAAACGAGATCGACGAATTCCAAAAGTTGTACAGAGCAAAACAGATAAGATCCTTTCAAGAACTCGAGACTCATGAAAAACAGACAATCAATATACCTGCCGAAGGAAGAATGATCAAAAATGGAATGATTTTGGCAGTTGTTGTGTAGCGTTGAAACCAAACAAAGCTCACTTCCGAGGAGAGATGAGATGGTGAAAGTATAACTAGTACAGAGCAGAGCAGATCTGCTATTTTTATCTTTTCGAAGACATTTTGTTCAGTTTGGTAAGGGAAAGGTACTTTTGGTTTTCCTTTTTTTTTTTAAATACGTCTTTGACTTTCTTATTTATTTTCTCAAGTTATAAATAAAATTAGTCTTTTAAGTTTTTTTAGCTGTCTACTTTATTGGCCCAATCCGTTATTAACAATTCATTAAAAGCCCAACCAAAACAAAACAAAACATCGATTCACAAATCACAATGTTTTTCCTATCTTACATCTTTATTTCGATTTTCATTTCACCAACCGTAAGATCGATTCACCAACAACAACCGTAACTCTCGTCTCGTCTTTCTTTTTTTTTTTCTTTTTCCCAAGAGATACCGCTTTAATATGTTTAAGATAAGAGTTACAAAGTGCATTGATGCACGTATGAAGCTGATAGCTTAGAGCGCACATATTACAAGAAATTACAACTAAGAGATATGAGAGTGGAGTAAAGATAAAGTTAATGTTTCTGGAATTACAACATTAACGGATTTGGTGTTGGGTGGAATTTCGGGTTTTGTATTTAAATTTGAATCAGTCTCTTGGCTGGTATATGCTTCAGTGATCTAATAAAGCGAATAGGCCTTGAGAATATTGTACAAATATTGTCGTAGTTGCCTTAATATAATGATGCAGTTCAATATAATTTCATAATTTCCATGACAGTTTCAGATGGCTTCTATATATAATCATGCACATCTCATCAACAAACCCAGTCGATAAGAAGAAACAAAAAATTCCATGATTGGTTGCTCAATTTCGATGATTAAATGACAAATGAGGAAGCAAATTGTAAAAAACAAATTGAGTAAAATGACAAATTCTTTGACCTACTAAACACATTGGGCAAATCATCATGAAAAAAGATTTCTCAAAACCAAACATGTAACTTAATTAAAAGGTTTTTTTTTAAGTCATATAAAAAAGCATGGCTAGTTTAAGTTAAAAAAAAATAAAACAACTGGAAAACATTGTCCAGGGGATTAATAAAAAAGAGAAAGAGAGAGCGGAAATATATATATTTGCTAGACATAGGTGGGGATTTTAGTTTTGCACTTTGAAATTGGTCGGAGCTGCTTAGCTATGGCGAGCCAGGTGCGCGCAAGACCATTCCAACCTATATGAGCAAAAAACAATGCACCATCACCATTCATCCAAATAGATACTGCTAACTAAATAATTCATACACATTCATCCAAATAGCTACTGCTAACTAAATAATTCATACACATGAGAGAGAGAATAATCAAAAGAAATGGACAACGTTACCTATCTTATGGCGATGGCGACTGAGGCATGGAGGTTGAGGTGGTAGCAATATCGTTAGACGACAACTTCTCCTGTTAAATGATTGGTCACATAAGTTGGGTTGTAAGAGCCTAGAGATGACAGATATTTTCCGATTGCAAAGGGTTATATGTATATGAAAAGAAAGTAAATTATATATACCTGAGTATCAAATTTATCAGAGTCATCAAGAGTGGTCTGATGGTAATCTTTGTATTTCTTGCGCAACTCTTTAATTTGTTCTTATGCCTTGGATAGCTCAGCTTTGGTTTCGAGATACTTTTCTTTGTAGGAATGTTCGATGGAACTTTGTATTCCTGTTTTCTGACTTTGCATTTCCTACAAATATAAATAAACTTACATTTATTCTAAGTATTTGCATTAGAAATTATATTATATTATAAATCATTTGCAAAGGGTTATATATATATATATATATATATATATATATGAAAAGAAGGTAAATTTATATACCTGAATATCAAATTGATCAGAGTCAGGCGTGGTCTGATCCTGATCAGATCCCTTCAAGTCGTCGTCAAGTTTTTCCATACGGGTAGAACAAGCTCGCAGCGACTGTGAGGCCAACCTGCATATATATAAGAGCAACATTTAACAACCATTACCATCGACAATAAAAGCTATCTATACAAACAAATTAATTAGATCGATGATAAAAATGAATATATACGTTGATGTCCGCTGACGCTTGGCGGTGGTAGCCTTTTCCTTTCTAGGATATATACGAGTCAACTTCGGCTCTGGCTGTTATCAATTATATAAAGATGTTCTAGTTCAGAAACTAATCAATCTAATAATTAAAATTAAATAAAATGAAAAACCCTAGCGAGAACAGAAACTAAATAGATCTCAATTCCGGATTTCCAAAGAAAGAAGTCAATCACCCTGTTCAGCACAGACTGAAGCCAGTCCTGATCGCGAGAATCCAACCACTCCTTACAAATACCGTGACGCACACATGTGCGAATTTGAGCAGCAATAGACGGCCGGAATCGCTTTCTTTTCTGTCTCGCAAACGGATCCTTCCCACCTCTTCTGATCTGGCCCAAACTACATTTTTCTCTGGTTTATTCTATAAATAAATGGTACAACAACCTGCACGCTATGCCGCGGGTTTTCTTTAGAACTTTTTTTTTAATAATACATATAAGTTGTAATATAAATCATATTGTTTAAAACTATAACTAAATCAACCAGATACATGTCTCTCATTTTTTAAGAACAATACATGAGGTGAACGCCTTATACTGAAATTCCATATACAAAATTTATATGATTTTTAGAGTATTTATTTGTTTGTTTTCTTGAAAAAAATATATAAAAATATACTATCTGCAATAGATTTAAAAAGAAATTCCATGTAAATTTCTTACATTAAAAACAGGATATTTAGAGTAATAATAATAAACTTTATATTATCTCACTGAGACATGGAATCAATAATCAAATAACATTAAGAAACCCCTTGATCAGCTCGTATCTTGATCTAACCTTGCCAGACATCATATCGTCGGACTAAGCTTTTTATAACTAAGAATCTTTAAGAAATCTTTCAAAGCTTTCATTTTCAATGTTTTTGACACTTAATTTACAGATAAATATTTGTCTAAGATCAAAGATGCAACTGATTATCGCCAACCAAATAATCAAAATACTAAACACGGTGGGAACGAATACTAACTTTGCTAAATATGATATCCTCACAGAAAATATAGATAGAATCAAATGTATTTCTCCAACCATCCTTCCTTCATCTGGATTCGTTATAGCTCCCTTTTTTCAAGATCCTTCATAACCTTAAACACATCCTAAGGATTTTTATATGAAAAGTTTTTGGTTATGTTCTTCTGATCGAATTCTTCTTCACTTCAACTTCAATCATCGATTTGAGAACGATTGACATAGCGGCACGGCCTTGATTGGGAGGAGGGAGAAAAAGTGACGTGTAAAGGAGATTGATTTTTATTGGAACATAAGACTTAGTTGTATTAATTGTTATAATTTGATTGGATTAAGTTTTTAATGATGTGTCATACTTAGAAGAGTTTAAAAAGCTTAGGTGTCAACACCAGGTGAGAAACGTTCAATTTTTATTGTATTGATTGATACTTTTGTTTCGATAAATTAGTTTCCTAATGTTCTGGTAACTCTTCCTCATAAAAAGTTTCCTTTGAGCCAAGCAATCCATAAAGAACCTGAATTACTGAATTAATTCCAAAGTTGCATTAACCTGAAAACAATCTCAAACTCAAGGCCCATATATTTCTCCCGAAGCCGAGCATGTCTTATTCTTCCAAAGAAAAGCCCAACATAGGGAATCCACTTTAGCGTAAAAATGCTTTGTAAGAACAAACACACACTAATCCAAAAATTCACCATGCCATAGATACTCTTTCAGTTTTCACCTCACACATTCGTACTATTACCAAGTGAGATTAACTCTGGTTTCTGCCACTTCTGAAAATTTCACTGGATTAAATATGCATAAATCATAATTTTGTGTGTTGTGCACACGGTCCATGCGTCTATGGCGCTTTATGTGGGGTCTTATTTACTAATATTATGTTCGAAGCAGACAAGCTGAGCTCTAAAGAAGCTGCTCAAAGAAGGTATGTGCTTATATAATTCCATGCCAGTTATATAACATTGCTAAATCCGCTTTATGTGGGGTTTTATTTACTAATATTATGTTCGGAGTAGACAAGCTGAGCTTTTGGAGAGGAAGAAGAGGAAGAAGCTAAGACAGAAAGAACAGCGAGAGAAGGATCAGAAAAAAGATGCTAAGGAAGACGAGAGTACCACATCAGAGGAACAACAATATCCAACTGAGTCATCAAGCCAGCTACCTGTAGCTTCTGATTCCGAGGCACAAAGACCAGATTCCATACCGATTGATGCTTCTTCATCCCTCGAGGACCCTCAACTTTTTGAAACGAATGATGGGAGAAACGGTGAATGTCAAGCGCCAATGGTTGATGATGATGGCTTTGGCAATGGCCAAAACATGGAAAGACAAAATGGTCGTAGGTCGAATGGGTTCCATGCTAATCATGCGCCAAAACTTGGAGGCATGCGAAAGAATGGAATCAACAGAGACACAAGAGTCAATACTGCTAAGGTTTGGAGCCGAAAATCCGTTAACCCCAAATCGATATCACAACATACAGCAGTAACTCAGCTAGATAGGAACAGTGAACTTTGGATTGGAGCGTTCAGTTTCACAATCCCAAAAAGTGGTCTCAGCGGAGAGCATAACCAAACCAAATGCAGTGAAGAGGATAGAAGAACAAAGACTGTTGAGGTGAAACCCACAACTGAGCAAGCAACTGTAAAGATATGGAGACCAGTGAGCAGTCAGGGAAGGAAAGTTTCGGCAGTCCATGAAAACGCAGACAAAGGTGATAAGAACTCAACTTCAACTGCATTTGATAAAGTCTCTTTTTTGACATTTTTTTGTTTTAATTATTGAATGGTAAAATGATAATTCCGCCATCATCTTCATCCTAAGACCTGCGATTTTTTAAAACCCTAGCCGCCTCCACGACTGTATTTTACTTAGTTAGTAATGGTATTAACTCATTTTACACTTAGGTTTTTCGAACTTATGGAAGATTCAACATAAAACATCATTTCTTTCACATGAAATCAAAAGATCGAGTTTTCAATAACGTGATATGGTCGTCGACGCTTCCGATCTACAATACTAACGCTTCTAACATGGTATCATCGCTTCCATCACGTTTCCAATTACCTCAATTTTAGAATCGCGATTCCGAGGCGATTCCGAGCGATTCCATGCGATTCTGGTTCCGGTTCCGGAGCGAGAAACGCAAGGTCACCGGCGATTCCGTGCTTCCTAGAGACGAACCATATGAGATAGAGAGACTGAGAGAGACTGAGAGAGAGGGGAGAGAGAGAGACCTGAACTCCGATGAAGATCCAGCGAAGATGAGAGGAGCGAACCAGCTGCTTGGTTCATTCCGGCGAAGACCCGATCCAAATTCTGTTTTTCTCCTTACGAAGCTGTTTTGGGGAAAAATCAAAGCATTAATTGGTTTATACATTTGATTGGTTTATAGCTTTTTGGTTATATTAAACCGGTTTACACATGGTTTACACATTTGAGTTAATTTGACTTGCTGAAAGTAGAATTGATGGATTAAATGGTTAAACCATTACCCATTACAAATCAATTCATTTGATGCACTAAACCAATTGATTCACTAACTTATTTTTAATCATGAACTCATTAGGGTTAAACTTTTTAATTCATTAGGGTTCATTGGTTGATTTTGAATTGAGTTGCTCCATAAAATTTGATCTATTTTGACACCTCTAATCTAAATAAACCGAATAGGCTTTGAGAAAATATAAAAATTCTGATTGTACAAATATTGTAGTAGTTGCTCATGTTAGTAATTTTAAGTGATCGTCTAAATAAATGATAAATAGAAACTTTAATAACTAACGATGAAATTCTATTTTAATAATAACTAATTAAATGGGTTATAATTAAAAAAAATTAAGCTTACACAGAAACAAAAAAAAAGTATGTATGTATTACAAATTTACAAACCAAATGCATTTGTTTATTACACTCAAGTCAATACAAAGACTTCGTTTTCCTTTTCTTTTATTCACAAGATTTTAAAGTTAAAGTTTACACAAACACAAAAAAAAGTTATGTATTTCAATACAAATGCATTTGTTTATTACACTAAATTTAATACAAATAATTCGTTTTCCTCTTCTTCCTTGCTTCACATAATTTCAAAAGTTTAATAGTTGCTTTCAAGGCAGAATATGTGGCCACAGTATCAGAGTACCACGTGGATGAGAACGAAGTTTCGACTTTCCAATATATGCTACAAACCCTGCATTATATTATCTGATCATACATAACTTCTTTCAATTACAGACTTACACTTTAGCATCAAAAAGCTACAAAAAAAAAATATAACATAAATTAGATTCGTCTCGAATCTAAGCAACAAAAAGCTCCAAAAAAAAAAAAAAAAAAAAAAAAAAAAAAATTCCAGTCCGATTTACTAAAGAAAGAAAGAATGTTTTTTTTCTACAAATGTTTCCTAAAATAGAGTATAAAACCGAAACAACTGATTCAGTAAAAGCTCAACTAATCGTCCGTACACCAAAAACGGAAAGATGGTCCCACGAAAGAGAGTCGAAATCATGAAACCGTGGTTCGACCGTGGAAAGTAGTGCCCCTACCTTCCCTTCACTGCCCACCACTGGCCACTGCGTACGTACGTATACGTGGCTCGCTCTCGAGTTCCCTTAACACGTTCATGTCACTTTCAAGCTTTACTTAATTTCTATTTTGCACTAGAAACTTATTTTGTGGTTTACTGCTCTTTTACCACTCTTTTCCCCTCTCGTTGTCGTCCGACGATGTCAATAATGACGTGAGAAATTTAAGAGTGCGATGTCACAGGGATGGTTCTAGTAATCGAATATTTTATGAAGATATATTTTTTTTTTTGCTTTTGTTTTTTTAAGATATTTGATAGCTATTATTGAGATTTTGAGAGATACTTTGTAGTTGATTTGATCTCTGAACAATGTTTTGAAACCCGGACCGGATCGGCCGGTTGAACCGGTTTAACCACGAATAGGAAGATATCCCGATCCGGATTATATCTAGAACTGGGAAAACCGGCTAACCGAGTGGTTAAACCGGCGGTCCGGATCAAAGCCACCATTTAATTCTTAACAAATTAAGTCAATGTACGTAGATGTTATGTTATATGAAGAAGGAGTAATGAACATTTTTTTCTATACTTGTTCGATGTGGGACAAAACAGTTTTTTGTTTTTTTTTTGGTTAAAGATTTTTTTTTGTTCTGTCATGATTTAAAAGTTTTTGTTTATATGTAAATTTCTCTCTTTTAAAAAAATGATAAAGAATAAAAATTTATAACTATAGTTCAAAAATATATATTAAAATAATAAAAAATAGAAATTATTGTTAGAACATTCATAAAACCAATGTATATAACATATATATATATGTATGATATATATTAAAATTCAGTAAATTATTAATCCGCGGTTGGACCCGGTCGACCCGATGATCCAGTGACTCGGAAAGTTGTCCGATTTGAGTTCCGGGTCGGATTTAAAAACATTGTCTCTGAAAAAAAAAAAAAAAAAAAAAAAAAAAAAAAAAAAAATTATAGATGTATTATTGTATCGGTCGACGACTCGACGGTCTAATCTAATCCTTGGCTTAATCAAGTTATATATTTTAGTTTAGTTTTATTAAAATAGTCGCTGGTTTAACAGTCTCTCACAAACACAAGTTATTGTGTCGCTACGCTAGTTTTGGTACACAAACTAGTCTAATCCTTAAGCATCATTTTTGTGCAGATGATTCTTTGGCCGAAGGTTGTTTTTTTTTGGGAAAATTGGAAATAAAGGATCACTAAATTCTTTTTTTTGTCCATATACACCTTTTTTAAAAAATGGTCATTTTTACCTAAAATATTTCTGAAAAAATTAGTAGATATATACTACAATAAAGTAGAATGTATACTCTGAAAAATTTATAGTTCACTAAATATAGGAACTGAATCTTTAAAAAAGGAAACTAAATATTTATCTTAGATTGTATTTGTTTGTTAAAATAATTTAAAATAAAGTAGAAAAACTGTATATTACATTTAAAATAATTTTAAAAAAGTAGTACAGTATAAAGGTTTTAGATATATTTAAAATAAAAACTGTATAAACCCTAATCAATTAGTGCCCTTTTTCTTACAATAATCGTAAACAGTATATTGATCGTGGACATATCGTAAATTCCTTACAGTAAGTCCCATTCTCGACTTACCAACCATACATTAGTCCATTTATCTAGAGCACCATGAAAGTTTTTTTATGCAGAGGAGAAATCATTTGTGCGTCCTTTGCTGGAGTTTCCTCAACATTAGCAGCTGAATTACACACCACGTTGGGGCTCTGATAACCGGAGAAGCCTTCTTCTTTACCAATCCTCCAGTGGCCGCTAGAGTTTTGGGGTTTTGCTTTGGTCCGTTATGCCAAACCCCAAACTGGGTAATAGCATCAGAAAGGAACATGACATAGAGTACTTGTAAACAAAAAAATTAAAAAATGGAATAGAATGTTAAACCGCAGCTCTATTTGGTGAAAGGTCAACATTTTCTAATTTCATCATGTTCTAGAAGGCAACAATACATAAATCTTTCTCTTGAATTAGGTTCTAGAAGGCTAAATATTTAAAAACGAAACATCACATGTAGAAGTTGTCTAGGACACAATTACATGGACCTACAATTATTTTGCTACTGAACCAAATTCCTAAGTTGGTAACGGCGTTAATTGGCGAGAAAGAAGCAAAGGCTCCAACCGCAGACTGTTATGCAGCTGTCTGAATCTTCTCTTCATCAAGTTGCCTATAGTATGACGCAAGCTAAGCTGCAGATCATGAAGCTCAAGCATTAGTAGCGATGCAATCCCAACTAAACCTGCAAAATAATGGTTTCCAGTTCAATGATCTATGCAACAATTAATGGAAGACAAACTGAGAGGTGTAGATGGTTAACTTACCACATGAAGAACAGTGGAAAGGTATGGAAGGCCTAATTATGGTCAAAGGATCAAGCTGCAGACTCTTTGCTGCCTCAGAAAATGGAATAGAATGTTGAACCAAATGCGGGATCGACAGCCTGCTTGAAGCCTCAATTGAAAACACCTTCGACGGACCTCAGTCTCCTTACTCGAAAATCACAAGAACCTTATTAGAAATAGGGCCTTGAGCAAGATATGGTTTAGTGTTGCGAAGATGTTGGTAGCCATATGCAACTTGAGCATCCATACCTAAACAAACCCAACAAACACTATAATCAGGTCACATAAATAATTGCGAAATTGTGTTAGGATATCAAATTGAAAAGTCCATCAAGCTATCTGCAATAGTATAAAACCCATTATCCTCAACCTTTCCCTGCATTCTTTAGCACGTTCATCTCCTTTCGATGCCACAACAACATCAACTCAAGAATTTCCAAAAGACTCATCCTTACAAATTCAAAACCAAGCACTAAATCTAACACATCATCTATGCATGAACACATAAATCAGACACTTAAAAGGCAGAGAATTTAATAAGTTGATATAAGAATAACACAAGCTCTAGAGTAGTGAGACCAGAACCTGTTCTTCGCACATCAACAGTTGAAGCCTCTCTCTTTAAGCACAGGACCATGACGACCACCAGATTTGAGGTTAATGAAAACAGCCATTGGGGCATGAACACATAAATCAGGTTGAATCCGTTTGATACAGTCACGCATAGCTAGACGGAGATACTCAGGCATCATAAGACTCTGACGAAGCTCAACTTTATCAACACCGACCCATGTCAGATTAGCGAGTCCACAACCTCTCATCGCCTTTGAATCAGCCGTCGTTGTTGATGGCCGTGGTGAACCCACGAATTTCTCTTTCGACGCAATCGGTTTTTGATACCGGAGAGTCCATTGCTCTCTCTCGCCGGAGAAGACGACCAAAACCAAAAAAAAATGATTACTTTACGTTCTGTGTTTGGAGAGAAAAAAGAGCAATAGTCGAAGCCTCAATCGAAATCCCTGTTTGCTGAATTGATTCCCAGTCTCTCATAGCCGTCGTTTCCTCCGACCCAGTCACAGTCCACTTCAGATCTCTCTCCGTCAATCGCCGGCGAGTGTTTCTACAACCAGAAAGACTCTCTCTCTCCTTCGTAACCTAACACTACTTTCTTTGGTTTGTAAGAGAGGCAGCCAATTCCCGAGAAAGAATAAAGAAAAGATGGTTTTATCAATTAGAGTTTTTGGGGTTAGGAAGTATTTTCATATATATTTTTTTTTTTAAATTAGGAGTTTATATTTTGGTTATTTTAGTTTATATAAAATCAAGGGTAAATTTGGTTTTTGATTATTATAAAACCTATTTGCCCAAACTAGTGAAAATAAAGTATATTTGGACATTTTTCAAAAAAAAGGTCTTTTTTTTTCCAATTTTCCCTTTTTTTTTACTACTTTAATTAGTTCTTTAGGAAGCATTGATTGGAGATTAAAATACAATTGCAATAATATGTTTTTAATATTGACTTCAGAATTAATCCAAATTGTCTACTTAATATATATATTTTTCTTTTTTTTGATAAGGCAGATCATTATTAACTAAATCAGTAGTGAAGCAGCGAAGTGAAGGAAACAGGTAATTTTGGAATTGTATATTGTAAAGAGAAAATAAAAAAATTTACATGGTGAATTAGATCACCATATTAGAGCATCATTACTCGAGCACCCCTCTCAAATTGCTCAAGGATTAATTAATCATATAATTAATACTAAAATAATTAAAGCAACCCACTTAGAACTTAAACAAAATTATCTCTCCACTAGAACCCCAAAGAAGGTTGCTCATCATTTAAATAATATATATTTTTTAATTAATTATCAAATTTTACTAATTTATCATGAATAAAAAAATTATTTAATTTATATTACATAAATAGAAAACAATAAAATTTTATAGAATTCGGAATATTAAGCATATTTTACAAAATTTGGAATATTAAACATAAGATACAAAATTCGGAATATTAATCATATTTTACAAAATTCGGAATAAGATTTATTGTTGGGTTGCACCAATTTTTTTGCCAGATATGTTCAATCAAGTCTTTTTTTATCAAACGATCATACATTTGTGTATCTTGAACGTCATTTCGATTGTCCATCATGTTATTTAGATTTGTTGTCATATCTGTAGAAAATGATAAATCGACATGAAAAGTTTCGCTTCCTTCTCCGTGATGGAACTCTGATCGATAATTATTGATCTATTATTTGTAAACTATCTTCCCTAGTATGAAATATGTGATCAAAGAGTATTCTTATAGTATTACTGTGTTGATACATATACTAGTACATTAAACTATAAACTAGCCTAGATACACAAAATGCTAGTTCAGTGAACATATTATATTATTATAGATTAAAATAGAGTTTTTGAGAACACACCAATTATAATATACTTTTGACATAGCTGCAACTACACATCTCTGTTTACGAAAAACAGCTACAATCTGAGAAAAAAATACCATTATAATTACACTCTAAACAAATCAAAAGACATCAAAGATAAACCGCCGCAGCAACTCAAGATCATGGTTGATCAATGTCAGGGGAGTCACTCCATCAAATCATCAGCTTGGAACCTCGATGTCAGATTCGTTGTGTTAGTACTTGGCTCATGCGAAAAGGACACAGGTGGTGGTGCAGACACGGTTGGTGGTTAAATAACAACAGGCTTGTTGAGCCCGTATCTAGCCTTTGGATCTTCCGCTGATCCACCGAATGAGATGTTTAGAAGCTTGTGTTGATGTCGGGACCCCGAGTCTTTCCCTTCTTTGCTTCTTTATCTGCTGCTGCTGCTGCGTTTCCTCCTGACCCGATGCAAAGCTCCCTACCATCACCTAAGTTCCAAAACAACAACGCTTAAAACGATACAAGAATACTCGATTCCATTAAGATCAACACATCATGCTCTAAGTAATTTACCTGAACAGGATCAGCGGTTATAAAGAGACCAGCAAGTCCACCACCAAAGACACGACCATCAGGTCCAGCAAGGGACACACCCTTTTAATACAAGCCTTTTCAGTTTTTACACAAATCCAGTTTACTAGACAATAACATTCCTTTGCTTTTATAGGACAAGTGTGTCCTTTGTCCTTATTCCAACTCCTTTCAAGTCAAACCAAAGACAAAGAGATCCAATATAGCATATAAGATCCATTTAAAAGGCATCTATTGATTCTAAAGAGAGACCACTGT
This sequence comes from Camelina sativa, assembly GCF_030686135.1. Lineage (NCBI taxonomy): Eukaryota > Viridiplantae > Streptophyta > Magnoliopsida > Brassicales > Brassicaceae > Camelina > Camelina sativa. The sequence continues at coordinate 6,762,327 of NC_141889.1, forward strand.
AAATACAAGACAACAGTTGTGAGATAAAGACATTACCAGAACTAGGACTGTTCTGGTTCTAGCTGGCGACTGTACTGCTTCACCTAGATCTCTTCATCAGTTTGTAATTGGTGTAATATCTACAAGAGAGAGAGAGACCATGATTCACATTAGTAAGCACAAACATCAGAACTGTGCCGAATAGTATATCAAGAAATTACCCTTGACATTCTTGAATGCTCCGTTCCTTGAGCTTCTTCCCGAAGGTAACCATCTTCTACAATGAAAATAAAAAGACGAAACAGACAAAATCGACTTCAAAAAAACAACCAATATCATAATACAACAAAACAAGAAACGGGTTCAGAAAAATTATCAACCGATTGTTAAAAAAGCACAACTAAACACGGTTCACCCAAACACATAGCCAAGCCTAAGAACAAAAACACAGTCTCATACGAAGAGCATACCTTTTCAACTACGAGAATCCACTCCCAATGTGAAGCTGATGAACAATCAATTTAAGCCCCAACCCGTAAACCCATACAAATCACAAACCAATTAAACATCAAACAGTACCCACTCTCACAATCAAATCGAATTTTACCTAAGCTCTAACATTAACAACGAGATCAATAATTAAGTGATGAGAATACAAACCTTCTCTGTCCGATTCGTCTCCCGGTGGACCTCGCCGTTCACATAAGAGCCATCAGAAGTAACGGCAGCCGTCGATGTCGCAGAAGGAGGTAGGTCGTTGTGAGAACCGAAGCGTCACATCTCACGCTTAAGTCGATCGGAGTGGCCATCGTTTTCCTCAACCACTGATTTTCCGATTTGTTGTATCAATCGGTGGCGATTTGCCGTTTTGTGTGTGATGAGAAGAGAGAGACAGACTCGGGGAAGAAAAGAAGCAAAAATGAGGAGAAAAAACATATTGCTTTTATATTATTTTATCAGCCATTCACAATGAGTCAAATCGGGGTTGTTAAGGGTTGCTCAAAGTGCTTCAGTAAATATCAATTCTCTTATAAATGGATTTTATATGAATTGGGAGCCAAACCCAAAAGATATCAAGAAAGTATCTTCCAGTAAAGTTATATATTGTGACGAAAAAAATATATATACCACGAATGGGTATAAGAAAATATAGATATACCATAAATGGATATAGAACACTCAACTATAGGCTCTGATATATAACTATATAAGTTTGAAACTAAAAAGGTTTTCGGGAGTCAGCACAGTATCTTCTCGTGAAGTTCACTCACCGTGGTTTTCGACAAGTTTTCCGGCAATAAATGTGGATGAGAGGTAGTTGAAGAGGAGAGAATCAGCAGATAGGTGTGAGGGTTGATGAAGGAAATAAGATGAGACAGGGGTAAACTCTTCCAAGTGAGAAGCTCCTGGCGGAGGTGGAACCGTGGAGGAGAAGGTGGTATGGTAATTGTTGGATATGGGCTTCGTCCTAATATGCCACTCGGCCCAACAAGAGTTTAAACTGTGACTTCGGCCCGACAAATTTGGGAGAAAGTCCATTGAGCTCCGCAAAGGGTAATTTCGGGAATTCGCGTGGAAACCCTAAAGTGCCTAACTTCTCACTCCTCTATAAATAGCTCAAGACATTTATTGGGAATATGATCCTCACCTTCAGTCTTTACCCGGAGAGCAATACTTTGCATCGATATCTATTATTGTTTTCTGTGTAATCCATCCACTTTCGAGCTCGTCATTATTAGCTTGTTAGTTCTCCTGTGAACTAACGAGCTCAATCTTGACTCGTGTTAGTGACGATCTCACGTTTTCATCGTTAATAAAGAACTAGCTTCACTCTTTCCCCGAAAACTTTATTTACTTAGTATTGTGCTCATCCCCATTACAAACAGTAATTGTAGGAGGAGGAGCTTAATTGTGACCACCATTAGAGAGAGAGGAAAGAGAGGAACTAGTCTAAAGTGAGAACTGTTTGTACTGGGGATTGCACAACACTAAGAAAACAAGATTTTGCGGGGAAAAGTTGAGCTAGTTCTTTTAATAACGAGATAACCTAAAGTCGTTACTAATAAAGAGTCAAGATTAAGTTCGTTAGTTCACAGGAGAACTAACAAACAAAATAATGACGAGCTTGGGAGAGCTCAGAAATGGAAATAGATTATACAGAGGATAATAACAGATATCGATGCAATGTATTGCTCTCTTGGTAATGTCTGGAGGTTCGGATCTTGATCCCAATAAATGCTCTCTCCTTTTATAGAGGATTGTTGACCTAGGGCTTCCTAGGGTTTTCATCGTGAATTCCCGAGATTGCCCTTTGCGGGAATTAATGGACTTGCTTCTAAGTTTATCGGGCCGAAATCACAATTAACTTGTCTTGCTGGACCGAGTGGTATATTGGGCGCAGCCCATATCCAACAATAGTCCCCCCTTAGTCCAGAGAGCGGCAGTTCTTCTGCGATCGGCGGACGTGTTTGAACTCTCTTAATATGCCTGCTCGGCACAAATTGTCTTTTGTTGCTCCTGAGGAACGAAATTGCTACAGTGAATCTTCTGTAAATGCTGGGCTAGTTTTTTGAGGGATACTGGGAATATCCAGCGGTTTTTACTTCGAGTGCGGTCTTCGATGAATTTCCCGAAAAAGAGCAGATCGCATATCGAGGTGATGGATTTTGCAGTAAAATTTCCGTTTTATTTACTTATTTATATACTCTTCCTCTTCTCTCTTTTTCTTCACTTTCTCCACTTCATAAAGAAGGTAATTTCTCTCTCTAGTCTTTTATTTTTATTTTTTTGCTTCTTTCTCTCTCTAGTTTTCTCTCTTTAGTTGGGTTGTGCATCTAGAACCCTAGCTGCTGCCGCCGAGCAAGAGATCGGCTTAATGCCGCCGCGATTGAGGTCGCCGATGGTCGGCTCAATACCGCTGGGTTACTCATATCGGCGAGGGTCTGCCGTTGTTGGCGATAGTCTAGAGCTCGCTGTGAATCGCCCAGATCGACCTTGTAAGGTCGGCAGTCTCTCATCGAAGCGCGCGTATGACGAGGTTGATTTCGCCAAACGAAGCTCGGCGCCACTCCCTGATTCTGCCAATTGCGAGGTCGGCAACTGTGAGGTGAGGTCGGGCGATGTTGATATGGGTCCTCTCGATGGTGGAGGTCTCCGAGGTCGACTGGTTGAGGATGAGCTTGGCGGCTCGCATGAGTGGGTGACGGGATCTATCGGTCGCGAGTCTAGCGAGGTCGGCACGATTTTGATCTGTTCTGATATTGACGGAAAAGGAGATCGGCGGAAGGAGTTGGGTTTTGAGATTGGGGGAAATCGAGATGGGCCGAGTAGAGGTGTCGAGCTCGGAGGGTCGAGCGGAGGTGACGAGCTTAGAGGGACAAGTGGTCGTGACGAGCTCGGCAGCGAGCTTGGCGAGCAACTCGACCGAGAATTTGCCAACTCCGAAATTGTTGGTCGTGGGATTGAGAGTGCAGTTGGTCATCGTGAGGTCGGCGGGTTGAGAAAGACTGTGGTCGGCATGATGGATCCCAGAGGTTGGCGTGACGACGATACTAACTCTGATGATGGCGATGCCGATCTCATGATGGGAGGTCGATAAGAGGTTCGGTGCAGAGAGCCGATCGACCTTTGCACTGAGGAGAATATTGAGGTCGGCGCAACATCAAGGAGGGGAGGTCGACCTTCGACTGGCCCATGGATTCCTGCGCGAGTGCGCGGTAAAACTCTTGCGGGAATCCAGCGCGCTTTCTCCAAAGAGTATGAGGTTTATAAAGATGTTTTCGACAATGTTAGTGTCAGCATTGGAGCAGAGTGTGGATATCTTGATAGTTTGGCCAACGATTACGATTTTGATGATATTCTCGAGTTTAGCGGAGGTATCGAGAGTGGCCCTGGTGGGAGTCCTATGGACGTTGTCCTAGCTGAGGATGCTGGTCCGAGTACAGCTGTTATGGGCCTTAGTGATATTCCGGTTGTTTCCAACATCGATCTCTTCGTCGGTCCGACCGATCGTGGTCCCTCATTGTGCATGTCGGATACTATTGTTGTGATGGTGAAATGGAATAAGATGCCCGAGGGGTTGGTTTTTCCGGGTTCATGAGCCTCATGAACGTCCTTGGATGCCTCCAGCTGGTTTCATCGCACTCTAAAAGCATTACTTTGCAGATTGTGGTCTTTGGTTCCCTCTACCAGAGTTTCTGACGCGTTATTGAGCGAGGCGCAAGATAGCTATCTCTCAGCTTTCTGTCAGAGGTATCCGCAATGCGGCTGGTTTGGCAATACTCGGTACCAATTGTGGGGTAGAGGTTGATGTGCATTTTCTTAAAGAAGCCACCAAGTTCACGAAAGTCAGAGGTAGTCCAGGATACTTCTACACTAGTTCTAAATCGGGTCATCAGATCGTCGTCGGGGCTGAAAAGAAGATTCGTCATTGGCAGCGTTATTTCTTCGTTGTTAAGCTAGATGAGAGTTCAGTTGATTCAAAATTGAGTGTTAACCTTTGCCACGCTTAGGAATGGGAAAGGTTAACATTCGTCTTCCTCGCTACGCCGATCAGGTCAAGAAAGCCATTGATACTGGATCTTCTTCTCGGGTTGCAGATGCTGAGGTGGTTGATCCTGTTGTAGGAGCTAGCACCGAGCAGCGACCTGCAGGTGATGTGAGGTCGGCGGAGGTGGTTGCTGCTCGTGCCGACAAGAGAGCTGTCACGGTCCCTGCTGATGCTCCGCGCGCATAGAAGAAGTCGCGTGCCGGGACTTCTGATGCCTTAGCAATTGTTGTTGCTGATTCCGGACGTCCCACTCTGACGAGGAAGACAGCTTCTCATGGCGAGATGGTTGTTCCTGAGCCTGATTCTTTCAAGAGATCTAGGACGGATGGCGTACCGCGTGATACCACTGAGATTGATGATTCGCACTCCTTTTCGTACAAGACGAAGGACGAGTTGTTTATCAACAACGGAGTTGCTTGTGGCGAGCTTGCTAGCAAGGTTTGCGGCTCGTTCGACCCGCTTCCTGCTGTGAGTTCGCTCTACGATCCTGAGCTGTATCGCTCGTGGGCTCGGAAACAATTTCAGGTTTGTATTCTTCTTTATGTTTTTGAGTTAAATTTTTCCAGTTGCTGCCTTGATTCCTCACTTCTTACGTTTCAGGATGGTGGGGGTATGAACCGCATGGTTGTCTCGTACGATCGTCGCATCACCGATCTGGAGAAGCGGGTTGCTGATTCTCGCACTTCTGAGCCATCTAGGAGGCCGAGCTCAAGGCTTCCCTTGACGCTTCCTGCTCTCGTTTCGAGCAGCTAAAGGCAGGTGGCCGAGCTCAAGGCTTCTTTGGACGCTTTCTGCTCTCGTTTCGAGCAGCTAAAGTCTAATCATGCATTTCAGAGGGCGTAGATGCAGCAGTTGTAGGCAGAGCGACAAAGTGTTGATGTCGAGATTGCTGGCTATAGGTCCCATATTGAGAGGATGAGGAGGCATATCCTTGACAACAGAGCGGCGAGCGTGTCCCTTCTGACATTGAGCCAGGTGACAGGTACTTATGATTGTCTTCAGGAGCTGGTGAAAGATAGTACTGTTATTCCATCGAAGACTCTGCCTGGATTGGAGGTGGATGCGAAGACGTGGGAGGACAAGGTCCTTAGCTTCGATATCACCGATGTTTTGGACAGCGATCTCGAGGCATTTCCAGAGACTGTGATGGTCGTCGTCGAGGGTGTGATAGCTCCCGTGGTCCCGGAGGTTCCTGTGACCATCGGGGAGGGCACTGGTAGTGCGCAGGTTGGCGCGGCGGAGGTTCCTGCGACCTCGGACGCTCGGGTCATTGTTGACCAGTGATTTGCTTTGATTTCCTTGTGATGTTCAAACTTATTCCCGTTATGTAGCGGATGTTGAGCCGTGTGGGCGTTGTGTTTTCTTTTTGGACCTTTGCATTATGATCGGATTTGCTTTGTTTCCTATCATTTGGATTTATGACTTGTGATCACTTGAGGTTGTTTTTTGAGAGTGGCTTTTGCCGAGTGTGGCTTTGCCTATGGAAAGAGTGAATGTTATTTTGTTTTTCCTATCTTTGGTATCGAGTTGTACTTTACGGGGCGAGACGTCTCTCGGCTTATCCTATTACGTGTGTCAAATACCAAATGTTTTGGGTGGTAGTCAAGATGAGCTCGTCGTATCTTTTAGGTGCGGCTCTAGTGTCCGGCTTACCTTGTGCGTGCCACGAGGTCGGCAAGAGAGTGCAAGTAAGAACTTGGCTTTTACAAACTTAACTGCGTGCTAGCTGAATGCGATCTAGGTCGGCTTATTTATGTGGATTATTTTGCCGCTGCATCCTTGAGGAACGCGTTTTAAATCGTTCCCTTGGCCAAAGGGTCGATGTAAGAGTTGGACAACTCGCTGAGACGGACTCGTTCGAGAGAGCTCGTTTGTGTTTCTAAGTGAAACTTTTTATTATTATTTTTTTGTATAGTTGTGCCTTTTGACGGGCTGCCTACGTACCCTTAAAAAGGGATCAAGCCATTTGTAGTTCATATTACAAAGGGAGAGCTCGGTTGTACGAGCGTTTTTTTTTTCCTTTTTTTTCAGCGATTTGCGCTTTTTTAATTGTAGTAACATTTCAGGTTTGCGGAATTCCATGACCGTGGGATCGGAGTTGGTAGACGCCAGGAGTGACGATCGTAGAAATCAGGTAAGGGCCTTCCCAATGGGCGCCCATCTTATCTGCATTGAGCTCGGCGGTGTTCTCGAAAACTTTTTGGAGAACTAGATCGCCTTCGTCAAAGTGGTGTTGCTTGACATTCTTTTTGTAAAACTTGGCAGCTTGTTGTTGGTAGTTCTGGATCCGAAGAAGTGCTTTGCCGCGCTCTTCTTCTAAAGTGTCAAGAGTATCAAGTATCATTTCAGAATTCAGAGTAGGATCATGGACGAGCATGGAGCGTCACAGTGTTGGCACGGCGATTTCTTCAGGTGCATGGGCCTCCATCCCATGTGCGAGGGAGAACGGGGTCCGTCCTGTTGATCGGTGCGGAGAGGTACGATGTGACCATAGCACACCGTCGAGCTCGTCAGCCCAAAGGCCTTTCTTGTCTTCAAGTCGCTTCTTAAGCCCATCGATGATAGTCTTATTAGTTGCTTCAGCTTGGTCGTTACCTTGTGGGTAGTGGGGCGTGTACTTGCTTAGGCGAATCCTCCACCTCGCACAGAAACCCTCAAATTCCAATGAGGTGAACTGCGGTCGTTACTAACAAAGAGTCAAGATTAAGTTCGTTAGTTCACAGGAGAACTAACAAACAGAATAATGACGAGCTTGGGAGAGCTCAAAAATAGAAATAGATTATACAGAGGATAATAACAGATATCGATGCAAAGTATTGCTCTATGGGTAATGTCTGGAGGTTCGGATATTGATTCCAATAAATGCTCTCACCTTTTATAGAAGACTGTTGACCTAGGGCTTCCTAGGGTTTTCGTCGTGAATTCCCGAAATTGCCCTTTATGGAAATTAATGGACTTGTTTCTAAGTTTATCGGACCGAAATCACAATTAACTTGTTTTACTGGGCTGAGTGGTATATTGGGCGTAGCCCATATCCAATAAGAACGAGGCTGACGGTTGTGATCAATTGCACGCAAAATGATTTTATTGCATGTTTACCACACTCTCTTTTTGTCACGTACTCAAACACTTGTTCATTTTGTCTCCCAAACCCGACACACCCCGCCACTTGCCAATACACAGTCAGGTAGAAATCGTATTCTAGAGAATTGACTAATTTATGCGACGAAACTCCAAAACCGTTAGTTTATTGACTTGCGTTCTCGCATATATTCAAGTATAAATTTCATAACTTCCATAAAAATCTGAAGGAACTACTATAGAATATACAAAAAGGAAAATTCATACCAATCTTTGTCCCTTTTCTTTATACTGTTATTTTATAGCATTTATGCCTAATATTCACTATTTAATTGTCGTTAATTTTTTTGTCATGCTAAAGAGTTTTTTAATCTTCTTGGGTCGGTAACTCCGTATTCAAATATATATGCTCAATCCTCCCCGTCTATCAAGATTGATGATTAAAATTACACTTTTTGATGTAAGATGTTAATTGTTAATATATGCCGACAAGCGATTTTAGTTCATTTAATTATTAAATCAAGAATGATTATGTTCTTAATTGTTTACATTATTATGATCACACAAATATCTACTCACACAATTTAGTTGCAATGGAGAATACGTCCAAGACACATAAAATATCATTTACGGATCTTATAATAAGATTCTTATACTATATATTAATTTTGTAGTCGGGTGACAATAAGTTTATTCATGGAAGTCCTACACTATATAAAACAACAACCACAGTGCCACACACACACATTCACAATTTCACACAATAGAATGTATAGGAAGGAAACCCACACAAAGATATAACGAGTGAAGAAGAGTCAAAAGCCTTCTCAGACAGGTCAAAGGACACATGTCAGACTCTTAGTGAGTAAAACCCGAAAACCTCAGTTTTACAGAACCGTGGGAATGCTTAGTTTGTGTTTTGTACTCGTGGCATTCCCAGAGACAGAAGTTTCGTGTTCTTCTTTTATTTTTGTCCATAAAATATCTATTCACTCCAGCCAATATAAAGACCAACTCTCACTCCAGCTTTTCTTTAACTACAAACTTTAAATCCACCTGAAAATATAAAAATAAATATTTTAAACGAAACAGATATGTTTTACTAATAATAGAAACAGAGTTTTAGTTACTACTTACAAGTTACAACCTTATCCAGATTATTTCAAACAGTATTCCAACAATGAACTCATTCTCTGAAATGTTTGGCTCCGGTTACGAGTCTCCGGCTTCATCATCAGGCGGAGATTATTGTCCGACGCTGGCGGCGAGTTGTCCAAAGAAACCAGCTGGTCGTAAGAAGTTTCGTGAAACTCGTCACCCAATCTACAGAGGAGTTCGTCAGAGAAACTCTGGTAAGTGGGTGTGTGAAGTGAGAGAGCCAAACAAGAAATCTAGGATTTGGATAGGAACATTCCAAACGGCCGAGATGGCAGCTCGTGCTCACGACGTCGCTGCCATAGCCCTCCGTGGCCGATCCGCCTGCCTTAATTTCGCTGACTCAGCTTGGCGACTCCGAATCCCGGAGTCAACATGCGCCAAGGAAATCCAGAAGGCGGCGGCTGAAGCTGCGTTGGCTTTTCAAACTGAGAGTGATACCACGACGACTGATCATGGCCTTGACATGGAGGAGACGTTGGTGGAAGCTGTAGTAACGGCAGAACAGAGCGAAACGTTTTATATGGACGAGGAGGCAATGTTCGGGATGCCGAGTTTCTTGGCTATTATGGCCGAAGGTATGCTTTTGCCACCGCCGTCCGTACAATGGAATAACAATTATGACGGCGAGGGAGATGCTGACATGTCTCTATGGAGTTATTAAAAATTCGATGTTTATTTCCAGTTTGTGCTATAATCTTTTTAAAATCTTGAAATCCTTTTTTTAGAATGGATCCCCTGCTTCTGTTTTTTTTTTTTTTTTTTTTGGTTAAGTAACGTATTGTGTGACTTGTGTGAGACACGAGTGTAAATAATTCAATACAAATGAATCGTTTTCTACAGATTTGTCTCAGATAAGTTAAAATGTTGAACCCCCAAGAAAAATTAAAAAGTCGAATAGTTGCTTTCAAGGCAGAATGTGTGGCCACAATTATTACACGTGGATGATATTGGCGTTGTGTTATATCATCACACACCCCCGTGAATGATTTAGAGACTTACACTTTAGCTACCAAAAGCTACATAATAATATTCATAAAGTAGTGGCATGTCGAATCTACCAACAAAAATGCTACCATTCCGATCCGCTAAAGAATGTGATTCAAAAAAACGTTTCCTAAAATAGAGTTTGAAACAGAAAAACCGATTCAGCTAAACCGAAAATAACATGTTCGTACGACAACCAAATGTTAAAATACGTCCACATTCCAAAAAAAGGAAGATTGTCCCCACAAGATAGCGCATGGGCCAATCAAAATCTTAACACCTCGGATACACTGTCCCTACCTGAATACCTTCCCTTCATCGCCCACCTCCTACGTGGCTCGCTGTGGAGTATCGCACCACGTGTCCCGTCACTTCAACCTTTACTTGCTATTTTCTAATAATAGTATTTTGTTGTTTTATTTCTTGACCATGTCTCTCTTTGTCGTCTTGCTTCTCCAAAATATCTAAGAAAACGTGGGAGTCGTGAGTGTGATAGGCCAACGACGGAGACGTTTTTTGGGAGCGAATATAATTTATACTGATATTTTAGAGCTCTATTGGATTTGACTTGAGATATTACTATATTAGGCATAAGAGAGGAGGAAGAAACTCCTCCGTGTGAGAAGGAGGAGGAGTTCGCCACCATTAGTAGCTAGAGAGAAGAGAGAGAGAGAGAGAGAGAGAGAGAGAGAGAGAGAGAGAGAGAGAGAAATTAGTTTAGAGTAAGAGAGGGGGTTGAGAATTGTGATCAAGTTAATGCAAAATGTTCTTTTATTGCATGCTTGCTATATTCGTCTTTTGTCAGTTACTCAAAACACTTTTCTATATTTTGTGTCCTAAATCCAATACACCCCACCTTTTGTCAATGCATGATGTAGAGAATATTAAAGAAAAATGACTAATTATGCAATTAATTTTCTGTTTATTTTTTTTTGCTATTTGATAAAAAGAATGTTATGTTATTTAGTTAAATTGAATTCAAGTCTCTATGGATTCAAAAAACAATATATACTTCAAATTCTAAATACAATTTTCATAGCTTTCATAACATGCATCTTTTAAAAGTTATTGTAGAAAATTACAAATTTCATAGTGTATATAATTTATAGTGATTAATTACAATGTAAAACTATTTTCTATCCAAAAAAGGAAAACTAGGAGATCACTCAATTTAGATTTTTGGAGATGTCATTACTTTAGTTGCTTATAGAATAACAATGATTTAGTTAACCATTTAGGGTTTTCCCAAATTTAAACTATCTCAGCTTTCTTATAGTTTACCGATTACGAATCTAAATTTCTATAAACCATATTTTACAACTTTGTACACTTCTTAGTCAATCTTAAAAACCCATTCAAGACAGTCTCATTTCAAAATATTTGTAAAAAAAACTATGTTATGGCTTACTTCCATATATGATAAAATCTAGGGTGTGGAGTTAGGAATTTCAGTTTAGTTTAATTGGATCCTACTCAGAACCATTTGTGTTGTTGTAGCTACTGCTCAACATCAATTTTTGATTTGCACGGAAGCAGTAGCTACTGCCCAACCCAAGATTGCAATTATGATATGTGTTTACAATGCTTTGGAGACATTCGTAAAGGTTCTCTCTCCCAAGAAACTGATATGTTAATGTTGGAATATGTAGACAAATGAAAAGAATATATACATGGTACTAGTGTTGTAAAACATGTTTCCAGTTCCGATCCCGAGGATAAAAAAGAATCTGACCAATTGGTTCGGTGGTATGCTGATCAGACTGGAGTGTTCTTTTGTCCACCAGTTGTGGTAGAAATAGTATTTTGGAGTTTATAAAACTCTTACTGCTGACATGGATGTCAGACTTGAAACAAAAATCAGAGACTTTCAAGGCTTCATACAAGGAAAGTCTTATAGTATCCAACTCTAGGTGCATTCAACGCATAAGTAAAATCCATTTGATTAAATCTAGGCTGTCTAATGGTTATCACTTTTTTTTTTGGCATGAGCATGATATTATTTCATACATGTTCATTACCAAATTTGATCAATTTAATTTTTAAACGAGGGAAATCATTATGTTATATAATTTTGTATATTTTATTATAAATATATTTAGCTAATTGTAGTACACAAATATCTAGTCTTGCTATTCATATTCTAGAAGGATTTGCAATATACAAAATGTCAAGGGAAAAAAACCCCCCCCCCCCCCAAAAAAAAAGAGAGCATCTAAGAATATCGTGTTATACAGATATTTTATGTCTATTGGACGGGTGACAATTGACGACAAATTCTACATTCAGGAATATAATAATGAATATAACGGTTAGTACACCAAGATACATAACAGCCACAAATTCACACGACGAGAGGTTTAAAAAACTCATAATCATAAAGGCATAATAATAAACGAGTGAAGAGTCAAAAAGTCTTGTCAAGAAGGGTCGGAGGACACATGTCAGAGAGTGAGTGAGTAACAGCCTAAACAACTCATTAAAACAGAACCGTGGGATTGCTTAGCTGTATCTTATCCATGTGGCGTTCTCAGAGACACAAACTCCGTGTTATCGCTTTTCTCTGTTTTGCCCCCATAAAATATCTAATGTCTCAAGGCCAATATAAAGCTCCTCACTCCAACTTTTCTTTAACTACAACAAACTTAAAAAAGAATCCCACCTGACAAGAAAAGAGAGAGAAAGAGAAATATTTATTTTAACAAAACAAATATCTTTTTTAGTTACTCTCTCTACTGATAAACCTTATCCAGATTATTTGAAACAGAGTATACCAATCAATGAACTCATCATTCTCTGCTTTCTCTGAAATGTTTGGCGGCTCCGATTACGAGTCTTCGGTTTCATCAGGCGGAGGAGATTACTCTCCGACGCTTGCGACGAGCTGTCCCAAGAAACCAGCGGGTCGGAAGAAGTTTCGTGAGACCCGTCACCCAATTTACAGAGGAGTTCGTCGGAGAAACTCCGGTAAGTGGGTTTGTGAGGTTAGAGAGCCAAACAAGAAGTCTAGCATTTGGCTCGGAACTTTCCCAACGGCCGAGATGGCAGCTCGTGCTCACGACGTCGCCGCTATAGCCCTCCGAGGCAGATCCGCTTGTCTAAACTTCGCTGACTCGGCTTGGCGGCTAAGAATACCGAAGTCAACATGCGCCAAGGAAATCCAAAAGGCGGCTGCCGAAGCTGCGCTGGCTTTTCAGGACGAGATGATGAGTGAATCAACGACTGATCATGGCCTTGACATGGAGGAGACGTTGGTGGAAGCTATTGTGACAGCGGAACAGAGCGAAGGGTTTTATATAGACGAAGAGGCCATGTTTGGGATGCCGAGTTTGTTGGCAAGTATGGCCGAAGGGATGCTTTTGCCGCTGCCGTCCGTACAATGGAATCACAATTATGGTATCGACGGCGATGATGACGTGTCACTATGGAGTTATTAAACCTTCTATTTTTTTTCATGATCCCCATTTTTAGTGCTATGATATTTTTATTTAGTTTGGATCCTTAATTAGAATGGATCCTTCATTTTTGTGAGAAACGAGTGTAAATGATTCAGTATGGTTGGATTTTCCTTGATTGCAAGTAACCTTTTGGAATAAAAAAAAAATTTCATCTGAATGAACAATTGGAATAGGATAAGGAATACAAATAATGACGGACGCAACAAAAGAAATGACGCAAATCATTTTGTTATATTAAGAAGGGATTATCACACAGCACTAATTAAACAATTACATAAAAATGAATGAAGTCTCAGAGAGATCTGGTCCAACGTTTCCTAAACTGGACTATAAAACCGAAACAACTGAAGCAAAAACCTCCATTAATAGTCCGTACACACCAAAAACAGAAAAGTAGGTCCCACAAAAGAGCAATGGATGTCTTGAAGCTTTCCTCCTTTCAGTGGTCTCTGACGTGGCTCGCTACGTTGTACCGTAACCCATATCACGTCGTTTTCAAGTTTTTTTACTTTCTACTTTTATATAATAAACGTTTCTGTCGTTACATCTCGCTATCAAGTCTTCCATACCCCACGTTATTTGATTGAAACGTTTATTGCGAAGATATTTTTATTGATGGTTGTTGAGAATTGAGATATTACTATAGCTATTTTTTTTTTTGCACAAACAAAAAAAAAAGCAAAAAAAGAACAGCTATTGTAGAGATTTGAGAGTGATGTATAACTGGCTTCTGTATCGGTCGGGCTGATCCTTGCCTTAACAAGTTATTTTGTTTAGTTTATTAATTAGAGTCAATGTCCCTACGTCTCAATTTGTTAAACAACACCTATAATTATAAGTGTCAAAGTAACTTTAAGCTTACTTAAATTAAGATTAAGATCCACTACTACCACTTGTGCATATTTATATGATTATTGGGCGAAAGTACATATATAGATATACAACCGGCGGAGGTAAATTATTTGCTCTAACAGCTAACAATACCGTTAGCGAATTGATGGAGGACATATATGAGTTTAAAGTATATATTCTGTAAAAAAAACAAAGAAATTTATTATATGAATATATATATATATATAGAACATTAAAATACAGCAACTAGATACGTTTGGGATATTAAAAAAGGTTTACCATTCTACCTGGCTGGGAAATTAACTTGTGGTGGTTTCCGGAAGTTTTCCAGTGAAAAGCGTGGAAGAAAGGTAGATGAGGATCAAAAGATAGATATGATGGTTGAACAAAAGTTGAGTTCAATTCCTCCGAGTGAGAAGCTCTTGGCGAATGGGGAGAAGAAGAGGGATGTGGCGGTAAGAGGAGGAACTCGTCACCACTACTGGAGAAGGGAGAGAAACTAGCCTATTGTGAGTCTGAGGGATCGGATGCTGAGAGTTGTGAATTGTGATCAACATACTCCGTGCAAAGGTCTTGTCTCCCAAATAAAATACACCCCTGCCAGGCTGCCAGTTGTTAATCCACGACCATGTATTATGTATACTTTCGCAAAGAAATTATAGAAGATTGACTAATTTATACGAAATACATAGCTATTTTTTCATTGTGTTTGATGATATCCGGTGTTTGATGATATTCTAGAGGGCCGAGCTCCGAAAGTTATACACATTGTCAATGGACGGCAATACAATATGGCGTACTATCTTACAGACGGTATCTATCCAAAATGGGCTACTTTCATCCAATCCATTATACTTTAACGTGGCCGAAAAGCAAAACTCTTTGCTCAAAATCAAGAAGCATGTCGTAAAGATGTAGAGCGTGCATTTGGAGTCTTGCAAGCAAGATTTGCAATCGTGAAAAATCCCGCACTTTTTTGGGATAAAGGAAAAATAGGAAAAATAACGAGAGCATGTATCATCTTGCATAACATGATAGTGGAAGACGAACGACATGAATACAATTTCTACTATCCAACGGAGTTCTATCACGGAGAAGGAAGCGGATCT
Organism: Camelina sativa; assembly: GCF_030686135.1. Taxonomy (NCBI): domain Eukaryota; kingdom Viridiplantae; phylum Streptophyta; class Magnoliopsida; order Brassicales; family Brassicaceae; genus Camelina; species Camelina sativa. The sequence continues at coordinate 6,777,494 of NC_141889.1, forward strand.
TCTCACGTCGATTTATCGTATTCTACAGATATGCCAACAACTATAAATAATATGATGGGCATTCGAAATAATCTTCATGATACACAAATGCATGATCGTTTAGAAAAAGACTTGATTGAGCATATCTGGCAAAAAATTGGGACAACCGCACAATAAATCTAATTCTGAATTTTGTTTAAAATGTTTAAATTTTGTAAAATATGTGAACTATTTTAAATTTTGTATAATATGTTTAATATTCTAAAGTTTGTTAAATATGTTTAAGATTCTATAATTTTATGTAATATAAAAAGTTTAATAATTGTTTTGTCATTTTATATTATTAAAATTGATAATTACTAAACGCAAATTAAAAATTATTATTTTAAAGATTAAGCAATCTTCTTAGATTCTCTAGTAAAAGAATGATTTTGCAAAAATACTTTTAGGGTTGCTTTACTTAAATTAGTATTAAATATATGTTTAATTAATTTGAGAGTAATTTAGTGAGTACTTTTTACTAATGATGCTCTTAGGTTCTCATGGATTCAAAATATTCTGGAAAAAAAAGAGAAAAAAAAATCTGGAAATCCGAAAAGTACAATTTTCATAGCCCCCGTAGAATACCATGGTATCGAGACAATACACAAAATTATAAAATAAAATCTTAAAAATGGTTATTTTCAAAAGTTATAGGAAGTCACGTAATAGAACGATGATTAGGGTCTCTAATTCTCAAACCAGGGGTTTTTCCAAAATGATACTATACCTAAGCTGGTTCCTATAGTTCATTAAGACTAATCAATCCTCTAAAATAGTCATATTCTATGGCTATTCTTAAACAATGTTTTATCTATTTCTGTCCTTAATCTAGATTGAAATTATAACATCTCTTACCAGATTGCTGTCTTGGGTCAGAGTATCGACGCTAATTGCCCCGCCTCTTTTGCGGAAACTCGCTGCTCAGGTCGTAGTCTACAATATTTGGAAGCAGAGGAACAACCTCATCCACAATCACTCAGCGCTCTCACCCGCACTCACCTTCCGACTTTTGGATAGAGAGCTCCGTAATATCATCCTTGCAAGGCTTCACAAAAAGCGTTTTCGTAAGCTGCTGCAAGCTTGGTTAGCATGATTTCACTCCCAAGTGATTACTCAAATTTGATCCCCTTGTTTTAACTTTTTGCCAAGGAATCAAAAATGTAAAAGGCTAATGCCAAACTTTTCATTATCTAATGATATTAACAGTTTTAGCAAAAAAAAAAAAAAAAAAAAATCTCTTACCAGATTCGATTAATATAATGTGTAATGAAAAGTTTAGTCTGTTGTAAATATTTCTTATATAATTTGTTTTGACTAAATGTTATTAGGACACAAATTAAATATCTACTCTCACCACACTCTAGAAGTAGTTGCAAATGCACGATATTTAGATGTCAAGGGAGATAAGATATATATTTTAACAAAAAAAAAAAAAAAAAAAAAAAGGGAGATAATATATAGAGAAGAGCATTAGAAAAATATCTCGTTTCGTTACTCAGAGATCTTTACCTCTATTATTATTATTTAATAAAAGAGAGACTATGAATAGATAAAGGTAATATTTAATAATGGTTGTAGTACACAATAAACAGCAGCCACACACATTCATATTTCATCCAATACATAATAAAAAAAAAACTGATAAAGGCATATAACGAGTGAAGGTCAGAAACTTCCCCAAATCGGTCAAAGACACGCGGCGTATTTTTAGCCATTGACAGCCTAAAACAATTACAAAACCGTGGGATCAGCTTAGCTGTGTCTAATCCACGTGGCATTCATTCACGGGGGCAGAAACTCCGTGTTCGACCCCACATATATCCAAATATATCTTTACCAATCGGCTTAATATAAAACAAGCAATCTCTCACTCCTAACTTTTCTATAAAAATCTTCAGACTACAAAAATCCACCTAGGATAAAGAGAGATAATAAATATTATTTTTCTTATCAAAACCATTACAAAAATAAAAGAGATATAGATCTTCTCTAGTTATACTCTCTACTCAGAATCTTATCCAGTTTTTTTTTTTTTTTTTTTTGATATTTGAAACAGAGAGTATTCCAACAATGAACTCATCATTCTCTGCTTTCTCTGAAATGTTTGGCTCCGATTACGAGTCTCCGACTTCATCAGGCGGAGATTATTGTCCGACGCTTGCGACGAGCTGTCCCAAGAAACCAGCGGGTCGGAAGAAGTTTCGTGAGACTCGTCACCCGGTTTATAGAGGAGTTCGTCAAAGAAACTCAGGTAAGTGGGTGTCTGAGTTGAGAGAGCCAAACAAGAAAACTAGGATTTGGCTAGGAACTTTCCAAACAGCCGAGATGGCAGCTCGTGCTCACGACGTCGCCGCTATAACCCTCCGAGGCAGGTCAGCTTGTCTCAATTTCGCTGACTCGGCTTGGCGGCTACGAATCCCGGAGTCAACATCAGCCAAGGAAATCCAGAAGGCGGCTGCTGAAGCTGCGTTGGCTTTTCAAGATGAGATGTGTGATACGACTACGCCGACTGATCATGGCTTTGACATGGAGGAGACAGTGGTGGAAGCTATTGTAGCGCCGGAACAGAGCGATGTGTATTATATGGACGATGAGGACATGTTCGGGATGCCTCGTTTGTTGGCTAATATGGCCGAAGGGATGCTTTTACCTCCGCCGTCCGTACAATGGAATCAAAATTATGTTGTCGACGGCGATGATGACTTGTTGTCGCTATGGAGTTATTAAAATTTTATTATTTTTCAATTATTTTGTTTTTGTTCCATTTTTGGTATTATATTTTAGATCCTTTTATAGAACGGATCTTTGTTTTTGTGGCTAGTGTGAAAAACGAATGTAAATGATTCAGTATGTTTTCAAATGAAAGTGTTTTTGAGTGCAGTATATAATCTCGGTCTCCTTATACGTAACAAAAAAAAAAATAAACATAGAATATTAAGTAAAAACATAAAGTTTGGGCTCACCTGTAAAAAGTTAAATGATTCTGGCATTTCCGTGACTAAGAAAAGTTATAGGCACTTGTGTAAATATCCAAAGTTCCAGGTTGGTTGATACTTGATAGCAACAGTTTCTGGTACTTCAGCAAATATCAAACAAAAGTCAGGGACGTTTGGGTAAATATCCAAAGTTGCATGAGTTTTTGTAAATAAGAGGAATTATAGGCACTATATAGAATATCAAAAGTTCCCGAATTTTTCTCCCAATAACAAAAGATGCGAGACACTTCTAAAATATCAAAAGATGTTTTGGAATATTTTTTTATCCCATAAATATTGATATTTTGTAAACTTCAAGAAGTAATTATTGAAAATATTTAAAATTATGAATTGTTATTAGTTTAAAATTAAATAATATATCTTTAGTCAAAAAAATAATATTTAAACTCATTAATCATTGTGTTTTAAAATGTGTAAAAGCTTATAAACATCAATCTATATGAGAAAAAGAGTAGTTAAAGCTCTTTGTATTTTGTGTAAAATACAAAATGTTCCACATGGACTTATGGTGGGTTTCAGTTGAATAAACAAAATTTTCTAACAGTTCAATAAATAGCAAAAAGGTATAAGAAATTTCAGAGCACTATTTAATATTTATGGATTGGATTCATATATTTACGGGTATAACAAAAGTTTCAATATTGTAAAGAGAAAACGATCCATTACACTTTGGCAGATACTAAACCCAACTGGATATTCTTTTTTGGTGAGTAGCAGTAAGTACTTGTATAAAATAGTAAAAGATCTGAGGCTCTTGGGTAAAATATTGAAGTTTTGGGTACTTGCTTCTTTAAATAGCAAAAGAAATGATAGCCACTTGGGTTAAGTAGTACAATACTAGTACTATTTGAATCTCTCAGTACAATAGCTAAAGTTCCAAATACACTATTTGGATCTCTTAATATTGGAGACATGATGATGAATTTTGATGACAGCGCTAAAGTTATCATGATAATTGTTTGGTAGATTGATCATGATTCATGAATAAACTACTTGGATCATTGAGATTCACAAAACCCATCATCCCCAATTGTTGAGACGTTACTATGTGATGATGATGCCAAAAGAAGAAGAGGATACGTTACTACTACTTACACAGTTACACTATTACATGTTCAACAATGTTCAGTACACGTGGCTTTTTATTATGGTCCCGAAAGAGGAAAGTTAATTTCATACGGCGCTTATTTATTTATTTTAATTTATCTAAAATTGGCTACAGTCGCGACGAAGCTCGTTGTGGTTTCGATATCAATGGCGTCTGCAACCACACTACTCTTCCACCAGGGTTCTACTCGAGTCGTCGTCGCTCGTAGACGTTGCCAAGCGTCTATCCTCAGAACATGTGGACCAAAACCGTTTCTTTCCTTCCGCAGCTTACCTAGTTCAACCGCCCAGTTCCGGCCTTTGTTGAGAGCAAAATCCAATGGATTGGCCAAGGCCTATGTCACTGGAGCGCCACCTATTGTAGATGAACCAGACCCAAAGATTGAAGAATCCAAATCTGAGGCTGTATCGAAAGATTTAATCAGCTGGGGGCTTGTATGGAGCTTGTTGGATAAGCACAAGCTTAGACTCGTTGTTTGCTTATTGACTCTCGTTGGCTGCAGCACTTGCACTCTCTCTATGCCTATCTTTTCTGGTAATCGATTTATTCACTTCACTCATACACCTTTAGCGATTTGTAATTGTAATTGTAGTCTCTTTCCACTAGTCCACTGTTTCTTTGGTTTCAATTTAGGTTCAAATTTGAGTATGAGTTAGTGGATATCTTTGGTTGTAGGTAGATTCTTTGAAGTATTGATTGGGGCGAGACCGGACCCTCTGTGGAGCCTGCTGAGCAAAATCGCTGTTTTGTACTCGTTGGAACCCATCTTTACTATTGCTTTTGTCACCAACATGAATGCTATCTGGGAAAACGTTATGGCTACCTTGAGAGCTCAGATTTTCAGAAGGGCTTTGATCCAAAAGGTATGCTTTGTCTTGTATGATCAATGTTTGTTAAAACTACTTTTGGTTGTTGTTGTTTACCATTGGAATATATCTTTGATGTGTGTCTTTTATATATTTGCAGGCAGAGTTTTTCGACAAATATAAGGTCTGTGTTCTTTTTCTCTTGGTTTGTTCATGTCTGGGACATTTTGGCTCAAACCTTTCTAGCCATTTATGCTGTATTGAGGTCATGTGTTTTAGGTAGGAGAGCTGACGGGACTGCTCACGTCTGATCTTGGTGCTCTGAATAGCCTTGTGAATGATAACATCTCCCGTGATCGTGGGTTTAGGGCATTTTCTGAGGCAAGCCATTTCTTTACTATGCAAATGTGAGATCTGTGTTTGTACTTCCATTCTGCATGATGAATACAGACTTAATCTTTAACCTGGTGTTGTGTCTGATGTTATTTTTGGAGTTCTATAAATGACAGAGTGTATCTTTTTTTGCATAGGAATGTCAGTTCTTATGACTAAATGTATTATCCCTTTTGTAGGTTTTTGGAACAATCTGCATTCTTTTTACTCTCTCTCCTCAACTAGCCCCTGTGCTTGGTCTATTGATGCTGGCTGTTTCAGTTTTAGTTGGTAAATACTCTATGTCCTATCATTTCTTCTAGACCTTTTCTTTATGCTAATCACTTTGGTCATCTTTGCTTACCTTTACATCTGCTCACTCGGTCAAATCTCAAAAGCTGTATACAAGAGGTCGACTGCTCCTGTTTATAAAGCACATGGATTATCCCAAGCAACCATGTCTGATTGTGTATCAGAAACGTTTTCTGCAATCCGAACTGTGAGTTCTTATGTCACTGTATTTGTATGATTTACGCAGATTATCCTAACTATAGAAACATTAATTTGCCTTTGAAGACACAAGTAATTTGTCTCTCTTTATAGGTAAGATCATTCAGTGGTGAAAAACGTCAGATGTCTCTCTTCGGTAGCCAGGTCTTATTTCAGACTTCTTACTAGCTAAAAGTCATATATTCTAAACAATTGTTGGGTTTTTTCCAACTGTTCCATGATATATTATTCTAACCTCCTGTTTGGTGTACAGATTCTTGCTTTCCAGCGTAGCGGCTTAAAGCTTGGTACTTTTAAATCGATTAATGAATCTATAACAAGAGTTGCTGTTTATATTTCACTGTTGGCTCTTTACGCTCTTGGGGGAAGTAAGGTGAAGACGGTAAGATATGCCAGCCTGTAAGACTTTTTGATTGCCATTTTGATCATTGAACTTGAAATAAACCTTCTTGGCCAGTAATACTAAGGGAGAAAACATGGTCTGATGAATTTCTTTTACAGAAGTTCGTGTTACTTGTCATTCATATTTTCTGGAATGATTGCAGATGTTATAAGCTAGCCTAAGTTACTAACTTCTGAAAATTTAAATCATCAAAACCAAAGAATTAATCTCTCATTCTCTCGTATCAATCTTTTGGGTAGTTTCTTATGTCACTTCATATTTCTTGGTTCTTATTCTTGAAATTTTCTCCTACGCAGGGTGAACTCGCTGTTGGAACAGTTGTTTCGTTCATTGGATACACATTTACTCTAACATTTGCTGTTAGTACCTCTAACTATACAGCTTTTACCGTTACCCATATGCTATACTTGTCATTTGGTTTACAAGAATCAGTATTCTGTTTTCCAGGTCCAAGGGCTTGTAAACACGTTTGGAGATCTACGTGGGACTTTTGCTGCTGTTGACAGGATCAATTCCATTTTAAACGCGGTGGATATTGATGAGGCTCTTGCCTACGGGTTAGAAAGAGATATACATACAAAGAAAGTCCAAGATGAAAACCTTAGATTGTTTTTATCTTCTGGCCCAAATGTGAATATTCGTCACCTCGATAATTACTACATGTCAGATCTGAAATCAACTAACAATTTACGTACCCTAACATGGGCAGGAGATGTCTGTCTTGAAGGTATAATCAGACCAAGAAAATCATCATATTATCTTACTTCAAGAGTCCCCTGCCCCTCTTAAATTTTTTAAGGTTAACTGTAGATTTTACCATTTCTAATCAGGGCCTTTTCCATGTTCTATTTTGTCTAGTGTAGATGTACATTTTGCTTATCCTCTACGACCCGACGTGAAAGTTCTTGATGGGCTCAGCTTGACGTTGAATTCTGGTACCGTAACTGCTCTTGTTGGCTCTAGTGGTGCGGGAAAAAGTACTGTTGTACAGTTATTGGCACGCTTTTACGAGGTAAATTTATGAGGTTAAGACTAAAGTTCAAAGCCACTATTACATCATGCTTATATGTTGAATTTTCCAATTCTCGCAGCCAACACAAGGACGCATTACTGTGGGTGGAGAGGATGTGAGGATGTTTGACAAGAGTGAATGGGCTAGGGTTGTTTCAATAGTAAATCAGGTGTGTATACATAACGTCTATGGGTCAGGCATGGTAGCATTACTTTGTTTTTCTCTTTTTTAAAGGTTATATTTATGTGTGATTCAGGAACCTGTTCTCTTTTCTCTCTCCGTGGCTGAAAATATTGCATATGGTCTCCCCAATGCTCATGTGTCCAAGGACGACATCATTAAGGCAGCCAAAGCTGCCAACGCTCATGACTTCATAATCTCACTTCCTCAGGTTCGCCTCGTGTGCAACAACTCACCTGTTCTTCCTGGCAAATGCACTTGAGTTCTTCTGAGCAATACTAGTGTTTGTGTATAGGGCTACGATACACTGGTTGGTGAAAGAGGAGGCTTGCTTAGTGGAGGACAAAGACAGGTATAAAAACATTAAGAGCTACGTGTTTTTTGATTCCTTATAGTCTTTTGCTACCGCTTTGAAATGCTTGTTTATCAACGTGTCAGAGAGTTGCCATAGCTCGATCTCTGCTGAAGAATGCCCCCATCTTGATTCTCGATGAGGTGAGAGACTCTTATTTTTATTAAAGTCTCCTTTGATAGACTTTATGCTTTGCTAGACCCTTACCTAGGCATTAGCATATTCAAACATGTCATTCAGAACCATTTATAATGCAATTTTAGAAACGCAGAAAGAGCGAACTACTCTTAAGCACTCATCTAGTTGTACGGTTCAGAGAATCTGTTAGTCTGAAACAGAACAGAAAACTGGTACTAACGCAGAAATAGCTTAAAGATAAAATGAGACTCTGCTTAAATTCTCTTTTTGCTTTCTTGTTGCAGGCCACAAGTGCGCTTGATGCAGTGAGCGAGCGTTTAGTCCAGAGTGCGTTGAACCGCCTGATGAAAGACAGGACAACACTAGTGATCGCTCACAGATTGAGCACAGTCCAGAGCGCGCATCAGATTGCAGTATGCTCTGATGGAAAGATCATAGCGCTAGGAACACATTCTGAATTGGTGGCGCAAAATGGATCATATGCTTCACTTGTTGGCACTCAGAGGCTGGCCTTTGAGTAATTTTGATTACTCTAGAGTTTCTTTTCCTTTTACAAGAGTGTAGTAGATTATTACTACATAAATGTAACTTGTAACAAATGACTCTACAAATAGTGGTTCCTGTGTTATCCAATCTACAACTTTACCCACAAAAGTTAATAGTAATTTTTGATTTTGACATCTCGAAATTTAACAACCATCGATTTGAAGCTGACGTGGAGTGATCTTATATTATAATCTTGTTTTCACTTCTTCTGTCATCCTCCAAGAAGGTCCTAAGATTAAAAAAAACCCGAAGCTGCTTGCTTCTTTCATTCTCTCTTCCAATTTTTGATTTATCAAAAGAAACATCCTTTGTGAGAGATTCACAGAGGTAACCTTGTTAGGGTTTCATTCGATTTTTCGCGCTTGTTTTTTTTAATAACTTTAATGATCGGTTTTGGTAATTTGAATAGTAATGATCCGTTCGACGTTTACAGGATAATCCAATTCCGAGTGTTGTGACTTCTGGAGTCACTTGTCGTAATTTAGAGAATCCAATCCAGTTCGATGGATTTAGATATGAACGGAGGAAACAAGAGAGTCTTTCATAGACTAGGAGGCGGCAACACGAATCGTCCCAAGACGGACTCGAATCAGAAGGTTTGTTTCCACTGGCGGGCTGGACGGTGCAATCGTTACCCTTGCCCGTACCTGCATAGAGAATTGCCGGGTCCGGGTCCTGTTGCGACTTCTTCTTCGTCTACGAATAAAAGGGTCGCTGATGAATCTGGTTTTGCGGGTCCGAGTCATCGGAGAGGGCCTGGGTTCAGCGGGAGTGCTAATAAGACCTGGGAGAGATTTGGTGGGAACAGGACTGTGACAAAGACGGAGAAGCTTTGCAAGTTTTGGGTTGATGGGAATTGTCCTTACGGTGATAAATGTAGATACTTGCATTGTTGGAGCAAAGGGGATAGTTTCTCATTGTTGACTCAGCTAGATGGGCATCAGAAGGTAGGAGCTGTTGTTGGAGTTCTTCTTATAAGTTAGTGGTGCTGGATTCTTGTGCTTGTTGGTGTGGCGATGTTGATGGTGTTTTTTTGTTCTGTTTTCTTGAGCAGGTTGTCACCGGGATTGCTTTGCCGTCTGGATCAGATAAGCTTTACACTGCGAGTAAAGATGAAACTGTGCGGATATGGGATTGTGCTTCTGGACAGGTTTTCATTTGCCGCTAATTGTTCATCTCGCATCTTTTATTGTTCTATAGGATACTTAGTTAGGACCGGACTAAGATGGCAAGATGTGCCATTTTGGCCTATCACTCTGTAGAACCCTCTCTCTGTAGACTAGTTATTGAACGTCAGACACTAATTTGATTGACCTTTTTTATTTATTTAAACGTGCTTATTGCTATAGTGTTTCTTTTCCAATGATATAGTGTACAGGTGTACTCAATCTTGGTGGGGAAGTTGGCTGCATGATTAGTGAAGGTCCCTGGCTATTGGTTGGCATGCCAAATCTTGTTAAGGTAAGTTCAGAGTATGATTGACTAGCATGGTTCCTTAACTGTTGAATCTTTCCATGTATACTGAGAATCACTTTTGTTGTCCCTATCCTGTTGAATTTATTGCTGTTATGGACGTAGATTTTTTATCCATATATATATAAATGCAGGCCTGGAATATCCAAAACAATGCAGACCTGAGTCTCACTGGACCTGTTGGCCAAGTATATTCACTGGTTGTTGGTACTGATCTGTTGTTCGCTGGCACACAAGTAAATACTTTGACTGCCTGTAAACTTTGTTTTGTCTTAGGCCTTGGAGTAGAATTGTGCTTCAGCGTCATGTGTATACTTCATTTCTTTTTACTCCTGAAATATCATTACGAGTATCTTTGCTTCGTCTCTGGGAAGCACACACCTCCGTTATATAAATCTACTGATCTGTTGGGTTTTGGTTAAGTTAAAAAGTCTTCTTACAAGGATATATCATTCTCTGTGCAGGATGGCTCTATTTTAGTTTGGAAGTACAATAGTACCACTAGCTGTTTTGATCCAGCTGCATCACTAAAGGGCCACACCCTTGCAGTTGTTACCTTATATGTTGGAGCAAACAGACTCTATTCTGGTGCCATGGACAATGTTATAAAAGCAAGTAGTGCCTATCATTCCTAAATTAAAACCCCCTTTTTTGTTAGTTTGTTTGAGCTAATTGGTCTGCCTTATCTGTTTTTAACAGGTATGGAGCCTAGATAATCTGCAGTGTATACAAACGCTTACAGAACATACTTCAGTTGTCATGTCTCTCATTTGCTGGGATCAATTTCTTCTTTCATGTTCATTGGACAACACTGTCATGGTTCGTTTTCAACTCACTAGATATTTTATCTGACCTGGCTCAATTCCTAAATATGACATTATTCGCTCGGTTTTTTTTTCCCGCTGTAGATATGGGCTGCTACTGAAGGTGGAAACTTAGAAGTGACATATACTCACAAAGAAGAATATGTACAGTTCTTTGCGTTTTTAGTGAAATGTTATCTACTTATCTTCTCTTTTGGTTCAGTCTATATGTAATTAACGAGTTCTCAATGGCTATTTGGATTTAGGGCGTGTTAGCTCTCTGTGGCGTCCATGATGCAGAAGCCAAGCCAGTGTTGTTATGTTCGTGCAATGACAATTCATTGCACCTGTATGACTTGCCATCGTAAGTCCTTCCAATGCTGTTTGTTTCATGAGTATAAAATTATATTTTACTTTCAAAGCCTTAGTTGTTTGTTCTTTTGTAAGGTTTACGGAAAGGGGCAAAATTTTGGCAAAGCAAGAGATTCGGTCGATCCAGATAGGTCCCGGGGGCATATTTTTCACTGGTGATGGTAGTGGTCAAGTTAAAGTATGGAAGTGGTCTACGGAACCTACTGTCATTTTGTCTTGAGGCTCCAAACAGAGCCCTAGTTCCTCACCTTTGTGAAAATCTCTTCTTCTCGGAGTGTCAAGAGTTCTTGTTTGTTTTGTTCTACTGAGACCTCGTGTCAATAGCATCAAGGCATCTGTCTCTCAGGCTCTATTAATTATCTGCAGGGAAGACAGATTATGAATGACTGATTGTATCAACTATTATATTGGTTTGAAGTCCGTATGGAACTGACACGTTGGTCAGTTCTTAGGCATAAGAAGTTTTGTCCCTCATTGGTCAACACTCTTTGTCTTGTAATTTATTGCATATATATTTGTGGTCGTGTTTGAGAGTAATAAAAGAGATTATCATGAAGAGAATTCCATCTATATCCAGATTATCGTCAGAATTGAATGTGCACGAGAATATCCACAATAATGTATTAACTGAGTTTCCGAAGCATCTTACTAGCCTTGAGAGAAACCAAACCTGTAGGTATCGAGCGGCGGGCTTGCCAGCAGCACAAGACAGATGGCAAGTGCATATAGCTTGCTAAATACAGAAAGGGTTCATTTATTTTGGTTGGCTTGGCAATATTTGTCTATGTAATTTCACAGGTTGAGCAAGAAATATTTATAGGTCTGTCCAAGAATTGTTGATATAGAAATATGGCCGGTTTTAACATATACAAATGGCTAGTGACCAAAGTCAGTCGAATTAGTCAACATAGAATGAGAGGTGGGAATATTTTGTATTTATATTGTATAGGTGGAGAAGTTACAAAAAGCCCGTCTAGCTCAGTTGGTAGAGCGCAAGGCTCTTAACCTTGTGGTCGTGGGTTCGAGCCCCACGGTGGGCGAATTAATTTTTTGCCTCTCCTAATGAGCTTCATTTTTCTGGCCTTGTTGCATCTTCCCACTGGATTCATGTCACAAGTCAACAACATGCGAATATGATTCCGTTTAGGCAATTCTCTTATGAATATATATGCCGTCAAAACGTGAAAATTACTATATATATACGACATGATACACATGATGGAAGTATTTCTATTCTAATTAGGATGTGTTACGTATGCATATATTTATTTTGCGTTAAAGGTGACGTGTGGGTTTGCGTCATTCCACCGAAGGATCGCGTCGGGTTAATGTGAAGGTCATTATGAATTTATGCTTATGATTTATGACCCACCCCACTATATGTACTTATATAAGCACTTGACTTTCACCATTACCGCCTCGTGATTGTTCTCATTTTGAAATCATTTGCTTTGTTGAAACCACACTCTCTTTTATTCTCTCCATCTTGATCTCCTTTAGTTGAAATACTAAAACTATCATCCTATTCTTCGACAAACTTCTCAGATTTTGAAGCATGACAGACCAAGAGGCTCCTCTTATTAATGGAGCAGAACAAAAGATCTGTGAGGTACTTCCGTTTGTGGATGATGACTACGGAGGAGTGATTGTGGAGATGAAAACTCCTATGGATAATAAGTCTTTCGTTGCAGCGTTAAAATACTCATTCGCGCAGTGGCGTTTACAGGTTTGTGCTGGTGCATGCGATCACATGCATCGATCTCTCTTCTTGAGTGAGCGTTTAATTCTCTGAAGCTGTTCTTTTATTCAGGGTAAAAAGGGAGTGTGGTTAAACTTGCCTCTCTCACATGTAAACCTTGTGGAACCCGCGGTTAAGGTGATGCCCAAGTCTTGCATATTAACGTCACTTTATTATCTGCCTATGTTAGATGTTCTACGGATTCTTGTTACCAGTTAGTTTTGACTTTTGAATGGAGCTCCAGAGAGCTTGTTGTGTTGGCTTTTGAGTTTGTGGTGCTATGATAATTTGTGTAGGAAGGTTTCCGGTACCACCACGCTGAGCCAACTTACCTGATGCTAGTTTACTGGATTCCCGAAGCCGAGAGTACTATTCCTTTCAATGCTTCTCATCGAGTTCGTGTTGGTGCTGTTGTCTTGAACCAGAACAAGGAGGTATACTTAGGACACAACTTTTTTTTTTGCGGTTCCAAGTTATAATATACTAATTAATCATCATATGTATTAGCATGCAACTTAAAACGTAAAGACATAATATTAGCATGCAAACAAAGAGGTGTGTGTGTGTGTGTGGTATCAGTTATTAGGTTTATGGTGTTCCAAACCAAGTGTGTTGCTGTCAACATGAGTTGATCATCTTGCATCGTAAATTAAAAAAACTAGAGGCAGATTCTTGTTGTGCAGGAAAAATACGGTACATTATGCGGAACAGGTGTCTGGAAAATCCCAACAGGAGTTGTTGACGAGGTGTGCGTTATAAGTTTTCAATCCCTTTGTACATGTTTTTGAAGATTTCATTTTCACTTTTTTTTTTTTTTTGGCGAATAGGGTGAGGATATTTTCGCGGCAGCCATTAGAGAAGTGAAAGAAGAAACAGGCGTAAGCAGATACATACACCTTAACATGTGAATATGTAAATTATTAGTATATAAAACCTAATATTTCAATCTTTATATATCTTCAGATCGACACAGAGTTTTTGGAAATTCTAGCTTTCTGGTACGGATCATCACACATCCTCTTCTTTATTGAATCTTGATTCTTGCACATTCTAATATTTTTAGCTTTCTGTTTGCAGTCAAACCCATGAGTCATTTTTTGCCAAATCAGATTTATTCTTCGTTTGTCTCCTGCGACCTACCTCCTTCGATATTCAAAAGCAGGATTTAGAGATCGAAGCAGCTCAAGTAAAGTAACCTCTACTTCTTAATTATTCTAAATCTGAAAACATTATTTTGTTGCAATCTTTCCCAATTTTTCTTCTTCTTGAATGTGCGCAGTGGATGCGGTTCGAGGACTCTGCCTGTCAGCCTATCACACAAAAGAACGATCTCTTCAAAGCTATTCACCGCATTTGCTCAATGAAAATGGAAAAGAGCTATACTGGTTTTTCCACAAAACGTATTACATCTTTCTTTGACGACAAGTTAGGTTATCTCTACTCGAATAATCAAGAAGATATGAACAATCCTACTTCTTAACTTCGTCTAAGACCATAAAAGTTCAATCATCATGATTATTAAGAGACCATTATCTGAGCCAAAGTACAATTAATATAGCAAGCATAAACACATAGTAAGAAGAGAGGGAGCTCGTGATGAGGAAATATAATGTGAAGATATTAATTGTTTTTTATTACGACCCGTTATCTTAGCCTGCTCTGTTCTGCAAGCGACGGTTTATACACTATGGCATGAGCGGAATGGACGGAAGCATGGCGAGACACCGAACCCTGCCTCTCGCAGCATTCAAATAATTGACAAGCAGATACGAGATCGACTCCTTGCGATATGCCTCATGGGGGATCGGTGTTACGAAAATGGTTTATTCATATGGCTAGGCACTATATTTTGATTTTGTTGAACACTTTTAAGCCTCTCAAAGAAGTGATGCACTAGTTGTAAAAAAGTTTTTTTTTTTTTTAATATAATTTAACATTACGTTAAAAAAGAAAAAAGAAAAAAGAAAAAAAAGAAATTGTTTTTTATTTGATGGTTTGAAAAGCTCAATACAATTACACACCCATTAACATACAATCACAACTACATTATACACCACATCAAATCCACTAAGCAATAAATCAATAAAATACCAAATATATTCGAATATATGTATTTGATTGTACTCAAATGAATCATTGTCTTCATGACTCCTTCATCCATTTTTCTTTAATCCACATAATGAATCATCAACCACTACAACGCCCTATTTTCCAAAGAATATTTAATTCCTATCATCCCATATTTCAGTTATATCCAATTAGTTAGAGAGTGGTCTGATTTTCTTATTTTTCTTATTACATATGGTATCTTATTTGTCAATGTCATATGTCGGCCGACCCATTAAGGAAAAATAGACAATAATATATCTTATTACTTTTTGTTGTTTTCCTTTCTTATATTTTTTTAGTTTATTTCAGTCCAAAATTAAAGAAATCTACAGAAGTCACAAGCACAACACCTTAGGAACTATACGGCGCTAGTTACACGAACAAGAGGCCGATGTGTCCCACATGTACGTGTGTTTGCTGTGTCTATTCAATTCATCATACGCATTACGTCTGATATACTACTAAGTTATAACCGAAAGTATTTCCACACTGCCGACCTCCTAGATAATATTTTTTTTTTCCTTTCTTGATAGGAAACTGTCTCGTATATATTTATACTTTTTCTTTTCTGATGATTTCTCCTAAGACAACCTATATTTTCCTTTTGATTAATATATAAAAAATAAAGATCTGAAAATTTGTAACAAAATGTGACTTTTGAGTTATTTTTCTCTCTTTCAAAACTTGGATTCTTGCCCTTGGAATAATAAGCAAAACTAGGACTGTTGCAAATAAATTTAAGATTTTGGTTTAGATTTTCTCAAATTTTAGTTTATGAAATATCTAACAACTAAAACAAAATGGTTTGGTATAGTTTCCATTTAAGATCAAGTTCAGGTTATCACAAAATATATTCTTATTTACGTAGAAAAAGTCTAATATATTCTGTGTGTCTTTATAAAAAAAAAAAAGTTTTAGATCCGATTTTTCAATATTTTTGTTTAATTTGAATTCCGATCTTTCGGATATAGAATTTGTAAATCCACTTGAACAAAAATATAACATAGTTCAGTTTACATTATCTTAATTTGTTTATCCAAGTTGAACACCCTTGAGCAAAACTTTGTAATCAAGGTTCATTGTATTTTGTTGATCTAGAAGTCTAGTCTTTTGCCTTTTCTGTTTTGTTTTGTGTGCTAATATTTTTCACCAAAAAGTACAATAACAAGATTGATTGTTACAAATATGTCTTTTATACGTAAGAGAAAGATACAACACATGCAAACAGTATAAACCAATTATTTTCATGAGTCATCAAAAATGAGAAAATATCATTTTCGGATCAGAAGCCAAATTGTTGAGATGCAAACAGTCGAGTTCCCATTAATCAAAATCACTTACTAGCCTTGGTTAACTATTAATTATGACGATATAAAGGATTCCAAAGCCTATATTAGGAGAGACTTATTGGTGAATATTTTTATTTAGTCAGGACTTAGGAGTGATATATTTCATAATCTTTTTTTTTTCTTCTTCTTTTCATAGTATATATATTTCATTTTTCATGAGACTACGATATATTTCATATATAGTCTCTCCTCACTTAATGGGACGGTGCGATTTCCAAATATAAGGATTTTGATTTAGATCTAACGGTCCATGTATTAACACGAGGCGAATCCGAAAGTTACTTTTGCTAAATAACATGTTTTAATTTAATTGACAAAAATGGCGGAATTAGTTTAATTGACGAGTGGTGATAGTGATTGCTTATTAGTACTACACCACGTATAAAGAAAAATATATGGCGTTATAATCACATGGGGGTATATATATAAACACAAGCCCTCGCGATTGAGAAAGAACAAAACACATTTGTTTGTGTAGCCATCACAAAATCTCTATCTCTTTCTCTCTCTCACTCGTTACATAAACACAAGCCTCACGCCTGAGAAAGAACAAAACACATTTTTTTTTGTTTTGCCATCACAATTTATCTCTCTCTCTCTCTCTCTCAGCCTCCATATAATCGCACAGTTATGATAAGAGTAATGGTATCGAAGTCACACACAGTGGCAAGTTACTGTCTGGTGGCACTGCTGGTCCTAACACTGGCGGGGTCGGTTAAAAACAGCCACGGAGGAGGTAGCGGAGCAGCGGCGGGGTGGGGAAGAAACTGTGAGGTTTGGAGAGGGAAGCAAATGATGGAGAGGCCATGTGAGGAGTTATACATTGTAGGGGAAGGTGAGACGCTTCACAGCATCAGCGAAAAGTGCGGCGACCCGTTTATCGTGGAGCGTAACCCGCATATCCATGACCCGGACGATGTATTCCCCGGTCTCCTCATTAAACTTCACATTAAACTCCCTGAATAAGTCATCACAAGTTCAAGATCATGTCGTTTCCTGTACATTATTATCACATCCATCTATATCTCCCTTTCTATTATTAGTTTTTTTCTTCTTCTTGTTTGGGTTTTTTTCTACGTTTTTTGGTTTTTGAATGAATAGCCTTTTTAATCATATATTTGTTAGTGAATTGTTTTGTTTTATATGTTTGGTACAAACAAAAGACAGATACATTTCCATTGGACAACAACTCACTCTCTTGGAATTTGTTCTTGTTATAAACTTTCTTTTGTTATCTTGGTAAAGGCGGAAAAAGCCAAAGAGATTTAAAATAAAATAAAAACAGAGTACTGAAATTCAAAAACAGAGTCAGACAAAGGAAATTTATAAAGAAAGAGCTAAACATGACAACTAAAAATCAACCGTCGCCTCAGCATGGATTCTCATTTTATTTTGTGCAGCCAACAAGCTGGACCACCCCCATACCTAGGTAAGAGTGCAAATGACCCTCTATATAGTGACGTTTTTGGCAATATCCCTAGCAAGTGAATTGGATTTGCTCGACATAAGCAAAATTTATAGAGCACTGACCGAACAAAGGAACAAGCTGTGCCTGAGTACGAGTATCTTCTCCAGATGAGATGAGTTCGATCTTTTTGCCACCGCCAAGGTCGTTTTAATAATTCATCAATGGCATGACAGCCTTAAAATATAAGATTATTTCCACTTCCTTAAGATGAAGATTCTCAAAGTTTGGATTAAACCAAAATAGTTTTTTTTGTACCGTTAACGTTGTTTCTATCTGGTTATACTGATTAAACAACTGTGCATATAATGATACAATGTATAAAGGTGATTAGTAGCGTTTAATGTGGTAGGTTTCTTTTTTTTTTTTTCGGTAGCGATGTATATGATGTGGTAGTACTGATATGCTGCTAACATGTGTGTTATAAGTTTCCAAAAAAATGGTCCTGGAAAAAAAAAATCCAAACGAGATGATGTAGTATAAGATTTATAATAATCATAGACAACATAATCATATTATCATATATAAGATGATGCATAACACATGATTTAAAAAAAAAAACACTGCCCAGAAAATTAGTTTTTGGGCCTAAAAAGTCTTATGATCACTTCTGAGTTATTTTCCGGAAGATTATATCTGCCATTCATAATTTTTTTGTTGACGAAGAGAAAAAATTGATTAACATTGATTTCAAATTGTATGATATATAAACATTCATCAGGCCCATCTAACTGGATAAAGTAGGACATTATTTAGTATTTACATTGAAATTGAGAATAGAGTATTTACATTAAGGGAAAAAACCAGAAAATTAAATGGCATATTTTTCTGGTTTTTCCCCTTTACATTAATTTACTTTTTCTTTCCCTCTAGTGTCTCCACTTCTTCGTCTTGTCAAAAAATAATAATATACTATGGCCATTTCTTAATCAGAGAAGCTTAAGATTTACTTATTCTTTTTTTTTTGGGGGGCTTCGGGCAACGTGGGATAATCTAATTAGCATTCACTGCATAAGATTTTTTTTTCTTCCTTAGACGACTAATTAAAATCAGAGAGAGAAATCAAGAGTTCAAGACTAATTAATGAAACTTAGGGTTTTGTGTCTCCACTCCACTGCATACGAAGGAAAGGTAGACGAAAGAGAGACTAAAGTCATCGAGGGATCTAGTTGATTTGCGACTCATTCATTCATTGTCTCTTTCCACTAATTTTATTGTTCTCTCTATTTTCATCTCTTTTTTCCTTCCTTTTCTTTTCTTGTCAATTCCTTGTATATATATTATATATTTTCTTGGTCGGATTCTTTTGGTCTGGACAGATTCGTGTTCTTTGATTGGAGTCTTTGAAACAAATCTTGACAGATTAATTAGGAAAAGAGTTTTTGTGGGGTATCTTTATTTTCTCAGATTTCCCAAACTTTTCTGCGGAAGTTTTATCACCTTGACTTTTGGGTAAGAGCTGATCTACTCTCTGGATCTCCATCTTGTTTTTAAGAATCTGGGGTTTGGGTTTAGATCCAAAGTGAGTTCGTTTTCATCTTTATCTAAAAGAAACTTATATCTTCCTTTCCCAAAAAAGGCTCAGCTTAATTAGGGTTTCATTAGTTAATCTTGGCAGGAAGATGGTGAGGGGAAAGATCGAAATCAAAAGAATCGAGAACGTGACCAGCAGACAAGTCACGTTCTCCAAGCGTAGGAAAGGTCTCTTGAAGAAAGCTCATGAGCTTTCAGTTTTGTGCGATGCTCAAGTCGCCGCCATTGTCTTTTCTCAGAACGGAAGATTATATGATTTCGCTAGCTCTGAGTAAGCGTCTACATCATTTTTGAATCTTTTAATCCAATATACTCATTTATAATCTGCTCCCTATATATATATATATATACTAATGTTTGAATCTTGCATATATATATATATATGTATATATACATACCTATATGTGCAGCACTAATTTTTTTTCCCCCAAAATATGCTATTTGAGTGCTTTGATTTGTTTGACCATATAGTTATTTTGTAGTACCACGGATTTTGTATTTAAAGAATTAATACCTAATCAAATTAATTGACTAAAATGTGTCTGTTAAGTTAATTAAGTTCTTCTTCAAGCACGAGCAAGTGATTTAGGGTTTTCCCAAAAAGTGTTCTTGAACTTTGAACCTAGTATGCCTTGGAACTCATGCTGCAACCACTTGACATGTTATTATAACTATGAAAAGATCTCAGTGACCATGCCATAAAAATTAATACCTTAAGAGTACAATTGGACAGTTTTTAAGTAAAGGAAACTACATGATGTATGAGACAAGATCTTGTGGCTTTGTGCCAGGGTCAAAACTTTAGCCCTAGTTAGTTTTCATGACTCTTGAGTGTGTATGTGTTTTAGAGGCAAATGAATTTCTTAGACCAAATCCAAAGTAATCCAAAGATCTTAAATCGTCATATAATATCAAACTCACCATTGCTCATTATGTGAAACCCTATATTAGACTCACTTGGTACGGTTGACTAGTACGTAAATTAATGATCTTCTTCCCCTTTCTTTATGTCAAACGTTCGTTTCGTTATCTACGTTTAAGTGGCTTAATGTCGGTTCATTAATAATTTCGAGCGTACCAAGATGAATTACTACTAGTTAAAAGGCGTTTGTATCCTAGCATAGTATGTAATCAAATCTTTTGCTATTGAGATAATTTCTTACGTACTAACCCATTAGGTCATGCTGATAAGCATCATTGTCAGACAAATTAAAAGATATATACACGTTGAGACAAGATCGAAAAACATGTAGAAAACCTTAAGATGTACCTCATCCGTAACATTTCTTGGAAATTTTCCAATTTCTATTAAAATGATATTAGTCATGAGATCGGTAAAGCGTGACTAATTAATTTATGTCTACAATACACAAAATTTGCATATATGTGAATATTATTGTTGATCACATTTTCTGAAATTAATACATATGCTGTAATAAATGATATATATACTTATAATTAATGAAGATGTTCTTGAAAATGTACTCAGCATGAAGAAGATAATGGAACGATATGAGATATATAGGAGAGAGGCTTTTGGGGAAGAGAGACTCCAAAAAGAGCAATATGTGCAGGAGCTCAAGAAGGAAATGGCAGTAATGATGCACAAGATTGAACATCTTCAACTTCACTGCGGGTATTTTTCTGATCTTTCTAAAGCTACTGCATATGTATTCTTGATATATATTTATGCACTCCGATAATATCTTAAGGAAGGTGATGGGGCAAGATTTGGACTCGTGTTCGGTGGAGGAACTCAAGGAGCTAACCATCCAAATTGAGAAAAGCCTTACTATTGTCAGATCGAGAAAGGTACAATTAAATGGAGGACTAATAAATATAGAGATAGAGAAAACATGATTCTCATTACAATCTTTATATACGTTTTAATGATGCGTTGAACAATAGTGGTCTTTTACTAGCTAGGGGTTTTCTAAAGGTTTATCTTATTGTGAAAGGTTTAAATCGTACCTGTCGAACCAGCCAGCTTCAATGTTTATTTCTGTGCCTTATGTAGTTGCTGAATTCGGATTCCATGATTTGGCAGGCTAAGTTAAATGAAGATAAGATCGAGAAACTAAAAGCTGAGGTAATACCAATTACTTTAAATTAAATAGCTTTGAAGGGTATGTAATTTCTACTTCTCTTTGTAAAATTTGTTCATTTTTACTCCATTAGATTGCAGGAGGGAAATGCGTCTTGAACGAGAGAAGTAGGCTGCAGCAAATGGTATACACATATATAACCTATGGCATGCATATATTGATTAATGCACAAACATAAAGGTTTAAAATTGTTGAGTTGTGTAGTCTCTATTTTCATTAAAATAGTCTATTAAGGATATTCCACGTATTTTAGACCCATATATATTTGTTCTAGAATTTTCTCTCCCTTATACATAACATTCGTTCAGTAGTATAAAGAGCTAAGGAAAGCCAAAGAGGTAGAAAGAGGGATAAAAGAACAAAGTTCATAGGAACTCTAAATTCAACTATAGTAAAATCCGTAAAAATGGATGTAACTCTCATGTTGATGATGAACCATTATAAATCGTATTAATGTATTTATAGTTGGATATTTTGGATCT
Organism: Camelina sativa; assembly: GCF_030686135.1. NCBI lineage: Eukaryota > Viridiplantae > Streptophyta > Magnoliopsida > Brassicales > Brassicaceae > Camelina > Camelina sativa. Next base: position 6,799,367 of record NC_141889.1, read on the forward strand.
AAGTCCAAGTATAAACATGTACTATAGTCTCTTTATGTTACTACTACATTAAGATAATACATGTCTTGGGAGGGTTTTGCATTTCATGGACAAAAACATCAATTAACATCTCGTTTCTTATGTACAAGTCCATGATTGGTTTTTTTTCTTTCTCTATATAAGTATTAAGTTTTTCTTCTTATTCTTCCATGGAATTTAGAAAATTTATTTGTTACATTTCAGTTTGAAGAAAAGCCCTTGTGGATGCAGCCGAGAAGCCTAGAGAGTGAGAAGAGTGCAGCTTCTTGTGGTTGTGGAAACATGAACATATCGGATGTCAAAACTGATTTGTTCATTGGATTGCCTGAAAGCTGAGTGCAATGATTTACCCAAGTATGTACATTACTACTACTTCAGAATGTTTTAATTTATTCTATCTATGTGTAAATTCAAAAATAAAGTAGTGTATAAAGAGTTCTCTACTATATGTCTTTTTTTTATTTATTTTTCTTCTTCTGAAGAGTTGTTTTTTTCTTTTTTTTCTTTAACTTGGTGAAATGTTTGAGTGTTTTTTTCTTCTTCATAATATTAATAATGTTATAGTCAAACTTTATAACATTAAAGTAATTTTTAAACTCCACACGGGAAAATTTGCGTACGAATGTACGATAACTCTAGACATTTAATAGTTTTGACCACTAAATAGTTCAAAGATGCCCAGTGAAAATTTATTAGCCAATCCTTCATAAATGATAGTAACTTGCTTCTTCAATTAAAGTATTTCATGATAAATATAGTGACCATAAACTCTTGAATTTGCTTTATAATCATGGTCGTTAATCTATTGTATGAATTTATGATAGAGAGAGAAGAACACTTAATTTCTGGAATAACAGATTTTAGAAATTCGATTTATGTATTGATCACACCAATTAGTAATTAACGAGACGTAAAACGCACATCATTAGGGTTAAAACGCAGACGCTGTTTTAGTATAGCCGCCAAGTCCTAACGGCGTTCTACACATCTAATAGCGTTTGCGTTTAAACATAGAAACGACATTGTTTCAACCGTTTCATGCACGAGGCCGTCTACGATATGCCTCTCAATCTCTACGACGACCTTTTCCTCTTCCTCTTTAAGTTTCTTCATCTCCGCAACGGTTCCTCCTGGGTTGGTTAAGGTCGCAGAGCCGTAAATATTGGATCTTGGCGGTTCTTGATGGAGCTTCTTCTCGTACTTGTACATTTGAACAGAGCATGTCTTCGCATCTGCATTCCGCTCTGGTTCTTCAGCTCTTTTCATCTGAAAATGCTTTTAATAGTCAATCACTGAGTAATAATGCCTACTACCAAGTGTTTGTGTTATTTCCTCAACGTCACTAAAACATAGAAAAGTGTACCTGTTTCCGAGGACGTTCTGTAACAGAGAAAGCTGATGATGCTATGGAGATGTTGACCGTAGTTTCATTTGATTTTGAGATTCTCTTCTTCTCTAAAAGATCAGTCTTTACGTGTGTTGATACAGTCTTGAAGGCTTTTCGAGTTTTGGGTGTTGGATGAGGAGATACTTTTGATTCTTTTACTCCTTTCAAGTTCTCCTTGAGGGTCACCTTTGTTGGTCGTTTCCGAGAGTTGTGATCTTCTCTTAACACGAATGTGTTCTCTTTCTGTGAAAACCTGCTATGCTCAATCTTGTTTTGTGCTGCTCCTGCCCTTGTGTTCTCAAGCAAGTTTGTTATATCCATACCAAATTTTCTTGTGGTGGGTACACTCTCTTTCCTCTGCTTCCTACTACGTCTGGGACTTGGACTTCCCTCATCTTGTTTCAACTCTTTCAACCTCTTACGCGCAAACTCTTCATCATGCTTAGTATTCTCTCTGTTTAGCTGAAGAGAGAGGCGACGATGGTCAGAATCAGAGGAGATCCTAGGGCTCACAGGTAATGATCTTGTCCCTGAGCCATTCCCGGAGAATCTATGTCCTCTTACTCCAACCCTTGGTGATCTATTAAGGTCGAAGTTGTCCGGAAGAAGATCAAGACCCATGAGTCTAGCCACCATGTTTGGACCTTGTGTGCGAAGTGAGTTGCAGTTACTAGAGGATCTGTCAATGAGAAGTGCTCCAAGTGTTGACTTCTTCCCGCCCACCTGCATTTGAATTCTCACATGGTTCCATCAATCAATTCACTTCACATGTAATATGAACCCACCAATGTTGACTTACATGAATGTTCAAGATTTCTTTTTCCAGCTTATAGTTTGTTGATAATGGAGACTCCTCTGTTAAGTCCAAGCTGTTTCGTGGGGCCACCGATCCTGCAGGTTTCAGTAACAGAACATTCTTCTCTGTTACTCACTGTCTTGCAAAAACTCCTAATTAAGTCCTTTAACTAGAGAGCGAGAAAGAACGTACCTTTTGGATTTCTGGAGGGAGAATCAATACTAGGCTGGTGGTTATGATGACGTGAAGAAAAGTAAAAATGGTGGGAATGAAAAAAGTGGTAAAGAGCAGTGATGCAGCCACTAGCTTCATTGGATTTTTCCTTGCTTTTAGAGGAACAAATGGATCTTCCTCCCTTGTGCCATTCTTTTCCCATTTCTGTTTAAGACAAGTTAGGCTTCTCTTTTTGTCTTTCTTTTGATAACCTCTAACGTATAAATGGCAAGTGGGAGGTGAAAACAATCCTGACAAAAGAAGAAAAAAGAGGTTGTAGAGAACAAGATCTTTTTTAAGTTTGTAGACACTAGTAAAAATCCAAAATTTGTAACTTCTTATTATGTATTTGGTTCCTGACCCGAGAGAGCTATCAGAAACAATCCTGCAACATTATTTCCATATTGCATTGGTATTCGAGCAGAGGGTGGTGACAGAGATAATTTAAAACGTGACAGTAATAATTTAAAAGTATAATAAACTGTACTCGTAAATTAATTAATGCAAAGTGAGATGATGATATTTAGCCACGCAAACTCTTTGAGAACAGACAGCTTGAGTATTACAGTATGATTCCAACCATGCACACTTCTACTTTGGGGGTTTTCAAGTTTTTGAACTTTACAAATTAATCTAAGAGAACTTAAGGTTGTCTAGATTTCTATCTTGGGGATTACAAATTACCTAGAAGAATATTCTTATAATTCGTGAATACGTAACCTTTGTTTCATAGATCCAGCTTGGCCACATGTTTAATGCATGTCATTGCATTTATTTACTAGGACTTGTCTTGTCACACTATTATTTGCTCAGTTTCAAATTTCAACCAATTTTTTAGTTCAATTGGGTTAGCATTTTCTATTTACGTATCTTACATGCAATACATGCATTTTTAGACATTTTTTTGTAATGATGGAGGAATCTCATATTCGATCTCAGACTAATTCACATCTGTCGCCAATATTATGAATTTTATTGTGGCCAAAGAGAGAATACGTCTAGCAGAAAAAATGAATAATGGTCTGGAGGTTTAATGGATTGTGGGTTGCGGGTTGCTGTGATTTGGTGGGCTTAGCAAACTCAGAAGCCCATAAGGAACTGAATAAGGACCCCCATAGCTCAAAGCCTCAAAGAGACGTATGTGCTAACTCTGTTTTAGGGAAAACAACATCCTTTATTATGCTGATTGCTAGACAAGCCGATAATGCAAAGCTTTCCTAAACCAGATAAACTGAACGGTTCCCCCCTACAATTTGTGAACTCGTTTGGTGTAGTGTTATGTTTCTTATAAAATCAGAGATTTGTCCACATTTACTTTTACTTGATTTACACCTTTTAGTCGGTTTCGTGTAAACTAACTATATATGAAGTTTATAAAGCACTGGAAATTTTTTGAGGAAAAAGGACATTATTTACTCTTTCAAGTTCCAACATTATCGCTTGTGGCCAAGCTGACGCAAACAGTTTAAAGAAATAATTGTTGTTTGAGTGGTTTTAACAGAGGAGGGTCCTAACTTACTAAGCATCATAACGTCTCGTCCCGTCGTCGGTACTATAAGAATCTTTTATCTTCTCATTCGTCGGAGTATTTCTCTATACGCTTTGAATGACAAGGGCCAATTCTATTCATATCTTTACAAAATCATTTAAATATGTTTCAAGGAACTAACATTTTTTCTTCTTTCTTTTCCAATCAGAAAATTACCGAACGATAAATAGTCTCTCCAAGGAGGAGAATCAAAAGTTAATGCAACCAAGCGAGGTGGTACAGTAGTAGTTAGGCCAAGATATATGGGAAGGATAAATGCACTCCTCTGCGGCTCTGCCCTTAGAGTTTGATACCTACTGCGACCTAAATCGTTTCGTTTGGACTACTTGGTGGACTTGTGATTCTTTTCTAGATCTATTGAACTAAGTATTATTACTACTTTGTGCTAATGAGCTATCTGAACCCAAAGATCCAACCAATTTAGGACTTCACATGAAACTAGTCCATGTAGAGACTAAAATGGTAGATAGAGAAGCTGAACTAAGCCAACTGCCAAGAAACGAATGGTTGTTGCAATCATGCATAGGGTCACACACACTTTTTCTCTTATATACGTAAATCCTTTGCTATTGTACAACACAGAATACCTTATCGTTTTCTACTGCTTGTTGTTGGAGGCCACCACAAAACTTTAACTTGTCTCTATTAGCTTGTCCTTTTTACTATATTGGTTGGTGTATTTTTAATTTCCTCGTACGAGACCAAGTGAATATTAAGTGCATATATCATGTACGGACGAGCTTTCGTTGGATCTTTTGACTGACCAGTTTCCATGATAGAAACCATCTCCCAATAGCATTCTAGAGACCACTCCATATGGTACAAGTAAGACATCCATTATAACCCTACACACATTTCGTTTCCATTGTCTTTTTCTTCCGCGAATCTAGAAAGTGAAAAAGAAGAGACAACCTAGAAATCCCATTTCAAGCTCCTATTAACTTTTTTAAGCACTTGTTTAATTATATCGTTCAAGACTTAGTGCTGTGCGCCTGTGCCCACTTACTCGCCCACACACCTTTCAACCTTACACAATAGGAAACTGTATGAAAAACTCAGCCTATAATTAGAAAAAAAAATTGACAAATTTTGTGGTGTGGGATTACAAACGTCCTAACATATTTTTAAAAATGAAACAAACAACATTTCAAAAATCTCTAAAAGTTAACATCGTTTAAATCGTAATAAAAACCCAAAAAAAATATATAGAAACAATTATACTCGTCGTATAATTATGTATTTTCCTTAAACAAAAATAAAAATAATAAAACCAAGTCCTAATTACCATAGAGAATATATAGTTCAATCAAGTTCATCACAAAAACCATCTCACTAAGTGACTTTATGATATCCCGCATGAACTATTCTTTTTTACATGGGAGTTAACGAATTTGGACTTGAGAGTTTCCGACCAACAAAGAGGCAAAGTTTCATCTGATCTTCAAGAATATTTTGTAGATGCTTGCGCATTTTGTTATCAAAGAACACAATATAAATTTTGGAGGCAATGTCATTCTAAAACAAAATTTCCGTAAATAATCATTTTTCTCGCTAAAAATACAAAAATAAGTATTTGAAAAATACTTAGATTCACCCCTAGGGTTCACCTCCTCCCCTCTCAACCAATCAGAATGTTCTATCTAATATTTTATTTAAAAAATAAATCAAAATTAAATTAAAAAGTATAACAAAATAAGGAAACAAATTATGTATACTTTTATATAAAGAAAGTTAAATATTGATTTGGTTTAGATTTTACAATTAAACGAGATTATATATCGGTTTGGATTTATAAATGAGAATTAGGGTTTAGATTTTATAATTAAAACGAAAGTATATGTCGGTTTGAGTTTACAAATGAGGTGGTTAGGTTTAGATTTTACAATTAGAACAAAATTATATGTCGGTTTGGGTTTACAAATGAGATTGTTAGGGTTTAGATTTAACAATTATAACGAAATTATATGTTGGTTTGGGTTTATTAGTGAGATGGTTAGGGTTTAGATTTTACAATTAGAAAAAGATTATATGTTGGTTTGAGTTTACAAATGAGATGGTTAGAGTTTATATTTTACAATTAGAACAAAATTATATATCGTTTTTGATTTATAAAAGAGCAGTTTAAGTTTCTAATTTTAAATAATATTGTATACAGATTTTATTTCCTTATTTTATAATGGAGTGAATGAAGAGGTTCTTATTTAAGTATTGCTCTTATTATTTTTATTTTTGATTCTTACTTGAAGTGGAAATATGTTATGTTTTAATTACATGAAAGAACTATTTTTGCAATTTTCCCATAAATCATCATCATAATTTTGTTTTCTTCTCTTTACAACTTTCGTATCTCGTTCTCGTATGTTCTTAGCTTGTCACATAAATCAAATCAGATAATTTTATACACACACCTTATATCCTACATATCTCTATTAAGCCATAATGCATTAATTGTGACAATGTTATGTACTGTGAAATCCTTGATTGTATTCGAGAAAAAACAACGAAAGATTGATTTCTATCTTGTCATTTATTTTCAAGTAACAAATTAAAAAGTTGCATGATTGAGTTGAGGAACTGCACATGTGTTGCTCCCTCTGTTTTCAAATGCATAAACTTTTAGCATCTAGAGTGTCATTATTTTCAGTTTACAATACTGTTTATAAGAGAAATTATTTTCGACATGTAGTAGTCCATTTGTTAAAAGATATTTATGTTTTCGAGTGGCCGTCTTTCTCACTCTACCTAGATGATATTGCGAGTGATACGGATGAGTTCGAGTCCTTTTTATTTTCTCTTGTTTCTCGTAGCGTAAATATTCAAGCGGATTCCTAGTGTTACTTTTATAAACAATGTTCCTTTTCATTGGCTCCCTCTCAGTTGGAAATGTTTTAACTGGCAAGAAAACAAGTTTTTAGTACAGGGCTTTCATTTTAAATAAGTAAGTAGTGAAACCAAAAGTAAAATGTTGAAGCTTTGTATGATTCTTCTTGCTTATCGTTTACAATGATAGATTTGCCTTATTTATACAATCGGCTTAAACCCTATCTGTTTGATAGCTTGATATTTTCCTTGTCACTTAGCCGCTTATTGACTGCTTTAACCGTGCTTTAGCAAAGCCCAACTTACCTTTGTTCCCAACGACACCGTTTGCACCTGTTGAGGGATAAAGCAAATGTTCTGCTTTTAAGCTTGTATTGCTAACAAGTAGGAGATTGTTTGGTATAAATGAGTCTGCTTAAGATTTTCTGGTATATATTACATGATCTTCGTAACTGAAGACTCTTTTCATGCTCTATAGTTTCCTTTTAGATTTTTTTTATTTCTATTTATGGCATAAACCTACAACATAACATTATTATATCTTAAACAGTGATAACATGCTTTCAGCGTCATTAAATTAATTGGGGGTGGAGTAATGTCATTTTCTTAGAAAATCAAGAGAAAGAAAACAGATCTATTTTAGATCATCTGTGCCCCCCAGTTTCTAGTGTAATTAGGTAATATATCAATCTCTCTTTCCCGATCCATATAATAATGCCAGAGACAGGACATAAAAAGCATGAACTGGTTATAGTGGATCAATAAAAGGATTTTGATTGGAGCTACTCTTTGCGACAAAACCTCATGTCTAATAGTTGTCCTTCATAGGTCCAGCATTGTTGGGTCCTTCAATATCTCACTCTCTTATAGTAATTAAGAAAGAGATAGAACTTGAGCACATTTAAGCGAGAAGAACACACTTGGTCGGCCCCCACCTTCTTAATTTATGACATCCCTACTTAGTTGTTATATAGTATTTCTTTGTCCCCTAATTAGCTCAATTTATTTAGCTAGAGGCTCTATGCAAAAGGAAAAAAATTGTTTTAAATAGGGTTTTAAAAGTTATGAACCTTATTTCCGATTTTCCATCAATACTAAAACTTTTCTTTTTCAAAAATTAAGTCTCTTATAGAAACGGGAATGGACCCTAGCATTAGCACCACGAGCAGACCATACTCTTGTTTCTTCTCTAACTGATCATTTTATTCTCTTGCGAACCTAAGGATCCGTCGCATAGCCATAGCCGATCAAAACTCAAAGTTCAATTAGGTTTCTTGTAATTGTAAAGCATGATCTTGCTTATCTCAACCTAGTTTTGCTTGTCTCTCTTTGGCTGTATCTGCACTGTCTTCAATCACTAGCTTCCAAAAACTTGTCCATGTGATGATAAGATTGTTTAAAGTGCTGAAGTTACTTGGTAAATAAATGTAACATATACGCTATCATTGTTTGATTCCACCAAATTTTAACATATGTAAAAATTGTAGTGACACAACCAGACCAAAGCCTAACAAAACTGAACTTAATTATAACTGAATCTAATTGAATGTGAATTTAACCGGAATGATTTTTATTAGAATAAGGATAATTGGTTGGAGTGTAGATTCCATTTGATTTACAGTTTTACTGCCTTACTTTTTTTTTAATCATGTTTTGGTTTTAACTAAAACAATCACTTTGGGTCTAAGAGGCTGTAGTTTTTTTTTCTCTCATACCAAAAATTATTAAAGATACAACAAATAAAATAAATATATGGACCAAAATCTACAGTACATAATTTACAAGTCTACAACCAATCAGTTAATAAGTTATACTTCCCTTTAATAAACCAAACCAACCGAACTGAATCGAACCACAATCACAACCTGAAAGTAAAACTGAAATACACACACCTAACTTAAGATATGAGTGGTCCAACCAATCCGATAGTTCAAAAGATTCAGTCTTTTTTTTTTGTTTTTTTTTTAAGAGATTCTATAACATCTTTTTTTTTTATGTATAAGTCGAGTTCTATTATAGAATTATCTAGTTTTGTACTAAAGGGGAATGAACCTTACCTCAACCTAGTTTTATAGAATTATCTCGTTGTCCAGCCAAATTATCTAAAGAATTACTTCGTTTATGTGGAATTTATATTCAAATGCAAAACATGATATATATGTGTGTGTGTGTGTGTGTGTGTTTGATTGAATAAAAAGGATTAGCAACAATTGGAACCAAGTTTTAGCAAATATATAAAACAAAGAATTCCATTACTTAACAAAATTAAGAATAGATAAAACTAAAATGTAAAACATACATTATATCTGTCATACTAAATGATTTAAAATTTTATTAATTAGGTTCAAATTAAGGGAAATTCATAGTATAGAGAGAAATATAATAAAAGAAAGAAAATAATTGGAAGAAAAGGACAAGAAAGCAAACTCGAGAGAGCAGAGGCAAAAAAACAGAACAACAACAATGTGGAACCAACACTTCCCCATATACATCCAAAGAACCTTGGGAAGCTCTTTTGTCCTGCTAACTATAAAAACAGACCCCCACCAAAAGGATCCACAGTTTTTTGTTTTAGAAAAAAAAAAATACTATAAGTAATATCTTATTTGTTGTTTTATGCTACTACAATTCCCGATGAACAGATTTAGACAATCTTGGATTTGTCTGTACCCCCGATTTTTTATCGTCTTATTTGGCTTAGCGGTAATAAGACTCAGTGGTCTGAATTTTTTTTGACCACCTAGCCACACCACGACCACTTAAGAAAGATCACTGAAATTTGTAATACGCAAATACTACGTACTCTAAATGAACTTTTCATGAAAAGTAAGAGTATTAGTATGTATTGCTGTAAAAAAACAAAAAAACAAAAAAACAAAAGTAATACTACTATATATTACTATTATGGTATTTTAACAGCCATAAAAGGGTATATCGTGTATGGAGAAAACAGAAGGGAGTACATTCAAATAATAGTATCAAACACCTTAAGACCTCGACCTATGAGTAGTAGTAGTAACCTATTCATTATTAATGGTAATTGTCCATGTCCCCCACACAACAAACAAATAAAGAAAAGATATTAATTTGTTTTTTTTTAAATAAATATTTTTTCACCATTCTGCTTTTATTTAAATTTAATAATATCTATAAGTCATAAGTAAAACAGTTATAAAGGGAAAAGCAACGATAAAATATAGAGATCTTAATTATTAATCTGCTAATTATATCTCATTAATTAAATTTAAGATAAATCCCACCACTTGTTTTTTCTTTTCTAATTTTTTTTTTAAAGTCTTTCCACCACTTGTTTAGCGATTTTAACTGCATTACAATGAATAATCTAACAATAGTTAATAGATCCATCTTATGCAATTTAGTTCAGTCACATGGCAACAAAGTACTTTATATATTACAAAACAAACAAAAAAAAAAAAAAGTGGACAAACACTATACAATAGACTTAAATGCTTGCTTATATAAAGATTGAAATGACCCTTATGGTTCCCGTATCTCCTCGCAATACTACTACTACTCACTTACTATTTCTCCATCGACAAAACAAACAAGTTTGAAGAAATCTCAGAAAATGGCCGTAAGTTGCGTAACAACATCTCTAGAGGAAGAAGACAAACCTAAACTAGGCTTTGGAAACATTCAAACGCCATTGATCTTCAACCCTTCGATGCTTAACCTCCAAGCCAATATCCCAAACCAATTCATATGGCCAGACGACGAGAAACCTTCCATCGACGCTCCTGATCTTGATGTTCCCCTCATCGATCTCCAAAACCTTCACTCATCTGCTTCTGCCTCTTCCTCTTTACAAGCTTCCACACTTATCTCTGAGGCCTGTAAGAAGCACGGGTTCTTCCTCGTGGTCAATCACGGCATCAGCGAGGAGCTTATATCAGACGCTCATGTCTGCATGAGCCGCTTCTTCGATATGCCTCTCTCCGAAAAACAGAGGGTTTTGAGAAAACCCGGCGAGAGTTGTGGCTACGCAAGCAGTTTCACGGGACGCTTCTCCACCAAGCTTCCATGGAAGGAGACCCTTTCTTTCCGGTTTTGCGACGGCGAGACAAGCCCAAAAACCGTTCAAGATTACTTCAGCGATGCGTTGGGACATGAGTTTGAGCCATTTGGGTAAAAGTTAAAACAGAGCAATAAACTAAAAAAATAGAGAAAAGAAAAAAGAAAAAAAAAACCCAAACATTTGACATATCTTTTGTCCGTTCCTCTGTTTTTTAGAAAACCAATAACCGGTTTCTTCTATACCATAACTTTAGAAGACTTGACTTATGTTATTGTTGGTTTGTGGTTGCAGGAAGGTGTACCAAGAGTATTGTGAGGCAATGAGTTCTCTGTCACTGAAGATCATGGAGCTTTTGGGGCTAAGTTTAGGAGTAAACCGAGACTATTTTAGAGAGTTTTTCGAAGAAAATGATTCGATAATGAGACTGAATTACTACCCTCCATGTCAGAAACCAGATCTTACATTAGGCACAGGACCGCATTGTGATCCAACTTCTCTTACCATCCTTCACCAAGACCATGTTGATGGCCTTCAAGTCTTTGTCGAAAATCAATGGCGCTCTATTCGTCCCAATCCCAAAGCCTTTGTGGTCAATATCGGAGATACTTTCATGGTAAGCCAACTAATGAGAAAGAAAAGAAAGAAAGAAAAAAACACATATTGGTTAGATATATTTTGCCTAAGTACCGGCATGTACTAAACCGGGCTTTTTCTTGTTTTGTAGGCTCTATCGAACGATAGATACAAGAGCTGCTTGCACCGGGCAGTGGTGAACAGCGAGAGCGAGAGGAAATCACTTGCATTCTTCTTGTGTCCCAAAAAAGACAAAGTAGTGAAGCCACCAAGAGAGCTTTTGGACAGCATCACATCAAGGAAATACCCTGACTTCACATGGGCTATGTTCCTTGAGTTCACTCAGAAACAATATAGAGCAGACATGAACACTCTCCAAGCCTTCTCAGATTGGCTCACCAACAAACCCATCTAATAAATGTAAAACAAATATCTATGTCTTGTCTTGTTAGTTACTATCTTTTTTTTTTTTTTTGGATTTCATGTATATGGTAAGATGCAATAACACCCTTAATTAGCATTTCATTTCTTAAAAAAATGATCCTGTTACTACCATAATGACTACACACCCACCATTATTTATCAAATTGAAGAGAACAGTCCATCAAGATATTATATATAGATAGATATCGGAACATTTGTTTTAGTAGACTAGTAGCATGTTTGAGGAAGCGTTAAGGAGAATTAATACAAAGACAATGAACACATGGAATTTAATAGGTTAGAAGCAGAAAAAGAAAATTGTGGTCCCTTTGTACACAAAAACATGTAATCAGCAGACAGCAGGTTTCAACCTGAGATATGGATATATACTTGCTGCAAATAAACCAACGAATTTATCCAAAATATTGGCCTCTAAATCAATGGCATCTAATGAAAACCTTCCCACGGTCTGGTTTTCCATATATTTGGTGTGAAAGAGTTTTGATAATTAGCTTTTCGGTGCAAAACTATTCATGACAATTCAACAATATGTAATATTAAATTTATAATGTTTTGAAGGACCATGCATAGATCAAAGCTGCCTAAAAGAAGATTCGTATCAAAAAAATCTAAGGAAAAATTGTCACCGGCGGCGACCCTAGGTTGGTGATCGCCGGTCACATGAGTAAAAATGAACTTGTAGCCGGCGACTGCTTATTCTTGACCGGCGATCACCCTCCCCAGTCCCCCCACCTCCTTGTCTTACACTTTGAAGTTTGTTTTATATGTTGGTCTACATTGGAGAGAATAACAGTTTTATGTTAATTAATGAGAATTTTATGTGAATTGCATGTGGAACTCGTGAAGATATGTCAGGATAAGATCAGTAAGTTTTTGCGGTTTGGTGTAGAAAATAGTGGATCTACAAGAATTGCATGTCGAACTCGTGAGGACACGTACGTTTTGATAAGATCATATTTTCACAATGCCGAGTTAAGAGTTTGGGCTAGCTAAACCCGGTAAAAGATCCATGTCCGAGTGGTCGTAGGCTAAACAGTTCAGTTTTTGGGGATTGAAATCTAGGTTCCATGGGGTAATGCGGTATGGGCTTTTAATTGACAAAGTGTCTATTTTAAAAAGTAGATGATGCATGATTCCCTTTTTTAAAAAATTTAACTCTTATGAACTTATTAACAGATTTCAGGGATTCCTAACAGTTCTTATAAAAATCTTTGACGTACAAAACTATATTTGGTTTTTTGTAAAACCATTACGTAATACAACATATTTTGGGGACGTTACTTGGTAATATACTAATGGGTAAATCATTTCACTTTAATATGATAGCCCATAAAAAAAACTCATCCGTCCGTTTTATTAAATTTGAACCTTACACCGTTACACGTATATGAGAAATTAATTTTTTTTTTCTTACTTTTGCATGGCGTCATCTGAAAATCATAAATACTTTTGCAAATTTTGGATGCTTTCTTCTCCCTGCCTCTAATTTCCGATTTACTTAAAACTTAAAATACAGTATAGTTTGTTGCGTTAGTTTTTCTCTGACATATGCTAACACTATCTCAGGCTATATATTTACATGCAATTGAAATACAAGCATGAAAAAACTTGAATATTTTTTTATTTAAAATAACGTACAACTCAACATTTACATAATTATTATATATATAGGAACTACATCACACACACAAGAAAATTTAAAAAAGACGGAATAGCAAACTAGTTAGGTATGTATGTTTCACATGTGTACTTGTCTTATATATATAGATGACGACTGCTCACCCAGAAAATATTTGACTGGGTAGGAAATCGTCCTTAAATTGATAATCTATTGACTATTGAAACACAGATAAAAATCTGATAATTCCTAAATAAAAGAAAGAAGAAAAAGCAAGCGGGATCATTCTTAAATGAAGGAAAGAAAAAAAAAATCGGATCATTCCATTTCTGAATCCCTCGGTCTCGGACATGACACCAACTGACTGAGAAGTACATGATCATGTACATGAGAATATGTTTGGCTAAAAGTCACTATCATATATATGGGACTAGATTAAACCCCACACGGACACGCACACAAATAAAATAAGTTTTGGTCAACACTTACAAAAAAGCTACAAAATATGTAAACATATTAGCTAGAGGTTATTTCATGTGCTCTGTAATTATTGTAGTTCACCATTAGATCCGGCTAATAAATCATCGATCAAATTATGGATCTAACTGAAAATGCTATTTTAATGGTTTCTTGTTGTCGGTTTTTTCAAAAATAAAATGTTTCAAAGGATTACGTAATTCACATTTAAAAACATTAGTGCAAGAAAACCATTAAAATGCCAACAAAACTCTTCAAGTCATGTAGTAATTTATATTTTGAATCGATATGAGATGGATTCAATGTCTATATATTTTCTATATTTTATATGTTTATTAGTTTGCCTAGATACTAGTTGAAATAATAAGGGCATTTAAATATTATTAAGTCCCAGAGAAATTCCTATCTTTATATTGGAACACAATCCGATTTGATGATCAGAGATTTGTTGAAGGCATCTCAAAGTTAATAATTAGTACCTTTTTTTTTAATAGCCACAAATTTAAATTAAAATAGGACTCCTAGTTGATAATTAATTTAATTACCAATGATGATATAACTAAAGATATCAAACGAATATTAGGGGGATCACAACCACTCATCATGCGTATCTCTTTATTAGTAAGTGCTAAAAACATCTACAACTACTCGCGTTAAGTTCGTGAGACTTTTTTTTAATTACTAAGAGGTTCTGGGTCTAAGTCCGTATATCTCTTCAAATCAAAGATCAGAGCATTTTATATGGTCTCTTCTCAAGCGTCATCTTTCGAACCGGTGACCTCTAGACTTTGTGAGAGAGTCTTTACCAACTGATGTATCGACGCTTTGGTAAATTTGTATTAATCAAAGTGGAACATAATTTGATCTAAAATAATGAGTTCTTAGTATTAAAATAACATTTGATTCTGTTCATATGCTCATGGCTTTATGGGTGTACGTAGGAAAATACGAGGCAAAAGAAAACAAGATTTTGGGGATATGTATAATACTGTGTCTTATCGTGAATTACAAAAGAAAATACGATTTTGCAGTTGAATAATAGATAATCTTCTAAAGTATCTTAACAAAAAAAAGAAGAATATGTTAAAGCTAATATATGAATAATAAAGTAACGTCAATAATATAATAGTAAGGTGGTTCTATGCATTGAATTAAATCAGGCTTTTAAAAGGCTTCTTTCTTAGTTTGTCCGAAAAAGCATCCTGATCATCATAATCCCCAGCTTATAATTTTGACAGGAGTTTCACATTTGCTATGTCTTGATGATGTGAGGCTTTATTATTATGGATTTACATGTGTATCTGTTACTTGCTTATATAGTCATTTGAAATTTTCAAATTGGTGATGTCATTTGTATCTATGTCTGTGTCAGGGACTTAGGTTATCAACTTACACTCAAAACATATACTGTATATCTTTATTGTGTGGTTAGTTTTACTCTATGTTAGTTTATTTTGGAAATTTTATCCACTTTCGAATTGCCCAAACGATGGGATTCCCTCGTAGTTAGTATTATTACATCATAGTATCTCTCTTTAATAACTCTGTCTGTCGTCGCAGAAATTAGAACAGTTGTGTTCCTTCTCAATTTTTTTGCAGTTATATGCAAACAATTCACATAAAATATCGAAGAGACGAAGGTGGGATTAATAGCGAACAGGTATCAGTAGCTAGGTTAAAAACAACCTTGCAGAATTTGACCACCCAAAAGATATGGTTCCACTTAGCCAACTTCTTCATACTTATCCGGTTAAGCCTTTACCATAAAACTAGGCATATTGGCCTTTATTTTGCTCTGCCCTTTCCTAGTTCCCTTCCATACTCTTAATGATTTATGGATATGCATATACGTTGGTTAAAACTTGATTTTAATTCCATACTAAATCAAAGCACAAGAGAAATTAAACATAATAACAACGGAATGAGAAAAAATTTTACAAGGGAAACAAGAAATGGCTTGCTTGTGACAAAAAATGGTCTACTGAAAACATCACACCCATGGTCTTTTACTGCGTGGCGGTGAATGATGGTGAAGTTTTGACCCACCCATTAAATCCGTTTGAAATATAACAGCATAGTAAGCACTTGAACTTGTTTAAACCAAAGCTACACCTCAACCCACAAATGAACCTACCTTCCTTGCTCTCAAGATGAAACTTCAAAAAGACTTTAGATATTTTCTGCATTTAGCATATTGTGAGATAGTTAATTAGAATAAAATGCATAAACCAAAATATACACCATATGGTCCATATCCAACATTGCATATCTTTAGTTATATACTTATATTCCACTGACGAACTAGAAACATTAGAAAATCTTTTATAAGAGAATAATAATTGGAGCAACGAACATATGATATGTACAAAGAATATTGTTTTATATCAACTAACAAGCTTCAATACTAAATCGAAAAGGGAAAAAATATTTTGGTAATGATAGTTTCTAATTAAGGAAAGTTCACACACCGTGCTACAATGAAACAAAGAGCTCGGGTAAAAGAGATCATACGATATGAAGGTCTTTAGGACTACGAATGCTAGGTTTCAGATCAGTACCCTGTTGAAACTATCAAATCCTCAACTAGCTTCTCCTGCAACCAAGCTAAGTCGACGCATCCGAAACTATTAACCTGTGTTGAGTAATGAGTATAGTGTATAGTTATACATATAAAATGAAACCCTAAATTAACTTCAATTGACATGGCATGTAGTTGTAACCACACCTCAACTTGAATAGTGTGCATGAGCCTCTCATTGACTCTTGTCGTGAGAGAGCTGACGACTTCAAGCCCTTTCTCTTGAAGTGTCTCAAGCACTCTTGAGAGGAGCAAAGCTTCGGGACCTGAGGAGTTGCTGCTCACCACCACTTCTAAGCCGCTCACGTGTGGTTGCACCATCACAGTCGCCGGATCCGATTTAGGCAAATCAGATTCAGTTCTTGCTGGATCCGGATTCGATTGATATTTCTGACCCGTTTCTTTACTTAGCTCATCTCTTCTTGCTCTGAGTTCTTTAATCCGTGTTTCCGTGTCCTTAATGAAATTCACCGCTCCGTTTACATGATCCGAAACAGCTCTTTTCCCCTACAAATAATAAAATTAAATCAAATACAAAAAGGCATGTTCACAAACCCTAGCAGCCAAATCTTGGTTTCTCGTTCGAACAACAAATACATACAAAGAAAAATAAATAAAATTTGAGCGAAAATAAGAAGTGAATAAGGATATATATGAACCTTGATGTATTGGAGAGGTAGGTGAGTGCGAAGAGCAGCGAAGAGTGTAGCCATTTCTTGTCTTCTTTGGCGTTCGATGTCGCGGTGGAGAAGCTTCTTCTGCTTCTTATTGTCATCTGTTTCATGGGGCATACCGGAGTCGCCGCTGCTGCCGCCCTTGCCGGCTGAGCTAAACGGTCTTTGTCTCTGGTACCCTTTCGGATTAGGATTCTGATAAGGATCCATAGTTTGACACTTTGAGGTTTAGCAATGTCAGATCTTCTTAGAATTTTCTGGTTCTGTCCTGTGATAATTTTATTTCTTTTGTTGAAGGATGCCTTAAAGAACCAAATGGTTCTCTATGTCTCCTTGGGTGAGAGGGAGGACCATTAATTATAATATTAAATAAATTAGGAGGACCAAATAATGCAGGTTCTGGAATTACTCTTTTTTGTTAAAAACAAAAGAAAAACAAAAATCGAAATATTTATCAGTTGTTGTTTTCTTTAATTAATATTTAATAGGATGAGTCTCGGGCTTGAGTCCCTTGGCCAAAACATTTAAATTAGATTTAAATGGTAAAGAGTTTTACCGGCCATTGGTGGTGTATGGTCTACCATCTCTGTAAAAAAGTCATTCCTTCTGAAAACAAAAATATAATAAGTAATAGTTTTCTTTTTATATTAACGGAATAATACAAAACCACTAGACTACAATTATATAGATTAACAAAAAAAACCTTATACCACTAATTTTAATACCACTAATTTTATATATTAACGGAATATACCACTAATTTTAATGTAAAAATTTATAGAAACTAGTGAAAATATATACACATTTTAAAAGAAAATATATACTAATAAAAAGTAGAAGCTATAAGCTCCTAAAAGCATCCACATAGGATTTTAAACCTTCAATTGTGATTAGACACTTCACTATTTAACATTTTTTAAAATTTCCAGAATTTTCTATATTAAGAATTATTTTAAACAACCAATCAAGATTTGACATATCATTCATTCACATTTTTTAAATTTCCAGAATTTTTTTGAAAAAGGAAAATTTTAAATTTATGAAAATAAAAGAACTATGCACAATATCCCACATCGGCTAGAAAATTTTTAGACAATGGTTCAGAACCAGTATAAATAAGATTAATATACTTCCAACAACGAATGAGCAGGAAAGCTTGATTTATCAGGCGTCCAAGTTCAAAAGTATATTCGGTTTGATCCGGTTTTTTATTTGATCAAATTAAAACTTTAAAAAGTTTGAAAAAAAAAAATTATAATATTTAAAAATTTTAAAAGTTTTAATATTATAAATATTGAAACTTTTAAAAGTTCTTAGATTTTAAAAAGTTTTTAAATATTATAATTTTTAAATTTTAAAAGTTTAAAATATTAGAAATATTGAAACTTTTTAAAAGATTCAAAATTTATATTTCGAAACCTTTTAAAAGTTTAAAATATTATAAATATTTATGTAAAACATAAATTATCTTATTTATTTACGTTTGTGCTTTTTATTTCTTATAAGCTTTAAAACATATTTTTGTGTATGATTTTATAGATAAGTTGATATTTTTCATTAATTTTTTTATTTTTTATCTTATTTTTTATTTTTACGAGAAAAGAAATGATTTTGTTCTTGGAGATTGATGGATTAACAAGTTGTGTGATAGTCTAAAAAAGGTTTTTTAGTGGAAGAAAGTGAAGAAGTTGGCGAGGATGAAGAAGAAAAAGAGTATAGCGAAGAACCGGACGGTAAAAGTAATGATGACGATTACCACGAAATTTGACAATAGAAATGACAAGAAATAATATGAAGAATAAGAAAACATTGAATAAAAACACACAAAAACATAGGTGGTAGCGATCAATTAAATATGAAAACGAGTTAAATTCATGATGATAAAATTGTTTTGTTTTTCTGGTGGTCAAAGAAATGGTTTAGGATATGTGAGGTCATCAGTTTAATTCGTCTCGCCTGGATGTCGAGTTAAGTTCATAATTTTTTTGTTATCAGATTTGATTTTATAACAAAACTGATTTTTATATTTAACAAAATTGTGTATCTGAAATTTAACTTTTTCCTTAATATTAATTTAAATTTTTTATAAGATAATATTTTATTATCATCATCAATCATATATATTTTTCATCAAAATATATCAAATATACCTACGCTTAGCGTGGGTTTAAAACCTAGTAACAATAAAAGAATAAGACATAACAATTTTATCACAACAAGGTGATAATTTTTTTTAGTCTTCTTTTTATTTCTTGTTCAAAATCTCAAACAATATTAGTATTTAATTAACTTCTTAATATATTTTACTAAATAACAACTTTTAGTGAATTTTTTTTATTATGACTCTTAAAATATATCTACTATCATTACAAACAAAAAAATTTAGTAGCTTGCAAAAACATAAAATAAATCGGTGGTTCATTAAAATTGTTTTAATACTTTCTCCAAACAGCTTTTGCCGCAACATCCAAGCAAATATTCTTTAACAAAAAGAATTAAGCAAATTTTCCTTTTATGCAAATCTCTTACCATGAAAACAACAGTTATAGAAAGTAAAAAACAAAAGTACAGTACATTTCTGAATGTCAAACCGACAAATACACATAGAAAAAGTGAGCAAAACGCAAACTGTTGCTATATTAAAAAAAAAAAAACGTCACAATGCAGATTTTCTCTATTATGTATAAGTTCTCATACGACTGGCCGGAGGAGGAGGAACTGGAGAATATTAAACTATATATTAGACATATGTGGACGTAAAAAGCCCCAACCGTGTCCTAAGACTGGGATACATGAAAACCAAATCATCAAATCACAGCCGTTGATGATGTTGTGATATGGTCGGATGTGGGCTCCGTACTTTTTATTAGAGCACCTGCTCACACTGCAACTAGTCTTTTTCACATGTTTTTATTAAAAACGTCCCATATCCATTTGCGTATCATAGATATACTGTTCTTATTTAAGAAGATACACTAATTCAATATAATAATATGCAATCCGACGATGACATCCTTCCACAGTTTCCATTATTTGTTTTAATATAAGCCTTTTGGTAAAGGTTATCCTTTCAAGGCAAAACAAATCCTTCTTCTCTGTCACGAATCCTCTGTTACCTTTAAATATCTCTCTCTATACGTGTATATTGAGAGAGTCCACTATATTTTTATTTATTTGGATTTTTTAGTTTACTAATCTTTTTGGATGTTTGACCCAATTCGTTGTTTAGAGATGCGTGTGTACTTTTTCTAAATTGTCCGGGTACACGACTCTCTTCTCTTGCATGCTCTAGCATTATTACTGTTAAGGTTAAAAATGCAATATTTATGTTTTTGAGAATACAGTTCGAACATTTTTAAAACTAGTGCAGGTGGTCAAATTGGTAATGTGATCTGCGACGTGGATTCATTTCCCCTAGCTCCCAAAAAAGTATAAGATGCAAGCAGTCTTAATCTTATAAAATTTAAAAATTACAAGCACGTTGTTAATTATGTATGACCCAAAACCGTCAAATCGATGGTTGTCAGAAATTAAGGATTACGCAAAGTTAAAGTATTCGGAATCATACACAAATGGATTGTAGGAATATTGAGTACACTGTAAAGTGTAAACTAGAGACCATCTCTTTAGACTTTTTTTTATATTGGACGGTTGCAAACACAAGCCGCAATTTGTACAGTAACAATCCAATTATTTCTTTTTATTTTTCTCGTTGGTTTGTAAGTTTTTTCGGATGAAATAAAATATGGTGTTTGAAGTTAAAGTACCTTAATGATGTGGTGTAAATACAACTATATATCCCTCTTTTAAATGATTGTATGCTTTTAAATAGTTACTTCGTAATGGATTGTTGTTGTTGGGAAGAAAAAAATATTACAATATTTCTAGACATTATATCGACAGAGGATCATAATTTTTTTTAAATGACACAATTTAAAAAATAGAAATATACCATATAGCTTTGATAAATTCTAAATTATATAAATGTTTGGAAAAAAACCCGTGTGGGTTCAGAAAAATAATATAGAAATATATATATAAAGAATAACTCCAAACTTCGGCTATCTGAACCACGAGGTGGTAAGCTAGTGGTTGTAGTCTTGGTGTAAGAGTCGTCATGTTGGTCTAGACCAGAGATCGATTCTTCTCAAGCGCAGAATTACTCAGCTTTATCCATTCGACCATATGGGTATGAGCTCATTGCTTTCGGCCCATTTGCATACCTGGAAAACTCTATCCGTGGGATATCCTTCCCCATAAAGATTAGTTTCGGACCCCTTAACATATCTTTACTTTCTGAGTTAACAAAAGAAAACTTCGATCAAGCTATACATATATGCAATAATTGATTTCTAATATATTACAAAACTATCTATATAATTCAGTAGACAATTGTGAGTGAGTTTTCAAAAGAAAACAGAAACACCAAAACAGTTTTCACTTCGCCATGTGTAACATAATAGCTAGACCCTACTTAGCTAATTCCGACCAAACCTCAAAGGCTGAACAAAGTTGATCACTCATTTTAGCTGAAATTGTTTACCAAAGTCTAAAAGAAAAGTCAACAGTTCTAGATTTAATATATATATATATAACGACATATAATATTAATATGATCAGTTCCCTATTATTATTATTATTATTATTATTATTATTATTATTATTATTATTATTATTATTATTTTCTTTCTATGTTTTGAATAGACTCTCTGCATATAAATAATTTGGGTAAACAATTATAAACTCGATCAGTTCACACTCCCGTTTACTAGCGCAACTTTCCGGGGGAAAGGAATTTCATCTTTTACCGGAACACCAAACTTTTGATTGTTTGAACCCTAATTATATATATGCATTTTTTTTTTTTTTTTGGAAGGCTTATATTTATTTTGAATTTTGGTTCGAAATACTATTGTCATTTAGTTGTAATGCTACGTACTCAAAGCAGCAGTAATAACATATTTCCAATAAGACTTATCCTGTTTAAAGTTATAACATAATTCTATGCATACTTATCAAAGTCCACGATTAATCTCTTATATCTTAATTCGACAGCGTACCTTTTCCTGTACGTAAGATAAGAATGTTCTCTTATAGACTAATCATAGTATACTATAGGGTGAATATTTTCTTACTCTCAAATTCTTTAAAAGTAGAGAAATACATAGGACAAGTAATACTAAGAAACCATCTATATTTACATGGTTTTTTTTACTGCAAGACCGTTTACTTCATTAGGGTAAGTGCAACCTTAAGGTCTGCTAAGTCGATTAAAGCCAGATCGTACGTTGACCTGCAAACATTAATGCAAAATAACTTCACATATTAAGCTCAATATAAATTTATATTCTTACATTTACTAATTAGCTAGTGTATGTTTCTGTTGCTGCAAAGTTACTTAGCTCGAGATATTGTACCTCAGACTGTAAAGCGTGAATGAGTCTATCATCTACATTGGAGGAGATACAGCCAAGAACGCAGAGACCGCGTTCACGAAGCACTTGGCGTTTGGAGAACGCTAAACACGATTTCTAGGCCTACCAAACACGGACGAATCACGACATTTCGAAATCACATTCCAGCCTTGTTCATTACAACTCCCAAAGCTTCGTCCAGACAGTAACATGAGGTCATCTCGTTTTGAACTCATGTCCTTGACATTCCTCTGCAAATACTTTATGTAATTCACTGCTCCGTTCACTTGATCTGACGTCGAACGCTTTCCCTACAGAACCAAATCAAGAAAACGAGAAACACAGGTTAATTTTAGGATATTGGAGTGTTAAAGCTCTAGTGAATCTTTTTTGACAAAGAACAGCTCCAACGAAGCCACAAAGTATGTTTTCAGATACTAATTTTGTAGATCTGTAGAGTGAAGAATCAAAAGCAAGAATAAAATTAGGTTTTTTGACCTGGATGAACTCAAGAGGGAGAAGAGAGCGGAGAGATGCGTAAAGAGAAGCCATTTCTAGTCTCCTTTGTTTCTCAATTTCTTTGTGTACTATCTTCTTCATGTTTTGATCACTACTAACTATCAGCTTTTTACTAGGTCTTCTTCTCTTCTCCGGAAGATCGTTCATTGAATACCTCTACTTGTCTTTATTTTAGTTATTATTTACAAAGATGTTTCTCGTAATGATAATGATACATTATGATGATGATGATGATGATGATGATGATGTGAGACAAGAGAATCTATCTTGTGCTCTGGGATCAGGTCTAGTCAGGGATTTGTTATAAAGTTGAATAATAGCGAAATCGGAACAAAGATAGTAAAAGGGTTTTGGTTTATAATATTTAAATAAGGGGGAAAATACGTTAGTTGGTAGACGTATCAGATAAAGATGTAAAGATAGTTTTGAAAGGGGTAAGCAATGACGTCTTTCTGCTTCATTATTTACTTCTTTTCTCTTTAATCGATGCCTATAGGTTCCCTTCAACATTCCATTTCTTACTATACTTTAATTTCTTATAATATAGTACAACTATACATATCAATTGTACGATCTGCTATCAATTATTATCTGACATAGGTAACCAATACCATATAGTATTTATTTATAAATCTAGTATAGGCCGCTGAGGCCATATGCTGGACCGTGTTCCCAAAAGTATTTGAAGAGATCACTTTAAATTATGGAGTGACATAATATAAAGTAGTAGCTATTTGATAAGAATTTATTAACTAGCTATTTGTTTTTTTGGCGATGCTAAAACAAAATGATATTGTTCATTAATTGTTTCTAGTATTTCTCAACTGTAATTGCAAATGAATGAAAAAAAAAAAGTGAAATAAAACCCAAAACATACATTACTATTATGTCTATCAGTCTATGATTGATATAACGCCGTTACATTTTTATCTTAGTTGAAGTTGTTACTTTTTTCTTCTAATGTACTGATGCATAGTAAAATTACTATTTTTAGTTTTGTTTTCTAAACAATAACAATAAGAAAATTATCCAGAATATTAATTTTCTTTTGGGACAACTGGACAAGTTAGGGAAGACTTCTTAATCCTAAAAGGATTATAAATATCCTACTACGAGTAGTATAATCAATATATGTATGCAAGTTTTTTTTAATTGAGTTTCAACTTCCAAATGAATCTGATACATGTAAAAAGCATATATATCTTAGTATTCATGAGCCAAGCTGTCCCAAATTTTGGATTCACCCAATCAAATTAAAATAAATAGGAATATAGAAGAAAATATCAAGAAATCTTGATGGTTTAAAAAACAATAAAAATGAAGATGGCTCAGTATGGGCCATGTACATGGATATATCAAACACAAACAGTCGGCTCCTCACGTGACCCAATTTGGTATAGACTCTTTAGTACTCTTGGGCCCATAGAAATTGTGTAAACGGTAATCCTTGGTGACCTTTAATGATTTTGTTGATAACGTTTTGGAGCTGGAAGAAGTATTTATTACTAGCCTTTTCAGCTCTGATAATCCTATCCCGGAGAAAGCCCATTTGAAGAAGTAAATGACGTTAACAAAATTAGATAACTATGAATCAATCAATGTCAATGAGCATGATGAAGAAAAAAAACAGACTACTTAACTTGGCAGAAGTTGGAAAGTATTGTTAACTTAAAATCAAAGTTCCTAAAACTAACCGTGTACACTCATCAACACATTTAAACAGTCACCAAAGTGATTCCTAAGTTAATCAACGGTGCTGCTTCCTCGTCGTTTTCAAAGGTGGCGATGGTGAGAACTCAGTAGGCAACTCCGGCAAACTTACTTCTCCTTTAAGCATCCCCACAACCTCTTTCATCGACGGTCGTGAAACCGGAAATCTTTGCAGACAAAGCAAGGCAACTTTTATGCACAACACTGCTTGTTCTTGATCCAAATTTTGCAACTTTTGGTCCACAAGATCAACAAGTTTCCCTCTTCTCGCCAGCTTCCTCGCCCAAGACATGAGGTTTGCCCGTTGGATCTCACTAGCGGATCCGGTCATCTCCAACGGACGCCTCCCGGAAATCAGAACCAACAACAGAACACCATAGCTATAAACATCACATTTCTCAGACACGTTGTTATCTAAGTTACAGTACTCAGGCGCTGCATAACACACGGTTCCTCTCATGCTCGGCGTGCTACTAACTCCGCAGCTCTTTGCCATCTCACCGCTCACCGAGTCATGGCTATTTCCTCGTCCTCTCGACCACCTTTCACCACTTAACCCATCTAACCACCAATCTATGCTACTACCACTACCACGCCTCCATTGACTCACACTACTACTCCCATCATCACTACAAAATTCAGATTCCAACGTATTCTTCTTCTTCTTCTTCTTCTTAGAGAGTTCTCTACGATACTCATCTTTCCACCACTCTCTAACCATCCTCCGCTTCTTCTTTGTCTTCTTCTTCTTCTCATCCTCTTCCTCCAGTGAAAGCCACCAATCAAGTCTCTTGCTAGTCTTCTTCTCAAGTTTCTTACTTGACGCCTCAATCCAATCCATACTGCTAGGTCTCTCCTTCTTAACCTCAGAACCAATCCATTGCATCACATACTCTTTCACTTTCCCTCTTTCAACATTACCCTCCTGCTTCCACCACCACTCTTTGCTCTCAACCTCTTTACCTTTCTTTATCACAACACTACCACCACCATCCTCATCTGTTTTCTCCCCCATTTCAGGAGAAACAGTCGTCTCAGGCGAACCACTCACCGACCCTGGAACCTTAGCAACAACACTTTCCGGCGACTGATCAACCAACCCAAAGTTAAAATCTTCAAAACCAGTCACAGTAGTTACAACACTCTCCACTTCTTCAACCATAGACCCATCACCATCACGCTCCGGCGCTACACTGATCTCAACCTGCTCTGGTTTCAACCTAGCCAAACCAAAATCAGCGATCTTGGCGGAGAAGAGATGATCTAACAAAACATTGCTAGGCTTAATATCACCATGAATAACAGGTGGTTCAAGGCTATGAAGATGCTCAATCCCTTCCGCAATGTTAACAGCAACCAGAAACCTCAGATTCCAATCCATAAGCTCAGGGCATCTCCGGTGAAGCAGAGCGTCCTGGAGATTACCATTGGCCATGAGCTTGTACACAAGAAGCAAACGTCGTCGTTTTCGATCGTGTGAGAAGCCCAGGACAGGGACAACGTGAGGCGAGTCAAGCTTGGAGGCGAAGAACAACTCGTTCTGAAACTCGCCTTCTCCTTGGAGAGATCCTGAATCCATTACCTTGACGGCTACATTCTCGCCGCCGGAGATAGTTCCTCGGAAAACAACGCCGAATCCGCCTTGACCTAGCTTATTCGCCGGCGAGAAAGAGCCGGTTGCGCGACGGAGAGCCGAATAGGAAAACTCACGTGGCGGCGGTTTCCGAGTGGAAGAGGAAACGTTTTCCGCCGGCGGAGGTGATGATGATGAACGTTTCCGGCTGAACTTGCAGAAACAGACGGAGAGAGCTATGAAGATAGAGAAACCGGCGCCGGCTCCGGATAATATTCGAGTTGTCTTATCCTGCGATGTGGATAGAGCCGCCGGAGCTGGAGCCGGAGTCGGCGCCAAGAATGAACGTGACGGCATAGGGATTTAAAGTAAACCAAAGCTGAACCATAAAACAGAGCAGAGGACAAAACTGATAAAAATCGTTGCTTTTGTTGTTGTGAATTTCTCACTTTTCAGACTAAATCGGAAAAAGCTCAGAAAGGTTTGAGCTTTTTTAGCGAATATGGAAATTTTCTAAATCTAATTTGATGATTTAATTATTATTAAATTCATTACATCATGTGTTTACGTGTAAATTTTGATTGGTTAATAAAAACCGAATATTAAACCGGATGCTGCTAATCCAAAGTTCCAAACATAAACAAAAATCCAAAACCTGTTATTCTTTTTCTATATAAAACAAGAAACATAGAAAGAATAAATGAAACAACATTTTATTACTTTTTCATTTCTTTACAATGTTTTAAAGAAACTCAAAATTTTCAAATTCAGACGAAGGGAGCCATAGATGAAAACATAACCCGGATAGAGAAACCGAACCGGGTTTAGTCACACGTGAAAGATTGATTTAAATGCTAGACTGTTGTTTGCGTGGCTTTATTGTTAGACATTAAATAGTTTAATTAGTAACGTGTATGTATGTGGTGTATTGACGCGTTCATATGTGTGTGTGTGTGTGTGTATTCACGTGCGGTAGAGTGGGGAAGGCCGTGGATGTAATCAAAGATCACCATGTGGAATTGTCTAATCTAATCAGGTATTACTTTGTTTTTTACTTAATTACTTAACACCATTAGTGAAAACGGCACGCAACGTATATTATTGTATTTGATAAAACGGACCGACTTCTTCTTCTTAGAAAGAAACTACCACGAAGCTGCTGCTGTCTAGATTACATTCAGATTCAGTGGTCAACATTTGTCTTTATTGGAATTTTATGACTAACTTATTTGAAGATAAAACACGTCTTTGGAATTTCCTTATTATGAAATATCACCAAAACGTTTTCTAATGTAACTTATCCCTTTTTATAAAAGGAAAGGGATATAAATCACGAATTTAAAACAAGAAAACGTTAGTACAAAAAGGAAACTTAATTGCACTAGACAATTCCAGAATAATGTAGAAACAATAACCTTCATCTATATATAAAAATTTAAGATAACACACACACACAAACCAAATCTCTGAATCGTCTCTCATAATAAACAACTAGCTAGCGGCAAGACGTTGAAGAAGAAGAAGGAAGAGTTTTAAAAAGATGATGACTGCGAACGAAACAGAAGCATTGTTATGCGCCGGAGGCTGTGGATACTACGGCAACCGAGAGAAAAACAATCTATGCTCTCTCTGTTACAAACAGAGTGTTCTCGAACAGTCGGCCGCCGCGCCTTTAAGATTCGAACTAGAGACTCCTCCTACGAGTAGTCCCGTCGCTGCAGAAGAACCGGTCGGAAAACGAAGGTGTGGTATATGTAAGAGGAAGGTCGGAGTGTTGGGATTCAAGTGCAGATGCGGACACATGTTTTGCGGGTCACATCGGTATCCGGAGGAGCATTCTTGTCCCTTTGATTACAAACAATCTGGACGGGTCGCCTTAGCCACACAGTTGCCTTTGAGCACAGCTGACAAGTTGCAAAGGTTTTAGTGTTATTTTCTACAGAGTTAAAAAAAAGTCGTGGATCTTTTGATTCATTGGCTATGATTTTGATGTTGTTTTAATTCTTTTTTACGAATAATAGTTTTAGCTAAAAAGACGCAGAGAGATCCAAACACGAGGAAGCCAATTTTAAAAATTTAAAAGGTCAAATAAAAATTTAGGGCATAGACTAAAACTATGATAGGACGTTGCATGGTCTTCCGATCGATAAGGCCATCATTTATAGGGAGAACACCCTTGGTGTCACCTTGGTGTTACACTCTAAGCAAAAAAAAATTAGAAAAATAATGAATAGTGGGCTTAGAACTATTTTTTTGATCTTAAATAAGAACTCATTTAAGTCCAGTTCTTATTCGACGTGGCTTCACGTGATTGGGCGAGATTTTTTGGAAAAAAAAAAGAAAATATTTCATTTATATAAGTATGCAATTTAAATAAGTATGCAATTTAAATGTTAATTTATAAGTTTTTATAATTGTAATATGTTTAAAATATTATATTAATTTATAAGTATATAATTGCTTTTATATAAGTATGCAATTTAAATATTAATTTATAAGTTTTTATAATTGTAATATGTTTAAGAATATTATATTAATTTATAAGTATACAATTGCTTTTATATAAATATGCAATTTAAATATTAATTTATAAGTTTTTATAATTGTAATATGTTTAAGAATATTATATTATTAAATCTTATGATCTTAAACATTTTCTCCCAATAACTAATTTCTTAACAAAAGATCTAAACTAGTGATATTACATTATTTTCATAATATTTTTACTTTAAAAACACCTAAAACTGTTCTCCTATGATGATGCTCTAAAAGCAATAATAATACTATTTGAAATACAAAAATCGAAGAGATAACACGCGTGGCAGCTAAAACAGTTTTTAGTTAACAGGAAAACTTCAGCCTAAGATAACAGAGTGTCAATAATCATACATAAACTTCGCTGATTGATATAAAACTCATCAGCTAGTGACCTTTTTTCTTGAAGCTCAAATCTGCATCTTCATTAATCTGCTATAATGGATGAGAAACAAGGATCGAAAAAAATATTAAAGAGTGTGTTGTATATGCACACCAGTTTTTTCTTCTCATCAATGCCCCTGGCCATTGCAGTTAGAGGAGGATACTTGAGCTTGAGCTTCCTGGCCTTCAACTAAATTGACCAATGAGAATGCCTTCGGTCCCTCCTGTCCTGGATACTTGAGCTTCCTAGCCTCCAATTCTCCCCATTGTAAGTGATAGCTCTCCCCGACCATCAAAATTAACCTCTTGACCAATTTAAAATGCGCTCCATGTATATCATGACCTTTTGAGCTTAGACGAATAAGGTTATCTGTTTGTTTCTTCTTCACGGAATAAGGTTGAGTTCAGAAGAATGATGAGAGGAATAACAATGACTGCTATAGAAACCACTTAATTCCATTTGATGTTATATTTAAATTATTATATAATACATTTACTTAATAATAATACTTGTAATTTTCTCTCCATATGATGTGATTTAAAATTTTTAAACTGACATATATTACTCAATCGATAAATTAAAAAAATGTGTATACAACGTCCCACATTGCTTGGAAATATAAGGCAATGGTTCAGAGTCATACTTTAATTCAAATTTATAAATTTTTATTTTGTTTACTCTAGTTCTTTATCTTAAAAAAAATTAGACTTTAAAAAAATTAAAATATCATTAACTATGTGCTATACAGGTAAAACATAATTTCATTATTTGGTTAACTATTAATATTAGAATAATAGACATCTATATATACATTTTTGGAAACATTTAACAAATAAATTTTGAAATTCATACCTATTTACAAGCATGCCATTGACATTAATTATTTAATTTGTTTTTCATTTAAGTAATTAATAGTAAGTTTTGATTTTGCAAAACAAGATTTATCATCCTAATAAAATTTCCAAAACAATAGGAATCACTCCCTTTAACATTAAGTATTAATTTATAATTAATTTTATTAATATTTAATTTCTAATTTGACAAAAAAATATGAATTGATTCTATAAACACACAATATTTAATTGTATGTTATAGTTCCTATAATATAAAACAATAAACCTCAAACAAAATACTTTCTACACTAACTAATATATATTTGTATTTGTAAGGTTGTACATTTTAAAAAATACAAATTAAATATCAGTTATTAATATAGTTAATCTACTAAACAAATAGCATTTTATTTTTTATTAAAAAATAGCTTCGCGGTCTACCGCGGGTGAATATCTAGTATCTTATTAAGTTGATTAAATTAATATTATGTAATAATTTATTGTCTTGTGGTATACCGCATGTTAAATCCCAAAATTAACAATCAAAGACAATTATACAATCTTAATTATACAATCTTAAATACTAGACAGAACAAAAGAAATTAATAAACAAATACAACTTATAATTTAATTTCAGTTCAGCTCAAGAAAAAACAGAATGCACAGCATAAATAGAAAGACAACAAGGAGTCAATCATCACTCGACAGATGTGGAATTCTGCATGTTGATCCCTTTTAGTAACATAAACCCATCCGAGAATCAAAGCACTATTCCAGAGTTTGTATATTGTGATAATACAAAAAAAGCTAAATGAAACTAACCACAAACAAGTATTGAAAGTTGATGCTAAAGAAGGCCTGCAAAATGTCTTAGCTCGATAAAAGTGATTCCTTCTAGAGAGTGGTCTTTTGCCGAGTCTTTAATCAAAGAGTTGCTTTTGCTACTCCATATACAGTTACAGAATATTTGCTGATTGATATAATAAACCTCATCACTATTGACCTTGTTTCTTGAAGCTCAAATCGACATCTTCATTCATCTGCAGCCAACAAAACACTCGAACAGTTGTGACTTTGAGAAAGCTTTTCTATCCTGTTGGATTCAAGGGTTTTGAAACTTACCGATTTCTCAACTTCTTTGGCTTTATCTTCGTTGAACCCGAGCTTCTCCAAAATCTGGCGGGCTGCTGAATCCTTTTGAGACCAAATCCCCAGAAGCAAGTATGCCGTGGTTAATTCACCATCCACAGCTACGAACAAACAGTTTCAGTTAGATATACAATATAATGGATGGGAAACAACGAGGATCAGACAAATATTAAGGTGTTGTTTATGCACACCAGATTTATTCTTCTCATCAATGGCCCAGGCAATGGCCTTTTGAGCTGGCTCAGTTAGAGGAGGATGCTCTGGGCTGAAAAAGTACATGTCTGATTTACCTAGCAGGCTTATTGTCTCATCTCGCACCTTAAAAAGTGTGACTCCATTCCCCCTCAGGAACTTAGCAACTGTGCTAGTGCCTGAAATGAAAAAAAAAGACTATAACAAGGTTAATAAACGTCAGTACATCACATAATGTGAAAAACATCACCATAACTGCCTTTTGAATAACAGAACTAAGAGCTGTGGAAATGTAAAGGTCTATTTCTGATGATTCTACCCAATTCAATTCCCCTTGCTTGTTTTTCAACAAGAAACAGCATAAGCATTCCACGACTGAACATAATGTTTCAGTTTTTTTTTTGTGGTTAAGTAACAAAAAGATAGTAGCAAAAATCTCATCCCACATGGATTTGTTTTATAGGAACAAACAGAGCCTAAACTTAATAGCTATGCTCAGAATCAGTCAAGCGGGTGGTGAACTGAAGCACAAAGTGAGACAGAGAAATCTTCACAACGTGAACTGAAGCACAAGCTACAAAGTGAGACAGAGAAATCTTTACCAGCATTATCTTATACAGTTCTCTCAAAACAAAAATGTAAGACTTTCAGTTTCTTGTTTTCACTTTCGACTATTAAATTCCCAAATTCTCCTCTAACAAGCAATATAAGTCATTCCACAACTGAATAAAGAGTATTACGTTGTTAATGAATAAGAATCAGAAGAAGAGATGCAAAAACGTTTCCCATAGGAACAACCAATCATTGGAAACCCTCGCTTAAACATATGTTAGATTAAGTAAGCTAAGATGAGCTGAAGCACACACTTAGGCTGAAGCAATATTCCTCAAAACTAAATGCAAACTTTGAAAAATGACAAAGCATAAATATCTAAGGCAACATAATGAAATCAAAACCAAGAAACCAGAATCTAAACTAGACGACGCCGTAAACCACAAAACTGAAGCAAATACAAGTCTCAGGAATCACAAACCTTCGACTAAGATACCCATGAGAATGGCTTCAGTACCAGTGCTTGGATACTTGAGCTTCCTAGCCTCCAATTCCCCCATTGCAAGTGATTTTATAGCTCTCGCTGACCATCTAAAAACGAAACGGATAAATCTCTCATCAAAACAATTCAAACCTAGAAGAAGCTTTAAAAATTACAAAATTGGGATTCGTATGAGACTCACCTTGGGATCTTATCCGAAGAACCATTCTCTGGTTGCCTGTAAAAAAAAAAAAAAATCAACATTACAACCCTAAGCTTCCAATTTCAGTGGTGTAAAGAAAAAACAAAAAACCCAGAAAATATCAAATCAATAAACTCACGCAGTTGGGACGTTTAAGACTGTGCTGGCAGAGGTCAAGCACCTGTGCTTGGAGACGAAGCTGTGGCGCGACGGTTGTGTCACCAAAAGCTTCTTACCTAACAGAGAAGAAGTAAGCGGAATCCGAGAAGAAGAGGAGAAAGATCCAATTTGTCTGGAAACAAGGATCCGAGGATTAGAGAGCGTCAAAGGGATAAACGATAGCGTGTACGACGCCATTTTCACTCTGAAGATGAATCAAAGCTTTGGTCCTCCACCTCTCTTGGTGTGAGAGTGGTAGAGAGATAGACGACTATTGCAGACCAAAACTGTTTTTGCAAATCAATCCCTCAATTTTACATAACTTATAACATTTCAACTGGTATGACTATAATAACCTCAACTCATAACAACAAACTCCATTTCAGTAAAAAAAAGATATTACTTTCAATCTCAAGAAGTATAGTGGAACAAATATGATCTGAAACAATCCTAATCCTAACTCACCCTGGCTGGCAAACAAATCTACAAGTGAGTTTTATAATATTCGGTTTATCAGTAGTAATCAAGAATCAGATTCATAGTGTATATAAGTCGTGTAGTGTAATATTTTGCTCTCTCAGCCTTGAGTTTTCCAACCAAGTCAAGTTGATGAGCTTTTCCTTTTCCTGCCTTCCAAGTCTCTCCTTATGAGTTCCAATACCATTTCGTTCCATGTATCGACTGGACCTGGCATGCACCAGTGCAAGCAGTCCTGAGGCGGAGGCCGTCCATCTGGTCCCCTTTTAGTGATCTTGTTCGGGTCAGGGTTCCTGTACGGACCAGGATGACCATCGTGGCGATATCCAAATGCTTCTGTAATATCCATCAGCTTTAATTTTGGCTTCAAGTTATCTGCGACTTTATCCACGGCTTGGTTATATCCCGTCGCCTGCTTCTCGTGCATTATCTCGGTGAATCCGTTTTTCACTAGTTTCCCCGAAACGATGGGTTCTTCTTTCCCGGTGCATGAACCACCTGTGTTCCAAGCACCACCCTCGTAGTGATCAGGTGAGAATGTTCTCACAATGGTCAAACCGCTGTAGTTCGGGTGTGTGGCCATGGACTTAAGGATTGTTTCAACTGATATTCCGAATGCATCCACGTTATTGACTTTCATAGGTTTTGATTTGTCTGGCCACCATAATTGGCCTCCCACAATCTCGTCTTTCAATATGTAGACAGACTGCTTTGCAAACCAGTGCCCTGATGAGAGGACAACCACGTCAAATTTCGGGATAGCTTCCATTATGCGCTCATCAGGAAGATCCAGCTTTAGTTTTGTGACACCTTCAGGAGCATAATCGAATTTTTCGTTGAACTGATGGACCAGCCAAGATGACCATATACGGGCAATCATTACTGATGATTTCTTAAAATACCACCTCTGCATCTTTCGGCTCCCTCGATTGACTGGTGTTTCAACCTGAAAACAGAAACCTACGTACGTTTATATAATATACAATTTCATGAAGCTGAATAAAGCAACATAAAAGAACTTTTCTATTGGTTTTTTCACCAATATTTGAATTACTTGCCTGCCAAAGAAGGCACAACATGGACTCCATCTGATTACGAGCTACTGAATCTCCAATAAAGGCTAGTGTCTTGTGTCTCATTAATTCAAGAAATTTCCTGGCATCAAACCGAGGAAGGTCACACTGAGACGGTTTCCATCTCCAATTCTCATATCCCTTGTCAGGTCTTCCATTGCCCTGGCAGTTCTGCATCTGCGTCAGGACAGGGCAAGAGTTGTTCGTGTACAGAGGTCCTCCAGGGTCATAAAACCAACTTCCTTGATACAAATCACACTCTACAAGCAATCAAAGAATTGAGTAAGCCATAAACTCATAAAAGTTATATAAAACGTGGAACAGCTAGAATCCTGAGAAGCAAGGAAAACTGACAAGAACAAAGCTATGAAACCGCTTTTCTTACTCCAATTAACCAAAACAGAGAGAACTCTCAACCAAATGCCCTAAGAAAGCCTAGAAAGTTCAACTCCCAGAACAATATGCTCAGGCCACCTTTACAAATCCCAGCCCTCACTATCTGCTCCTTAACCAACTTAAAACTCTTAATAGGCTACATTCAGCCCTAGGCTAGAATAGATACACTAGCCTATAGCTAAGAGTTAAACCGCTGAACTTCTTTAGTACTATCACAAACACACAGCCTTTTGCAAGAGAAATGCAAAACTCAATGTATAACATTCCCTAACTCGTTTTCTGTATCTATCAAATTAAGCTACCATAAATCAAGATGTTCCACGAAAAGCTACTTAATGAAATCTAGTGTACCTGGTTCTGGTGACGCAGTTTCAGAGGAGTCATCATCATGTGGAGGAGATGATGATGAACTTGGAGTTTCTTCAGCCTTGGTGTCATTGGCTTCACCTTCATCTGACGGAACATTAATCTTCTCAGTTGTATCCAAAGAAACCTTATCCTCTTTTTCTTGTGTCAAAGGTTGTTTCTCCACCTGCCTACCACCATCAAAATCTGGAGGTGGCAAGTTTTTGCTAACGTCACCCGGTGAGCCTGAGCTAGAATCAGGAGTGGGAT
This sequence comes from Camelina sativa, assembly GCF_030686135.1. NCBI lineage: Eukaryota > Viridiplantae > Streptophyta > Magnoliopsida > Brassicales > Brassicaceae > Camelina > Camelina sativa. The sequence goes on from NC_141889.1 coordinate 6,834,815, forward strand.
TGCTATCAAAAGCATTGATGATGTCGCTACTCTTCTGAAGGCCTTTTACAGTATGGTTGCTCAAAATCAAAGGAACTTCAACTTGTTCAGGAGTCCCAATTCCATAAAACACGCCACCGACTGAAGAACCGTTTGGATACGAAAGACGAAGCAACAAACCGAAAACAAAAAACGAAGCCAATCCGCCTATGGCAATGGCAATAGTAGACACCTTCCGAGGGAACCCAGCGGCAAATATAGAATTCCTAGGAGAACCAAAAGCCATGGCTAAACCCCCTTAAGATACCCAGAACAACCAAAAAAAAAAAAAAGAACAGAGCCTCTCTATAGGTGATGATAAGTCACTACTATCACCATTCCTTCAAACAAAAAAATGTGTATTCTTCAGTAACCATGCAAAATCCTCCCACTGAACTTAAGCGCAACTAGATCTCCTCTTCTTCAGGATCGAAGACACTGAAAATCTGGAAAAAGTAATTCAAATCAAAATATAATCATCGATCTTAATAGATTTAAAATCAATCTAATAAAGGAAACTTTTGTGAAACATTCCATCTAATTGCACAAATCAGGAATCTAAAATCCAGAAGATAATGTGAATCCAACTCAGATTCAGCTCCCAAAAAAGCATTACGTATGCACCGCCGTCAGATTATTCACAAGATTCATCTTCATCACGACGAGATAATAGATCCAAAAACGAACAAAGAACAAAAGAGAAACTAAGGTACCTTGAAACACCGAGTCACCAGAAAAGAGCAAATGATCTGAAGATCCTCCTTGTTCGTCTTGTTCGTGAAGCGAGCTCGCTTTAGAAGAAGAAGAAGAAGAAGAAGATTCACAAGAAATCCACAACAGTGAAGAAGAATAGTAACAAAAAAAGAAAAATTAAACAAAAAAGGTTAGTTATATTAATTAAGAGTTTTTAAAACCAAGTTTTTAATTAATTAATCATCTCCCCTCCGGAAATAATTATGGGAGTACGAATTCGATTTTTAATCATTTGTTTTCTTCTTCCGGAGCCATTAATGCCGTCTGTGTGTGAATGAATTGTGATCTAAGCGATCGAGACGGCGCGTACACAGCCACGCGATCGTATGTTAAGTTACCATACTACCCTTCGTGTTGTTACCTCCAAAAGGTCAACGACGACCGCATGCGTAGATTTCGAATTTTTGCGATATCGTTCTTCGTGAATAGAAATTTCTCTCTTCGCGTTATTGTGTGTTACTAACGTCTAACGAGTAAGAGTAATCATATATAAACGTAAAATATAATGAACTAGCAAAATAAGAAAAAAAAAACTTAATTTATTGATGAATATTGCAGCATTGCATTTCTTAATACAATTTCATCATAACAAAAACAAAAACAAAAACAAAAACAAAAAAAAATGACTTGAAAAATAGCTTCAATTTTAGATGTCGCCAAAACTAGGCACAAGTTTTGATCGATCAGCGCGACAGCAAAAACCATATACTACAACCTAACATGATGATGATGACTAATACACCGGTGGGGATTGCGATAAATTTTATGAGATCTGCTGATTCCTTTTTTTTTTTTTTACTCGTGTTTTCTTCTTCGTTTTACATACAGTTGCTAACTATACTTATATACTGTATATGTATTTTCCAATACAACTCATCTATTAATTTTTTAGGTTTTACATTTGGTCACTAAAGAACGATTAACTAACAAAAATGGAAACTTTACATTTAGTCATTAAGGAGAATAAACTAGGAAAAATGGAAATTTTTACTATATTAATATTACGATACTTTATTGATCCTCATATAAACACATATGTACACAAGCATCGAAATGGTTTAGGGTTACTACAATAGTTTACCATTTTTTATTTCAATACATTCTAAATTTTCAATTTGTATATATTTAGTTCATCTTCTTTCTTACCTTAACACTTCTCTTGCGCTCTAAATGCGAAATTGCTTTTACTAAACATAATATATTATAAGATTGTTTTTGATGGGCTGGACTTTTTTATGGTTTGATAATTGATTCGTAAATGTATTCGACTAAGTTATCCAAGAATGACATATTTGATGAGTGCATTTGTGAGCGGATTTATATTGTCAATCGAGACGGCACGCACGTAGTTTCGAAGGTCAACAACAGCACATGTGTAGATGTCGAATTTGTGATATCAGATCAAGTTTTGTTCATTGTTATTGCCTTATTGGGTAACGACCATCGATGAGTTTGTTTCGTGATGATACATAGTTTTATTTTCTTTTTGTTGATCATACATGCAAATGATTTTATTTTCCAAATTAATGGCCTTCACAAATCACAAAACGTACATACGTACCCTCATTAATCCAAGTAGTAACTTGAGGCTTAAACCCCGATCACAACAGTAGTCAGTAGTGCCTCCACAATGAATAGTAAAATATTTACATATGTATATATGCATAGTGATTTAAGGCCAACACAATAACCTTACATTTGATTTCAGAACATTCTGAAACTTTGATATTTTAGGTCTTCTTTGATACAAATTTAAAAGGAAGAAAGAAGAAATAGTCACTCACGAAAACTCTACTGTGCTGTCTGTGAACGGATTATAGATTTAGCTAGTTATTAATGTAGTTACTAGTTTCTACTCCTAGTAGTAGCACAGGTATTATTTGAATAATTTGCTAAATCAGCTGTTTTTAATATATACGTTTATGTACATAATCCCCTTTTAAATATTTAAACTATGTCCATCGGTTGAAAAAGTCAACCAAGCTAGAAAACAAGTTTAGTATCAAAAGTTTTTAAAACCTTTTAATTCGCTCATAACTCTTTTTTAAGAATAATTTTTTAATCAAAAATATTCAAAAGTCGGTTACTAGTTATTAAACTTTTTAAAATTTGTGTATACTTGTTCTTATTTTTCGACAACCGACATGTACTCATATTTTATTTACCCACCTAAAAGATAAGTAAAATGGACGCGCGCTTCTAAGCTGATGCACAATAATAGACGACAATATACATTTTGTGGTCACGATTTATGATGAGATTCCCATTTTGTTTGTCAACTAATGTAGAAGATATTATACATCGCTTAGTTTTTAGGTGATGACAAACCAGAGAAGATCATAAAAGAGATAAGGTTACGAGTATATAATTTTACGCGCTTAGAGCCATTCATTGACCAAAACTAAATAGTATGCAGCTTCGTTTCTATATTCTCAAGTGGACGTTGATATGTCATATATATACATGTATTTAATTAGCACATTGACATTTGACTAACATATTTAGTAAGCTCATTGACATGTCACATGCAGGGTTGATTCTAAAAATTTCGAGAGTCCTATCGAAATACAGAACAAGCCTTATTTTTTTAATGGAACTATAATCAAACTTCTAGTTATAGCAACATTTTTATTGGTAATGGAAAATTACTGAACTAATGAGTAATGAAACGTGCATGGTTAGTTAAAGCGTTATCTTTTCTTTTTTTTTTTCATAATTTTCTAAAAAATTTACAACCTATACACCTAATTAATACATCATGTATGTCTTTTTTTTTTTTTTTTTCATACAATGCATTTTTTTTAGTGTGGATTATTGGTCTAAAACATATCAAATATAAAGTTTCTGAAGGTGGAAGTAGAAGAACCAGTGTTTTGTAAACTTGAGTGTGTCGCTGAGAATATATTATAAATATGGTGCATATGGAGCTATCTTTTGTGGATCTATATATGTGTTAACAGTTAGTTAGATCAGATCAATTAATATCATTTGTGATGATGTAACAAGACCAAAATAAAATCATAATTAATATTTTTTTGGGGAGTTTTGACTTTTGATTGTTTAATTGTGGATGAAAACAAATTCATGTAATTTGTTGGCTAAGTTAAGACTTAAGACCTGGTCTACCTCTCTAAACAAACCTTTCAGCATCACTCAAAACCCAAAAGTAAAAAACTCGAGAATCCTTTTTTTCCATTTTTGTTCCAAAGACAGAAAAGATTCTTAAATTGAGATTCTGACTGTACACACTTCGACATCTAAGAGACAATTGAATTAAACAAAAAGGTTCTGAAGGTTGTGAAGAAGAGAAAACGAAGAATGAGATTTGGAAAGGAGTTTGTGTCTCATATGATCCCAGAATGGCAAGAAGCTTACATAGATTACGCACACCTCAAAACCATTCTTCAAGACATCCAAGCTTCCCGGAAGAATTCAGATTCCAATAGCCAAAACACTCCTTCCTTCGCACGCAACCTAACCAGACGGTACAACCGCGACGCCTCGGTCTTTGATAATCACGACATTGTCGTCAACACTGTGACACGGGATGAAGAAGAGCTCGAGACGACGACGACGACGACATACGAGACTACGTTTTTGAAGGCCGGGGAAGCAGGTGGAGACTTTGAGGTTACCTTCTTTAGAACCCTAGATCGAGAATTCAACAAGGTGAACAACTTTTACAGGCTGAAAGTGGAGACAGCGAGGAACGAGGCTCTGGCTTTGCACAAACAGATGGATGCTTTGATTGCTTTCAGACACAAAGTTATGGATGAGAAGAAACCTTCTGTCTTTGATTCAGTCTCAGTAGACATCAATGGCTTAGCTTCTGAGGCTGGATCATCTTCCAAGTCTAGAGAACACAGTAAGTGAGTTTCAATTCTCACGTCCTGTTTTGATTTCAGTTTTTGGCTTGTGGAGATTTATAATTTATTAATCTTTTATGTTTTGATTATTCAGGAGTAGCATTAGCGGATCTTATGAGGAACGATGATGACACATCAAAAGAGAGTATTCTTGAGCGCATCAGGATGAACAAGACTCGAGAAATAACTCCTCTGACCGCCATAAAAACCATCCTCAAGGTCCATAAGCAGGACGAGCTCAAATTCACAAGAGAGAATCTCAAGGAAGTCGAGAAGCGACTTCAGATAGCGTTCATTGAGTTCTATCAGAAGCTTCGACATCTTAAAAATTACAGCTTCTTGAACGCTTCCGCTGTTTCCAAGATCATGAAGAAGTATGATAAGGTACTTAACTTTACATAAGTTTGACAAGCTTTTTCTAAATGACATTTACTCTAGTTTAATATAGTGGTGAGTTGATATGTTCTCCTCTTATAGATAGCCAAAAGAAATGCTGCGAAACTGTATATGGAGATGGTGGATAGGTCTTACCTCAGTAGCTCCGATGAGGTAAGCAGATTTAACCTTTTTAAAAATACAACTTATTCTTCTTCTACCTATAAAAATCGTAAAAAATGCAACTTCAGTTTGAAGCTTTAAACATGTGCAGGTTCATACTCAGTTGCTAAGATGTGAATCTATTTTCATTGAACATTTCTCCAATTCAAACCGGAGGCAGGGGATGAGCCTCTTAAGACCAAAAATAAACAAAGAGCGTCATCTTATAACGTTTTCCACCGGTATATATAAAAATACTAGTATCCAATCTTTGTTTGACATATATTTTCAAGAGTTATTCATAATTTTGTTCTGTTTTCTCTTTTGTGTTGTTTTGTTTTAGGCTTCTTCTTCGGCTGTGGTGTATCCCTCATAGTAGCTCTTGGTTTGATCACCCATGCACGTAATATCATGGGAACACTGGGACAAAGAACTTATATGGAAACAATGTTCCCTCTTTACAGGTCAGTGAAACGACCATATATACAAATAAAACACTTTCTCTCTGTAACATTCTTGAGAAGATATATATATATACATTTCATTTGCAGGTTCTTTGGGTTTGTAGTTTTGCACATGATCATGTATGCTGCTAATATATACTTCTGGAGGCGATACCGTGTGAATTACTCCTTCATCTTTGGATTCAAACAAGGAACTGAACTTGGTTACAGACATGTTCTACTTCTCAGCTTTGGTCTTGGTACACTTTCTTTGTGTGCTGTCTTAGTAAACCTTGACATGGAAATGGATGCAGAAACAAAAGACTACAGAACAGTCACTGAACTTGTTCCCCTCTTTCTTCTTGTCGTAAGTTCCTTCTCTATCTCTATCTCTCTCATTACAATTCACAACTTAATCCTTAATTGCGTTTGATATTGAGTTTGGTTCCTCTGCACCATTGCAGCTAGTGATCGCTATTGTTCTCTGCCCCTTAAACATTTTGTATCGGTCCAGCCGATACTTCTTCCTCGCAGTCCTGTTCCGCTGCATCGCTGCACCATTTTACACGGTACCAACAATAACTTCTGATACACTCATCTGAACCAAAACACAATAAATAAAATGTTACCATTCTTGCAGGTGAATCTTCCGGACTTTTTCTTGGCAGATCAACTAACAAGCCAGGTTTGAGAAGATTAAATACTCCAAAACTCGTTTCATACTTAATTTTGATCGATGACTTCTGATGTAAATAAGAAATGCAGGTTCAAGCACTGAGGAGTCTAGAGTTCTACATGTGTTACTATGGATTTGGAGATTTCAGACACAGACGACGAAACACCTGCACATCAAATATTGGATTCACAACATTCTACTTCATCGTTGCCGTCATACCTTACTGGTTACGACTTCTTCAGTGCATTAGAAGGATAATAGAAGAAAAAGATCTGTGTCATGGGTACAATGCCATCAAGTATCTCTTAACCATCATCGCAGCTTGTCTCAGAACAGCTTACACTCTAAACAGAGGAACCACATGGAACATCACAGCTTGGGTATTCTCGGGAGTTGCAACGTTTTACGGAACTTACTGGGACATTGTAGTTGACTGGGGATTGCTTCAAAGAGGATGTAAAAACAGTTTCTTGAGAGACAAGCTTCTTGTTCCTCACAAAACCGTGTACTATGCTGCAATGGTGAGAGCAAACAACAATATCCTCTGTTTTTGTTTTTCCTCTCTTTACATTATTTGTGAAGAGTGTAGCTTCATGTACTTGGCAGGTCCTGAATGTTTTGTTGAGGCTAGTGTGGCTGCAAACAGTTTTGAATCTGAAATTCTCTTTCTTGCATAGAGAAACAATGGTGGCGCTTCTGGCTTGCCTTGAGATCATACGCAGAGGTATCTGGAGCTTCTTCAGGTAAGCTTCAAACACTGAGAAAACGTGTTTCGGTGGATCTACATCTACACAGAATTAAAATTAAATGTTTTTGTTTTTGATTAGGCTGGAGAATGAGCATTTGAACAACGTTGGGAGATATAGAGCGTTCAAAACTGTCCCGTTACCGTTCAACTACGAGGAAGACGGAGATCATAACAATTAGCTGCTTCTCAAGAAATACTTGGTTTGATACAAACACTTGACCTAACTTGGTTAAAGAGTACAACAAAACGCAGAAGAAAAAGGACACTCGTACCCATTTGCACACTACCCCTTCAGATATTGACAAGATAAGCATCATGTCATTCTAGTGTCATAGGGTTATTTGTTGCGTTTTGGTTAAGAAATTGAATTCTTTCAAAAAAGTCTTGTTGTAAAATGTAAAATTGAAAATTATTATTATTATATTTATAGTTTCTTTCATTTCACCGAATCTCTAAATTGGACTTAAAACTATTTAATAGTGGAAGTGTTAATAAACCCAAAATTATAGTATTTTTCAATATTTATCGTTTTGTCCAAAAATATAAAGTATCTTTTTGAGACCAGTGATGGGCTTGAATGGATCTTTAAGGTTTGTGAAGGCCCAAAGATGATTGCGCGTTTGGGTAAAAGCGTCGAAATATCTGGAAACCGCTTAAATTAAATCTCTCGATATTATAAAGGCTCTCGCCTGCACAAAACCTTCGATTAGGGTTTTAGTCTTCTTCATAACACAGTTGCCGCTTCGATTCCTAGGAGTTCATCGTCGTCTAGCTAAAAATGGGTTTCTGGGGTTAGTTTCTCTCTTCTCAGTGTGTTCTTTGATTTGATTTTGAGATTTTCGCCTACAATACGGTTCTTGGGTTCTGATTATGTGCTCTTAACATATATGCAGGACTTGAAGTGAAACCTGGGAAACCTCAGCCTTATAATCCCAAAAACGAACAAGGAAAGATTCACGTCACACAGGTACTCTAATCTTGTTCTTTGTACCTTTTAAATCGTTAAGGTTGGAACTAATTTTGTATCTTTGTGTAGTCTTAGTTGTGAGAGTCTGAAAGTGTTGTTGATATGTATGTGTGTATGTTTTTTTTTGCTATTTTATTATTCAGGCAACACTAGGCTCTGGTTTTGGCAGAGAGAAGAGTGTGATTCAGTGTTCCATTGGAGACAAGGCTCCTGTTTTCTTGTGCTCACTTTTGCCAAACAAGATTGAATGCTGCCCTCTGAATCTCGAGTTTAACGATGATGATGAGCCTATCGAGTTCTCTGTGACTGGTGACAGAAGTATCCACCTGTCTGGATTCTTGGAGTATTATGATGAGGATGACGATCAAGATGATTATGAGGAGGATGAAGATGATGTTTCGTATCCTTTTTTATTGTTTCTAGCTTCCTTAGCAAACTGATTCTTTCTTGTTTTTAAATATTTGTTCCATTCATCTGTCTAGAATGTTAAAGTTTTCATTGCGACAGTATTAGAGATGGTGTTGAAATCGGTGAATCTGAGTCGGACTATTCATGTGAATATGATAGTGAAGAGGATCAGTTGGATCAATTTGAAGACTTCCTTGATACTAATCTTGAAATGTATCGGAATGCCTCTGCCCCAAAGAGTGGAGGTACTTTTTCTTACAGAGATGCTTATCAGATATGAATAGTATCTTAGTACTTCTCGTTTAGCTTCTTTTTTTTGCTTGAATCGTCACTCTTGTCTTATAGCTACAAGGTTTCAATAAGAGGATTTAGCTTTTCAATCGTATATCTGTAAACTTGAACTGGGTAGCTCCAGGGTGCAGATCCGCTTCTACATTTGTGTTTAATAGTCATATTTACATATGATCTGTCCTTGTGCTGTTGATATAACTCTTAATAATTTCTTTGCTAGTTGTAATTGAGGAGATTGAAGATGAAGAGAAACATGCGAAAGATAGCAAGACAAAACGAACCAAGAAGAGTCAAGCTAGCGAAGCTGAGAATGCAAAGAAACAAATCGTCCCCATTGAGACTGCCCATGTTCCAGTTCTGGAAAGCGAAGATGAGGACGAAGACGGTTTACCTATTCCCAAAGGAGAAGCATCTGAACCAGAGAATAAGTTGGGTGAGAAGATGGACTTAGATAATGAAGAACAAGGTAGCAACAAGAAAAGGAAGGCCAAGGCTGCTGAGCAAGATGGTGGCCTAGAAAGGTACTTTCCTCTTTGATCTCTGCTCACTCTAAAGATATTGTGAACATATTTTTTATTAGAAAAAATATGGTGGGGATATGAAATTGTTTCAAAATCTGTTTCAGTGGAAGCAAGAGCAAAAAGAAGAAAAATCAGAAAGAAAAGAAGAAAGGGGAAAATGCCTCAGAGGCTGATGAACAAGTTCAGACTGGAAATGTGCTCAAAAAGCAGGAAACAAGCCAAGTTTCTCAGTAAGTAGATATTTAAATGATTAGGATCCACGCAAAGAAGGCTTTATGAATCTACAACGATTCTTTCAAACCTTTTCTCAACTAACAAATTTCTGTGCTCCTTATGGTATTATTGCAGGGGTGAAAGCTCCCAGACCCCAACTAAATCTGCTGAGAAGAAAAACAAGAAGAAGAAAAAGAACTCAAGTCAGGAAGCTACTACGGAGAATAACACCATTTCTAGTAGTGCTGAGAAGCAAACCCAAGTGGACTCCAAGTCTTCTCAAGTACGGACACACCCAAATGGGCTCAAAATTGAAGAGTTGAGCATGGGCAAGCCAAACGGCAAGAGAGCTGATCCTGGAAAACAGGTATGCACACTTATAGTCAGACATTTGCATACATGATATTAGATGATTGCTGCAATGTCATATATAGATTATGCAACAACATGGTAGTGTGATAAGAATGTGGGTATTTAGAGAATTGGCATCGGATATGAAGTGAGCAAACTATAACCCCTATCCACATTAGATAGGGAAGTGCTGCCCCTAAGAGCACCCAAACCACTAATTAGTGGTGAAGTCTACCCATTTGTCTTTGTGTGTTTTCAAAAAATTTTGGAGCTCATTCTATTGTCTCTGAGTGCAGGTTTTTGTCCGCTATATTGGAAAGCTTCAAAAGAACGGGAAGATTTTCGATTCCAACATTGGAAAATCACCTTTTAAGTTCCGTCTAGGTTTGTGTTTATAACTGGATTCAAAAATAAGAGCTTTGGAAATTGGTTGTGTGACTGGTACTTGATGCTAATGTGTTTGTTGTAACACGCAGGTGTTGGACAAGTCATTAAGGGATGGGATGTTGGCGTTAATGGTAACCTAATTTCTTACTTGTTTTTTTTCACTCTGTTCAACTGTAAAATCATGTCGTTTTGATCACATGTTTTGAATTTCACAGGCATGCGTGTTGGTGACAAAAGAAGGCTTACAATTCCTCCATCAATGGGGTAAATCATTTTGAATTTATCTTCTTCTTTTTTCTTCCTTTGTGATTGTGATGTTATGTTTGACATATAATCGGATGAAAACACTAATTTCTGGCTTACAGGTATGGTACGAAAGGTGCTGGTCCCCAGATTCCTCCTAACGCTTGGCTGTCGTTTGAAGTCGAACTGGTTAATGTTCAATAAAACTTCCCTGATGGGGGATATATGAATGGTGTTGTAGCTGCCAAAGATTGAATCTTTTCTCCCTAACTCTTGAATCTTTTTAAAAATCTTTCGTGGTTGCTATCAGACAGTAACATTTTTTACAAGTTTTGTATTGCGATCCTTGCTTCATTGTTTTCCTATTCCAGATAACTTTTGCCGACCTATTTACAATTGTGTAAAAACCATAACTGGAATCGTATCAGACTGGTTCCATACTAGATCTGATCTTTACTTATTATACTTTCACAAACCAAATACTAGTTGCTAAAAATTTAACTAAATTCTGAATTAAACACCTCAATTAAAAAACGAAGCATATATTTGTTCCATCAAATGATTCATATGTGGAAGTCTCTCTCTATGGGTCTCTTACGTCAAATCAAAGTTACGAACGAACTTGTCATTTTGGTACCGTCAGAAAGACTTTGACTGGTTTCTTGTTCTGCAAGTTCTTTTTGACTGTTATTATCATCTTTTGACCCATTTTTTTTGTTTTTTTACAGGTTAACATTGATGATCCTCAAGACGTCACTATCGAAAGAGTGCCAAAACAAAAAAAAAAGCAACTTGAACTACAAATTATAACCAACAGAGATATACTAGAGTTTCAGAACAAAGATTGATTACATAAACAAGATTTATCATCCTTTTCTTAGATAAGAAACTACCTATAGAGTTCTCTACTATTCTAAACGCAATAAAACCACAACATAGTTAGTACTCCTTTAACCATGATTCTCTGAAAGAGACAAGCTTAATTTCTTCTCAATAGCAGAACTGACCTTCTTCAATATCTTTTGCCACTCTGTCTCCTCCCCTGTTTCCACACATTTTCAATTAATCGTTACTGATTGAACACTTTTTTTCATTATAAGACAATAGAAAGATGTTAATTTGATCAAATATATAGTACCTTGGAGACATGCTTCTCCAGTAAGCTTCCTTCTAGCTTCTTTCAAGAACGAAACTACTATAGGATTCATTCTGTTATCCTCTGCTCTAAGACAAATGTCTCCAACTTTTGCAGAAGTCACTTGGTTAGCCCAAGGACCTTGCTTCCAGAAGACTTTGAAACTGCACCCACACACTTCGCTCCCTTCCTCTTCACGTTCATGCTTCGTTCTCTCAACGTACGCACAAAGAATAAACCGGATCAAGATTATTTCAAAAACATTTAAACACCGGGACTACTAATTTCAAGACTCACCGTGACGACGATGGCGTCGTAGAACTTGACTTCGCCGGTGACGGAAGGGAACGTGGCGCAGACCTTGGTTCCATCAGTGACAGTGGGACACTCAGTGTCTTGCATCTGAACAGAACAAGCTCGAAACCTCTCTTCAAACTCTTGAATCTCGTCTGAGCTCTTGAAATCGTCGGAAGGGTAAAACTCGTCGAAATCACAAGTGAACCCGTTGAAGCTAATCAACAGAGCGTCGCACATCTCCGCAACCTCAACGGCGTACCAAGCTTCGTCCTCCGGTGACCGGAACTCAAGTTCCGGCCAGTTTTCGTCACACCATTCGACGTCATCGGCGAAATCTCCAGATATCTTCGTCGGACTAGTCTGATAAGACATAAGAGAGATGTGAATCTTCTTTAAAAGTGATGGTGACAACGACTGAAGCGTAGTGAAGAAGACTGAAGAGTCGATGAGGCCATGCAATGAGAGTTAAAGCTAACTTTATAGAAGAGCCAAAAGAGCATCTCTGTAAAAAAGTAAATTTCTCTGTTAGCTCTCTACCAGTCAAAATACTCTTAAAATTACGTTTTTATCCCTTTTCCAATTGGTAGTTGTAATCTGTGAATCCATACTTATCTTTTTGACTGTTTATATTCTAATTTCCTAAGTTTTTTTTAGAAGATAACACCAAAGTTTTGATATTTCACAAAAGATAATTGTCACTAGTTATATGTTTATAATACTGATGGGTCATATATTTACATAGTACTATCTTTACCGTAAATGCTACATCAGTTTTATAGTCATTTAATTTTGATAATTTCAGTAATTGAAACTTCAACTCACGTTTTAAGACTCTTAACTATACTTTTGGTATAACATACTCAGTTGTGGAGTCAATTTGAAAAGTCATTTATCATATTCTAAAAGAATAAGAAAACTAGGCTATACATATTTGATCAAATGTGGCTTTCTTAACCAAATTCAAATCCTCGTTCGAATACCAATGTAAGCTATATAAACAATAAACAAACGCTTAAATCAAAATTTATACCTTATCTCTCGCTTTGGTTTGTCAAGAATGAATTCATCCGAAGAAGAAGAATTTGAGAAAGAAATCACAAAGAAACATCAACCACTTGTCACCATGTAACTGCCCTTTTTGATTACTGTTTTGAGTCTTTTTCTCTTCAGAAACTTCTTTCAAGTTCTTCTTATAGATCTAACATTCTTGCAATATATGTAGAGAATGAAACAAGTAAAACAAACATGGGAGTAAAAAAAAAAAAAAACATGGGAGTTAATGATGGTGAGAGAAAAAAGAAACATGAGTTGGTGGGAAGTTACCGCACTAAATCACTAATCATCAATTAACTCTCAACCAACTCATCCATTACATATTTAAACCGATATCGTTAACTTAACCAGAATGTATTTTCAATGTATACATCAATTGTGTCAAAATACATTGAAGAAAAATGTAAAATTGGAGAAGCAAAGTGATAATAACTTTTCTTGAAAGAGAGTTTTGCAATCGTAAATTTTGTTTCTAACATGGGGATACTACAACAATCACAAGTAGGGAGAGAGAACCTAAAGATAGCAGTATCTAAACATTCTGTGTTAAAAACAATCAACCAAAATCTGAAAACTCCATCATCCATCACCCTAACAAATCCGTGAAAAAGAAACCGTTTAGGATCATCAGATCAGCTCGGTATCTCGTTGTCAGATTGGCTATCGCCTCCGAATTCTTCCTCATCACCTTCTAACTCATCGTCATCTTCTTCGTCTTCCTCGCCTTCCTCTTCTCCTCCATCTCCTCTTGCTCCTACTGGGATGGAAGTGAAAGGATCCTTGACGTGGTTAACCGAGTTTGTGTAGTAACTGTGAACCGCATTCGTTGTGTTTGCATGCGTGTATGAAGTAGTTTGTGCAGGTATAGCAACGGAGTTGTTAAGTCTCTCGAACCTCGCTTTCCTTTCTTCTGCTGTGATGTTGAAGGAGATTGAAGATGGTTGAGCTCCGAATCTTTGCCGTCTTTCTTTTGCTAGCTCCAGCTGTGACTGCTCTTGACCCGCTACAAATGTCCCTACCATTACCTGTTGTAGTAAACCGATGTCAGGACACACGACACTCATGTTCCAAGAGACCACACAAGATCAGTGGAAATGTTGAACTAACCTGGACAGGACCAGCAGCAAGAAAGAGACCAGCGAGTCCTCCACCAAAGACACGACCATCTGGTCCTGCGAGACAAACACTCATGCCACCAGCTCTACTTCGAGTTCCTCCAGAGTCATTTTGCATAAACGAACCCGTCAAAGAGAGAATCTCAAAACGACCCTGCTCACAACCCCAAAGACGTTTGAAGGAAACCAAACACAGAGAAGCGCATTCTTTATTTATACAAGACGAGAGAAGAAGAGAGTATTTGTACCTCATAAGTTAGAGTACCGCCGGATGTCATAGACTGACGAAGCGTAACATTGGAGATAGGACCATTAGCTGAAAGGATACAGATAGCACGAGATCCTTGTTGAGAGAATGTCATTATCTTCATTGTCACATCCTGCACAAATCCAAATGTCAAGAGATCACTCTCCGGCGTATACAACCACATCACCAATGAATATTCAGAAAGAAAACATACCTCTCCGGCGTTGACGGTCAGTACATGAGGTGTAAAGTTGGCACCAACGAAATCTGCAGTTCCTGCACCTGCGATATTGGTATCAACTGCATCCAGAGATGTCAATATCAAAGCTGAGACGACAAATCATTAAAGACTTAAACAGGCAGACACATACTAAACTAAAACAAGTATGTACTTTTTGATCTACAAAACAAACACAAGACCATGGTATCTCTCTAATCCTCAAGCTTTTGGGAAACGTTGTGATATCAACATCTTAATCTTCTTACTCTAAAGACGTAGCCTTTTATGACTTCTGACACAAAAGTTACCAACATCGTACAAGTCAGACCGGATAGATCCAGATGAGTCGACATAACTAACAAAACTGCTACACAATGTAACAGGCAAGAATCGAAAGGTTCCAAAGAGAACATTATACGTACCAGGACTTCTATCGAATTGGAACATTTGAGATTTCTTGAGCCATCGACTAGACTTGCCACGTCCTCTTCCTCTTCCTCGTTTCCTTGGAGGGAACTCCGACGTCAACGGAACGGAGGATGAGATTGGCATCGGGGAAAGAGTCACGGCGAGAGTCCCATCGGGATTATACTTTCTCGGCCTACCCCTCCTCTTCTTCATCTGCTCAGAGGAAGCGTTCTCCGCCGGCATTGTTAAGCTAAACTGAGGAGCCGCATTATCAGCAACGGTTCCTGCTACGGAGGAGGTGGCGGCGGAGGAGACAGTGATGGGTTGGCCCAAAAACGGGTTAGGGTTATCGGGTCGTGGTGGTGGGTCCATTGAGTAACCACTACCACCACCATCAGAAGAAGCAGCAGCTTCATGTTGTTGCTTCAAGCCGAAACTGCTGCTAGTGATGTTATGGTTTTTGACGATGTTGGTTCCTTCTCTCTCTTCCATCCGGACATAAGATCAAGTGATTCTGTTGGGAGATATTCCGACAAATCAGTAGGTAGAGATCCTCCCTTGGAATCTTTATTATGATCACGAAAGATTCAAGATTGGTTTCTTGAAAGCTTCTTCTTGAAGTTCAAGATTCAGAAGTACGAGTGACACAATAAAAAACGAAAGATGAGATTTTTGAAGGAGTTTTTAAAACAGATCAATAGAAAAAGCTAAATTAAAGAAGAAAAAAAACAGAGCTTCCATGGAGGAATGAATCTTAATTTCAGAAAATTCGACCTAAATCAAACATAATTACAAGCAAAGAAGAAAGATCTAATTTTTATTTTATTTTTTTTTTTTTTGTTCAAAGGGGGTGGTTTAAGTTGGGGGAGAAATTTCTTAACGAGTTGAAAGGGCGAAATTAGGGTTTTGGCAAGAAATGGAAAGAGAAAAACAAAAATAAAAATAAAGAATGGGATATTATTATACAAAATTTTATTATATGTAGAAAAAGAAAGAGAGAGAAATTAGGGAAAATGTAACTGTAGATTTGAATAGATGAATAAAAAAATCAAAGACTTAATTCGAATTATTAATTACCTGGTTAAAGGACGAAAACTGTTCCGGTTTTGTAATCTTGTTTTGTTATTACAGCGTTAAGCTAAAATTAATTTTGTAATTTGGTTATGGATAACAGGAAAACCAAACAAAATGGGTTTTTGTATCTATATTTTTGATTTTTGGTCAACGAAAATGGTTTTTGTATATAGTAAGTAAATCATTTTTGGGATTTTAAAATAGGAAAAAGAAAAAGCTGTAAAGCGAAGGAGCTAACGTAACGTTTGAGCCATGCCAATTTGCCTTTTTTTTTTTTTTTTGCTCCTATGCTATATACAATCACATTAGAGATAGAGACATATAGTAGTTAGTTTTAGTTGTTGTTGTATATCTTTAGTCTCTAATCACGTTGACTAATATTCCTCCCTAACTCCCACAAACTCTGTCTGTGGGTGGTCTTACGGACTGGGCCTGTCAGAGTCCATATATATTCACATGTCTAATGAATCATCGCACGTTTGGCTTCTTTATAGATAAGACTATGATATAAACCGGTTTCTCTAGAACAATTGTGTTACACGGGACTGACTAAGCTATCACAACTCCTAACAGTTTTGATCTTCATATCTAAATTGTCTTCAATGTACTTTGCCAAAGAAACATTGTTAGCTTTTGTGTTTGTAGACAAGTGTATGACATGTCAATCATAACAAATGTATAATGAAACATTATCGATATAGTAATACATGTATACTATTTAATTATTTGGAACGATAATTATTCTAAAATACCATAAATAAAGTTTTTTTTTAGAGAAAGTATAACATTGTTACATTTTCAAAAACTTCACAAGCATCTAGTAGGAATATAGGATTAGAAAAAGATTTTAAACTTTTCTTTTGAGGAAAATTATTTATGTGGATTTGTCCGTTTTTATTTTCTTCGAATGAGAAATAAATATATGGTGGTTTTTAGAACATTCGATGATTTTCTGAAATTTATATATTGATTTTTAATATGATCGACAAAATTAATTTGGCGTTTATGTGACAAATATGTGACAAACCATTATTTATTTTTTGAAGAAAAAACTTTTATACCCAAATTTGTTTATTTCTCTTTATTAAAAAAATATTCTTAAAGAAAATTAAATTTATATATTTATATTCTAGTTGATGTAATTATTTGTCGAAAAAAAATGATGTATTTATTTATTTATTTCTTGTTGGGCAAAAAAACCCTAAATCTTAACCCGAATACAACAACACCTGACCCGTTTCTTATTCCCGCACTGAGCAGACACGATGAGCTCCGAGAACGAAGAAGACTCTTCAGGTGTGCGACGGCGCGTGTCCTGCACCAAATGCTTCGACGCTCTCTGGTTCTGCTACTGTAAGTCTTCGTTTCCCCTCATCTGATCGCATTTTATGATTCTCCATCTTCGATCTGCTACTACTGGTTCAAAATTGGAAAATTATTTATTCCTCCTGGGAAACCCAAAATTTGAACTTGATTGAGATTTGATCCACCCTTTATAAACAATCTTTACCTTGTGATTCTGATTTTAGCAATTGAGCTCTTCGTCAACGACTAATCTGTAGTTTACGAGCTTGTTTTCTGCCTGTTATAGATAGACTAGAGAACCTTGGTCAGAGTTTTGAAAATGATATAGCTTTACACCATCAAAGGATCTCTGAAACCATTTCCCTCAATGTATTCTTTTGTTGAAGGGATGTCTAGATGGTCCAACATAACCAGCAATGGCGATGAGACAGGACAAGGTTGGGTACCAATACAAAATGGCTTAGTCTTAGAAAATGGCATCAGGTTCTTGTTTCTTGAAAAAATGTTTCGCCTTTTAGGAAAGAACATCCTTGGAATTTTCTAGTTTGCTTTCTGCATTCACTTCTCTGTTAAATTATGTTTCTGGTGTTTTGTGTTGCATTCACTTCATCTGTAATGTTCTCTTGCTCCATTGAACTTAAGTTATACTTTTTTCTTCCTTTTGAAAATCGAGTTTCATAGATTAACTCAGACGATCTCTTTGCAGCACCATTTTACCAAATGCAGCAGTATTACCGGGTTGGTAGACTTGATGATTGTACTAAGAAGTTCTCTGATCTCTTTGACTGTCTTTCCTTAAAGACAAAAAGAGCTTCTGAAGCCGAGGTTTGTAGCTTCTTTGATCTTGCAGTTGGTTCATTCTTCATTACTTTTGTCTACTCAAGAGGATATTAGATTAGACCATCTATTGGATTCCACATAGACTAGCTCTTATGTTCTGCTTCAATTCTGTATTTGCGCAAAAGGATAAATATGGACATTTTCCTTATGCACCATGTCCAGTATTACTCAAAACATTGGTTAAGGTTGCACTGTTTATGTAATGCATGTGTCTGTTATGTTCCAAGATATTTAAGGCCTGACAATTGCAGAAAATTCTAAAAGAGCAAGAGATGGCAGATGCGGCAAAACATATCTGGATTATGCGAACACAAGAAGAAGCTTCAAGTCATTGGAATGAGACTTTTGGGCATTTGGATGATCCAAATTATTAAAGGGTACAGGTTTCATTCTTGACGGAGATTTTAACTTCCAAGAAACTCGATGTCTGCTAGAGCCTAGAGGTCTGCAGAGTATTCTGCCGGATAGAAAAAGCTTTTTGTCATCGCTTACCATGAACATTTTGAGCAAACTTAAGTTATACCTCGATCTCCAAAGAAGGCCACCTCGAAAGATGGAGGGATGTTTAAAGATCATTTATTGGATTGTGGATGTATTTGGTTGATTGGTAACAACAGAAAATACTTTGCTAAATAAAATCTTACATCTATTATCAGAAATGTTTCAATGTTTTTTTTTCATTGGAGAAGTACTTACTAGCTGTTTCACCTCATCTAAGATCAACGCAGCTCTTGGTAATCTATTGAGCAAACACATTGAGATTCTTGTTCATAAAGTCTCAACCACCTTGGGAAACTGGCTGGCGTTGAGACGGATATTAGACTTCTAGTAAGCTGTCAGAAACCTCTGACGGGTGGTACAAAATTACTAAATTTAGAAGTCAAAACTTGAACTAGGAGATTTTGCCATAAGCCCTTTATTGCTATTTGTGAACACCAAAGCGTTTGTGTTATTATAATTAGATACTGGCTTGAGCAATACTAGCGTGAAGAAGCAAAAGCGTTCTTTATTGGCCATTGAAGGAGAGACAGAGAGATTGCCTATTTGTGTAAAGTATGAAAAACAGAGAAGGTATGCATTGCTTCGCTTCCTTTAGACTCTCATAACATCGAGGTAAGCTTTTCCATCAAGTTCACGGGAGAACAAGCCATTGAAATACTCCTCGGTGGTTACGCTCTTGAAAATTGCAGCCTTATGCCTTTCCACGAGACTTTTCATCGGACCAATATATTTACCCAATCCCATATTGTGGAATGTTGCCACAGAAAGCCTCTCTTTCTCTGAGTTCACAACTCCGCGATGCTCTATACTCCGGTATGTCCCATTCGTTATGATCTACGTGAATTATCAATACTATTATCAGAACATTTACGATCGATGATACCAAGAATAGGCTCTATCGTCCGTATAACGTACCTCTAAGATGTCTCCGATGTTGACAACTAAAGCATTTGGGAGAGGTTTGACAGTAACCCACTTGCCATCTTTCTTGATTTGGAGACCATCAACATCATTAACCTGCAACAGTATGGTGAGCCCTGTAGAATCAGAATGCGGTGTTAGACCAATAACCTTATCTGGCTCAGGACAAGGCGGGTAGTAATTCATCCTGATCCTCTGCCCTAACTCATCATCAAACAACTCTTCCATTTCCTCGGGCTTGATCTTCAGTGCTACCGCTATTTTCGCCAATAGGATCTTAGTTATGCTTTTCACTTCAGCCGAATACTTGTCTAGTGAATCTCTGAAGAAACAATAACCAAACTTTTAGGCATTGTGGAGTTAAGTGAGCATGGTTTTATTTACATATTTGAGGGCAAACCTAAAGGGAAGAGGTAACTTGGGAAACAAGTGAGCCTCGCGAAATCGGACAGGTTGCATAGTAAGTAAGAACATATCTGCCCAGTCGAGTTTCTGCTCTTCTGAAACCACAAATAATTGTCCAAACCCTTCGATCTCATCGGGTTTTTGCCATAACTTCTTCTTCTCTTCCATGGGAAGATTGAAGAAATCTTGAATCTCCGACTTGAACTTTTCTAAGAAAGTTGAGTCCATCCCATGGTTTACAAGCTGCTTAGATAAAAGTACATAAAGAAACGCCGCAATGATATATCTGAATTACATATGGGGTTCAGAATAGTAAACAATCAAAACGAGGGATTCTTTTATAAAGAATTGAGTGTTTGCAGAGCTGTTTCGTTATATATATAAAAAAAACAAGACTTGCCTGGAAAAAACCCCATTCTTTGCATGCAAAGTCGAGCTTTTCAATCTCAGAATCCAAAGAAGACAAAAGACTCATGTCTATGATTGGGATCTGGTTTCGTAAACCAGTTTCACTTGAGATCTCAGCTTTGTCTTGACCAGACCGTACATACCTCGGAGGAACCGCCGTGATAATATTCTCCTTCACCATTTCTTGAACAGAAGGAACTATGATAGAGCGTCGGGTTACTCCTTTGCCTTCCATGGCCGCTTCTTCTTGAAAAGTTGCTCTAGTTTCCACAGAAAGATAACAACAAGTCAAACAGAATTAAAAGGACAATGTTTTTTTTTTTTTTGTGTGGGTCTAATAAGAAAGTGTCGACAAATAAGAGAACGATGTCGTTTTGCATGTTAGGTGTTCTCAGTAGGACGTAGTAGACCACACACTTGGCAAACTCGTTTATTTATATAATTAGATTACTACAACGTTTATCAGAAAGCATGGAAAACAGAGACGAACACAGAGACAGAGTATATATACTACAACTAACAACAGGAACGGTGTTGAGAACAGGGTTTCTTGAGCTAAAAGGCAATGGTTTTATGCATTGTTTCTTTTTAGGTTCTCATAAGATTAACGTGTAAGCTTTTCAGTCGAGCTCACCTCACGGGAGAACAAGGTAAAATGTTTCCGATGTTGACAACTAAAGCATTTGGGACTTGGGAGAGGTTTGACAGTAACCCACTTGCCATCTTTCTTGATTTGGAGACCATCAACTTCATTAACCTGCAATAGTATTCTGTTAAGTGAAGTACGATGCCGTTTTAAAAGTTTGGAACTTTGAATAACTGTACGACGTCGTCTGAAAACCTTCTCTCTGGACCACACATTTAGAACGAGAGTCTTCTTCAGTCTCCACCACAACAATTTGCTTCATCTCCCTCACTGCTTCGAGTTCATGGAAACAACTACTAATAAATCCAGTGATTCTGTTCTTCCTCCATCATCATCCTCATGGCGTCGCTCGCTCTCCCGCATTTCCTGCCTCACCGACTCCGGTGGAATCATCGGAAAAACCGATGCAGATGTTGTTTGTCTTCGGTAAGTACTAATGAAAGTTCCACGGCGGTTGTGTGGTTCAAGCATGACCTCCGTGTCGATGATCATCCTGGTCTCCTCGCTGCTTCCAAGCACAGATCTGTCATACCTCTCTACGTTCTCGATCGCCGTGTATTATCGCGTGAGTTCATTATACAGTCCAAATGTTAGTTTCGATTAGAGGAACAAATTCGAATATAGGAGAGAGTGTAATGGTTTTGCATAGATCAAGTAGCTCGAATCTCAAGCGTGACTTGATCTGGGTATCTAATCCAACAGCTTATTCTGTATGTAGGATATACAACGGACACATTAGAGTTAGCTATTATAGCCTTGGAAGAGTTAAGAGAATCCTTAAAGAAGCAAGGATCAAATCTTATGCTCAGATATGGGAATGCAGAAAATGTCATTGAAGAGCTTGTCAAAGAGGTACTTTCACGGGCAATTTCACATTTTTTTTCAGGCGAGATAACTCTTTGTCAAAATATGTACTATTGGATTGAAACAGGTTCGAGCTCCCTTTGTCTATGTGGAAGAAGAGGTAGAATACCATCTGTGCGAGGTTTTGGACGGTGTTAGGAAAAAATTGAAAGGTGTTTCTTTTCCTGGAGGTCCACCGAGGGTTGTTCTTTGGCGGACTCCTTTCTATGAGAGCCTAGTAATGAATTTGCTTCTCTTGCAATGTCAATTTCTGCGTTGAGATTCAGAACCAGTTACTTATGTCATTATGTGACACCTTTTTGGCCCTCCAGAATCTGACGGATCTACCACAATCTTGGGAAGAGTTTAAGGAATTAAAGCTGCCTCTCAGTTTGCCAGTTTCTGCAGCAAGGTTTTCATCTCCAGAAAGTGAATTGCAGTGGGAGTGGGGTAAGGTTTTCTTCAAAAGTCATGGAGTTGGATCTCGTGCTTTAGATATCTGATTCGTGACTCTTTTAACGCTAGGGGAAATGGTAAATGAAAAATGCTCCAGGTTCTGTGCCAACACTTGATGATCTGACGGACTATATGAAGGAAAGCTTATGCGAAAAAGAAAGTAGCTGGAGGGACATGGCACATGTATCTGCTGAAAGAGTATTAGTGGAAAGGATTGGTAACTTGAAGAAGGGGAGCAGCGTGGAGCCGATTAGTGATGGAAGTTTACGGAAGAAGGTGCACAACTCTGTATTTGTCACAAGAAAAAGAGATACTGTTGCTGGTGGAACTGAGGTTGTACTGAATGCTCTAGCAGGATACTTGAGGTACTTGGAGGGTACAAGTCGAGATGACTGGCAAGAGTACGTGGCAATTCTTAATTCTGAAGTTATTGATCTAACGTCTTGTTGAAGAGTGAGTGATCAGCTTTGGGTTTTCATACTGACCAGGGTTCATGCGAGACTTCGTGATGCCGAAATTAGGCCTGGAGCTTCATTTTTCAAACTTTTTGGACCTGTCCTCGGTCTTGGTATTGTATCAAGAAGAAGGGTTCACTATGAAGCAACCGAGTATGAAAAAGAAAGAAATGCTGGATTTATTTCTCCCTTTGGATATTCAGCTGCTACAGTGGCTGCTGCAACTGATGCTGTGTGCTCTATTGAGGTACAAACACTCACATAAATGATATCTCTGTGCTCTTACTTTCTTTTCTTAAGTATTTGAAGCTGTTTGATTTGATTTGGCAGTGGTATTCTCTCGTAGCTCTAAACAGAGAGCGGATTTATGAAAAAAGGCACGCTATAAGGATTTGGAGATGGAAGGGCTATCTTATTCAGGTTTCTGTTATTACTCATATTTCTCCAATGACCTACGTTGGTCAGCTTTGTAATCGCACTTCTGGAATTTTTTAATGGCATTTAAAACAGGAATCTCTTCTTTGTTTCAGTACACAGTGGCTGGCAATGAAGGCCCTGCTGTTCTTCTTGTGCATGGCTTTGGTGCTTTTCTAGAGCATTACCGCGATAATGTTGACAACATCGTAAATAGCAAATGCCGAGTATGGACCATCACAATCCTGGGTTTTGGAAAATCAGAGAAGCCAAATATCATATATACCGAGCTTCTGTGGGCTGAATTGCTGCGGGATTTTATGATTGAAGTAGTTGGCGAACCAGCACACTGCCTAGGGAACTCAATCGGTGGTATGCAATCTAAGTCACTGTGAAGTAGTATTTGCGTAAAAATGACACAAAGTTTTATAAAACACATCTAACTGAGTCTGTATGTTTTACCTTCTTATCAGGGTATTTTGTTGCATTAATGGCCTTCCTTTGGCCGGCCTTGGTTAAGTCCGTTGTCCTTGTTAACAGTGCCGGCAATGTGGTACCTGGATACTCTCCTCTCCCAGTCTCTAGAGTATGTATCATCAGAATGCATGAATATCTAACAGAGTTTTAGATTTATTTTTTTGAACATAGATATCATATAATTATCGCATGCATCCTACATGTTTCTTTTTCCAGGAAAGGCGAGTTCCATTTGGTGCACAACTGGGTGCTCGACTTCTCCTCTTTTTCCTGCAATTCAATGTCAAAAAGCTATTAAAGGATTGTTACCCAGTTGTAAGTAATATGACGTTTTTGACATCAGTATGAGAGAATGTATAAAATGGTCATATCATTATATACGGGGTTCTAACCCAACTTGCTTGTTTATGATGCAGAAACCTGAGAGAGCTGATGATCTTCTCATCACTGAAATGCTAAGAGCTGTATCCTTTTTTTTTGTTTTTGCATTTTATTTGCATTAACTGATTAATGTTCAACGAGAAGAATATTGGTGATTGTGGCGTTACCTTAATATACACGATAGTCCCAAGACCCCGGTGTGGTTATGGTCTTGGAAAGTATCTTCGGCTTTGATCTTTCACTTCCTTTGAATTATCTCCTCACAGGGTTTGAGGAAAAAACTCTAGTAATACAGGTATCAAGATTTTCAAATATATATTGGATCCTCAATCTAACTTCTATTAGGGATCACACTAGATCAGTATTCATTTGTTTCATTCGTGTATTATTAGGGAATGAAAGATCCCATATCGGATCCGAAGAAGAAAGTAGCATTACTGAAGGAGTATTGTCCAGCGATGGTGATTAAGAAAGTTGATGCAGGTAATAAAAAAAAAACTTAACTGCGCCATGTATACGGTATACCTTCACTAGTTTGTATCATTCTTCTTGATTCTTTAAAGTCTCATATTGCAAGTACAGGTCATTGTCCCCACGATGAGATCCCAGAGGAGGTAAATCGGATTATCAGCGAATGGATAGTGAAGGTCAATAAGGATGAACTTTACCATAGTAATAAACAAAGGTGAGGATTTGGTCAGCAGAAAGCAGTTTTTAAAATGGTATAGCTTGGTTGTGTCAACAAGACATCGTCATCAGTCCGTCCAAATGCAAGAAACATGACTAGTTAAACCAATTAAACAGGAACCGTCATTTTTCATTCTGACTATGTATATATACTATTTCTTTATTTATCTTTATGAGGATATTCATTCTGAGTTCTGACTAGAGCCTGAGTCCGTAATTACACGTTTTGTATGTTCTGATTCAAATATTTGGACGTAATGTCACTATTTTGTGTATCACCTTTTTAATCGAATCATGTTCAGCTTGTGTCCACTCTTGCCCCATACCAAATAAGTCCATCTCTGCCCCCATGTGGTATCCGTATGGTAACACTCCGATTATGGAAGTAGGGACGAGAAGCGATGGGTGGAGAGCACGTGCTGTTTTGGTAGAATAGAAACGACAAAGCGTTCGCGTATTTAAATGGAAAACTGCACGTTTTACTTTTGACTTGAGTGTCGTATTCAGTTTTTGACCTATTCTTAATTTTTTCCTCATAAATTAATTTTGCAGCAGGTTGGTTGCTTTAAAAGCTGAAATACAAAAAACAAGACAAATCCCACCAAAACGGTGTCGCGAGAACGTTGAAGAAGAAGAATCCCCCAATTAATTTGGCGCACTGCTTGCTTCCTTTAACATTATTATATTCTCCGTGATCCGTTTCCCGAACGATATTTTTCTTTTGCTGGTGGAATCTGAAAAAATCCAAAAATCGAAAACCTGAAATAAAAGGGAAATCTCGCAGACAAAGAGTCAAGGAAGAAGAAGATGTGGAGACGCGTGGCTTCACTTTCTCCGATGATATCTTCATCATCGAGATCCCTTGCGCTTAACCAGGTACGACGCCTCTCCTTGTTCCGTTTTCAATCGTGGTTGAATCTTTTGATTTTTGTGGTTTTGACTCAGCTCGTTTACTTGTTTATTCATATTGTAGGCAGCTTCTGGACTCAAACTTGGGGAATCTTTTGCAACACACATGATTAATCCGGTATATATATATATCAGTGAAAAGCTCGATTCGTTTGTTTGTCTTTTTTTTTTTTTTTTTTTTTTCTCGTTTCCGCCGTTAATGATGTGTTTTATTATCTGTCACTGTCACAGGAAGAACGAGCTTCACCGCCCAAAGAGAAAGCTCCATTCATAACATTTGTACTAGGTCAGTATTTCGATTCTTGTGTTTTTTATATGTTGGAACTTAAGACTTGGATCTATCTGGTTTAAAAAAAAAAAATTCAAGTTGAAGTTGATAAGCTCTCATGTGTTCTTTAATCAAAAGGGCACATTATCTATTATTACATTGATGTGAAGTAAATACTAACTATATAAGACATTTGGAGAACTTGAATCTAATGGATTTATATGATCACAGGAGGTCCTGGAAGTGGAAAAGGTACACAGTGCGAAAAGATTGTTGAAACTTTTGGATTACAACATCTAAGTGCTGGTGATTTGCTCAGAAGAGAAATCGCAATGAACACTAAAAATGGGTAGGGCTGATATAAAGATATATATATATATATTGTGTGTATTATCACTAAGTATGCCTCAAAAGTTTGTGGTGATCTCATGATTTCTTAATTTCAGGGCTACGATTCTGAACTTGATTAAAGATGGGAAAATTGTTCCTTCAGAAGTTACAGTCAAACTAATACAGAAAGAGCTGGAATCGAGTGACAGTAGCAAGTTCCTTATTGATGGTTTTCCAAGAACTGAAGAGAACCGTGTTGCATTTGAGCGCATTGTGAGTTGTGTATTATTGTCTCAGTCTGTTTGTCACTTATTTCATTGGAATACTCTTGGAACGAACATGAATATAGTTCCTTGGTACTATTGCAGATTAGAGCAGACCCTGATGTCGTACTGTTCTTCGATTGCCCTGAAGAAGAGATGGTGACGCGCGTCTTGAATCGTAATCAGGTCCATATTTTCACAGTACTTCTTCCCCTGTAATGTTTTTTCAGTTAACAGTACCATGTAACCGAATTGTTTGCTGTTACAGGGCCGGATTGATGATAATATAACTACAATGAAAAAGCGTCTGAAAATCTTTAATGCTTTAAACCGTCCTGTTATCGACTACTACAAAAATAAAGGAAAACTCTACACTGTGAGTTCTTTGCAAACATTTAAAACTCATTCATCTTCATTTTCAAGTCGATATATTTTGGTGCGGAAGCTTGGGGAAGCTGTTGATAATGTTTGATTCAAATGCCTTATCTGATATTTCACCTTCGATGCAGATTAATGCAGTAGGAACAGTAGATGACATATTCCAACATGTACTACCTATTTTCAATTCATTTGAGGTATAGACCTTTTCTCTCACTCTCTCTGCATTTTCGATTCAATAAATCTTTCTTGTTTGCGGTAAAAACTTCTACGCCTTGAGAATTCCTGTCATGACACAATATAACCAGTCCTTCGCGCATAGATCTATCGATGTTTTGAGTAGAACAAGATTTGTGTAAACATCTGCAATTTTTTTCTGTGCAGCAATTCAAGGAGAGTCGGCATGTAAATCCAAAGTCCACTATCAGTTCGAGTTTGGTAGAAAGTTCTTCCTGAAAAATTGTTTCACTAGTCTTCAATTCTGTTGCACTATGCAATTCGCATTGCATAGTTTTGTTTGTACTACTATCATAAGGTCAGAAAAAAAACCAAAAAAATGTTACTTCTAAGTTCTAATTTATCTATAAATAGATTTTTTTACATAAGTTATGGCTTGATGCTTCCCTCCATTTATCGAATTTTCAACTCAGAGGGGAAACAAAAGAAAAAAAGCAAAATGGTGAGTATCGTTGTACACAAACCAAGCTTCTCTTATCCATCTGTATCGTCTTCTTCAATGAAAAAGAAACCCAGACATCACCAACAGTTGAAGCAACAAAAACAAAACCAATACAACAACAACGGATTCGCTTCCCTCTCTTTCACCAAACCATCTCCCACTCCTCTCTTGATCGGAAAACAATCAATTCACCGGACCCAACTCGAAGCTTTAGACTCCGTCATTACAGACCTCGAAACATCCGCTCAAAAAGGTATCTCGTTCAGCGAACCAGAGATCTTCGCTTCTCTTCTCGAGACTTGCTACAGCTTAAGAGCCATTGACCATGGCGTTAGAGTTCATCACCTTATACCTCCTTACCTCTTGCGCAATAACCTGGGGATTTCATCCAAGCTTGTTAGGCTCTACGCGTCTTGCGGCTACGCGGAGGCTGCACACGAGGTGTTCGATCGAATGTCTAAGAGAGAATCATCGCCTTTTGCTTGGAACTCTCTTATCTCAGGCTACGCAGAATTGGGTCAGTATGAAGATGCCATGGCTCTCTACTTTCAGATGGCTGAAGACGGCGTTAAACCAGACCGGTTCACTTTCCCACGCGTCTTAAAAGCCTGTGGAGGAATTGGGTCTGTTCAGATTGGAGAAGCTATTCATCGTGATTTGGTTAAGGCAGGTTTCGGATTCGATGTCTATGTGCTTAATGCTCTCGTTGATATGTATGCAAAATGTGGTGACATTGTTAAAGGAAGGAATGTTTTTGATATGATTCCTCACAAAGATTATGTTTCTTGGAACTCCATGTTAACTGGTTACATTCATCACGGTTTACTACACGAGGCGTTGGACATTTTTCGTCTAATGGTTCAAGAAGGGATTGAGCCTGATAAGGTTGCTATCTCCAGTGTTCTTGCTCGTGTTTCGTCTTTCAAGCATGGGCGTCAGTTACATGGATGGGTACTTAGGAGAGGAACGGAGTGGGAGTTATCGGTTGCGAATGCTTTGATTGTTCTGTACTCCAAAAGGGGACAACTGGGTCAAGCCTGCTTCATATTCGATCAGATGCCCGAGAGAGATACTGTATCTTGGAATGCTATTATCTCTGCTCATTCTAAAGATTCTAATGGTTTAAAGTATTTTGAGCAAATGCAGCGTGCTAATGCTAGACCTGATGGTATCACTTTTGTCTCGGTTCTATCTATCTGTGCTAATACAGGAATGGTCGAAGTTGGAGAGAGACTGTTCTCTCTGATGTCGAAGGAATATGGGATAAACCCGAAGATGGAACACTATGCGTGTATGGTGAATCTCTATGGAAGAGCAGGGAAGGTGGAAGAGGCTTACTCAATGATTGTTCAAGAGATGGGTTCTGAGGCTGGTCCAACTGTTTGGGGAGCTTTGTTATACGCTTGTTACCTCCATGACAATGCAGATATAGGAGAGGTTGCTGCTCAACGTCTTTTTGAGTTGGAACCAGATAACGAGCACAATTTCGAACTGTTGATGAGAGTTTATAGTAAGGCGAAGAGAGCAGAGGATGTTGAGAGAGTAAGACAGATGATGGTGGATCGAGGACTGGAGACATAAACTGGTTCTACTAAAAGGTGCGTACGACTTTATCTTCTTAAATCATCCCCAATGTGATGATAGTGTGTTGAGTGATAGGTGATCTTGTTTGTTCATAGAAAGTGATGTTACACACATAGGAGACTTGTTTGTTCATGGAGTTAAAGATGACATGACATGTGTGAACGCGTCTGATTGGTTAGCTGTTAGAAATGATTTCGGCTTTCTAGATTCTCGTGGGATGTCATTACTAGATAGATTATACTTTTTTCCTCTGCATTATTCAATTGATAAGCTCTTTCTCGTGAGCAGTGCTTCATATGGTTCAGTCACATGGGTTTAGTCATTGGTCACGTGTATTGGGACCCACCAGTTGCAATATTTAGAAAGCTAGGATCCAAATATGTTGTATATGAAGACAAACAGTTACAGCTCTTATCCTCTGTTATTGGTATTCACATAGCTGCACATTTATTGATGTTTCAACTAACTCCCATTCTTTGCTCTAAAAACGATATAGTGCTTTTTTTTTGTAAGGATCAATGTATCTGCATTCACACATTCATTAGTCTTATCTCTATAA
Organism: Camelina sativa; assembly: GCF_030686135.1. Taxonomy (NCBI): domain Eukaryota; kingdom Viridiplantae; phylum Streptophyta; class Magnoliopsida; order Brassicales; family Brassicaceae; genus Camelina; species Camelina sativa. The sequence continues at coordinate 6,864,495 of NC_141889.1, forward strand.
ATACCTGAAATCTTTTACTGCTACTCCCACTTTTAGTTGTTAAATTCAAAAACATAGTTGTCTTTGGAATCCAAAATGGCAAGAAGTTTAGAGCTTTCTTTGATTCTCTCTGTTCTGTATCTGTCCTCTGCAGCAGTAGCCATGGCTAGAAACCTTGGAGAGGAATCAAGTGGTGATATAGAATTCATTAAAGCCTCTTGTAAGACAACGTCATACCCGGACCTTTGCTTCCAGTCTCTGTCTTCATATGCAAGCGAGATCAAGCAGCAGCCACGTAAGCTTGCTGAGACAGCGCTTGCCGTTAGCATGGCCCGAGCAAAGTCAGCCAAAACCTATGTCTCAGGGATGAGTGATTATAAGGGAATCACAAAGAGGCAGCACGAAGCTGTAGAGGACTGTATAGAGGAGATGGGAGACACTGTTGACAGGTTGAGCAACTCTCTGAAGGAACTGAAGCATCTGGAGGAAGGCGACAGCGGAGAAGACTTTTGGTTCTGCCTGAGCAATGTCCGGACGTGGACAAGCGCGGCTCTGACAGATGAGACCACATGTCTTGACGGGTTTGGAGGGAAAGCCATGGATGGGGAGCTGAAAAGCTTAATCAGAACACACATAGTAAGTGTGGCGGAAGAGACGAGCAATGCCTTGGCTCTCATCAATGACTTTGCTTCCAAGCATTGAAATTTTTTCAAAAGGGACAGTTTTCTCTTGGATTTGGTTCCTATTCGGATTTGAAGAGATGTGCTTTGGTTTGGTTTTTCGGAGTCATTTCAGTTTTCTTTCCGCGTCGTTGTATTACTACTATCTACGGTCCTCATAGTTGAAGGCATTTGGTGTTGATTTTTATCAATATATTAAAATAGAAAAAAAAAATATTTATCTCAAATATCGTGTAATAAGGCAAGCTTTGGTTGAGAAAAAGAGTATAGAAAACTTAAATAACGCTTGTCCATTATGTAAATAAAGTAGCTTTACGAATGTTTTTGGACAAAATTGTTCTACCATGCGTACGTACTTCTCACCTTTTTATGTGAACATAGAAAACATGCAAAAACTAGTCATATTATAAAGATAGTTTACAAAAAGGAAACAAACTTCTAAAAGTCTGCACAGTATTTCATGAAAATACCTTATTAGAATCCTATAGAGATTTTGTATGTTAGAGAAAGGAATCATAAAAAAAATAGGAATTTTTATAATTTTACTAGTTTTGTACTTTGTAATTTGTATAATACCTTATGTGAATCGTTGATAAGAAAAAGTCAACCACGTTTTTATCTTTTTTAAGTCAAAAGGCAACGGAAAATGGCCCAACTGGAACGATTCATCATATAGAATTCATAACTTATGAAATACGAATCATTCTGACATGTTGATCCATACACTGAATCCTCAAGCCTCGGGACGTACAATATCATTTGAAAAACTTTTAAACTCGTACGAGTTTGAATTGGCAACATTACCAAGCTATATTTTGGTGATATCAACTGGTTTTATAATCCAATATTTAAAGATACTCTTTTTATGTGCTTTCAGGCAGAAGACATTGCTTCAAAAAAATCGACCATATCTTGTCCTCTTTATTTGATGATTGTCATAGCTAAATTATCTCTAATTAACAATAGCTATGGTTTGGGACTACCATATTAACAATAAATATTTTTTTTGTCCCACAAAGATTGATGTTTTGTAAATTTCAATAAGTTATCATTGAAAATATTTAAAATTTTGAATTGTTATTGGTTTAAAATTAAATAATATCTCTTTAATCAAAAAAAAAATATATTTAAATTCAGTAATCATTGTTTTTTTTAAATGTACAAAAGCTTCTAAACATCAATATTTTAGAGTCAGAGTGAGTAGTATTAATCTTCTTAAAGAGTATTGGTAATTGAAACCTCACAACGATCGATGCTTTCTTATTAACTTAGAAAGATTCTCCAAACTAATGTTTTCTTCTGATGACAAACCAAAAAGTAACGTTTCTTAACAAATTTCAAACATTTCAACATTCAAGTAAGAAGATAGAATATTTTGATATACCAAAACATAATCATTCTTTTCCTTAATATATATATAAATAAACTAATCGTAAGTCAGCTGAATCATGTATATAAATACTTTATATTGTTTTCCAAAAAAATTGAAAAGTCTTTTTTTTTTCTTGTTAAAGAAAGAATTCAAAAGTCCTTCATTACTTGAATGAAGGACTTCAAACTTCCAATATATTTCAAAATCCTTAACAAATAATGCAAATTCCAAAAGCTTTTGGGAAACACTCGAAAACGACCAGAAAGCATTTTCTAAAACATTTTTTCTTGTATACAAATTGTGTAAAGATGCTATATATCTAAGCTGTAAACCTAAACATGGCCACGTAGTAGTACTGTATGCGAATCAATTAATTCGTAAGCATTACATATTTGTGAAAACTTTGAATTTATATTACTAATTAGTATTAATTATAAATTTATAATGACATACTGTATAACAAAATAAAACGCACACATGGACATGCAAAGAGAGCTGGATATAGGATATTCAATAACTTAAATAATGAGTAAGAAGGGCTAAGGTGTTGCTTGTAGTCTTTGAAAGCTCAGAAACAGCCTTCTTCACCTTCTTCTTCATCTCTACATTTACTTCCTCTTCCTCGAATCCGTCCGTACACGTACTCTCGTCGGTCAACGCCGAGCTCACCCACGTCCTCACGTTCTTTAAGTGCTCCTCCGTAGTTTTTCCTCCACCTCTGACATACTTCATCTCGGTCAACGCTTGCTTGAGCTCGTCCACGGTGTCCTTCATCTCGTCCAAGCAGTCCTTGAGGATAGGGACCTCATGGCTTTTGGCTGATTTGGCCTTTAGAAGAAGGTTTGAGATGACTGATGTGGCATTTTTGGCGGATTTGACGTTGAGGCTGAGCGACGTTGTGCATAGTTTGAGAGGGTCGGACTTGATTGTGGAGGAGTAGGAGGACAATGAGCTGTAGCACTTCGTAGGGTATGTTGTCGAGTTGCATGCCGTTTTCACGAACGTGTTGTAGTTTTGGTATCTGGCTGGAGGAGTGGCTTCTGTTTTCGAAAAGCTTAATGATGAGTAGATGAAAACGATGAGAATCACAGAGAGTATCACGAAACGAGACATGTTTTATAGGTGTTTTGTACTTTCGGGTTTAAGAGAGAATAGAAATGCAAACTTTTGAAGAATTGTGAAACCAATGCAGTATGCATATGTATATATAGACACATTAATTGGTTTATATTTGTGTTTCAATTAATTAAGCAAATTATTGGATCGATCTTCTAGGTCTAGGTGTAGTAGACAGGGTAGCCCTGGATAGCCACATGAAATATTTGCTTCAATAATAGAGAAAAAAAAAATTGTTACTAGTCCATCAAAAAAATGGTTAATGTGTAGAATTGAACTTTTGTTTTGTTTTCGCAGAGCAAATGCGATTTTATTTTATTTTTGAAAATTTTAATACTACGTACTAGATATAGCCTTAAAAATTTCTAAATGTTAGGAAAATATTGGTTACAGTGAGATAATTAATTCTTATATTATTTTAATTTCTTATTCGAACCATGTGACATCTCATTCCGTTTGTTATATTCCCCTATAATCATCGATCATTAACCAGTTATGCATGTATGTTAGTCTGAATGCCCTCTAATCATTATGTTGTAAAGTAAAGGTGTAAAAATTAATCATTAGAAGTCTATCATATAATTTGCTAAACATGGCCGTTTCACATCATACGATCGTCTCCTTGTCTCTGTTTATAATAATTAACAAAACCTAGGCGTCTCAAATTATACCAAACTAAACTCAACTTATTAAGAAGTTTTGTTTTCTTTTGAAGATCATTAGTTCATTACAAAGTTCATTCCGGTGTTTAAGTAGAGGTAGCACGTGATGTGATATGATGCGCAATGCATGTAATATGAACATGGACCAGATCTCTTATTCCGGAGAAACATCAACTTATTTTATTTTTGGTTTTAGATATTATTATTAGTCATCATTCTTCTGTAATTATTAAGAAAGCCAGATCGACGTATCAATGTATCATGTACACTACACTATAGAGAATTAATATGTGAAGTAATCATCTCCGATGCATGATCCTATTAGTTATAGGCGTTTAATGGCTGGAAATTGCACATGATTTTTAAGTTTTTAAAAATTAATCAGCAAAATAAAATTTCTAAATCTGTTCACAAAATTTCATATTTGAGAACAAAGTGATATGAATATGATCGCATATTTTGAAATTAGAAGCCCTATCGTACTTTTTGTTAATAACTGTAAACACAAACATCTAACGAAGATATATCGTATTTAAAAATCATATGTAACATAAACTTCTAATTGACATTTCAAAGTTCAAACAATCACCGTATTATCTAGAATCATATGAAAGATTTTAAAAAAAAAATGCTGATGGGAGAGACATAATAAAGGATGTGGATGGTTTGTAAGAACATACAAAAGAAAAAGGAAAAAAATCGAACTTTTTCATTACAATTGAGAAGATTTTAAACCATTTTGACCTTAAACAAGGCAAGAACCAGTGTTGTGTTCAGATCCATGGGGATAAATTAATAAATCTAAACATTTAACGTCTTCTACAGTCTACAGACGAACTAGTGGGACTTCATCACTTCAACACAAAAAGATGTAAAAAGGCTCAGCAAAATGTTAAAACCGAGGGGAGCAACAACATTAGCATTAGCTTCAAGTGTCCATTTAGCATAGATGTTGCAGCTGAGTGGTGTTGTTCCCTGCAACAATCACAATGAAAAGTGTATTATGATCTTCCTCATCTTCTAAAGGTACAGCAAAAGAGAGAGGGGGAGAAGAAAAGTTTCAGATGAATACTTACTTCTGTAAGTTCTTAAGGGCACCACAGTAAAGGACATTTTCAGGGGGATCCATCTCTGTCTTTCCATCCTCTTCCGGGTTTGTGATCCGCATATAAGTTTCTTCACCAAGATACCATCTGTCAAGATTCTCTACTCGAATGTTCCAAACTCCCACATTATCAAGAGAAATAAGTACAGCCGTCCATCCTCCTGGGTAAACCTAGATAACAAGATAACCATTAAGAAAAATCCTGCAGATCATCGTAGTTTGAGGGATGCTACGATGTATGAACCTCGATTGTGCTTCTTGAGATGGCATCCCAGTTGTTATATGAACCCTTTTTGTCTTCTGACCATATACCAAAGTCCATCCTGTATAACATGGTACATCAACACCAGAGTTTTGATAGATATTAAGAGGAGGAACAAGAATAGATCACAAGGTGTCATGTCTTACCCAACAACAAAGAAAGAATAGCCATCAACATGAAAGCTCTGGATCTTGGTGTCGTTGTTCTGGAATACAACTTGTATAAAGCTCTTGTATGTTGCGTTGATCATAGATCTGTCCAAACGAGGAGGTCTATTAAAAGGTTTTTCAGGGAAGTCCAGCTTATAAGCTCCTTTCACTTTATTGAGATCCGCAAGCCTCACTGGAGTGCTTGGATTCACAAATGAAATCCCATTAAGTGTAGCACGAAGAGCACCGTTGATTGTTGTTGGAGGCAAACTTCTCAAAATGTATGTATTAGTGATGTTTATTTGACCATAGTGAAATGATCCCTGCGGATTTGGACGAGCTCCACTAGCAGATGTGTTTTGCCTGTAAATCAAAAGAGTTAGCTTCACTGGGACAAGAATCTAGTTGTAGTAAAAAGAAGGGGTATTTCTAATTTAAACAAACCTGATGGCCTTTGGCTGGTTCATTGCTGACCACGGGCTAGAAACATCTGTTTTTGGAACTGGTAGAGGACCAGAAACAGGTCCTTGGGAATTAGAATAATGGAGAATGGCAACACCAGTGACTCTTTGCCACACTGTTTCATTCACAAATCTAGCACTGGCAACAATGTAGTAGTCACTGGTGGCGTTTTGGTCCATGGTTACCAAGAAAGAATAAGACTGTCCTACATGAACATCAAAATCAGTAAAGTTCGCCTGAGAAGTATAATGACCCTCGGTTTCCACCAAAAGCAAATTGTGGTTCTGAATCCTGAAGTTCAAGCTTGTCGAGATCCCAACATTGTGAACACGGATTCTGTATGTTTTTCCTGCAAAACATAACACCATTATTATAGCATAACAGAACACTAATAATTTGCAGCGAATCTCGACAAATCTTCTTTATCTTGTACTAAAGACTGAAGATGTGAACTTCTGAAGTACCATCTTTACACGATGTTCAACTACATGCAACAGTTACTTATGAGCTAGGAGCATTATCTAAGAACAACACAAGTAACTGAGACTGGAGACTCAACACAGGCAACTCTTCAAACAAAATGTTACTAGGATGCAAAGGAAAGTCACATGAGAAGGTTTATAGGTCGCATGAGACAAAGTGAAAGCAAAAAATATCTCAGAAACTCCCAAAGATTATACCTGGTTCAACATGAAAGGTTAAGTAATCAATTCCATCAGGTACACTACTGTTGTACTTGTAAGGACCCTTCCCATTGATGAGGACTCCATCTGGCATCCCAAGTTCTTTCCCAGAGTCAAGTGTTCTCCTTAATGCCTGAGAAGCAACAGTGTCTCAGGTATATATATATATATATAAAACACAAATGCGGAAAACGAAAATACACCAAAGTGATAATTACATACTTTATGGTCCTGAGTGTACCAATCACCAATAATGAAGATGAGTTCGCCGTCAGGCTGTGGGAAAGGGATAGGAATGACATTACGGTTATTAATCACGATGGGACCAAAACCCCCAGATGCTCTCTGAAAGTTGAGTGAAGGGGAGTAGAAAAAGCTTCCAATTTGATCCTTCACTTGAAACTGATAAGTAAAGTTCCATCTGGGAGGAATTGGGCAGTTTGTGCCAAGAATACCGTCTTGCCACGAGTTACGTCGCATTTGGACGCCAGGCCTATTCCAATATATCAAATGGTGAAGAACCCAAAGAAGCACATTAGTCTTTAGAAACTATATATGTTAAGGAGGTAAAAAAAAAAAAGAGACAGGCTCTCTTGGTCGTCTCACCAAGTCAAGAGGAGAGGCTCATCCAAATGATTGAAGACGTTAACAACAACATTGTAGTTGGTAGTAGCATTAAGCAGAGGCCCTGGAAACTGCCCATTGACAGCTATAACCTGAATATACAAAGGTAACACTAAATCAAAGAAAGCTAAACACATACTCAAAAAATTCAATCTTTTTATGCCAGTCAAAATGTTCATATAACAGGAACAATTAGTTGAACACCTAAACCCATAAAAATCACAACTTTGAGATGATATGGTAATGGGTTTAAAATCAAGTTCAGTGAGTGACCCTCTTTAGCATATTTACACAGAAATAGAAGAAAGCTATCACTCGCCGAAACCCAAAAAGACAAAAAACTTGCGGTAACCACTTCAAATGCACTTTATACATAGATCCAGAGGTAAGAACACGAGTTTCAGAAAACTGAGAAACCAAAAAAGCATTCAAAGACGCCATTGAATCTCTAGATCGAAAGCGAGAACCTTTCCTAATAAAACACTGAACCCGAGACTTCCAGGAAAAAAAAAAGGGTAAGAAAGAAAACGAACCTGTTGAGGAACGCCGAGGGGAGAAGCGGTGATGTAAGAAACTCTGAAGTCGTAGGAGACAAAAGGGTCCGCCGCGAAAGACACGGCGGAGAGAAGAGCAAAGCAGAGGAGGAACACAGAACAAGTCGGCGCCATAAAGTTTGGGTTTTTTTTTTTGGTTTTAATGCGTGTTCGTGATCAGAAAACTTTTAAGGAGGAATTGACATAATAAAGGAATGAAATCGAAACGGTAGAGAGAAGGAAGACGAAGCAAATATGTATAAAGTGTCAGTGTGCGTTTTTGAAATTTTTCTTACAAGACACCGGAAAAATTTAGGGGACACTCCAACCTTTTTTTTTTTAATTATTTGTTTTTCTTTTGGCCTTAATTTAGTAATACCTTTTTTCTTCTTTCTTTTTTTCATACTTCAAAAGAAATTTTTGCAGAAAAAAAAAGCTTTACCTTTAATAACCATTTCATACAAAATAAAAAAAAAGCTTTCATATTTTTGTATTTTTCCCTTTAGTGTCAGTGTACTTTTTTGGGTTTATTATACTATACAGAGAAATATGAGAGAAATACATGAGCAATAGAAAGCATTCAATTTGAAAGGAAGACCGTTGAAAATACAAAGATTGAGGAGAAGACCTGGAAACATATGTTCAGAAGGATGTGGGAACATTATTAATCATTCTGTTTTTTTTTTAACATTTGTTTTATCCCAACTACCTCATATATTTTAGTAATGAGAAGAAACAGATAAACTTATTTAATGAAGGGAGCTCAACCTCAACGTAGTCGTAGTATAAAGTTTTATCGAACTAAGTAGATAGACGTCTAGAAGAAAATAAAATGAATTGGTTTCTCTTTTGCCAATTGCAATTTACACACGGCATCATGGACAATATGAAAAGTTGCTTCCTTCCTAACAAAACAATCTTTTTTTAACTTGAAGTTTGCGTTAAAAGTACCAACATGATACTTTTATATTGCCTCTTATATACAAAAGCAGCCTAATCGAAGTGGTTATGACAAACAAATATCTGTATTGGTTTCTTCGATAAGATTTTGTATGCTAACTATAACTTATATTTAATTTGTTCTGTTCCTCAAAACCTGCAGATTTTAACTTATCTAAGCCCGTATAGAAAGGATGTACTTGTAAGTTTTTCAGAAGAAAAAGATTTGATGATATATACTATATTACAGACTATTGGATCAATAACAGTAGATTCTTTAATTTACTTCATTTATTGTAAATTACACATTCTTATACAGTAGAGGTAGCAGCAGCTGCAAAGAGTGGTTACTCTCCCCCTAGATTGGAGCCGAGGCCAGACTGCGACAAGAAATCACCAGACCCCCAGGGCGTCATCACCTTATGTAAATATCCGAACTTATTTTTCGCAAGAGATCAATAAGCTATAGACTAGAGCCTCTTCTTCTTCTCTATAGCAAAAGAGTGATGCACATTGCCTTGTATTTACAGCAGGTGAAGCTTGGAATGTTGGGTGGTGTCTAAGACTTAAGGACAAGGATGTTGTCCCTCATCATTAATCTATACCTAAGGTTGAAATGGAAGTGCTGCAAATGCTTAAGTATATTTTACACAAACTATTGTCACATCTGGAGAAGATTGTTCACTGTAACAGCAACAGAGTTTGTTCTCTGCAGGTCCTGCAAGAAATTGAAGCGCAACAGGTTCAAGTATCAAGTCGCATGAATCTTAGTACTGAAATATTCACTTAAAGGACCAGTTTAGTGCAAACATGAGAACCAAGTACCGGACAATGGGTTCAAGCAAATTGACCACATAGATAAGTGATAAATTTCGGTTTCAGCCTTTCAGGTATGATTCTATGAGAATCTTTCCTTCCATTCAATGCAGAAGACAATCTAAAATGACCCACCAACTCAACCAAATATGCACTTCCCGTCAAAGCTATACAGAATATCCAAGATGCCGTTAAAACTTACCTGGAAAATAATTTCATCGGGCATGTGTGGCATGACTTCCCTCACTGTCTCAGCCATAGCTAGTATATTTGCCAAGCTTTCATTTGTCGTGCTTGATACAGTTCTCAGATGCAGACCACCTGTCCTTCCACCAGTACCAGGAGGTACGGTTGTAGAAGAAGTGGATGGTTGTGAAGGGTTCATCGGCCATAGACTCCAAGCAGCATCATCAAGTGCAGTTTGAGCATAGCTTTCGCCAACAGATGCAAGATGCCTCATCATCATCTGAACCCTCCCTAGTCCAACTGACCTGGAAGCGGTAGAGGGACCAGCCACATCAGAACCCTGACCTGACCATGTCTGCAGCCAGTTTGGATCCAATCCTAAATTCCTATTTTGTGAAAGAAAAGGATGAGAACTTGTACAATCCAGTTTAAAATGGAACTCTTTAAAAACAAATCCAAGGAAAATGCACAGATAGTGGTCGTCATAACTCACAAACCAAATATTGTAGGCGATCCAAATATAATTTTAAATAATGTTTAATTTTAGGCAATGCAAATTTAGTATAACAGCACCAAGATCAAGGGAGTCACTGAACAAGAATCATTAAGTTCTAAACAAATTGTTACTTTGGTGTTGTTGATAAGAAAAGCAAGAATGAAGAATGAACTGAACCTCGAAGTATCATTTTCGACAGAATTTGGCATCTCGGTAGGAAATAATCCAGTGGCTAGTGCATGCACGGGATTATTTTGTCTTTCAAGCTGACGGGCTAACTGTTCATCGCTTGAGACTTCCTCTGTGCGAGGATTCACCTCACTTTCAGTTCGACCAACAAAAAGAGGCTTACGACATGTAGGACAGGAATAAACCTCATTTAGACCTTGATCCAACCTGCCAGCATCAAAGCATCGTCAGGATCACTAGTTTCAGTCATAAACACATGAGGCTGTCGGTATTTAGCTAAGCGCACCAGGATCGCAAGCATCCAAGATGGAAAAGGTGGTTGCAGTGAAGTCTTTTGGCCTTAGCCATAGGTTCCTGCCATTCGTTTAAGAGTTTGAGATAAAAAAATTATATGAAAAGTGAGTCTATAGCAGATGCATACCCGACATATGGCACATTCATCATCATATGCCCTTAACTCTTCAGAAGTTGCATCAGGAAGGGCTGCATGGAGAGCACCCAGAGCTATTCTTAGTTTAATGTATCCTTTTATTCGTTTCAAAATTGCACTTAACAATGCCTGCCAAACCAAACAGAAAAACCAGGTAAAATATACAACAATTGAATGCTGTGACGAGTATCAACTGTCAAGTAACATACACGTATGTTGAGAAACAAAACTGCGTCCACCAGATGAAAAGCAATGCCATGCAGCCACCAAATGTGCAAATAATGACCTAGTGCCATTATTAAAGTAGCCATGTCCAGGAAGAAACCAAGGTTACGGTTGAGGAGGCCCTTCCATTCCAAGAGTGAGCCTATCCAAAGATAAGAGTTTTCCTTGAGATGTGGAGTTCTAATAGACCAAAAATGTCCACAGGAATGCATTCCCGGGCTCTAATAGAAACACATAGCAAACACCAGAAAGAAACGACCTGCTGTCATGGAATCGAGAAATTTAGATCTTTGGCAGTCGGAGTTCTTGACTGCTAAGTGGTTAATCCACATATCTAGTAGCTGAAACCCATGAATTAACAGCGCCTGCAAAAAAACCCGATCAACTCTATAGTCATCAACTCTATGGCTAAAAAAAAAAAAAGAAAACAAGTAGGACGAAGAAAACAACTAATATCAATTAAGTACCTGCAAGGTCTCAAAAGCTATACTGCATGGCTCAAAAAGTAACAGCAGATACACAGAGGAACCAATTGTATTGTATGTCATAAGGGAAAGTTTTATCCTGCAAGATTGGAGGAGAAAAGTAAATCCTTTTACTCAACATATCACCCAGACATGCTTGAAACTGATTACAAAAACATAAAACATTATCACACAAAGAGATCAAACGGGAATCCTAACTGGACTGCAGTCCACAAAACATTATGAACTCAGACATAATATCTTCCTCGCTCTATGGCATCCACATTTTCACTAAGAAGAAGCTTTTGCTTTACTTTTGCCTTGAAGCAGAGTTCATGCATACATGTTTAAGGATATCATCGCTCACGGTATAGCATAAACATAAAGCAAGCTATGCACTCTCTCTATGTTGTTAAAGAACTTTATGAAATTGTTCTTGAGAGGAAATAAGGTAAATCTAGAGAACAGTCTACTCTGATCCTCTACCAGAACAAGGAGTGTTTATGATGAAGAAAATCAAGATGTATGTAGGATCAAGATCAACTTCCAGGAGCACCAATTTTCACTAGAAATTAAGAGCAGTAAGAGCGTAGCCATGTAGGTTAATTCTTTTTCCCTCCTTGATAATACACACATTACCTGAGTTTTGTTTAAGAAGTACATATAGAGTCCAGAGAGAACCGCAGCAATTTAATATTTGACACTATACCACAAGGTTTAGGAAATACCACAACATATCAACAGAGAGGACCACGAACAGCACTGAATACACACGAAAGTATGTCCAAGGTGTAGAAGAAGGAGATGCATTCAATCGTTCAAGCCGGTCCCTAGCCAAAGCTTGAAACATCTACATGACATTACAAGATACACATTAGGGTCTCTAGAAAAGATAATTTAGAATTTGGTTTCTCGTAAATCAAGAACGCCCATTGTTCCATACCTTTAAAGTACATAGAACAGTCAACCAAACTGTCCACAGTACACCCTGAAATATGGTCGGGGGAATAACCAGTGGTAGAAATGTACCCTAAGGACAGGAGGATTAAAAGGGAGAATAAACTATTAACACCGAAAATACATACAAATATCTGCAGATAACTCAAATCAAGGAAATAATACAGGAGGAAATGAAGTATTAACACCGAAAATACATAAAAATATCTGCTGACTGCAGTTACGATATTAAGTAATGAAAACTACCAAGAATATCTCATACAAAACAACGACTGTAGGTTATTGAATGTCACATTCTTTTCAATCAAAAAACAGTTACCTTGTAAATGATATAATTGGCAAGTCGCTCCACTAACTTTTTAGTTTCAACGTCATACAAATCTCCAAAAAATAGAGTCTGCAGAAGATGTTTAAAAGACATTAGAAGTATGGTCAGAAGACATTTCCAGAAACATTTTAAACAACCAGTATATTATGGTAACAAACAGTATGAAGCTCTTGAGTTTCCATTCAAGCAAGACATTCAACTAGCCGGAAACGCGATTTTGACTCTGACAAATTAAGAACAGTTGCTCGAGGTAAAAACTAATAATTATGGTTTGGATAGTAACCAAACTAAGAACTGTAAATATAGAGCAAGTACCAGAAGTAAAATGTTACTCTTTTAAGTCTTACCTTGAGAGAAAGTACCAGAAGAATATACACATTGAGCACAAAATTTGCCAGCAGGGCAATAGTGAAATAAGAGCCCAGAAGCAGGTCAAGGGCATGCTCGGGGTCTCCTAAAGAGATGTTGTTGGCAATGAGCCCATCTGATCTAAGTCTATCGAGAGACAACTCTGTCCAGACTTGAAGGCCAATAAAGCTCAAAGCTGTTGATGCTACCGAGACCGGCAAGTACCTTATCCCCATTAGGAACTATAATAACAGCCTTCCAACTTAAACTTAATCCCCAGAATCTCATTTAGTCATATAAGCATGAATGCCATCTGCAGCAACATAATCTCTCATCAGTATTATTCACACTTGGAAGAGACAAAACAACCACAAAGCAGAGTGATGATCACACGGTAGATTTCATGTAAAAAAAAAGATACGATATTTACAGGGTAATTAGACCATTTGCATTCAGAAAACAAGAAAAAGAGAAGATTTTTTCGAAATTGAGCTCCAGAGAAGCAAACAACAACAAAAAAAAAGGTCCCTTTTTTTTTATTGAGTCATATGCCCCACAGATGAAACTGGATTTGTACAATTGACCGGAAAAAGCAAAAGATTATGATCTTAGAAATGTCACAGATTTGAAACCATCACATAACAATATCCAAAATTGAAGAAAGGGAGCTGGGATAGAAGATTCAAAGACGAATAGAAATGCAGATAGCAGCAGCAAAACAAGAAAAGAGAGAGAGAGAGAGAGAGAGAGAGAGAGATCAGAGTTGTGCAAACCGATCGAAAGGAAAAAGGAAAAGAAAACCTGAAACACACGAAGCTGTCGGTTGGAAGATTATCTTAAAAAGCACCCACCTGTGTTACCGTGCCTCCCTGTCTTTCTCTCTCGATCGAGAGAATCGAAAAGTAGAAAAGAGCAACAAAATTCTATATCTTCTTCTTCCTCCAAAGAATGTAATTTTTATTTATTAAACAAATAAAACTGATACGGTCAACACATGTTTCTTTTTTTTCTGGGTTTATTTTTCAACATACAGCAAATACTATAATTGTATTAAAATCATCTTATAATATGGTTTTGGGTGAAAACCAAATGCTCCACTTCTATGGTTTTTGTGAACATTAATGATGGTTAATGCATCTAAAAGTAAAGATAATTTGATACTATTAGATCTCGACACGCCGACAGATTTGAATATGACCCAATCAACCAAAAACACCTTTTGTCATTTAGAGCTTTCTTCCGAACTGTATATATATATATATATATATATATATAGTTAGGTGCACAATTTTCCAATAACAACAAAAATTAGATTTCGTATGGATCAAAGTGAGCCCATGTAAACTTTTAACTCAAATTGGGCCTTAATAAGCCCATTAATGGATCTTCGATTTCCAGAATTTTCAAGATCTTCTTACGCTTTTCATGTCTCGATCAAATCACTCCAATTCAAAAACCCTAAAAAATAAAATAAAAATTCCGATCTACGTTCGCACCGGAGTCTGAGAATCTTGTGGCGGAGAAGAAGAAAGAAGAAGATGGGAATAATAAGAAGCAGCTTCTCTTTCCTCTCAGGGACAGTGTGCGGGATCTACATCGCTCAGAACTACAACGTTCCTAACATCAAGAAGCTTGGACACTGCGCCGTTTCAATGGCCAAGCAACTTGAAGAAAAATATCGCAAGCCCAAAAACAGAGACGACGTTTGATCTTCTCCGGTGAATTCACCGTTCTTTTGTTACTTTTTTTATTTTTGTTTCTGCTTATACTTTTGATGGGGGCTTTGGTGTGTGGGATTGTAAATTCATACAAGTTTGACAATCAAAGGAAGATTCTTTTTACTCAGTTTTTCAGATGATTTGATCGGTTTTATCAAATTAGGTCAATTTTATTCTCATTCAAACTTTAGAAATTAAGACATGATCATGTTAACAGAACAGAGCTGGGAAAAAAAAAGGAACGAACTTTAAAAGATTAAAAAAAGTGTCTCTCTTGTGAAATTGTTTGAAAAAAAAACTTAAATGAGGACATCAATGGGAGCTCTGGTTGCTGGTGATGATGATGATGAAGCTACTTTATCTTCTGAACCAAACAATATAGCTTTGACTTCTGCTATGATTAGTTTAGTGAGAAGCAATCCGGAGATGAATGCTGCAGTCATCAACATGTAAAACACTGCGTCCCAGCTAATGGCAGAGATGTAACCAGTGAGTACCGGTCCAATCGCAGCACCTACGGATCCTGTGCCGTCTATGATAGCTGTGACTGTAGCCAAAGCCCTTGCATTGCCTTTGAGAGATCTGTGTGTTCCGAGATCAGCTGAGACAGCTGTTGTGATGAGAGCGAATGGTCCATTTACAAAGACTCCTGATGTGAACATGAGGATGACATTGATGGTCATTGAGATATGTCCGAAGACTCTGTAGAGGAACAGAGCTGGGATTGCCAAGTAGATGAATCCTGCTGCTGTGATGGCTCTTCCGTCCAGTTGATCAGAGATGTATCCGGCTAAGACTCCTCCAACCACGCCTCCAACATCGAAGAGTGTCGACAAGTTTCCAGATGTCTCCTCAGACAGGTACTCTCCTCCGATCACTGCATCACGTAATTCAGTCAATACCTATATTAAGGCTACAACATTAGAGGGTCAAAGGAAGGAGAGATGATGAGAAAACATACTGTTGTGGCTGACATAGAAAGGAAGCCAGTAGAGGAAAGTGTATGAAACCAACTTAGTGAAGAAGAGACAGAAGGCGAAAGGAGCAACACCGGGGATTCTCCAAGCGGCCATGAACCCGATTGCTTTTCTATCGAATCCAGTACTCATTCTAGATTCCAAGAAGCTCTCTGTGATGGTGTCACCGAGCCTCATGGTGGAGTCAATCTCAGTTCCATCTCTCTCAGCCTCAACGGTTGGAGGGTTCACAGGCAAGAAAAGGTAAACAACGATTCCAAGAAAAGTCATGAGCAAAGATGGGCCAAGAAATGACCAACCCCATCCATATCTAAGCAGACCGGATGCGATCAGAGACCCTGTGATGTTACCAAGGGAAGTGTGAGCACTCCAAACACCCATAATCATTCCTCGTCTCTTCTTGTCGAACCAGTTTCCTAGCACGGCCACAACACAAGGCCAGCCTATCGACTGAAACCATCCTGCCATAACCTGAACCGCCAAGAAATAGTAGAAGCTGTGGAAATCAGCCCAGAACGCAACCCCAAAGAGAGCTGTGAAAAGGCCGGTCCCTATCATACCGATAGTCAGAAACGTCCTGAGATCCAAACGATCTCCCAAGTGACCCGCCACAAACATCCCAACCGCATAGACAGAGAGGAAAGCCAAGTCAATCTGCCCAAGCAAGGCTGTTCCATCGGGTCCATCAAAGGGTGCCCAACCACCTTTGATTGTTGATGCGGAAAGTGTTCCTTTGACAATGCTATTAGGCTTTCGGGCAGCATGGAAGGCGATATAGGCGACAAAGGTTAAGAGAAAGACTAGGGCTTGGTATTGCTTGAAGGACAGTCTTCCTGACCGCTTAAACCGTTCCAAGAACTGAATACCCCATGGCTTGGTTTCTTCATACAGGAATTGGGATGAAGTCCATGACGCCATCTCTTTAACAACTCCTCACAACGCCAAAACCTGAAATCAGATGAAGATGTGAGGTTACTGTCTCTTCATCTATTATTACTTGCTAAACAACAATTCTCAACATTTTTGTTAACAAGCAGAACAAAACTATACAGAAAACTAAAGAGAATGTAGAATGAACCTGGAATTTTGGATCACCTATTGGAGTTGGAAGAGAGGAGAAAAGTATCCCTCTCGCTCTTATTCTACAACTCGAATGGTGAAAAGCTGGGAGGGAAAAAAAGTGACTACTTAAAGAAAGTGAAATGGCTCATTTTGAATAACTTATTTTGCCCCTTTTGCTGTATGTTATATTGACCAAGCCCTTTGCTTCACTGGCCTCCAAATGTATAGATTAAATTTTATCATATGTGTTTTATAATCAAACTACGCAAACTTGAAGAAACAAATCAAACAAAAGAAGACGGTAGCATATGAATCGAATCCTTCAACACAGATGTTAAACTATTTAATAATAGTTTATGTGAAGTAGCAAGTCGGCGTCAGATCTATCCGTTTGTGCCCGCACGTAAGCCTCTGACTCTAACTCGTTTCTGCATCCTAAGATTCAACTCGTTAATTGTTTAGTTTATCTCCACAACTATGAGTAACATTCTTCTTCGGAATGATACTTCATTTTTGTGTCCAAATTCATTTTTTTTCTTTAGTTCATTGGAAGATGTCAACAAATATATAAATATTAAAGCATAAGAAAATGTTTTTTTTTGTTTAGAAAACAGTAATTATACAAAACGACTACAATTTTAGATTTGCCAAAATAAACCCGTAACGACAAACGGTTTTCGGAAATAACATCTAGAGAATGTTACTCTTATGATGGAGCAAGGTTGTAGAAAACTGACTTGGTTCTATCCCTCTTAATCAAGAGTACAATATGCATAAGTAACAATGCTACATCGTAGACGTAGATGGTACAGATGTTAAACAGTTAAATTTATATTGTCAAACTTGTGCGGTTCTCTTAATGTTCTTCTCCTTGTCCCACATACAGTGTGGAATCGGTAAGATTTTTTCAGAAGACTTTTGAAGTTTTCTTGTGAAAACAATTTGGAAAACATAATGACTTAATTAGAGACCTTTTCTCGATTGTTTGAGAGATGCTCACGGGGTATCATGTTTCGTGATATACCTTATTGTCTTATAATCTTTGATTGAGACATCTATCTGCTCTTCTCGTAGACATCTATTGTACTATTCAGTATGTTGTTTTTCCAGGTGGAATAGGTTCTGAAAAGAATGCGACAAAAACGCTGTCATCTATCAAAGACTGAGAGCGATAGAAACTCGATATATTTGATAAACTGCATATGATTCTTAGTGATGCGCGACGATATCAAGGATGATACTAGTCATTGAAGTCATATCGACATGATTCTGCAGGAACGTTATCTCGGTGCAGGTATCATTCATTCTAGTCTCTTATCGAAATGCAAACTGCAAGAACATGTGAAGTTAAGTTTGCTTCTTAAACTTTGAAGTCCTCAGGAGGCACCAGCTGAACTTCACAAGGAATGCATATCATTGACAAGTAGTGTCACAGCTCTTAACATAAAAGGAACTAATAAGGCCATTCCAATTTCTGGCTGGGTTCATAGAAACCGAACAAGAGGGTATTAAAAAAATAAAAGGGGTCTTATACCCAAACCAAGCATTCAACATAGGGGCATAAAGAAAAATACGACAACGACTTACATAGGATTAGTTCCACAATCTAAAATGCACAATAGGGGAAAAGACTCAAAGATGCATACTAGAGAGAGTAAAAAAAAAAAAAAAAAAAAAAAACAAACCGATCAGGATTCGTAGGCTTTGAATATCATCTTTGCAGTTTCGTTAACGAGCTCAGTCCTCTGCAAACATAGCTCCACCTGCTTAGCCTTGAGCTTCTTCCATTTTTCCTCAACTTGTGTCTTCTTCACTCCATCACCAACCTTCTTCCAAACCGCAGTTATCGTAGATTCATCCAAACAGCAAGAACTCGAATTCTCAGCATTGAAGAACAATGCAATCTCTCTACCAATGGAGAGACCAGCCTTCCCCTCTGTTTTCTCCGGTCTTTGCCCTTCTTGTGGTTTCTTAGGAGTAGAGTGAGCTACTAACTTCATATCTTTCGTAGCAGCAGCAGGGGTTGTTCCTCCAATCTTCTTCCTTGATTTAGAAGTCATAACACCATTACTTCCCCAAATCTTTCTAGCCAATTCAAAAGCTTTACGCTCAATATCCTTAGCAAACTTAACCTCATCTTCCCTCTTTCCCTTTTTAGCAGCATTCTTAACAGTATTACCAAACTTCTTCTTCAACCTCTGAAGTTTGGTTACAATCTGGCTTTTGGTAGCATCGAAATCAATCAACTTCTTAACATAACTGCAAAAAGCATCACTGTCCTCATAAGGATCACCTTTGGTAGAAGTGAAATCAAGAACACCTTGAAGCAACGCAACCTCATCAGTCTCGCTGAACAACCTCTGAAACATTTTCTTTGCCTCCTCTTTAGAAATCTTCTTACTAGATTCATTATCATTTGCTTTCGTCGTCTTCACCGCATGCTCTGTCTCTGATATCTTCAGCTTCTTGTTAGCTTCAGGCTCAGCTTCTTTCAAAGGACGCTTGGATTTTGAACTCTCCGGTAAAGCCGCAGCAGATCCAGAAGCATCTGACTTAGCTTTGGCGGCCACAACAACATGCTTCTTAGCAGGCTCCGGTTCGGAATCGGACTCGGACTCAGATTCGCCTTCGGAATCAGATTCAGGCTTCTTTGAGGAGGACAGGTCTTTCCTCGAAACTTCAGCAGAAGACTCAGATTCATCTCCAGATGAACCAGATTCTTCCTCTTCACTCGAAGAAACCACAGGTGGGTTGTCGACCAGTTCCGCTTTCTTCGGTGCCATCGAAACAGGAGGCAGAGATCAGAGAGCGGCGAGAAAGTCTTTCTTCTCTTTTTTTTTTTTTTGTTCCTCGTCGCCGTCGATTAGCTTTTGCTTTTAGGTTTTGCGATTTTAGGTTAACTTGTCGGGTTTTGTAATTTTTGTGCCTTACTTTTTTTGTCGATCGGTTCTTACAAAGTTGGGCTTCCCAACACGCGCTATTCTCACTCCATTTTACTCTAACGGGCTTCGGCACTTTGGGAGTTTTTAATAGACCGGTCCGTCGAGTACTCTCGACCTCAGAATTCGTCTTCGTGTCTTATTGAAAAGTCGAATATATTAATCAACCATAGGTCCATAAAAGGTACCTAGCACGATACACTTATTAAGTTATTAATTTGTGCATAAGCAGCAAAATACACTGATCTAAAGCAAAGACAAAAACAACCGTTTCAAGAAACGTAAAAGAGGAATCCTTCAGTCAAGTCTTCAACATCGACCACAAACACTTCATTCAAAAGACATATCAATAAAAACAACACTAAACAAAACGACGACGTTTTTTTAGTTGATATCGATCTGACGCACATCGGTACGCTCTGTTTCTTTCATCTTCGGAACCACAACTTTCAAAACTCCGTTCTTCATCTCCGCCTTGATCTCATCGATTTTGTAAATCTTCTCCGGCAATCCAATCCTGCTAGTGAACTTCCTGCTCCCGCTCTCTCCTCCTTCCCCCTCGCCGCCATCTTCTTCGTACTTCCCTTCTCCACGAATCACAAGAGTGTCCTGCTCCAGAGCAAGCTTCACATCCTCTCTGCTCAGTCCAGGCATGTCGATCCTCAGGTACAGAGCATCATCTTTCTCTTTGATATCCCAACCACGACGAGCTCCTGAAGCTCCCATGCCTCGCGTAGCTGATAACAGAGGATTCTCCATAAACTGGTCCATCAGATTCAGCACCTGGCTAACGCTTCTCGTCGGCGAAAACGGATCAAACACATCTACACATATATCAAAGATCAACAACCATGTCAATAACAACTATACAGCATTACTTGGCACCTACTCAAAATCACAGCCTACTATAAAGTGTCCAAATCGTCAAAATTTGCAGCTAAAATATCTGATTTGGTACAATTTAATCACCGTGGAGACGAGACGGACACAGATCTGGATGATATTTGAAACGATTGAGCTGGGGAGAGGGAGTACCTGAGAAGAAATCGCCACGGCGGCGAGAAACAGAGCGATCAGAGCGCCGGTCTAGATCATCGCCGTCTTCGTCGTAGCATCTTATGGCGTTGGTGTTGAAGAGGCGAGAGGAAACAGCTGGACGAAGAACGCTACGGGAACGTGGAACGATGGAGGAAGATACAAGTCTCTTAAGAGCGAGAGAAGACGCCATGTCTGTTGAAGAATTATGGAAAAAGCTTCTTTGAGAAAGTTTAACTGAAGAGTGTTGTGTTAATCTGAGAACTTGTGTGCGGCGAAAATGGAGACAGGGGAGGTTTTATATATACGAGTAAAAGAGTAGAAGGGTGGATATTATCAGGTGAGTGAATGTTCTGGAGAGATTCATCTTTCTCCGGATGGTTCTAGAGAGGTCCTTGGCTCCCAAGCTAAGTGAACATAAATTTTGAAGTATGTTGTCCACTTAACGGCCCATCAAATTTGGCCCATGTTATTACCTGGTCAGATAGATGACAGAGATTTTAGTACATCTTGCTTTGTGTCAGCCAAAGCTTATATCAGTTGTGTTTAAATGTTTTCGGTAACCAAGACAATAATCATAAATATGGATTATATATATTAGTTTGAGATGGTGCTTAGTGAGATTGGAAGCTGCATCCGACAGACTTAATATAAACCATATATTAAAAAAAAAAAAAAATGTTACAATTATTCATTATTGGTGATTTCATCAATAACAACGAGAGTTAGTATGAGGACGATCAGCAAGCGGCCACCAACCACCGAACGTGGGAAGATAAGTTTTTGGAATAGCAATTTTTAAAAATGGAAACAAACAAATTAATAGGACATTGGAATGCAAACATATATTGGTAATGAGAGGTTAAAGAGTTTGACTTTTTTTTTTTGGTTAAAGACTAAAGATTTGACGCTATCTAAAGGTTTTATAAATTCAACGTAAACTAGATACATGAGGCCGTTTTGAATTGGAACCTTTTAAACTTATATAAATCGCCATGTTGTTTAATTGGAAGACGTGTCAATAGCTAAAGCTTTACCTAATTCGTATGCTTTTGACCTTACATATATAATCCCGGCCTTTCGTAAATACTCTCGAACTTATTATAGTTATTTAATAATGTAGACACACTAATACATGCAAAGTGTTCTTACCCCGCCTCTACGTGCTGTCAACTCCTACAAGTCCCCAAGCGTTATCAAACAGATAATGAGCCCTAACTAATTTATATATCATGCATAATTATACAAACAAAAAAAACAGTGCGTGATAAAGTTAACCATCAAATGTCAAATACGAAAATGTCAACCACCACCACTAGTCGCAGAATCCGACCTCCGTCGCCAAATATTGATCGGAGCCGGAGTATATCCTCCTCGATCTCCCTCCCAGTGTCCTTAAACGCCTCATTCTCCTCTTCTACGTCCTCCTCTTCTTCCTCATCGCCTTCCAATACAAGTAAACGAGTGATGATAAGCAGATCACACTCCACAACAAGATCCTCCAGACCCACCGGATCATCCAACTCAAAACCAGGTGAGAATATAACCCCCGCGAGAAACAGCGCGTCAAGATCTCAAGAGGTGAACAGCGGTAGAAGCAGAGAGGCTTTTGCTCGGTATTTGGAGCAACGTGGGCGTGGCAGTCCTCGTAATAACAACGCTTCGTCGAAAGGTGTAAAACCAGGATCAGCGAGCATAGCTTCGGCGTGGGCGTTGTCCCCTGGGAGAGTTTCGACTCTGAAGACGCCTCTGTCCAGCTCAGCTCCGTCGGCTCCAATGTGCATGACGCCTCCTGAGTCACCGGTAAGCAAGGCTAAGATTAGAAGCGGTGGCGGTGGAGCGGTGGCCGGAGTTTTGAAGTACTTCATGGCGCAGAAAAAAGTATCTCCGGTTCAAGAGGAGGAGTATCACCGGTTTAGGGTTTTTCAAAATAGATTACTCCAATGGAGGTTTGTTAACGCAAGAACCGAAGCCACTATGGCTAACCTTAAGATCAACGTTGAGGTACAAAACTATATGATATAAATTTATATCTTGTGAATGTAACTAATTACAATATTCATGTTTGTTTTTATGAATGGTTTCAGGATCAGTTGTTTTGGGTTTGGCTAAGGATATACAAAATGAGGAACTACGTAGTGGAAAATTTGATTGAAGTTCAAAGGCTCCGTCAAGAAATCAAATTACGTGAAGTGCTTAGCCTCCAAATGCCTTTACTTAATGAGTGGTCAAAATTAGACGCAAAAAACTCGGAAGCGTTGAGCAAGCTAACTCGAAAACTCCATGCTTTGTCTGTTCGTTTACCCCTCGTACATGGTGCCACGGTTAGATAATATTCTTTCTTTTGGAAAACAAATTTGTTTATAATGTTTTTGCTAATGAAAAAGATTAATCATGTGGAGGTTATAGATAGATGTGGTGTCCATACATGAAGAAATGGTCATAGCTATAGAAGTCATGGACGAGATCGAAGACGTCATCATCAAGTTTCTCCCACGAGTAAGTCCACTTTATTTATGTTATTGACCTTTTTCATATAAAAAGAAATTCTTATATACATGATAATAAGAAACTTGTCTTGGTGATTAAATATCAGCAGGTTGAAATAATCCTATTTGAGCTGACAGAATTGATTGGCATGTTCAATCAAGAATTGATATATTTTGAAGAAATGGAGAAGTCCCTTTTATCCATTCCTATCTTTTCGGTAAATCAATATCTCTAATACTCCTCTCATTATATTTGACCGGTCCGGTTTAATCTATAACTTTGGATGGTTTGATTCTTTGTTTGGAATTTAAGCTTTAAAGGCTAAAGTGGCGAACTGCTTGTTTTAATTAACAGGCCAAGGAAAGCAGCTTGAAGGTCCATTTTCTCCAGAAGAATGAAGAACAGAGGAAATCTTTGCAAAGTTCATAATTTATTTCCTCTAATAACTAAGAGTTGAGATATGTAACTAAATATTAATTATAATACATACTAGTGATGTTTAAGGTCATAGATTCACATCTTAAGCTGTTGTTTTAATTGGAGGTAATGTAGTAGGAATTTAAACCAAAATGTTCATGTGAACAGAAGTTATCCTTGTAGGAGGAAAGATTTTATGGTGGAAACACTGCGTATCTCAATTTCTTGGTTTGATTGGATTGTTATTTATCTCATCTCCACATGTGAATATTCAACATCTCATTCATTGGTTTGTTATATATATTTTTATTAATAAAATAATTATCTTCAAACTGCGAGTTTGCTTCCGAGGTTCTTTCTCTTTAGTGGTCTTAGGGGCTCGGTCAAATTAACCCAGCCGGGGTTGTTCTAGCGTCCAAGGTTTTATCATTTTATAGCTACTATAGGTGTTAAGCTGAGCTTATAGAGGGGGAAAGGATTTGATATATTATTTTATCTATCATTCTTTCACATCTCGATAATAGAACAAAATACAGAAGTGGATGGTAATTGGTATGAATATGATTAACTTTTGTATTTCAATATCTAATAAGGTCTCCTAATGTAACGCCGTGACCGCCACCTCTTAGTGGGTTCCATGTCCACTCCTATTCCATGGGCCCACCTTCCTTATTGGGTCTCACGTCTTCACTAGGTCCGTGAGCTCATCTATATCCAACGGCAGGTTTTGCTACATACATGAGGCTTTAAAGACTTGTTACCGTCCCTACAAATCACCACATGATATTTCCCTGTGTTTTGTCCTCACTCGCACAGTTAGAGACTACTCCAACTCAAGCACGCTTAACTTCCCGCTCCATTTATAGACTACTCCAACTCAAGCACGCTTAACTTTGGAGTTCTCTCAGGACCCTTGACCGAAAACATAAGTGTACTTTGGTGACATAGGTGACCAAATCAATTGTTTTAATCCTCTCCGCAAGTCTTTGAAATCGGGGTGTCACACCCAATTTCCCTTGTTTCTACTTTCTTCTCCAATTAACGCTGTACAAAAATTCTTCAAAATTCGAAGGTGGAACTAGACCATTTTTGGAACATGTTTTGGCTCATTATTTTTCCAAGTCTTTACTATAATATTCTAAAAAAATGCAGGATATCAGATCCATACTAAATTACCTTTCACAATCGAGACATAGGTCTACAACAAAACCCCGTTCTTAAACCAACTTGGTCTAAATGAAACTCTTGTTCTTAAATTAACTGGTTTTCATCTCTCGTTTAATGGGTAAGTTTATGTCATGTTATGTTATGTCTCTTAAGGTTTAAATTTTTATATCATGTAGGGCTAAACAAACGAAAATAATATATTTTTCTTCTTTAGCTTATAATTCCGAAATCTTGTTACAATGGTATTCAAATATTATCATGCATTCCAAGGATAACATTTTTCTTGACCTGTTAATCTACATGGACCATCAGGTCTTATACTCCAAACACACGGATGATGTTTACATACATATTGATCTCTCCTAGTTACAAGAATATCAAACCATTTATCTTGACTTCCCCATTTAAAGTGACAAAAGAACAAAGTTGTTTCCCAACTGTTGATAGCTTCTCTAAATCCCCAGTGTTGATGAAGGACTAAAGATTGTGATCCTAGATCTTTGTCCTTCGATTTGCAGTGTAGTCCCAATTGAACATTTGGATCAATATCATTGATGATATCAACATCTAAATGCAGTCTCGCCTCACATAGAGAACCCAAGAGAATAACCATGAATGTGACTCTAAACAGTATGTGAAATGCGTATGAGCCACACATTATGAATAATTTAAATAACAATTGTGAATGTTTTACAAAAAATGAACTTTAGGCCCATCTTTTTTTTGTGTGTGGTGAGCATCCATATTTTTATAAGTACATCTCACGAATGAATGACTAAGATTTTCAAAGATCTGATCTTATCTTATATTCCCTTCATTTTTTCTAATATGATTTTTTTAAATTTATATTTTTTCTTCTAAAATAGATGTTTTTTCTCAAAAATCTATGCAAAATTAATTGGATTGGTATTAACTATTTATATTATGCAGATTTTTTCTTACTGCTTGAATTGGTATATTAAATTATGTTTTGTATAACAATAAACAAAAATTCAATAATTTCTTGATTAGTGTGCACTAGTCTAAAAATCATCTAAAAAAGGGAGGGAGTATAATAAAATAAGATTCATCCATACTCACATGTGCCATTTGCCTTTGACTCTTTGTGACATGAGTCATTTAAAAAAGATCTCAAATACATTGTTATCTATTTTTACTTTATTAAATAATATCATTATATATTAAATTAACTCCTATTTTTCCTACATTTTAAAATAAATAATTCACATAATGTTATTGTTAAAATAACTTTTGACATGGGTCATTTTAAAAACTCAAATACATTATTGTCTATCTCTTTCTTATTAAATTATATCATTATCTATTAAAATTCTTTCAAAACTAAATAAACCATAACAATAACATTATGTGAACTATATTCACCAAAAAAAAACATTATATGAACTATTTATTTTAGAATGCACTCAAATACATTATTATCTATCTCTTTCTTTACTAAATTATATCATTATCTATTAAAATTATTTCAAACCTAAATAAACCATAACAATACCATGAACTATTTATTTTAGAATGTACTCAAATACATTATTATTTATCTCTTCTTTATTAAATTATATCATTATCTATTAAAATTCTTTCAAAAGTAAATAAATCATAACAATACCATTATGTGAACTATTTATTTTAGAATGTACTCAAATACATTTTTATCTATCTTCACTTTATTAAATTATATCATTACATATTAAAATTCTTTCAAAACCAAATAAACCATAACAATAACATTGTGTGAATTATTTATTTTAGAATGTAGAAAAAATAGAAGATAAATTAAGAGCATAATTTGGATGAACTTTATTTTATTCTATATATATTTTTTTTTCAAATTGGATTTATTGGGCCGTACAAATATCTAAAATATTTGGGTCTCTGTTTTTTTTCTTCTTTCAAATAGTCATGTAATTGATAGCAACTAAACGAATACAAAGTATGAGAATGCAAAATTAAGGAGAACTCAAAACTATATAAAGTATTGAGAGGAAATGTGACAAAGTTACTTTAAGTGAGATAATTAAATCCACATGGTACGATAGTTCATCGTTCATTCACATATTAAAATATACTTACAAATTAAGATATGGAAATCGAAAATATATAATCCAGCCACACACACACATGCTCAAGAAGTTTAGAGTTTCTCACTATACATCATTACCAACTTCTCCAACTATTGTTTTAATAAACTAAATATATAAAAAAGAAATTACTTAATTATTGTAAATTTGTAATGACCAAAATTTTATGGATATAATTATTCATGACGATGATATTATTAAAAGCGTATCTAGGTCAATTGGAAATCAATATTTGCAGAATAGCAGAGGGCCCGAGTTTGCAAAATCCCCAATTTTTTGCAAAATCCCCAATTTTTTTTTTGGTTTTTTCCCCGTTTCCGAATTTCTTGCCGGCGGAAGACTGCCATGGATTCAGGCGACCAACAGATTCCCCGGAAATCGAAGGTAACCTTTAACTGATTCCGTCTTCTTGTTCCCCCCCCCCCCCCCCCCCCACATCGTAATTTCATCTCAAATCTCGTATATTATCTCGACAGCGGAGGTTCCAACCAAAACCGCCGACGCCTTCTCTCCGGCCGATCGTCCCAGCCATCATCAACACGTAACTAACTCGAGTCATTTTCTTTTGTTTATTCATGTTGATTTCTATAAATATATTTCGCGTTTTATATAAGTAAATGTGAAAGATTTAATTTTAATATCATCACTCTTTTGATGATACACAGCGAAGCTGAAGATGATGAGGAAGAGAATAAAAAAGCAGCTCGCCGCTTAGCCAAACGTATCGGCGTATGTACATACTTTGTCTCTCAATCTTTGCTCTCTCTCTCTATTTTATTTTTCTTTCAGTATTGGCTGATTTAATTAATCAAAAAATCTTATACATTAGATTATTATGATTTATGTTATACAATTGTGTTGATTGTAGTAAACAACCAGCTTAGTTGTCATCTCCATTTGTTAAATCCAAATGATCAAAGTTGATATGTAACTTTCTTGTGTTGTTGTTGTTACAGATTGGCCAGGGGAGACCCAAGAAGGAAACAAAAGGTATATATATTCATGTTACTATATATGTATTTACATTCTTCTGAGAGTTGTGTGATGAAGTGAAGGTGGTGGTATGTGTAAATATTATTATAGCAGCGTGTTTTGTTTCTTGAAAAAGTTTTGAAAATCTTGCAGCTTCTTCTTCCTCTGAAGTTGCATTCCAGTCAGACTTCTCCTCACTTGCGATAGACTTCCCACTTCTTCTTCTTCTGCTGCTGATATGCCTCCTGCTATTATTGCTCGAGAAGATGAAGATGAGGTTCATGATTTGGTTACAAGAAACGAGGATGGCTACGTTGAACCTTGGGTAACTAGAATCTTCAGATAGAGCATCTCCCAATTTCTCTTCTGTTGTTTTATGTGACATAAGGTTTGGCTCATTCCCGTTTGCAGGATTATAGAAACTCCTACTATCCTACTGTTCTTCCTTTGAGAAATCCTAACTCTGGTGATCCAGGTATCTCTCCCTACTTTGCAATAGTTTTACAGCAACCATATGTTTTATGTTAAATCTCAATATTCAGAGGTGTGAGTGAATGTGTGTTTACTCAGTAAAATAGCTGCAATTTTCCATCAACTGAATCCCACTTCTTGTGTTGGTAGAACTTCTTGACCAGGAAGAATTTGGGGAGTTGGCTAAACACCGTGAATATGATGAGAACATCAACTCAGCAGAAGAACTTGGTCTGACATCGGTAATAAACTTTGTGAACAAATTGGTATTGACAGACATGTGAACTCTTCGCTGAGTTTGATTGATTGTATTTTCTGAGCTGCCTGTAGGTGCAACACTGCAAAAAACAGATGTTTTTCTTTAAGTTTCCAGACCGTCTCCCTGTAATGAAGCAATCGACAGGAAAAAACACCAAGAGGTCGATATCGTCAGAGAGTAGTTCAATAAGAAGCAACCCTTTTGAAGGTTTACCAGAAGGTTTCATGGGCAAAATGCTAGTTTACAAGAGCGGCAATGTCAAGTTGAAACTTGGAGATGTTCTCTTCGATGTAAGTCATTTTGTCTCATCATTATTACCTTTTGGTAGAGTAATCATGCTTCTTTCACCATGTATTCATCTATTTAACTCTCGGTCCTATACATATATGCAGGTCTCTCCAGGTCCAAATGCAAAATTTCATAACGATGTGGCAGCAATCAACACCAGAGGGAGGAACTGCTGTGGCATTGGTTCTTCAGCGAAGCTTGTGACCGTTACTCCCGATGTTGAGTCTCTTTTGAACACTGCTTCGGACATGGAAACACACAAGTGAAGGTCGTTCTGTACGGTCCTGTTCATACAAGGATGTGAAAAGCGTAGAATTGACCACTTAGATTCTGTAGCTATAAACTAATCTTCAACCATGATCGTAAAAACTCTTCTTGGTGTCTACTTTTGTAGTAAGAGATTCAGTAATTGGGGTAAAAGAAAACTCAACAATTTGAAACATTCAGAGTTCTTATTATGGAAACGCAACGGAGTGAATCTTGTAAAATGTCAACAATGGAGTACAAAACCGGAGATTAACAAAACAAACCACATCGTGACCTGAAAGAAAACTTAACAAGTAGTGTCCAAGAGACGACGACTAAATGTATTGTCGACAAATTTGAAACGATCAAGACCTGTTGCAGGCTCTGGAAACCATCACGACCAGTAGGACCACAATGGAGAGGAGGACCGAAGTCATCAGCTTTTCCTCAAGCCAGTTGTTGAATTTGGCATCTTTCCCCTTCTTGTTAACACCATCGTCATTGTAACTATTGAAAAGTTCGGTCACAACCTTTGTAATTTTCACAAACACTTCCGTGGCCTTAACCATTGTGTTGTCAAATACCCACTTTATGAAATCCATTGCTGCGTTATTCTCCCCAGGAGTGTCATCTGAACTCTCCTCATCTGTTTATACGAAAAAAAATAGAAAAGACCAGACTAGGCAATGAGTTCCCTGAATGAAAAGTCTGTCAAATGAGAGGCTTAGATTGATCAATTTATTTGTCCCTATACCTTGACTTATACCATTGTTGTACAAGTCCCTAATCTCTCGAACAACATCGTTGTTCATCACTGCATCCCAAACTGCTTTATCCGAGGACAATGATACTACCATCCTCTGCACAAAAATGTGAAAAGCCATTTTAGTCATAACATACCTTATCCATACAAAACTGCAAAATACAGAAACTTGAGCTTAGTTAAATCAAGGGAAGAGAAAAGGAGAAGATCACCTGGACAGATGGTTCGGTACGTAGAAGGTCAAAAGCATTGTAAACCTGATCATAAGCATGAGGAGGCTGTAAGAGTCTTGAATGGCATAGTTGCATTGAAGGCTCCATCCAGTCCAAATCCGATCCAAATGAAGGAACTTGATGAACCATCCCTGTAGCTATAGGGCTTTGGTTTCCAGTTCCACCACCCTTTTCTGGATAACACTCGTATTTGTCTCTAACCAGCTTAGAATATGAACTCCCATCGAATACCCTTATAAAGAAAAACAACAAGAGTCAACAATTACTCAAACAACATGTTCATAATAAGTAAACAAAAGACCAATAATTAGGTACACTCTATACTACAAAACAAAACAACTAGGTGGGGTAAATAAAGGTGACACGGGGACACAAAAGGAAACAGTTATAGAGTTTCAAACTCTGTTCAGATCATCACATCAAGACAATAGTCACATCACAACAATCATAGAAACACACAGTTCCAAATCAAGAAAAGAAAAGAAAAAAATGATTACTGCTGGAGAGAAGAGACAGCATCTTGGACTTCATCAAGAGAAGGAACAGAGCCAAACAGAGAGTCATCTTCTTCCTCCGAAACCCACTCAAAATCGTCGTAACCACCGGTATTAACAAACGAGAAAGCGCTGCCGCCGACGCCGCCCCATCCAGAGGTTGCAGCCACGGGGATATTCAACAGAGACCCCGCAGCAGCCGCCGAAATCGTAAGATGGTTAGAACCAGAAGACGATCCCAGTTTCTGAGCATGGGAAACAGCAGGGGACGACGTGGACGACGAAGAAGAAGAAGCAAAGGGATCTTGAATTCCTCCGTTGGCTACGCCGGTCCTAGTCATGGCACGACCGGCGGCGCGTAACATACCTCCGCCGCCGCCCATAGGTCCTCTTCCTCCACCAAACATGAGATGAGACGCGATCAAATTGGTTTCTCTTTTTTTTTTTTTTTATTAACTGACGACGACACAGGTTTCGTGCGGTGTGAGTTTTGTCTTTTGGTCTAACCGAGTGGGGGATGGAGTTTAAAATGGGTCTGTGATGGAATGATTTGGCTGCTATTTCTTAGGTTTTGGTACTTGAAACAGTTTTTTGATGGAATCGAGGAAGTGGATAAAGTTATATAAATGCAAAAATGTCTTCCCTTTAAAGATTTTCTAAGATTATATGACTTTCCTCAGTTTGGTTTGGTCCTTCTTCTCCACGACACGCTTATCCATTTACTCTCTTTTCGCATTAAAACGCAATAAAATAATACTACTACCATTCTTTTTATAATATTAGTTTTCCATACTCGATTCTTCTATATCCCAAATTTATACTATCACTATATGAGTTTCCTAAGAAATATTCTACAGAATAACAAATGATTTGCTGCTACATGGTCTGATTTTTTTTTTTTTTTTTGCATTCAAAATTAGAGGTGAACATACAGATATGGTTCACAATTATATCGTCGAATCTCTCTCTCTCTCTCTCTCTCTCTCTCTCTCTCTCTCTCTCTCTCTCTCTCTCTCTCTCTCTTTTTGTGTGTGTGTGTGTGTGTGCATAAGTTACAGAATTTCATATTGAACTGGGACATATCTGGTTAAAAGCCTTATTAAACCAGCACGTAATAGTTTTCGTTATTTTTTGGTAAAGCATGTATGGGTTTAGAGATAAACCAAAACATAATGAGTCTTTTTCAATTTGAGTTTTGGTTGCGTTTTCAATTGGATTTTTATATGTTTCATTTGTTTGTTAAAGTCAACATATATTGTATATAGGCGTTTCTGTGTGGCCAAATTAAGTTTAACTTGATATGCGTATCTATAGATACAATATTGATGCAACTCGTGTTAAGAGTTTTCTTTAACTTAGAATAATATAATTTAGTGCAAAACAATATTGATGCATGTTCTTACACTTTTGACAATTTTTGTTTAGTTTTTTTCTTCTTTTGTTTTTGGTTTAGTTAACCATTGATATTGACCTGAACAATATATATGGTTGTTCACATGCAAAATACAAAAACAGTAATACGAATACTAGACTCAATAGCATGAAAACTCCAAAACCAATTTGAAACTCCAGAAAGACATTTCGTACGGAAAAGGAGAAATCAACATTAAAAAGAAATTAGAATAGATTTTTGATTTTCTTGAAGATATTTTAATCATTAAAATAATGTGTTATAACCATATGTCCTAATCGTATGAATATTCACGAGATGACTCCATGGATTAAGATTTTGGCGTGAAGACAACGAGTTAAAATTCGAGTTTTCCACCTTTAATCATCAATCATCATTATCAAGGAGATCATATCAACAATGACATGATATTCATTTTTCGCAACTAACTAATTTTGTTTTTTTTTTGCTTCAGTTTTTTTGGCTTGTCTTGGATTTTGCCAATATTGGTTAGTTATGATTATGATAAACATCGAGTCCGGTCCAGATTTACCAATTTTGCCGGTTTAAATCTCGTATCAGACCAGCTAGTCGGACATATCAAGCTACAAACCAACAAATACTTCGGTATAATCATTAATCAACCTATTAAAACCCCCATACCAACAATAATTAGACCAAAACAGGCTAAAACTCGCAAAAACTGGCCAAAACACGGTTCAAACTAATGTTTAATTGAACTCTACCCAATTCGTGTTCCACTATCCCTATATTCATAAAAGAAAAGTACAAAATTGTTCTCGGGTCGGTTCAAAATTGGCAAAATAACCCGAAATTAACAAAACGGATCCGGGTCAAAAATATTCGATTCTTTAAAATTGGATTATCGGGTAATGATTTGGAAGTGTAATTAAAACAAAAGGAAACTAATTATGAGAATATTAGTCGTTCCTTTAATTTAGGAAACTAACAAAATTTGCTAATTAATGTATATTTTATCTTCTAAAGTTTACAAATAATAATAACTACCTAAACTTTATGAAAATAGAAAATCTTTTTTCGTAAACTAAAATATTTTTTGTTCCAGTAATTTAAACTAAACTTAAATAGATTTTTCAAAACTAAAATATTTTTGGTTCCTGTAATTTAGGAAACTAACAAACAATTAGTATTATGTTAGTTTCGGAAACTATAATTATGATATTTTAAAATAATAGAAATACAATCAGAACATATACTATATGCAATTTTGATTTATAAAAATATCATTTGGTTACAAAGATATTTCCTTTCAAACTGTACCTAATTTTTAGTCATCTAATTGATTTAGATACCGTAAATCTTATTAATTACTATCCTAAACTAACAAAACCCAAGAATATTTCCTTCCAAGATTTGATTACCAAAATAAATATGGTTAATATTTTAAAAATTAGGAGAATATACCCTAAAATCTAAATTGATAGAGTAACAGTTATACGTCTCCCTATAAATACATGTTAGTCATCTAGGTTGAACACGATTATACGTTCCACATATTATTTGCTTCATTTCTCGATTTAGCTTTCCAAATGGTTGTCATTCTTCCAATAACATAAGCTACACACCAAAAAAAAGAACTTGTAACCACTTACTAAAAACCATGAAATAAGCTTATATTTGTACTTTTGTTATGTATCATATTCGTTTTCATTAGTTTATATGTTTATATGTATTTTTTTTTTGCAAGAATCCATTTATTATGTTCCTAAATCAATGTGTTTTTGTAGGTATCATTGGTAAGGAATCTAGAGATTATTCTTTTTATGTATTGTGGGTTCTTACGTAGATTCTAATGTCAGAACATGTATGTAATTTTGCAACGGTCACAACATGTAGAAAATTTATTCCGAAAATGTTTTCTGTTTATATTAATCTTTTTTTTGAATCAAACTTAATTACTTACACAATATTTTCCTGTATCTATTTAAAAAGATTAATGTATTATTTTATTTTATCTAAATTCATTATAATGTTAAAATTTTATCTCTTTTTATTTTATTTTATCAAAACCCAATGTATTATCATTTACTCTCTTTTTCCTTCTATTATTTTATCCAATGTCCAAACTAATTACAAAAATATATATTCTACTGACCGTGAAATAAAAATATAACATATGCCAATCCCTTATAAATTTATGTATGAACATTCCCCGCGCAGGTCTGGTGGTCCTAGTACACAGTATCAAAACAAACGACATGGTCAGGTCAGCTCACCGTTACTAAAGTTGACAATTTTTATCATTTGATGTCACTTATGATTGCACCACAGCCAGGTGAGAAACACACAGTTTCTTATTTTCTTACCTTAGTTAAATAAATTTTGTTTTCTTACGAAAACTACTGTATTTACTATATTTGGTCATTTAGTCATATGCAATTATCAATTATACATAACCGGGGAGACAAAAAGACGTGAGGAAGGGATAGGTCATGCGTGCAACTAAGGGCAAACACACAATATATTAAAACTTATAATAATGCCGTTGAGGAATGTAATTATTACCAAATAATTAAGGAATTAAGCGATAAACAGATGATTTCTCTTAAACTAATTGCAAAAGGGCGCCTAAACACGATTAAAATAACTGCAGAAGGGCCTAAACATGATTAAGAACTTCATTATTTAAGCACACACTCTCTCTCTGTCACACTGATAAGGAAGAAAACCCTCAGGAGTCAGAGAGAACAAAAAGAGTATATACCCAAGCCAAGACTGATCCTTTGACGATTAACATAATTTAACATGACCAAGTTGTCTCATTTTCTTATTACTTGTTTTCAAATCTTTTTTAAAGATTCGATGATGGATTATAAAAACCCACTGATTGTAGCACCACGAACGTGGGTCTTCTTCCTCGGCTGGCTCTTTTTGTTTCCTCCCATTGATTGCTTTGTGAAAATGGAAGCTTCCCCAAGTTCGAGATGCCCAATGCCGAATTAAAGAGGCAAAAAAATTTCATCTTCTTCCCAAATTTATGTCTTGGGTTTGACCAAAGTCTCATCCTTTATTTACCAGGTAGTATTCAATTTCTGGGTTCCTTGTTTCTTTCTGCTGTCGGGTTATGGACCCGTTGATTTGACTTTGTTAAACGTTTCATAGTATTGTAAATTCCTCTGCAATTGCATTGTGTGCTTAAAAGTTGACATTTTTTCTTAGAAAGTTCAATTATTTAACTTGGAAGAGACTAGCTGTTTTAGCTTCTATGGTCGTTGGGTGTGCTTAATGATGTTTAAGCATAACTCGTCCATGTTATACTCTTGAGACATTTGACTATTAAAGCTATAAGAGTATTTGTCCATTGTATTCAAGCTCTTGTCATTTGTCAATACTTTTGTTACCATTCGCCATTTCTGTTTAGATTAATTGAACATTGGTATTCATTATTCAATATCCAGCTATGTGAGTAGTTCGAGTATAATTACTGTTCTGTTAATTCTCGTTTGCTGGAGAGTTTAGATGGCTTTAGTTTGGCTTTCCCTTTTTAGTTGCAGTGTCTGAAATGACTGTAGTGTGCAGGGTATATAAAAGCTACAAGAAGGATAATAGATAGACAATGAGTAGATCACCAGATAAACTAGCGCTTCCTCCTCCTCCTTCATTGCTTACGGTCGTCGTGGCTCTTGGTGGGAGCAGTAAAAACAAAAATGTAGTTACATGGGCGCTCGAAAAATTTGCTCCTGAAGGAAATGTTGGCTTCAAGCTACTTCACATCCATCCAATGATTACTTCTGTACCTACACCAAGTAAAGCTCCAACTTTGACTTGTATTTCTGTTTCTTTCTTGCACTCAGGGCTTCTTGTCTGTTTCCTTAATTGTATATTGTGTAAAAACAACACTGAGACTTTATTTAACTGATAAAAATCCTGATGTCCATTTCTTGTTCCTTCTCAAGTGGGAAATGCAATTCCTATTTCCGAGGTGCGAGATGATGTAGTAACTGCCTATAGACAGGAAATACTGTGGCAGTCTGAAGAGATGCTTAAACCTTTCACAAAAATGTTCGTGCGGAGAAAGGTATTGTCTCTTACCAGATATCTTATGCTTTTCCTTTTTGTTGGCTAAAACCATAACCTGAAAGTTTCATGAACTCATTGAATTACCTTAATGAAAGGTTGCAGTAGAAGTTCGTGTGATTGAATCAGATAATGTAGCAGCTGCGATAACTGAAGAAGTTGCTCGGAATTCAACAGAGAGACTTGTCATTGGAGGCTCATCGCGTAGTTTTTTCTCGAGGTATATGACCACCGTGCTGCTTGCTTTGTTCCTTTTGTTCTTTTGGTTTCTTGTACCAATAAATCTGTTTTGAACATTCCAGGAAAGCTGATATGTGCTCAGCGATATCAGCTTTGATGCCAAACTTTTGTACAGTCTATGTTGTTTCAAAAGGAAAATTGTCATGCGTCAGACCATCAGACTCTGACGGAAATGCAACTATAAGAGATGATGGTAGCGAAAGAACTGATTCCTCCAACGGTTCTTCCGGTCCCACCTCAGGTTTATGACTCTACAATGTGTTTGTGTGAATATTCTTCCAGAAATGGTGTGTAGGTCTAATTTTGCTACCCCATTTCTCTCTAGATTCAACAGATGTAATGTCAAGTGGGCGTGACTCTCAATCTCGTGCTCTATCCCTTCCAGTCAGGAGATTGCAACAATTCCCGGCAATTGGAAGACAAGCATCAGTTCCAATGGAAACGAGTTCAGTTGGCTCGGATGAAACTAGGTGCATGTCTTTGGATGCAGAGGAAGCTAAAGATGTTTCGAGTGTAAATAGAAGCAGCACGGATACTACATCACGTTGGACCCCACGGCTTAGAGATTATGAGGAGAGAAAAGAAGCTATGAGTTCTTCATCTAGCAACCGTGAATATGGGAATGTTGGTAGTAGGTTTAGTTGGACTGGCATGGTGGTTGATACTACTCACTCTCGGGCTTCTCAACAAGCTTCAAACATGTCTGATGCTCTAAGTGAACAATCTTATTCAGACAACCAGGTACTAAATTGGGTTTTTTAATTTTCCGATTATTTCTTGTGAATCGGAATAACATAAGTTATTTGTTTAGGTAAACCTAAACTTTGAGATTGAGAAGTTGAGAGCTGAGCTTAGACACGTTCAAGAAATGTATGCTGTGGCTCAAACAGAAACCTATGATGCTTCTCGAAAGGTGAAGGCCGGATAATCTAATATATCTTTGCATTTGATTAAACCTATTAGTTTGTGCTCAATTATTTCTGAAAATGTTTCAGCTTGGTGAGCTTAACCAACGTCGGTTAGAAGAAGCCATAAAGCTGGAAGAGCTAAAGCTTAAAGAGTACGAAGCTCGGGAGTCAGCAGAAAAGGAAAAGCAAAATTTTGAGAAGGCGAGAAGAGATGCAGAGAGCATGAGAGAAAGAGCGGAGAGGGAAATTGCACAGAGAAGAGAAGCCGAGAGGAAATCAGCACGTGATACTAAAGAGAAAGAGAAGCTTGAGGGCACTCTGGGGTCTCCTCAGCTGCAATATCAGCACTTCACTTGGGAAGAAATTATGGCTGCCACTTCATCATTCTCAGAAGAGCTGAAGATCGGAATGGGAGCCTACGGAGCTGTTTACAAATGTAATTTGCATCATACAACCGCAGCTGTCAAAGTTTTGCATTCTGCTGAAAGTGGTCTGTCTAGACAATTCAAGCAAGAGGTACGGAAGTAGGCTTGGACAGTCGTTTTAAGGCATTTCGGTTTCCTGATTCTAGTTTAAATTCTTGTGGAAAGTCTTCTCTGTTCTAGAAGCTACATATAACTCCTTGGTCTCTCTAATTTGCAGCTTGAAATATTGAGCAAGATTCGGCACCCACACTTGGTTATGCTTCTAGGAGCGTGCCCGGAGCAAGGAGCTTTAGTTTATGAGTACATGGAAAACGGTAGCCTGGAGGACATACTGTTCCAGGTCAACAACAGTCCGCCACTTCCGTGGTTTGAGCGGTTTAGGATAGCTTGGGAAGTCGCAGCGGCTCTTGTCTTCCTCCACAAATCAAAGCCTAAACCGATCATTCACCGTGATCTAAAACCTGCAAACATCTTGCTTGATCACAACTTTGTCAGCAAAGTTGGAGACGTCGGACTCTCAACGATGGTTCAAGTCGATCCTTTATCTACTAAATTCACAATATACAAACAAACAAGCCCCGTAGGAACGTTATGCTATATTGATCCTGAATATCAACGAACGGGAATGATATCATCGAAATCAGATGTCTACTCCTTTGGAATGATTGTGCTTCAGCTTCTCACAGCAAAACCGGCTATCGCATTGGCACACTTTGTTGAGAGTGCAATGGATAGTAACGATGAGTTTCTCAAGATCTTAGATCAGAAAGCAGGCAACTGGCCGATTGAAGAAACCAGGGAATTGACATCATTGGCTTTGTGTTGTACAGAGCTAAGGGGAAAAGATAGACCTGATTTGAAAGATCAGATTCTTCCGGCCCTCGAGAGCCTTAAAAAAGTAGCTGATAAGGCAAGAAACTCACTTTCCGGGGTGTCAACACAGCCTCCCACTCATTTCATATGTCCACTACTTAAGGTAACTAAAATTTACACAAAGCTTCTTTACATGCCCTTCTATGTGCTGCGGTGAAAATGTTAAAAGGCTTCGTCTATACAATGCAGGATGTGATGAACGAGCCGTGCGTTGCTGCTGACGGATACACATACGACCGTCGTGCGATAGAGGAGTGGCTTGAGGAGCACGACACGTCGCCGATGACAGATTCACCGTTACGTAGCAAGAGCCTTTTGCCCAACTATACTCTTTACACAGCCATCATGGAGTGGAGGTCACAGTAAGCCCAAAAATGTATAGCCTTTTCTTGGTATATATTAAAACGGCAAGATGTTCCCTTCCTTCTTCACGTTTTTCTAATGTGTATATAATTGCATCTTATCTTTGATGTGACGGATGTTGTATAAAACAGTAATGAGCAATTCAATATGATCTTGTTTTTGATTCACTCACAATGGTATCCATTCGTTTAATTTGCCTCCAAATATTAGGACTCAAAAAGCATTGTCTTTTTTTTTTTTTTTTTTTCCTTCTTTGTGGTCTTTCTTTTATAGGTACTTTTGAGGGGTCGGTCTCTCTCCATTACCCAAAAAGAAACAGAACAAACTCTTTCTTTCTCCGATCATCCTCATTTCTCCCATTGAAAAAAGGACTTGAGGTGGGGGAAAGAAAGGTTTTTTACTGTTTCTAGGGTTTCTATTATTCCATTTTCTCATCATTGGAGAATGGAAATTTCTTCTTACTGTGTTCTTCAGATTTTCGCCTGAGTTTTCAGAAACTTTATTAGATTCCCTCAATACCCAATTGCAAAGACTTCACCTTTTTCTTCTCTATCCTCTCTGAAATTGATTTGATTTGTTAATCTTGTATACACAATGCGGATTCTTGTGAATCATCATCTCCTTCTTCTGTTATCTCTGCTTCCTCTGTCGGCGTTTTCCGAGGAAAACACCACGAGCTCGTACCTCATTCCACGGCCATTGATCTTTGAGACCCAGCAGCTCAAGAACATCGACGACAATGTCAATTTACTGCATTGCACGAGCTGGAGATTCGCGGCGGAGACGAACAATCTCGCCCCTTGGAAAACGATTCCTGTTGAATG
This sequence comes from Camelina sativa, assembly GCF_030686135.1. Classification (NCBI taxonomy): domain Eukaryota; kingdom Viridiplantae; phylum Streptophyta; class Magnoliopsida; order Brassicales; family Brassicaceae; genus Camelina; species Camelina sativa. Next base: position 6,904,212 of record NC_141889.1, read on the forward strand.
CGCTGACTACGTGAAAGATTACTTGATGGGTAAAGGTTACGTCTTTGATGTGGAGAGAGTCTCTGAGGAGGCTAAGATTTATGCTAGCAGCTTCGAATCTAACGGTGACGGCAAAGATGTTTGGATTTTCGATATTGATGAGACGTTATTGTCCAATCTTCCTTATTATCTGGAACACGGTTGTGGGTAAATTTATCTCAACTCTTTCATATTATTACAAAGTTTGGGTTTTTGCATAATTATTTATATGAATGTGTCTTTTAAGATTTGAGATAGGTGTTTGTTGTCTGGAGGATTCACAACAGTTTGATATATCAATCCTGATGATATTGTAGTAACAGGCAAATGTGAATCTGTGTGTTTCTTTTACTGAATTGCATATTTAGTAGTAATTTTCCTCTGTTTTGGGAATTTTGCAGGTTGGAAGTTTTTAATCATTCCAAGTTTGATAAGTGGGTGGAGAAAGGGATAGCACCTGCCATAGCACCAAGCTTGAAACTTTACCAAATGGTTCAAGATATGGGTTACAAAGTTATCTTGCTTACAGGGCGGAGAGAGAACCACAGGGTTGTCACTGTGGAAAACCTGCGCAATGCTGGTTTCCATAACTGGGACAAGCTTATTCTAAGGTAACTTCGGCCAAAGTGTGTCTTCCATTACAATGTAGCTCATAAGCTCTGTATTCTAGTTCTTGATGCTGATCATGGTTTATCTTGGATTTGGATGATCGACACATTTGTTTTGCTGCTTAATGCAACAGATCGATGGATGATGATCACAAAACAGCGACCATATACAAGTCTGAGAAGAGGGATGAGATGGTGAACGAAGGGTATAGAATCAGAGGCAATTCAGGTGACCAATGGAGTGATTTGTTGGGTTTTGCAATGTCCGAAAGGTCCTTCAAACTTCCAAATCCAATGTATTTTATTCCCTAAAGGGAAGAAGACTCTAATTTGATTAATCAGAGACAATTCAGGTGAACTTGGATCGACCTACTGTTTTTGAAGTTTGGGTTGTCACGTAACCACTTGCTAATATATGTAATGTATGTACTACTCACTGCATCAGTTTTGATGATGTGAGTTTTTAGCTGGAATAGCTTTTTATGCTTAAGAGTGGATTAATTATCTCTCAACAATAACAGATTTATGTATCTAGTACATAAAAACTACAAATTGTTGACACAGAAATATTGAATGACGAACACACCATTTTCCCCTAACTTTTATTTAGATTTTAGTGACCAATTGAGGTAAATGCAATCTGACAAAATTGGTAATTATTAAGTGCCTGTTTTAGTAATCTCAATGTAGAGTAACGCTCCCATACAACTTATGACTGATAAAGTAACAAGAAATAACACATAATACAACAAAATATAGGGAACAGAAAAAGAAATTAAGATCAAACATTAAATTCACAAAACAAGACCTTTACTATATAGACGTCTCCACTTACAAACAAAAACAAAGAAAGTACAACATGTAACGATTACAAATTACAATAAGAGAAAAAAACAAACAAACAAACATGGTACCACTTGACAAAATAGAAACACATAAAACATAGGATTTACTTATTAAAAAAAAAAGAGAGATATATTAGCTACTCGACATCGCTGTTTTTATTACCTTCCCCCTGATCAAATTCCAAACACTTTATTCCTCATAAACTCTAAGACTCCACGACATCGGATAGCAGTGGGGTAATTTAAGTAGTGTGCTGAGTCCCACGGGTACGGTCACGGTCATGTTCCCCACCCGTATGTTGTTGTCCATAGTACTGAGCTCTGTCTTTCAGATCCTGAGCTTTGCTTCCCAGCTTCATCCTTGCACTGTCCAACTTATCTGATCCTTGTGGGTGCTCTCCCGTTGCGTACCTATTAACAATGAACAATCAATGTGCATCATACTAAGCATTCAGCTATATTTATGTAGAGACAACAGCCTATAGCTAGGTCAACCAAATTGATCCAAAGCTACCTGATCAGGCTACTTCCCAAGAATTTGTAAAGCTACTGCCCAAGACATGCATGCACTGAACACATATTGTACAAATTAATGGAATACTGTGATGAATGTAATCTTACCTGTAAATCCAAGAGAAGACGGTTATGGCTGCTATGCCAAACCCACCCGAGGAGAGAAAGCCGGTGATGAGGAGTGCTACGGTGATGAGAGCCGGGACTAGGATTGGGCTGAAGATGACGAGCAAAGGAGTTGCAACAGTCAAAGCAATGACTGTTCCTACAAGGGTAAGGCTGGAGAGGACAAGGAGGGAACCACCAGCTGTGACAGCAGTAGCAGCTTTAGCAATCTGCCTAGACTTGGAGTAGTCTGATCCTCGTCCCATCTGGTACTGGTCTCGGCCGCCCATCATCTGGTACTGGTCTCGGTCTCGGCCTATCATCGGGTACTGGTCACGGCCGATGATATCGTGATGGGTTGTTCTAGCTGTATCCGCCATTTTGCTTTTCTTGTTGGCTAGAAAAGGAAAACAAGGTACTGAAAATGAGATTGATCTCAAGAGAGACGGATGTCTATATATTTTGGAATAGGAATGAGTTGCCAAATTGTTTACATATATGAAGAGAGGGGACGAGAGTCACGTGTCAATGGCGTCATCATGCAGTTGTACGCCACCTGTTAATAGCGTCACCATGCAGCCGCTGCATGTGTAAACGAGAGGGGTCTACTTGAGGACACGTTTGTTTTTTTGTCTAGTTTACTTGGAATGTGGCGTTGGCAATGAACCGAACGCAAAACTTAAAATGGACTGTTGGGCTGGTTAAATATGGGTTCGGGCCTTCAATGCATTCCTCCGACACAATTAAAACGACCATTATTGGCAAATGAGACATCAAATAATGAAATGAAAAACCCCTAAAGGTAAAAGAGGAACGAAATCAAAAAGAAAGTGAGATACATAATATAAGGACGATTTTGCTCTTTTAGTTATCGGTAAAAAACCATCATATACCCAAAAACGATATTCATAAGAGGCTTGAGAGCTTTTAGCTCTGTTATACAAACGCAAATTTAAGCTTATAAAATAAAATAATTTTCACAAAACACACCAATTTTTGTTTTTCTTTCATGACTTGACAAAGTCAATTACATCTTTCAGAGAATAGCCACAATGTTATTTTTAGACAACAATGCCCTCTAACCAAACTATTTTGGTTTGGTTTTCTCCCATGAAATGTAACAGTTTTTTGATTAAATTAATTAATTTCAATAATATATAAATAAGTAAAGATAAAGAAAATGAAGAGAGAAGAAACGAAGAAGTGAAGATGTTTTGTGGTGAAAAAGTCATTGTTCTTCTTCATTGTTGGGAAAAATAACTACAAAATAAACTTAAGTTTTTTGAATTTAAAACATAATTATATATGCTAGATTTGCAAGATTTATGTGTAAAAAAAATTAAAAACGTACAAACACAAAAGATTATGAAAAAACTGTGAATGGTGGCTAAATTTTTTTTAGGTTTGCAGAAGAGGGTAGTCAGGTTGCAGATGATTGCAAAATTACAAAAATATCCTTCATTAAATTTTTTCTGTGTACGTGTACGCATTTTATGGTGTACGTAATATTGATTATGTGTACGTCTATTAGATTATATACTATTATGGAGTATATATCCAAATATACATGTTCACAGCCAACACAAAACTTATATTGTAGTAAGTATGTACACAATACATATGTTTTAGTTTTACAAGGGTTGTATACGGTAACACGAGAATAAAGTACATAAAATATAAAATAAGGGATAACTTAATTAATTTTCTAGTTCATTTATAAAAAAAATATTAAAATAAAATAGTTACTATTTGTAACTTTGAAATGAGAGAGAACGTGATGTCGAGTCCCTCACGTAAACAATCACTCGTGTATATATCATAATTTCTCATTGTTTCACTTACTGTATATGTGTATATGGCAATACTATTATGGTATACATATAATAATAGTAATTGGTTGGTCATTTGTAATATATTTTTTTTGTTTTGTTTTTAAACTCCCAACTTCTTTAGCTCTAATTTTAAACTCATTCTAAACTCTAAAATTCCACACAAAGCACCTAAAATGACAAGTGAAATGCAAATATGATTAGACATGCTTATTAAATAACAAATGAAGAGAAAAAAGCTTTAAACCTCACAAAAGTACATGATATCATATACAAGTTTGACAAATGCTGGAAATTAACCCTAAATTGTATACGTACACAATCATATTAATTTCAACGTACAAAATCCCTAAAACTTAAACCATAAATCATTTACGTACATGATATTGGTTTAAATATACACAACCCCTAAACGAAACCTAAAAATTACCTTAAGCCATGTACGTACATAGTCATACTGGCTTAAACTTACATACTCTCTAAACAACCCGTATATGTAAAAGATCATCTTAACTTAAACGTACACAGTCCCTACACAACCCCTAACAATTAAACCCTAGAAAACCATATAGGTACATATTAACTTAAGCGTATATAACCCCTTCAAACATACAATGTCTTTCATGTCATACTAATTTTACTTATGTCTCATGTACAAGATCTCAATATACATTGAACCTGTGTACGTACACAATCTCAATATACATTAAACTCGTGTACGTACACAATCTCAATATACATTGAACTCATGTACGTTCACTTTTTTTTTTCTTAAAATTTCTCGTATTATATATAGCATTGTTTCCGATTACATAGATTATAAATAACTCAATATCCGATGTATATATTAACTCAACATTTGATGTATACAAAGATCGTTCATACATGATTTGAATATTTACCATGTAAATTTTAATATATACGTACACAAAAGTATATAATTTATTACCATGTACGTACACATATGTACATGTCATTGTTAATCTCCAATTATCTTTAACGACACGATTCAAATTAAAAAAAATATATGAAAATGGGTCTTACAAGATAGAGAAAAATAAATTATAATTAATAGTACGAAGATAAAAAATAGTTATAACAAAGAAAAGAGAAAATACTGTAAAAATAAAAGAGAGTGATAAATAATAATAAACTTAAATTATATAATATTTCATAATTTTTTATTCTTTGATTCCCTTATTACGCTATAGTTGGCCAGAAAACTAACTAGCACCATTTTAGTCATAAGGGGACAATCCTAACTTAGCTAAAGACTTCATTTGGTTTGTTTGATTAAAAAATTTAGTTGTCCAAAATTATAGAGGTGGCTAACACATGAAAAATACTTTTCACTTTGACCTAAATTGAATAAAAAATTCACCTTATGGCTACTGCATATAATTTATCTTATAAAATATATATTTAAATACAAAACAAACTCGACTAAAACTTGTGTTTTACTAAATCACCACCTTATTGATGCATGTTGTTATGGAGAAGAACAAAATTAAAATCCAAATTCAAAAAACTTACACGTCTTTACTTTAACATTCACAAAGTTCATTATTTTGGGATTTATTATTTTTTTTGTTTTTTTGAAGGCTAATATTTTTGTGGATTTCACATGCATGTGAAGAAAAATTAGGATGTAGTCTGCTGGTTAAAGGTTTGTGTGGTAGGCTAACATTTAATATATTGCGATGTATCTGCTGCACATAGTGTCTATGTACATTTGGATCAGGAGTGATATTGTTGCCAAAAACGTGACGATTCAGACTAATTCAGGAAATATATTGCAAATTGAAATACAGATCTATCACTCCGGATCCAAATGAACATAGACAACTATAAGCAGCAGATACATCATAATATAACGCCACCTAACCAATTTATATCATACCAGTGTACAATACCAAATGAACATGGACACTATATGAAACAGATACATGACAAATATAAACTTGAGTTTGTTATGTCAAAACGGAAGACAAATTTGTATATATAGAGAGCCAAACCCATTTGGCCTTTCCCACAAACCTCTCGACGATCCATCTCTGTCTACAAATCCACGATGAACAACTTCTTCAAAGTCGACCCTTCCTCCGCCGCAATCGCCCAAGGACCCGACGACGATGTTCCTTCCCCAGGTCAGCTATTCGCTCAATTCGGCGCCGGTTGTTTCTGGGGTCTGGAGCTAGCTTACCAGAGTGTTCCTGGTGTGACCAAGACCGAGGTTGGGTATAGCCATGGGCTCGTTCACAATCCGACTTACAAGGATGTCTGTACTGACACCACGGGACATACCGAGGTTGTTAGGGTTCAGTACGATCCTAAAGATTGCACCTTTGAGAGCTTGCTCGATATTTTCTGGAAGCGCCATGATCCAACATCCTTCAATCGTCAGGTTCTTGCTTTGTCCCTTCATAAAAATCGAGACTTTATCACATTTCCATCTGTTCTTATTATGTTACTATACAGATCATACTGATGTTTGTGTGTTGATTGAGCAGGGGAAAGATGTGGGAACGCAGTATCGATCAGGCATATACTACTACACAGACGAGCAAGAGAGGATGGCTCGTGAAGCTGTTGAGGTACAGGAGAAGATCTTGGACAAGAAGATTGTGACAGAGTTACTTCCCGCTACAAAGTTTTACAGAGCGGAAGAGTACCACCAGCAATACCTGGCAAAAGGCGGTCTCACGTGTTCAAGACCATCAGTTGGAAAAGGTTGCAAGGATGCAATCCGATGCGATACAAAAGAAGTGACTTGTTTCATGAAAATGCATTAATCTGTAGACCACAATATTTGTGTATTGCCAATATGCGAATTCTATAAAAATGCAATAAAACAGTTTCTATAATTATCTTTTGATTTTGAGTTTTGAGCAATTTAGAAGCTAATCTAATGGTCGGAACATTATTTGGATGCATATTGAGTTATTTCACGACACCACCAAAACAATTTCCGTGGATTTCATTCTACAAAATTGACTTTGTACATATTACTTCTTTTATATACAAGATTAAGAAATCGTGATCATGACCAAGTTTATGGAGTGAGTTAACTTAAAACTTCTATTGCTTTGAATTTTTTTAAGGATTTAATCTATTGTGATGTATCTGCTGCATATTGTGTCTATGTTCATTTGGTATTGTACACTGGTATGATCTAAACCGGTTAGGTGTCTTTACATTTCAGTTACTGGTTTAGAGGTATTGGTTTACCCAGTTCTAAGTCTGAATAAAAAAACCGCACAATATAATCTCTACATATACTTATTTAAGCAATCTTGGTAGAAGTTTAAGGGTCTATCTTGTAGTGTATTACAAAAAAAGGATATTGCATATTAATTAATTTGATAACTAAGATAAGCAAAGTTTTGTCCAAAAAAAAAGATAAGCAAAGCTTATATTGTTTTATAGAACAATTAAAAAATATCTTTGAAATTATTTAACAAATTCTATTTCTTGATTCAAAATTTTTAGAAAACAATAACAAACAATTTAGAACAATTATAAAACTTAATTTTATTTATAAACCTGAGATTAAATATTTGAATCTCTAAATTGTTAATAATAACAGAAATATTTTAAAACTAAGATACAACATATTGCTTATATTTTAAAAATATAAAATATTATATCTAATTTATTAAATATTTTTTTTGCATTACATCGACGCAATGCTGACATCTTATTAAAATCTAAGAAATTGCAAATGTTAGATTTTATTCAATATAATATATATAACTAATAAAAATCGAAAAGTTAAATCGAGATTTCTAAACATGACACTTTCAATACATGTGTTTATTTGTTTTATGAATTTTACCAAATTTATATAATTTATGGATATGAACAATGTATCATATACAAGGTCGAGTAAATTAAATGTAAAAAATTATAGAATATATAGAATAAATCAAATAAAATTTCTATTGTTATTTTATAATAAATAAATTATAGTGAAGTTTACTCAAAAAATTTTGTGTGCTGGATGACTATCTAATCTCAGTTTATTATGTCAAAAGGGAAGAAAATTTGTATATCCTTTGGCTTCTTTAAAACTAGTTCCAAATAGCACCACGTCACACTGCATCGATAATGCAGGTCCTCGTCGCCTCTCCTCCGTTCATCTCCGCCGCTGCTCTCTCCAAACCTCTCCATTCCCTCTGTAAAGCCGCACTCCCTTTCTCTAGAGCCAAACCCATTTGCCCTTTCCCCCAAACCTCTCGACGACCCATCTCCGTCTACAAATCCCCGATGAACAACCTCTTCAATCGGCTCGGTTTCGGCTCTCGTCCCCAAGCCCAAGTCGACCCGGCCTCTGCTGCAATCGCCCAAGGACCCGACGACGATGTTCCTTCTTCAGGTCAGATGTTCGCTCAATTCGGCGCTGGTTGTTTCTGGGGTCTGGAGCTAGCTTACCAGAGGGTTCCTGGTGTGACCAAGACCGAGGTTGGGTATAGCCATGGGTTTGTTCACAATCCGAGTTACGGGGATGTCTGTAGTGACATCACCGGACATAACGAGGTTGTTAGAGTTCAGTACGATCCTAAAGATTGCAGCTTTGAGAGCTTGCTCGATGTTTTCTGGAAGCGCCATGATCCAACCACCTTGAATCGTCAGGTGATTGCTTTGTCCCTTAGAAAAATCGAGACTTTATCGCATCTCCACTTGAAACTATGGCTCCGGATGCATTACATGTTTAGACGATCTCTCTGTGGTCTTACTTCAATCTTTTTATAGATTTGGTATTCTCATCACATGTGTAGAAGAACTTCTCTGTGGCTAAGTTGTTATGTATTTAATTTGAGGTTAGAGCTAAGTAAGAATCTTAGCTGATTGTGTGTAAGTGACCGTTTCCAATATGGTTCTACTTAAGTCTGCTCTTATCAATCATGTTACTATACCGATTATGCCGTTGAGGATGAATCTAGTTTTCTTGTTGTGGTTCTTCACATCATACTATTACTGAATTTTTGTGTGTTGATGGAGCAGGGGAATGATGTGGGAACGCAGTATCGATCTGGCATATACTACTACACAGAGGAGCAAGAGCGGATAGCTCGTGAATCTCTTGAGATACAGGAGAAGATCTTGAACAAGAAGATTGTGACAGAGTTACTTCCCGCTACAAAGTTTTACAGAGCGGAAGAGCACCACCAGCAATACCTAGCAAAAGGCGGTCGCATGGGTTTACGACAATCACCTGAGAAAGGTTGCAAGGATCCAATCCGATGCTATGGCTAAGAAACTTAAGTCACTCGTCTCTCTAGCACATAAAAAAGAAGTGAGTTGTTTCATGGAAATGCAATAATCTGTAGATCACATTTGTGTATTGTCTTTGTTATGTAATCAGTGGTGATGATGCACATCATATGCTTACATGAATGTTGTGATAAATTTTATTAGTGTTACAAAACCAACCATAATAGCATAATAGCCAATATTCAAATTTTATAAAACGTCACTTGTTCTTGTGTTTTAGCATATACTTGATGGGAATACTCATACATTTTGAGAAGAAAACAGTTTCACATTTTCTTTTGATTTTGAGTTTTGAGCAATTCAGAAGCTAATCTAATGGTCGGAACATCACTTGGATGCATATATACATGAATTATTTCACGACACCACCAAAACAATTTCCATGAATTTCATTCTACAACATTCACTTTGTACATATTACCATTGTTCTTTCTTTTATATTTGAAATCGAGATCATGTCCAGGCACCTTTTTTTAATACATTTGAAAGTATGGATTATCTTGAATCTCAGAGTGATTTGTACTGTTCAATCAAGCGTGACGCATGGAGACGTGATGTTGGGGTCACTGTGCATCCGAGACTATGCAGAAATGCGATCTGCAGTTTCAAAAAACATAAACAAAAGTGTATCATTTTCTAATCTTTGGCTGACCAAAAATGTGAGCTTGATGAGATTTTTACCTGTTTAGTCGTTGCTTCTGAAGTGCCCATTGAGTTTTCAATCCTCAGTTTTTGGAAATGCTCCTGAAACAGAGTTTTTTTTTCCCAAGTTTAATATAATGAGTTTTAAAACTTCTATTGCTTTGTCAAAACAGCGATATCTATTACCTGTTTCTCGCGCACTATATGAGCCCTTGTGTCTGCAGGAAGTTGTTCCCACCTAAGTACCTGATATCCCCAAAATACACAGGAACATGAGCACCACAATCTCAGTTTATCATTTTTATCAAATCACTAGAGTGTGAAAGTGTTTTTCAGATATTAATGCTCACATGTTCTGCATATTGGAACGCTTCCTCAGAAGTCAATAATGATTTGAGTGCTCGTAAGACATCCTAACAAAATAGTGCAGCATCCAGTTAGTCACCAAAGCATATTCCAACACTCTGTATGGCTTAGTAGGCTTTAACCATTACGCTTCATAATAAACTTAACAGTAACCAAGCAAGGAAACGACTGCATCGGAATTGTTTATGGTGAATAAATCTACAGATTATACCACATTTACTGAGAGAGGTATACCAACCTTGTGTTTGTTCTTCTTGATGGCCAAACGTTCACCAATCACAAACTTTACCTGCAAGGTGAGTTAAGAACATTGACATGAAAGGTGAGTTAAGAACATTGACTGGCGCTTAAATTAGTTAGTTGATCGAGAAAACTGTTTGCAAAGTATGCGATACTCACCTTGTCAATCAGCCTCTTCGGTTCGTGGAATGCTTTTTTCTTAGCCCAGCTGTGAAATAAGTGAGAGACAACTGATCTAACCTCCACATCAAACCTGTTGAGGATAAAAGTTCTACACCTTTTGAATGATGAACCACACCAAAGATTACCAAATTAGATAGTTCTGTTGGTTTTAAACATGTAACCTCTTAAGGAAGTTGTTCCCATTGAGTGCATATGCTGCTATTGACTCCTCAGTTGCATCATCTGCTGGAATGTTCATCACATCATTGTCTGTTAGTTTACTTTCCTCATGCTTTAATTCTTCTGATCCAAAACTGGAGACGCTCTGGTCAGTCTTGTTTGGAAGATTTTGATGAACTTTTCTACAGTCATTTACGCTAAAATCTCCCTGCAAACATGGTTGAGAGTTCTTGTTAGTTCTATCACATTATTATGTATAAAGTTACAAATAGACTGAGACCTGAACCTGAAGAAGATGGTCCGGAATCTCTTTAAGAAATCGTGAGGGTTGGAGCACCTAGATGGAACATCATTAGTCAGAGACAAAGTTTGAGAGGACAAATTCACAAACTATGTGTAGTACTGACCTGCCAGTTTGAATCCACTGTCACATAAAAAAAAAATAGTTTCTTGCGAGCACGAGTCATAGCAACGTACAAAAGGCGACGTTCCTCCTACAATTTAAGCAAACACTGTGCGGTTAAATATATATTTGTAGAGTCCGCAGAGGTGGGAAGTGGGTAGAGAGTTAATAAAAGACTTCATGAGAAGGAAAAGCTATACCTCAAGTGATGTTCCACTCTCTGATGAATTGCCGTTAGACTCATGTAATAGGGGAATCTCGTTTTCATTAGCCTGTTTAGCAAAACTATGATTCAGACTGGGCCACGGACCTATTTTGTTTCATTGATTTTATAAACAAGTATTCCATAGCCGCCAACAACTCGGTAAAGAAAACCAAAGAGGGTGATATATACCTTGATTATGAAAACTATGTCCCATTCCAAACCTTTCGACTTCATAAAGAAATACAAGAGATATTAGTCAATATTTCCATTACTACCTGAAGCAGCTAATTCTAACACAGATGGGTAACGAACTGTGGACTGGTCGAGTGGTAGACAAAAACCTGATGAATGGTGGTTAATGTGACAGAATTTTCATTGTCATGTTTTCTTGAACGAAAATTTTCAGTTTCGCGCTCAGAGATATAGTTGATAAATGAATTAAGTTGCTTGCAGCCTTTGCTTTCTTTGACTGCATCCACTTCTCCTCCAGTTGTAGTGCAATGAGTGGAAAGAAACTCAGCTACATCATCCAGTAAGTACTGGATTACCTGAAATCATTCCCCCAAAATATTTTTAAAACATACATAACGGGAAAAGAAGATTACCCAAAGTTTTTGAATGGCAAAAGCCACATACAGATCTAAGATCGTTGTCCTCATTAAGCAGTTTTCCTCCATCATTATCCACAATGGCTCGTTGCTCAAGAAGGTATTTCTACAAGTTGAAACAACATGAAAAGGTAAAGCGTGATCAAGAAAAGAAATGGCTATGATATTGCACACAGAATTTGTAAGGAAAGACACAGTAAATCTTCAAAGCAAAATCACATGTTCAGAAACTATTTTTCATTGAAACTTACACCTTAAAGCCTACAATCACGATATCTACAAACTTTCAAGAATGAGACGGGATTGTCTAAGTATAAAGGTCCATCTTCTGTATATATGACTTACTTCGCAAACAAAAATATAAAAGTGCCTGCATGTTTTGCTATATACGACTCCCGAGATGACAGTGTCGGTTAATGGCTATAAGCATGTCATCACTTAAGACAGAAAAACCAATTACCTGTGGTATCATATTTGCCACACATGTTATTATAGCTGAAAGTGATTGTTCCTGCAAATAGTTAAGATGTAACTTGTAAGGGATTTGTATTTTATAGTACTAAGTTAAAATAAGCATGATCACTTCAATTAACATCTTACCCTGTCAACCAGCTTTGCTACCATGTCAAGAGTTTGCAAAATTTTGCGTCCCTGGGTAAGCTGGCTCCTGTGGTTAATTCAAACGAATCTAAGAAGCTTGGCAAGAAACATGAATAAAAAATAACAAGTCTTAGGGGATAAAATGTGCAGCATTCTTAGAATCTGTAGATACACATAAATATATATACATATACTGATATACACACAATGTCACTTAGATCTGGGTGGCAAAAACGACCTATATGTATCACTCTAGTATGGTTCATGAAAATAAAAACAGACACAGTTATATGAGAAACTAGTATATATGTCTTGGTTGGTAAACGTAAAAGCAAAAGATATTCTCAACTCAGAATTAAAACTAAGCAATATTATATACTGATTTCTAATGAATTTCATCAAGCAGTACCTTTTGAAGGTACCCGAAATCTTGGCACTGAAGATATCACTCGCCGCTGAGATAAAGCTGCATTTCCTACTAGTCGAGATTTTTTCAATATGTTCTATAACCTGCAGACGGTGGTAATAAGTTACTGATAGCTACAGCTGAGAAAGAAAAAGTGAATCGTAGATAATCATGCAAATCAAATAAAACAAGAGCAAATGAGGTTCAAACCTTTTTCTTTTCCTCTTTCTCAAAAGGAAGCAATGCCTTGAACACTCGCCTATAAGAAGCATCATCGCATTCGGCAAATGTTGTTTTCAGCATGGCCAAAATGATTCGGACAACCTTATTGTCAAATGATACGGGAATCATCAATGTCATGAATTGAGATACACGGAGATCATGCAACAGTTAAAACAAATGAGATAAATATAAGGCATTCTACCTTTTTCCTGTAGAAAGCAACACCATGCAACAGTTAAAACAAATGAGATAAATATAAGGCAATCTACCTTTTTCCTGTAGAAAGCAACACCATGAACATTAAATGGTATCTTTCTTTGGCGGAATGCATTTTGGAAGACTTTACCTGACACCTGAATATCAGTACATTCGTGGTTTACCAACATAAGTAAATATGTTAAAGAGTTTTAAACATTCTGACAACATGTCATCAAGGAAAAGAGAAGTACTGACCTGCCTCCTATAAAGAATGGCGATATCTCCGTGGGAACAACAAGGTGTCGAGTCATCATTGGTGATTTCAATTATTTTGTCAATGACATATGCACACTGTGCTTCCTCATTATGGCATTCTTTGACAGTAATCTATACTGGATAAAACACAAAAAGGTTAAGCCTGTTACTGTAGCCATTGAATGATGCAATTTCTTATAAGGAAAAGTTCAACTTGCCTTAGATCCCTGAGAATTTTCAGACGAAATGCTTTTTGATTGGCACCGCTTCGTATTGTTTTTTATGATAGAAGATGCGGCTTCCACAATATGGCGGGAGGAGCGATAGTTCTTTATAAGCCTGACCTGAATCAGAAGCAGTAAGATAAATGTTATGCATTTGCAATCCAATGGTGAGAGCTTTTGCTTCCTTAAGACATAAATCATATGTGGTCTAATATTTGAGTTAGCCACGAAAAGACAAACCTCTTTGTAATTTGGGAAATCTCGGCGAAACGAATCAAATCCTGAACTGTCGGCCCCGTTAAAACCGAAGATGGACTGCAAGAAAAGATGTGTCATACTTCCTTTGAATATTCAAGTGAAAAAAAGTAAGCTTTGTTTGAAAACAACGCACCTGATCATCATCACCAACAATAGTTATGTGATTATGAGACCCTAGCATTCGTAGAAGCTTGTACTAGTGTCCTGGAATTCATCAACTATGATGGCTTTCCAGGTATCTTGGCATTCCTTGAATACTTTAATCAAATGCAGAAAATACACGTGAACACAAGGAAATCTTGAGCGTCATAAATCATATATCCATAAAATTTATCCAAGTGGCGTCACCTTCAGGAAAGTCAGAGAGGAGTGTGACCGAACAACTGATCAAATCATGATAGTCCAGAGCATCACAAGCTTTTAGGATATCGTTGTAGTTTCCAAGAATTTTAGCCTGTATCGGCACCAGTACAGAATCATATCACATGAACAATTTCATAGTAGAGATGTGTGAAACCATTACTTACTCCTATCTCATTGCCCATCTTACGGCACTCCTCTGGAGTTTTACCAGAAGCTTTTCCCTAAAAAAAGAAAACAAGTTGAAATCAACTAATTGTAAGAGACATATTATTTGCAAAGGACAGGATAAAAGCATTATAAATAGACCATAAAGTAAACAAATTATATCATTTCTTTATTTATTGGCAACCTGGGTCACAAATTTCTGCCATTTTTTTGATAGATCCTTGGCGTATTCAGGACATACTGCTCCTGCTCCTGCACTATTTAAACCTTCTCCAGACTCGCATGCACCGGAAGCCTTGCTTCCATTCTTCTTTTCCTCCTCGTACAGACGCACTGCTTCTATTATCGCTCTTCTTTGTTGCCCATGCCCATACACTGAGAATTCAGATGTACGTTCTAACCTGTGACAGTAGGAAAGGTATAAGATAAATGAATCCCATGAATCTATAACATTAAAGATGTCAACAAGTGATTTGTAACTAACAACTTCAAACGAATACATGTAAATTTAAATTAGTGAAATCGCCAAGAATCTATAAATTCAAGTATTACTTCCATTTATTGTCCCTGTAACTCCAGTTTAGCAACATAGGTAGTTACATTGTTCAGTAATGAGGAAAAATCATTTCATATCTTCTACCTACATTTAGACTTGAGATTAATTACCAAAATATCAAGAAATTCACAAATCATATTCTCACTTTTCTGCATGCATCCGACAAAGCTGCAAGGAAAATGAATGGAATGTACTGATTGTTATGTCTTTAGCTGCTTTCTTTCCAGCAGATTTTCCTATGCGTTCTCTCATCTCAGATGTTGCTGCCGTAGTGAAAGTCATTGCAAGGATATTTGATGGATTTAGACCCTATCAAGTTAGAAAGAACACAAATCTTAAAATGTAAAGGTAAGTTCAAATCTGATTTCATATACAAGATCTCAAGTACAGAAATTGATAGTACCTCATTGAGCAACACTAAGACGCGGCCAACCATGGTGGAAGTCTAACATGGGAAAAGGAATAATCAGCACTGACTATATAACATGAAAACCCACAAAAATTCTTGCCTCATAGGAAAAGAAAGTCTGTAAGAAACCAACCTTTCCACTACCAGGACCAGCAATAACCATCAAAGGAGTTGATATATTACTACAGGCTGCATCACGCTGTCTATCATTTAAAGACTGCATATATTTTGAACACTCATCAGGCATGGAATTGATCAGTGCAGGATCAGCAGCAACAGCAGCCTCTTCATCAATGAGCTTCAAGTTAACATTACAGTCTGACACAAACTTTTCAACATCCCTAGAATCTAAGGTGGCCTTGCTGAGGTCACTGCTCTTATCATCTTTAAACGGAATCTGATTTATGCTGGCACTTGGAGTTTGACAAGCTGCTTTTCTCGCTGACTGTTCAAAGATAAAGTCAATCTCTTGTAAAAAGGAATCATCGAGGTCATCATCATCAAGAAGCGAAGAAGAAGGTGAGCAACCATAGCTTAGTGTAACTCTTTCTGGCTGTTTCAGGGGAGTAACAAATGGGTCTGATGAAACTCCATCGTCCCCAGAAATCTCGGTATGAAATGCATTTATAACCTCCTCATCCAGATCAAACCTAGGAGTAGGGGTGGTCATCCCACGAGGAGGAGGATAACAACCATCATCAGGTGACTCAAACCCTAGTTTTAGGCGTTTGTATGGTGTATTATTCGCTGATATCTCCATAAGAGGAATTCGATTGAAGCTCCTACCATGGTGAGCAAGGGATTCAGTACCCATTGATGATTCCTTCACTCTGCAACACCAAGTAGATAAATTTATCACATATTTCAGGCAATCCCATCAAATCTGGCGAATTTTAGGGAGAGCTAAATGTAACCGAACTTCAAATACTAATTGCAAAATTACCAAATTCTAAAAAAAGCATGGGAAATGGAAGAGCAAGGTGGGGGTCACTTCACTATACTACGATGAAATCAGAAATTTATGGCAATTGAACAAAGAAAAGATTAAAGAGTAAACCAAGAATACGAATAAAATATTGAAAAGAAGAAGGCAATGGACGACCTTTGAGGGAAAGGATTGGAGAAATGAGCTGCATTCTCAAGTGGCCTTTTCCGGTCAAGGAGCGGCTTGGCGCTTCTGAAGCTTTGAGAAATCCGAACAGGGGTATACTCTTGATTCCACATCCCTCTGTTCGGCGGGAGATTCTCCATCCTTCTTCCCCCTTTGATGATCTTCGTTCGGAGAGAAAGTGTGGGAAAATTTCGAAATGATTTGTCTCTGAGAAACTGGAAAAACCGAAAAACCTAGGGGGGGGGGGACAAGGAATCTTCCGGGTATAGAAGAAGATCTTATTTGGGCCTTGAGCCCACGTAGGGCCCTTCGCTTTTTTTTTTAATAATGGACTTTTTATAATCTTTTCCGATATTATTGCAAGCATGCACCACTAAATTCTATTTTATATCATTTACCTTTCGTTACTTTATGATTTTTCCAAAACGCTACTCTTTCAACTGTATTCGATCATCTCCTATTTTCTTTGTTTGGATCCTTTTGTTAATTAGTGGACTTTTCAAATTGTTCAAAATCACCAAGTGTTGTTGATGAGTTGCATGTCTTGTATTGTGTATATCCATCAGACATGACAATGTCCATGGTCAATATAGAACAGCTTCATATATGACTATATTGACTATAGTAGTATTATAGTGGCTAAAATTAATTCCAATAATCCAGCAAAGTCATCATAAATCAAAGTCAACTACATTCTAATTAGTTCCTTCGCACTATCAAATCCATGCTATAATGGAAAAAAAAAAATAGAAGAGAAGGAACAATAAAAATTCTCAACTTGCTAATTCAATTTGTGTTGTGCATTGTACATATATTCAAGTTGAGACGACTTCATAATGATCCACAAAAAAAAGTCTTCACGATCGAATACATAAAAAGCCTGAAGTCGTCTATTACTCAGCAATTTCTTCTTTACCTTCTTGGCATCTTCTTCTTCTTCTTCTTCTTCTAAAGTTCCAATGTACAAGATGAAAAGCTTGAATCTGTTACTAACAGGAAATATAGGGTGGAACTAGAAATCTCGAGAAAATAAAAGGAGTTGTGGGATATTTTAAAGAAAAGAATGGTGTTGCTCGTGGACTGCTCCAGCTGTCGTACGCCGCTTCATCTCCCTCCCGGAGCCACCCGTATCCGCTGCTCCATTTGCCACGCCTTCACTCTCATAGCCCCCGAGCCCCGTCTCCTATCCCACGCGCCGGTTACCCCTCTTCCTTTTCCCAACTCATCTCCTATAATTCCTGCACCATCCTCTCACATCTACCCGCCACCAGCACCCTCTCCGTTTAATCACGCGCCGCCTGCACCGTCTCCATTCAACCACGCGCCTCTAGCACCCTCTTCGTTTAGCCACGCGTCTCCGTTCACTCACGTGCCGTCGGAACCGTCTCCGTTCAACCACGCGCCTCCAGCATCGTATCCGTTCACTCATGCGCCACCGGCACCGTCTCCATACAATCACGCGCCGTCGGGTCCCCCGCCGCCGGTACACGGAAAGAAGCGAGCGGTGATCGTGGGGGTTTCTTACAAGAATACCAAGGACGAACTGAAAGGATGTATCAATGACGCAAAGTGCATGAAGTTCATGTTGATGAAGCGTTTCCACTTCCCTGAATCTTGCATTCTTATGCTCAACGGTATTATTCTACTTAACATTCATATTTTCACAATAGTATAGACTTAAAAGTGTCAAAAATGGTGTACGTATAGAAGAAGAAGAGGACGCATTGAGATGGCCAACGAAGAACAACATAACAATGGCGATGCATTGGCTAGTTCTAAGCTGCAAACCGGGAGATTCCCTCGTTTTCCATTTCTCCGGTCACGGCAACAACCAGATGGACCACAACGGCGACGAGATCGACGGCTTTGACGAGACTCTTCTCCCGGTGGATCACAGGACTTCAGGTGTCATTGTGGATGACGAGATCAATGCTACAATCGTACGGCCTCTCCCTTATGGAGTCAAGCTCCACGCCATCATTGACGCTTGTCATAGTGGTACCGTTTTGGACCTGCCCTATCTTTGTAGAATGGACAGGTACGACGATATCTAAAAGTCTTGTTAGTTAGAATTTTTACTTTTCTTCTCGGTGTTGCGTTTCCAATTTACAAAATTATATGATCAAAACATGTAGCATGTAGAAGTAAATGTTAAAAACCCAATGGAGCCATGTAGTATATATATGCCCCATAACTATAACCAATAAATTAACACAAAATGGGAACTGTTTATGTCTGTCTACCTCATTAACCCTTTTTTCTTGTTCCTATTTTTAGGCTTGGAAACTACGAATGGGAGGACCATCGGCCTCCATCAGGAATGTGGAAAGGTACGAGTGGCGGTGAAGTCTTCTCCTTTACGGGCTGCGATGATGACCAGACCTCTGCTGACACTCCGGTATCCATTTCCGCCTGTTAGCAATATATATAACTTCTCTAGATTTCAAACAACTAATTTTGATAGTACTGGTAAACAATTCCACAAAACGTAAAATCATCCATATTTTATCTTTTCACCGTGATGTTATAGTAGCTACTCTAAAAGCTCTCATCACAAAGAAACTTGTGTCCACCGCAGCAATTGTCAGGGAGTGCGTGGACTGGAGCAATGACGTATGCATTCATTCAGGCCATAGAACGTGGCCATGGGACGACTTATGGGTGCTTACTGAATGCGATGAGATCAACGGTTCACGAGGTCTTTGACAAAAACAAAGGAAGAGAGCTTGTGGAAGTGGAAGGCGGTGATCTTCTCACTACTCTTCTTGGTTTGCTCATCTTAGGCGCTGTTCCTTCTGATGAGGAAGAAGAAGTAAACCAAACCCCTCCAAAAACTCAGGTAATCCATATTCATCTACTTATAACTTTGGTAAAATGGTTTTCATAGCAAGGTTAATGTTAATTAAATTGCATTAATTGGCATATTGGATTGGTACCGCAGGAACCACAATTGAGCGCTAACGAGGCATTTGATGTGTATGGGAAGACGTTCTCTTTATAACATGGCATGAAATGGAAGAGTATAGAAATTTCAGAAAATCAATTAAATTCTTTATTGAGTGAATGATACATGGGACATGATCATTGTATATGTAAATCGGCCTTATGAAGTTAAATAC
This sequence comes from Camelina sativa, assembly GCF_030686135.1. NCBI lineage: Eukaryota > Viridiplantae > Streptophyta > Magnoliopsida > Brassicales > Brassicaceae > Camelina > Camelina sativa. The sequence goes on from NC_141889.1 coordinate 6,924,096, forward strand.
ATTTAATACTGGCATATGGTGTTCCCCATCATAATATTCGGTATTCCTAAGTTTAATGAAATCAGACAAACAAAACACACGGATGTGGTGTATAACTTTTCCTATCAAAACCGAGATTTCTTTCACTACAAGAAAACAACGGTTTTACGATGGACGAATATGTAGCGAAACCTCTGAAAATCGACAAAAGCGAGAGATTTGGGAGGAAAGTCTGTTCCTCGCAAATCGGTCAACGTCGCAAATCTCTCGCAACCTTTGCAAGGAAAAAAATTCTCTCGGAAACTAAGCGCAAATTGCAACGAACAAAAGCGGTAGCAAATTCATTGCAACTTAGTTCCTAGTAAATCTCTCGCAAAGTTTGCGATGTGATTGCAACATTATTGTCTCACGCAAATTTTGAACAATATTATTAAGACGAAATTGTACCATATAATTAGTGACTTTTATTTTGCTTAAAAGTAATAAAACTGAAATTCAAATTAAAATAAATATGTAGTTTACAAAAAATAATTATATATACATATATGTATATATAAAATAAAAACATTATACAAAATATCTACATCAGAAAATAAAAGTTACAAAAATTAATTACACAAAATTTACAAATTACAATGCTTTTGTTGACATCTCCTTGATGACTTCTTCGTCTTCCTCGTTTCTTTGCTCTTTTTTTTTTTTAACAATCAGCCTTCCTTTTTTCTGAATCTAAAAGATCTCCAAAAATCAGATACACATACATACACACACACACAACAAGTAATACTAATTTCAATTCCAAGCTAAGACCATGATTATCGGTGGGTTCAGGTTGGAGTTCTTAGTGTTTTGATGAAAAAAATAAATCAGAAGAAAAGAAAATATGTAAGATCTCCTCTTATATAGTATACTGGATCATGGGTTAAGAGACTGCTACGTGTCAGCTGTCTGTTGGGCGAACAGAAAATATAAAACGAAAAAAAAAAATCATCCGATTGATTTTATTATTTTTCCTCTCTCTCTCTCTCTCTCTCTCTCTCTCTCTCTCTCTCTCTCTCTCTCTCTCTCTCTCTCGTTCTCTCGCGATTGGAATCTCCGAAACAAGAAAACGGTTTGGAATCAGAAGCTTCATGGGTTTGAATCGAAGGACCGAGAATGGTTTGGATTCAGTTGGGAATGAAGAGAAGGCGATTCGATGGGATTGGAGAGAAGAAGATTAGTAGCGATGGCGATTTGGAAGCTAATCGCCAATTGCATGATTCGAGTTTCAGTCGAATAAATTGGAAGAGATTGAAACAATTGGAATCACAAGGTACGTTTGTTAGTACAATTGCATGAATAACAGATTGTTTTATGATTAGGGTTCTTTGATTTTCGATCTCAAATTAGGGTTATTTGATGTTAGTTAGAAAATTAGGGATTTGCGTATAAGCCTTGTGATTTTGGAGTTGTTATACTTTATCAGATGTTTGATTGAGACTCAAGATGATTTTGTTATGTTATAGAGATCACTGATTCGTATTTTGTTCTTTTTTTTTAGTTATGTAGATGGATACGTTTTTTGTTCTGTCATAGCTTTGATAACCTTGAGTTAAGTATTAATGATTGAGACTCAAGATGATTTTGTTATGTTATAGAGATCATTGATGCCTTTTTTGTTCTGTTTTCATGATTATGTAGATGGATATGTTTTTGTTCTGTCTTAACTTTGATAACCTTTGGTTAAGTATTAATGATTGAGAGTTTAGCATTTTGTTCTGTTATAGAGATCACTGATGCGCTAATACACTTATGTTTTTCATGATTATGTAGATGGAAAGACTGATTACAGGAGAAGGATCCGTATTATCAACCAAGACATGAACAAGTACAATAAATCGAGTACCAATCTCTTTGTTGTCCGGTTTACCAACAAAGACAAGAACAAGTACAATACATTAGGTTGCTGGTGAGGACAATACATCAAGGTTTTGAGTTCTATATCTTTATTTTAGTTAAGCATGTGATGTTTGTTTTCCTTTCTAACTCTTTTTTTTTTTTTTAATTCATTCTTTAACAGCTTAAAGAAAGCTAGATGATGAGTATAGAGTCCTTGTGTCTGTTCGGCCATCAATGAAGGTAATTTATTATCCTTCTCTTCCTTAATTTACTTGGTGTTAGTTTAGGTATGAGTCGATGTCATTGCTTTCGGATGGTGGTTGTGATTAATACGCTTATGTCATTGATGTCATTGCTTTAGTATTTGTTGCTTTGTGCGCTTATGTCACTTGAGGCTTTATTAAATATGTATGTGTACTTGATGGTTTGTGTTAGGTAAAAACTTGATGCTTTGTTAAATATGTATGTGTACTTGATGCTTTGTGTTAGGTAAACACTTAGTTTCAAAATTTAAACCATTTACCAATCTCTTTAACACACAAGTTCTTTCTTTATAAACCCATTACCAATCTCTTTAACCCACAAAAGTAAATAACACCTAAACATTAAAAACCCTTTAGCAATCTCTTTCTCACGATATGGATTCTGACGACTCTTTGAATCCATATCTTCCCTCCTCTAGCTATATGAACCTCTTACACAGCCAACTTGATAACCAAAACCTTGAATACACTCCTCTTGATAGTCCATGTTCTGAAACTCCATCTGAACCTGCATCCCCTCAAGAAAACCGTAAGTCAAGGAATGCATGGTTACCAACAGATGATATCATGTTGGTCAGTGCTTGGCTTAATACTAGCAAAGATCCGATTACTTCCAACCAGCAAAGACTTGCATCCTTTTGGGGGAGGATTGCAAAATACTTTGCATCCTGTCTGAATGTTGATGGTCGGCCAAAGAGAGAGGCGAGTCACTGTAAGCAGAGGTGGGGGAGGATAAACGAATTGGTGTGCAAGTTTGTTGGATGTTATGAAGCTGCAAAAGTGTACCGCAGCAATTCGTATGATGGCATATGGTTGTGCAACTGATGCGTTTGACGAATACCTCCGTCTTTCTCCAAATGTGGCACTAATATGCTTGGACAAGTTTACAGATTCAGTCGTAAATTTATTTGGAGATGAGTACTTGAGAAGACCCACACCAGCAGATCTTCAAAGACTACTCGACATTGGCGAGTATCGCGGATTTCCCGGCATGATAGGAAGCATCGATTGTATGCATTGGGAGTGGAAGAATTGTCCCACCGCATGGAAAGGTCAATACACCCGCGGATCTGGAAAGCCCACAATCGTTTTAGAGGCGGTGGCTTCGTATGATCTCTGGATCTGGCATGCTTTCTTTGGACTACCAGGTACATTAAACGATATCAATATTCTTGACCGATCTCCAGTCTTTGATGATATTTTGCATGGTCGAGCTCCTAAAGTTAAATACAGTGTCAACGGACATGAGTATAAATTGGCTTACTATCTGACAGATGGTATTTATCCAAAATGGTCTACTTTTATCCAATCTATTCCACTGCCACAAACTCCAAAAGACGCTTTATTTGCAAGACAACAAGAAGCTGTGCGTAAAGATGTAGAGCGTGCTTTTGGAGTTTTGCAGGCTCGATTTGCCATAGTCAAAAACCCGGCACTTATTTGGGATATAGTAAAGATTGGAAAAATAATGAGAGCGTGTATCATACTGCACAATATGATAGTAGAGGACGAACGAGATGGGTACTCTCTGTTTGATCAAACTGAATTCACACAAATGGAGTCAAGTAGAGCTTCAGAAGTTGACTACACACTTCCAACACCCAGGCCTTCATGTGTCGCTACTATGCTCAAGAATCGAAAGGATGTTCGTGATAAGGAAAAAAATAAGTGCTTGCAAAATGATTTGGTTGAGAATATTTGGGCAAAATTTGGAGCTAATTAGTATTAAAATTAATCATTCTCTCCATTTATAAATTGCACTTCTGTTGTAATATGTATTAATGTTTTATTATGTTTTGTATGTTTGAAAATTAATAAAAATGGAATATTTCTTTAATTTTATAAAATCTTTAATGTTTACACATTTATATCACTTCTATTCTATTTAAAATTTTAAAAAACAATATTTTCAAAAATAAGAGACCCAAAATAAGAACCTACCAATAAAAGAGAAAATTTTATCTAAGAGATCATGAGTTCTTATATTCCAAACAGTACACAATTAATTCATAAAAAATTTAAGAACTCCCCTTATATGAACCCCCCAATAAACTTGCTCTAACATCACAAAATCGAATCAGTGAAGGAGTTGTTGTCCAGCTCAAAGTTGATGTCGCTCTTCCCCTCTCACAAAAATCTTTACTTTTGGAAATCTATAAAACAAAACAAGATTCATAAACTAAGGATAATTAATAAACAAAATTACAACACAAAACGAAATTAAAAAACTGGGAAAAAAAATACCATTGTCAGATCTGTTGTAAAAATGATATATGCTCCTCTCCATCACAAGCACCATCCTCCTCCTTCCTCGTTCTTCCTCTCTCACGAACATCGAAACCTCTACGGCGCTACTTCTCCCTTCGTCCCCATCAGAATCATATCTTTCTCATGCCCTCTCCAAATCAAGCATGAGACAAGCAGAAAACTTAAATCGGACAAATAAAATAGTAAAATCAAAGGATAGACAACCTCAGATCTAGGTTTCAGTGGAACGACAAAAGGTTTAAAGGAGAGGAAGAAAAAGAATCGAGTGAAATAGAGAAGGATTTATTGGAAAAGTACCAGAGAAGAAAAAGGAAGGAGAAAAATGGAGTTTAGGGTTTTTGTGTTTAATATAAAGATTTAATATCCTCGCAATTCCATAGCAAATATTGCGAGGGATTTACTAGGCTTTCTGTTTATATAGAAAAATTCTGCGTCGCAAATCCTCGCTAATATTGCTAGGGAATTGCAAGAGTCCCTCACAAATCCCTAACACACCACTAAAAAATATATAATTTATATTTCGAGATATTTAACATTAGCAAATCTCTCGCAAATATTTGCAAGAGATTTGTGAGAGACCGTAGCAAATCCCTCGCAAAGTCTTTAGGGTTTAGGTTTTGGAATTGTCATTTCTGCCCTATCTTTGATTTTAAATCTTGGATTCATTTTTTTAATCATTACTAGTAATGTAATTAGTCTTTAGGGTTTAGGTTCAAGAGTTTGAAGTTGTTATTTGCGAGGAAATTGCTATGATTTGAGTCGTTTGCGATAGAATTACGACGGATTTGCTACGCGTCTAGCAAATCAGTCGCAAATATGTCGCAAACCTTGAATATCTAATTTGTAAAAACCATCAAAATAATTTAAAAAGTTAGTAAAACTAACTTTCAAGTATATTATAAGGTCCAATGTCTCATCATACTCTTTTCTATCATTAATAGTAATGTATTTTAGAATAATTCACCTTATGAACATATTCAAATGTATTTCAGAATAATTATATTAAGTTTTGTAATATTTATAAAAAAATAATTTTCCTAACTTTGCAATAGATTTGCTATGGCTTTTGCAATCCACTCGCAAGTCTATAGCAATTTTGCTATGAATTATGTTTTCTCAAAAACGTCGCATTATTGCAATTGATTTGCGAGGAAGGAGACATTCCCAGCGAATTTGTCGTAAATGCCTTGCAATTGAGCAGCGGATTTGCGGCGACCAGTTTCCTCGCAATTTTGTGAGGGATGTGCTAGGGATTTTTTTATTTCTCATACATTTCTTGCAAATCTACCGCAAATTTGCGAGAACTATAATCCATCGCAACTCGTACTCGCAAAAGCGGTGTTTTCTTGTAGTGTTCGTTTCAAATGGACTTCGCTTGAACTTAAACAGGCTCGTCATCATTGGACGTAGATTTCTCATAATAGTATTCATTTACCTCGATTCCTATATTTTCAACCCAAAAAAGCATCATAATATTTCCTCATGCACTATGTTCATATAGATGTGAAAACCATTATAATTTCAGACTATTCTACAGAATTCTAGAAAATAAATAAGACAATAAACTTTATTAGTTTAAGATAAAATTCTACACACATAATTGCATTTACATAAAACTAATTTGTAAAATATTATAAAAAACTGATGTCCATAATTTGTTATCCAATTATGACGACACAATGAGTCAATAGGAGCCACGAAGAGAGAAAAAAAAAATGTACTGCAAAAGGATAATGATAGTACAAATGATACGTCGTACTGCCACATGTACGACGCAACTCAATTACCAAAAAGCAGAGCCATCCATAAAACTCAAAACACACACAGATTCCACTGGCGTGTGCTCTCCTCACTTGTCCTTAGAAACTTGAGGTACTCATTCTCTATCTCTCATCTACTTTTTTTGTAGTTCCTGTTCGAGTTTTTGTTGTCCAACAAATGTCTTTCTCTTCTACATAGACATTTCATTTGTATTTGCTTGGTCTTCCGACAACATACAAAGTTCAAAACGCATGTATACATTCTTTTGTATTTTGTAAGAATTATTGATTTATTTATCTTTTTTAAAGATAGGGTGCATCTTGATAATTGATGTTATGTTGTTTTTAATTGCAGCTTCAATCTTAAAGTATTAAGTATGGCTGCTTCAACTGCTGTTACCGCAAACTATGTCCTCAAGCCACCTCCATACGCTCTGGTATGCATGATTTTATTGATATGTTTCTTCCAACCGATTGCAATTTTCGGCAAATGTCATTTTGTTTATGGTTAGATTAGATTTTTGCTTACTACCTACTAGATGATATAAGTTGTTATGCCCAAAGTAGCCTTCATAATACCTTTTATCCTCTCGTCAAAGGCGTTACAAATGAAGTTTCATCAGCTATTATTATTAACACAAAACCAAAAGTAACAATGCGTTACAAATTAAATGAACTCCTCTAACTTCACAATGGAAGAAAACATAACTCATATTAATTTGTGGTTAGTGTTTTTTTCCGAAAATTCGTTGAATAAATAAACTACTATATGGGAATGGGAAATTTGTATCAATATTTTTTGGGTTCATTTATTTTTAAAAATATGCTGATTTTATATTGAGTGAGAGAGCAATTTTGATGAAATGTTATGTGGTATAATTACTGGAAAGGATGCTTTGGAGCCGCATATGAGCAAACAAACTCTGGAGTTTCACTGGGGAAAGCATCACAGGGCTTACGTGGACAACCTCAAGAAGCAGGTTCTTGGAACCGAGCTTGAAGGCAAACCCTTAGACCACATTATCAACAAAACCTACAACAATGGCGATCTCCTCCCTGCTTTCAACAACGCTGCTCAGGTCATTACAAACCCTTTTTTTAGTTTGAGCTTATATAATGTGTGTGTGATTGTTTAGCTGATTGGTTGTGTTTATTACAGGCGTGGAACCACGAGTTCTTCTGGGAATCAATGAAACCTAATGGTGGAGGAAAGCCATCAGGAGAGCTTCTTGCTCTGCTTGAAAGAGATTTCACTTCTTATGAGAAGTTCTATGAAGAGTTCAATGCTGCTGCAGCCACTCAGTTTGGAGCTGGCTGGGCCTGGCTTGCTTGTAAGTGTTTCAAATTTAAGAACCTTACATTTATACTTACTTTACCTTCTTCCTTACTCTTATTATCTCTCTGCTCTAAATTCAGATGCAAATGACAAACTCAAAGTAGTGAAAACTCCAAATGCTGTGAATCCCCTTGTGCTCGGCTCTTTCGTAAGTTTTTTCATGAAAGAACTTGAATACACAATTTAGTTGATTAGTAGAGATCACTAAACTTAATCTTAATCTTGGCTGTGATTTTCTTGCAGCCCTTGCTTACCATTGATGTCTGGGAGGTAAGTAAACTCCTTTTTGTCCCATACCTAATCCAGTGTTTGTCCTAAAACCTATTTTTCTGACAAGTTTGTTGATTTTTTTCTTTTCCCTTTTGGGTACATCGAACAGCATGCTTACTATCTCGACTTCCAGGTAACAACTTATTCAAAAACATAAGAAAACGCTTTTCTTCATCGGTTTATTTGTTTTGTTGATTGTTGTAATCTTATTTGTATAACGAGCAGAACCGGAGACCAGATTACATAAAGACATTCATGAACAACCTTGTGTCTTGGGAAGCTGTTAGTGCCAGACTTGAGGCCGCAAAAGCTGCTTCTTCCTCTTCCGCTTAAGCAGAGAGTTCTGAACAATATGACTTCAATGAATTCTGTATTATTGAAGTTTATTAATAAAGTATTGGTCAATGTAATGTAATAAGGACGCAACTTTGTTGTATGTGTGACAAGAGTCTTTCATGTAGAATTTTGCACCTGTGCAATGAACAATTACAATGCTCTTTTTGTGGTATTTTTGGGTGTGTTTGAGTTAAGTTTTCATTATCTGTTTCAAAAGCACGGTTCTCTATTTTGTAGAAAGTTGAAAGGGATTCCTATTTCCTACTAGCCATCAGTGAACAGAACCTTCCCATCCTCTAGGTCGAGTAGCTGCTGTTTCATTAGTATTCCTTTGTTCCGTGGGAATAGTAGGCATGTATGTGCCGGCTGGTCGCTTGAGTAGTACTAGTACTACATGTGACGGGCCCATTAATGATATGAAGTCTAGCACGGCTGAGCGGTTGAGCCAATTAAAATTTTAGGTATTGATTAACTTAAAAAATATAATTAATAAAACTAAAGTATATTTTTTTGGTGAAATAAAACTAAAGTTTATACACATACTAGGCAAAGTTCCACGGTTTCCATGAGTTAATATTCTATAAGACTATATAATATATATTCACATACTATATGATTCACTATTTAAATTTTTAATATAATAACATTTTTTATCTATAGTAAATATTTGTTGTCTTAAATTTTTAAAATCTTCAAAAACTAAACGCTTACACATAAAATATTCTATGTGTAATATTGAAAAGAGTTTTATCTATTAGAATTAGAAACAAATTTATGAATTTTTTTTCTTTATAAATATATATTGTTAATGGAAAGTAATTATATAAATTATTTGTGTTTAAAATTCTGATAGCTTGAAAGTATATGTTGAGACTTTTAGAGCTCGTGCGTGTTTTCCTATTATTGATTTAAGACTCATTTCAAGATGTATTAATTTCAATATATCTTCAAATTAAGGCAATGCATATAGTTGACAAAAAAAAAGGCAATGCATATAATTAGGGTGTCATTTAAGTCAGTGCATAATCAATTTGTCACAATTACTCCAGATTGTGATAAATTGGAGTAAAAAAAAAATTGTCACAATTACTCCAGATTTTCCAAAGTTAAAAACTAGTGCTGAATATATTTACTAATTTCCATAATGTCTATATTAATTTAATATCTTCTAAACTAGTATTGAATGTAAAAAATCAATGCATAAATCTATAGAATGGTTTTTTGCATTAGTTTATACATTGAATTGATTATAAATCAATTATAAATTGTTGACAAAAAAATCAATTATAAATTATTACATAAGATGAATATGGTTTCCATATGTACATATACATATGTATATGATTATGAACTTACGAAATGAGGAGTTTAAGGATCATGTTTTTTTTACTAAATGATGTTTGACGATGATGTTGTGTGATGATGCAATTGTTTTGACTTGATCTTGTTTGATTGTTCTTTGTTTGTACAGTTCTCGATACAATATGTTTAGACAGCCAGGGTAAGGCCTCTGCACCTTACCGAGTTGGACTATATGTTCCACTCTGCTGAGCACAACAACAAAGTTGTTGAGGAGTTCCAGTTGTCTCTTCCAAAGCAAATTCCTAGGCTTGAAACTGGTGTTTTTAGGGTGGGCTAACAGATCTTTGAAGACGGGAACACATGGATACCAAGCTATGACGTTCACCTGGTAAACTAAGTCTTTTTGTCATATGTTATTTATATTTATCTCACCTGTTAGATAAATATAAATTTCACATGTCACGAGAAAAAAAAGTACATGGTTCAATTTCTGAAGTTTAAATAAAAGATGGTAGAATTAGCATCACACATAGTAAGAGATGTTTCTAATGTCAGGCTTAACTTGAATTTACTTGATAACTGTTTCTGTTTTTTTTACTTGAAAATGTTTGATTGTTGTATTTGACTTGATGATGTTGTTTGATTGTTGTTTGCTATTTTTTTGATGATGCTATCGTTTGCTGTTTTTGATGATGTTATTTCATTTACTCGATGATTGAGAGATGTGTTTTTTTAACTTGAATTCTGATTTTGCTGTTTTTGATGAGTTTTTTATTGATGTTTTCACTTGATGCATATTTGTTTGTGCAATGTTTAACTCATTAATCCAAAAAGTTAAGATTATGATCTTGTGCATTTTCGAGGTAGACTACATCTTCCATTGTGCTCAACACAGCAACAATATTGTTGTAGAGTTCCCTTTGACTCTTTCAAAACAGATTTCGACGAATGAAACTGGTGTTTATCGGGTAAATCGATAAACCGTCAAATTAAAGCCAAGAATACTTGGATGATTTTTACTAAATTTTATAGTTCCAAAATCAATGATATCGATGACTTGCTCACCCCCGGATTAGTCCAGTTCTAAATCTATTATTAAAAAAAGAAAGATAATGGTAGACATGAAATTCTTTTAATTATAAATGTGTATGAGTGTTTTATTGTGGAGCACCTGCATTGACAAAGGAACGAAAACATCTAGCTTTGGAATTCACACACAAGACGAGAACAAAATTTTCCTTCCATAAAGAGAACTTTTAAAAAATGAAAGATATACGCACAATGCTGATAAAGCGCATGATGGGATACACAATCAAACAATTGTGGAGTATGTTTGTTTGTGTTTATAAAATTGAATTTGTGGTGTTTTGTTTTTTAAAAAACAAACTCTAAAATAAAAGGTGTGTTCTGATGATGATTATTTGAGTATATATTTTTAAAAATCTTATTCCATATCCAAAAACCAAGTTTAACATAAGTTTATATTGTATACTATATATCATCTTGAAAAACAATTATGTTTACAATGTTACCGTGGGAGACTTGAACTATGTAAAACAAAAATGTTAATGTAACATGGTATGGATTTTGGAAACAATTAGTTCAAGATCAGGAAAAGTAGAAAAGTAAAAAAATCCCTTTCGAGAATTAGTTAGACGTTGGTCTTTTAATTTATATTTTGACGTTGGTGTTTTCGGAATTAGAGCTTTTGATGTTGATAGATGAATGATTAACGAACGATGTATAAAAATTGACAATCATGTTGTATTTTTTTTTTTTAATCGGTAATGAGATTTTGTGGTATTCGGTCTTCAATTAATCAACCAATGAAAAGTTACAACAAAAATGCAAATACAAAATCGTGGGCCTAAGTAAGTGTATACACGTTTCACGTTTGTCTCAATTTGTTTACATTATGTTGGAATATATTATGTGCGTCTGTTCTGTTGATTGTCTTACGAGCCTCGCCTCTTATAATATAAAAAATGACTTGGCGAATATTTTTGGTCGTCTCATCATCTTACAACCCAAAGACTCAGAGATCTAAAAAGAAGAATTTTTTTTTTTAGGATTACACACTTAAAAGTTAAAGTTTGCTTCTAAATCGTCCCTCCTTTTACTTACAGAGCATTGACTTGAGATGCAAGAAACACATTATTCCGTTTAATCGTCTTTTTTTTTCTTTTTTCTTCTTTTGCTCCCGTTTGGTTTTCACGTTGAAACAATGGAGAGAGTGAGCTTTGAATTACCGGACTATCATCACTCAGACAGAGAGGCTGAGAAGAGCAGCGATGTAGTTCCGTTGACCAACGAAAACCTGGAGATGGAAAACCTTAGAAACACGGCGGTGGATGAAGAATCGAGCGTGAAGGAAGATACGGAGCTGATGACGCAGAAACGAAACGGTCGGGTGAAACTTACTAACAAGCTCAAACGCTTGAAATCATCTGTCTTTGGAGAAAGCAAGCCAACTGGCTTGGACCGTTCAAAGTCAACGGCTGGTCGGGCTTTGAAAGGGCTCAAGTTCATCAGTAAGACCGACGGTGACGCTGGCTGGAGTGCCGTGGAGAAGCGGTTTCTTAAGATCACGGCCACCACTGGTGGATTGCTACTTCGGTCAAAATTTGGTGAATGCATAGGTAAAAATATTAATCACTAGGGTCTGAATTATATTTAAGTTTGGAAAGGATTTGGATCTAAATAGGGATATTAACATATCGCAGGGATGAACTCAAAGGACTTTGCTTTGGTATTGTTCGATGCATTAGCTAGAAGACAGGGTGTGACAGGGGATGTGATTGATATGGACCACTTGAAGGAATTTTGGGAACAAATAAGTGACCAAAATTTTGATTCCAGGCTTATGACATTTTTTGACATGTGATTTTTTCAATCATTATAATGAGTTTTGTTCTTTTCGTTTCATTTATCTGGTTTCTATACAAGTTATGGTGATGAATGTAAAGTTTGAGCCAAAGGGTTTGTGAAACTGCAGGATGGATAAAGACGCCAATGGTAGACTGACGGAAGACGAAGTTAGAGAGGTAACAGTTTTTAAGACTAATTATGAGGACTTGATTGTTTTTCACACATTGATGATATCTGATCATTTTGCTAAATCCTGTAAGTTCATTGGAAAAAAAAACAAAATTTACATGAACCCAAACGCATACAAAAAAAGTCAACATCTTGATATTTGTCTTTGAGAAATACCTGATAGGTGAGATTAAATTTGTTGATCCTCTGTTGTGTATTCTTTTTTGTGTGTTGGCAGATCATCAACCTTAGTTCATCTGCCAACCATCTGTCATCTATCCAGAAAAAGACTGATGAATATGCAGCAATGATCATGGAAGAGCTTGACCCTGATCATATGGGGTACATCATGGTAAACTTTGATGATGATGATCTGAAAACCAATATTTGTCTTTCCAATATATGTAATTTCTATATGTAATTAACTTTGTGGTGACATTAAAACAGGTGGACAGTCTTAAGAGATTGCTTCTACAAGCGGAAACACAATCTGTAAGCACAATTAGTGAAGACAGAAAGGAACTGAGCGACATGTTAAGTGAGAGTCTCAAGCCTACGCGTGACCCTAATCCGTTGAGGAGATGGTATCGTCGACTTAGATTTTTCATACTGGATGGCTGGCAAAGAATGTGGGTGATCGCGCTATGGCTCACCATTATGGCCATCCTCTTCACGTACAAGTATATCCAGTACAAGAATCGAGCTGTGTATGAGGTGTTGGGGCATTGTGTGTGCTTGGCCAAAGGTGCAGCAGAGACGCTGAAGCTAAACATGGCCTTGATTTTGTTACCTGTATGCAGAAACACTATCACGTGGCTTAGAAATAAGACTAGGTTTGGTGTTTTTGTCCCTTTTGATGACAACATCAATTTTCATAAGGTAAAACCACACAAATTTCTAGTTATATTTTTAACATTTACGCTGGTTTAGTGATTGAGGAATCGCCATATCGCTCTGAGGATGTGACCAAATCTCGTCTATAGTACTTTTATGCTGGCAAATACAGACGTTTTAAATGCTAACAAAAAACATAGTTTATACACATTCTTCGCAATATTATGTTAACCTAGCTAGATATACAAGAAAACATTTTATCATTTATATAGTAGTAACTTGACGCCTAAACAAACAGGTTATAGCGGTGGGAATTACGGTAGGAGTAGTCATACACTCCGTGGCCCATTTGGCTTGCGATTTTCCACGGCTAATCGCAGCAACTCCCGAAGAATACATGCCTCTCGGAAAGTTCTTCGGGGAGGAGCAACCGAAGAGATACATGCATTATGTGAAGTCAACAGAAGGAATAACAGGACTCGTAATGGTTCTCTTGATGGTTATTGCTTTTACACTGGCTCTGCCTTGGTTTAGGCGGGGGAAGCTAGAAAAAAGGCTTCCTGGGCCACTTAAGAAAATCGCGAGCTTCAATGCCTTCTGGTACACTCACCATTTGTTCGTTGTAGTCTACATTCTCCTTGTCCTTCACGGATACTACTTGTACCTCAGTAAGGAATGGTACAAGAAAACGGTGAGTATACTTCAGTGTTAAACATTTCCAAAATCGTTGAAACACTACAACAAATATGCACATTGTTAACCAGAGAAAAACGCTATCATAGGTCTTTGATAGCGTTTTCATGAGCGCTGTTTTAGGGCACTGTTATTATATGTACCCCATATACAATAGCACTTATTACGTATGCTATGTTATAAAAATATAACATAGCTTTAAGAAATTGCTATATTATCAAGATCATAATTTTGAAAAAATTTATACAACATTTGTTTTTTCGTGCTATGTTATAGTTTTATAGCATAGCTCTAATAAACTGCTGTATTATCAAGATTATAATTTTGCAAAAATTTATACAATATTTAATTTTTCGTGCTATGTTATACATATCTAATATAGCTGTTGCGAAATGCTGTTTTATCTTGTTTACTGTGCTATGGTATATTCTTTTATCATAACGTTTACCTGTACTTTTATAGCATTTTCTGATATGTGATTATAGCACACATAACCTGTTTTATAAAATCTCATAAAATCTGATTAATAAACGTCTCAGATCCAAAATACATAACAAAAGTCTCAAGAACATCAGTTTACCATCAAAGTCTCAAGAACATCCAAAATAAACAAGCAATCTCAAGTACTTAACATTACACAATAAAACCATCAGTTTAAGACATAATGACCTTGTTCTCTGGCCAAGCAATGCAGGAGCTAAGTGCATCTTCAATAATCTCTATTTCATCGGATGGCCTCCAAACTTTTACATTTTTCACCTTCACAACATCTATCCACACTTTAACTGCATTAGAACCCAAGCGAGTAAAGTGAACCTTATGTTCTGGATCATTTGTTCCCCATCGTCCTTCAGCCACAACCCTATTCTTTTCAGTTAAATCCATCAACTTGCACTTCTTATTCTCCTTGGAAATAACTTTATTAATGCGCTGCCATGTTTACAATATAAACCATCAGTCATCATATAATTAACAAAAACAACTTCATAACATATGAAAACACTTACTGGAGACTTCCTGAGAGGAGACTGTGATGGTAAAGTATTCTTTATTGGTGATATTGGACCCGTTGCATCATCAACAGGAGACTCAGAACCAGATGCAGACTTAGAAGACATAGATGCAGATTTGGCCTGCGATGCAGCCTTTGAAGCTGTTGCTGAAGTTTTGGACTCTGTAGCAGACTTAGAAGCTGTGGCTGCAGACTTGGCCTTTGATGCAGACAAAGAAGCATGTGATGTAGCATTCTGACCAGTTGGAGTTGAGGGATTTTCAAAATCAACCTTACTCAGGGGCCAAATCAACTACTTGTGAAGTATCCTTAGCACTAGATCTACACATAGCCGTTGCCTCATAATAAACACCACTGTTCTGACTCTGCCTTTCAAGTGAGTATGTGTGAAAACGTTGTCCATTAACTATATAACCAGTATAGGACCTTGCAGTACACCGTGGACCATATGCTAGCCATTTAACTATGTCTTCATGTCCATCAGAAGTAATAGATATCTACAAAATTAAACAGACTAATCAAAATTATGAATGAGTCTACTATAGATTTATAAACAGACTCATCAAATTCATAACTTTACTCACCTGTCCTTTTAACCAAGCAGCAAAATTCTTAGAATGCATAGACCATAAATATGTTGCATCACGTCTACACCTTGGATTTGAGTCTTGTAGATATTGCAAATGCATACTACCAAATCATAAATACGAAAAGAAACTATCAGCAGCATAATTTTGACCTTATAATTTATAAGGAATGAAATACACAAGTAACTTACTCCACATAATGATCAAAGGCAGCTGTATTTTGAATGACAGCAAGATGGGCTATATTCTTCTCCATTTCAGTAAGAGTGAATGACGTTCCTGCTGATATTGGACGACCTTCTAATATAGAGCTGTTCACATACTCTACATTCCTCTCAGGTTTTTCTTCTACATTGGTTGTCTTTTTCAGAAACTCATTACAAAACAGCATGCTTTCTTCTGCAAGATATGACTCTGCTATACAACCCTCTGGTCTTGCAGGATTTCTTACAAAATCTTTTAGAACTTTCATATACCTCTCAAATGGGTACATCCACCTAAAATGCACAGGTCCTCCTAGTCTAGCTTCTCTTCCTAGATGAACAGTCAAGTGTACCATGATATCAAAGAAGGTTGGAGGGAAAAACCTTTCAAACATACAAAGCGTTTCTACAATTTCAGCTTCCAATACTGTAATAACCTCAATATCAATAACTCTCTGACACAAATGATTGAAGAATGCGCATAGCCGTAGTATTGCTGTTCTAGGACCTTTTGGTAACAATCCTCTAAGTGCAACCGGGAGAAGCTGTTGCATCAAGACATGATAATCATGTGATTTCAGACCTCCTACCTTACACTCTTCTACTGAAACTCCTCTTGAAATATTAGAACAGTATCCATCTGGACCTTTAAAATGAAATAGTCGTTTGCAAAAAATCTTCTTCTCATTCTTGGACAAAGACCAAGGTGCTGCTGGAAGATATGTTCTCTTTCCTTTTGTGGTAGGATGCAACTCTTTTCTTAGACCAAGATGTTGAAGATCCTTACGAGCATTAAGACCATCCTTAGATTTTCCACAATGCAACAATGTGGATACAATGCTGTGAGTCACATTCTTTTCTATGTGCATTACATCCAAATTATGCCGTACTGGTAGATCCTCCCAATAAGGCAGAGTAAATAAAATGGATCTTTTCTTCCACCTTGATAACTCATCTTCATCTACTTCTACTTCCTCATCTTCATCGGATTCACTTTCATCATCATCACTGTCAAACACTGGTTCTTTATAGACAGTTCTCTTTCTCTTCATCCCAGCCTTTTTCACATTTCCGAAATCATTTTGGAAGTTTTTCAGATTCTGATGAACTTCATGACCAGTTAAAATTCTTGACTTTCTCCTATGCTCAACTTTTCCATCAAACCAAGTCTTCTTTTCCCTATATCTGTGTGTTGGAGCCAAACCTTTTCTATGACACATGTAGACATGTTTCCTGCTAAACTTCAACCACATACTATCAGTATTTTTCCCACACATAGGACATCCCATTTTACCTTTTACTTTACAACCAGCAAGATTTCCATACGCAGGAAAATCACTAATGGTCCAGAGAAGCATTGCCTTTAGAGTAAATGTACTTTTACTAAAAGCATCATACGTTAGCTCTCCATTCTTCCACAGATGATTCAAATCCTCAATAAGAGGTTCTAGGTAGACATCAATATTATTACCTGGTTGTTGTGGACCAGGAATCAATAATGTCAACATTATATTCTCCTTCTTCATACAAAGGTGAGGAGGCAAATTGTAGTTTACCAATAGCACAGGCCAGCTACTATAATTACTATTCTTCATGTTGAATGGATTAAATCCATCTGTGGACAGCCCAAGCCGTATGTTCCTTTCTTCAGCTGCAAATGAAGGATACTTCTCATTCATCTGAGCCCATGTAACAGAATCTACTGGATGTCGAAGTTTTCCATCAGTGCTCTTGTTAGTGTAATGCCACCGTAAGTCCTTAGCCATGTCCTCTGATCTGAACATTCTCTTCAGCCTTGGTATAATTGGAAAATATCTTAATACTTTCTGTGGGACACCTTTCTTTACCTCATTAGTCCGCTTATTAGTCTTCCACCGTGAAGCATTACATTTGGGACATTTATCAAGCTTCTTTAACTTCTTTCTGAAGAGGCAGCAATCATTAACACATGCGTCGATCTTTTCATATCCCATATGAAAGCTCTTTAAAAATTTCTTGACATCATACAATGATGTGTGAAAGACATTACCATCTGGCAACATGCTTGGCAATGTCTGAAGCAGTTCATTGAAGCTCTTATCCGACCAGCCATTATGTGTCTTAATCCTAAACAAAGTCACAATAGCCGATAACTTGCTGTGGTTTGAACAGCTAGGGTATAGTGGGGTTTCAGCATCCCGGATCTTTGCAAGGAACTCATCCTCTTGTTGGTCCTCACCCTCTGCAATCTCACTTAAGTCGCCCACAGGTTGGTCAGCTAAGTCACCTCTAAAAGCCAACTCTTGATCAAAAAATTCAGCAGCTTTATATAACTCAAAAACTTCCTCATTCCACTGAGTTGGTTTACTTTGAAATTCATCTACTGACTTCACATCTCCATGATGATACCAATCACTATGCACCTTGTATGCCTCATCCATCCCTCTTATTACAAGATGCTCAACCACAACACTGTTTAACTGTCGTACTACATTACGACAGTCTTTACAAGGACATATTATCATTTCTATGTCACCTAAAGCCGCAGACACATCCCTTACAAATTTCCAAGCTCCACTTTTATAACCAGGATCAGCTCTTCAATGGATAATTAAAGAAAAAAATCATAACTAAAAGAACATCTTAAAGTATCCAAACCCAAAATAAAACCTAATTATGAAATATAATTCCTTACCTGCATAGATGCACCCATGCCTTGTCCAACATTATATGTTATAATATAAATTTTAACCTTTATAGATAAAATAGAGATACATATTATACAAAGCTCACATTAAGCAACAATTCAGACAATACTGCACTACTTCAGACACATACAGATGCTCTTAAACCAATATCTAACTGTGTAAAATCTCACTAATCTAATCACTATTTATACGAATCAGACTCAAAGGACAAAACATAGCAATCACCAATATTCGTGTGTAATAATAATGTTTAACTATTGGTTGAGTGATACTAACCTGTTGTGTGAGTACAGAGAAATGAGAAGCTTCAGTTCCCCAACATTTCAATCACCAACACTTGGGAAAAAAAAAAAATCGTTCAGTTTATGAAGGCGCAAATACTCAAATCCAAAAGCTATTTTTGAGTCAAATCTGTAAATAATCGAACCCTAACAAAACAGATGGATTCGAAACTCCACATTCTCAAAATCTGTAAATAATCGAACCCTAAAAAACAGATAACGAAATAAATCTAGATAAATCGAACCCTAACAAAACAGATAACTAAATCTGACCCTTATCGAAATCAAAAGCTGTTTGAAATCACAAATAATCGAAACAAATAACGAAATTAGGAGGAAGAAGAAAGACATGCCTCAAAAATGGATTCGAGCTATCAATTGCGATGGATATGGAGATTTAGGGCGAAATTGGGGCTTTTCACAAACGGCGAAATTGGGGCTTTTCACAAACGGCGATAAAACTGAAGAATTGATAAGAAATTTAGAAGAATTTGAGCACACACAGAGAATTTAGAAGAAGAAATCTTCTTAGGTTGAGCTTAGGTTGTAACGAGAGAGAGAGAGAGAGTGTGTCGAGTTTTTGGGTTTTTTTTTTATTTGGCGATTAAGTGAATAATTTCACTAAGTATTGGCGGACAAAAGTCACTTTTGTTTCCCGCTACATAATTTTCCTATCATAGCGTTAATAAGATGCTATTAAAAAGTAAGCGAAAAAAAAATCTCATCTTTCATAGCAGTGACGGAAAATGAGCTATATCCGTCTGCTATCAATGTACATATTTGTTGTAGTGTAAAAAACGTTACTAACTTGGGGTTTTTTGTTTATAGACGTGGATGTACTTGGCAGTACCAGTAGCTCTCTATGCATGCGAGAGATTAATACGAGCATTCAGGTCCAGCATCAGGACAGTAAAAGTTCTTAGGGTAGCGGCTTATCCTGGAAAAGTATTGACTTTGCAAATGTCAAAGCCTAAAAATTTCAAATACAAGAGCGGTCAGTACATGTTTGTAAACTGTCCAGCAGTCTCACCGTTTGAGTGGTACGCAAAGAACACACTCTTAATTATGAGTCAACAACTCTAAACCCATTTCAAAATATTTGGATGTGGATTTTATTAATTTATACATATCTCTACAGGCATCCATTTTCAATAACTTCTACACCACAAGAGGACTTTCTGAGCGTTCATATAAAATCACTAGGAGATTGGACAGAGGCTATCCAAGGAGTCTTCTCCGAGGTCCTATATATACACTTTTAAAATCTCTCAAACTTATATACCTTTATCAGTATTGGAGTCGGGGAAAGATAGTTTTGTGTGTATGTCTCAGGTGTCTAAGCCATCTCCGGTCGGAGACACATTGCATGGTGCAAATAGTCCCGGGTAAGTATATTCTTCATATATTATTATATTTTAAGACTAGTCTTAAAATCTAGTATACACTTTACATCTAGTATATATAACTCACCATAAAAGACATGTGTGTGTATACCTAAGAAAATTAATCTACCTAGCTAAGAAAATCTAACGTTGTTAATTTTGAAATGGCAATGACCCCTTCTTCCACAGTTTCCCCAAAATCATGCTTGATGGTCCGTACGGCGCACCAGCTCAAGACTACAAGAAGTACGAGGTGGTTTTGCTGATCGGCCTTGGCATTGGAGCCACCCCGATGATCAGCATTATCAAGGATATTATCAACAATACGGAGACCAAAGAACAGCTCAGCCGAATGGAGAAGGGATCGCAACAGGAGCCACACGTTAAGAAAGAAACTTTCAAAACGCAAAGGGCTTACTTCTACTGGGTAACAAAGGAGGAGGGCACGTTTGATTGGTTCAAAAACATCATGAACGAAATCGCGGAACGGGACAAAAGCAAAGTCATAGAACTACACAATCATTGCACTAGTGTTTACGAAGAAGGAGACGTTCGTTCCGCGCTCATAAGGATGCTTCAGTCTCTAAACTATGCCAAGAATGGTTTAGACATTGTTGCTGGGACAAGGGTCATGTCCCATTTCGCCAGACCTAACTGGAAAAACGTCTACAAACAGATAGCTATGGATCACCCTGGCGCTAATGTTGGTAAGCTCTCATTCTCCCTGATTATATCAACTAGTAAGCGTATGGTTTGGTTGTTGTAATCTAATTAATGACTATAAAGAAAGGATATAAACTGAGAATGAATACATAACGTGCAGGAGTGTTCTATTGTGGAGCACCGGTATTGACAAAGGAATTAAGGCATCTAGCGTTGGAATTCACACACAAGACAAATACAAGATTCTCCTTCCACAAAGAGAACTTCTAAAGACAATGAAGCAATTCTACCCACAATGCTGATAGAGTATAAACGATGGCCAAGAAATTAATGAAAATTGTGGAGAGTTAGTGTGTCATATTTGTGTGTTTGAGGATTGAATTTTGGTTTTTCTTTTTGTGATGATTATGTGAAATGTATGTTTTATGCGCTTTTTGTTTTTGTTTCATTATCTAATATTCAAAACCATGTTCAATATCCTTAATTTTTTTTTTTTTTTGAATTTCACTTTTCACAGGAATGTGTAGAAACGTATAAACCGCACAACAAAAAGCTAGCTAGTCGCTGTGGATAATCCTTTGGAGAACAACTTTTCTCAAAACAAAAATAGAGAAATACAGTACAACTATTCATCGCAGATGCTGTCGTTACATATTAAACAACATTTAACATTTGGCCAAATCAATATTTTGGGGGTCTGCAGAAGTGCAAGTTTGTACAAACAGTCCTAATAGTGTAGGAAGAGTTTATGAGAATCTCTTGGGCGAGTTGTAGGGGATATATTGCATGTCTTCCACGAAAATCCTTCTCGGAATGTGCTATACAATTACGATCTACTGAAGAAGCCCCAAAAGTAAAGCTATCCATCCTCACATCACATGTATTGTCAGATTGGAATTCTGCATCCAAAAGAAAGATATGGAAAATCATAAATTCAAATAAACTCGAGAGGTCGAAAAAAGTTGAAATTCACACCAAGAGGAAGGGATCCATAGATATAGGAGAAGAGGAGAGTAAGAAAAACAGACTTTACTCGCCACTCTTCCTGATAACTATCAATTCTTGAAAGCAACTTAACCTATTCTTGATCCCAAGATCTAGTATAATTATAAATACAATGATCTTGGACATTGGGTGAATACATGCATTCAATTACAACTCTCAGTTCATTATCAGTGACACCATATACTGTTCCATAGAATGAATGATAAATATGAATAGTTTTTCCAAAAACTGACCTAGTCTTTTTTTTTCAAATGGGTCTACATTGGAACAGCTTCAATAAGCCTAGAGAAGTAGAACTGAGTAGTAGTGAGTCCTCTCTTGCTGATTTTCCAGCCGACCTTACGCAAAGCTCTTTCCACATCCGCCTCAGAGTGTAGATAAGCTCTTGTGGCCTTTGATGGCCCTGGGAAAAGCTCTCCAATTCTCTTCAAAATATCATAGTAAAAAGTCTTTGGAGCAAAACTAAGAATCACTCTCTTCTCTGCTAAAGAAGCGAGGTGCGCAATCATTCCATCAGCTTTGTTCTGCGGATAATGTATCAGCACGTCGAGGCATACAACTGTATCATACTTCCCACTTAAGCTCTCTAAATCATTCACTTCAAATCTCGGTATATTCCCTGGTGGTAGTTGTGACTTTGCCTATGCATATTCAAAAACCAACCACAATGATTCAGAATTCGAAAACTAGCAACTCACCTATACTATAGCACCAGGCAGAGAAACTTAGTTCAGGATTGAAATTGGGATTTTTACCTTCATCTCAGCTTCGGCAACCATAGCAGCAGAGATATCGGAAGCAGAGACGATAGCTCCTTCCTTAGCTAAAGGAATCGAGAGCAAACCGGTTCCGCAACCGGCGTCGCAAACCGTAACCCCGGCTAAAGATCTATCTTCCGTAAGCATAAGCATCGTGTTCTCCACCGTCTTAGCGTGGCCGAGTCGGATATCCTTCTGAACACGATTCACTTCATCAGTATCGCCGTATATCTTCCTCCACCTCTCGAACCCGGTGCTATTGAAATACTCCCTCACGACCTCCTTGTCGCCTCCTCCAACTTCCTCCGCCTGCAATTTCCGCCTCCTCTCCGGATCCGTCAAGGAAACCATCGCCGCGAGTGCTGCTACGGATCCGCCTCCTAGTACGGCGATTGTTGTGCTGTCTACGCCGGCTAGGTCGGTGACGGATGCCGCGACGACGGTGGCGGCTCTGCTCCGGGGAGTTACATTGAACTTAGTTGCGTTGGGGAATCTGGGAAGAAACTGAGCGACTGAGGAAGACGGTGACAACAAGGACGGAGTAAACGGCATTATCGAAGTTTAAGGGGAAAGCGGAAGCCACAACGAAGTGAGTTTGGCGCCGTTACAGTGATGAAGAACTGGGTTAACGTTATCCTGGATAAGAAGATAGGGAAGGAGACGATCCACGTTTCGATTTCCATGGGTCCCACTTTAATGCGTCACACTACAAACTTTACTTATTTTAACGCCTCTGACCTTTTATTTACATGAACTTTCGTGTTTTGCCCCTAAGTTTACGAAAAATCGAATTTTCACCCATCTTTTTATCAGGACTGCTCTGTTACCGGATGTAGATTTTTGTTTTCAAAAAACTTGTATTGGGTAAAGTAATGAAGAGTATATATTATACAAGTAACAACATGGAAGTCAAAAATATCCACAACAATAGGAACACAGTTTGAAAGCAAAAGCATGTACATACATTGAAGTCTTCTTCTGTGTTTCTAACCTTTTGTGGAAAAGAAAATAGTGATTTTGGTGATTTTGATTACCTTTGTTTGTTTGTGTGTGTGTCGTGAATGTAGGAAATTGGACGCAAAAAAGAGATTAGAGGGGTGGTCACTGGTCACTCATCATAGTAGTCAGAAACGGAATGAGAAGGAAGATAGGCGGAGTCAATGAGTTCCTTACGTGATGTCTCCCATAACTGTTGTTCTATTCCAAGCTTCCTTAGCTCCCTCATTCCCCTTTCCACTGCCATACAAACACACACAAAAAATCAGAGTCTTAGCTTTAATCAACCCATTGATTTAACTTTCAGTGTAATAGTAATATACCATCAACTGCATCATGTGAAGATGGCTGTTGGCCGAGACGATTGATCCAGAACTGAAGACGCTCTTCTGCTATATCACTTTCCACTCCGTGGATTTTAGCTCTTTTCCAAAAATACAGCAGCCATGCCTAGAACATGTATATGTGTGTTTTGAGTCAATGTATTATGTATATGATCCTTAATAAGTAAAAGCCTCTCCCGGTAAAAGATGTTAATGCTAGTTACCTCTTTAAAGAGAATATCCTGTTGCTCTTCTTCGCTCAACTCTGCATTCAAAATTCAGAAGAACTATTCATCAATAATCCCTTCTTGTAACAACACAAACCAGTTGGATTAAGAGGCTTGTTAAATTTATATGATACTTTGTTTAGATTGTCACGAAAACAGTTTTAAGGATGTGACTAACCAAATGCTTCGGAGAACTTAGATTCCCCTTGCACCCTGGAATCTGGATATTAAAATGATATGAGTGTCTGTTATATAACATTTACATGATCAGTATTTATAAGTGGCCAATCAGTTTTAGATATCTTTTACCACTGACGGTTTGTCGGACCACACTTGTTTGTCTATACCGGGCAAGTGCAAGCATTAAAGCATCCTCGACCTATGATGTGCAGGAAATGATATGACAATATGTGTGAGATATTTACTTGTTCTGGGCAACAGATTCTACTAATAAACATCAAATTCAGATTAGAAAAATGTGGGCATAAACCTTCAAGGATGCTATCTCTCGCAAACCCGCTTCAACAGCAAGCATACTCTCTATGTTTCCTTCTCCATTGACATCACTGAAATTACTGACGACTTTGCTCCAAGTGCGATCGCTACCACCTGTCAGATGATGTTATTGCCATTTACTTTTGAATCTTTAGATAAAGATGCTTAGTTTTTTTTTGGGAAATATTGGGAGGACTATTGAGGATCAGACCTGTTTGCCATGAGTCTTCAGGCTTTTGGGCAGCGGAGAGGACAACTTCAAAGGGAAGAGGAGCTGACGCTGACCAATGTTCATATCTTGATGTGGATATATCATCGCATATTCCTAAATGTGATCCAATGAGGGGCATAAGTAAATATTTCCAAAAGAGAAATGCAAGTAATGTTATTGATCAACTCCCACTACTTAAGTCTACCGTGAGATAATTAATCAGCTAGTTGGGACCTTATAGTTGAATATTACAACCTAGTGGACAAGTACACAGCGAATGGGAAACACATTGTAATCATAACAGGACCAGTTTGTGAAATCTTCAAAACCCTTTGCACTCTTGGCACCAAAATGAGAAGAACAGGTTACATTATATTATAAATCATTGCAGGTCAAGACCCAACAAAGAATGGAACGGTTGCATCTTTAGGAGAGAGGGGTTTCTTACCATGTTGAATAGCTAGTTCCCAGTAGCGAGCAAGCCAGCATCTCTTTAGAACAACTTCCTCCTACAAGGTTGGTCAATATTGTAGTTGATCAAACAAAGAAGGCGTGGTAAACCGTCAAATGTACAAAATTCTAGTTTAGTTTGTGAACAAAACCATTTCTTCTTGAGTCAAAATGGTTCTATGTATCATTGTCCGAAGAGACTTTGTTTCAGCTTCAGCCTCATGGAGCTGTTCTGTAGCCTTCTCTGCTTCATCTTTTAAGCTCTGATCATAACACAACACATAAGAGATGATTGTTTCCTTGTCAAGGTGAAAAGTTTATATAACAGAGTCCAGAGCACACTATACTGTTTAGTACCAGTTTGAATAGACTAAAAACCAGAGAATAGTACCTGAAATTCTGAACTAAGGGCATCAGTTTCCTTACTTCTTCCATCTCTTTTTTGTTCAGCAGCCCTTAATGCTGCCTGCAATAGTTTATTATGTTATCCCTTTCAATATATGTGCTGTCAAAGCAAACTCCCAGACAAACTAGCGGAAGAATAAAGGACATGTATATTGCAAAGAACAGATGAAACAACATCCATTAAAATTATGAATGCTACAGACCTCTCTTTGACGCAATGCTGCTTCTTTCCTGGAGGAATCAGCATAAATTTTTTGAATTCCCAATTCTGTAAATGAAGGCTATAAATAACAAAGACAAGAAAACCAAACCTCTTCAAGAGCTTGACATCAAAGTTAGCTCCTTCACCTAGAGAAGCAACCTGTTGTAAGTCATACCAAGCTTAAAAATAACCATCAACATTGTAGATAAGCATCCATTTCTACAAAAGAAAACTATACAAGATATCATAAACACCTGTTTCTCGAGCTCTTTGGCCCTTGCTTCTGCTGCTTCGCGTCTTTCTTCAGCGCGCTGAAGCTGCATTTGTAACTCAAGAAACATACATATCATGTAGCAAACACACACAAAAGAACTAAATTAGAAATAGAGAAAGGTCACACTGACCTTATCCAGTATATTATCGTTTTCTTCTTGAAGCATATCTAACTGCAATGATAACGAGTTTGGTTTCAAATGAGAGATCAAAACATTTAACCAAAACTAGTTTTCCAGTATACTGTGAACCACCTACTTCATCACGCAAGGCTGAAGCTTCTCGATCATCTTCGGTATTCTGTGATAAAATATCTGCAGGACGAAACCTAAAACTAATCGTTCGAGTCCCAGTAATTTCGTCAAACACAAGATATGCAAAAAGAAGCTGAGACTTTACAAAACAAATTTGTAGATATATATAAAACTCCAATTTTTTTTTTACCTTTTCTTATACTTTAACTGAGCTTCCGATTGTTTTGCTGGTACATCAAATTGAACATTTAGTTTCTCGTCTCCGTTCTGCTCAAATTCCTCCAACGGATTCCGACGGGAATACGCCGGAACTCTAACCCTGAGTGCACCCTTACCATTCTTTTCAGTAGTGATCTCCACTGGATTCCGAGGCACTTCAGCTTTAATTTTATCGCCGTCGAGTTCATCGTCAAATTTAGGCGGCGGAAGTACGACAGGTTTCACCGCCGGAGCTATTATTTTTCCGCTGACCGGACCCTTAATCTCTACTGGATTACGGGGAACATCAGATGTAATCTCATCATCTTCTGATTCATCGTCAAATTTAGGCGGCGTAAGTAAGACCGGTTTCTTCGCCGGAGCTTCTTTCCGATCCCTAGCGTTCTTTTTAGGAATTATCACTCGATTCCGGGGACCATCGGGTAGAATTTCGTCACCGTCGGATTCATCGTCAAATTTAGGCGGAGGAAGAATGACCGGTTTCTTCGCCGGAGCGTTTTTCCCGTTGACCGAACCTTTACCAATACGCTTATTATCATCTCGTCTTCGAGACTGAGTCAGAGGCGGAAGATGTACCTGGTACAGATCTTCGCCTCCGTCGTCATCGTCGTCGTAATCATAATCATAGTCGCGCCTCTCCATAACCTTCGCGAGCAGCTCAGCGGCGTTTTGTTTCCGGAGCGTGCTTTTGCCTGAGATTCCTCCTCCACCGCTGTTCAGCCGATGCGACGGAGACATCGCGGGTGAAGAAGAAGCGGAGCTGCCTGGTCTCCTAGCCATCTCTCTAAAGAAGACGGAGTCAACAAGGTGGGAAAGACTTTTTTTTGGATTGAGCTGGAGTCTGGAGAGGAAGAAGAAAGAAGAAGAAGGGAGCAGAGAGATACGCGTGGACCGAATGGTGGCGGGAGAGGAAGTCGAGAGAACGTGGGACCCATTTTTTAATATTTTTTTCTTCACAACTAAACCCATTTCTGCCGCAATTAGTTAATTTTGAAATACAATTACTATATATATATATATATATATTTTTTTTTTTTTTTTTTTGGCCCAAATCTATTATATTTAATCAAGGAAAAACTTATTGCGGTAGAGATTATGTTGATTTTGGTAGGTTTGTGAAAGTCAGTAGACCATGTACAAATTCTACAAACATTTTGGGTTTGAATGGTACGGCCAAATTTATCTGCGGTTTAAACCGCTGCATTTTTAAGGCAAACTATAGACCGCTGCAGACCAACTCTATTTATATGCAAAAGCGATCTGCTGCGGTCTTGTCTCTACTTTATTTGGATTGCATCACTATAGACTACATTTGCTGAATGATAAATAAAAAACGGTTCAGTTTGTAGACAAATTTATCCGTCCCTACTACTGCAACCACTTCACACCCTTTATGTTTTTCCAAAAAGTTTCTAATTTCTCAATGCTCTCTTTCATTTATATTTTGTACATTGAATTGATTTGCAATTACGTTGTCGTGAACTCTGCTTTTAATTCACTATATTTAATAATTTTTGTTTTATTTTTTATATTAATTTAACAATATTTTCATGTAAGTCTCACCAGAGCGGTTAGCACAAATGGTTGAATTCATGACATATGGTCCTCTATACTACTTATACCACGAGACAAAAATACATTTTATAAATAAAAACCGAATTCTCCTTATATTTTAAAGGGCCATAATCTGATTCTTTATCAGCCTGGTCTACCGGCCGGTTCTCAACTTCAATATTGCAAATCAATGAAATCACGTTAGCTCTACAATCCATAGTTTTACGGCCACTCCATAATTCGTAGTTTCACGGAAGACACTAAAATGTCGTTTTTATTCGTTAATTTTTTTTTACACTTTAGTTTATAGTAAAACGGGACGAAAACCACATATATATATATATATATATATATATATTGGTTTTGGTCATTATAAGATACATGATTGTATTAATCGTCTACAATATCTACAAAAGTGTTTCAAAAATCTTACATCCGCTGAAAGATCAATGCCACTACTATAATATATGTAATTGCATCGACCATGATGAAGATAATGCAGCTTATGAAGGGTTGGTTGGCTTGTTCAACAAGAAATTTTAAAACCTGAATTTTTGTTGTCATTTTATAATTTCACTCATAAAAAATTTTATATATATATATATATATATTTCACTAAAGGAATATATTGATTGATAGGTATTAAAATATTAATATAGATATCTCCAAAACTTTGGAGTAGTTTGGTACATATAGTACAATTTAACATTAGATTTATAAAATAGATTCATAATAAAACAAACATATTTCTATTATTTGTACTTAATTACTCCAAATTTTTTTAAATAATGGCAAATATATTCGAGATAATATTACAAGAAAGTCAAACTAAATTCATGTATAGTTTTAGCCTTTTAGGGTAGTGTTTTAAGATATATCCCACACACTTTATTTGAGAAGACACTAGATATCTATTAATTTACACGATACTACTAAAGTCGAAAACTAATTATCTCCCTTTTTAATCTTTGAGTTAACAAAACGATGTCACAATAGAATGGTAGCTAGTGATACAAAATACATTTATATATTCGCCATAATAGACCAATCACCACAAAGAATCAATCTCAACGTATCAAAGTTGTCTCATCATCAATATCCAATCTTAGCTTCCAAAAGAAAAAAAATAACAAACGGTCTAATATACCAAAATAAAATGCTCTGAGACCCAGAATAGGTCAGATTAAAAAGATAGCCGGTTCGATGTACCGTGGTTTTTTTTTGTTAAACCGGAAGAGTTCAAGAAGTTTAGGCCGCAGGTTTCTTCTGAACAAGGTCCTCAATCAAATCTGCCGCCTCTTGGATCGTCGTAATGTTTTGAGCATCAGATTCCTCGACACTTATGTTGAACTTTTCCTCCAACGCCATCACTATTTCCACCTACATCCATATTCATCCACATAATACTAATGATTCATATACTTTTGCATTGAAATAAGTAGTACGTAACCACATTTTAAAACAGAATGGCTAAACACATCACATTATTATGAAAACAGAGGAAATATTAACATGGCATAAATATGAAAGAGAGGGAGAGAGAGAGAGCATATAACATACGGTGTCGAGAGAATCGGCACCAAGAGCAGTGAACTTGGATTCGGCAGTGAGGGGAGTGTCCGCTGTCAAAGCCAATTGCTCCTTTACAATGTCACTCACTTTCTGCACCGTCTCTGCTTTCGCCTATATCCTCACACACACGTTACAATATCAACTTATTGCATTTCTCATATGATATAAGTTTTAGCTTGCAAATCTTTATACTTACTGCACAACTGATTTGAAGACGAAGGCTCTTTGAAGTTGAAGACGTGAAACGACCAAAGGTCACAGACTGAAAACTTGAGCCTTTCTTTAACACCTAATGATCACATGATGGCTTTTAAATATAACTAGTAACAAAAAAACTTAAAGCGAATTCTCAAGATGTGGATGGTTAATGAACTATAATTGAGTAAAGCGTTTGAGGTTTCGAAGTGATAAAAATAAACACACAGTAAAATGTCCCGAAGTTTTGTAGAGTCACCTGAGAGATTCTGGTGGACGGAGCTTTGAAGCTTAGAGACGTGGTTGATAAGGAAGCCATTGAAGGAGATGAAAAAAGAGTAGAAATGGATTCGCTTTAGTTGGATAAGGTGTAATGAGAATAAGAGAGATACGTAGATACGGCGTCGTTATACGATACGCAAGCGCAAGGGTTTTAGTTTTGTGGCGGAGGTTTGTTCTCGGGGATTCCAGGCCTATCTTCGGCACATGTTACTGTGGGTCCCATACTTGCTTAGTGGACTTACGACAGGCCCAATCCTAAACGCAAGTGTTGCTTCAGGGGCCCATCTTGGTTCTTTTTGCATTTTTACTAAAATTATTATATAGTCATGTAACATTCTCATTTGGCGATCCATCATCCCATAGGGGTTACCGGATTAGTTTTCATATCTCAAGGATAAATACATACAATGCATCATACAAATTTCATATCTTTAGTATCAAATCAAATTTTCATTGAATGAAATCCAAGTATATAACAAAGATACTGAGTTATCTTGCAGTAAAATTAAAGGAATTGTATGAAGTATAAAATGTTAAAAAAAAAAAAATCAGTAATTACGAGCAGCGGAGGCAGTTATGACCGTAAGAAGGAACAAGAGTACAAAAGAGGCGAATGACAAAGCCAGTGAGATAGTGACACGATTGCAATAATGGTGCACATAATGACAGATGGGAAGCCAGCCGGCCTCTTTGTTACCGTACTTCCCGATGTAACCTTCCGCGAAGGCCGCAGAGAAAGCCGATATCGCTGTTATCGTCGTAAGCTGTACACATCAAAATATATGATCAAACCCATCCCAAAACGTTCATATATAAAAAAATTTGTCAAGACTCGAGAGACGAAATCGAAATAAAGAGTCTTCACGTATATAAATGAACATATATATTTCATATTTCAAAATAATGTAGATTAAAAAGCACGTAAAGCAAATTACCAGATCAAAGAAGAAGAGTGCAAAAACAAGTCCTCGTCTGCGGACTGCTAAACAAGCCCATACAAGTGTAAAGAATGTCGCGCCGCAGATAGCTATCTGTGCGTACACCAAATACCTGTCAAACATCAGAATCATACACATTTTCAGATCGATCATCATCACTAGTCACTAGATCTCTTAATTTATTATAAGTCTCTTTATAATATATAAGAAAGCGTATGTAGTATATAATATACGAAGAAAGTAAAGAGTCTTGTCTTGTATCTTCTAATGCTGATCGATCACACGGTTTAAGGATGTCCTTGTTTTAGTTTCACGTGGTAAACTAAATATAAGACGTGAGGGATGTTTCTCATTTGAATTTGTTCATCATTCAACCCTTTTCACCGTATTTGTATGATTTGATTTTTCTTCGCAGTTTTCAACGTGAAGGATGAAATTTCATGCAGGTGAATAGCTGGTGATAGGAAAAAAAGAGAGAGAATGAATCAAAAATATATGTACCTAAAGGCAGAGGAGTAGCTGTATTTAGCCTCAAAAGCAATGCCATAAACAGAGGCGACTTCACGGTTAGTGATCATGACCAACATCGAGGCCATTGCAGCTCCAAAGGCTAACACTCTCATCGACACTTGAACACCAAGATTCATTAACGGCGTTCTTCTTCCTTCATTGTCTGCCATCATTTTTGTATTTCGAATTCAAGATTTATTTTCCTTAAATAATTGTTACAGACAAAAAAAGAACGAATGATAAGACAAAGATATTGTTGTTGTTGTTGTGTAAGATCTCCCACGAAGACAAGAGAAAGAGAAGAGAAGTGTGCTGGAAAAGAAGAGATAGACAGAGGAAGAGATTTTATAGGACGTTAATTTGTGGGTGAGATCGCAAAACAAGATATATTTGTAGGACGTTTGATGATCGAATCCTCTGCCTAAACAGATGGATACTTTCTGTTTGAATACTTTAATTTTGGTAACAAATCTTAGTATATACACGTCATTTTTTCTATTTTCTTAATTTAATTTATGTTTATATACAGAATTATGTATAGTGACAAAGATCAGATTATATATAGACTTTGGTTTCAATGTTAAGTTATACTCTAAACGATTATTCTGTGTATTCAACTTGACATTTTAAATAATTTGTGTAAAATTTACAAATCATATGTTATTCAATCATGAATTTTAAAAAATATATTAAAATTCATTGTTATTGAACTGATGATTTAAAAATCTACTTTAAAATCCACTGTTATTCAAAACAGTTTGGATTTGGATTTTAATGACTTTTAGGGATTCTAGAGGATTTGAGAGGATTTGTTCAGTTAAAAATACAGAAATCTAAATCTTATGGTTTTATGTGAAATTTGAAAGAATATTATAGAAAATGATCATATCAACTTCTCTAGAATCTATCAAAATTCCAAATTTTATAAATCTCATAAAATTCTTTAAAATCATAGTTTCAATACACCCTAGTCTTTTTTAGTTTTGCTAATTTAGTTTTGACATTTTAAGAAACTTCGGGGGGGGGGGGGGGGGGGGGGGGGGGGAGGGGGGGGTGTATTCAAACTATTATTTTGGAGGATTCTATGAGATTTAGTATATTAGGAATTTTGAGAGATTTTAAAAGAGTTTTTAGGATATTTGGTAGAATTGTTAAATATTTTGTTTGTGATTTGATGAGATTCAAAGAGCTT
Source organism: Camelina sativa (assembly GCF_030686135.1). Lineage (NCBI taxonomy): Eukaryota > Viridiplantae > Streptophyta > Magnoliopsida > Brassicales > Brassicaceae > Camelina > Camelina sativa. Next base: position 6,956,927 of record NC_141889.1, read on the forward strand.
ATAATGGGTGATTTTAAAGGATTTTTAGAAAAAAATGGATTTCAAAACAAAAGAAAGAAACCACTATTCTCTTTAATTTCCAGTATCGTTAATCTCCTCCATTACCAATTTTTGCTTCTTCTTTCGTTCTTCTTCTTCGTTTTTCGTTCTTCTTACAAATGACCAGTGATCTGCAGCAAAGGAGTAAGGTGTATGCGATGATATCACCACATACATCTGTTCACCTCTCCTTTTCATCCTTTCACCATGCCTCTGCCTATTAAACAAATAACCATATAATACTTATCATTACCATCTCTCTCCTCAGTGTTCTTTTTTGGTCTACAAAACCGGAAAAACAAATTGAGAAATCATGTATTAGTAATTGTTAATCACTTCTCTAGAAAAGTACTTGTTATCTTACTTGTTAAAGAAAATGAAAGAGAGATAAGTAGATACGTTCGTGGGTGGTTTTGATCTGGATGAGATGCAGCTCTTGTCAAGTTCTACATATACTGACACTCGGCTACAGTTTTTTTTTGTAAAACAAATATTTTAAAATATCACCTCTAGAGATGAGATTTTATAAATTGGATTTCTAGTGTAAAAATGTATACACAATCTCCCAAAATCTTTCAAAATCATTGTTACAGGATTTGAAAGGAAAAAAAATTATGTTTTCAATAACAAGTTATTTTATATGATTTGTTAAAATTGTTGTTTGAATAACAGAGATTTTGAGTGATTTTGAATGACTTTATAAAAATGTCATTTTCAATAACACTAGATTTAGGAAGAGATTTTAAAATTCAAAGTTGAATAACATGTCATTTTAAACAAAATCCAAACTCTTCTAAAATCAATGTTTGAATACACCTTTATGAAATGTTACATAGGTTTTTATTGCTTAAGAGTAAAAGTAATCAAATACTGGATGGATTATTATCAAATCTCTATTATAATTTTCTTGAAGTTCTCATCAATTTTATGTACAGTAATTAAAGAAAATAATTTGATAGAATGTTGAATCTGTAACTATTAATTTGTGCAGATAAAATAAAGGGATATTATCTATACACATATATATATATATATATAATTATTTTTAAGGTAGTACATATTCATATATTTTTCTTTCCCAATACAAATACTTTTTATGAATTTGGTGTTGGATTTACCCAAAACAGATAAAAATATTTTTTTTGCAAATTTTGTTTAAGTGCTCAGTTATACATAAATTTTAATTTGTAAAACCTTAAATTAGGCTCTCTTGTTTTATCTTCTCTATGTAATATATATAGTATAATGATTTTAGCCAAATTCCTCACAAATCTCCAATGTGTAATGATATATAGTATACGTATGATAAACGCAATTCCTAACTATTTTTCTAATGTGCATGCATTAAGAGATTGATAACACATGACAAGGATTAACTAACTAGGCATGATGGCCAATCTGCAGCGAGTATAATTTAATTAATGTCAAAAAACGAATTTCACATGAAATCATTTTGATCATCCTATTAAACAAACAAGTCTAGTACATACACCCCTTTGTTCATCCTATTTTGAGTATTTTTCTTTACCCATGATACTATATATTTTTGTTATCATTATTTCACATCGTTAGTTTTCGGAAAAGAAACAAACTCAACTTTCTGAAAACAAAGGTTATACCATCATACCAAGGGGCACTTATCGGAAATTGTAAGAGCAAATCAAAATCATGTGATGTACATTCCAACCTTATTTGTTTTATTTCGAATCCCGACGCACCTCTTTAGTTTCTTGTACGACGCAATTACAATACTAGAAAGGAAATAACAAAAGTACACGTACATGCACTTATAAGAAAAACATGCAAGCATTGTATGACATATTCTTTGCTAATGCTAGGAGACTGCAAACGTTGCCGTATTCCAAATTTATATACAATTTTATATGCAAAATTTCCATTATTTTTTTTCCTGATTCTTTTTTATGTATGGTCATATCGGACTGTCGGAGTGGTCTGTTCGATAATTATGCTTATGATTGATTAATGAGCCCTGGATGGCCATATTAGAGTGGTCTGTTCGATCACTATGCTTATGGTTAATGAGGTAATCCTTGAGCACTACTCCAGGAGTCCAGGTGTTTATAAAACATTTAATAAATATAGATAAATTACTTTATCCTAGAGCATGATAGTTGACGGTAATAGTGGTTATTCCATAACCATTTATCTTAGAACAAAAGCTTATTGACTTCGTAATTTCTCTCCTTCCCAGTGGCCTCCCTTTTTAATTTCTTAGACTAGTTCTGCACTTCTGCCAACTTTCAGAGTAGGTTTACCAATTTTGGAGTAGGTTTAGCAAGATGCAAGAGTGGACCCAAACCAGTGTTCACGAAACGCAATGTTTATTCACAAAACCATCAACCACTTTGAGTGACGTTTTACAATGTTTGGCAACTTTGTATTTGTGCTTTTCTTGCAATGCCATCAAGATCATGAGCAATATTGAACGACTCATTTGAACATCATTAACATTGTTCATATTTGAAAACCAATGTCACCTACGAGATTCATAAACACCAAAGCTAGCTAGATCAGTAACTCAATTTCCAACTTTTCTTTCCTTTTATTCAATCAAACAAGTCTTTTACATTTAAATACAATTAACAGTTTTAAAAATGGCTTTATTCTTGTTTTTTCTCAAACATTAAGAAACATTTTAAATACAATCGCCCAATTAAAAACAATTATATATGTATATATAAATCTTCGAAGATAACAAAATCTTGTTTAGCAGACAACAGTAGCTGCTCCGGAAGACACAGGGCTTGCAACATCAAGCATCATGGGATTCCATTTCATCACCACTTTATCACCGCATCTTCCATCTGATGAAACTCCCGCAAATTGCATCTGATTTGCTTCAACAGAAGACGCATTTGGTACCTCCAACCTCAACTTCTTCTCAGCTAGCCTCCGCCTCTCTGCTCTTGACCCAATTACCTGTCCCAAAACTGATGCTGCTATCGTGAACACCATCGCTGTCTTAGGCATCAACACTGACTTCCTCAGTATTCCAATGAATGGAACCGCTGCGTGAAGTGCTACAAACCAAGATGCGGAATATTTTTCAGTGTGCTCTCTCCAAACCCCTAAAGGCACATTTAGCGCCATGCCTAGCATCCCAATCACTAGTACTTTGGCTGGTAAAGGTTGTGGGCGGAGGTTCTTGGCAAAAGGTGTTTTTGATATCGCTGCTCGAGCTGTGACTATTGCTTGAGGGCATTTGAATTTCATTCCTGGAGGAGGTTGCAGGATCTTTGCCACAAGCGGTGCCACACCGCTTACAGCTCGATATGATTTTGCAATTGGGCAGTTTCCTGTTTTAAGCCATTCGTCACCCATAGCTTCGTGGTCTCCTCCCTGAAAGAGAAACAACAAGTAAGCGGTGCTCTTAAGACAAAGACAAAAGATATAAATTTTGATCTTTTTAATCTCATAAGCCGTTCTTAAAAGCTTAACTATTTCCTTAGTCAGGTTTCTTCTTTAACTATATGCAAATCATTTTAAAGAGATACATGTAGAGCAAGAAGAAAACGTATAAAACGTTTTACCTTAGTTTTGGATGAGTCAGACTTGTTCTTTTGATTTTTAAACATGTCAGAAAATGCATCAAACCCAAAAGGCCCTCCAGGTCCAAAGGATGAGAGACTAATTGTTGCAGCCTTGGCAGCAAGTGGATGGAATACAGGGACAGGCTTCTCTGCTTCAGATCGAGCGGTGCCAGAGAGAGGGACAACTCCATCTTGGCCATGGAAAAGCCTAAATGCGGTATCAAAATTGGGACCATCTTCAAATATTGGTCCTTTCCCTGCTCCTCTAGCCTAAAAGGATATAGGCAAAACCAATAGAAACATATGTGATGAGAATTGGATGCGGTGCAAGAAATGTCAGATATATAGAGTTTGTGAACAACCCAGAAATTTGACTTACAGGCATGGGAAAAGGCAAGGAAGAGGAGAAGGAGAGATTAGTGGGCTCATTGATGTTCCTCAAGAATGGACATCTGAGAATGTCAAACTGAGAAGCCATGGGATTCTCTCCTCCAGTACAATGATCCATTCTTGTTGAGGTGAAAAAAGGACAAGAATCTAAAACAAACAAAGGAATCATAAAATAAGGAATCGAGATCAAAGCTATTGAAGCAAGGTAAGTAGCAAAAGAGAGGCAGAGAGGATGCTAGTGGAATGGGCCAGTAATAAATAGTATCGGATGCAAATTATATGGAGGAGAAATAGCTAAAGATGCTCAAACAACAACATCCTCCAATCCAAGCTTTGATATTTACCATTATACCAAAATGATATATATATATCAATCAAAAAGAAATCACATTTGAGTCAATCTAAGAAGAACTGAATTGAACCCAACAAAATTAAGAGGAATTGGAACAAACCCAAAACCCAAAACCCAAAACCCAAAACGAAAGCAATCGTGTGGAGGGAGAATCATTAAAAAAAAAAAAACTCGGGGGATTTATAATTACAAAAAGAATTCCAAAAAATCAGTAGAGCAATGGAGGAGTCTAATAAGAGCAGAGCACTAGTGATCACAAAAGAGAGCTTAACGTACGAGTGTCTCTGTCTCTAAAAAACGACTAAAGCTTAATCAGATCTAAGCATGTACACAAAAAAAATCAATGCGAAGAAATCACAAACACAAGTTCTGGGCAAAAAGGGTTACAGAGAGAGAGAGAGAGAGAGAGAGAGAGAGAGAGAGAGAGAGAGAGAGAGAGAACTTACGGATAAAGAGAGGCGATGATTGAAAAGAGAAATGAGATTAATCGATGAGAAGGCGTGTGTGAGCAACGATACACAATTCAATTCCCTTTTGGAGAGAGAGAGAGGATTTTGTACAACAACAAAAAAAAAAAGGGTGGATGAGAGTGGGTTAGGTGGTAACGTGGAGAAGATGGCGTTTTGATTTTTAAGACTTATTTGGGTAGCTGTTGAGAGAATAATACTTTTGTATGTACCTGTTTGTTTCTTGCTTCTTCTTCTTCTTCTTCTTCTTCTTCGTGCTCACCACGCGCTCATTCTCAGCACCACTACTTTGACAAATTGCAACCCCATTATTAATGCATTTTTAAAAATTAATGGGCCAATATACATACATGCCTTCTTTTGAATAATGCATTGACAATATACATACATGCCTTCTTTGTCAAACATTTTAGATTTTACTTTTCTACAAAAAAAAAAAAAAAAAAATCAGGCCACCGATTTCTCTCCCTCGTTCCGTCGTGTTTCCATCTTTGACCCCAACAAAAAAGATTCCGGTTTTTCATTGGTATGCAAAAATTGTCAAGATAGTTGACTTTTGGTCTAACTCTAAAGAGACGACTGTTTTAACATAATAAAATGTGCATATATTGTTTAATTTACGGAAGGCGGGTAACATTTCTAGTCGAATCACTGTTTTACGTAAACGTTACATGTATTGTATAAAAAGCTGGTTTTACAAGATCAAAAGTTTTCAATACTAATCTTTTTAACACATATATGCATATACTATAGTGGTGAATCATCTTTTGGAAATGTGAAAATTGAATAATTTTTGTTTTCTTTCTAAATAAATTCAATAAGACATTTGTTCATAATTTCTCAAGGAAGCTAGCCAACGTGGTGGAAGTGGAACATATTACATATAGTCAATGCATTATTATTACTTTTACGCCTTAACTAATTCCTTGAATGAAGGAACGAGAGAGAACAATTGCTTCTAGCAAAGGTTATCTTTATTTATTGCACTATTTATTTTACTCTTTAGACTAGGAAAGTCCACAGCTCAAACATACTTCTCGTATTCTTATACAATCATAATCCAAAATTCCAACAGCTATAACTATATATATATATATATATATATATATGATATTTTTACGCTCCAGTTGCACAACCATGCACTAGCTGGTGCATTGTAAAATCCAAGAGGTGCATTCTTCTAGCATTTTGAACTTCTGGCGCTTTGCTATATCCAAGAAAATCCCCATCCTCTTGTGGAACTCTGACCCGCTCTCTTTGCATCTAAAGGAACCAGAACACTCACACTGCTCTGTCAAATGAGCGGCTTTCACCTGATTGCACCTAATGCACACTAGATCCTGCATGTGCTACATTCTCTCTCTCTCTCTGTCTCACCATCTGGAGAAGACTATTCTCCATCTGCTCTCTGTCATATATCTTCCCACATTGTGTATCCGCACATGACCATTCTTTCTCTGTTAATAGATCTGGGTCTCTGCATAAATCTAGGTCTCTGTAGGCATCACAGTTGCTGCAACAATAAAAACAGTATAATCAAAACTTGGTGTATACATTTTCAGCCGTCTTACTGCTTACTACTTCAAAAAAGTCAAGTATTAAAAAACACAATGTGGGTAGATATATGACAGAGCAGATGGTATATTCAGCCTTCGGAATATGACCAAGGTAGCCCTCTTTTCTCTGGGATTTGGGGGTCTACGGCGTTTTTCTTTTCTTTTAGTGTTGCAAACAGATAGCAAAAACTAGAGGTAGCAAATCACCAGAATGCTTCTTTGAATCACAAAAATTGAGCATTTCTTTTGGTCAAGTAATACCTGCAAGCTACATTAGGTAAGATGCAGGAGGGCCCAGGATCAAGAAATTCGGCTTCAGCAGCATACTCTTTTACCTTAATGTACTTCAACAGATTCTTTCTCATTACCTATAGAGAAGAGATTACGTCAGTACGATTGTAGGTCTAGAGAACAAAATTTGAGAAGACATAGTTAACACCCATCTGAAACTATCCAACTTTTTAGGTAAACAGTTTCAAGAATCAGATTTCCGGAATGTAGACTGGTTTTGTGAATGAAATCATTTACAAAGAGGTTTTCTAATTATAAAGATTGAAAACTCTATATGAGAATTTTGAATTTTCATTTCCAAGATTAATCTATTCAGAGGACTTGTGAATACTCCATGTGTTTATCAAATTGTACCAGTATCAGGTAAAATTGAAAAGGAATAGGTAGAGTACTTACCAGAACATCGTGCTGGACATTCTGGTCAAGAGCCAGAACACCAGAGATAACCTGTACAAATTCGAACGTGTAATCTCCTTTGGGAGTTTGACCAGAAAACCGAGATGCATCTGAAACGTTTATGTCCTTCATGTGTGACATGATATCAATAACCTTCTTAAGAAGCCTCTCTGTGAAATAGGAATCAATCTGCATAAAATAAACAAAAAATTAATGAGATAATCTTTTGAGTGAACGAAAAGCAAAACAAAAGAAATGGCTTTAAGACTACCTGTTCTCTTAGATATTCTACCATCTGTGCCTCTAAACTCTCTGAACTGCCTTTTTTTTTTTTTTTCTCTAATGCAAATTTCCAGGGATGGAATATAAACTCGGCAACGATTATAGTGAAATCACTCTGCCAAGAAAGATGAAATGCATCAGTGTCCAAGAAAATAGTCTAACTGTTCCCACATTTACCGTAAATGTCGTGCAACACTCCATTTTTGTTCAATAGCCACTTCGTCAGGTGAACTTTCATCATCGGTAGCTTGGATATCAGTGTAGTTATACTAAAGGTTGAAAAAGAAATATCTTGATGAGAGGGTATAAATAAGGAAAAGCAAGATCAAGAAGTCTGATTAAGCCAAAGCTAAGGATGGAAGATGGGGCTTTAGTAGAGTTCAGTGCAGTTTGGAAATTATTTTTTAACCATCAAGGTGAAAGGACTTTACTCTGGTTTACTGGAACAACATGAATTGAGGTCCCATGGATTGTCACTTTTTCATTTCCTCTCTTTGAGGCTCAATTTTTATGTTCAGGGATTTGTAATTTTACAATTTACAACAAGGTTTGCCATGTTTAGCTATCAGATATTTAATTAACAATAGGTTTTATATTTACGTGCTTTTTCATCTAATAATTTTTGTTCACAGTTTAGAAACAAAAAAAATATTGGCTACTTGAAAATAAAATAAAAAGACAGTTGAAGAGAGGAAATTAAATCTTTTGGTGGTTGGTGTAAATTAATGACTAAAATAACCTTAAAAGTTAATCAGATCATGATGGTCATGTCGATCAAGGAGTATATATTTGGCCTGACGATGTAATTAGCATTAGAGACAACTTGTAAAATACTAAAAGATGAGTAGAGAAGCGGTGAATTCTTCTGGGACACAATGCAAAGTCACGTATCATTACGCTGGAGCTCGTCCGATTGCTTTCGGCAATTTTTTTGATGCACCTGAAACGTGTTAATAATAATGATATGATCAGATGGTTTTGGCCACCAAAATGCGCAAATGTGATTATCAAAAGGTATAATTAAACAAGAAAAACTTATACCATCTTCAACATCCTTGAGCTGATAGTAGTGAGGAGCTATCTCAACCAACCATTTTGGGTTTAGCTCAGTTACCTTCATTTTTAAATTTAGCTAAAAATTAGCATATGCAAAGAAAAGTGAGATCTTTCAAATTTCCAAGACGGCGCAAATTTACCTGTCGCATATATTCCTTAGAGGTAAGGACAAGCTCATGGTATACAACCCACCTTGGTAGAACCTAAAAGAAGGAACCCGATAAGAATCTATCAATAATTCACAATTAAGTAGGTTTTTGTGGACTTACTTGAGATAAGCCTGAGCTGGGATATATATGCACTGTCAAGGGATGCTTTGCAGTTCGGTATGATCCATTCTTCTCTAGCTTGGCAGTATATGGGAAAAAACCTGTTCAGATGAAAAACAACTTATTAGCAAACGAATTAGGTTTTAACTAAAACAAAGTTGAGTAAAGATGGTAACAAATTCACCTGCTACGATGGACTTCCTTACTAGATCCAAGTTGTTGATGTTAGTGCTGACTTTTATTTCTACTCTCTCGAGAAGTCCCTCTAATTGGTCACGAATGTCTCTGGCTCGTTTCATGCTCCGGACCTTTTCAAATATAACTCAAACCATGTCAAATGAATTTACATGACCACAAGGTCCACAACGCTGTTTTAAAAGACTAGACAATGGATGTTGGATGGTAAGAAAATATACCTGAATGTAGTTCTCGTAGCACCACTGAGTCGAGTAGTTTGTTTCCTTCCACGAACTATATACCTATGGAAATCAAAGAGAATATATAGTAAACAGAGTTTACAAGAAAAGCAATGTGAGAGATATACAAGTACAGACCTTTAGCAAAGCAATGTGATCTCCCACGTTTCCCGTGTGGAAATTCATCCTTGCATTGTCCGCATGAACTTGCTTGTCCTTGGGACGATAGAAGATAGAACTTCCCACAGACAACATAGCAGCAATAGAGATTATCTCATCAGAGCACATGTACTTCTCCGAAGCAACAATCATTTTGGACAACATAGGATCAAGGGGAAACTCAGCCATCTTTCTCCCAACTTTGGTCAGTTCACCTGATTTATTTAGGGCACCCAGAGCAAATAGTAGTTCCAAAGCCTTAACAAGAGCTTCAGCAGGTGGAGGGTCCATGAAGTCAAAGTTCAACAGATCATCAATTCCAAGACTCTTCAAACCAAGTACCACACTAGCAAGATTCGTCCTTTGTATCTCTGGCACCGTATTGTCCTCCATATCATTCTGGAAATTGAAAGCTGTGTACAGCCGAAAACACTTCCCTGGACCTGTTCTTCCAGCTCGGCCAGTTCGTTGCGTCGCTGAAGCCTTGGATATTGGAGTTACAAGCAAAGACTCCATACCATTTCTTGGGTTATAAGATTTGATCTTACAAAACCCTGGATCAACGACATACTTGATACCATCAATGGTAAGTGATGTTTCAGCGATATTTGTTGCTAGAACTACCTTACGAGCCCCTTCAGGTGTCGGTTCAAAAACCTTTGCTTGGATTTCGCTTGGAAGGTTCGCATAGATGGGGCATATTATGAGTTCCCGGATCTTTGTACCGAAACCTCTTATCTTGTTTTTCAACGTCTCTTCTACATTTTCAATTTCCTCTTGCCCGGGAAGGAAGACTAAAATATCTCCAAGTGGTTCATTTACATGTATCTGAAGAATAGTCACTAGTGCTGCATCCATATAATCAGCTTCAGGTGCAGTTACAAAGCTAATGTCAACCGAAAATCTTCTTCCTGGGAAGATAAAGATTGGAGCAGCGTCAAAATAATTAGAAAATTTCTCTGCATCCATTGTTGCACTGGATATCAATAACTTCAGCTCTGGTCGAAGCCGTGCCATATCCTGTTACGTGAAGAAATAATGCAATCATGATATAAGAAACAATCTAATACCACATATGTAACAGTCTAACAGAGAAAAATTTCCACTTGCCTTGACTAATCCAAATAGTATGTCGGTTGACAGAGATCTTTCATGCGCTTCATCGACAATAATGACGCTGGAAAGAATGGTAAACAGTTAGAAACGATGCATTATTTTATGGCCAATAATGTTTAAGTTCAGTAATGAATGTTTGTACCTGTAACTCGCCAAATCCGGTTCTCCAAGTAGTTCACGCAAGAGCATTCCATCAGTCATATACTTCAGGACCGTTTTCTCTGAAGTAAAATCCTCAAATCGAACAGAATATCCCACCTGTGAGCACAAACAAAATTGTAACGTTGTAGACAATAATAGACGTAATCCAAAGTTGTAACCAACGGAAGATATCTGAAGATCAAAAGAAAAGTCAGCATACCTCGTGACCAAGTTTGACACCCATCTCATGAGCAACACGAGCAGCTACACTCATAGCTGCAATTCTCCGAGGCTGCGTACAACCAACCTGCAAAAAGATTATTCTGCGTTGCTTAATAAAGGGAAACTACTATGCTAATTAACAGTTCTATATGTTTCAAGCTATTCAACTCTAAAGGTCGTACATAAATTTTATATTTGCATCTAACCAAATACACCTCTAATATATTCGCATCTGATCAAACAGAAAACTTTTAGATAGAATTCATAAGCAGCTAAGATTGTTCACAACTAGCTAACAGCTCTCAAAGAAAGAAGATATCACATACTAATTTCTACATGAATCCTACAATAAAGTTCAGTGTTTATGTGATCAATAGTATAGATGTATTTACATATATGGCAAATAATTCAGCTAAAATTGTAGGTTGAACCTTCCCATGCTTCGTGTAACCAGCTTCATGAAGATACTATGGTATTTGTGTAGTCTTTCCTGAACCAGTATCCCCCACAATGACAAGAACCTGATTAAGACAATGAGAGAAATGGAACTCAATTGTATGAAACAGACAAAAGTACAAACTGATCTTTAGGAACATATAGTGATTTCATTGTGAAGAGTAGGAACAGTAGAATATGAGATGACTTTTGATTGGGAAGTTCTCTTATAATAATATTTTCTCCGCTAATATTGAACATTCAATTGCTATGTCAAATAAAATTGTAGTACATGAGTAATGGACTTTTCTTCATGCGATGATTTAGAAGAAATCCAATTTCCTGCAAAAGTTTAAACTAAGCAACCCAACAAAAAGGAAATGGTACAAAAGCAAGAATCACCTGGTGATCTTCAATAGCCTTAAGCAGTTGATCACGATAAGAATAAATTGGCAGATTTTTTCTCTCCTCCTGATTCAGACAGATAAATGCAAATATATATACATTCATTTCTAGGAAAAACTTGTTCATAACATGCAAAGTCATAAAATTAAATTGATTAAAGAGAATTAAGGGGATGAACACACACAAAAAGAAAAAGCTTAGCACCTGAAGTATCTCAAAAGCTGATTTTCCAGAAAAAGTTTGACCCGCTATTGGGACAATCTCGTTTTCATACTACATAAGAAAAAGTAAAAAATTGAGACACAGCTCGGCATATGATAGAAACATAAGTTTGGATGAATATCATGAGCAATACATTTTCACCAGCCAACACAGATGCCTTTATGAAGTCTATGTGATCCTCGAATACAAACCTATTGGAGGAAAGGAGAAAAATTATATGAACCCTGTAAAATGGTCCCCTAGATCCTCGGTGAAAGCTAAAAAGGACAACTAGTTAAACAAGGCAAATATTGAAGTAAATTCAAAAGTAGTTGAACACAATCAAGGAACATTTCCGCAACAAATCTTACTGATAATCATCAGAGGCTTCCTTGTTCTTTGCACCAAAATTTAATGTTGCTTTTCCTGCATTACCATGTCATTTCAATCATGTTCAAATCTAAGAGTGTCATTAACATTCGCAGGCACTGAAAACAATATTACTGGATGATAGAATTGTTTAAGTATAAAGTTACCAATTTGATGATCCTCCCAAGCTTCTTGCTCGGCAAAGGGGTTCATTTTTTTAGCTGATTCCATGTCCCTTGTCAAATAAAGTATTCAAGAACATTTTAGGGGGAAAATACGAGTGATCTCACAATTTTAATTAGCTTAGAACGTGCTAGATTACTAGCAATGCAGTTTTTGCAACTCACTTGTATCGATGTGCAGCAACAGAAAATCTCTTCTCCTGATTAACGCGTCCATCTTGATCATAAGCATCTGGCATTATATACTAAACTCCACAACGGTTGGAAAAATAGAGACAACTGTTAGATGCATAAAAATGATCCAAATAAAGAAGAAAACTAAATCCATCTGGCGCATGTAATGCACTACAAGTAATAAGAAAAAAATTGTGTCAAGAACAAGAAAGTATCCTTGAAGATGTATAACTACCTCATCAGCATTATCGTCTTCATGTGTTCTTTTGATCACAAGATCGTAGAGCTCTTTCTTGTATCTGTCAGCATTTCAAATCCGACCAACATCAATTAGAAGGTAACAAAGGCATAACATTTATATCTTCTTTTACTACTTATTTAGATGGATGTCAAGCACCGTGGTGCAAGAAATATATGGCGATTACCTATATTGGTCAGTTTCTATTTCAGTGAGCTTTTCACCTCCAAAAAGATATTGCTCATCTGCTATCTCATCCCTACGCAGAACCAGTGGAAATTAAGAAATAAATCTTATTTGAAACAACAGTTTCTGAGGAGACAAAAAAGAACAGGAAAGCCATGTACTTTAGTTCTTCCAGTTTTTGCTGTTCTCTTTTCTTCAAATACTCTTGTCTTGACGCTTTTCTGAATCAAACCAAACAAAAATACTTAAATGAATTAGTCTCCAACTACATCATTTTAGACAATAGGAGCACAACCAGTAATTGTTAACAAGGAGGGGGGATTGACATTGTTAAGAATAGTTAACTGCAAATTAAAATTATAACAAGAATTTCAACGGATGGAACATAGTTGACAGCCAGAGACCATGACAATAACATAGAAACTATTGCTATATGTATGACATCTCTATCTAAAGAAGAAATCACCCAAGCACAAAAAGCATGGTAAACTTCATCAACATGAACATCAGGAGTACCTTAACGTCGCAATGTCATTTCTTTCCAAAGCATTGGCTCTTCGAACAGCCTCTTCTGTTATGCAGTGAATTTTTTTTGAAACAAAACCATAAGATTGAAGACAATACTATGTAACAAGATATATTAACAAGTGTTCATACATGAGCTATAACAGTTTGTACCTTTCTCTTTTTTCGATATGCTGTGGTCCGATAACTGCATAAATAAAAGAAAGGTAACACGGTATCATACTCACTAAACACTCAGCATAGAACAAGACGAAATGTAATGTTATTTGCCTCTTTCATATTGGCCCATGAAGCCAAGTTAGATTTGTCCTTAACTAGCTTACTATAATCCAATACTTAATGGCCACAAAACCTAGCAGATGGTTAGCTCTGTTAAACTGGGAGATGAAGAACTCTTTCCATGTGACTTTTGTAAAGCATTCATGATAGAATTGTATAACAACAAATTTAGTAACAGAATACCTTTCGTGTCCGTTTAGTATCACGTTCTCTGATATGTTGTTCCAGTTCCTCTCTCTCCCTCCGGTCTTGTAATCTATCCTCTTCTGACTGTGGAAAATATAAATGGCCAAAGAGAATAGAAAAACAATCAGATATAATGATGCACTGGTGTTATCCACACAAAACACACACAGAGAAATAGGAAAAAGCCTCATTGGATTCTGAGCCTTGCCCAACACTATACGAGCCATCGGACATACCTCTGAGCCTTCCTCTTGGGATACCTTTCCCATAACACGCCTGTCGTCTTCTACAACATCCATCTGCGCATTGTCATTACAGTGAGGAAAATATTTTGTCAGAAGAGATGCCTAGCTTTATCTATCCCGATAGATAGAAGGGGAAAGAGGTGGATGTGGAGAGAACACTATGCCTTGTCATCTTCATCTTCTGGTTTCGAAATATGTTTTCTGAAAATTTTATTAGCTCTGTCAGGCTTTCTAGATTCAGAAGATTTTTTCTCCACAGAGACTTCATCAAAATCTGCATGCAAAGGCATAAAAGTTTTTTGCTTTTTCGCTAGTCTTGCTGCCTCTGTTTCTTCTTGCTGGTAGATCTGACACAGAGATGATAAAATAAAAATAAGAGCTATTGCATATATCACTAGCTCTACTACAGCCACAAACACTAAGCTCTACACCCCCTGACACTACTATACATACTGAACAAAGAAAAAGAAAAAAGAGAAAAAGAGATCTTCTTAACATATCATCAAACAACTCACATTCACACAAGCAGCTTGACGGGAAACCCTCACAAAAATGTCTTGTGCAAAGTCAAGAGCATCACCGGATGAAGACCCGTAATTAACCAACTCAGGCACCATATCAGAAGCTGATCTTGAACTTTTAGCTGCAATTCGAAAACCCCAATTGTCAAATCCAAAAAAGGTGCTTCTTAAGGTCTAATAATAATCAACAATGAAAACTGCAACTTACTTACCCATAGCAATGAGGTATTCAATGACAGCAGGTTGCGAATAACCTAGCACCACCATCAGCTTGTCCGAAACCCAGGACTTTAAATTATCTCCCGCCATTCTCTTTGCCTTGTGACGACGATACCACTAAAATTTAATTAATAAATTAAGCGTAAATTTCTAGTGGGGGAATAAGTAAACAAATACTGCGCTAGTTATTAGTATTAAATTATTATTACAGCGCTACTATTGACTATCAAAGCAGAAAAGCCAAAAGAAAATAGTAGAACAATTGTTTTTGAGTGTGACCACCACAAATTAAGTGTAGTTTTCTGAAACTAAACTTACAGAAGAGGAGAATAGACTTGTTCGAATTAGATTCAGTCTTGTCTGGATAATTATATCTTGTCGGAAGATTATCTTATCTCTTGTCCTGTGTGACCTAAGACGAAATCCCCCCGTCATCGTCGGAAGAAGATCTACTGAGTGAGTTTTCCTTATTTTGTTAAATAGATGAAAAAAAGAAAAAAAAAAGTAAAAAATCGAAAGACACGTGGTAAATTAGGGATGGCCCATAGGCCCATTAAACTGGTCATATGAAAGACTTTTTAGCCGCAAAAAGAGTCTCTCATCAAATTCTTCTTACACAGATCTCCTCCAACTGTTGCGAGGGTTACGTACGGACTCATCCACCATGAAGCTCTCTTTCTCTATCCCTTCCAAACCCAAATCCAAATCCAATTCCGGATCCGGATCCGGATCTAGAGTTAGGTTGAATTCCGACAAGAAGGACGGCGTCGATGAAGGAAATCTCAAGGAGTTCGTCACTGAATTCGATCCCTCCGAAACCCTAACCCACGCCAAACCGAAATACGTAATACCTCCCATTGAGGACCGTCGGAGGAGCCCCTGCAAGAACATCGATCTCCCGCTTCAGTCTTCTGGTCTCCAATTCGAGGCCGAGGTTGTGGTTCCCTCTGTCTCCAATAACAACACTTCGTACGGTTTAAATCTGCGTCAGAGAGCCGACGCTTCGAAGACAGAGCCTGTGGAGCAGTTGCTACTGAAAAGCATGAGGAAAGATCTGGCATCACTCCCTGATGCTCCTGAACTAGAGGACTTCGAGAGCTTTCCTGTGGATGGCTTTGGAGAAGCGTTACTTGCTGGCTATGGTTGGAAACCAGGTCAGGGTATAGGTCTTAAAGCTAAAGAGGATGTTAAGATTGTTGAATACAAGAAGTGGTCTGGTAATGAAGGATTTGGCTTCACTCTGGACTGTCCCAAGGGCCAAAGAAATTGGTAAATCAGACAAATCCAGAAACAACATTACAGGCGGAGGTGGATGCCAGGAGGAAGTGAAAGTAGGTATCAATGAGGAGAAATATAGAGTAGTGGTGAGTAAACGCAGTAGAGAAACAGAGAGAGAGAGTCGCGCTGAAGTTAGAGGCTGTAAGAAGAACTATAGAGGAGGTCAAACTAGAGAGAAGGCCTCATGGCTTACAAGTCATATAAGGGTGAGAATAGTAAGCAAGGATTTGAAAGGTGGGAGGTTGTATCTTAAAAAGGGAGTGGTGACCGATGTTGTTGGGCAGACAACTTGTGATATCACTATGGATGAGACGCAGGAGTTGGTTCAAGGGATCGATCAGAAGTTGCTAGAGACCGCATTGCCTAGGCGAGGAGGGCGGGTGTTGGTTCTGTCGGGTAGACATAAAGGTTGTTTTGGGAGTCTTGTTGAGAAAGATTTGGATAAGGAAACTGGTGTTGTTTGCGATGCTGATAGCCAGGAGATGCTTAATGTTAAACTTGAACAAGTCGCCGAGTACATGGGTGATCCAGCTGATATTGGGTACTGAGCCATATTTAACTGCAAAATCATGTGTCAATACTTACATTGTTAGCATTCAATTGGCTCTCTCTGTGTAGAGAAGACACAGTTTAGCTTGTTGTTTCCTATATATTTTGCAAGTTCAAGTTGAGTATACTTTTGATTCTGCTAAGTTACAAAAGAGCAGACTTGAGTTTTTATTATATTTGATGTACTGTGTATTTCTCTTTATTGTGGCACGAGAGCTATGGATAAGTTGTTATCATTTTACATGTGTAATGTGTGTATACTCGTGATTTTCCTGATGAAATAATTAAGCAAGCAGTAAGATGCAGAGGTATTAGTTGAGCTAGCTACATTTCCCGCTTAATGAATTCATTGGTCCAAATTTGAGGTGTAGTGTACAGGTCATTTATCTGGTATGTCAAATAGTAGTATATCTTACTAAGGAACACAGTTTAGTAGTTCTGCTTTTTAATCTACTGTAAATTAAATAGGTCAGGAAAAGCTATCTGGGAGAGGAAAACAATATAATGAAGCAAGGAAAAACGCAATACATAATTTATAACAAAATATTATGGTCTTATGGGAACCAAGCAGGTTCAATCTCTATATATAACGTTTTTAACATCGATCAGTTTTACATCAATCGTCAGCCAAGCGTTAGGATGAACCTCGGCACTACCACGAGCTAAGTGATGAATCAGGATATAAGTTAGGAGATAAGTGACTAGAGGAAATACAAGGACATCCTTAACTAGTTAGTTCCCAACCAATTTTCATTGTACTCAAAACTCACTAGGACGTTGATTTCAATTTATAAATAGGCAATCCGCAATGGAGATTACTATGATACATATTTCCTACTCCTGAGGTTGAATGTTCATTAGGCTTATTGTAGATTTGACGACTTTCCATAACAACGATATATTGGATTTCAAAGGTGAAAGACAAAGAAAAAAAAACTAAGGTGGCAAATATTAATGGGTAAAGCACTTTAAGTGGACGATGAGTTAAGGTTAATAGGTTATGTACTGAAAAGAAAATGTCTTTCAATGTGATTTGTCTTGAGAAAGTGGGTGTTACAACCCAAACACCATATTTCCTAATTAGCATAATACATATAGAACATTTTTTAATGATGAACTCCATTAGACTTATATATATTGCAACCACAAACTCAATATTCTCTTACATAGTAGCTTATATTTCGGACATATTGATTCTGTGTATACATGGAACGTTGAAGCATATGCTCTTCTCTTACGGTAATAATATTGATTTTGCTGACATCTCACAGACTCTCTCAGTTAAAATATTTGAATTCGGATTCGGAAAAAGAGTGAAGAAAGTGAGGACGAGGAAAGAATGGTTGGGGACGAATTTTAACCGTTTAATAAGGAATCTGCATGGTTGGATGGAACCACTCCCTTTGACTGAAGAAGAACCACAGAGACTCCCATAAAGTAAAAGCTTCATTTGCTAATTATTTACTTACTTTTTTATTCAACAATCCAATCATTTAATTTGTCTTTGATTAAGTAAGTGAGACCACAATGAAAGGTGGAAAAAAGAATCAACATTCAAAGGGTTTTCATAAGCTTTAACAAAAAAAAAAGGGTTTTCATAAGTCAATCATTTTCAAACGCTTTTACATTTCAACCATACATTTTCTGTTTCTACTTTCATAGGTTATATATTACCTTTTTGCAAGTTTTTTTATAAATAGATTATGTGAATTGATACTCTAGGCTTACAAGCTGAATATTACTTTTCGACAAACGAAGTTCTTTTTTATCTCATAATTTAATTGTAATTTTTATTTAAAGTATATTAACCTAGGAACTAATTTTATTGATATAAAGTGATGTCTTTGCAGACAACGCACCACCCGAACAGTTTGGTTTAGAGTAAACAAAAAAGTTTATAGATTTGTAAATGTTAGAGATAACATTGTTGGTAAATAGTTTGGTGTATAGTAGATAAAAGTTAGATTTGTGTAAGATCCAAGATTTAGCAATGACTGTGTTTTGTAGTCAAGAAAAAAAGTTATTAATAAAACATGTGGAATAGTCATGCTGTCAAACTTCTATATATGTAACTCGTTTTATTTGCTTTTACAATTTTGTATGTTGGTTGGGATCGAATAAATATGTATTATCTTAGAGAGTCTCCAACTAATATGTATACTTTGTTCTCAAAGGTTACACCGAAACTATCAATATGGAATGACTGGAATAATAGGACAAAAGCAGTGAGTGGAGTAAATGGAACTATGAAAGAGACGGACCAAACAAAACAGAGTTAAAAGATATAATAATTCTCAATTTTTTGACTAATTAAATTACTTGCATGGTGTATTTTTTTGGTCATTCATTTGTGATCTTGACGAGATATCTAGTTTGTTAATTAGTTTTTTTTTTTTTTTTTGCAATAATATTATTGTTATCATCAGCATACAAACAAGAACTAGCTTGAAACCATTCATGTTCATGCTGTCATGCAAATACTTGCAATATTCATGTTCATGCTGTCATGCAAATACTTGCAATTTGACCAAGTATTTGTGTCTATTACAATCGATTGACTATCAGTCACCGCTATTGCATACTATCATGTTCACACCATAACGAGTAGAAAGATGAATTTCGCACAAATGCATTATCAGTTTAGTTTTTTTTTTTTTTTGATGATTATATAGTAGTATATATATAGTATTGCTTTAAGCCTTTAGGTACTTTAATTCTATATAAAAGATAATTAAATAATTGATGGTAGTATGATATAACCCTTGTGATAGCATCCACACTTTATTTTTCACGAATTGAATATGGTTTTGAAGCCACACACAACCGTATCTGTCACCGATTTTATTGTTTGCCAATGAACATAAAATGTAAAAGCAATGCTTTAATCATCGATAATTAATATGTTGAAACGCTGGCTAGACAATTTTGTGACATCTGGCTAATAAGTACTAGTAACTAAATGCTTGAGAACTTTTATAATATAAGTACGTATTATATGAGATGATTTAGCTTTGATTGAATTATTGTTTGATGTGTTGATGTTACATAAGACCAAGTATAGCAATAGTTAAGAATAAGAACGTTTACAAGAAACATGTTAATCTTCGGCATATTTAGCAATAGTGACATGGTCCATGTGGCCTTGATCAGTTCATTTGGTACAATCGGAACCCTCAAGATACTATATCACGCCACATGATATTCGAAATAGTTTCTATTTACTTAAGAATATATGTCTAGGACTGATGGTAAAGGACAATGAAAGTAAATCGTGACTAGCTCATTTTGACCAATTTCGAACTTTACATTAACACACGTAAAAATCTGGCGGCTATTATGAAGCATCTCCATAACTCCTGAAAAGTAGTAATGAATTGTTGATTCCTTAAGAAAATAAAAATTAGTATGAATCATGTTAACTACAGTTATCCTATAGATTGAGCTTACAAATTCAAAATTTAACATGCCACCTTTCATTTTTAAAATTTTCTTCTCTATCAAGTTTATTTTAGTTTTAAGTAATGTTTTATAATTTTTGTTCTATAAAATTATATTAATGCTCTACGTACGTACAGAAAATTCAATTAGTTTGGTCATGTTAAACGGTGTATTTTATTACTGTAACAATAAGTGGAATTATACGTATATTCCTATACAAATTTTAGAAATTTAATAAATGTCATGGCTAATATAGTGTTTCTAGCTGATTTGGTTTTAGTTGCCCCATGCTATTTCTAAAGTATTGGGTTCGTTTTCTATTTCATGTCAGGTTTTAAAGATTTTTTTAATGAATTCATTGTCATTTATAGTTTGTGCCCATGTAGAATTATGTTCTGGATTCGCCATTTGTGGTAGTATCCATAAAACTGAATTACAACCTAAGTAGTGTATATATCATATGATTAATTCCATTAATATCAGCTCCACTAGTTGGATGTTACTAATTTTTGTTTCATAACTAAATTATCATAAACAGATAAAAGCATGGATTGTTTTACTAATTAGTTGAAGATTGTTGTTGGATACGATAATAATTGTGTAGATAATTAGATTAGCATGAAAAAGTAGTCAAGTGGTACATCAAAGAAGCATGATGGTGAATCTTACCCTATGCGGTTTACACATGGCGACAGTCGCGTCTAAGATGAAACGCACTATTCTTTGTTTTATAACATTTATATTGGTTTGCTTTCTTCTCGAACCGTTTATATACATTATCACACGGACAAGATATTATCTGTTGCTATGAAATCTAATAAAATAAAATTAGTTACAGACCTAATTTTGGCTGCCTAATCATGAAGTTCAAGAGTGCTCAGAGACAACATAAAATATGTCACACGTGGCGGACACCTAAACGTTTCATTTTTTTACTGGTACGATGAACACAAAAAGGAGAGCAAACATGCATGGTACCATGGAAATATATGTAATGTAACGATTCGGGATGGAGATGGAATGGAATTACGAACTTTTGCAGTCCATATTTTGAAAATGATCAGATACATTTTGTTTATAATTTTAATATTACTTCTATAATTTCTTGTCTTAATTAGTTATCATTTACAGTAGAAACGTTAAAAAGGGTCCTCTTGTAACTAATTAAACAAACCATGATGGAGTGTTTGTGGCAATTTTTTACCATGCAAAGTTTGGAATAGTTCACATAGCATAGGTATAGTTTGAGTCCTGATAGAATATATACTGGAACCTGCATACAGACACAGTGACGAAAGATAACCATCAGATTTAAATATTATATGTTTGAATGGTTAGCTAGAAAGAAAGCTATCAGCCGATCATTAGTTTATTTTTTTGGTCATGCTAAAGGAACAAATTACCAACAAGTTTAAAGCCTATATTAAAAGCTCATTTATTTATGTTAATTTGGTTTAAAGGAAAAAGAAAGGTCACTTAAATGACTTACGATAATAATATAAACCAAGGTTTGGCATAAAAGTTTGACACAAATACAATACACGCCAAGAGTGCATACCACATAAAATTATCAAATATTTTCCATTTTAAAATACCATAGAAATATCTGAGACCATCAATATGCGATGTTCTTCTCTCTCTCATACCACGAAACGACGACGTCCCCACCATATAAACTTGGAACCCTTGCACATGTTACCCTCTCGCTATATATAGTGTGCCATTGGCCTCGCTAGTTAATTCATATCGAAGAAAACTCAAATAGAGAGGCATCAAGAGTAGAAGATTTATCTATTTCCCATTCTCTTGCTTCCTTATTTTCTTCGATACTCAGAAAGATACTTGAAGAGCTCGCTCATTCACAAAATAACTACCAATGGCTCTAACTCACAACGTATTGGCAGTTACATTTGGAATCAT
The DNA here is from genome assembly GCF_030686135.1 of Camelina sativa. Classification (NCBI taxonomy): domain Eukaryota; kingdom Viridiplantae; phylum Streptophyta; class Magnoliopsida; order Brassicales; family Brassicaceae; genus Camelina; species Camelina sativa. Next base: position 6,978,980 of record NC_141889.1, read on the forward strand.
GGGTAAGTATCATCAAGCATTCATAAACAAACATCAAAGTTATACTACTATTATATATCCTGTAACTATTATTAGTAAGTGCATAGAAAATTTAACTGTACTATCTTTGAAATATGTATTTTTGCAGGCAACATCATATCATTCATTGTTTTCTTGGCACCAGTGTAAGCATCATCTATCTCAAACACTCTTTGTTTCTTTCTTTCTTTTTCTTTTCTCATAATTAAAAAAAAATGTTTTGGGTATTACTATTTTCAGGCCAACTTTTGTAAGAATCTGCAAGAAAAAATCGATTGAAGGTTTTGAATCACTTCCCTACGTGTCAGCGCTCTTCAGTGCGATGCTATGGATTTACTACGCTATGCAAAAAGATGGATCAGGCTTCCTTCTCATCACCATAAACGCTGTGGGGTGCTTCATCGAAATCATCTACATCATCCTCTTCATCACTTATGCTAACAAGAAAGCTAGAGTACGTTTTAAACCTTACCATTTCTTTTCGTATATTAAAAACATGCACTTGTATATATTACAAAAAAAAAAAAAAAGAAGGTTTAGGTGTTTCGCTGATGATGATATATATATCAACAACGACTTTGCAGATATCAACTTTGAAGGTTCTTGGGCTCTTGAATTTCTTGGGTTTTGCTGCTATTATTCTTGTTTGTGAGCTCTTAACCAAAGGATCGAACCGTGAGAAAGTCCTTGGAGGGATTTGCGTCGGCTTTTCTGTTTGTGTTTTCGCAGCTCCTTTGAGCATCATGGTACGTACAAACTTATGTGACATGTATAATAAGAATAATATACACGCAAACATAGAAATAATTGTCTATGATCTAAAAGAGTCATACTAATGAAGAAAATAATATACTCTAAATTTTATGTACAAAATAATATACTGTACGTAGCTTCTTTGTCTTACCTTTTCTGGTGATAGCATCTCTTTATGTTTTACGTATATTTATAGTATAGTTTTAACTTATGAAAAAAATGATGATGCAGAGAGTGGTGATACGAACAAAGAGTGTGGAGTTTATGCCTTTCTCCCTATCATTGTTTCTTACACTCAGCGCCATTACGTGGCTCTTCTACGGTCTTGCTATCAAAGACTTCTACGTCGCAGTGAGTCTCTCTTTTGCCCTTTTTTTTATTTATTTTATATTTGAATCTTCTTTTCCTAAGCATATGAAACTGGACAGCGCAAACGTAGTATCATATATTATTATGGTTGGTTCACATTTAAGGGAAAAAGAGTTTTTTTTCCACCACCTTTTGTCTCTTTGCCCAAATTCCGTCTATTTAAAGACCGCTAATAATTTGATTTCAGCCGTACGCTACTTTTGCTTTATGTTTACAATCATATATTATATGATGGCGTTAAAGAAACCGAGAGTACAATTACATAATTTTTTTTGGTTTGTCGGCGAGTAATGGGATTACTGTTCCCCTCCAAAAACAAAATGGTTATTGCCTTAGTGGATTATTACTGATGATGTGATTACCTTTTGTTATTGAAGCTTCCAAATATATTGGGTGCGTTTCTCGGAGCAGTTCAAATGATTCTTTACGTCATATTCAAGTACTACAAAACCCCATCAGTGGTTGTTGATGAGACAGAGAAGCCCAAAACGGTGTCGGCGGATCATTCCATCAACATGGTCAAGCTTTCATCCACTCCAGCTTCTGGTGAGCTGACGGTTCAGCCGCAGACTAATCCTGACGTGAGCCCTCCTGTTCAAACTTATGGTGGTGACTTAGAGGATCAGATGGACAAGAAAATGTCAAACTAAATCAAGATTTTAGTTTTCTATTACGAATTAGTGGTTTTAATTATGTTGTACTGTTGAGTCTGGTTTCCCAAACTTGTCTTTTTTTTTCTCATCATTTTGTTTCGAAAATATCTCGGAATTGTACTATCCTTTGAAAAATTTATGTACGTCTATTAGAATTTTGTGAAATATTTTTGATGCTCTGTTTCTCGTTATTTACTTTAATAGTCCGGTAGATTTAAGAGGGTATGAAAACTGAAAAGCAATTAAATAACATGATCACTCACAAATCACATCTTTAAAAAGAAAAAAGAAAAACTTGGTGTATACATTAACCTCAACGTTGAAACTTGAAACCCCAAAAGAAACATTAACCTCAACATGTAGATGTAGACTACAATTAAATCGACCTGGACTAACTTTGATCATAAATTTAAATTCATATTCTTCTTAATTGTCATTTACCCTAACATGTTTAAACTCTGGGCTTTATAATTCTTCTAGGCAAAGTTAGTGTTACGGCCCAATCAAACAGCCCAAACAGCATATTTTGGCTGAATAGATCATGTTTCCTAGAATAATCTCAATCGTGACAAACGGAGCTAAAGGGAGGCCAAACTTGACTTAGATTTAGAGCTGATCTAGCCCTGGAAAGACTTTTTTTTTTTTGGTCTTAAAATCTTGGAAATGTATTCACATTTCATCCACAAGAAAGAAACAGATTGTAGAAGAAATTTACTCAGATAATGACAAGGACGTATCGTTTAAGTTACGTAACTCTACAAGATTGAGGCAGCGTCTCAATATAAAAAACACACACGAAAGCAGAGAAGAAGCAAATTAAAACCATCAGACAACAATGACTTCTCTCCATGCGTTACTCTTCACTTGTCTTCTTTTCTTCATCGTCTTCCCAACCTTCACGTTTTCCACCTTACTCTTTCAGGTAAAAAGTATTTTACACTTTTGCTTCTTTACATACATACACAGACTCATTCACTTATATATTGGGGTTTTGGTTTTATACAATTGTTTGCAACACAAAAGAGTTTCAATTGGGAATCATGGAAGAAAGAAGGAGGGTTCTACAATTCTATCCACAACTCCATCGACGACATAGCCAACGCTGGAACCACTCATATTTGGCTTCCTCCTTCTTCCCAATCCGTTGCTCCTGAAGGTTCTGTTTCTGCTTTTTACTCTTTTAATTAGTCTTTACACTCACTCCGTCTTCAAATTCAATTCTCAGGGTACTTACCAGGAAAGCTATACGATCTGAACAGCTCCAAATACGGCTCAGAGACGGAGTTGAAATCACTAATCCAAGCACTTAACCAAAAAGGAATAAAAGCTGTGGCTGATATAGTGATCAACCACAGAACAGGTGTGAGAAAAGACGATAAATGTGGGTACTGTTATTTCGAAGGTGGGACTTCCGATGATCGTCTTGATTGGGATCCTGCTTTCGTCTGCCGTAATGACCCTAACTTTCCCGGTACCGGAAACATCGACACCGGAGGAGACTTCAACGGGGCTCCAGACATCGACCACCTTAACCCTAGAGTTCAGAAAGAGTTGTCTGATTGGATGAACTGGCTTAAATCTGATATCGGATTCCATGGTTGGAGATTCGATTTCGTTCTAGGTTATGCATCTTCCATCACCAAAATTATACGTTCTGGTAAGTAATCAGATACGGATACTCATATCGGACCAACACTAGTGTCTAGCTAGTAATACTATAAGAGACATAGGTTAGTAGAATACTTATGTCTAACCTACGGACATAAGTAACTCACACTAGAGAGCTCTGTAGTTACTTCCTCTGTTTTTTTGGATACGTAGAATACTTCACCGGACTTTGCGGTGGGTGAGAAATGGGACGATATGAAGTATGGAGGAGATGGAAAACTGGACTATAATCAGGACCAGCATAGGTCGGGTCTCAAACAGTGGGTAGAGGAAGCGGGTGGTGGTGTCTTGACAGCTTTTGACTTCACAACGAAAGGGATCTTACAGTCTGCAGTCCAAGGTGAGCTTTGGAGACTAAAAGACTCGCAGGGAAAACCGCCTGGTGTTATCGGAATCATGCCCGGGAACGCGGTTACTTTCATTGAAAACCACGACACTTTCAGAACGTGGGTCTTCCCTTCTGATAAAGTCTTGCTTGGATACGTTTATATTCTTACTCATCCGGGAACTCCTTGCATTGTAAGTATATAGAGAGAGATACATAAAAAACTTCCATATATCTATTTTTAGTTTGTAGTGTGGTTTAATAGATTTGAATCATTTTTTGATAGATAGAAAATGAAAATATACTTGTTATAATTGATAGGTTGTTTATTGTTGCAGTTTTATAATCATTACATGGAATGGGGACTAAAAGAGAGTATATCAAAGTTGGTGGCGATAAGGAACAGAAATGGGATTGGTAGCACGAGCTCAGTTACGATAAAAGCAGCAGAGTCAGATCTCTACTTGGCTATGATCGATGAGAAGGTTATTATGAAGATAGGGCCAAAGCTAGATTTGGGAACTCTCGTTCCTCCTAGTTATGCTTTAGCTTATTCAGGCCTTGACTTTGCTGTCTGGGAGAAGCACTGACGCATTATCATCTATCATCAATGACTCATCAAATTCTCTATTAATAAACCGAAAAAGAAAAGAAGGTAATCGAATGTATCTTTTTCCTTTTTGTACAAATATAATGAAATTAAAATGATAAAGAAACTAAATTAAGCACTAGTGGTGTAAATGGATACACACACACCAGTGCTATGTATAGAAAGAGTTTGGACAAAAGAGTTTTAAGTATGTATATAATAAGTGTTGGAGCGTCTCCATCGTGAGTTAATAAATAACTAACGGTGTTAGGATCATTGTAGGCTAAAAATTAAATCAGTTAGTGTATGAATATGGACAACTCAATACTTGAGATATTTGTGATAATTGAAATTTCATAGTTCATGACTTCATGTATAATTAATTTAATTGTGTATTCCCCCATCTAAAAATATAAAAGGCCATTTTTTTTAACATACATCAAAAATATGAATTTTTAATCACAAAGAATACCCCATAAATCAATTTATGTTCGACAAGACTATTAAAAAGATTTGGAACATACGAAAAAACATAGTGCCAAAATCTAGAAAAAAAAAAAAAAAAAGAAAAAAAAAATATGGTGGGAACAGTTTAACTTTTAACAGGGGGTAAAAAAATTCAATTTCGAATAAAACGACAGCGTTTGAGAAGGACGATAAAAAGTAGAAGACGTCGGCTTGAGAGAGAGAGAAGAGTAGTAGAAGTGACGACGCAAAACAAAAGAAAAAAAAAAGAAAGGGTGAAAACCGTCGGCTTGAGTTGAGAAGGCAACTTTGGGGTTATTTGGTGCTGGTGGTGACTCTTGAGAGCCTTTTTCGTTTTCGTTATTCATCACACCTCCTCAAATTAAAAATTAAAAAGAAGATCCGAAGACGATATCGGAAGCTACGATTCTTTGTATCTGAATTTCTTCTCAGTTTCATATTCCTCTTTTTTTTTTTTTTTTTTTATTTTGGGGTCGTATATCTCAATCGAAGCGAGAGCTCTGATTCTCGTTTTTTTTTTTTCTTTCAGATCTGAAATAATTGTCTTCGGTGGTTGGGTTTTTGAGAAGCGGGATTGGTGATCGGTTAGGCGGTTATCAAGAAGTCAGAGAGAGAGAGAAGTCAACGACGGATATGCCGGAGGAAGAGTCAATAGATATCAAATTCAGGCTGTACGATGGCTCTGACATCGGACCTTTTCGGTATTCCGCGGCGTCTACTGTTGATTTTTTGAAGCAGAGGGTCGTCTCCGATTGGCCCAAAGGTTTGTTTGTTTAGGGTTTTCTTTTAATCTCTCCACTAGTTTCGTTTTTTTTTTTTTTAATTGTCTTTGAATCTTGCAATTACCGGTAGAAAATGGGAAACTTTAGAGCTGGAGTAGATGATGATTAGTCCAGTTTTTTGGAAGTTGTAAAGAGTATGAGAAATATTAAGTCTTTTGGATCATTTGTTGTGAGTTGCAGCTTCTTTAAAATGCTCAGTTTACTTTTTTTTTTTTTTTTTTTTTGTGGTTTTATCTTTAGGCAAAACAGTTGTTCCAAAGGGGATAAACGAAGTGAAGCTGATCAGCTCAGGTAAGATCTTGGAGAACACTAAGACTGTTGGACAGTGTAAGACACCATTTGGAGATATTGCTGGTGGAGTCATTGTGATGCATGTTGTTGTACAGCCCTCTCTTGCTAAATCCAAAACAGGTTCTCTCTTTTTTGCTTGTTCTATGTTTAAATGTTCTTCCTGTCTTGTATATCATCAATTTTTTAACTTTTCATGGAGATCAAGCTTCTTCAATTTATTTCTTTCTCAAGTCTTGTGTTATTTATCTTGTCACTTGTATGGATTTTGATCTTTGTTATATGGCTCAACTTTACTTCTTATAATGTTATCATCTACCTCTAGTCATACATACTCGAGGCTGGTCAAATTTCATAATAGTGTTCATCAACTAGATTTTGCACATCAGCAAGTGACTAGGATCAGTACATTGTTTTTTATTTTCTGGAAGCATACTTTACTGACTCAATCAACCTCCTATCAGCGTAGATGCATCAGGTGGTTAGTGGTCTTTACCTATTTTTTGTCTTCACAGAGTGAAAAGATACTTATCTACCATTCATTCCTAGGTTTCTGGTGTGCTCTTTGTTCTTTTTTCTGAGTGAGAAATAAAGCAAAGTAAGCTGTAAGCCTACCAAAGGCATGCCATGAGGGAAAAGAATAGCCTGAATTCATTACTGGTCGTCATGGGTCAACAATTAGTTTGACTGACATTCGTTTATTCAAACCTGCTAGACGATGGCTCTTACTTTTTTTTTTTTTTCAAATCTTCTAGAGAATGGATCTCACTTTGAAAATAGTCGTTGCTAATCTTTAAGATTTGTTTCCATGTTGTTTATTATAAACAATCTTGACAAAGTCATGAATACTCGAAGACGGTGTTGATGAATTCGAACTAACACTTGAATGTTTGTTTTTGATTGAACAGAGAAGAAGGTTGATAAAGCACCCAAGACGGTAATCTGCACATGTACCATTTTGTGAAGGGAGCAAGACATGTATCATACACACGCAGTCTCAATTCTTCCGGTACAGAAGAAACCAAAAAAACAAAAGAAAGCTAAAAAAAAAAAGTAAAAGTAAAGCTTCCGTCTAAAGCTGTGGAGTTTTTTTCTATCTTTGAATGTGTAGAAAGAAAATGAACTAAATTCTTTTCAAGGTACCTCTTGTTTCTTATTTGTTTTTCTCCTTACTGTCCCAATGTACTGAAGTTGTATAGGTTACTACTAGGTCGATTACGCGTGATGAAGATTTATTATATACTATCTATCAACAACATTAAGAAAAACTCTGCCTTTAAATATTCAGTTCTTCCGTTCACATCACAATAATCATAGTACTGGTGAATTTGCCTAATGGCCAAATTTCTGTACAGTCTTTTTAACTCTCTAAATTATCTCGCTTTGGCTATATAAAATTCTGAGATTTTTATTAGATGTTTTGTTGACCAAACCGTTTTGGTGCCTCTTCCGTTCAACCTTTAATTATCCTTATTAAGTGAGGTATGCTCTTAATGTGACGACAATAAACAAGTGATCTGATCTACTTGTTTAGGAGGTTCTTTCTCTGTTGGTAGTCTTCTCCTCGGGGGTTAAGTCAACTTATTATGACCCAATCGGCTTTAGGGTGTGTTCTTGCTCCGGATTTTGACATTTTCTAGCTACTAATATGCATCAAGTTTGATATTTTGCTTTATCTATCAATGTTGCTCAAAACATTCCACATCTAAATTATAAAGAAAAACAAAAAAAAAGAAAAGAGGACAGTATGGTCTGGATGATTCATCACATATTTCAGTATCTATAAGGCTCTTAATTTCCCTAATTCTTTACTATACTATTCTAGAAAAAGAGCAGGATTAGTATCAAATCCTTACTAAATTTCCTTTCACAGCCGAGAAGCAGGTCGACATCAAAAGCCCATTCTTAATCCAAACTTGGTCCAAATGAAACTTTCGTTCTTAAACTAACCAGTTTGCATCTTTTGTTTAAGGTGTAAGTGTATATGATGTTATGTCTTTTTATAATGTTTAAAATTTATGTCATGTAAGGCTTAGCAAACGGAAAGTGTTACGATGTTAGTGTAGTAAAAAGAAAATAATACTACCTTTTTATTCTTTAGCTTTTAAATATGATGAAACCTTGTTACAACGGTAGTCAAGTAGGAGGATTCCAAGGAAAACATTTTTCCTTACCTTTTAATAATCTACATGGACCCTTAGGTCTTATACTCCAAACACACGGATTATCTTGACATATACCTAGACGATAATCTCTGTTAGCATCAAAAATATCAAACCATTTAGATTGACTTCCCCTTGCCCATTGAAAGTGACAAAAGAACAGAGTGGTCTCCCAAAAATTGAGGTTTGCTTGAAATCCCCAGTGTTGATGAGGAGCTAAATAATGTGCTCCGAGATCTTTGTCTTGCGATTTGCAGTATAGTCCTAATTGAAGATTTTGACCAATATCATTGATGATGTCAACATTTACATGTCGACTAGCCTCACAGAGACCACCAAAGAAAAATACAATGAATGTGACACTAAATATGAAATGAAATGCTGATAAACGACACATAATAATATTGTTTATAATAATAACCTGTGAATGTTTTATAAAAATAAAAGTATAAGTTTTAGCATCTCATCTTTTTATACTCCATGGCGCTGCAAAAAAAAAAGGCTTTTAGCGTCAGTTTTTATTTACCTTGATGTCACTTAATAACCGAGTTGAAAAACTTAAATGTTAGTTACAAAACTGTCGTGTCATTGACCTGACTTTAAATTATTTTGCTTCATTTTAAAAAACGATATAAATATGTTTAACGTCAAATACTAGCGTCATTTAACGGATGGAAGGGAGTACATATTTTAACGACAGTTTCAAATTGATGCAAAAACATTCTATTTAAGTCTTTTTTCCTAAGCTTTTGCGTAATAAAATTGACGACAAAAAAAATATTGTCTTTTCCAAAACTAACATACACAGTAGTACAGTACACACGACCATTAATGTTATTTTTTTCACTAAATTAAATTAAAATAAGAAAAAGCTGAAAATAACAATAAATTCATAAATATTTAATTTATTCTATTAAATAAAAAGAGAAACTATAAGCTCCTGTCTACCTAGGATTTAACACAGCCAATAGAGATTAGCCGTCACACTAATTAACATTATTTAAAATTTTCAGAATTACCTATATTAAGATTTTTTTAAATGACCAATCAAGATCAGTCATCTCAATATTTAATATTTTTGAAATTATTTAAAATTTTTATATTATAATACTTATAAATAAGTGTATGTACAACGTCCTATATCGGCTAGAAAGGTTTAGACGATGGATGGAAACTATTATAAATAAGATTAATATCCTTCCAACTACGAATGAACATGAAACTTGATTTATCAAGCGTCCAAATTTAAAAGTTTTATTTGGTTTATTATAGCAAATGAAAACTTCCAAAAAGTTTCAAAATATTATAATATTTGAAAAGTTTAAAGTATTAACAATATTGAAACTTAAGATGTAGTTGAAAAGTTTAAAATATTATAATTATTGAAACTTTTAAAAGATTCAAATATCTATTGAAACTTTTAAAAGATTCAAGTATTATAAATATTTAAACTTAATAGAATGTTTAAAAATACTATAAATACTTCCATAGAAAGTTTAAAATATGATAAAAAGTTTAAGTATCATTAATATTTTAACTCTAAAAAATGTTATAATTATTTAAACTACATCTAAAGTTTAAAATATTATAAATATTTAAACTCTATTAAATATTTAAAGTTTAAATATTATTAAATATTATATATTCAATTTTCAAATATCTTATTTATCTTCGTTTGTGCTTTTTATATCTTATGAACGTTAATACATGTTTTTGTTTATGGCTTTATAGATGAGTTGATATTCTTTCAGTATTGGTTTAAGAAAGAAGGATTGACGTCGCAAGACCTAGATTTGATGTTGTTTGAGTCAAGTTTTGGGGTTTAAAGAAGAAGAATCGACGACAATCACAGATGCTTTATTAGCTATACATTTTTGCATTTTACTTTCTTTCCAAGTAATTTATAATTTTGTAGTATTAACGATTTTGGTTTGAGAAATTATAATTTTGTAGTATTAAAGATTTTTTTATTTGAGAAGTTTCAGTACGTGTGAACCTAAAACCGAGTAAGTATACAATGAAAGTATCAATAATTGAGTGCATGTGGTGACTATGTTGGTTTTCATAAATTGCACAAATTAAACGAGAAAAGAGGCAATGATTTTGGTCGTGGAATTTGATTGGTTAACAAGTTATGTGGTAGTCTAAAAAAGAGATTTTGAATGATTATTCAGTGGAAGAATGTGAGGAAGCTGACGAAGAAGATAAAGAAAAATAGTATAACGTTTAAGTATAAATTCATGATTTTTTATCAGATTTGAATTTTTAAAAGAGTATAACGTTTAAGTATAACGTTATATATTTTATATTTTTTTAAATTGTGTGTTTGAAATGTTTTTTTTGTCTTAATAGTAATTTAAAGGTGTTTATAAGATAATATTTCATAATTATCATCAATCATATATAATATTCATCAAAATATATTAAATAAACCCATCAGTTCAAAACCTAATCACTGAAATAATAGCACGCATAACAAGTGTCAATCATCTGGACACAAAACAATGAAACATACATGAGATCTAAGACTCCAAGTCATGCCCATGATTTCAAACAAAACAATTGGTTTTGTCTGGTTATACTTGGTTTTACTTTTTTTCTTTATTATTATTTATTGGTTAAATAAAATAAACTGATAACCTAGATTTGTGGCTTAAAATGATCTGGAATTATTAACTCGGAGAGATTTAGATTTCAAACTTTTGATTTGGAGAAAAATAAGTTTCAACCTTTTTTTTGGGATACATATAGCTTAGGGTCAAAATTTGGGAAACTACCTCACATAACAGAAAGCAGGTCAACATGAACCTCATTCTTAAACCAAAAAATTCGTATGAAACTCTCGCTCTTGAACCAATCGGTTTTCATCTCCTTATGTATTAGGTGACCCCAATAGGCTTGTTCTATAAGGTCTTGAGGGTATTCAAAATTTCATACTAAATTAGTTTCCAAGCATATAAAAATCAGAAATATATTAACGCAAAATCTAATCATAATCTATCTTTTTTTGTTAATTTAATATATTAAGGATTAACAAAAAAAAATGTAATCAGCGACTTTTGCATATAAAATAAAATATATTTATGAATAAAATTTGATTTCGATTTAAAGACATAAATCATAAATAAATGATATAAATTATACATTTTTTTGTCAACTAAACATTATTTATAAAAAAAATAATAAAATTGGTAGCCCAAACCGGAAGAAAAACGTTTACAAAGAAGCTACTAAAAATGTTTAAAATTTATGTTATATAAGGGTTAGCAAAGGGAAAGTGTTACTATGTTAGTTTAGTAAAAAGAAAATAATACTTTTTATTCTTTAGCTTATAAATATGATGAAATCTTGTTACAACGGTATTCAAGTAGCAGGATTCCAAGGAAAACATTGTTCCTTACCTTTTAATAATCTACATGGACCCTTAGGTCTTATACTCCAAACACACGGATTATCTTGACATATACCTAGACGATAATCTCTGTTAGCATCAAAAATATCAAACCATTTAGATTGACTTCCTCTTACCCATTGAAAGTGACAAAAGTATAGAGTGGTCTCCCAAAAATTGAGTTTTGCTTGAAATCCCCAGTGTTGATGAGGAGCTAAATAATGTGCTCCGAGATCTTCGTCTTTCGATTTGCAGTATAGTCCTAATTGAAGATTTGGACCAATATCATTGATGATATCCACATTTACATGCCGACTAGCCTCGCATAGACCACCAAAGAGTATTACCATGAATATCACACTAAATATGAAGTGAAATGCCGATGAGCCATACATTATAAATATTTTTTTCAATAATAATTGTGAATGTTTTATAAAAATGAACTTTAAGGTATAACATCCCATCTATTTATACCCGGTCACATTTGAAGAATGATTGAGATAGTCAAAGATACAGTATGCTCTTTACTTTCGTATATGGAAATGTCTTTATTTATTTATTTTTGTCAAAATAGAATATCTTTTATTTGTAGAAAGAAATCAAAGAAAAATGCTGACCAAAGACAACATTCCATGGAAAGCATAATTCCTGATCTGTTAATCCAAAGACATGGTTGATGTTTGCATCTTTATCTCTGTTACCATCTAGATTTATTTCTCTATTTAAAATGATAAAAGAATGGAGTAGTGTCCCATAAGTTATTCAAACCATTTTTGAAGTGTTGAAAATTAATTATAGAACTAGATGTTAATCTGCGATATGCCGCGGGATAATGTTTTTAAAACTAACATTTAAATTTTGAATAATATTTATTTGTTAATTTTGTTAATTTTTTATTAGTGTTTGAGATCGTATAATTGTATTGATTGTTATCTTTAAGATTTAACCCGTATTATATTACGTAACAATATTTGTCTAATATTCTAAATTTTTAATATTAATATTGATTTTTTTTCAATTTCAACTCTATTTCACGTAACTTTCCTCAGTTCAGATATTCAAGTTTCAGTTTTCCTACAAATTTGGGTATATCTATATTTTATTGTTTTAGTTCATGGGTTTATTGTATTTTTGTTTCTCTCATATACTATGTAGTGTACTCTAAGAGTTTTGGCAACAAAATTTGCATAATAATTAATAATTGTTTAAAAATTGGGTTTGATAAAAAAAACAAATGTTTTTGAAACTTTGTTATCATTTCATAACCCAAAGATACTTTCTTTAATAACAAAGAAAAAGAGTAGAGATAATTCTCATCTGTTTACTCATATAATATTGTATAAAGAAATAAAAAGTTAACCAAAAAAACCAATAATAGTCTTTGAAATTAAATTCAACGCAAGAAAACAAAATAAAGCAACCAAACTTCTTCTCAACCTCGATCCTAACAAATTATCTACAAACATAAACAAACGCAGTATAGATTTTGTTGTCACATAAACCTTTGGAACGACTTGTCTATTAATTTGGAGAGCAATTCACAAATGTGAAATCAAAAGAAGCGGGCAAAAAAAGTTTTCGTTTCTTTTTGGATGATATAGCTTTTCCGATTTGGTGTTCTTAGCTGCTGAACATGAAACGTATTATTTTTATTTTTATATTTTTTTGTCAACAAAAACGCATTTATAGTGCTATAATAAGATGTGAGAGATTTTATATGTGACTGATCGTCGAAAATCTTGTTGGGCAAATATACAATCTAAAAAAATATCACAATTAGGGAATAAAGTAGAAGTTTTAGTATTTAGCTAAGGATTATACCATTAATAAGGAGTGTATGATTAGTAATTTGTTTTAATTTGCTATATTTTCTTGATTGCATGTATAAAAATTTTAGAAACTAAGGAATTTATTTCGATTTAAATATGTTACGTAGCATTAAATCATCACAATGGATTTCCTTTTCTCTAAAAATCTTACTAATAACTGATTGTTTCCACTGAATGGTGTTAAATATTCATAATTGATTTTTCTTATCTATAAAAATTCTTATACATAAATATTAAATCAAATTTTCATATTAAATTGATTTCCCATAATTTTATTTATTGTATTTTATGCAACTTTTTAAGGATTAGCTTTGTAAATAACTTTTTAAGTAAGTATAAATTAAAAGGTAGAACACCAAATGTACTTCAAAAATGTTATTATATATATATATATATAACAAAATAATTTTTGTTTTTTGTTAATTTTTTAAACTGTAAAGAAGATAATTCTAATCTTACTCTATAAATAAAAATTTTGTTTATTTTTTTAAATGGTTAAAGATAATTACAAGAAATATAAACTTAATTAACTTAATACCAAATTATATAAATTATACAATCAATTATCAATCCTAAAAGAAAAATGATTCTAACATGCTCACCCCTCTATATAAAAAATAGTGAGTCATATATATTCACTAAACAAAATTAGAGTACATTAAAGTCTGGTTGATTAATCACATATTTCAATATATGTAAGGCTCTTAATTTCGTCTCTACTATACTATTCTAAGAAAGCGCAGGATTGGTATCAAAAGTCAAAACCATACTAAATTACCTTTCACAACCAAGACATCAAATGTTGGTGTAGTAAAAGGAAAATAATTCTTTTATTCTTTAGCTTATAAATATGAAATATTGTTACATTATTATGCATTCCATGGAAAACATTGTTCTTGACCTGTTAATCTACATGGACCATTAGGTCTTATACTCCAAACACACGGATGATGTTCACATATATATTGATCTCTCCTAGTTGCAAGAATATCAAACCATTTAGATTGACTTCCCCATTGAAAATGACAAAAGAACAGAGTGGTTTCCCAAATATTAATAGCTTCTCTAAATCCCCAGTATTGATGAGGGACTAAAGATTGTGATCCGAGATCTTTGTCCTTCGATTTGCAATGTAGTGCCAATTGAACATTTGGAACAATGTCATTGATGATATCCACACTTACATGCCGACTAGCCTGGCATAGACCACCAAAAAGAAAAACTATGAATGTGACACTAAGCATTATATGAATTGCAGAGGAGCCACACATTATGAAAAAATTGAATGATACTTATCAATGTTTAATAAAAAATGAACTTTAAGTTTTAGCATACCATCTTTTTATACTTGATAGTCTTGATTACATACATCTCGCGAATGAATGATTAAGATTGTCAAAGATAAGCTAATATTCTATACCGTTGTATATGCAAATAATAACTTTTATTTGTAGAGAAAAAGGAAAGAAAATGCTGAACAATTTTGACCAAATATATGCTCCCTTTATTTTGTTATCAAATGAATATTCATTTGTTATAGAAAACGTATATATCACAAGTCGTCGTAATCTTAGCATTAGCAACTTATAAAGTTATAAATGCAGACAGACATAAACTAAGTTATAAATGCATGCATAAACCCTTTGAAACAACTATTTCATTATACTAAATTACTCTCTAAACATAAAAGAAATTGTATTTTATTAATTAAAAATCAATATATTAAAGCTAAAAATAAAATCTTCCTAAAATATACTTATTATATCTTTCTAATATATTTTTGTTAATTGTATTGATCAAAACCAAAACCTTTTTAACCAAAACCTTTTTAATTATGATGCCAAAAAGAGAGGGAGGGGGTAAATCTACTTTTAGATAAACATACTGTAATTGTATTGTGTCATAGAGGGATGATGGTATTCGTAATAGTTAAGCTTTATAGAGGGAAAAAGAGTTTGATAGATTCCTTTTTTTATATACTTATATATAATATCACTGTTTCCACATCCCAAGAGAAGAAAAAACAAAAGTGGATGATGGTATTCGTATGAATAAGATTAATCTCCATATTTCCGTATCTAATACGACTCTCTTAATTTCCCACAGTTTATCCTATAAGAAAAAAAAAGAAAGCAAACAGCCTAAGAGCAGGTGACGAAGGCGACAGAGAGAGGGTAAGGGAAAGTGTTGGCGTAGTGAAAAGAGAGTGTGGAGCCATAAGGCAAGGGCTTGCCGTTGTTGACAAGACAGTCGTCGTAGTGAATACGCTTGAAGACTCTTGGGTTAATCAACTTAGCTGAGCTAAACCAACCGCAGCTGATGTGGATCCTCGAAATAACGCATCCAGACATACACATGTTGGTAATCTCTACCGTGTAACCTGGTATCCCGCTCGGCATTGGTTCCGTTGCAGCTTGGTTCACCACTATGTCTGTACTCTTGCACTTGTCTCCTATCCTCTCTGGCTCTGCCCTCCTTTCTGCTTTTCCTTTTTTTTTTTCAAAATAAAAACAAAGGGATTTTTTAGTCTATATTACGTAGCTACATTGCTAAGAAGATAACAACAATTTTCGAAATTATTGAATACACAAAATAAAAGACTCGAACTAATCTAACTCCATTTTTCTAGTAAAACTTAATGGAATAATAACCAAAAATTATTGGAGTAGAAGAAAGAAAATATAAAGAGAAATACTATCAATTTGACAGCTGGATGAAGTAGGAAGCTTTTTAAGCATTGCTCTACTCTACAGGTGTATGCACTCTAGAGTCAATAGTCAACAAGTCATCAACTAATTTCACCAATTTTTTTTTTTTTTTTTGTTTTCACTAATTATAACAAACAAGAAGAAAAAAATAGATTCAAGAGCATTTGAAAAACTCAAATCTTAAGATGATGTTATTTGTATTTTTATTATAATTCCACAGATGATATATAATAAGTCATGAATATATATATAGGGTCCACAAAAGTATAACGAACAAAAGAAACAAAAGGGGAGCAAGAAAACACAGACGTGCGAAAGACTGACGACGACGCTGTGACAAAAAAAAGGACTAAACACATCAGGTAAGGTGTGTGTGTGTTTACAGAAGAGCAAAGAGAGAGAGAGAGAGAGAGAGAGAGAGAGAGAGAGGAAGAAGAGGTTCTGATGCAGCATACAAAACAAAACAAAATCACACCATTTCACGAGGGATCTTAACCAAAAATGGAGCAAACAAAGACAAATTTAACAAAACTCAACACAAAAGTTATATCAATCATCGATTTGGCAAAAGTAAATAAAAACAAAAATCAAAAGTTTCAAAATTACCAGGAGAGAGAAGAAGCATCTTCCGATGCGAAGAGCTAGGTAACGTCGTCGTTTTAGTAAAATCCAGATTACCTCTAAGCTTTACCCCTGTGTTTCAATTTTCAAACCACCACGACATTAGCCAGTGTTAAAACTAACAACAAAGTGAAATCTAAAATCTGAATTAAGGAAGTCTCGGTAGTACCGGAGGCGAGAGCCGTGCCGTGAAGAAGAAAGTATGAGAGAAGTATCGCCGAAATCAGAAGTCGCCGCCGGTTCATGTGGTTAGACGTCGGGAAACTAAAAATATAGCTGATGATGATGAAAGCTCTGATTCTCTCTCTCGTCTCCTTCTCTTGTTCCGTCAACGTCGATGTTTGACTATTACCGGAAAATCTGTAAAAAAAAAAAAAATCAGAGGAAAGAGAAGAGAACAGAGTATCTCTCTATCTATAAATAAAATCACACGACTAGTCTTGTCTTTGCATCAATCGTATCAAATGAACAGTTAAAAATCATAGGAAAATGGAGATTTTTTTTACGCGGCCCCTCATTCAAGGAAGGAATCTGTTGCAGAAAATTTTCAAATCCTTTTGACCTAAAAAATTGAAAAGCGAAATGTACAGAGACACAGAGAACAGAGAAACAGAGAAACAGAGAAACAGAGAAGCTTAAAAACCTAAAATCAGAGAAATCGACGGCGAGATGATGCATTACCGGATTTAACTAGTTTCTGGAGCAAAACAAAACTTCATCGCAAAAAGTGAATAATATACTAAAATCAAAATCAAGCAAGGATACGAAAGCGATTCAGGAATCGTATCGTAAAGCGAATCAGGAGACAGAGATGAATCGTATAATAAAAGCGACTAAAATGGAGAAAAAAAAGAAGTAAGGAATCTCTCGATCGAGTTTCTTGGGGAAAAAAAAAAAAGCAATTCTGAATCTGACGGAAAACGAAGAGAAAGCTGGAGCGTAGTGAAACAAACAGAGCAAACAAACAAAAAAGTATCAACAGAGAGAGAGAGAGAGAGGATGATTGAGAAAATTCCAGAAAACAAAATATACAAATCTCCTACAGATTCCATGTACTCCGTACAGTTTTTAAAAAGAGAGTTTCTCACTCACCTTAAGTTTCTTCGTCTGCAAGTGGTGTCGCCTTGGTAGAAGACGAAGCGATTTTTGAGAGAGAGAGAGAGAGAGAGAGAGTGAAAAGGGATGTGGGGATGGTTCTCGTCTGTGTATTACACACACTACAGTCGTATATATAGTCCTTTTTTTTTTTAGCAATAGTATTTTTTGATGAATTAAAATTACCAAATTTTTTGTTTTAAAACAAAAACATGGTAAAGGTACTCAATTTCGAGTATTATTAATTCACTTATATACGAATGTTCAATTAAATTTGATACTAATAGATTAAAACACTTTTTAATGTTTTCTTCATTTTTTTTGAAATGATGATTTTTAATATATGGTATAGAGTAGTGAGTCGTGACATGGTTAATGTGGACCGCTTTGATTGATACCGTTAGAAAACTTTAGGAATGAATCTCGCTTGTATCCATCCATCCAACCACAAATGGGTTGGTACGTTTATTACTGATGCAGTTGGTGGTAAACATATACTCGCAAGAAAGGAAAAACAAAAGAAAATATTAGGAATACTACAATATAAGGGTAAACACGTCATTTTAATAATTATGAACTAGTACTAGTATATTTTTATCTTGGATCGAGTCGGTCGTGTGATCAGATTAATGAAGGAGGAAGAAGATTGGGTAATAATTTGTATGCAAGTGTCGGTAGTATATTTTTATGAATGGGAATGAAATGAATGATTGTCTTATATTGTTTTATGATCAGATTAATGAAGGAGGAAGAAGATTGGGTAATAATTTGTATGCAAGTGTAGTAGTAGTGGTATTCAATTGTCACATCCTCACGTGGGAGTATATCAGAACCACACGAGTCTCTCTAACACGCGCCTTCAATTGCATTTATGATCTCCCCCCGACCATGATGTTTTTGGGTACCCATTTTTTTTTTTTTTTTTTTTTTGTTATTTATGTGATACTATATCCCTCCCTTTTGTTTTTATGATGTGTTGTTGTACCAAATGTCTATTATATAAACTTAAACCTCAAAAAAAATAAGGGAATAAATTGTTTCATTTTCATGTCTTTGGGAGGGAAAATAACTCTTAAATGGGGTTGTTCACTGCATAATCAAAAGATCAACCTAGATTTGATCTTGGTGACAGGGGAAAAAAGAGAACACTGATCAATTCGAGTCTAAAAACGAAAGTGAAGGCCAAACAAAACCCAAACCAACAGACACACAAGTAAGCCAAAAAAGCGAAATACAGAAGTGAGTTTTTTTATTTTCTTTTGACTGGCAGAGAGAAAAAACAAGGGACTCGCAACATGACAAGTTGGCTTCTTCGTTTTCAACATTTGCTTTCATTTTTTTTATATATAAAAAATCCCTAAAGAGTAATGCAAATAGTACTATTTTAACAATTTTAAAAAGAATAATAACATCCCATATATATTGTTATTATTTTATGCATTTTGTTTGGGAATAAAGCAATAAATGCAAATCAGAACGAAGGCAAGTTTTTTTTCTGCTTTTGACAGACAGAGCACAATGTGTCATTGATAAAACAGAGTTTTGCAGGGGGGCTTTGGTCTGCTGCTTCTCTTTCAAACAAACCTTTGCCCATGCCCCTCCTCCTCTTCATTTATCTTTCATTTTGTCATTTTTTTTTTGGAATGATTCCCACTTCTTTAGTTGACCTTATTTAAAACCACACACGCTTCTCTTCTTAAATAATAATATATGAAAAAAAAACTTTTAATCCCTTCTGACATCAAATAAACTAGACATCGATTCTTTGTATAGTCATATTGGTATGGATAATATAATTGAGCCAAGATCTCTACAAAGTCAACCCAAATTAATACTACTAATTTTGGTTGGTTTTCACGTGGAATTCGTTAATGTTACCGAAATGACAGCTGCTAAAGCTACAGTGAAGTTTGTAAGGGGAAAAATAAATCAATCAAAGGTCAAAAACATTTATAGATGTTACAAATTTCCTATCAATAACACTAATTTACAACATGGTATCCAACCCAACCAGACCAGGTCGAGTCACAAATTTAATGGAGATGCTAGAGAAGCCTTATTAATCAAATTGGTTTACACAAGATATACCTTTTGTCGTAATCTAACCTCCCCATATATGCAAGTTCAATGTCTCCAGTTCGGACCTCTAGATCCCTCCAGCTTTTTAATCTTATTCAACAGATCATCAATCGTGTTCGACGCTTCCTGCAAATGAATTGTTTTAGGTTTTGTTATTTAAGGTGGTGAGCATACAAAATGATAACAACACTAGTTAACCAAGAAAGGTTTGTTTCATGAATAAAGAACCTCTAGCTTATTTCTCAGAACTTCTTCCTCCCCATCACGTCGGTCTCTTTCCTCTGAGAATATCTGAATCAGATTCGCTTGCTCTTTGTTCATTTCTTCTATCTTTTGCCTTGCTAATTGAACCTAAATTAACCAGGAAGGAATCCATCAGGCTTGCAGAGAAACTGTCGAGACAGTTAAAATGTCAGAAAGTAGGGACCACACCTCAACTTCAAGTGCCTTCCTACGCTCTTTCTCACGCCGCAGCTCCTCTTGCAACTGAGAGTGTACCAAAGAAAATTGAGAAATCTATTACAATGGAAAGGTCCTTGAAAGGATTTTCCTCTAGATTTTAGATTTGAGATTTTGGTGGGAGTATATATATACCTGTCCACCATCTTTCCCATCATTTACACCATTGTCCTCTTTATGATTTGGAGAGTAGAACTTGTCAGAAGCTGGGGTAGGAGTTTTGCTTCTTGTTTGAGCAAATCCCTCAGGATAATTTTCTGGTGATGAGTCTAACATCCACAAGACATTGTTACATGATTGTTCTCTACAAGTAAACTCTCTAGAAATGTGGTATGGACGTTATAAAACCAATAAAAGACACTATACCTCTGTGATAATAATCGTTTACAGTCTTTCCATGCCTAGGCGCATAGCCAATTTTGTGACAGTTGTTCCTCCTGATCAAAAAAAGGAATGGAATATTCTTAGCCCTGAAACATTCATGCCCGGCTCAATGAAGCTGGATTTCAGAACAACTTGAGAAAAGAATCAGACCAGTAATTCTTCTGCATTTGAACTAGTCGTGACTCAAGTCTAGAGAGAACTGTTGTACGCTCAAACCCTTGTTTATCATGAGCAGGCTCGACAAAATTAGCTTCTAGAACACCTATTAGCAGTAGAAACTAGCTTTGTAATCTTCACATAAAAAGTAAAAAAATAAAGTAACACACCTTACATATAAAACAAATACCTATGACCCCACGACCATCACTGCCTGCCGCATTCCATATCCTCCAAAATGGCTGATAACACAAGTTAATAAGAAAAAGAAAAAAACACAAGAATATGAGAATCTACTATTTTTCTTAAATATCATTTGGGAAGCAAAACGCCATTTAAGTAGAAGGAAACCTTGATGAGCCGATTTTTGTGGTAGACATTAAAGCCTTGAACATCAACATGATGTTTTGCGTCCTTCACAAATCCAATCATTACAATAGCAGACATCTGATCAAAGAAGTTGTGCACGATACCAGTTTTATTATATTATAACTAAAAGATCATGGCTTGTAATAAATAAAGAACTATATGAAGGCTAGTTTTATAGAGTTACTTAAACTTACATCTGTCCAAACTCCATATGATTCTGACTGTGGTCGATATGTGATCTGCTCAGTCTGCATCATGTCATTCACAACGCTATGGTGCTCAACATCTTTTCCCCGTAGAATGATACGAAACCCAGGTGGAATTCTTAGGTAGAGGATCGATACATAACTCTGGGAACATGTCAAAAAGGATGTGAGAAATGAATTTAGAATAGAAGGACATGCAGCTAATTGAACAAGATTCATAATAATAAACCTATTCAAGCTTTTTTTTTATTTTGACAATTATCGTAATTACTGAAATGTTTTGCCTACTGAAATAATCACTATAATTGAAATACTACAGATATACATACAGTCCTAACTAGCATGAGACTGACTAGCACTACTTTGACAAAAAGACATCTGACTTGTTTATACCCTTAGTGAGTGTTTGTATGTCAGGAAGTGCCTAGAATTAGGAAACTGAGAAGCCATTTTAATGTTCTTCTCTTCCCGATTGACGCCTCTAAGTTGAATATCCTGCAGATAAACAATATGATATGCATAAAAATTCTTATGCATCATCATCTCACAATAGATCTACATACATTGAGCAAATAAAAACACATACAAGCGGATCAGCATCAAAATCAAGTTCTAACATCCCTTGATCATCTTCCCACATGTTATATATAACTATCCGTGTGCCACGATCCTTCATCAGATCAAACTACAACAAATGAAGCAACAAATTAGTGATAACATTTGTTCACAGAGACAGTCAAAGGGTGGTATTAGATGAAAACCCACATCAAATGAGTGGTAGAGAAAAAAAGAAGATCATATAGCTAAGAATGTACTACAATAATCACTATAATTGACTCATCTTTTTGTTTCCTGGGTTGTAACTCTCATGGCAAATTTCATTGTATGGATAAGTGACTTAGCAACTGCTTTGAACAAAGGGGAAATATACCTGATGAAGAAGATCTTCTTCACTAGAGAATGGCGACCATTGAACTATTGTTTCCACATTTTTAACCCAATCACTAAGAGAAGACCGGATTATTTTACTCCACCCAGAGTCCCTTCTTTCGTAGTCAAGCTGTCATTATAAATCACATTACAAGAGAATATAAGGATAAAGTGAATACGGAATTCATCCATGAAAACGCAAAATAAGGGGAGTTGCTAAAAGGATGGATAAATGGGACGCATAACCGGATATGTTAAAACTGAAATACGAAAAAAGGGCTCATGAGATCGAAATAATGAATCATAACTAGAGTTCAAATTCATCTAAATTAAAAGTATATGTTTTGGGCATGAAAAAACATCTTCCTTCCATGGCAAAAGAGATGTGTGGACAGTTAAAAAACAAAGCTAAGTTACAATGTTACCAGCAGTACTGAAAAAAAGTTACCAATTGAGATACAAGCTAAGGTACTAAAAGAGAAGGAAACATCACGATTCTCTGCCAAAGGTTTTATCTACCAAGCAGTACGATTTTTGTGGTAGACGATATATCAGAACTCAGAAGAATCAGGTTGTGGAGCCAAGCAGTTAAATGGAATTTCATATCAGAATACTACTTAGAATAGGGAAACCAAGTGGCAGACCATGGAGTTGGTCACACACAATGTCACACAAGTGAAACAAAGAAAGATTACCATAGGTACAACAATGTCCTCCTTTCCTGTGCTCCTGAGAAATGTATATGATAGGAGCCCAATGCTCTGCGTAGAGCTAAAACCAACATCAAGTAAAATAGACTATAACAAAAAATTACAACTCCAGCTGTTGTTTATATTCTAAGGTAGTGAGAATACAATCGAACCAAAACGAGTAAGAACATGATAGCCAAAAGAGGTAACATATTGATGATAACCAACTAACCTCTTTCCATCTTTTCCAGGGCAACGCGAGAATACAATGACATCTGCTCCAAGTCTCATTGTACTAGTCTTAAATCCATTGCCATCTATAAGCAATAAATGAATTAAACGTGTTTCTGCAAACATTTTGATATAAATATCACTCGAGTTTTTAATGCTTACATTGTCCAATGGTGTTTGCAATTTTGCTTTTGGCGGAGTATCCTAAAGACATGCATTGTCGCATTTTTTCAGGATCCATCCCACCCCCGTTATCTGGATGTCAAAACATAAGGATTCTCATACATGAGCATCGAGAAGTGGACGAAAAAGTGTTGCAAATTAGGCAACCAATAACGACATGAATAAAACAGGGAAGAGATTCTCTAAGATGTGCTAAGTAAAGTGTATACCTTCAATTAATAACATTCTGCTTCCTGCTTTGTTGTTTTCAAGCATGTCTACTTTAACATAAGTAGCACCACTAGCAACCTGATATAACCGAGAGAAAACATTACTACAACGCATAAGTTGAATGCACTTCAATCTGTCTAATACAACAACATTATAACAAGTTAAGAAGCTAAACAACCTCATCCAACGCATTGTCCAAAAGCTCTGCAAAAGCTGCACAAGAGAACAAAAGAAAACAGATTAAATCAACGAAATAGAGGGATGCAAACTCATTGTGTAAAGCTAGCTCGAATAAAGGTTGATCAATAAAGATACCTCCAAGAGCCCATTTGTGACTAGTTGCGTTAGAATGTAAAAACTTAGGATGGACTCTTACATGATCAAAGCCACCTGAAACACCAAATATACAGTGTGACATAAGTATCATCAACATTCCATATGACTGTTTAATGAACAAAGGTAACATTTGGTTTTGACCTGAAGAAAGATCCCAAGTAGCGCCAGGTGCTCCTTCATAATCTCCAGCTTTCCAGAACTGCTTACAACTACCAACCCTCCCGGACACGCCCGAGGACGGCGTCGGCGGCGGCGGCCGCGGAGACATAGGCCTGAAGACATTACACGGATTCGCGGGAATAGCATGCGTCAAATTTACCGGCGGAGGATTCGATTGGCCGAATCCTTCAGGCAACGATACAGCCAGCTCATCAACTGTTGTTACCTTCTTCACATTACTCCTACCAGCAGCTTCCGAAGAAGCTCCAAAAGTAGTATCTCTTGCTCTCTTCACACCGACGAAGTTGCCAGAATCATATCTTCGGTCAGGTCTTCCTAATACTTGGTCTAACCCACCGGCGATATCTCCAATGTCAGAGTCATCATCGCTGCTACAGAGATCGACAACAGGAACAGGTTCTCTTCCGGGAAAGCCAAACGGCGAAGTAGTAGTAGAAGAAGGTGGAGGAATCTCTCGCTTCACTTCAATGTTATTATCCATCATAAGTAACGATGAAACAATCCAAGAGAAGAAACAAACACTTAAAAAAGAGGAAGAAGATGAAACCGCCGTTTCAATTATTAAAAAAGAAAACAAGAATTGAAGAAGGAGAAAAAGACAAAGCAGGAACACTTTTTAAAATCTTTGCGACACGGAACACTCTCTCTCTCTCTCTCTCCCTTCTGTTTTTGGTTCCACCGATTCGGCTTTTGCCAACCCTCTCAAAGTGTAACTGACTGAATTATATATACTTTTCCAAAATTAAACAAACTTTCCGGGGAAAGAAAAAGCGTACGAATTTGAGTCTCTCCTCTGTTCTCTAAAATCTTGAGAAAGGGAGAGAGAGAGAGAGAATAGAAGTAAAGGCGAGAACATAATCACAACTGTAAAGGCTTTTTAGGGTTTTTTTTTAAATATTTTTGATTATGTTAGTTGTGTTATATAGATGGGCCATCTAATAATAAGCCCAATCATATTGATTTTACACAGCTTATTTTTATATGGACCTCAACAAAAAGGCCCATATAGACAAATCACGTAACAAGAAAATAAATAAACCCTAATTTATATATATTCTTTGGCTTGTCTCTCTCTCTCTCCTTTGTTCGTCTTCTCTTTCTTTCAGTCCTTTGAGCTGCAGGAAAGCTGAAAATGGTAAAACTTCTGCACCGGATTCGTTCGTCAATCCAATTTTAGTGTTGTGTTTTTTTCGCTGGCCACGTCTGAAACATTTGCTGTTTTTGAAAATTCAAGCTGATAGATAGATGTCGACTATGTTAGTTTGATATTATAGTTTTTTGTAGCTGTGATTGGTTAGAAATGTGTAATTGAATCTGGAATTATGTGTGTCATTATAGCTAACTGTTAATAATTGATTTCTTACTCTTAAAATTTTTACAATTCAAATTTCGTTTTTTAGGCCCCAAAGAGAGGAGTTAAGGTGACTACCAAGAAGAAGACTGCTGTAAGTGACTTTCTCTCTCTGTAGATATTATATCATTCCTTCGATCTGTTCGTAGTTTCTGAATATTGTGTTTGGTTTCAGGACAAAGTAACAAACCCTCTATTTGAGAAGCGTCCTAAGCAGTTTGGGATCGGAGGAGCATTGCCTCCCAAAAAGGATCTCTCCAGGTACATCAAATGGCCTAAATCGATCCGTCTGCAGAGGCAGAAGCGTATCCTGAAGCAGAGGTTGAAGGTTCCACCTGCACTTAACCAGTTTACTAAGACCCTCGACAAAAGCTTAGGTCTTTGATCTCTATTCCTGTTTTTGCTCTGTTTTTTAAATTACCCTTTTAGCTACTTAAACTCAATGTTTGTGTAATTTTGCAGCCACTCCTCTGTTCAAGGTACTTCTCAAGTATAGGCCTGAGGACAAAGCTGCCAAGAAGGAGCGTCTTTTCAAGAAGGCTCAGTCAGAGGCTGAGGGCAAACCTTCTGAGTCTAAGAAGCCCATTGTTGTCAAGTATGGTCTCAATCATGTGACTTACCTCATCGAGCAGGTCTCTTCCTTTATTGACTAATTCAATTGTCACTCTCTTTGAATTTATAAGCTTGCTGCAGCAATCTTGACTGAAACCTATTCTGTTTTGTTTGGTTTGCAGAACAAGGCGCAGTTGGTAGTGATTGCTCATGATGTGGATCCGATTGAGTTAGTCGTCTGGTTGCCCGCATTGTGCAGGAAAATGGAAGTTCCTTACTGCATTGTCAAGGGGAAATCACGATTGGGAGCGGTAACTATGATTTTGCTTACTTTTGAGGGCCTTTACAGATTTTCTCTACTAAAAAAAACTTGTAATTGATCTGTGATCTCGTTCCTTTGTTGCAGATTGTCCACCAGAAAACAGCATCTTGTTTGTGTTTGACCACAGTGAAGAACGAGGACAAGATGGAATTCAGCAGAATCCTGGAGGCCATAAAGGTGAGAGAATGATGTTTTGATTGTTTACATTTGTGTTTTGGAATGATTTGTGTGTGTAGAATGATTTCAAATTGATTTCGATTTGTATACGCATAGGCAAACTTCAATGACAAGTTTGAAGAGTACCGTAAGAAGTGGGGAGGTGGTATTATGGGATCCAAATCGCAGGCCAAGACTAAGGCTAAGGAGAGAGTTCTAGCCAAGGAGGCTGCTCAGAGGATGAATTAAGTTCTGTGTGGTTTCTTTTTTGGAAGCTTAGTTAATTCAATTTTGCACATCAAGAGTTTAAGTCAAAAAGTATCTCCCTTTTCTTCACAATTTTGCTTGCATTGTCTAATTTCACTCTTTGATGTCACCTTTTTATTTCATCAATAGAACTAAATTTTCATAGGTTAGTTGCTTTCGCAATGTCAATGTCAGCCAAAACATCACGTTTGGATATTGCAAATAGTGTGGGTTGGTTCGGTGTGATATTTGAGTCGCATACTATAAGATAATGAAACTTCAGATACATCTGTTTTTAAAATACTTAAACATCAAAGACTAATGAAAAGTCTTTTAAAATAAAAGAGATGGATTGGTTGAACAACATTAGCATATACGCGTGGAAACTAAATCAATACGACAAGGTGGAAAGCCACTTCTAATGTAAATCGAAACACACACCTCATGAGTCATCATCATCAACAACATTCCATACCCATTTTTTTCTAAATTTAAAATAAAAAAACAAAAGTAGATTAGACAGGACATGATGTGACCATCACCAACTCTCTGAGCATTACAGTAATACTAGTCAGGCTTCTTCTCTCTTCTGAATCAGTGACTGTGAGCCTCGTGTCCCTCCTACATCAATCATTTTTAAATACACAATTAATTATCAAAAAAAGTCATAAACAAAAACTAGATAACACACTTGTTATATGCTTATGGTCGCTACGTTAGAGAATTATAGGCCCTTTACGTTTCCTAGGACTAATATTAAATGTATTAATCCAAAAAATAAAGTATCTTTCTTTGACCCAATTCGAGTTCTAGAACTCCTAATAGTAGTTACTACATACCCGGTTAGGGAAAATGGACTGGAGGATGTTGGGCTTGGTGGCCTTGGAGTGGTGGGAAGAGCGGAAGACGCCGTGTTTCTTAAACTGCTCTCTGACAACACGGTTGTAGATAAAAGCTGCGCCTTGAAACTAGGGGAGAACAAGCCAAGCCACGAACACGAGTTTGGCCGTATACCAGATCGGGATCCACTCAATAAGCGATTGCAGAACCAGTTCAATCAGTGAGAGGAACGAATAGATAATCCAATACGCAAGCCACTGTTCGTCGTCTACTTTAGTTGCGCTCTCCATTGCTATCACCGATGCGTACCTGTGTTGTATATACATAAATTCAATTATTTAACTTATTCACATAAATATCAGATTTTTGAGTTTCTAATCTTTAAACGAAAATAAGAGAGATCGAGAACAGGAAACAAAACTTACAATGGATACAGCAACATCACTATGGGCCTGCATATAACAAAAAACCAATTACGTTTAAAATTAGAAATCGAAACAGAGGAAACAATAAAAAAGAAGTGGTTTTGTTGGAAAGAATAATATGTAAGGAAGATTTGAGAATCATACCCAGCGCCTGAATGAAGAGCAGTGAGGAAAGTCCAAAACTTGTCCATTTTTTTTTGTTTTTCTTCCTTGCAAGTTTCCTTTGGAAAATTTTTGGGCTTTGTGTGAAAAATTTCAGATGTTAAAAGAGAGAGAGAGAGAGAGAGACAAGTCTGTGAGTGTATCGAGGCTCTGTAAGAAGAAGAAAAGGTAAATAATGTGAAAAGGAAGAGCGGACCTAATTTATAGAAAGGAAAGGTCTCTCTCTATTGGAGAAGACATTGTATTGTACGGTTTGCTACAGTTGATTAGGTTGGTTGGTTCACACTCTTTTCATTGGCTCTTTTGCTTAGTGAAACGGGGGTACGACGGTTTAGTAGAGGAATACAAGAAAGCTGATGCCGACATACAACTATTCCGGTTTAGTCCATCGGTTCAATTCGTGAATCAATCAGTTTTTGGTCTGTCTGGTACGTTTCGGTTCGGTTCAATTTACACGCGTGGCGAGATTCTAACGTTGATGGCGTCGACATGGCACCGACCTAAAGATTAAAAAAAAAGAGAGGACGTCGGTAAGAGCTTTGTCATTGCTTTATTTTATTATTTTTATTTGATTTCTTTTCAAAGAGATAATTTTTTGTCATTTATTAACGGGATAATTACATTTTGTATAACTTTTTTTGGCCTTAAATGCAATAATAAATCCCATATTTAATATTTGAGAAACATAATTACTAATGGTATTGAAATTACAGTTGACTCTCTTACGATCAAACAATAAACAAAAGTCAAAATGACAGATGTAATCCGAGGAAATCTGCAATAGATTTATTTAATGTAGATTACAAATTGAATATATATGAAGACATAAAGATAGATCTACTCTTTAATTATAATTTAAATTTTAATTAAAAAATTTATAAAAAAATAATTTGATAAACCTATTAACCAAATAATAACCACATAGACTTCTTGCATTGAAATAAAATAAATTTACATATAAATGAGTCAAATTAAGGGAGGAAAGGCTGATTAGGTTAAAATTATTTGATTTAGAGTTTGTTTAAGTAGATTTCTCTATAGACTATTGGTGGTTGACTTTATTATGCCATCAACTATTAATAATTAGTCATGGGCGTTCGGTCAGAACGAGAGAACCGAACCGATTAAACCGAGATGTTTGGTTTTCGGCAGCATCTGTGAGAGGATCAATAAACTGATCGGCGAAATTAATATGGTAATTCGGTTACCGGTTCGGTTCGGTTTGGCAGGGCATAACCGTTCGGTTTTAATTAACCGAGTTATATATACCTAATTTCACTAACCCTAACCCTAATAATTTTCATTTCTTTCTCTTCCACCTTCTGCCTCTCTCTCTGGCGATAAGCGATTCTGAAACTCAAAAAAATATGTCTCTCATCAAATCATAATCACATTTCTTCTTCATCTTCGTCATCTACAGCTCTTCTCTCTGTCAAACAAGTAGTAGACTTCTAGCTAACAAGTAGACTTCATCTATCCGTCAACTAGAAAAAGTAAACTTCGTTGTGGTTAGTTTTGCAATTGACCAAGTTTGACTTTTGCCAAGTAGACTACGTACGAAGTCTCCAGGATTGTTGACTTCGTTTGCAGTCTGCCGTAGTCATTTTTGGGGTTGACCAACATTTTAATTTTTTAACTAGTAGACTTCTTTTGCAGTCAACTAATTAATTTTCTATCAATAATATGTTGGTCAATGTTTTTATATTTTGGTCAAATCCAAAAATAGCCACTATAGAAGTCTACTCTTTTATTATCGGAAAAAGACTTCGTCCGATAGTCATAACTAAAAAGTTAAGAATTTGGTCAATTGCAAAAATACACCTTAGTAGACTGCAAACGAAATGTCCGACAGAAAGATTATAATGCAGTCTGAACCATATTTTTTTTGTTTTCAAATGAAATTAAGGAGACTGAAATTTCAGACTACGGGCTCGAAACTCAACAAATTTTTAATTGCAAATTTGACCACATAGTAGACTTTACATGATATTATGACGGTTAGACTAACAAATGAAGTCTAATTTCGCAAAAAAATCAAGAAAAATCACAAAATCTACCGGAAAATAACCTTATCGGTGGTTGTTTCGCAATGTCAAGCACCGAGGACGTCGTCTTTAGTCACCACAGAAGAAACCCAGCACCAATTTAATCACTATCCAAGAATCATGACTTATAACAAGATGAATGCACTTGCAAATTTTCTTGGATTAAAATGGAGAGGAGATGGAAAAAAATGAAGTTCTCATAGCATTGTATGTTATTTAAGCTTATAAATTCAGGTTGTTGAAGCTTTAAGAGCTTCAAATTTGGTTGTTCATGGTTGTTGGAAAATTGATGGCGGTGGCACAACCGGAAATAAAAGAAGAAGATGAGGATATGGATGTAATAAATATTTTCGCAAGAAATTCAAATAAATCAGAAATAATGACATTTTTGTGAATAAAATGAATGGACAAAGATTTAATAGGGAAAAAGTGGCAAATGTTGGAGAGAGAGATAAAAGGGGTCTAACATTGGGATTGACTCAAGTTTGTAGTCTAATTTTGCAAGTCTCCCTTTATTAATCGTTTTCGTGATTATTGTTTTACTTTCTTTTTCAAAGTTCTAATTTTTTTGAGAATTAGTTTTGATTTATTAAGGTGAAAACAAAATGGGTTTGATTCTTCTCCCCCAAGCCTTTCTTTCTTTTTAGCAGAAGTTAGCAATCAAATTATATTATTTTGTTCCTTTGATAGTCAAATTATTTTTTTTTATCTTCGTGAAACCCAAGTAAAAAAAGATAGGCGATTCAACTACATGGAACAAAACAAATACTGTTGAAATATGTCACAAAATTAAATTTCCAAAGACGTAACCCAATAAAGATGTAACAATTGGCTTCTTCGACTCCACATGTGTTTCCTCAGGCTCCTTCTTGGCTGCTTTCTTCTTTTAGGCCTATTACAATACTTGAGGAGAATCTTGAACAGAGAAGTCGCTAGCTGCAATTTTACTAGCATTGGGTGAAATAGCTAAGAGAGGGGTAATCAAACCAGTTCATTTTTGAATCTTTCATCCCAAATAACATACATTGCCTTTACCGTTCTGGCCAAAACAATTGCATCAAACCTTGATGAGGTTCTATGAACTAAAAAAAAGAGATGGCTAGAGGTAATAATAGAAAACCTTTTTTTCTTTATTGAGTTTAATGAACATTTTCTAAACGAATAAGAAAATATATTAAGTAGGAACCAAAGTATTGATATGTGTATTCACGGAGAAATGATCAAATCCGTTCATCAACACAAACAAAACAAATAACAAAAGCAGCACCATAGTAGCCGAGACAATCCTTTCGATCGTCGTCTTCTTTTTCGATTTCGTGGTATCACTCGCTCTCTTCACATTGGAAGACCAACAAGATGAATGAGACAAAGATGTCGTCTTCTTGGTTTGACCATCATCATCATCAGAGTCGTGAAAGAGTTTTCTCCTTAAGGGTGATCCTACTTGTATCATCTCTGCCTCTGGTTCGTGCTGGAGTGAGAGCATTAGTTTCCTTGGAGAGTTTTCGACAAACTCAACAGCTTTTTCTACGGTGATCCATGAAACAGCAGATGATTTTTTTTTACCTGTTTTCATGTCAGTCCATTCTTTCTCAAGCTCCTTCAACTGCTGCTTCAGTCGTTCGTGTTTCTTCTCCTCTCTTTCTTCCATTTTTTTCCTTCTTACAATTTACTTTACTATGAGTAGTAAGAAGGATGTGGTTTATAACAATAAGTTGAAATCTTGTGAGATCTCACTAATTTCTATTTAATGAAAAATCTGGTGAGATCTTCACTCTAATCTCTATTTAATTTACTTTCTGAGTTTTACTCTTTTGAATTAATACATAATATTTGAAATTTGAATGAAATTGAACAATTCAGATGTCAATAACTGAAAAAAATGATTCTACCACGGAAAATCACAACGGACCCGCACAAAAATTCAGAATATTTTTTCATTTATACGTTTCATAATAATGTGAAAGCAAAAAACAAACGATTGAGATATTAATTAAATAGGATCTCATGAAACATCATAGTTAGATGAAATTTAGGACTCACTGGTTGATACTACTAAGAGGAGGTAAAAGAGTTAGAAATGTCTTCCATCACACCTTTCCCATCTTCACCATCAAAGTAGAAGAAGTTCTTTAACGGGTCTCCTTTGCATGATACTGCCTTGATCACCTCCTGCAACATCAGCAAGCTCTCTTGTTAGATTCCAAGTTTTTAGTGAGAAGATTCGAATGGGGAAAAGAGAGAGTGAGAGAGAGAGAACCTGTGCTAGTATTCCTCCCACAATGGCACAAGCTGGTGGGAATTCAGTAGTACCGGTGATTAGTCTCTCCAAGAGACTATCTGGTATAAGGCTTTCGCTGACAGACTGTTACAGTATTCAGTTTTTCAGTAAACTGAGTGACATTTTCTAAAGGAATGGCAAAAGAAAAAGAACACGCTTACATTTGCCTCACAGAGTTGCTTTTTGATTTCCAAGACTCTGGCAAGATCCAGTAGTGAACATTCTCCATGTTTACGCCCTTCACTCTCCTCAAACACTTCTATTACTGAAAAATCTCATTAGAATACCAAAGATTATTAGAGCAGCTTTTGTTGTTTTGTATCTGCAATGGGATCTCATTTTTCATTTGTTTCCGAAAAGCTATCAAGAATTAAGCTGCTGTAAGTAGTAACAACCTCTCATAGCAAAGTAGAGCTTTGCTGTTCTCCGAGGAAATGGTTTCCAAGGTACTGATATAGCTTCCTGCGGCAATAAACCAAAAACTTTATGTTTTACTACATATGCAGATGTAAGAATTATTAGAAGCAAAAGTTAGTGTTAAATTTGTACCTGAAAACTCGGAAAATTAAGTTCGCATTCCACAGTCTCTTCAAGCTTTTTCTGTGGAAAGAAAATTGCCAAGAAAACAATATAAAGGACGACCGAAAATTATGGAATGAGGAGGTGTTAATGGAGTTAAAACTGAACTAGATGAAACATCAAATCATGTAAGTACCTTTGTGTACTTGTAGTTTTGAAGGTCGACAAAGATCTCACCACATGAGTCTCTACAATCGACTGTATAGAATGCCACACGTTTCACTAAGTTCCGACATTTTTCATTGACAGATTTCTGCAAACAAAAAGAAAAACATACAACGTTATGAAGCAACTGAAGATGAGGGCAAGAGGAAACTATATAAAATTGTTATCCATACTTTAGTAGCACGAGAACCGTAGCCTATAACCACAACATCAAACTTCTCGAAAAATTCAAGGCCAAGTGTAGACAAATCACCTGAAAGATTTGGAAAAATGATCAGACAAGAGTTGGTATGTTATCAAACGTTAAGAGGAGAGGTATCAGAGAAGAACCTTTCTCAACAGAAACACGGACCATAGGGTTGAAATCCTTGAGTGAATCACAACAAAACTCAGCAACAGTTTTGCCACGGTAAGCATTTTCATCAGGCGGAATTAAGAAGTTTGCGTTCAAGGCCTCCTCGTTCACTAAACGATCATCCATTAACGTCACACTACCAACTCCTGCCAGCACAATGTTCTTGCAAAACTACCCACCAAATGGAGACGCACACACAAAGCCAAGAAAGGCAGTAAAAGACCATTAGATTAACTAGCTAATTGAAAAGCATGACATCTCAACAGAAATATGATAAGAGTTACAACTGCTACCTCAGCAACAGTCCCCTTAATTCCAGATACCAAGACATGAGATTTGGTCAATCTGCAAGCAAAACACAAACCTCACATTATATCAAACCGTGCCACAGTAGTTACATGATAGTGTATTGTATCATTAAAATAAGCTTCAGCAAAAAGCAAAAATGTGAATAAGAACGAATTAAGTTAAAACTTTAAAAGTCTTAAGCCCAAATACAATCTCAGCTGAAACATGAACCTTGGAAATGCCCAGTAACAGAACAGACATGATGATCTCAGAACACAACCTAAGGGAGCACAGAAGTTACGAGTTCAACTAGTCTAGAAGCAACTAACTCGGAAATATAAAAAAAAAAAAGAGGAATTGAAACAAATCAACGCTAACCCAGTATAAGTAGTAAGTAGAAACAGTGATGAGTAGGATAAGGAGATGAGAAAGTAGTAACCTTCTTTGAGCATTAGCACCCCAAACCCTAATCTGGCGGTCGTACAAGGCAGTCTCCTGCTCGGTAAGCTCTTCTCCGTCCATTCGCAAACTCAAGCTATCAAATTAAACAAACCCTTTGCTTTCAGAAACTGGAATTAGCGTATATCAGTACTGGATTATCTTGTAACCCGAGCTTGCGCAAGAAGACCTAGTCTTAACTTGGTCGATTTTGGTCAACCTTCTCTCAGTGATCTCTCTCTCTCTCTCTCTTTTTTTTTTGTTTTTAATAAAAAAATTGTTTCTAGTAAATACTTAAATGGAAAACATAAATGGTAGTCCACGTCTCGATCGCCGGTTCGATTCACTCCAACCGCATATCAATCGATTATTTTAAATATAATTTAAATGGGATGAAAAACAGTAAACGGTAATAATAAATTGTCAATGACGGTGAAATTGGTTTGACAGACATGAGCCATCTAAAGCTAATGCGACCTTTCCATGGCATCATGGCACCACATAACAAATGTCGGATTGTCACTGGTGCTTTTGTGTTAATACTAAGTCTTTACTTCGATTCCGAACTAATTTCGTCTTCCTCGTAAGTTAACCAACCCTTAAACAAAAACATACATGCGTGATACGTATGTGGAATATATGGTCTTTATTAGTACGTAGTAGTTCATCCTAACATAAGCTGTAGATTCTACTCTGATGTAAACATAATAAAGAAAAAAAAAATACATCATCTTTATCTCTTTGTTTGCATTTTCATCTTTACCAAAATCTTACTATTAGATAATATCATAATACTATGAAGCTTTGACACGCACAAAAAAAAAAACAAAAAAAAAAGGTATGGAAGCGTAGAGAAGCATTACCTACGAAATCGGAAAAATAGAGTCTCCTTGTCCAATGGAATCCTCTTCATTTCCCTTTTCCTTGCAAAATGATCAAAACTGTGCTTATTTGCTTGAGAAGAAACACAGTATGATGTTTTGAATTCTTGTGTAAATATAGTGACGTAAATAAATACATTAGTACTTCACGACGATTGAACGTCTTTTGATATCTCGTTCCTAGTGCCATGAGTCAATATTTATTGAAGTCAATATTGAT
Source organism: Camelina sativa (assembly GCF_030686135.1). Taxonomy (NCBI): domain Eukaryota; kingdom Viridiplantae; phylum Streptophyta; class Magnoliopsida; order Brassicales; family Brassicaceae; genus Camelina; species Camelina sativa. The sequence continues at coordinate 7,014,435 of NC_141889.1, forward strand.
TTAATGAAAGGTTCAAATGTAATTCGTATAACAAGGGATATAATTAACACACTCCTAAGTACTCAATTCTAATCATATGATTAGTTACAATGTACTTCGGGTATTGTATATTTTGTATATAAATAAATGTACTTTAATAATTGTAGAATAAAAACAAGAAAAAAAAAAATCTAGAAATCTGAAAACCACTGGATGAGAGAACATTGGGGGATGCATGCGCCATTAAGCTATCATGGAGTAGCAAACAACAGGAGCTTACAAAAGGTTCTTATTGCTTAGCACACCATTAATCCCATATATTAATTTTGAATTTCGAACAACGATTTCTGAAAATCATATACTATTAGTATATATATATATATATATATTTTTTTGTCCCAGGAAAAAAAAAAACTAAAAGAGCTTTTTTTATTTTTGTTAAATTTAAATTAGCTATATGTAAGTGGAAAATATAATAACAGGATCGGAGGATGAGAGTAACCATAAACATAAACTCAAACATGAGTTTGGTCACAACTTTGCAACTCATCCTCCCGCCACGGCCAAGAGGCACCACCACCAAGTTCTTGTGTTCACTGACAAACCCACAAAGTCAAGAACTCTCTTCTTCGTCTTCTCAGATCCCTCTCTTACCAAAACTAATCTCATTTGCTCTTGCTCTCTCTCTAACCTCTTCTTCTTCCTCTGCCTTAGCCATTCCTTCTCTCTCCTCTTCTCAGCCACTCACCACTCCTTTCACCCAATCCAAGTTCGTCCAGACCGGTCTTCTCAATGGGTTTGTTTCTTCTCCACACTCTTAATTGAGAAAAGCTTTTGCGTTTTCTCACTTTTGATGCTAACTCTCCTCTTCTCATCAATTTGTGTAGCAAAATTAGGCCTTGCCCTTCTACGAACCCAGGATGTGTATCCACGAATCCAACCTCATCTTCCTTCTCATTTCCATTGCCAATACCTGAAACCGATAAACAAGATCCCATTCAGGTCTATTTTCTCCCTTTTCCAACATCTTCATCATCTCAATTTAGTTAGCATCGTTCTGATTCTTTGTAGTGTTCAACACAGAAATTGAAAGAAGCAATAGTTAGCACTCAGAAGAATCCTAAGTTTGTGGTTCTTGAAGATACCCCATATGGTAATCACTTGTCACTCTTTTTTCTTCCATTCAAGGATCATAGTGTCTGTGTGGTAATGACTCTTTAGTTATGAAGAAATAACACATTGATTAATTATGCAGGGAGATATTTGGTGGCAGAGGTAGAAGGAGGAGGATTTAGCAGAGACGTGATGGAGTTTTTGGTGAAGGAAGATGTAGTTGCTTACAGGTGTATGGCCACTAAGGTTACCTTTGTTTATCCTTTCACTACTGCTTTTGGAGATTCCAAGGGACAAGAAGAGAGGATGAAGAAGCTCATTGACCAGATCGGTTGGTATGCTCCTACGTTTGAATCCATGGAGTAAATAGAATATGTTCTGCAAGTAATGTAATGGTTTGTTTTTTTTCCCCATAGCCTTACAACTCACTACTTAAGACATTAATATGAGTTTGTTTGTTTGTCCTTTTGCGAAAATCAAAGAAAGCTTGTTCAACTGAGGAGCTAGATGATGTGTTGTTACAACTCTCATATTATAACTTATACATTGTACCAAGGCATAAGGGAGAGGAGAGAGAGCCTTGTGCTTCTTCATCTTCTTCTTAGGAGCGCATCCCTCTTAGGACCTAACATACAAAGTAATAAACAAGGAAACTTAGGAGAGATGTTTTAATTTGTTACCAAGAATCAAGAGCATAATTAAATTCAAGTACTTGGAGCATATAGCCAGTAATATTAGTGGAACGTCTTCTTTTTACCAACACAACAGGTCTAAAACTACAAGGGTCATTCCTTCCACGTTAGATCCATTTACTTAGTTCTAGCGCCTTGTCTAGGCATCCTTCTCCTATACTAGAACCACGCAACCCCAGTGACCTCTCCACATGAAGACAAATATGTACACACCGCCATCTCGATATCAATCTCAGGAAGCCAAGTGTCATATCCCTTAACGTTTATACTAACATTAAAAATTTGATTGCAGGAGATCATAAATATTATTAACATGATCACAAGAACACGTCTAACAGAGACAAGAACATCCTAATAACTTGTGTAATCTAGCCTAGTGTCTTTAGTGGTTTTCGTGGGCTTGGGTTAAGGTACAGAGTGAGCCCAGTAAAAGGTTTGACTTTGCTGACATGGCAAACCTCCGTCGAGGCTCGGTCTGTGATTGGCTCTTCAATATCCATGTGACGTTCCCTCTATCTCTCTCTATATATCTTAATCTTATTGTGTCATTAAATTATTTCCGAAGACTCCCAATTTGTTTTCTCTCTTTCGAATAAAAACGAAAAAACAAAAAATCGTCAGAAAAAAAAGCGCCATGGACGCCATTGATTCCGTCGTCGATCCTCTTAGAGACTTCGCCAAGGACAGCATTCGCCTCGTTAAGCGTTGTCACAAACCAGATCGTAAAGGTATTGAACCAGATCGGTCTACGAATTTTTGCAATTTGATTTGCCTTTTGAAATTGGTGGTCTTTTAGATTAGGTAATGATGAGCGATCTGTGTATGTTTAATCGTATGAGCTACTTGGATCTATCGTTTTGTCTTTTTTTTTTTTTTTTCTGGATTGGGAAGATCCGTATGTTGATTAGAGAGATCCGTGCTTTATCTCCATCTGATGATTCTGTATTTTTTTTTTTAATTGTTGTTTTGTAGAGTTCACGAAGGTGGCAGTGCGTACAGCTATCGGGTTCGTAGTAATGGGATTCGTGGGATTCTTTGTGAAGCTCATCTTTATTCCCATCAATAACATCATCGTTGGTGCCACTTAGGTGAAAATTTCTCTTTTCCAATTTCTTCTTTCCAGCCATGCATGAATCTGTTCGGGATTTTTTTGGTCTGAATAATGATGATTTGGTTAAGCAAGCTAGTTCGTGTAGTATAGAGTCATCTATATAACTAAGATGTTTTTGTCTCGATGAATACTTGTCTGCTCTGTCTCTAGTCTACATCTCTTAGAAGCTCTTTTGTATACAGTAGAAGTTAATTTCTTTGGTCATTACTAAATAAGCAATTTGCAATTGGACATCTTGTAGGATTTGTTTATGCATATCATGGAACTGTTGGTTTGGTTCAAAGTGTTGATAGACTTGTGATTCGATCATGAACATTGCATTGACTATGTAAAGGGAATATGCTTTATCGAAGAGATTTGGATGACTCGAGATGAATGGGGGAATTGCTTTGTAAAAGTTTCTTAAACCGTGTGCCCTTGTAATTTGGAAATTGCTCTCTTCTAAAGTTTGGTTTCGCATGTTTGCAGAGAACAAGGGAAGATAAGGTGGAGAAGGGTAGTTACAGCTTTGTGTTCATGAAGACACTTCACAGTTTTTTGTTTGTTTGTTCAGATACTCAGAAAGAGGAAACTTTTTGTGGACCTAGTTAACCACACATTTGAGATCAGTCTCCTGTAATTTGCATTCTGTTTCATATATTTCACTTCTTATTTCGTTCTGCTGTTATAAAATTCCAAGTTTTGATGAATGTGGTGGACGAGGCTAAACAAACACTTAGTTACAGTTTCGAAACTTACAAATTAAAAAAACCTATACGAAACACTTGACCAAATCTTGCGAATATTCCTAATCTCAGCTTCCATGATTTTCTCTTTCTTATCTCTGATGGGTAATTTGTGACAAATAATGCTTGCACTACTAAGATTGTTTCATATCATCAAACTACAGTTTACCAAAACTTATTCACCAATTGCAATCACTTAGATACACGTGTATTTCTTTCCACCAAAATCTTTGCTACTAATGACATGACAAATTGAAAAATAATAATCATGAAGTTAGGTAAATCCAAACTAACAAGCAAATGACATGACAACAAAAAAAAAAAAAAAAAGGAAAAAAAGAAGAGAATCTTGGAACAGAAGCAATACGACCTTTCCTTGTTATTCACTCGAAGATGACACAAACTGACAATCATAATTGATGATCATTTAAAACCAAAAGACAAACTCTTTTGGGAACCAGGTGATACTCAAAGAGAGGTGAGAATAGTAATCATGCCTCCTCAACTTCATCAATCTTCACTTCCTATTCTCAATCCACTACTCAGATCCTCACCTCCTTCCTCCCCTGATAATCCCAAACACCAGACAGAATCAAAGATTAAGATGCCAAAGTTCACTGTGCGTAAACTCATACCTCTTCTTATCTTCGTTCTATCAAGCCTCTCCGTTCTTCGACTCCTCCGGATTTCATACAAGTCTTCATCCTCTGCATCTAAGTCCTCATCTTCAACCACATTTCGTTTGAGTCCAGCCGAGTCCAGTCAGCACCTCAGGGCTAACGAGGGCCCAAGCGCTCTCACGGAAAAGGAACAGAAGTTCTTATCAGATACCATTGCCCGTAGATCCCCTTGCAACGTTCTTGTTTTCGGGTTTGCACCTCAATACCTCATGTTATCTTCAATCAACACTAGAGGTATTACCGTCATTTTAGACGATGAGCCTGCAAAGATAATGATACCAAAAGCTAAAGTAAATCCAAATAACACACGAATCTACAGCTTGAAATACCATCAGATGGAAGTGAAAAATGCTTACAATCTGCTTCGACATGCTCGAGCCAATCCCACATGCGCACCCAAGATGAATAATCTACAACAAGGCTCACCACACTGCAAAATGGAACTGAAGGATTTGCCACTGGAAGTACACAATATCAAATGGGATGTGATAGTTGTTGATGGGCCACGTGGAGACAACTTAGAGGCACCAGGTAGGATGGGGAGTATATACACTGCAGCTGTGTTAGCAAGGGAAGGAAGTAGTAACTCAACAACAGATGTTTTAGTGCATGATGTGCACAGGACTGCTGAGAAGTGGCTCTCCTGGGAATTCTTATGCCAGGAGAATCTGGTTTCAGCTAAAGGGAACTTCTGGAAGTTTAGGATTAAGGGACAATCAAATGCATCCAGGTTTTGCTCACCAGAAACCGTCCTCATCAGATATTAGCAAAATTTTGTACATTTAATCAAGAACAATGTAGTTCGACACACTACTACATCCTTATCTCATACCAGCGCAGGGAAACATGGTTGAATAGTGATAGTGTATAAAAGTCATTCCTAAAATGTGTGTCCAACTAGAAAATGGATACAATTAGTGGAAATGATCACAATTTATGCACCACAGAGTTATTTCATTTTAACTCCCCAAGAACAAGAAATGGAAAGCTATACAATTTCCTAAGAAGAAGAACCCAAAAGAAGATCAAATAGTCACAGAGAGGCCTTCTCTATGCTATATTTCATTATTACACAAAGCTACGTAATACTTTAACCCTTTCTTCGTACCAAAAAAAAAGATTCCATCCAATTTTCACACTACTTCAAAGGAGTATCCAGGTTCACATACCTCTAAAATTCTTTCATAGCTTGACATACACTGGAGCAAAAGATGATTATAAAATTCCTACATAAATAATCTGTACTCGTTGCCATCTTGGATGTCAGCCAGAGCCATTTTCACCAGTCTCTCTTCGCTGCAATCACAATTAATGTATGTATATAAGGCCAATGAAACGTATTTCTCGAAGGAAATTAAACAAAACAGCATCAACAAAGCAAAATGTATCTATTTATGTTGAGTATAAAAGGAGCACACATATGTTTGAGAATTAGAAAAAATAATAACCGACATGATACCGGCCATTTGTAATTAAATATTAGAAAGGTAAAACCTACCGCCCGTTTGCTAATGTACGGTTGTATTTTGACTGGTTCTGATTCTGTAGAGATGCTTTCAGTTTTGACCAACTTCCGTTTTTCCTTCTCAAATTCTTTCCTGGATTCTTTTCGCGTGCCTGATTGCCAAACTCGACCAAAGTTGGGAAGCCACTCTGCATCAACCTTACTATTCATTGTCTGTCCCCTCTTCTCCATCTCTATCTCTATTTTTCTCTTTTCAGCCCATGCAGCGCCAACCCTATTAGGATTCAGCTTACGAGTATTTCCAGGTATCTTTGCCTGAAAGCTGCTGCTCATGTCTGATTGGTTTAGTTGAACATTAGAAGAATTCCCATCATTTGCATCCAGCCATGGTGGAGGAGCTCCAGAGTGAACATTCCCGCAAGCATCGCTCGAATGGGAGGAAGAAATGCTAGTCATTCCCACCTCACCTGAAAAGTTAAAAAAGGACAATTCCAATTAATACTTTGTGCATATCAGAATGGCTACATCAATAAAATCCATAAACCTAGACGATGAAGCACTAATATGAAATTAACACAACACAGCTGGAATTTGAATGCCAAGTAGCACCCTACCTGGAGAACTGTAACTGCCCTTAATTTGTTTCCTCTCCTGGAATGAAGACAACGTTAGTAATAGGCTCACAGAAAAGAAAGAAAAAAATCTGGACTTAGACAATGAGTGTGTAATTGCCACCGGAAGGAATTCTGTGATATAATTGAACAAATTGACCACATAGACCCAATCCGTAATGAAACTTTGATGATCAAAACAACACACATAGATATTAGATAGAAGATTTATTCTGATCAATTACACAAATAACACATACGAAATTCCTGAACAGGAATAGTTATTGCCATTATCTTTACAAAGCATTGCCTTACAACCAAAAATTCTGAGCCGAATAACAAGTAGTGAAGAATCTCTGACTCGAATGATGACATCAATCAAAAAGTGACAAAAAGAATGATAAGATACATGTCAGATAATCTTATCTAACATAGACTGCAATGTGCATATAACAATGAGAAATCCTAAATTGTAGTTACAAACTATTTTAAACTGGGCAAGTCAATATTTTGAATGAAACCTAAGATGTATCAAAAACATAACTAATCTTCAAACTACAACTATTGTCTTACTCAATTCAAACGATCTTTCATTTACTTTTGAGAAACAGATGAAAACATTACACATCAGACTTTCAAAAAGCAGCTATATAAATGTTAAAAAAACTGAAACTCACCTGATCTTGACTGCTTGGGTAATCCTTGCTTCTAGAAGGAATGACATGTTTGCCAAACCCGTTCCCTAGAGAACAGAATTCATTAAGACTATTATATACAACTTGTTATACTCTACAACTAACAAAATATGGAGGTCATAATTAAACAAAAGAATACCTGGTAAATTACTCGGCGGATCAGTATGTAAAGGGAGGTGAGAAGAATCCATGTTCAGATATGAACCATAATGTGCAACTCCAGGAAGCTCTGAATGTGATATCTGATACTTATTCGTATTATACTGTAAAGGCAAAACATCACTGGAATGATGTGAATTTATAAGTTGTGCAGGAACATTTTCAATTTTATCCATAGTTTTAAAGGCAAGTTTATTGTGGATATCATTAGATGTCCCAGACAGCTGCTCACAGGACCCTTTAAAAGAGGATGCATCTTCACTTCCCAATGACTGGCATTTTCTTCTCCACTGCATCCAGTATAGATAGAATGTCATTAGAGATTTCAACAAACAACACACGTCTACACTCTGTCACTCTTAAACTGCAAAGGTTGTGCCACAGGTTATGAAAAAAAATACTGGCGACAACTGCAGCATAATCCTCAAGTAGTGTATACCGTAGCTACATTAGCTTCTGAAATACGGAAATCGTCAATGCAATCCATCGCCGGACCATTTTTCGAAAGAAATTGCTTGACATTCTTAAGATGATCCGAACTTGCGAAGTGGTTGATTGCCTTAGAACTGGTTAAAAAAAGCATCCAAACCAAAATATTATGTGTAATCAGAAGACGATTCAGTTTTTCTCCTTCCATGAGTTACATACAATCCCAGTTAACTCTATCATCAAGAACAAAAAATTCTCGCACACTCCGATTCTACATTTCATTCAAGTAACATAGCTACTATGTTCGCTAAAACAACGAACCTAAATCGAATGAACAGGCTCAAACTGAAAGGAAAGAGATAAAGGTAATGGCATACCAGGCGAAGGAGCTGCCGAGCTCAACAATGTCCTCATCACAAAAGACACACCAAACACGGTTTTGCGACTGCTCTTGTGGCCGCAGAACGCTAGGGTTCTTCAGGAAGAATCTGACGTCAGCAATCTTCGTCCGGAATCGATCGAGGAAGGTAGAGAGGAGGTCCTTGTGGCGAGGGAAGTACTTGTGGCGCGAGCCGTGGTCGTGATGCAATCGGCACACCTTGCAGTACTCGATCTCGCTCTTCTTCGATGGTTCCTTCATCCTTCTTCTTCTTCTTTCCAACGTGACCCGAATTAGGGATGCGACTGGAACAAAGGCCTTTGAAGCCACGGCGGTGTGTAGCTCCCCCCGGCCAATTACAATACACTATTTAATTCCCGGGTAAAGCCGGTCCGACTCCGGTCAGCCTTAAGTCCCAAAAAAATGAAGGAAAATTCAATTTTATCTTGGTTTTATCATTAAAATTTAAAAAACTGTTACCAATTACCATCATTATAACAAAAAATAAGAAAACTGTTAGAATATTATCTTTATCGAAAAAGAGAAACTGTTAGAATATTCGACTACTTAGATTTGACGGTGAAAGAAAATATTTGGATAATCTCAGGAATGTTGAATTCGATAGAGATGAATCAGTTTTGGGAAGATTCTTAGATATCATCCTGGATTATATATAATAAGTATACAGCTCTAGGTTTTTGTTTCCAAGTCACAACAAAGAAAAAACATGGCTAGAGTGTTTTTACTAGTGATTCTGTGCTTCACCGCACTGCTAAGCTCGAGCTTATGTTTTGGTCATGCTAATGCCAATGGTCGTGGAGATCAAGCACTGGCTAAGATTAACATTTACGAAACCAGTCTTGCTTTGGACACTTCTGTCAAGATTCACGCTTCCCCTGAAGTTCTTGGTTCCCAGGTTTTAAAAAAAAAACCCAATTTCTTGATCTTGATGTTATTTTGTTCTTGTCGGATTCTAGTTTTACTGATGTATTTTAAAGAGATGATTTAAATGTAAAAAAAATTTGTATGATAGCTTGAGTTTAGCCGTTCTAGTCTTGATAGCTTCGATTGGTTTTGATGTGTCTCTGATCTAACAGGGTGAAGATACTGAATGGGTACATGTTGCTATCTCCAACCCCAAGCCCGCTTCAAACGATTGGATTGGAGTTTTCTCGCCAGCTAAATTCGAGTATTTTTTTTTCTAAACTACATCTATTTTTGTTATAGATTGTGAAATGTGCCTTTTGTGCATTATTATTTGACTCGTCTTTGTTGTTAGCTCGGGTAACTGTTGGCCAACAACTGGTGGCAAAGAGAAAACTCCTTACATATGCGCATCTCCCATCAAGGTTTGGTTTGTTTTACATATATTGATTGACCTGTGATATCTTGATTTAAGTCCTCCTGGTAACATTCCTTTTTCTATTTGCCAGTACTTGTATTGTAACACTCATCCGGAGTATATGAAGTCAGGGAATGTGACTTTCAAGTTGCAGATGATAAATCAGAGAGCTGATATCTCTTTTGCACTGTTTACCAATGATGTTAAAATGGTAGGTTAACTATAGTAGCTTTCTCAGTTTAGTATATTTGTATACCTGCAATACCAAGTGGACTTAATGATCTTTTGAATATCACTGCAGCCACATCTTCTCGGGCAATCCAATCCTGTAGCTTTCGTCAATCCTAAAGCACCTGTCTACCCGCGTCTTGCATTAACCAAGAACTGGGATGAAGTAAGTTTTTCCACAACTTGAGTCAAAAGGCCTTGGGTCTTGGAGAATACAAACTTTTTTGGAGTTCGTTAAAACAGGCTTGTTTTTGAGCTTTTGATAGATGACCGTGACATGGACGAGTGGGTACAACATAAATGAGGCTGTTCCTTTCGTTGAATGGAGTGCAAAGGGACTTACAAGTAAGAGATCGCCAGCTGGAACAATCACCTTCAACAGAAACAGCCTGTGTGGTACGTCCTGTTTTGTATATCTTTCGCTGTGATCTCTGAGGCAACAGTGTTGCGATATTTCAGTCATCTGCATCATTCTAGAGATTTGATTTGTGGATATATGTGATGCTTACACAGGTAATCCTGCTCGGGGCGTTGGTTGGCGTGATCCTGGTTTCTTTCATACTGCTTTCTTGAAAGAACTCTGGCCAAACCGCGAGTATGACATCTCTACTTTGCTTCTTTTTAGTCTAAACCCGGAGTATTAATTTAGCTTCATAACTGTTAGTTAACTCTCAATCCTTTGGTTTACAGATACACATATAGGCTAGGCCATGACTTGGTCAATGGGTCGACGATTTGGAGCAAGAATTACACCTTCGTGTCATCTCCTTACCCTGGACAAGACTCGTTACAACGGGTCATAATATTTGGTGACATGGGGAAGGTATGTTTCTTTTAGGCCATTATGATCTCCATGTGCTCTCAGACTATTATCTCAAATGGTTGTTCTTGATTAAAATATATTTCAGGGTGAGCGAGATGGGTCTAATGAGTACAATGATTACCAACCTGGTTCCCTCAATACAACAGACCAACTCATCAAGGACTTGAAGAACATTGACATTGTTTTCCACATTGGAGATCTCACTTATTCCAATGGCTACCTCTCCCAGTGGGATCAGTTCACATCTCAAATCGAGCCCATCGCTTCTACTGTCCCCTACATGGTCGGGAGGTTTGTCAATAAGAAAAGCTTCATCATTGTTCTTCTTCCTCTACTACTCTTGTAGTGCTTTAAGTCATTTCTTTTTCATTACAGTGGCAACCACGAGCGTGATTGGCCAGACACTGGATCCTTCTATGCCCGGACAGACTCTGGAGGAGAGTGTGGTGTTCCTGCAGAGACCATGTTCTACTTTCCTGCTGAGAACCGAGCTAAATTCTGGTAAAGTTTTGTTAACCATTGACGATTTCTTGCAAGTTCCAGAACAATATCTTACATATGTCGGGTTGAATGGGCAGGTACAGAGCGGATTACGGGATGTTCCGCTTCTGTATAGCAGACACTGAACACGATTGGAGAGAAGGCACAGAGCAATACCAATTCATCGAGCGTTGCCTTGCCTCTGTAGACAGAAAGACTCAGCCTTGGCTCATTTTTATGGCTCATCGTGTCCTTGGTTATTCCACCAATGATTGGTATGGCCAAGAAGGAACCTTTGAAGAGCCTATGGGAAGAGAAAGCCTACAGAAACTGTGGCAGAAGTACAAAGTGGACCTTGCTTTCTACGGCCATGTCCATAACTATGAGCGAAGCTGCCCCATTTACGAGGTTTGATCCCATCATAATTTGCTTGATTTCCGTCTCATCGATGTAGCGTTGTCTCTAAGCTCTTATCTTACCTTTTTGTTTTCTATTGCAGAGCCAATGTGTGAACAACGATAAGGATCACTACTCAGGGACCTTCAAAGGAACTATCCACGTTGTTGTGGGTGGTGCAGGAAGTCACTTGTCTCCCTTTAGCTCACTGGTACCCAAATGGAGTTTGGTCAGAGACTATGACTTTGGGTTTGTGAAGTTGACTGCTTCTGATCACTCATCGCTTCTCTTTGAGTACAAGAAGAGCAGCACTGGCCAAGTGTACGACTCCTTCAATATCTCTAGAGATTACAGAGATGTTTTGGCTTGCACTCACGATAGCTGCGAGCCCACCACATCAGCTGGATGATCTTTCTTCTGTTTACATCATTTTCCTTCGAAACAATTAGCTTCTTAGCTTTTTTATTATTTAATAGGGCTTTACTCATTTTTTGGACAATATTTGTTGATTTCTTCAATTGCAGGGTTTTACTTTTACTCTGTAGACAATATAAAACAAAAAAAAATCGTCATTTTCATGGAACAAACTAACTCTAATCGTAACTCGTGTGAGAAGCCAAAAAAGGTGGCTACGATTTTAAGAATTTGCTTCCCTCTGTTTACACGAACACGACACAGTGACCAAACAATATACTTTTGATACTCTCTTCTGGTCAATCCGACATCTCTACTTCAGGGGTCTTGTCTTGTTGGTTCTCATGTGAAATCGTAGATGCAAGATCTTCTACTTTCAGGGGAGAATGTCGGGCCATATATTGAAACATGATCTGCAAGATGGATTATAAATGCTCGAGTCAATTCATAAATATGATTGTCCTAAGTTGGTATGCTATATGCAAAGAAAGAGAGTACCAACCTTGGAATAGCTATCAGCAAAGGCTCGGGCTCGATTTGACACACCAATATATTGCAAATCCGCCTTCTCAAATCTACCATCCACACAGTTCAGCCCTCCATCGCCAATGGCAAAGCGAATAAGACTTCCTGACAACAGTCCTGACTATAATATCCAACATGGGACAAACCACACATTTAGCAAAGTAACACAGTGCGAAATCATCCTTAAGCTAATTTAACTGCAACCTCTTATTATGACTGCATGGAGTTTATAACAAACAGGGCAGTACTAAGCTAGAGGAATCTGTTGGTCCTAGAAAGAAGATATTACTGAGCAATATCACTACCTTACGAGTATATGGCGTCTCTATAACAAACATAGGCACAGTAATTCAGAAAGAAGATAATATCTATGCTTTTACACTTTTCAATTTGCCCAAATGCTGATCATACAACCTTGGTTAAAAGACATACGGAAATAATAATCACTCTACTATATTTTGACATACCTGTTTTACAAAATCTGCATTTAAGCAACTGAATGGTACAGGTGGATCATCTGATGTTACAAGTTTTCCTTCTTCTTGCAACTCCAAGACGATCTGATTTTACAAGATACAGAGAATATAAGTTAAGACTTTGTAAATGGGAGTGTAACACTAAACACTCTGTTATGAAAAAACCATGAGCTGTAAATGTATGTCAAATCCACTTACATGTTGTTGATTTGGAACTTCTCCATTGTTATCTGTATCGATGACATACTGACTACAGCTCTCATCCTTCCATATCAACACCAGAGGAGTATTTCCAGTATGATAATGTGCATGCCTGCGAGTATTGCATGTAATTTAGTGGGGAAAGAGTCATAGAAGAACACTAGACCAACGAGACAATGATACCATAACAAGAGTATGAAGTAACCAGTGATTTATACAGCAACGTCCATAAAACAGATGAAAAAAGATCTGTCCTCTTTCTAATATAATCATCATTCATCAAAACCCTATATCTTCATATCCAAATGCATTTCCCTAACTTCCCTTCAAAACCTTTAGCTCTCAACTAAAGACTTAAGGTCCTAGGCTAGTTACAATAGTCCTTGATACAAGACTATGGTTAGGTTGATTAGGCCATCGTTTAGGATATTTTATTTAAATAGTTTTGGTGCTTTAGTTTATGAATTTGGTTTTCATAATTTCCATTCTACGTTAAAGTATTTACTATATTCTACTAGGGTTTTAACTAAGTTGTATCAAGGCCTATATAATGGTCTTTATTGATTAATGAGAGGGGAAGCCCCAAGAATTAACCTTAACCTCTAAGAGAGAATTAGGGTTAAGAGGGAGCTAAGCATTCATATCTTTCTTAATTCTCAAGCAATAAAGAGGTTCATAACAATTTGGTATCAGAGCCAACCGATTCAATGGGTGAGAACGATTTTGTTGCGGCAGAACTCGCAAAGTTGTTTGCAAAGATAGAGAGTTTGGACACAAAGATGGAAGACATGAAGAGGGAAATCTGCGAAATCAAGGGAATAACAATTTGGTATCAGAGCGGAACGATCCTATGAAGGGAGCTGAGCCGTCCGATCCTATACAGAGAGCTAAGTCTCTATGCGATTCCTTGAGGACAGATTTTGCTGAGCTGCGTGAGATGTTGAAAAAGCTCCAAGCGACGTTGGAGCAAGAGGAGATGAAGAAAAAACAGCAGGCGGTGTTGGAGACGGTGACATCGAAACCAGATCCGGTGTTGGTTGTGGTTTCGGTGGAACCAAACCACGTGAGGGGAGGTGTGCTGGAGACGGTGACTTTGAAAGCACCGACAGTAACTTCAAAGCCACCGGCCGTGACAACAATGGCAAAACCGGCGGCAGCGACGTTAGGAGCTCCGGTGTCTGTGCTGAAGCCAGAGGAACAAAACCTCTTGATGGAGGAGGTAATGTATGATTCACCTCTTGTAGTGAAGATTGAGGATGAAGAGTCTTTGCCTGTAAGAAAACGCAGCAAGTGGACGCTACCGGTAATTACGTGAGGATTTCTTTTAAGCACACGTTCTCAATCATAGCTGATGTTGAGTCAGCTCATAAGCTCGTGTTGGGTGAGAAGAAAAAGTGCAAGGAAGCAGTCACAAAGCTTCTAGAATCGTGTACCCGCAGTTGGAGCTTGAGGACAAGCTCCGAGTGGAGGAGGGGAGTAATGATACAAGACTATGGTTAGGTTGATTAGGCCATCGTTTAGGATATTTTATTTAAATAGTTTTGGTGCTTTAGTTTATGAATTTGGTTTTCATAATTTCCATTCTACGTTAAAGTATTTACTATATTCTACTAGGGTTTTAACTAAGTTGTATCAAGGCCTATATAATGGTCTTTATTGATTAATGAGAGGGGAAGCCCCAAGAATTAACCTTAATCTCTAAGAGAGAATTAGGGTTAAGAGGGAGCTAAGCATTCATATCTTTCTTAATTCTCAAGCAATAAAGAGGTTCATAACAGTCCTCCACTAGATTAACAAGAAAACAACTGATTCGCAGCTAGAAACCTTAAGGCACCCAAACTTTTTGTAAGTGCAGACAGCAGGAGAAGGAAAGATGGGAGTCGCAGTAAACTTAATGGCGAGAGATGAAATGATGCACTTACTTGTTATAAAACAACAGTCCATCCTTGACATAAGGTAATGAACCTGTATAAGCGGAGTGAAGTCCGGTTTGGTCGCAGTTATAAAAAGGAACAGCACTGAACCTGAACTTATGATAAAAGGAAGGCGGATCACAAGCACCAGTCTCAGCAAGTTTAGATTGCAACCAAAAGAACCTGAACTCTGCTGTACATTCATAAAGCGAGTAACCCCTCCAACAAACCATATCAATCACATAATATGTCTGATCAAACTGCATAAACAGTAACAAAACCGCATCCTAGTAAGCTCAAGAATGGGGATTATAAATCAGAGAAAAAAAAAAAGAATCTTTTACCTCGTGAAAGATACAGTCTAGTATAGAGTATGAGTTTGCAGGGCCAGAAGCGCCTTTTTTCCTGGCACCACCAGGCAACGCAGAAGGGAAATGATGTAAGATGGATCCATTGCGTACTCTACTTACTGTTGTTCCATCAGATGAAACTACGAAACATCTTTTGCCAGCTGGCCTTGCTAATACATACCTAAATAAACCAACCATTTCTCATAATCAGACTCATTTATGAAGCGAGAGGAGAGAAGCATCAAAATAGGAGCAGTACCAGTCTCGGCTCAAATTATCAGGGACGTCGATCATCCATTCTGGTAACATAAGCTGCCTCGCGAACCACTTGCGAGCCTCAGGTCCTCTGAGCCTCGAAGCTTGACGAACGTCAAAGCTACTCGATTCCGATTCGGTTCCTTCGTCGAGCTCGGGCACGGCTTCGAATAGTATCTCCGGGTCGACATCGGAAGAGGAGGATTGGAGCGAGATTACGGAAGAGGCGAGGTTTCGAGCTCGCTGCTGAGCGTCACTGCGATGCTGAGACTGACGGAGAAGAGAAAGCTCTCGACGTTTCTGTTGATCGGAGATAGGTCGTCGTTTAAACGGACGGCGAATCTCATGAGGCGCCATTGGTCTCGACCTAAAAAAGCTCTCCGAGACTCTCTTTGCTTTTGGATGGTGAGGTACGGTTCAAAATTTAAACCGGTGGTGGGTAAAATTAAACCAAACCGGTTTGATTCTATTATATCATTAATTATTAATTATATTATATCGTTAATTATTAATTCTAATATATCGTTAATTATAACCGGTTTGATTTTGAGAAACGCCTGAAATCAATCTCAAACAAGATAGATAATGCTCTTAAAGAGCTTATTGAAAGAGAAATCTAAAACTGAAAACACAATAGCTCATCGGAGCTTTATTCAAATGTAAAGAACAAAGATAATAAGAGAAGCTTTAGGTTGTCTTCAAGACCAAAGTGATTGTAGATTTATATTTCATAAATGGGAAGAAGGAGAATTGTATCATATGAAACTCTCAAGGTTACATTTCTTAGAGTCATTACACATATATATATGAAATTTCCCAAGTTACATGGGCTTTAAGACTAGTAATGGATCATACTATTGGGCTTTGTGGCTTGCTCTAATACTCTCCCGCAAACTTGGCGTGGTGTGAAAGCAACATGACAAGTTTGAAACCGCAAATGCAATGGCTTTGACATGAGAATGCGTCGTCGAAGCAAGATCGTTGTGATGTAGATAGCAGCATCTCTTCACCATAAAACCAGTCAGTAGTGTGAGAACTTTTCAGGTTCTTTTGACCTATTATTTGTCTCACAAAGAGTTCGGGTTTTCTTTACCTCGTTTAAGTCTCCTAAGCCGTCTATGAAAAAGAAGAATTCGCTTCCCACAACTACTTAAATCCTACTTGCTATCTGCTTCTCATCCATTTACCAACCACAATTTGCATAAAACCAATGTCTTTCTCTTTGACATTTTAACAAACACCTTGTGTGCTCTCAGCAAACCAGAAAAAAATTCAGCCATAAACCCATCCTTATGAAATCCAAGACCATCTGTTTGCATTCTAACTTCATGAGTTCAATCTTATAATCTAAACTAGCCAGCACAAACCACCATAGAAACGACAACCAGCAAAACTCCAAGCCTATAACTCTAAACCATTTCTTCCCCTTTCTCAAGCTCCATGTTCTGTTTTTGCTTTAAGCTTCAACGGTTGAAGAAATCATTATCTTCTCTTAGTTGACTTTCTCTTAGCTCGTGACCTTGATGGATCCCTAGCAATGGACGAGACGATTAGAAAACGTCACTGGTCTGACTTTGGAACTAGTAGAACCGGCAAACCCATGAACCGTATTGCTCTGATACCATGAAATCAATCTCAAACAAGATAGATAATGCTCTTAAAGAGCTTATTGAAAGAGAAATCTAAAACTGAAAACACAATAGCTCATTGGAGCTTTATTCAAATGTAAAGAACAAAGAGAATGAGAGAAGCTTTAGGTTGTCTTCAAGAACAAAGTGATTGTAGATTTATATTTCATAAATGGGAAGAAGGAGAGTTGTACAACTCTCAAGGTTACATTTCTTAGAGTCATTACACATATATATATGAAACTTATCTCACTTGGGAAATCCTAGTTACATGGGCTTTAAGACTAGTAATGGATCATACTATTGGGCTTTGTGGCTTCCTCTAATGACGCCTATATATATTCTATTTTCTTGTTAACGTTGTTCTCTTGATTGATTCATTCAACTCTCAAAGCATCGCTACTGAAAGAATCGTAACAAACAAAGGAGAGAGATCAAGAAGAGTCATGGTGTCACCGAAACGGAGTGAATCTATCTCCGGCAAGAGACCTCCATCTTCTTCTTCCGGAGATAAACCTCCTGTACCCAAACGCCAAAAGGTTTCTGATGGCGACGGCGCTTCGGCGGCTAAAGAAACTGATACTCTGAATCCTGCGGCGGGTTCTGGTAAATGCAACATTCCAACCTCCGGAGACGCCAAGATTGAGGTCTCTGCAGCTGCGTCACCACCATCTGTTGCGAAAGGTCCGCCTCTCTTATTCTCTGTTCCATCTTTCTGTATTTTGTTTCCTTTTGAGATTGTTTTATTTTCAATTCGTCTTTGTGTTTTCTTGTTTTGGATTGTAGTCGCAACACCGAAGTTGCAAGAGAAACCAAATACGATTACTTTTCGAGGATGGATATATGAACACGGTAGCTATAACAGCCCCTGGTGTCGATTTCTAGCAGAGTCTCAACAGGTGGTTTAATTAATCCCTCTACCTTTCTCTAACTTTATTTATAATACCAATGCTATATCCTGACAAGTTGAGCTACTGGTGAATTTTCAGTATCCAAGCCTTAACATTTGTGATTCAACCTTCACTCTTGGTTCTAGTAGACCATGCAGCTTCGAATTACATGACGGCGAACTCAGTTCCTTCTTGTGCAGAGTCACAAGAATTCAGGTATATACATATATTCTTTTTTTTTTTCTTTTTGTTTTTGTCCTTAAATGTTTACACTCAAACATTAGCACTGTCCCATGCCATGCCTGCTTCTTTTTCCTCTGTCTCGTGCTTATGATTTTTTCTACTTTTGAGTTGTGTGTGGAGATATGTGAGCTCCTTTATGAAGCATGTAATCTCATTGTTTGTTCACATGCATGTTCAGCGCAAAGGCAATGTTGTAGGGATTCTAGAGGCCACAGGAAGCAGGGGACCTGTGTGGTTAAACAGAAAACCTGTCGTGAAGAATGATTGCCATGTGCTAAACTCTGGTGACGAAGTGGCTTTTGGTCTTCTCAAGAGCTATGCTTTTGTATCCTTTCTTTGTTTTTGTATAAAAATGAGCAAGATGAAAATTTTCCTACAGTTTTAAGATGAATATCTCCATGGGAATGCACATAAGTTTTCCCCTTAAGTTCTATCCAGATATTTCAGCAAATGTCTAAAGTTACAGCAAAAGTTACTGCAAAAGCTGGTTCAGTACAGGTCCCTGCAGGAAAGTTTCTAGATTTAGAGAGAAAGGCAAGAGATCCAACAGGCAATTCCATTATCACAACTTTAGCAACCTTACAGCAGGACTCATCTCATCGAAAATCATCCCGTAAGAGCCACCAAGAGCCAGGGAAGCCTGCTACTTCTGTTGACAGCGTGGAAGGAATTTTATCTGTTGACAATAAAAGTAATAAAGCTGCAGATAGTGGAGCAGTCAGCAGCCACAATCAAGATTCCAATATGGAGGTAAGTACTCTATGTTTCCCTTGTACCCTAGCGTCATCAACAATATTTTGTATTATATTAACAAAGCTGGTATCAGATATTAGAAGAGGAAAACGAAGTGATAAGAAGTCCACAACAAGCTACAACATCAGGCAATGGTCTGCGATCTGCAATAATCAGAGAAGGCATTCAAGCTGGAATTTTCGGAGGCGAAAGCTTGGAAGTTTCATTCAAAAAATTTCCCTATTATTTGAGGTATAGACCAAGTAATATTATTCTTTTCTTTTCAGGTATTTATGCAGAGTTGAAGATATGTGCATGTGAATCGTCCATTACGAATCTGTTTATAGCATCATAGAATTCTGAGGTCTAATGTTTCTCTTGGTTTTCGTTTCTCTAATTCTATCCTCCCCGTTGTAGTCTTTCACACGGAATATCAGTTTTTCTCTTTGGTATTTTGGGCTTTGCATGGGTATTGTTCTCTGTTTTGTGTATGCTGACTAAGGTTTTATTTTTGCAGTGAAAATACAAAGAGTATCTTAATAGCTTCTTCATATGTACATCTCAAGAAAAAAGAATATGCCAAATATACCTCCAACATGACCACTTTGAACCCAAGGATATTACTTTCTGGTCCCACAGGTTTGTGGTATCTTGCTTGTGTAGTTCTTGTACTTCTTTTACGCGGCAACATCATTTTCGCTTTTCTGTTGTAATCGTTCCAGGGTCTGAAATATACCAAGAAATGTTAGCTAAAGCGCTTGCCAATCACTTCGAGGCGAAATTGCTAATATTTGACAGTCATCCAATTCTGGTGGTAAGCAATATATTGTATGTCTTTTGTTGTTAGTTTACAAAAGGAAAGGTTTTATATCTACACTTAAATATCTGTTTTCCTGCAGGCTTTGGCTGCTTCTAGAAAGTTATGTAACCTTCCCACTCAGAGTCTTGAGGTCATTGATCGAAGGAAAAACTCGGATTTTTCAGCCAGTGCTTCTAGTTCTAGCCCTTCTCCTGCTACTTCTTCTGGTCCTGACTCCCAGACAAAGTTGGAGCCGGAGACTTCATTCAGAACTCCAGTGAATCACACTTTGAAGAAAGGCAGGCCCATTAAATTGTTTGCAACAGAAGATGTACTTCAATCTTCTTAGATTTCTGGTTTGCGGATACTTCATTTGGAAGAACAAAAACACTTGCAGGTGACAGGGTAGAATTCATTGGTAGTGAGGTTTATCCGGAGCCGTCTACCTTAGGCTTAAGGTTTGTTTCTTATCATAGTTCGAATTAAGGCAGCTGCTGAGATCGATATTGGCTTCTATATGTTTCCCATTTATGTTCTGAACTTTTCTCTTGCCTTTTTATATTCACTTTTTACTTAATCTTATTCAGGGGACCTCCTCCTGGGTTTAAAGGGAAAGTAATTTTAGTATTTGATGAGAATCCTTTAGCTAAAGTGGGTGTTAGATTTGATGAGCCAATACCTGATGGAGTTGATGTTGGTCTATTGTGTGAACTGGGATATGGGTTCTTCTGCAAAGGTACTTCATTTTCAGTAGTACATTGGTTACTGGTCCTCAGCATCAGTTACTGATCCTTGTCTCACACACCGTTTCTTCTGTTTGTTATAGCTACTGATCTTCAGTTCGAAAGCTCGGGTTCTGAGGATCTAGATAACTTACTTGTTGACACATTGTTTGAGGTACTTTTTAGTTGCAAACTAATGAATTTTTGTTATCATTGTGCTTATATCTTCTTCTGTTTCCAGGTTGTCCATGCTGAGAGCAGAACTTGTCCGTTTATTCTATTTTTGAAAGATGCTGAGAAATCTGTTGTTGGAAATTACGATTTGTACTGTGCGTTCAAAAGAAGACTTGCATATCTCCCAGAAAACATAATTGTGATCAGTTCACAGACACATTCTGATAATCTCAAGGAGAAGGTAGTTACTTTGCGATGCTTTGCTCCAGTTGCATGTATTGAGCTCATATCGCAAAAGTTATTTATTATCTCTCTTGGAAATTATAAAATCATGTAGTGAAATAGAAACTTTTCCTAGGGCAAAGAAAATTAAATATATCAGGTAGTGAAGTAGAGTTTTAATATTGTGTTTTGACGAATTAATGAAATTCATTTCTTTTCATCTCTTTTGCAGTCTCATCCATGTAGTGAAGTAGGTCCATCTTTCACTAAGTTCAGCAGCAGCCAAACTGCTTTCCTTGACTTACCTTTACCAGTAAATCAACGTCCTCTCATCTTTTCTTTGATTGTTTCCTATGCGGGAAAATAATACATAACAATGTTAGTAGTCATTCTTGAGGCAATTGGCCATTATCTGTTACCAATTAATGCATGTTTATAGGTTTCTTCTTCTGTATTTATCTATTACCTTCTATTTTTCCTGCCTAGGACTAGTAATATTAGTTTATGCTCATATATGCCTTAAACTTTTGACCAAAGTGTGGAATTTTGAGTTTACATTCAACTGTATCAGTTCTTTTTTCTAGCCGGCTTTCAGCTCTGCTTGGTTCCTCTAAACATGCTTGATCCAGCGACTGTTATTTCAACTGGCTAGTGTCAATGCTGAGGGTATCTTTTCTCTTCTATATATACTGAGACTAATGTTAATTTTTCTTAATATTCCTAGGATATTGGACGACTACATACACGAGAGGAGGAAGTTCCAGAGAATACAAAACGTCTAACGGAGCTCTTTGGGAATAAAGTTACTATTCAAATCCCACAGGTCTGTTACTCTGTGAGTCATAAGCATTCTCGTGTGTTGTCTGTCAAAGAAACCGTAGACTTGAAGGAGCTAATTATTCCCAGGATGAGGAAGAACTTACATCCTGGAAGTATCAGTTGGATCGTGATGCTGAGATTTTGAAAATGAAGGCTAATTTCAATCACTTGCGCATGGTATGTCTTTCACTGAATATATGGTATTGGTATGCTTTTGGCTCTCCTATGGACTTAATATGCAATTAAAAAAAGGTTATGGCAGCATTCTATGTCTGGACACAGTATAAGTTTTATAGATGAGAAACTTTTTGGATTTACGTATAACGTATCTAGCTAAATTATATCCTTGGTATTTTGGCTGTTAGCTTAACTCTCAAGTCTCATTTCCTGATTTAAAAGCAGGGGCTTTACAGAAGTTTTAAAAACGATTCTATATTTGCATCTCAATTCAGGTGTTGGGACGATGTGGTCTGGAATGTGAAGGAATTGAGACGCTGTGCATGAAGGATCTAGCACTTCAAAGCGACAGTATATATTCCTTTTGTTCGACATGATGACCATAATTGACAATGGAATGCTATTCTTAAGAGTTGACTTTGACATTTCGGTTTAGGTGCAGAAAAGATCATTGGATGGGCTCTTAGCGACCATCTAAGGCGTAATCCTGATACTGATCCAGATGCTAGGGTTATTGTGTCTCGTGATAGGTAATTGGCAGCTTGTCCCTGCGCATTACTGCTCTTGATTATCTGTCTTAGTATTGAGTGCGAAATTTGAATCCTTTCAGCATAGAATTTGCAATAGGACTCTTGCAGGCTGTGCTAAATGGTTCTACGAGCTCAAAGAAGTCTCTCAAGGTTAGGAAATTTCCTTGTAAATTGGATTGTTGTTTACTTATTTTCATTATGTCCATGGCTCATATATCATGTAACAACTGTTACTTTTCTTTGTCGCTTTCAGGACATTGTGACAGATAATGGGTTTGAGAAGCGGCTTATAAGTGAAGTTATTCAGCCCAGTGACATTGATGTTACATTTGATGACATTGGGGCACTTGAGAAAGTCAAAGATACCTTAAAGGAACTGGTTATGCTTCCTTTACAACGGCCTGAACTTTTTTCCAGGGGACAATTAACAAAGGTGGTTCTCTTCTCCGCATTAGGTTTCAGAAAACTCCTATAGTTTTTTTTTTATATATATTTGGTCCTGCCAATTTTCATAGACGTATGAAGGAAACACAATTTATTTGTGTGTGCCACTATACTTACATGGTTTTTGTGGAGTAGCAATGATATTAGTTGTATCAGCTAATAATTTGGGTTTTCTCAAAGATTCGTTTCTCCTAAAATTTAGTTGTTAACGATTTGTGCATTGGTGGCTTCTTGATCAGTCCGCTCTGGTTCTTCTCTATGCAGCCATGTAAAGGAATTCTCTTATTTGGACCTCCTGGAACTGGAAAGACCATGCTTGCAAAAGCAGTGGCAAAGGAAGCTGGTGCGAACTTCATCAACCTCTCAATGTCAAGCATCACATCTAAGGTAACTGAATGCCCTTGATATTTGGAATCTACCGATTTATACACAGAATCTCTTGTTCGAGACTTGTGTTCTTCTCAATACTGCAGTGGTTTGGTGAGGTTGAGAAGTATGTCAAAGCTGTCTTTTCGTTGGCCAGTAAAATTTCACCTAGCGTTATATTTGTGGACGAGGTAATTTTTCATGGTCAAGTCCTAGGCGCATCATGCTTGTAATCAGAGCACTGACAGTCCTACAATATTTTACCGTCTTGTAGGTGGACAGCATGCTAGGCCGAAGAGAAACCCCGGGGGAACATGAAGCCATGCGGAAGATGAAAAATGAGTTCATGATACACTGGGACGGTCTAAAGACAAAGGAAATGGAACGTGTTCTGGTTCTTGCAGCCACAAACCGGCCTTATGACCTTGATGAGGCTGTCATTAGACGGTTGCCCCGTAGGTAAACTAAAAATCGCTTCCTTTTGTGGGATTTTTTTGTCAAATTGACGTGACAGTTAGAGGTTGTGAAAATTCTGTGGTATTGACTTGTGTAGGTTGATGTTAGGACTACCAGATGCTCCAAATAGAGCAAATATATTAAAGGTTATACTTGCAAAAGAAGACTTGTCCCCTGATTTGGATATTGATGGGGTTGCTAGGATGACTAATGGATATTCTGGAAGCGACCTTAAGGTAGATTCCTAGTAATTCCTTTAAACTCTGTTGTTATGGTCTGCCAAAAATGCAAAGAAATGCTCATATATATTCTGAATTTCTCTTTGGTGCGCTCAGAATCTATGTGTTACTGCTGCCCACCGTCCAATCAAGGAGATATTGGAGAAGGAAGAATAACTTTTATATATGTTGAGTAAACTTGTCTATAGAATAAAAATATGCTTATGATGGATGGGACATTATGGTAGGAGCGAGATGCTGCTCTGGCTGAAGGCAAAGATCCTCCAGCTTTAAGTGGAAGTTCTGATATCCGAGCTATGAACATGGAGGATTTCAGATACGCACATGAACGGGTAAGATTTGCATGCTTACGCTGTTTTTGTTTTTAACCTTTTCATATTGTTTTTTGGGCTCAGTGAAGTGTAACCATCCTCATTGGTGTTAAATCAGGTGGGTTCGAGCGTTTCATCAGAGTCTGTGAACACGACAGAGCTTCAACAATGGAACGAACTCAACGGGGAAGGTGGATCCAGAAGGCAGCAATCACTCAGCTACTACATGTAGCCTCCCTAGGATTGAATCTACGTTAGAAAACCATAGCTCAATTTTCGTCTCAAAAAAAAGAATGTACAATTTTCAATTTTTCAGGGTGAACAGAATAATACAATAAGTGAAAGTGGTTGAATTAGATTTGTTTTGAATTTTTGATACAAACCGGTCAGGTTTGGTCACTAGTTCCAAAAGACATATATATATATATATATCTTGGCGGGGATGAGATTCTTGCAGTTATCACTTTTCTAACAGTTTGTAAACACGTGTCTCATATGTCAGAAACTTTGGATAAACTTATATTAACAATCAAAGGCGCAATTATACAAGCAACACTTTGGATAATCTCAAAAACTCTTAGTTAACGAGGTTTTGTGGCATTGGTTTTAGCCGTTAAGTACTTTAAGTTAATCTCACTCTCTGATTCATTTCCATGGAACGAAGGTGATGAGTTCATCATCAATCTCTCTCTTTAGTCTTTACTGATACATGATGATGAAAAGTAAATCTCCTTCCTTTTCTTCTTTCTCTGCCTAACTCTTGAACCTCAAAGATCTTTCTCTCCCAAAGCTTTTCTTTAAATTGAGATTATTACAACCGGTTTAGTTTGTTGGTAGACAGACTTTTGCAATCTAATCTTGCCAAACCAAAGATTGCAAGAAATCTCCACCTTGATTATAATTACTGCTTTAAGCTTGATTAAAATACGAACACCGTATATTTTTTAGCTGCGATTTTCCACAATAGCAATATTTATTACTGTTAATAGATTTTCCTAGATGATGTATACATTAAAAATCCCGAATAATATTAAATCAGGCGTCAATATGTATCATACATACCGATTTCACAGGGTCGACCAAACCGAACTATTTAATCGTCCGGTTTGGTTAAATTGAGCAGGCACTTGTACCGCCGACACGCAATACATCTCTATAACATGGATTCGGCAAGCAGTCCACACACAGATGTATAACTCTGAAGTCTGGAAGCCATTTCCCACTCAGAGGAGGAATCAGCGAAGCGAAAAAAATGTCAGATCTGGTCGCGACGTCGTCGTCGTCGCCGTCGCCAGCACCGAGATCCGCCACAGACTTCTTTTCGGATCCTTACGACTCCCATCCTCTTTGGTTCAAGCCTTCCCTGTTCCTTTCCCCTGGCTTCGACTCCGAGTCCTACATCTCAGAGCTCCGTACATTCGTTCCCTTTGACACTCTCCGATCCGAGCTCCGGTCCCATCTTGCATCCCTTAACCGTGAACTTGTTGATCTCATCAACCGAGACTACGCCGATTTCGTCAATTTAAGCACTAAGCTCGTCGACATCGATGCGGCTGTTGTCCGTATGCGCGCTCCGCTTCTTGAGCTCCGTGAGAAGATCACTGCATTTCGTGGATCTGTTGAGGCCGCGCTTTTCGCACTAAGGAATGGATTGCAGCAACGCTCTGATGCTGGTGCTGCTAGGGAGGTCCTCGAGTTGTTGCTCGACACATTTCATGTGGTATCCAAGGTACATGATTCTGATTTCTCATTCTTAATAAGTGTAATCTCGAGTCTTCTTGTCGTCGGTTATTAGAGATCTAGATCACAGGGTTTATGTAAGCTTGTCGATCTTCTTAGTCTACTCTCAGTGATAATTTATATTGTATCTTCAATTGGTTTTGATCCGTAATGGTTATGCATTGTAGTTCTGCTTATGCTGAGCGAAGATGTTTCTCCGTTGCTTTTAGATAATCTGAATGCTTGACGTAACTGGTGCCTATTCATTGTAATTGTAGGTTGAAAAGCTTATTAAAGTTCTACCAAGTACTCCTTCTGACTGGCAAAGCGAGGATGCGAGTTCCATGGGAAGGATTTCTATGAGTGATGAGAATTCTACGCAGCAAGATGGCACAACCATGAGAGAAACCCAGAGCATGCTTCTCGAAAGAATAGCTAGTGAAATGAATCGGCTCAAGTTCTATATGGCTCATGCACAGGTCTCCATCATGCATTTACTTTTTCTTTTTCTTTTTTTTTTTTGTAAAGTCGCAATTTCTAGTCTCAATGTATAGATTGTATTAGAAATGAACCTCTGTTCCTTTTTATAAGAAGTTTCGAGTATACTGCATTTGACAGTAGTGTATTGGGGATCAAAACTAGCTGAATATATGGATCAAAACTAGCTGAATATAGAGCTTGAGAAGTGGCTGTGCTGGTAGGAGAATTCATTTGCTTTGAGAAGATTGTTGGCAACAAAAAAAAATAGGTCACATGAGATGCTACATAGTAAAATCTTCCAAGTTCTCCGGTGTTCTGCAAAACTCTAGTATACTTGTTAGCCTCTGATGACTGTTGCTCACTACTTTTTTCTATTATGCCAGTACAGAACCTGCCTTTCATTGAGAACATGGAGAAGAGGATTCAGAGCGCTAGTGTGTTATTGGATGCTAGCCTGGGTCATTGCTTCATTGATGGGCTAAACAACAGAGATATAAGTGTCCTTTACAACTGCTTGCGTGCATACGCTGCCATTGATAACACCAACAATGCAGAAGAATTTTTTCGTACAACTGTTGTGGCTCCATTTGTTCATAAAATTATTACACATGAAACATCAACGGATGCTGCTGGAACATCCGGAGATGAACTTGAAAACGATTACAAACAGATCAAGCATTTTATTGCGAGGGACTGTAAAATGCTGCTAGAAATATCATCAACGGGTAACTCGCTCAAATCGCTCTGTGATCATATATGTTGTAGACATCCAATTTACCTAGAAATTTTTTTAAACCTATTTAACACAGTAACCTAGGTTTCATGGCTTATTTCCTTCTTAGTGGTGTCGTTTTATATTTCACTCATCGTACTCTTTGCTTGGTATCTTGTGCTAAAACAGACAAATCAGGTTTACACGTCTTCAACTTCTTGGCAAATTCAATCCTGAAAGAAGTTCTTTCGGCAATCCAGAAAGTCAAACCAGGAGCATTTTCTCCTGGAAGGCCTACAGAATTCTTGAAGAATTACAAGGCAAGCTTGGACTTCCTGGCATATCTTGAAGGTAGAGTAACTGATGTTTATCTTCCTCT
This sequence comes from Camelina sativa, assembly GCF_030686135.1. Classification (NCBI taxonomy): domain Eukaryota; kingdom Viridiplantae; phylum Streptophyta; class Magnoliopsida; order Brassicales; family Brassicaceae; genus Camelina; species Camelina sativa. The sequence continues at coordinate 7,041,918 of NC_141889.1, forward strand.
GAGCTTGATCACATGGCATGTCAGATTCATTGTGGACTGAGATTAATGTGGCTTATATGAGCATGAAACATAATTTAATACTAGGTGATAATCTGGATTTATTTCAGTTGACTCATACCATATACTTCTTATGAAGGTTATTGTCCGTCAAGGTCTGCTGTAACTAAGTTTCGAGCTGAAGCTATATACATCGAATTCATGAAGCAATGGAATGTTGGAGTATATTTTTCACTGAGGTACTTGAGAAATATAATAGATGGCTGTCGATTTACCATTAGATTAGTGGTTTCTCGACTTCTCTAACTCAAATATACATAATTTCAGGTTCCAGGAGATAGCTGGAGCCTTGGATTCTGCTCTTACTTCTCCATCTCTGGTTTTCATTCAGGATTCAGATAAACAGAGTTTGCTCAACTTAATTCTCAGACAGAGTGGTACTCTCTTGGAGTGCTTGCGGTCATGCTGGAAAGAAGATGTTCTCGTTTTCTCTGCTGCTGATAAATTTCTTCGCTTGACCTTGCAGCTTCTTTCGAGGTTTGCGAAATCCGACTGTAAAATAATCCATGTTTACTAGTTTTTGTTTCAAATATAAATTTGATTATGTGTTAATTACATGTAGATATAGCATGTGGGTGTCATCTGCGCTGAATACTAGAAAGAGTAATGCCAACCCGACTCCTGGATGTGGATGGGCAGTTTCAGCCACTGCAGAAGATTTTGTATATGTAAGTTACTTCTTATATGGAATGTTTTTGAGCTCCTCTTATTTTGGACATGTTCGGGATTGCTGCAATTTCATGTTTACTATATCAGCTGCAGTTATGTTCTGTGGGATAGCTTAATTTCCATTATGTTTGGAATAGAATGAAAAAGAATTCTGTGGAAAATAAGTAAACTCGGAATATCTGCTTTTCAAATATATATATACATGAAATTATATTACGTAGACCAATTGGTTTGATCATTTGATTTTTTTTGGAATATTTACACGTTTCCTTCCTGGCAGGTTATACATGATGTAAATTGTCTAGTCTCAGAAGTTTGTGGCGATTACATTGGACATATATCACAGTATTTATCTTCATGCTCCACTGAAGTTCTTGATGTAGTGAGGATGAGCATAGAACAGGGTGGGGCATCATTAGAGAAAGTCCTACCTTTAGTTACCAAGACAATAATTGACGTCATTGTTGATAAATCTGTTGAGGTAAAGCTCTGAAAAGCATTAGATCCAGATTTGTTTACTGCCTTAGTGAGCATTAATGTTGTGTATAACTTGTTGTATAGCTGAATTAGGTTGGAGGTATTCTTTATGTATCATACATGTTTAACTCTGTAATGTTAAATGTTTTCTTCTCTCCTATAGGACCTAAGGCAGCTCAAGGGAATAACCGCTACATATAGGATGACTAATAAGCCACTCCCTGTTAGGCACTCACCATACGTCGTCGGGCTATTGCGTCCTGTAAAGGTATTCATTCAGCTTTGGTGTTGCGATTGATTAAAGTTCATAATAACTTGACTGGTGAAATTCTGAAGTGTGGATTTTTGCACCTTCTCTTTTACAAGGTTTTTTTGGAGGGAGATAAGGCTAGACAATACTTGACCGAAAAAATAAGGGAGGAGTTACTGCATGGTACTGTCACTGAAATTACCAGGCGGTATTATGAATTAGCTGCTGAACTTGTTAGCGTGGTAAGTACTCTGTTTTAAACACTTGATGAGGATTTCTAATCAGTATAATAAAAACTCAGATTTACAACACTATTTTAGGAAATTACCCAAAACTAAAAATAGGATTGGAAAAGCTTTTTCTCTGTGCCTAAAATTCGTTTTTCAAATTCAATTATTGCTATATAAAGATGCAGAAATGATGAGTAATTTATATGTAATGATGAGATACTGATTGTATGATGTAACAGGCAAGAAAAACAGAGTCATCGCTTCAGAAATTACGTCAAAATGCACAGAGACGAGCAGGTGCAGCATCAGGTGTTTCTGATCAAAATGTATCTGAAACAGACAAGATGTGTATGCAGTTGTTCCTTGATATTCAGGTAACACTCTTTACTGAGTTTGAGGATAGTAAGTATTTTCTGCAAATTTTAGTTTCCAAGGAAGTAACATCATGTGGTTAATATATTTGCCAGGAGTATGGCCGAAACATTTCTGCACTGGGGTTGAAACCGGCAGATATCCCGGCTTATTGTTCCTTTTGGCAATGCGTTGCACCAGCGGATAGGCAAAACACGATAAGTGTCTGAGAGGACTCACGCTGCATTATTATATACATCATCACGGGGTATCATGTTTTATAATAAAGAAAAGTAGTAATCGTCTCTTCTTCTTTTTGTTGCTTGTGTTTGGTTGTTATAATCGTGAAGTGAAGAGAAGAGGGAAGAGAGTTTTGTTGAGAGAGAGGGGTGTTTTTCCGAAGTTGGATTATGATTGAGAGAGATCCATGACATATTGCCAGCTTTTTTGGCCATTCTAATCTTTTGTAGGACTATTTTTAAGTATATAACACGCACCAAAAGGAATGAAACTTTTATTTTTCTAGTTTTTATGTAAACCAAAGAAATTGTCAATGGTCTGACACAAACTAAACTAATATTTTAATATTGCCATTCAAATCTCTATTATAGTTTTACAATAATTGGAGGATTTGAGAGAAAATAAATAAGCCACATTTTTTAATTTTTTTTCCACGTTTCGACATATGGAATATGGGAAACGTTTTCTATATTTTGAAGACAAAAAACAAAAAGAATTATAAAAGAAAACGAGATCGCCGCCGCGAATACAGAAAGAAAACCCTAGAGAACACTGTGTGTTGGCACTATTGGATCTACTACCTAACAAGAGAGCACCAAACTCCATTGTCGAACACAACCAACCGCAGACAAAAGAGACAAAAAAAATCCCAGAAGAATAGTTTTACATGGCTGAAATCTCGGCGACTTCGCTTCCTTCTTCTTCTTCCTCTGCTCTCTTATTCCGTAGCTCCCACAATGGTTCTTCTCTCTCTCTCTCCCCTTCATTTCTCATCTACTCTGCTTCGTTTCCTTTGTTTTTAAGTTATATACTTTGGATACATAATTCTCCTTTTTTTCCGACAGTTACCGCCGTTTATAAATGTCTGTTTTAACCCGCGAATACTTGCAAATGGGACTCTTAGAGTGATTGATTGATTGTAATCGTAATCTAAGTTTGACATCTTGATATATGTTTTCGCAGGTAGCTCAAAATGTCAGAATGTAGCTTGTCCAAGAACTACTTCCCAGTTCCAAGAGGTACTTACTTACTTACTTGTGATTGGAATTTAACAATAATGCTTGTTGTTTTCTCGGGCGATTCTTGCATCTTTCTAGGTTCTTTATTTCTTACTCTGGAATTGCAGTTATCTGTGAGACGAAGCCAGCTTGTTGGCAATGCCGTTGTTACCGGTCATGCTTCACCATCCCGCACCAGCTGCAAGAAGAATCAAGGTGAAGTTAGCATTACTCTGAATCAGCCTTTTTCCTTTAAAAACATATTCCTTTGTCCCCTCTTGATGAAGTACGTTATAAACACTTTGTGGTCTTTGAATATTGCACAGCTATCCGAGCTGTTCTCTCCAGTGATGGAACCCCACTGGCTACTGATTCTAAGGAGGCTGGACTTCGTGGAAAATTGAAAAAGGTCGTTCTAGCTTACAGTGGTGGCTTAGACACCTCTGTCATCGTGCCATGGCTGAAGTATGTTTTTCCTTTTTTTTTTTTCTCTCGAGTTTATTATCTGACCTGGCCTCTGGCAATATTACATTTTGTATCGTCCTGTGGTCATCAAACAACTAGTTTAGATTGCTTTGATGCTAATATTTTCATGGAAGGTATAAATTTGCAACTCTTTTGTGTTTTAGGGAGAACTATGGTTGTGAAGTTGTGTGTTTCACTGCCGATGTTGGTCAGGTACATTTTAAAAATGCCAAACGTGACATGTTTATGCTGATATTTAAAGTTTCGTGTTTTGCATTTTACGTATGTCGTCTCATCATCTCAATGGTTGATATGAAGGGTGTACAAGAGTTGGATGGTTTAGAACGAAAGGCAAAGGCCAGTGGAGCTTCTCAGTTGGTCGTTAAGGATCTCACAGAGGAGTTTGTTAAAGACTACATATTCCCTTGTCTTAGAGCTGGCGCCATCTATGAACGAAAGTACTTACTTGGTACCTCCATGGCTCGGCCTGTCATTGCTAAGGTATCATTTCGATCTGTTTTATATGATTGAGTTGTCAGGGAACCCCCAATATTTCTAATTTCTGTATACATCTTTTGGATTATTTTATTGTCACTAATAGTCTAATACAATTCCTAAATGATTAGGCCATGGTTGATGTAGCAGCAGAGGTTGGAGCTGATGCCGTTGCCCATGGGTGTACTGGCAAAGGAAATGACCAGGCATGTACTTGAAATATATCTTGCTAATGTGTCACATTGGAAAAACACACGCATTGGGTCTTACATTACTTTCTGTACTGATCGATTGACCAGGTTCGGTTTGAGCTCACCTTCTTTTCGCTAAACCCTGAACTTCAAGTTGTGGCACCATGGAGAGAATGGGACATCCAAGGCAGAGAAGATGCTATTGAGTATGCGAAAAAGCATAACGTTCCTATCACAGCGACAAAGAAATCTATTTACAGCCGGGATAGGAACCTGTGGCACATTAGTCATGAGGTAAAGTAGAAGACTGATGGTGGTTCGCATTTCCTTTTTGGATACAACAAATTGATTCAGTTTGTCACATTGCTCAACTCATACTAATGTGTCTCATGCTCTGATATCAAACTTTTTGTTTTGTTTTGTTGAAAGGGTGATATATTGGAAGATCCAGCAAACGAGCCGAAGAAAGATATGTACATGTTGACTGTAGATCCTGAAGATGCTCCCGATCAGCCTGAGTAAGTTGCTTGTATCTAACCTCTGTTTGGAATTTCTTAGAGTCCTTCTGTTATCCTAGGTGGTTTGTAGCTGTGTTGATAGTTAAAAAACAACTTTGAGCTGAGTCGGGTTGCTACAGAGCTCACAACTTAGCCTCGTTAATCAAGTCTCTGTATGATGTGTAGTTTTTGCTGTATGAAGGAGTTAACTGATTTAGCTGCTATGAAATTTATTTACCAAGAGTATTGGATTTTACAATTTGCATCCTAACTTTTGATACTTGAACAGATACATCGAGATCGGGATAGAATCTGGACTTCCAGTGGCATTGAACGGGAAGCCTCTGAGTCCAGCCGCACTTCTGACCGAGCTAAACACAATAGGAGGGAAACACGGGATTGGTCGAATTGACATGGTGGAGAACCGTCTGGTTGGGATGAAATCACGAGGTGTGTATGAAACTCCCGGAGGCACCATCCTGTTTGCAGCAGTACAGGAACTAGAATCACTCACCCTAGACAGAGAGAGTATTCAGGTAAAAGACTCATTAGCACTGAAATACGCAGAGATGGTCTATGCGGGGAGATGGTTCGATCCTCTTAGGGAGTCCCTGAACGCCTTCATGGAGAAGATAACTGAGAAAACCACGGGATCCGTGTCACTGAAGCTGTACAAAGGATCTGTGTCGGTTACAGGGCGTAAGAGTCCGAACAGTCTGTATAGACAGGACATCTCTTCGTTTGAAGGGAGTGAGATCTATAACCAAGCTGATGCAGCAGGGTTCATCCGTCTTTACGGGCTTCCTATGAGAGTTAGAGCAATGCTTGAGAAAGGAATTTAGAAAGGGTTTTCATTCATTTGTCTACTTGGAATTGAGAGAGCCTGAGACATAATAAGAACATCCCTTATTGTGATGCGTTTACCAATAAATGTCGAAATAAGACTACAGTATCATTTTTCTTCACTTTTGGAGAAGTTTATAGAAATTGAATAATGTGCTTCTCTTCCATGACATGTGTGTAACTCTTGAGTTATATTTTTCTGTTAATGCTGAGACTTACAAGTCACAACTGTATTTAAAATTCTTCTATTTTCTGAAATCATTTGCAAGTTTTTTTTTCTATAATATATTATCATATTAACAGACTTTTTGTTGGATAACAATGTTTAAATATGAATTTCCATTTCATTTAACAATTTCAAAAATAAAAATTTTAATCTTGCTTTTTATTGTTGAGTTCATAAGTCTTTTTTTTCCAACAAAAAGGAAAATAATAAATTTACATTTTTTTTGTTAGATATAAAATTTTAATATTATGATAATGCGATGTATAATTTTTAGTTTTATTTTTAATAATATATAAATAATTACACAAAACCCATCATCTCGATTCTCTTCCTCCTTGTTCAAGCAAACACTTCTCTTATTTTTTTTGCTCTCTCTCTCTCTCTCTCAGATCCGAATTCGCCATGGACGGTGGTGCCGAAGGATCTCAACAGCCTCATCTCATTCTAGCCAACAAGCTCTTCCTCCTCACTCATCCCGATGTTCCTGACATCGAGAAAGTCCAGCTCAAGTCTGATGTCGTCGATTTCATCAAATCCGATGGTAACCTAGCTCCGTTTTCTCTCTAATCGATGACAATTACCTTCGAGATTTTATATTCATGATATTTTTGGGTTTGTATTTTGGTTAGCTATGGCTCCCTTGTACGAAACCCTAGCGGCTACTTCGGTTCTGGATTTGGATCAGAGCTTCTTAGATTCGATGCGGACCGCTAACGAGGAGGAGCTTAAAAAGCTTGACGAGAAGTAAGTTTCCTTGATTCGTATTCCTATTTTTGAAATTTTGAGTCCTCGTATTACTACTCTCTATTGAGTTAGATTGATGTAAGGCAACACTGTAGACTTTGAGGTATCGAATTGTGTTTGTTTTGGGAATCTCTATGTTCCTGTGTAGTTCATGTAAAGATTTTGGGAATCTCTATGTTTCTTTGTAGCTTCGATGATTTAGTGCGTTTGATGTTTTCTTATATTTTCCTTTCATTCTCCTTTGTTTAGGATTGCTGACGCAGAAGAAAATTTGGGTGAAAGTGAAGTGCGTGAAGCTCATCTTGCTAAGGCTCTGTATTTCATCAGGATTAGTGATAAGGTATGTGAATGTGAGCATGTCATTAGTTAATAGTTTTTATGCTTACTTCAGAGAACTTCCTTGGCCATTAATTTTTTTGGTTTGTAATTCTAGGAGAAAGCTTTGGAGCAGCTTAAACTTACTGAAGGGAAAACTGTTGCTGTTGGGCAAAAAATGGACTTGGTGTTCTATACATTGCAGCTTGCTTTTTTCTATATGGACTTCGACTTGGTATCAAAGAGCATTGATAAAGCCAAAAAGTATGTGTCAATTTGGCTGCATCGAGACTACGCTTCATGGTTAATGCATTTGATCTAACACTTTCTGTTTTTGCCTTGCCAGATTGTTTGAAGAGGGTGGTGACTGGGAGAGGAAGAACAGGCTCAAGGTATATGAAGGTTTGTACTGCATGTCCACCAGAAACTTTAAGAAGGCTGCCAGCTTATTTCTGGATTCGATATCAACCTTCACAACATATGAAATTTTTCCATATGAGACCTTTATATTCTACACCGTCCTGACAAGCATCATAACTTTGGACAGAGTTTCGCTTAAGCAAAAGGTATTTTGTCAATTGCTCAGTCCTCTACTTCGAGTTATCTGAATTTAGTTAGGATAACTTTTTAGTATGTCAACCTATTAAAATGATGAATCTTGTTTTTTGTTGAAATTCCTTTTGGAGGATGTGAATCTTTTTGAGAAACTAATAGAGTGCTACTAATTTGATAGGTTGTTGATGCACCTGAGATCTTAACCGTTCTTGGGAAAATTCCGTTCCTTTCTGAATTTCTGAACTCCTTGTATGAGTGCCAGTACAAGGCGTTTTTCTCAGCATTCGGTGAGTTTATTACAAGGACTAGATGTCATATTTTTGTATGCATGTTGCTTGGTCTGCATTGTTTACTAACATCATTATTGGGGTATATGTTCTCAGCTGGAATGGCTGAGCAGATAAAGTTTGACCGTTACTTGTACCCGCATTTCCGGTTCTACATGAGGGAAGTCAGAACGGTGGTTTACTCTCAGTTTTTGGAATCTTACAAGAGTGTGACAGTTGAAGCGATGGCAAAGGCCTTTGGCGTTTCTGTGGATTTCATTGATCAGTAAGCACACTAATGAAATCTCTTTAGTATATTCTTAGTTTGTCAGCTCTTTCTTGAGAAGTGATAAAATAGAAAGTTAAAACCGACTTCAAATGAATGTTACAGGGAGCTGTCACGCTTCATTGCTGCTGGGAAGCTTCACTGCAAGATAGACAAAGTGGCAGGTGTTCTTGAGACTAACCGTCCTGATGCTAAGAATGCACTTTACCAGGCAACAATCAAGCAAGGGGATTTCTTGCTAAACAGGATCCAGAAGCTGTCTCGTGTGATCGATCTGTGAGCATGCGACATGTTTTCTGTTACTTCGCACTTTTCTTTCAAAACTTGGAAACTCAAAATTGTAGAATCTCAAGGTCTGAGAAACGATATGAATTTGGATTTTGAGATGAATGCCTGTCGTCTAGTTTGTTTTTTTAGTGGTGAATTTCTCAAGAAGAAAGAGCAAGTTTATTCTTGGTCGCAGTCTTTGAAACTCTTGTTTCATCGTATACCATACATTTATATCTACGAGTACCGTAGTCACTAAAAAAAAAGTAATCAATATCTCCAATCGAATTTTCTTTTTTGTTTAAACAAGGTAAATTAGACGACCATCTAGTTTTTACCATGTAAAAGGTGAACTTCATCATCTTAATGTAAAGAACATGATGGTAAGACTTGCTTGTTCTTGATTGAAACTTGGCAAGAGTGAGCAGGCAGGTAATTTACTGATTCTTCCACGGACGTCTGTTTGTGTTAGGTGGGATACTTGATCACATGCATGTCACAATCACTTTTTATTTTAGGATATGATTTTGTCTTTTGGTTTTCATATTTTGTTTCGTACTGCCAAATAAGTTATCTTTGTTAAGACTTATGGCTTACCATTAAGAACAAACCTCTAGTGTTTTGTTTTGTAATACGTTCTTGAGTTACTTCCAATTCATTGTAAATTACACAAGATCGCTTTTGTAAACTTCAAGAATTAAAAATGTATGTGGATTATTGTACATTTGTTCTCCACCTTATCCTCCATCATCTGTCTTTATCTCAAAGTTCCTTTTATTTTTCAGTGAAAATTTTAAGCAAATTATAGAGAGGTGAATTATCAATTAAATCCAAAAATGAACAAACACACACAGTAAATAAAAGTGAGCATTTAAAGCCATACAATACATAGAGACAACAAAACTCTTTAACTTACGACTTTATCCTCTCACTCGTCCTTTTATTATCACTTTTCCTAAAAATTTCACTAAAAAAATTTCTCGAAAAATGCATGCGATCGATTTCAAAGAGATTCAGGAGAAGCTCTCAGATGGATTCCGACCTTGGCAACGATCGTTTCAGTTCTGGGCTCGTGCCACCGATATCTACACCGGATACAAGGTTTCTCTTCCATGGTACTCTTTTTCTTCTTAATGTGTCGTTTACTATATATACATGTCTTATGGTTTCTGTAATTTTTGAATCTTTGCTGTTTCTGCTGGGACTTTTTTTTTTAGGTCTTTCAACTTCGAATGAACTTTGTCAAAGATGTGACCAAGCACGAGGAAATGTGGGAGAGACAACATGAACTTGCTGCTCACAAAATCTATTCTATGTGCTCTGACCTTGGTGGGTTCTTCCTTAAGGTAAATAATGTGCCTTTGTCTTTATGATTTCTTTTAAAGGATGTACATTTAGTGTTTCGGATTGTTCACAATTGCCAATGATGAATTTTTTATTACTTTCTTCAATAGATTGCACAAATTCTAGGGAAACCTGACCTGGCTCCAGCTGCGTGGGTCAGAAAGCTTGTCACTTTGTGTGATCAAGCTCCTGCCACATCATTTGATGCCGTTCGAGTTGTCCTGGAGAAAGAGTTGGGTAAAAGCATCGAAGAAGTGTTTGAAACATTTGATGCTAAGCCTCTTGGTTCTGCTTCTATTGCTCAGGTACTACATTCTGTATCACTCATAGTTTGAAAACCTATGTATAGTATTATTACCTTGTACGCTTATAGAGTCAGATTAAGATTATAGTATGGTTAAAGTAAGTCTCAACATATCTTTTCAATTTCTTTTTGCTTCTGTTTAGGTACACCGAGCAAGAGTAAAGGGTGACAAAAGGGATGTTGTTGTAAAGGTGAGAGATATAATCAGGAGAGTACTACTGAAATCTTCCTAGCATGCTTTCAATTAGTTTCTGAATATGCTACTACGTGTTTTTAGGTCCAACACCCTGGAGTGGAGAAGTTGATGATGATAGATATAAGAAACTTGCAACTATTTGCATTATACATGCAGAAAACTGATATCAAATTTGACTTGTTCTCCATAACTAAGGAAATCGAGAAGCAGGTTTTTATCATTTCTATCTTTTGAGTATATCCGGTAAGAATTTTTACAGCCCTCAAGTCACTTTAAGTCCTTGTTTTTCATTTTCAAGATTGGTTATGAATTTGACTTTAAAAGGGAGGCCAATGCAATGGAAAAGATCCGACGTTTTCTTTATGAGAACAATAGAAAGAGTCCTGTTCTGGTTCCCAGGGTGCTACGAAATTTGGTGACCAGGTACCTGTTCTTATATAAGCACTCTGGTTCTCTCAATAATGTTTAACGCTTTTTAAGTTGTCCTGTTTCACTGGTCAAGTTATGGTTCCTGTATTTTTGATAGAATCTCTTTACATTCAAAAATTCTTTAATTCTTGGTTCTATTGCTTGACTAATGTAATGAGTGCTGACCAGAGGAATAATCATAATACGCACAGGAAGGTTCTGGTTATGGATTACATGAACGGAATCCCAATCTTGAGCCTCGGTGATGAGATGGCCAAAAGAGGGATAAATCCTCATGGTAAAATGGCAGAGGCAGCAAAATTGTAAGCTCCTCCATTATCTCTGATAGTTTTCTTTCCTATGCTTGATAGCTATTATGCTCTCTAGAAACCAACATGTTGTCTGCTTTTTGGATTTTTTCTGATGGCTGCACTGGAAAATATATTTTTTGTATTCCTTCCAGCAATATACTTAACAGTTTGTCCCAAGCATATGCCCAAATGATACTGAAGAGTGGCTTCTTTCATGCGGATCCACATCCTGGGAATATCTTGATTTGTAAAGGTTCAGAGGCAAGTCATCTTTTGTTTGTAGCTTGTTATTCATTGGTAGTTTTTTAATTGACTTACTGTGGACTTCTGGTAGGTTTTATTGGTCTATATAACTTGAGTTGTAATTTTGTTTCCCGTCATCAGGTTGCACTGCTGGACTATGGTCAAGTGAAGGAACTCCCTGACCAGCTGAGACTTGGTTATGCGAATTTGGTAATTGCCATCGCTGATAACGATGCCTCATTGGCTGTACAGAGCTTTAGGTGAAGTACCTAACTTATCATGATTATTGTTTTAGTTGAAGCTGAGAATTGGTTAAGAGTCACCTGATCGGATTAGTCTTGTAGCATATGATATGTCCTTGAATATTTGTTTCTGTGGTGAAAATTCAGGGAACTTGGTATAAATACCATGGCAAAGTGTAAGAATGAGCAACAAGAGCTTCTCCAGTTAGCAAAAACAATGTTCGACACAGAGATGCCTCCTGGTACGACAGTTTTGCAACCTTTCTCAGAAGACTCTTCGATAAAAAAGATTTCGGTTGAGGTAAAAACACAAACACACCTATTCTGTCAAGAAAGAAGGACAACCGCTAACAGTCATGTGTGTTGTTGTTGTTGTTGGAATTTACTGCAACAATTGACTGAGTTTGTTTGTTGGTTGTGGATAGGCATTTCCAGAGGAACTATTCTCAGTTCTTCGCACGGTAGTTCTATTAAGAGGACTCAGTGTAGGGATTGGGGTTAATTACTCATGCGCACAACACTGGAGATCTATGGCAGAAGAGGCTTTGCTTGCATCTGGAAGACTCCCAACAGGTTAAGACAATGAACAACTCTTATTACAGTGATTTTACCAAATCAGTTTTATATAATGGAAGTAAAACTTCAGGTAGAAGAAAGCAGAAGCATCGATTTAGTTCGCTGAGAAGGCTATACCCAGGGGGAGGAGATAGTTAATAATAATCACTTCCTCCCATCCTCAAAATCTTTTCTTTATTTCTCTTTCTCAAAGTCTCAATCATTACATTATCTCCTGGATACAGATAAGGCAGCAAGTTGTCTCTTATCTTAGCTGGTTTGAAAGTTTTGTCATTTTTACTACATTAAAGTAATCTTAGCTTTGAGCACAAGGAGAGTATTATTTAGCTTCAAAACTCATACTCTTGTGCTATTTGTGATGAGATACACCAACAACCATTGCAACTAGGAGATGGAAATCAGAACATGCATGTTATCATCACTAATTCACTATCCTGTCGTTCGAATTTCCGACTAAGACTTTTTTTATTAAAGACATCGCAAGAACTACACAATTTTACTACTCAAGGAGATTACAAATAAGGTAACAACAGTGAGAACAAAAAAAATTCTATAATTTATTGATGTCGCCACTCAGATGTATACATTTTGATTTTGTAGTAAAACAATAGACATTGAAAAGAAACAATTTGTGTTCAACTTAAACAACAAACTCTATATATATATATCTGTATTAAATACTATGAAACAATCAAAACAAAAACACTATAATTTTAGAAATCTTTTGTAGTATGGTTTAATTGTTGTTGTTGTTGTTCTTCCTAAAAACAATCTCAGTATCAAGCCCAAAACCATCGATGTTCCTCACCTCCACAACTTTAGATCGCTTGAACAGATTCACCAATGGTTTCACACTGAAGAGATCATTAGCCGAGTACTTATCCGTCTTCCCCGATATCGACACGTGTAAAACACACACCCCACCTGGCTTTAACGTCCGTTCGATCTCCCCAACGAACTTCTCCGGGTACAGCGCGTGATCGAACACGTTCGAGAACTCGAAATCGAACGTGTCCGACTCGAACGGCTGCGCGTGGAAGTCTCCTTTCACCACTAGAGGCGGTCGCGGCACCAGATCTATCCCCACTGAGTCTTGTACGCCGATCAATCTCAGCGCCGCTACTTCCTGTCCCACGCGCGCGCCGATCGAGAGAGCTTTCGACTGGTTCGAGAGGAGGTTGTGATCGCTGAGACGTTTGAAGAAAGTGGAGAACACGCGCACTTTCCTGTCCCAGTCGCGCGTTGTCCATACTTTACGTAGCTTCGGGTTTTGAGTTTTGTTGAGCTGGTGCTTGATGTAGGCTTCGTAGGAGGCGTATCCATGGTGACGGATCCGTATGCCTTCTTCGGCGACGGCGACGGCGACGACGGAGGATGAGAGAGGACGGCGGAGGTACGTGGTTGGGAAGACGAAGAAGAAGACGATGAGAAGAGAGAGGGAAAGGAAGAGAGAGAGTGTGAAGGGTAGTTTTGGTATTACGAATTTCATTTCTTTGCTTCGACACTTCTCTCTTTCTCCCTTTGTTGTCTCTGTCCCATCAACGAAGCCATCATATATGGGAATTAATTAAATGAATAGTTTGATCATTATTAGTAATAATACCAAATGCGGAATAAAATAGTATACATTAGTTTTTGTCTAATTGCCATTAAGGAATAATTAATCTACATTACGTAGATCCAAAATAGCTCCGTTGGACTCTAAATTCAGATCACAATAATAATAAAAAAAGGTTCTGAAGGAAACAAAAGTTGTTAACATTCGTGAAAAGAGTAATCTCCCCCTTTGCAGAATTCTGAAAGCTTAAAAGTGCAACAAAAAAACCAACCACAGGGATGCTTGCTCAGAATTGAAACAAAGAAATAAAGAAACTTGTACATTCTATCAGGTTTTTTAGTTCCCACACACCATAGTGGGATTCTCCTCTTGATTCTAGTTTAGATTAGCGTCTTCAGTTAGGCAAGTTACAAATGACGATGAAACCCAACCATTCTTATTCCCATGCTCCACATAGTCCTTGAATTTCTCCTTTGCGTTTGGGATGTCCAAAGCTAGGTCTTCGAGCCCGTCTTTGACTCTTGTGAACCCTTTGGTCATCTGGTTTGTTGTTATCAGTCCTTCGCCGAAGCTCTCCTGCAAAAGATCCAGCATCATCTTTTCCTTCTTCTTCTCCATACCCATCACCAGTGCTTTCTTCACCACCTCATGGTTGAAGAAAGGCATGCCTAGCTCATGGATGCATTTGCACGCTTCTGATACCAGCCCTGAGCTTTCATATTCCTCTAGCAGATTCGATATCTTGTCTTTTGCATCTTCGACCGCCCAACCGCTTCCACCTCCCCAGCATCGTAGAAGCCTCTCTCCTGCATGTCGAGCAAAGATGAGTGACCTAGCCATCTTCACGGTTTCAGTTCCGCTTGAGTTAGGTCGTAGTTTGCTACTGATCTCTTCCAGGTTAAAAGGTGCTAAAACATCGTCGATCACAGCTCTAGCTAAGAACAGAGCAAGTTCGTTTGAAGCATCCAGAATGTCAAGTGCTGTATCTTCTGCAGACTCCAGGAGCATGACAAAACCATCTGCAACATCTTCTGTGGTGAACATCTCAATGTGAAGAGAAGAGAGGAGAACAGATGCCATTTCTTTCTCGTGATTCTTCCTGTCCAGAGCAAGTGTTATCAGCTTCTTGAGAAAAATTGGGTTGTACTCCGGTGCTCCTAAATTCTCAAGACTGCGTATGAGTTCAGGTATGTCATCGGAGTTGAAATACTCATGAATGATGGTCACAATCTTTTCCTTGAACCGCTTTAATTTCTCATCCTCGACCTGCTGTCGTCCACATTCCTCAGAAGGATAGCTAAATGAAGCATCTAGCCAACCGCCTGAGATAGCCTTTGGCACAATCAAATCAAATTTGGTTCTAGCTGAAGGAATGTCAAGAGCAAGATCATCAAGGCTTTCTCTTAACCTAGAAAACCCCTTCACCATTTGACTAGAGCTTATCAGGTTTTCTGAAGCTGCTTCCTTTAGTAGTTTCAAGACAGGTGCTTCTGCTGCGTGGTTTTCCAAGGCGGTAACTAAAGCCCTCTTCACAACCTCGTGATGAAAGAAAGACACACCCAACTCTCTTACGCAGCGGCATGCTTCATAAGTCTCTCCAGTCTCCACATATTCCTTCAAAATGTCAGCAATCTTCTTCTTGACTTCCTCAACAGTTGTTCGAGTCTGTCCACCCCATCTTCTTTCTACTAGCTCGGCATGGTGTGCAGCTGATAGATAGCTTTTCTCTGCAGTTTGGACAACCTGGTAACCTTTGGAAGTAGTTGGAAGTGCCTTGGCCGCCCTGGGAAGAAAAGCTGGAGGAAGGATGTCATCCACAACAGCACGTGCGAGGAACAACGCAAGAACATTGACAGCATCAGGTATATCCACCACAAAGTCATCAGCTGACTCTAGCAGCAGGACAAATCCATCTCTTATCTGGTTCGGATTGATGACATCAGCATACAATGCGGAGAGTAACACGGAGGCCATTTCCTTCTCTTTGTCATGCCTGTCCATGGATACCGAGACAAGCCGCTTGATGAAGTAGGGATGATATTCACTTGAACCAAGTTCAATGAGGTCAGCTGCTGCAACATCGACATCACCAGTGCTGAAGTATTCTTCAATGATAGAAGCCACAGCTTTCTTGTAATCATCTAATGGGTCTGAAACAGTTGCACCAACAAGCTCGAATGGTTCCTAATATAACAAGAAACGCAATGAATACTAATCTTGGATGACATCAAAATAGCAATATATCTTATGGATAAGTATTTTAGACACGGAAAAAGTTTTTGCTAGAGTACTTTGGCTGGCGACAAAGTAGTCAATCATGAAAATCAGAACAATCTTATTAAGAAAATTAGCATAGAGGTGAAGAAACTACCTCTCCGCTGTCATAATTAGGATCATTAGGGTCAATGTGATAGTCTCCATCAGTGTCAATAAGTTTTCCCCAATTTCCTTTCCCACCACCCCCATCTGAAACAAAATGTATCAATCACTGCCACCCGAAGAACAAAGGAAGTTGAACTGAAGGAAGAATCTATCTATGCAATTAACTGCTCCAATATTATTAACTAAATTGTCATCCCCTCAAACTTGATGGTGTAAAAACATAAGCTACAAATCCAAAAGCTAACTAGAGTAGAGTAGTAACTCACCCTTCTTAGAGCGGATAGACCTTCCCGCATGAGACCTTCTGTGTTTCACAGCATTTGAGCCACCAGAAGGTTTCCCACCAGCAGATGCTTTAGGCAGATGAGACGATGTATGCAAAACCGAGTGAGGATTATGTGCCGGTGGTTGACTCTCTGCAGTCTCAGTTGCAACTTTCAACAACTCTCTCTGCTCATCCGTTAGGAAACCCTCCATCTTTGGCAATCACCTCTGTTTACTGAAACATCATTAAACAAAATCCCTTAACCTCGAAATATACAATACGCTAACATCAACACGGCGAACAAACAATCCATAACCAAATGAGACATGAGAACAACTTGTTTCAGCTATAACAGTTCTGAATCTTCCAAAAATGAAGTGAATAGAGAGATCTAAATCACCAATCCACACAATCCAGGAACCAACGAGAACTAATTTCTTCTAAAGCATATATATCTACACCAATCAATCACCCTATGATCAAATGCCAAAACAAAAACACGTTTGAGAATCCAACGACAAGCCACCCGAGAGATATTTTGAAACTCCCAAGTAAAATGTAATGCTCAAATAGTCAAAAAAAATCCCGAAATGTCATACCCTACGCAAGTGAAGAACCTCCAGAAAGCGGACCGTCGTACAGGCGAGATCCGTGGTAAGAACAAAAGACGTCGGAGCGTAGATCGAAAAAGCAAACAAGTCGAGTCTGGTAGCTATCACTATACTGGAAAACTTGAGAGAAGATGGATTTGGGAAGAACAAACAAAAAAAGCTTGCTTACACGAATGGAGGCTGCAGCTGGAGGAGACTACGGCTACGGTTTCTCATCAAAAAGCTCTCATCGCTAATAATGTCGCCACGTGTTACTGTCCCAACGGTGGTGATTGCTCGTAACATGTGCTGGCCTGCCAAACGCATCGGACTACTAGGGTTATCAATTATTTAATTTTTGGTGTTTTCTTTCTTTACCCCAAAATTATAAATAACAGTGAGAAAAGAAAAAAAAGAGAGTAATGAAACCAGATAATTTAAAATAATACCTTATCCCAAACCAAAATAGCCCTGTATATTACTAATATATCCATATTTCAATCTGTTTATTGCATATTATCCAAAATAATAATCCACCTTTTTTATACACCAGAAAAAGTTGAAGACTAATCTAACTAGTTGTTTTAAGAGAATCAAAGATATGGGTTATAGCATAAGTAGTGTGGATTGGGTTCTGCAGCATGTATATGTTGGCCTTCAAATAGATTTCCCGGGGCACCTCACTTCTCCACTTCAACTATTATGAGATGCTTATAAAAGATATGTAACCGGTTTTTGCAGTCATTTTGTTACTGATTCCAACCATCTTCGTTACTACAAGTACAAATGGTTTACGACTCAAAACAATGGTCAGCATTCGAAATGGAGTTTTAGCGCAATACCAGTTGCTAGAAACCAAAACGAACATCTAGTTCACTTTTAGGCTGAGATATATGTGAAAATAAAATGAGCTCAGCCAATAAAAAGGTTCCAAGACAGTAAAATTCAGATCCATTTTTAATGATTGATTAGTAGTATATGGCAATCTAAAATATGGTCTTGAAGCACATTTTGCAACTGTACATTCTGTGTCATATTGTCCAAAACAGGTATCAATAGATTTGCTAAGCCTACTGGTTCCACTTAACTAGCTGCAGTGCTGCAGGGAAGGACTCGGCCAATAAGCCGTGAGCTCTTGCTGTTCTGTGTCTCTCCCTGACCCTACAAGACATCGATCATCACCAATCAGAAACAGCAAAGGTTCAGACGACAGAGATCTTTACCAAGTCCTCATGAATTTAGAGGGTAGATAATATATATAGAGGTGGGCAAAAAAAATCAAACCAAACGGAATTCGTAGGCCTAGTAGAGATATTTACCTTCCCTAAGGGAGTTCTCCTCCAGCACAACACATCAGCGTCGTCTTCTAACCTGCACAAAGTCAGAGGCAAAGCATACTTGAGTAGCTATCCAAATCACAGAACAACTTACTTTTGAAATAAATATATGAAACTATTTTCTACCTTTTGTCACCTGGAGGCATGTGTGGAGTACACATAGCAGAAGTTGCATCGCCTTGGTCACTGGAACAGCTCATCCGAGACGATGCATTGGCTGAAGAACGAACACTTCGAGCCCTCAAGACATTTCCTTGGCAACTTCTCAGAGAATTTGTAATTACGTGCTTTTCAGACGCGCAATCAGAGCCAGTTCTAGTAGCCAGATACGACTTGTGTAGCATTCTACGAGAACAACTGAATAGTCCAAAGAAAAGACTTGCTGCTGCTTTAGCACTCTTTGGTGGAGAACACGCAGATATAACAAGATTCATTCGGATCTCAACGTTGCATCCTAACACAGATTGGAACGAGTCTGCAATCAGTTTCCATGATTTCTCTGCTCTTGCTACATGTTGAGGTGTGTAGAATTCCAATTCAGCTATTGCTACACCTAAAAAGGTGAATCTGCATTACTTACCGGAAAGCAAACAAAGCTAAAACTTCAGAGTATCTTTGGAGAATATAAGATACCTTTGTCAACAGTAAGTGAAGTCAACCTTCCTCGTTTCAGTAAAAAGCTCTTTAGTGAATCAGAACAACACAAATCTGTAACCGTTTTCCATACAGTTTCCACTGTTTCTTTACAGTTTCTCTCTTGACAATCCTCGGTTTCTGATTTAACGACATCAACAGGAAAATCCGATGATGTACTGGAGAGCTCAGCGTCTAGATACAGGACCAAGGTAAATTATATAGTTAGCAACCAACCAAGATAACATGAAAAAGAGACATGAGGTAATGAAAAAGAAAGGCATTATAGAAATCAAGGACCTTTGCTTCTTTGGCTTCTTTCATTTTCGTTTGTTGCAAAATAAGATGAGTCGGTGTTGCTAAGTTGCAGTAGTGCCACAGTGAGCCAGGTTGTCTGGTTTTTCGATGCTCTCAAATGTTTCTCAGCATCAGACAGTATCTTCAATGCATTACTCAATTTCTGCATTTCTTCTTCAGCTGTATGTAATATAACAATATATGATAAGGAGTTAAGACAGGTTCAATATTAAGCTGATATCATATGTAATCATTGGGGTGCTTACATGTATGCCTTGTAAGAAACCTAAGTCTGGTTGCTGAACTACTTTCTTGAGAGTTTCCAGCAATGATGTCCATAATGACATTAGCTAGCTGGGAAATAAGCTGCATAGGATCTATTTTGGATCTCATAAGTTCCCTCGCCCTTATAACCGTGTTTGAAGTATCAGAAGACAGGGCAAGATCAAGCAGGTCAAGCAATTCATCATCAGAAACAACCCCAATCTGCAGAATAAAAGAAACATTCATATTCCTTTTTTTTTAAACTAATCTAACATTTCCAAGACAATTGAGTGATTAAAGAAGCATGAAGAAAGATGTGTAAACTTACAAGCTTGTAAGCCAAAGATGTTGTTATTCTTTTACCAAGCAAACTTAACTGATCAAGCATTATCTCAGCATCCCGAAGTGAACCATCAGATTTAGAAGCAATGAAATCAATAGCCCCCTGATCAAAATCAATACCTTCTTCAACACAAATCTTTGCCAGCTTATTTGATATATCTGCATCACATACTTTAGAGAAATGGTATTTCTGAGACCGTGAGAGCACATTACGCGGTAGCCTTTCTAACTCCGATGTAACCAATATAAAAACCGAATGCTGAGAGAAGTTGTCCAAACTGTTCAAGAGAGTACCCCAAGTTTCTTGACATAATAACTGACACTCATCGATTATAAAAACCTTAAATCTAGATGAAACCGGAGGAAGAGATGCACTCTTGATGAGAGACCTGAGGTAGCTAGCCCGGTTTAGTTTACCAGAGTCTATTTCCATCACGTCCCTGCCACTTCCGGAGAAGTATGATTTGCATTCACTACACAAGCCACATGGTCTACTATGTGCAGCCTGTGAAAGGCAGTTTAAGGCAGCCGCAAATATCTTAGATGTTGATGTTTTACCAGTCCCACGAGGACCGTGAAAAAGATAAATAGAAGTAATCCTTCCTCTCAGTATGGTGCTCAAAAGACATTTCACCACAACTTCTTGTCCAACTAACTCATCAAAAGATTTAGGCCTAAATTTCTGACTCAGACTCCTTGGCAACACTTCGTGACTCGGTGTCGTTACGTCACTCTCACCATTTCCATTTCCAGGTAGTAAAGGATACTCTTCTACATCTGAGGATTGGTTTGATCCTCTGTACCTCGGAGTTCTTGACCAGCAATACGTTATCCCGCAACCACGGTTAGATTGATTATCAAAATCAACATCTTCATCACCATAATAACTATGATTTGTTGAGGTCATTGGACTACCTAAACGACTTCCATATTCACCAACTGAACTACCTAACTTAGTTGAATAATGGTTTCTATATCTTCCCCCTGAAGTAGCCTCTTCTTCAGCATGATTAACTGAAGGCACATTACATGCTAACTCCCTACCTTTAACAGATCTATCACTAGAAGGCGATCTACTCCTTGAGGAGGCATCTCCTTCAACATCTACCACCTTGCTGCTCAACTTGTGAAGATCACAACCATTCTCAAGCTCCTCCATTATCGAGTAAGATCCTCCAAAAGGAATCAAACCCCCAGGACCAGCATCAACTTTACAAGGATCATCACCATGTTCCACAA
The DNA here is from genome assembly GCF_030686135.1 of Camelina sativa. Lineage (NCBI taxonomy): Eukaryota > Viridiplantae > Streptophyta > Magnoliopsida > Brassicales > Brassicaceae > Camelina > Camelina sativa. Next base: position 7,062,871 of record NC_141889.1, read on the forward strand.
ACTGAAGTGAGATCCCATTGTTGGAACCAGTTTCCCATTTGACATTGTCAAGCAAAGAAGCAAACTTACTCATTGAAGTAGTACATGGATCTCTCAGTGACCTAACCCTTCTAAGAGCCACAAGCGTTCTTGTGATGGGAACATCTACAGAATGCCTCCTAGTCTCCCCCATTTTTACCAAAACAGATGCAAATACAAATCCTAAAGCTCTATTTTACTCTCCTGAAACTTCAAGATCCGACACCCATCATCACTTACCTGATAAAATGTGAATGTAAAATTAGTGATATTCCACAGCATTTAAGCTCACTAAACAATGAAATGTGATAGCACAAAAACAAATGGGGATAAAAAAGGTATAATATTAACACTCACAGAGCTCAAAAAACGCATAAAACAGAGACCCAGATAAGCTATGAAAACAAACAAAACAAAACTTGGAACGAATTAAAATACCTTTTATATAAAGAAACGACAAACTTGAAAATCCCAAACGTCAAGATTCGGGAATACCAATGTGTATGTAATGAACAGAGTGGCGTACAATGCGGAGAATCCAAAACCCTAAAATCCCTTCTTGAAAGAAGAAGAAGAAGAAGAAGAGGTTGGTTGGCAAAGTAGTAAATACTAAATATTACTAAGAGTAAATGTAATGGTGAGAGGAGGTGAAAATAGGAAAGGGGTCGTTGAATGTGTGAGAGACAGAGAAGGGGAGACATGTTAGAGTAGGAGGGCAGAGATATTTGCAGAGAAAAGGTGGAGTCTTTGGACAGAGAGCCCAACCAGTAAGAAAGAGAGAAAAAAAAGACTTCAATTTTTTGGGGTGTTCCTTCGCTTCATTTAAGATTCGTTCGGCGGTTTCAGTTTGAAGTCCCTTTTTTTTTTAGCTTTTTCCGTGGCGAATGATATGATACAACAAAAACACACACTTACTAGTTACTACTTCGTATGGTCCGCTTCTCTGCCACGTTTTTGGACTCCTACGACTACTAGTACTACTCACGTGTTCGTTCTACCAATAAATTCTGATTCAACTCTCTCAATAATTTCTTACTTGGAATTTTAGATGAACTATCCGATACTTTATTATTATTTGGTGGAATTCAGTAACAGCTTCAGTAAATTTTACTTTGGTACAAAATATTACAAGTGGTAACACAAGTGTTGAGCTCAATAAACTCACACTGTTGGTGATAATGGTTGGTTTTACAACAAAGATATTGTGTTCTGTGAGTGTGGATAAGGATTGTACGTGTGAATGTATATCCAAGAATTAATAAAAACTTTTATATCAGCAAAAAAACATTTATGTTTTGTGTAGTTCATGTTGATAGATCGATTTTATATGTTATTTGAGTTAGAGACTTTTTTTTATAAGATATTTGAGTTAGAGATTTACAGAAAATTAATGACAAAATCATGGAAAAAAGAAAAGATATCGTCGTGATTAGTAAACCCCATCGATAAACTTTTGAGTTTTTGGTAGTAGTAAACCGGTCGTTGAATGAGAATAGATGCCAAAAACTGAAATTAAGTGTGGAAGTTTACAGATGGTGAGAACTGAGAAGGTTTTGACGTTACACAACAATGATGTTTATTTTTTTATTTGACGGTATTTCTGATCGTAAGATGATGTATTGTCACTGATCATATGGAGAAAATAAAGATATTTGCGTTGAGAATCATGTAGATAAACGTTTAACTTTCTTGTCTAGTGCCTCTTTTTCTCGACTCGTGTGTAATAGTTCTATGTTGATTCAGAAATTTGATCATTACATGTATCTGAAGAAACCGCGCAAACTGAAATCCTAGTAAATGATAAAATCACCAAGATCTGTACGGAAAATCTGCCTCCAACTACACCAAGCAACTAATATTTGTATGGCATAATCGTCCTTCAACTACAAGTCTTTGGCATGGCGTGTACTGAAGAAATAACACATGAATTTTGTGTCGGTTACTAACATTATGGATTCGAAGAAACTCTCTAAATAATTTACCAAGTGTTGAAAGACGTGCTAATTAAGCCCACATTCCATAAACGACGTTAGCTTTCTTAATTCATTAGTTTTGGCTCTCTTTCTAGTAAAACCAACTCAAAAGACATATTTATAACAGCACTGTTCTGTAGCAACGTCTATGCACAAATTTGTGTTCCTTGCTCATTAGCATTGTTAACTTATAAAAAAGCGTCGCCTCACCAAACATTCAAAAACCATTTATATCCCATCCCACATGAATACGTACTGTTTTGGTTTTAATGTTAACTACGAGATACATTCACTGGTATATACCGCATTTTAATATATTAAGTTCAACTTGAGTTTGTATCAGAGTCTGAGATTACAATATTATGTGAACACTGTAGAATATAAAATATTACCAATACTATTTCGTATATCTGAGTCATATATATATATTTTTTGTTTATGTTGTTGTACGAGTGATCTGATTCTGACTTGATGATTAATTAACGTGCGTCCAAAACAAGTGAGATAAAACACGCGTTGAGTTCTCCAATGTGGACGTGGTTAGTTTTTTGTATAGACAAATAAGCGTTTCGTTCGAGAGACAAGAGGGACTCAAGCTCGCCCCTGAAGCAATAGAGCAAATAAATAGACGTGTTGATGACTCGATGTCCTAATCTCAACGCAAAGTCTTATGCATGAGCTAAAGGATTCTTAAATCAAGCATTTTGGATGGATGTAACCGTTTCAACATGCAAGGCAAGTTACTTGAGATAATTTCCAATTTACCAAACTAGTACGTGGTTTTTTAATTTTTATATTTTTAACCGGATTTTGAGGGTCTTAAACTTTGTAACCTAATTTGGATGACTTATAAGTACTGACCTTTATGGTATTTCTACATAGGTGTTGTTCGTTTGGTGTGTTGGATGCAGTATCTGGATGCAGATACAGATTATTGTTTGTTTAGTGATACTTGAGAAATAAACCAGATGCGATATCTGGATCCATTTTAAAAACTCATCCAAAAAACTTTGAATTTCTCGATGAGATATTTTTGAGAGTTTGGCTACAGTAATCTCATCCAGAAATTATAAATGACGATAATACCCCTAATTTTAATTCTCAAATTTACAAACCCTAAATTTCCCAAACTCGATTAAGCTCTCTGTTTCGTTCTCCAACCACAAAAGCTCGACTCCATTAAAGCTCTCAGCTCTGGTTTCATTATCCACCATAGAAGAAGTTCTGGTTCCGATTCTCCAAGCTCACAGAACTCGTAAGATATAGCTCTTGTTCTTATCAGTTTTGCTATCTATGATTTTTTCCGATTCTCTGATTTTGCTCTTGGGTGTTTATGAAACGATGAGATTTAGCTTTGGTTCCTAAGAGATGTGTTATCTATGATTTTTTTTCATTTGGGTGTTTATGAAACGATGAATTTAGCTTGTGTTCTTAAGAGATTTATGAAACGATGAGATTTGTGACTTTACTTATTTCAAATGCAGATTGTGTAATCAAAGAGTAAACGATGACATCTGTACCAGGCAGTGATGTAAGTATCCTCTTCTACTTCTCTGCAACTTATGTTTGTGATTTGTGATCCGATTTATGTGACATCAGTTGTAGTTAGTATGGTCTTTTTGATTTGTGATTGCTTTATGTGTTTATACTCTACTATGTTTAGCATTTGCCTTATGTATCTTGTGATGGGTTTGTGATTTGTTTCTGATTTGTGATTGCTTTATGTGTTTATACTCTATCTATGTTTAGCCTTTGCCTTATGTATTTTGTGATGGGTTTGTAATTTGTGATTGATTTGTGGTTAGAATCTAATATGGAGTGATGAACAAAGCCGTTTTTATCTTGAACTTCGACTTGAAGAGAATCTAAAAGGCAATATAAGAAACCACATAGTGAATGAAGCTGGGAAACAAACGATTACATCCAAGTTCTATGATGCATTTGGTGAGAAGCATAATTGGAAAAAATTTAGGAGCAAGTTTAATACGTGTAAGAAGCAATACACAACTTTCAGGAAATTGACTCATAATAGAACTGGAATGAGCTATTATCCCAATGGGTCCATAGACATGAGTGATGATTGGTGGGATGAGCGTTGTAAGGTATATAGCTTCCTCTTTAGAATTTTTTTTCTTCTTCTGTGGTCTCTAGTTCTTCTTCTGTGGTCTCTAGTTTATCTTCGGAGGATGATGAAACTTAAGTATAATTTTTATTTTAGGAGTGGCCTGGAGCTAGAAAGATAAAGGATAAACCAGTACTAAACACTGATTTAATGGAAAAAATGTTTGGGTCAGTTCATATAACTGGAGCTGAGGGTTGGAGTGCTCAACAGGGTGAAAACCATTTAGACAACAACATGATGTTAGATGACGATGAGGCTGTTGTATCAAGACAAGAACATGATGCTCCCGCAGCTTCCAATGCTCCTGCATCTTCCAATGCTCCTGCAGCTTCCAATGCTCCTGCAGCTTCCAATGTACCAAAGTATCCTCGAAAAAGACGTGCAGGACAAGCTGTGGAAGGAAAAGCAGTGGCAGATGTGATAAGGGATATTATTCAATCACGTGATGAGATACTTACCTACAAGAATCAACTCATGGAGAGTCACCCTGACTATAGTTGTAGTCACCTTAGGGCTATGAGGGTTTTAAATTCTTTGTCTAGTATAAGAATGTGGTCTCCATTGTTCAAAGCAGCTATGAAACATCTCAAGGAAGACGCTACCAACCGTCAAACGTTCATAAGCTTTGAAGATGATGAGAACAAAGTTCTTTACTTGGAGTTTGAGACTGGTGAAAGCAGAGACTAGTGAAAGCAGAGACTGGTGAAAGCAGAGACTGGTGAAACATAATCTGTAGTTTTTTGTTTTTTTTTAGTTTGGTGTGTAGAGAATCTGTAGTTTGGTGTGTTTGGTGTGTATGACTTTGATAAGAACATAATCTGTCTTTTATCGATAATGATGAAATAAGTGTTCTTGTTCACTTCTCTCTACTTCTTATTACTTATATTCTCATTCTCTTCTTCTCTCGTTTGGCTCGTTGTTCTCTCTATCTCTGGTTGTTTAGTATGAATTCTCTTCTTCGGTTGGCTTGGACTGTTGTTAATCTCGCTCACTTCGTTGTAAGTCTTCTTCTTCTCCTACCTTTTTGATGGTTCGATGATTGTTTACGGCCTTCACTTACAATTTGTGACTGATCAGCTTTGTGTGTTATCAACTTTGATCAGAACTTTGTTTCTTTTGTTATCAACCATCAATTTCTTTTGCTTTTATTGCAGGATACATTTAGACCATCATTTGAGGATGATGACATCGACTTGATATTAGAGGAAGAAGAACATATGTATTCTGCAATACAAGAAGTTTATGGAGTTAATACTAATAGAGAGATGCAAAGGACAGATCGAGGTGGAGGTTGGCGTCGGGTGCAACGGTTTATGCATGAGTCTGAGAAACAGTGTTTTGATATCCTCTGAATGAATCAAGGTACATTTCTGAGTTTATGTCAGGTGCTATCACAGAAATATAAACTTGAAGAATCATGCCATGTCTATCTTGAAGAGAGTGTAGCAATGTTTCTTGAAATGGTGGCACAAGATGTAACAGTCCGGGTCTTAGCTGAACGATATCAGCATTCTTTGGATACAGTAAAAAGAAAGCTAGATGATGTTTTAGCGGTTCTGTTGAAGCTTGCAACAGATATAGTGAAGCCATCCAGAAGTGAGTTTGCAAAACCTAGTCCTAAACTAGTAAAAGATAGTAGGTATTGGCTTTTTTTTTTTAAACTGCATTGGTGCTTTGGATGACACTCATATATCTGTTCGCCCTCCATCTAATAGTGCGGAAGCATATAGAGGTAGAAAATCTGAACCAACAATGAATGTTCTAGCGATCTGTAACTTTAGCATGAAATTTATATTTGCTTATGTTGGAGTTCCTGGTAGAGCACATGACACTAAGGTTTTAACACATTGTGCTACTCATGAACCTTCCTTCCCTCATCCACCAAATGGCAAGTACTATCTAGTAGACTCAGGTTACCCAACTAGAACCGGTTATCTAGGGCCTCATCGTAAAGCTAGGTATCATCTTGATCTGTTTGCAAGGGGAGGACCACCTACTAGCACTAGAGAGCTGTTTAACCGTAGACATTCTAGTTTGCATTCTATGATAGAGAGAACATTTGGTGTTTGGAAAGCAAAGTGGAGGATTTTAGATAGGAAACATCCTAAGTATGAGCTGAAAAAGTGGATAAAGATTGTGACAGCAACTATGGCACTTCACAACTTTATTCGAGATTCACACTTTGAAGACCGTGACTTTGCTTATTGGGAGATGGTAGATTATTATGAGAATCATGGTGACCAAGCTGTAGAAAATGAAGAAGAAGGTAACATTGAACATACTCCATACATTCCAACTGGTGATAGAGCAATGGAGACTCTCCGTGATGTTATAACTGAAAAGATAGGAAGAGGACGTCAACTTCCGTATTAGCATCACAGCAGTTTCACAAAATACTATGGTACAACACTCCTTTGGATACTAGTACTTGATATTGTTCACATACCATGGTAAAGATGCCAATGTCTAATTGATGAGTTCTGATTGTTGCAGGAACCATGGCACTATTGTATCAAGGAGGAGGATCATACAAGGGAAGTAGGGAACCATGGCACTCTTGTCTCAAGGAGGAGGATCATACATTGAGAGAAGTGAACATTTATTTTGTTCAAAATGAACTGATGGACCAAAATTATGTTTGTTTTGAAGGATTACTATAAGGTTTTGTTAGATCCAATTAAAGTTATTAAAGTTATTTTTTATAGTGTATTTTTAAATTATAAAAGATGATTTGAGTTTTAATTATTTATTAGATGTTTATTAAATTTAATATAAAAATTATTTAATAAAAAACATAACCAAAATCACTAAAACTACTAAACCACAAAATGAAGAATATTTTGGTCATTTTCATGTATTGTATCCAGATATCTATACTAGATTACAAAACAAACATAGTTTATTCCAGATACAATTTCTGGATGAATTGAACCAAAGATACAAACGAACAGTATCTGGATGTTGCGTCTAGATATTACGTCCAGATACTAATTTCACATACTGCATCCAATACACCAAACGAACAGCACCATAATATAAAAGCTTGTGCAGCTGCGTTTTTATGCTTCGTTTTGCGGATGAAAGACCGATACGTTGACCTATTATTGACCAAAAGTCCCAAACTAGCTATCGGGCCTTTAGTGTTTTCTCGCGAGTCACATACACAAACGGAACTCAACAATGACCAATGGATGCATATAAATATAATTATCAAATCCACTTAATATGCTTCAAACATGTCATTTGGCTCTATCTGATACATGGAATAGGAACTTATCTCACGTTTGCTAGCTCGGATAAAACTTACAAAATACAAAAACTAATTTATAATATTTATAAGAAATGTAAAAAATAGTATTATGCTTGTACGTCGATTATTTTATATTTCTAATTTTCCATATTAAAGTAGTATTGGGCTAATTTCGTAAGAGTTGCAAACTTTTTTTTCGTTAAGAAAACCAAGAGTGCATGAAGCCATGAATGAATATAGAATTAAATCTAAATGGTAAAATCGTGTCGGATTTAGATTTCAGCCTTGTATCATTGGCATCTAAGGATGGATCATCTCTAGCTAGTTCTCTACTTATGAAGCTCTATGTCAACATGTATGTAGGTGATGACATTAATTGAATCCTTGTAAGTTCTATGTCACCAAAACTTTGGGTTCAATCAAGGTTCCGTTAAATACCAGTCATATGGGTCACCACAATAAAAATAAAAATAAATGATTAGAAAGGGTAACATAAGCATGATTAGCCACGTATTACATATATGGCTGGATACCATATATTTACTTACTTAAAAAAAAATGGCTAGCTACAACTATACGAAGTATATATATTACATGGTCACATGCATGAACTATATGACGGCATGCGTTCAACACCATAGACATACAATCTGATATATTGATTGATTAATTCCGGTGAAGACCGGTGTTGACTCCAGCGTTGATCAAAAAAAATTTCTAAAATTAAAAATTAAAAATAAGAAATTATTATATTAAATCATTTATGGTTTTTATTAATTAAAAAATATTATATTCAATATCTAATTATTTTTTATATATTCCTAAATATATATTAATTGTAAACTAGAGAACCCAAACCTTAAAAAACTTTCTAAAAATTAATTTAACATATTGTAATTGTGTTAAAAAGGGTAAAAATGAAAATGTTCATATGTTAAAAGTAAATATTGTGAATTTCTTTTGTTGTTGTTTATATGTTAATTCAATATCTAAAGATATTTTAAATATATTTCTTATATATCCTAAATGTAATATAGAGAACCCAAACCTTAAAAAAAATTTCTAAAAATTAATTTAATATATTGTAATTATGTAAAAGAGAGTAAAAATGAAAATGTTCATATGTTAAAAGTAAATATTGTTAATTTTTTGTTGTTTATATGTTATTTTGAGTATGTAAATTTTAAAGTAAAGAGTGTATAATTTTTTTAATAATATTTACCATGCAAAATTTAGAGTAAAGAGTCATATACTCAATACTTTGCATATTATTTTCTAATGAAAGTAGTTGAATTTAATTTTATTGATTTTGTAGTAATTAAATAATCTGATTATGAGAGATTTATATATATATATCTTGAAAATAATTATAAATTGTTTTTATATATTGAAAATCATTATAAATAATTTTATATCTTGAAAATTATTATAAATGATTTTTTTATCTTGAAAATAATTATAAATGATTTTTATTTAACTATTTACTTTAGCTTGAAAAATAAAAAGTAATTAATTATAAGATTGAATATATTAGAGATATATAAAAAATATTTGGATATTGAATAGAAAATTTCTATTAATCATGAAAACCCATAAATAATTTACTATAATAATAATTTTTTTTAATTTAGAATTTTTTTTAAGTGTTGGTCAACGCCGGAGTCAACGTTGGTCCTCGTCGGAGTCGACATCGGTCTTCTCCGAAGTCAATTGACCGGTGTATTTAGATGTTTATAATGTTGACCGCATAATGTCATATAGTTCATACATGTGGCCATGTAATACATATACTTTGTATAGTTGAGTATACAATAATATTTTTGACATAACCATATATTCATCAATACTTAGTATAGCTAGCCATCTTTTTTCCTATTTACTTATCTTCAAATTCTCGGCGAACTTTACGGACTGAAAAAGAATAAACAAAAGAAAAAGGATACGTCGCATGATGGGGTTGCCTACTTTGCCCTTCAACAGTAATCAGTTTTTGGGCTGCATGTGCTGTGATTACTCAAATCTTCGTTGTCGTTATCACATTTATCTTATTGATCAAATCTTGTTGGTGGAGTGGAGTGAAGGTGAAGATTTGTTGAGTTCAGCGGACCTCTCTCGATTGATTCCTACTACTCTATCAAACTGAAAAAGAAAAAAAAATCAATGTAATTCACTTTCATATTTATATCTGTTTTGAATATCTAACTAATACATATTGCAAATTTTCTTATTAACTTACGACAAGCCAACCAATCGGATCTTCTGTTTCCAAAAAAAAAAAAAAAAAAAAAAAAAACACTTGTGACAAACCCTTATCACCAAATATAACCTTTGGAAATATTTTGTCCGTGCAGGAGTACTATGACCCCCAAGATGAATGTAAGTAATTATCTTTCCTTAAACAGTGTTTTATGTCGAATTTGATTGTTTGCTTTCACGTTTCTTATTGATAAAGCAAAATATATATGACAAAACACATCTATTTTGGTTTATAAAAACTTCAACTTGCACTTCTTCTTTTAGCCAATCGCACTATCTCCCGTGCAAAAGAGAAATGGCATGTAGCTTATTTAAAATGGCTAAATAAATGGTTGTTAATTTCGACTTAGCATGTACTATTAAGAATATTTACTTTGGGGAAAACAAAACTAAGTTTTGTCAATCCATAATCTAAGTTTTGTCAAGTTTTCTTATTGATAAAGCAAAATATATTGTCAAAGCAAACATTTTTTTAGCCAAGATGAAAGAGCTAATTAAGAACTTTACTATGTTACAAGTTTTAGTACATATGGTCAAAACAAGATCTCCATTCCTCTTCCCTGTTAGGAATAAGTTTGCTAGAAATATGATAATGTCACATAAGTTTGCTAGAAATAAGTCCATAACTTTTCGTTAAAAAGAAAAAGAAAAACATTTCGTTTTGTCAACAGCAAAATATAATTATGGAGTGGTATATGTTATTTACGATATTACCAGACTTCTTCAAGTGTCAACAGAATGACATTATTGTTGTCGTCAAAGAAAAAACAAAGGTGACACTATTGTTGTTTTTACTTTTTTGTTAGTAAGCAGTAGGCTAGTAGCCAATACTTTTTCATATATTTTTTTTAGAAAAATCAAACGGTATCAGTTGATTACGGTGTCCAGCAGAGAAAAGCATGCTCAACTGTCAAAAACGAACCTAACAATTAGGAATCCCGTAAAAACGGCAAATCACGAGGCATTAGTTGCCCCACACTCACTTTCTCTCCCCCCATGCTTTCCACCTCCCCCTATCATTACCAACACCTATTTACCTAAAGGACTTTAAAGGCAGAGGCCAGAGAGAGTTTTGATTTGTTTTCAAATCCCGTACCGTGATTGGTGCACTATGAACTGGAATGGGAATATGGATGGTGAGATATACAACTAGTTTTCAAAACATTTTCACCGACAATACCAATCATGAAGAAAAATAGCTGTAATTAAGTTCTTCTAGTAGTACATTAAGAATATGTATATTCAATGTAAAATATAGAGAATTGAATAAATATGTCTATAACAAATGAGAGTGAAATTGAGAGAAATTAAAAAAAAACATTAAAAACAATTACATAACTCAAAACCAATTACTTAATTAAGTAGTTATTGTGCTAATACCGTTATTGAAATATGGACAATGCTTATTTGATTAGTTTTTTTTTTTAAGTTTTTGTTGATTAATACTAGTATTCTATATTCTAAAACATATACTACTATTTAATACTCTCTTTTTTTTTTTCACACAACCCCTATAAACTTCACATTTTCTCGTATTTCTCTCCTATATATATGTATCAACTGTTCTAAATATTATCCATCTTTCTTCTTCCTATTATCATTTTTTGTTTTCACAATTTAAACTCATTTCTATGTTTTTCAAATTACTTTATATCATTCGATTCCCTATCTAAAAAGTAGGCTAATCAAAGACCCATATAGACATAAGGATACAAAATTGGAAGATAGATGGCAAAGATCATGCAAGCGGTACTATTGTCTTCAACAGAATCATTACGACCTACTAAATGGTTTATCCCGACATTTTATTACATCATTCTACTGTTTTCTTTCTTATCATCTCATTCCATTATTTATTTTTTCTATTTGTGTGTACTTGATACCTCATTACTCAAAAACATCTTCACTCATTTGTCTTCTCGTTCCCTTGATATATATTACCCGGCATGTCGCTATAGTATATGGTTGGAAATCTTAATTCTCCGAATAATAAATGTTTTGTTCAGGTAACTGGTACAATACGGAAACTTTCCAATGATTTTTTTAATTTTTGTTTGTAAAATTATATATGTGCAATCTATATAAGTAATAGGATACGAATTGTTTAGATTCGACTACTCATACAAGAAATTACCGCTAAATAGATATCAAATTACCAAACCATAGCACACACTTTTTAAGGTTTCATTATTGTTTATGTAAATGCAATAGAATCCAACTCGTTTGGGGTAGATTTTACATCTAGAATACTTTATATTCAGCAAGTGTCCAGTGGTGCCGCACGAATTATTTAGTGTGTCAAACTATTGATAGGAGATATTAATAAAGCGTATACAGTGCAACAATCTATTTAAGTAATATATAATTGAAAACATAACTATAAAAACACTTTTAAAGGTTTTGAGGATTTTATTGGCCTCCAATAGTCTTCCATCAAAATTGGTACATGTGAATGTAGACTATCTCTTCCATCTAAGAAATTTGGTGAAACAAACGATTCTGGCTGATTGGTAACCTCGTTTATGCGCTTAGAAAATTATGAGCAATTGTAGAGAATGCAGTTTAAAAGATAGCGGTTAAACATAGTAGAGGAAAAAGATGATGAGGTTAAAGAGAGCGGTTGAGTATTTAGTTTGATTCGTAACATTGTACCGGTTGAATATTATAAATTATAATAATTAGTAAAAAAATTAAATTAGTTTAGTTGGAAAATAAAAATTTAGAGTAATATAGTATTATTTAATTCATAATATGAAATATAAACATAGTTAGATAAAAATGTTAAAATGCTAAATAATTAGTTTTGTCATTATGATAATAGATTATAATATTAAGATATCATAAATTATTTAAAAAATTTGTAATAAATTATAAAAATGTAATTTATACTATAAATTCTAAAAACTATAAAAAATTGAAACCATTATCTAGTTCATAATAAGAAATATTAATATAGTTGAATGAGAATTTTTATAATGCAATATACTACTTTTATCATTAGAGTTGAAATTTACATATTTATCTCCGATCAGCCCATAACATATGTAAGAAACACACATATATAAGATAAATAGAAATTTTTTTTGTGATGTTTCTTCTCAATAATATTTTTTATTAAATAAAAAGGTTAAAAAATTTCCTGAAAAGTATGAGTAAAATCAGATTATGTTCACTCTTTTTCTTTATTTTTTTCAGATAAAAAGAATCCAACGCCAAAAACAAAAAACAAAATACCAAAATAAAAGCTTTGTAATTTTTGAACCTCACCAAACGTTGGTTTCATCGAGTGACTCAAGTTGGTGTTTGCAACCACCAAAAATCAGATTTAACCACCTTTTCCTAGCAAGATCTCCAATCAAGATGTTCAACCACTATTTTCAAACGATCTGTTGATTGGTGATCATAGGGGCGGTTCGTTTGCAAACAACCTTAATTAGTGATACCAATCAAAGCCTCTAAATATCTAAGATTTTTCTTGGAATTTGTAAGGAAAAGTTGTTTAAAAAAAAAAAAAAGTGACACTCCGATGAATACACAATCTAAGAAACATATAGGCCTAATGTGTTGCAAACTTTTGCTTGAAAGTGTGGAGGTATTTCAGTATTTTACTGATATGGTTCCACTAAACGATCATTGCTTGCCAATTCGATATCTTATAGCATGCTTTAGCTTCTTTATCTCGATTTAAAGGATTTGCCTTGATGTCTTTCTCCGCTAGACGACCATATAGATTATAGAACATGTATACTCAAAACAAATAGGAATTTTGTGAAGGCCATTGGTAGATAATTAAATTCATGAATTCATAATACATTTAAAGCATGCCCAATCAAGAAAAAAGTCGAGTTTTTCTAAATCTCGACTTTGTTGTTTTCTTTAAATGTATGAAACAAAAAAAAAACCATTAAAAGCACAATTATAAATACATGCATAATTATAACATATGTTATCAACTAGAATGGTTACTACAATTGGTTTGGAACCTTATAATAAACTTTAAACACCAACTTCCTGGATTTATATATTTATTCGGCTAAACAAGTCATGTGGAAGTTATTTGAAAAGTATACAAATTCCGACCTAATTAGATTGGGGGAAGCTATTTTTATTTATTTTTGTCAACAAATTAGACTTGAGTAACGGATGTAACCATATTATTGGTTCATCCTAAGCATTAATTATTATACTATAAGGTTCTTTATTAAAGATATATAAAAAAGTGGGACCAAAACCTTAAAAATTTCCAATAACAAATAGTAGTAGTGTATAGTGTAGAGAGAGAGGTCCTTTTATATCTTTATATAAACTCCCCCAAAGTTTCCTCTTCTCTCTATCTCCCCCCACTCACTACTTTTTTCCTCTTGTCTTCCTTTGCTTCCCTCTTCTCTCCCCCAAAATCCGAGAGAGAGATAGAGAGACTCTGTACTCTAATCCTCCGAGAAAGAGAAGAAAAAAAAATGAAAATGCAGACGAAGAAGCTCTTTATCACCATTGTCTCCTTTCTTCTCTACGCTCCATTGTTCTTATCTTCACCAGTTCCAGACCCTGAATCTGTTGTTGAAGAAGTTCACAAGTATGAATCTTTTTCCTCAACTTTATCATTCACATTTACTTGAGAACAACTAATCATTTATTTTTTTGCTTTACATTTGAGCATAGTGTTACAAAGTTGTCGCCTTTACCAAAAAAAAAAAAAAAGGGACCATTTTGAAAAGTCTCTGTTTTTAATAAAAAAAGTTGTGTTTGTTCGCTCGCTCGCAGGAGCATTAATGCGTCGGTTGCTGCAAGAAGGAAGTTAGGTTATCTCTCATGTACAACCGGTAACCCAATCGACGACTGTTGGCGTTGTGACCCTCACTGGGAGCAACACCGTCAACGTCTCGCCGACTGCGCCATTGGTTTCGGCAAAAACGCTATCGGTGGCCGTGACGGTCGGATCTACGTTGTCACCGACTCAGGTGACGACAACCCTGTTACCCCCAAACCCGGAACTTTAAGACACGCCGTGATCCAAGACGAGCCACTCTGGATTATCTTCCAGCGAGACATGACGATTCGGCTCAAGGAAGAGCTCATCATGAACTCTTTCAAAACCATCGACGGCCGTGGCGTCTCCGTACACATCTCTGGTGGGCCTTGTATCACGATCCAGTACGTGACCAACATTATCATCCATGGGATTCATATCCATGACTGTAAGCAAGGTGGGAACGCTATGGTACGAAGCTCCCCAAGGCACTTCGGGTGGAGAACGATTTCGGACGGTGACGGTGTCTCTATCTTTGGTGGGAGTCATGTTTGGGTTGACCATTGCTCGCTCTCTAACTGTGAGGACGGACTCATTGATGCTATCATGGGCTCGACGGCTATCACTTTGTCTAATAATCACATGACGCATCATGATAAGGTCATGCTGCTTGGTCACAGTGATACTTACACTCGTGACAAGAATATGCAAATCACCATTGCTTTTAACCATTTTGGTGAAGGCCTTGTCCAAAGGATGCCAAGGTAAAGAAAAAAAAATATGTGTTTTTTTTTTATATTTTTTTTACTTTGTGTTATAAGTTCATGTGATTGTGACTATGGATATAGATTAATTTTGGGTCCATTTTGTTGTTGATGTGTAGGTGTAGACATGGGTACTTCCATGTGGTGAACAATGACTACACACATTGGGAGATGTACGCGATTGGAGGAAGTGCTAATCCTACAATCAATAGTCAAGGGAACAGATTCTTGGCCCCAAATATCAGATTCAGCAAAGAAGTGACTAAGCATGAGGACGCGCCTGAGAGCGAGTGGAAGAGTTGGAATTGGAGATCTTCTGGAGATTTGTTGCTAAACGGTGCGTTTTTTACTCCATCAGGTGGTGCAGCCTCGTCTAGCTATGCAAAGGCCTCTAGCCTTGGTGCTAAACCGTCTTCTCTCGTTGGACCATTGACGTTTAGCTCTGGTGCACTGAATTGCCGTAAGAGTTCCCGTTGCTGATTGTGGCTTAGTTGGGTCACACTCTTTACCAATTTTATATATAGGAAAAGGCAATTAAAAAGCCACCCACCAATTAAGGGGATGATTAATACCATCTTTTTACCCTTTTTTTTTTTTTTAATTTTTCTTTTCATTTCGGGTAAAATTGTAAGGAGAATACAACCTCTGGCTTGCTCTGATCTTTAGGACCCTTCTTAAGGATTCCCTGTTTTAAGGAATCTTTTAATTAGGTTAAAGTGTGGGAACAAGTGCAGATGTGTTGATCTTTGATATTAATATAAATATAATTTGTCTTTCTCTTTTAGTATTTTCTTACTATATGAGCGCAAAGATAAAATAGGTTCGTTACAACAAATTTGAAGTTATCAATTTGCGTACACACATGGATGGATGGAGAGGTTAGTTACAATGTGACCATTTGGCAGTTCAAAAAAAAGGCTTTGGTTTTCCGAAAAATTCACTTTTTTATTCAGAAGTTTGGAGTGTTGTGTAAAATGGTAACTTTTTTAGTCAAAGCTGTGGTGAGCCAGTCAATGTTTGACCAACTCTCGCGACTTTTCTTTTTTCTTCCCTCTGGCCAATGCATCGATTCCGGTTAAATAAAGAAAAAATTACCCATAAAAATAGGGAAAGAAATTTATAAAAGTGGAGTTGATAGATTGGAATAAGGAAAAAAGAAAGAAAAATTTGGAGCAGTCAAATACCAGAGTAGCTCTACTTTTGATGGGCTTGTCTCATATTCGTGTTTGACTACTGCCCACTGATTATGGGGGGCATACATTACATTTAAAATTTGAAAGTAACTAATTAAACAACTAACCACCTTTCTTTTTTTTGCCCATGTGCAGCATTTTATTTGTTAAGGAAGGCCATGTGCAACAATAATAATGACATTTAGCAACCAAAGGAAGAAGAAAATTTTGAAACTAACAAATGGTCGCAACGAATGATGTGACGTAGTTGGTGTGATTAGTGCTTTGGCTGGTTCGATTTGGTTAGTCAGTGAGTATTAAACTATGCTAATGTAAAGTTGCAAAAACAGATTAGTTTTTTTTTTTTAGAGCATCAGACTAGGTATTGCTCCCTTGTTTCTTGTTTAAACTAACAAATCTTCTTCATTCTCATATTGAGAGTTATTGGGAAACTTGCAAGTTGCAACTAATAGTTGCATTTCTGCTGTCACGTGGTGGAGTCAGTTAATTCAGTTGTCACTTCTCACTTGTAGTTGTAACTTTCCATTATATTTGTTTAAACCAAAAAAAAAATCCATTATATTTGAATTTGAGTATTTTACATTTTTACTTAAATGTTCTGTTAATTTGGGTATATATTAACACGAGTATACTTGATTGATATATCCCAGTAACACTTGTCGATAAGGAACCATATAATTGATTAAAGCTAAACAAATCAGAAGTACTCAAAGTGAGACTCGAACCCGTGACAAAACCGATACTAATGCTGCACACAAGCCTCCACCGAAGGAAACTACTACTAATGGCAAGGCTAATATATGAAAGGTTAAAAAAAGTTTCCTAATTGGAATCTTCAATCTTGGTTCTTGATCGATTATAAATAAGATGAAGTCATTTTCGGATCAATTTTAGGTCCATGAATAAGATTGAAAATGAGACTTTGTATTGTGAAAGAAAAATTATAGTTTGAGTGGAAGTATATGAGGAAAAATCTGCAATTTTGACGGAAAATATGTTTTTTCATAATTATAATGTAATGATATTATATAATTAATGATTAATTAGAAATTACATACTTCTATTATCCAAATAATTTTAACAATTTTTAAATGGATTGCAAATTTAAATAGGTTTAAATTATTTTAGAGTAAATGAAATCCATTGTAAATTTTAATATGGTGGGTTTACCCAAATTAACATCTCTATGTTTTTTTTTTTTTTTTTTTTTTTGCTAAAGGGCTTTCTCAACATCTCTATGTTACATAGTAAAAAAGAAAAAATATATCAAATATAAGTGCGAAGAACATGTTTCACCAAGTGAATCGTGATTAAAACTTGAAAAATGTATTTGTGTCCACATTTTTATTTAGAATATCACTAAAAATGATATGTGGCAAGAACTTCAGAAAATGTAGCTCACTGTTATACATATTAAAAAAAAACTATAGTGCGTACAAATCAGATTTAAATACTAAATTGAACCAGCAAATTATTTAACCATTGGTGAAAAATATAACAGATATTCTAAACCGAGAAAAAACAAAAAAAAAAAACTCCGGTATACCAAGAAGAGGTTATGGTTTTGTTTTCTTCAATTTTTTCCTTTGTTTCAAAATATTTGTTTGCCCTATTTTTTTTTGTGTTTGGTTCTTAAAATTATTTTGTTCACTTCGGTACTAAAAAGAGCCCATTTTGAAGCTTGCTTGTCTCGGCCCTCCTTATCCTTATCTCGCCCCACCGTTCTAAAACCCTTCCCTTCCTCTCCTTCCACTTCTATCTCTCTCTCTCTCTCACACAAATTCCCTCACCAATGGCTTCTTCTATCGTTACCTCAACCTTGAAGCCCTTAGCCATGGCGGATTCTTCCTCTTCTACCATTTTCTCCCATCCTTCCATCTCTTCCTCCAGAATTCGCTGCTCCAATGTTTCTCTCCTTACCGGACGCATTAACATGCCCCTCTCTTTCTCAAGCTTCTCCCTATCTCTCAAAACCAAAACCCACCTTCAAAAATCCCCCTTTGTCTCCTTCGTTGCCCAGACTTCCGATTGGGCTGAAGAAGGTGGAGAAGGAAGCGTCGCCGTCGAGGAGAACGAGCGGGCTTTCGAGTCACAAGATGGTGAAGGAGATGTCAGCGAAGGAGCCGAGTTCCCGGAGCCACCGGAAGAAGCCAAGCTCTTCGTCGGGAATTTGGCTTATGATGTTGATAGCCAAGCCTTGGCTATGCTCTTTAAGCAAGCCGGTACTGTTGAAATCGCTGAGGTGAGTTTTAGCTGCTCTTCTTCTTGTGCTCTTATGGTTGTTATGATGGCGTTTATGTATGTTTCGTTATGCATTGTTTTAAGTTAAGGTCATATATGTTATGTCCATTGCTGTAAGCATCGAAGTATTAGTCAAATGAATGAGGAAAGTGAAATGCTTGGCTTGTAAGTGTGCTTGGAGGTTCTCTGAATTGAGAGAATGGTTGAAGTAGTCAGAATTGTGTGTGTTGAGTTCTCTCTGTTGACATTATGCTTTTGATTTTGAGTGTATGTTTACAGTTGATGTTATATTGTTACTCAAGGTCTTCCCTTTATTGTGTTCAAGAGATAATGTTACTATTCTTTGAATTGTTCTGGTTGAAGGTTATATACAATAGGGAAACCGACCAGAGTCGTGGGTTTGGATTTGTGACAATGAGTACCGTGGAAGAAGCTGAGACAGCTGTTGAGAAGTTCAACCGTTATGTAAGTTGATATGTTTCAATGATATCTGAAGTATTACCATGTTTTGTGATTGAATATTGGTCATTTGATTTTGGTGCATAAGTAGCATTTCTGTTCTTAGTTCAACCAGAGTTCATGTCTTTTTGCTCCAAGAAAACAGTTTTTGTTTTTGGGTCTGTGGATTTCTGTTATCTAAAACTTTGTACAATGTTACTATTTGTCACGCGTTCTCTGTTTTTGTTTTTGTAAATCGAATATGGAGGCTTTTGCATTTTATCGATTGATGCATTGTCTCAATTGTTCACTACTTACCCCCATTTGTTGTGTCTACATTGAATTGTTTGCGGCTAAGACATTTTAGCAAGTGATTTGAATTGGGGACTCGATAACATATGATTCTGACTTTGAGAACATTACTGAGCATATGTATTGGTATTTTCATGGTTTATCAGGATCTGAATGGACGTCTTCTGACAGTCAACAAGGCAGCTCCAAGAGGATCACGCCCAGAACGCGCACCTCGGGTATATGAACCCGCATTCAGAGTCTATGTAGGGAACCTTCCATGGGATGTGGACAATGGTCGTCTAGAACAGGTTTTCAGTGAGCATGGTAAAGTTGTGGAAGCTAGGGTGGTTTATGACCGTGAGACAGGTCGTTCACGTGGATTTGGGTTTGTCACAATGTCTAACGAGACTGAACTTAACGACGCCATCGCTGCTCTTGATGGACAGGTAATCTCCTTTTCCTCATGTATAGTTATGCTAATGCATTTAACATGATATTGTGATGTGGCTCTCAATTGATCTTTCCTTGTGTCTTTATTTACAGAACATGGAGGGTAGAGCAATCAGAGTGAATGTAGCGGAAGAGCGTCCAAGGCGTGGATTTTAAAGCTGAGATTATCTGTGCCCTCTCTCTCCCTCTCTTGCATTTTGTTTAGATGAGATTCTTACACTCTTCAACGATTGTTTTTGGCTGAACTCTAAATGCGAAAGTTAAGCTTCTTCTAAAGTAATATGTATTTCTCTTTGATGATCTATCATTCATAGTTTAATTTCCTAATTGCTGGCTTTCCGTTATGACTAACTTGGGATGTGAGGCTGCAATCATAGTAAAGGTGATCTGGATCTAGGTACTAAGCGATCGCCAGGCTTAAGACTTTATGAAATCCTTTGAAAAAGTTCTTTGTCTATCTGTGGGAAAACGAACTATTTCCCTCTAAGAACTACGATATCTAGCTAGATAGAGCTGGAACTATAACCCCGATCTATATGTCCGTGAAAACAAAATTTGAAATTTATTTCTCCCCAAATCAAAAGTTTGAAATCAAAATCTCCTCAGATTAATAGTTCAATATCTATCTACCCACTTCCATGAGTTCCATCGGTTTGAAATTTATTTAACCGATTATTAACCATTATAAACCAGAAAAAAACCAGATTTTGATCTGGTTAAAGCACAAACCCAATTAAAACCCAGATTTAGAATACAATCCCAATCTTTTTTTTTTTTTTTTGGCAAAGCAACATAATCTCAATTAAAACCCAGATTTTGATCTATTAATCCACCACCATTCCCGCAGGTAAAGCTTTTGTCCATTTGTTTCGGAGGTTTGAGTTGTTTATACTTCAAAAGTTCTGGTATTTGACTTTTTTGCGGTAAGGAAAATGGTGAACAAGGTAACTTCTCATATCTGATTCAGCGACTCCGGTAAAAAAAATACTGAGAAGCGGTGGCGCCGTATGAAGCCGTTGTGAAGGAGCTGAAGAAAGAAGTGAAGGTGAAAGATATCATCTTCGTTTGAATCCTCTGTTTAGTTATTTGTCCTCTGTCTGATATTACTAACACCACACAAAACAATATCAAGCGCCATGTAAACCTCCGCATACTTCCGTCCAAGCTTCTCCGGAGCACTTCCACCCCACAACAAGCAGTAACAATAACACTAACAGCTTGATTCACAATATGAATACTCTCAAACACAATATGAATACTCTCAAACACATTGATCTGTGACAGTAACACCACACGAAAATTGCTCTCAACACCAACAATCACCTGTCCATTAGAAGCAGCAAGCGGATCGTCACCTACAAATTCTGCTGCCGCGGCATCGTCGGGATCCGCAACGGAGGAAGACAAAGATGAAGAAGAATAAGCTTGACTACGTTTCTGATCCGGCTGCTGCTGATGGTGTTGCTTCGAGGAAGCTACAGCAGATCAATGTCGTCAAAGTTCTTGAAATAAAATCAGGCTAAAAACCCCTTTGATTTCAATTTTGTTTTTAAAACCCAGAAAAATAGTTTATTTTTGTTTATTTGGGTTATTATCGGTTTGGATGGTTTGGTTCCGGGGTTAAAGCTTAAACCAATGTAACCCAGATATATGGAGATTTTGATTTCAAACTTTTGATTTGGGGAGAAATAAATTTCAAACTTTCTTTTCAGGGACATATAGATCGGAGTTATAGTTCGGGCTCTATCTAGCTAGATATCGTAGTTTTTAGGGGGAAATAGCTCGTTTTCCCGTCTATTTGTGGATAACATCTTCATTGTCTCTATATGGGTATGAAGATACTTAGGGATATAGTTTCCTAGCTATTAACTCTCGTGATCTACCTTGTAAATTGTAATCCAACCTAATCTTCTAACTTTAGTTGGTACTAGAGGTTCCTAAAGAAACAAGAAGTTTAATATCTATAAATTGTGCTCTTAAAAGGAACCTCTGTCATAATCTCTCGATTGGCCACACTTTCTGATCCAACAACACCCAACAAAATCATGCGTGAGAAAACTAGTCTTAATTGTAAACATTATGTCACAGTTGAAATCACACCGACATATATGACAATGTTTATTCAGAGCCATTCATGATTCTTGGTGAATCCTAAAAGATGCACTATATATGGTTAATCAAGGACATCGACGTCATAAAATAGCAAAAGAGTTATGACTTCAGTAAAGGAATCATAAAAAGAAAGTTATCATTAATTACCAAGTAGGGATGTCGGCCAGGGACTCAGTAGTCCTCGACCTAGGCAAGCGTTCATGATGGCTGGTTCAGGAAGTTGAGTTTTTTGGCCGATCTTGCGTTTTCTTTCTTGGTTGGTCGGTGATATAGCAGAATGCAGACCATCATGTACTGTCCTTCGAATGACTATGGCTTTCAATCCGCCTCTACGTTCCTAAATTTGGAATTCATTTGACCGTGAAAATTTCTTATATTGGCCTTATTCAACTCCAAAGACATACTACATTCCTTTTGTTTCTGAGACCCAGAAGTGTAGAATAATACGAAATTTACGCTTATTTAGATGGCTTACTTATTTGGTTTCATAAACTTATGTAATATATCCTAGAAGAATATGGATAAGCCTATAAAACATTATATATATCACCTACGTCTAGCTGGAATCTTTGCCCCAAATTCTTAAACAAGTTTTTCCAGTTTGCCGGAGATAATACAAGGAACTCTTTCATCAAATGCACACACTCTCTTTTTCTTTTTCTTTCCCATGTTAGCTAAGAACAAATGATAAAAAGCTTACACATTTTATGCAATGCTCTGACTCTACCCTCTCACCCATGCCGGGTACTTTACTTAGTGCTGGGAGTAGAGCTCGACACGGGATGGGTACCCTTGAATTTTTTCGTACCCTTTATCCGACCCGGTTCTAACGGGTAATAGAAAAAAATTACTCCTACTCGATCCTTAAATAACGAGTACATGGAAAAACGGGTACTCGGTAAAAAATAGTTGACCATTTAAATACCCGACCCTTTACTTCTACCCAGAAAAACAAGTACCCGGTAAAAAAATATCAATAATCGCAATAATAATTTCATATTCCGAGAGCCAAAAAAGGAAAAATTCATAAATATATGCAACATATAGTTCCAAAAATTATAAAATTACAAACTTTAAAATAAAAGTAATTTATAATTTAATTGAGCATCGTAAATATCATTTCAATTAGGCTAAGTTGAACTTAAACTTAAGCTTTAACTTTAACTCTATAATATATTTATAAATTAATAATAAATAATAATACAAAATATTAAAAGGTATTAACGAGTAGGTAACAAAACGGGTAAATGGACGAGTAAGGGGACGGGTACTGAAAATTAAACTAATATCCTATACTCGTCCCTTACTCACGGGTAATATAATTATAATACCCTTCACTCGACCCTAAAATTGCGGATACCTTTTTTTTGGAACGGGTACGAACCGAGTAACGGGTCGAATACGAGTAACGGGTATTAGTGCCCAGGCCTAGGTGAGACTGCTAAGACAGCCGCAAATGACCCACAATGATTTTTAAAGCGTAAGTTGTGTAGAGAATTTGAAAATGTAACAGTACTATACCATTACACACAATTGTGTCTATGACCTATAGTAACATATTTATTTACTCGTGGATTTAAGGTCAACTTGAATTGATTTGTACATGGCCCAGTAGATATATAATGAGTCCAGCCTGCTCTCACTGTTACTCTATAAGCTAAGTCTGTCCTTCAGTCTTGATCCGTAGTTGTGACAACAACCCGCGTCATTTTAAAATTTCTTTACACCGATCGTTTTTGGATCTCTATATATGTATACTACCAGCGAGAAACAAGCTTCTTTTTTTTTACGTCTTTGTAATCGCGAATAATGCAGTGATAATTTGAGCTAGGTGAATGATTTGTTTATGACCTAAAGAAATAACCTTAATCCGAGCTTAATAAGTCTTCATATTTAACTCTTCTAGGCGGGACAAGTATATCACTATAGTCCCACGTTTCTGGTCTAAATGAAATACTCCAGCTTAAATTCAACTGATGATGATGGCAGGTTCCATTAAAGTGAAATATATATGCATTTAAAAGACAAAAAATTCAAGAAGTAAAAAGTCTCAATCGTGCTCGTTCAGTCGCTTTAACAGAATATGGAAATGCAACAATTGTCGGGATATACAAGAAATGGTCCATATGTATTCATCATATGCATGTGTAACAGGCTAACACTCCTAACAGCGTAAGAAATAATAGACGCAATATACATAAAACTACGAAAAACATTTTTTTTGTTTTAAAAAGATAGGAGAGGAAACAAAGTGTATGAGAATAGAGCGACATTGAAGATTCATTTTCAAGCCAGATCTTGTCTTGGAACTCTCTTATCCCAACCTTTGCCTTTAGCTTCTCGACCAGCTATTCCATTAATTTTCACACTTGTCTCTTTGCTTCCCTCTTACATACTTATCCTCCTCTATTAATTATTTTTTGGAGCCATCGTCAACGTTTTGTTTTACTAGAATACATTATTCGCAATTTATTAATTATTGTCACTATCATTCGAACATCCACAATTTCTTTTAGACAAAATAATAGAGATATAAAACCGTCCAAAACATGTTGTAACCTATTTTACTCATTGGACAAACAAATTATCATTAGAGCTACCTAAACTCTCTTAATATCTTAGTAATATACTCAATTATTCGAAAAAAAGAAAAAAATACTACTTAATTTTATATCTTTGTATACATAGGGATATAAAAGTTGACTGCAAAAAAAAATGGAGGAGGGGTTAATTGTATTGTATTGGTCCCCCATCCCATGATCCAGCCAGTAAATACAATTCTAGGGCAACCAACCATCCACGTGTACCCTCAAACTCTACAACCTGTAAATTCATTTGTTGTATCTTAAAATTATAATAGTACCACCAAAAATTCGACATTTTCTTTTTATTGAATCCGAAATCATACTATAGACAACAAATCTAGCCTACACAAAGTTGGGAATTTTGAGAATCTTTTAACTTTGTAATGGACTTGATGATGTTATCCCATGTGAATCACACATGCTCTCATGATTTATCATGTGTAGTATTAGAGGCTAAGAAGATAACTCTTCAATACAAATGATTTAAATATATAAATCGAATATACACCTAAACAAAATTGATTAGGTAAACATAATCAAGATTAATCAAAATGCATGAATAATAAACCTCTATATGGCTAACCCAATGTAGGTCTCTTTTGTAGTTTACCAAGGGGAGTATCATTTATCAACAAAAAGAGGTCCCAAGTTAACTTCATTGTTACAAGAAATACACTTACTCCTTGTAAAGTCTGTGATGTATAAACATTTTTCTAAAACAAAAGAAAACAAAAAAAGAAAGGTCACTTTTTAGTTTTTTGGAAATCCCCAAATAATGGTTTTTTGTTTTTATACTTTTAGACGCAAATACAGAGAGAAAGAGACAGGATCCCCATTTTCGTTAATGGACAATAACAATTAAAATACCATTTACAATTTTGCAATTTTTTGTATCTAAAAAAACAAAAATATTAAGGTTTTTTTTTTTAATTTGTTGACAACAAATTATTTAGCTTCAACAAATCAAATCGGTCTCATAGCCCAGAGTCCAGAGTCCAGAGTCCAGAGTCTCTCTCTCTGTCTCTCTAAAAGAAAGACAAAAGGAAAAAGAAAAGAATGTTTCGTCGCAATCATCATCATCAACATCTTCGTCTTCTTCTCTGAACGACTTCTACACTACTACTTACCCACTACGAGAGAGCTTGGAAGAGTGTGGTGGTGGCGTGACTCTGTTTTTAGAGAATATGGGAGGTGTGACTTCTTCAATGGCCGCCAAGTTAGCTTTTTTTCCGCCGAATCCGCCGTCGTACAAGCTTATCAGAGATGAGACGACGGACCTTCTTCTCATGAACCCTTTTCCCCATCGAGAAAATGTCGATATTTTGCGGCTGCCCACGCGCCGAGGCACCGAGATCGTGGCCATGTACATCAGGTACCCTATGGCCGGCACTACTCTTCTCTATTCTCATGGTAATGCTGCCGACATCGGTCAGATGTATGAGCTCTTCATCGAGCTTAGTATTCACCTCCGCGTCAATCTTATGGGGTTAGTTCCCTTCTTTTTCTCTATTTGTATCTTTTTGCCCAGATCAGATTTTTTTTTTTCTTTCTATATTTAGCTCAGCTCTGTTCTGCTTTCTGGGTTTGTGCAAAGTAGTTGATTCAAAGCTTCAAGATGCAAAATTGGCAAAACTTATTACTGAGATTTGGTTGACTGAAAGTTTAGGATTTTACTGGAAGAGTATAGCTTTTTTTTTTGTTAAGGGAGATTTTTGTCGCTAGGGTTTGTTCTAAATCGGGATCTCTACTACTCCTAGAGACAAAAAAAAAAGTAGTTTTTGAGGTTGAGATGTTTGAGTTTTGATTGTTGACATCAAGTAGTCATGGGATAAGTTTTTCCATTTCTAGAAATTCTAGATCTGTTTCTACCAATGAACCTGAATATAGTAGGATTTACTTCATAAGTTTACAGTTTCCATCTTATAACATGGGAAAATCATTTGAATATGCTGTGGTGTTTTGCAGGTATGACTATTCAGGGTATGGCCAATCATCAGGGAAGGTGAGTTACTACAGATCTCAAAGCTTTCTTTAGTTCTGTGATTCAACTGTTTGGTCCATTTCTACACCGTGAACATATATATCCTGTTTTGTTGCAGCCCACCGAACAAAATACTTATGCTGATATTGAGGCTGCTTACAAATGTCTTGAAGAGAATTATGGGGCAAAGCAGGAGAATATTATCCTCTATGGTCAATCTGTTGGTAGTGGTCCAACTGTCGATCTAGCTGCGCGTTTGCCTCGACTTAGAGCTTCCATTCTTCATAGTCCAATTCTTTCTGGGCTTAGAGTTATGTATCCTGTTAAGCGAACTTATTGGTTTGACATATACAAGGTAATATACAATACCCTTTTGATTTTTATACATAGTGTTGCTTATAAACGTTCTGCCTCCTTGACTTCGTTTTGTTTGATCTTTTTCAGAACATTGACAAAATTACACTGGTGAGGTGTCCTGTCCTCGTCATTCATGTAAGTTTCCGAGATCGAAGTTTATTCATTGGTATATTTGAGTTAACCAAGTTCTAGGCTGAGCAGTTTGTCGTGCAAGATCCATTCATTCCTTCTCAGTATTAGTTTTAATTATGGTCAAACCTTTTATGTTTGCAGGGAACAGCGGATGATGTGGTTGACTTCTCACATGGGAAGCAGCTTTGGGAACTTTGCCAAGAGAAATATGAACCGCTATGGCTCAAAGGTGGAAACCATTGTGATCTTGAACTCTTTCCAGAATACATTGGCCATCTCAAGAAGTTCGTGTGCGCTGTGGAGAAATCCACATCGAAAAGAAACAGTTCTTTCTCAAGAAGAAGCATGGAAGGGTGTGAACAACCTCCTCGGCATAGTGTAGATGCCCCAAGGAAGAGTAAGGACGGACGAGAAAAACCAAGGAAAAGCATAGACAGACTAAGGTTTCAGGGATACAAGTTGAGCCACATAGAGAAACCGGAGAAGCTGAAGGTTCCATTTGAGGAAATGGAGAGGTCGAGGAGAAGCGTGGACATATACAGAGATAAGTCTCAGCCGATGGAGAGAGCACGTAAGAGCGTGGATTGGTTGGACAGAAGTCGAGCAACGGAATGAAAGTGGGGTTTGATGTCAAGATTGTATTTGAATGTGTCGTTCAATTTATTGGGGTGTGTGTTTTGTATTGTAGTTTTGTATGTCAAGTTCAAATACAACAGGAAAATAGATTTAACCAATTCGGTAACTTTCTGACCGTTTCCAACACTACACTTTTGACTGTTTTTTTTTTTTTTTTTTTTTTTTTTTTTTTTTTTTTTTTTCTGGTTGTTCTTGACTTCTTGTTCAAACTTGAAGTGTAATATCCTGCAAATAAGAAGCTTGGAAAGTTGGAAACCAACCAACAATAGTCAATCAATACCTACCGAGTCATTCCACCCTCAGCACGGAATCTTGCATTCAATTTGATATTTGATATAGCCAAGGTGGAAGATATTCGTATAGGCGATGACTATGTGGATGTGGAACTTTTAAATCCCACCACAGTTCTGATGTGTATTGGTGTTGATCTGATATCTCTTGTCAACATAACGTGAATCAGGTCTCTTCCGCGAGATTCGGTGATTACGCATACCCGGCGGTAATCATCCTCTACTTGTGGCTCTTTCATTGATTCTCTAATAATCACAAATTTAATTTTTACTTACCTATGTGAGAAAATTGTTACATCTTTGTACTGATTATTAGGGTTCTTAATCTGGGTTAAAGTTTACTTTTACGAGAGGACAACAGTGGTAAATTTACTACGCTTTTCTAATTTCGAGATTTATATGTATAATATGTGGATGTATGTACGATGTGTTACATTAATAATAATATTTGTTTTCCTGCAGTTGGGTTATTGGTGTTGATGGATTCGACACGTCTCTTCCTGCGGATGATATCAAGAAGGCGTTGAAGGATCACTTCCGTTCATGTGGAGTTATCCTTAATGTTGAATTCCCCGGACTCAACTGGTTTGTTTTGTTTTTTTCTTTCTTTGCGGTGACAAAACCTTTTAAGCTGGA
The DNA here is from genome assembly GCF_030686135.1 of Camelina sativa. Taxonomy (NCBI): domain Eukaryota; kingdom Viridiplantae; phylum Streptophyta; class Magnoliopsida; order Brassicales; family Brassicaceae; genus Camelina; species Camelina sativa. Next base: position 7,091,346 of record NC_141889.1, read on the forward strand.
ACGAAACCAGTTTGTGAAATGTCTTTTTTTGTTTGTTTTGTTTTGTTTTGTTAACAGTCCTGCTTCTGTTATTATCGTCGGAGATGACGTAAATGACAAGGCCTCGGAAAATAACGGAAGTGAAGTGGGAGGACGGAAACTATTGTTACTGCTAAGGTTTGGCTAGTGGTGAAAATATTGGATGTTCCTTTTGCCTAATAAGATGACTGACGAAGAGGAGTCAGCTCTGCTCTTTGGTGTTTTCAGATCGTGATACACTGCAACCTTTTACCCTTTTGTTTCTTTCTTATGACTTGTGTGTGGCCCTCTAGGATTTTCTTCTGGATGTTGTTTAAGTAAGCCCACTGTCTATGACGTTTGTTTGTGAATGATAAAAGTAAGCCCAATAGTCGTTATCTACTATGGCCTGTTTGATTAGATGATTTTACATCTATTCCAGTGACCGATAATGGTGCCTTGCCTTCCAGGCTTTATATTAAGTACACATCATATATAATACTTCAGGATAGTAGAATAGGTGCGCGGAGTACAACAAACCAGTATCGCATACTAGACAGTTCAATTGATTGATCAGCAAAAAATCAACGTTGTTGTTTTTTTTTTTTTTGCTTGTATTTCTTCATCAATTTCATGGAACATAGTCTCTGACAGACTTGATCTATTCCCTGCACTGATGCCATGATATGCTATGTAAATGGATGATATCGGATACATAATCTTCTCTATGTTCTTTAGATTTAGCTTACTTAACATTCTCATATGTCTTATAACACGCCTATCTAATTCCTTTCCGATGCGTCAGAAAGTATATGATCAAGAAGTCCATATTGTCATGATATCCACCTTGTGAAGAGTTACACTTGTCATTACATTATTCACTTCACTTGAATTACTGATGAGCTGACTAGGAACAAACTTACATGTTCCTCATTGGTTCTGTAAATCCAAGATAATGTGCAGTCATAGACCTATTAATAGGTAGGATATTACCAACCAGATCGCCAACACCTAGCGCACACAACCTTAGCCTTCCTTTACATCCATTATAGCGAGTCACATCATGCTCCAACTGCCATAATACATTAAATAAAAACCAGTTAATTCTAAGAGAAAACAAGTTCGTAACAATTTAAAGATTTTCTACATATCCTAAGAGAAGCTCTCGGAGCTCATTTCACCATGGCTAGGAACAATGACAACTTTGTTACTCATAGCCAGAGAAACCAGCACACTATGAATATCTCTAATCTTTCTAATTATAATATCTATAATTGATAGACACCAAAGCTTGAAATCAGTAGTCATTAGGTCATTAATACTGCAACCTCTATGAACCTTTTTAGCCAGATCACCAATTAGCTCCATGAGAGCGATATCAATGTACATGGCAACATCTTCGACATCAGTAGCATACTCAAAGCTATTTTCAAAAAAACTCTGATTTTATAACATTTTGAAAATGGTCTTTTGATTTGCATCAATTATCTCGAACAATATTTATCTCCGTAAATGAATCTAAATAATATGTAAAATTTATTATGTTTTTCTGAGTGGAAAGACTATTGGGGTAGCTTATAAAGCTAAAAATAAAGCAACAATTGGGAACAATTTTTGTACCAATTTTAAAATTTGAAAGATAATTATTTAAAAGGAATAACATATTAATGTAATATAAAATATTAAATAATCATTTCAGTCAATAAGGCACTAACTATTTATTAAAGTATATAAATGAATAATTACAAAATATTACATATTTTTCATATTAATTACAAATCCACGCAAGTGAATATAAACTAATACATGAATATAAACTAGTTACGAAGCTATATTCTAAGAGAAAGCATATTTATAATTAGGTACAATTTATAGATACAATTCAAACTTTTTTTACATAACTTCATAAAAGGAGCTTTGAGAACAAAAACTTATCCATTTGACTATAGCTAGAAACAATGAGATTCTTGTTACTCAAAACCATACTAATACTTTTTCAATTATAATATCTATAACTCTAGGACACCGGAGCTTGGAATCCAACAAATGATACGGAAAGCAAAAAAAAAATACTTTGGTAGCAAGCATATTGGCTTGAGATAGGTTGGCACAAATGTGATTCTAATAAAGAGTCACATTAACAAGAAACTAATTATTGATTAATTTGCGGGATGATTAGGTAAACAGTAAAGACAATTATTGAAATACCAAATTTTTTTTGTCTTCTATAATTCAAGATCTGTTATTTTCTATCTGTTTCTGGAGGCAAGTATTGAAATACCCAAAATGTAGTTCTTTGATGTTATATGTCATAGATTTGGTTTCTTGGACTAGAACGTTATGTTTTTCAGCCGTATCTTACTTAAAAAAATGAACCTGATTTTAATTTCATAAGCGATGACTTGTGAATGTGGATCTTTATGGGCTCTGGGCCGAACTTTTAAATCCCATCACAATTCTGATGTGGAGCCGGTTTATGTACCTCCAATCGAATTATGAAACCAAATGAGGCGGTCCCGAACCGAGTCGGGTTAACTGGTTCAGTAAAAGCCAAAATAGATCACTCGGTCCAATAATCCCGAAACTGAGAGAGAGACTAATCTTTTCTTCTTTTGTCTCTCTGTTGATGCGCAAACGCGAAGAAGAAGATTATCTTCTCAGTCACTACTCACTGCTGGAACCTAATGGAGTCTTTATCTCTTCCCGTTCTAAATCCTCTCTTAGCTTCTCGTTCCAATCTTTTTAGAAACCAGAGCTCGAGGATGACCTCTCCACTTAATAATTTCCCCAGAGGATGCAGCACATCCCTTTCCACTGTTCGCCGCCTTGTAAGTTGATTCTCCATTTTGCTTTTTATGGCTTTATATCGTTGCTGTAATGAGGAAGTAAAAAACATATGTGTTTTGCTTTGTTTTAGAGAGTAGGTGTTGTTAAGATGCAAGCTGTTGATGAAGATATTGATCTTAAGCAAATGAGAGACATGGCTGCTGCTAAAAAGCGTTGGGATGGTTTGGTAATAGTCTGAATCAACCCTTGTTCACATTTCTCCATCTATATAGATTATAGATGGTTCATGGGTTTCATTAAATTTATTGTTTTGATTTTAGTTAAGGGAAGGAAAAGTGAAGCTTCTTACACCAAGAGAAGCAGGCTATGCTATTTCTCTTTCAAACAAACCTCTTCTTGATGTCCGCCCCTCTAGCGAGCGCAACAAGGTACATTGATAGATGGATTTTGGATTATTAGACTCCTTGCTATCCATAGATGATGATTCTCCACCTTCACCTTTGGATTTTCATGTTATGTGCATAGAATTTGATTCATGTATCTCACCTTAGCATGTCGTGTTCTTTAGTTAGTTCTTGCTCCTTGCCCACTGTCACTGTTTCACAGAATATACTCTTGGATTATAGTGTTTCACTGAGGTAATTGTTCTTCATTGTTTTTTCCGTTCACTTTTTTTCTAAAGGCATGGGTTAAAGGCTCCACCTGGGTTCCTATCTTCGACAATGATGACAACCTTGACGCTGGAACTCTTTCCAAAAAAGTCACCAGTTTTGCTATGGGTACCTTTTCACCATTTTCACCTATTGAATCTAGGGATATCGAATCAACTCCTTTCTTTATCTTTATCTTTGCAATGTATATTATCCTCTAATCCCACCTAGGATAGAGACTGTAACTTGGGATACACCCATTTTATAAACTTTTTGCGGAGATTTCACCATGTTTTTGCTTCTACAGGGGGATGGTGGAGTGGTGCACCTACGTTATCTTTTAATAGGTATGTCTGCGATGTTAAGCTGACTTTTGCCTTATGACATACTTATTTGCTTCTTGTTTTTATCTTTTCGTTTGTAGGTTCTTTTTGTCAAAGGTTGAAGAGAAATTCCCAAAAGAAGCAGAGCTGATTGTTGCTTGCCAAAAAGGATTGAGGTACTTGATGATACAAGCAACAGGCTTCTTGAATGCTAAGGGACTCACTGCTCCTTACTAAGTAGAATGTTTTAAATATGTGGTTACTTTTATGAAATCATGAATAAGTGGCTGGTTAGGTTCTCTGCCTATGTATTATACTATAAGGGGGGAATGGAAGAAGTAATATTATCAAATGGTTTTAGTTTTGTGAAAGAAAAATTAGTTTATATTGAGAGTTAGTATAAAGTGAATCACTGGGTTCAGAATGTTGGATGATCGTCATATATACGTGACTCGAAAACTTGTTATTGTCAGATCCTTAGCTGCTTGCGAGCTGCTTCGTAATGCAGGGTATGAGAATCTTTTCTGGGTACAAGGCGGTTTGGAATCCGCTCAAGACGAGGTTATGCAATTGTTTCAAACTTTGTGTTTTGTGCTTTTGGATATTTCAGTTTCATTTTAGAATTGGAAAGTATACAACATCGATAACTAATTCATTCATTATGTGATAGCAGGATCTAGTCACAGAAGGTGTTCAACCCTTGAAGCTTGCTGGGATTGGAGGTTTTTCAGAGTTCCTTGGGTAAGTCTCTCTTTTGCTTCTCAGACTTTCTTATACCTTGAAAAGTAATGGTTTGAAAGACTTTCTTGTTTGAAGTGACTCTAAGTCAATGGACTAGCTATCTTGTACATCATATGCAGGATTTGGCATTTTATTCATGTATCCTCTTTTGCTTGCAGTTGGACAGACCAGCAAAGAGCTCAAGCTGCCAAAGAAGGTTGGGGCTACCGTTTAGTATATACTGCGCGTCTGGTGAGTTTTGTGAATCAAAATCTTTTGTAGATTTTGTAAACCATATTCCTCATGAGTCATGACTGCTGATCTCATGTCATGTCATATATGTAGTTTGGAGTTATTCTGGCAGCCGATGCCTTGTTCGTTGGTGCTCAGCAATTAGGCCATTATATTCAGGAGTTAAGAGGCCATTAGGATATCTCCATCTGGTTTATACTTCTCTTCAAAAGAAACTGTAAATCCTGTTGTGTTGAAAAGAGTAGTTTTTGAAGTATGCTCGAATAGTTGGAGTAGTGAAAATAGACATCTTTGATTTCTGAGTATCCGGCGGTAGAATTGACCCTCATTCACATCTAGCTTCATTCAAATGGTTTGTACTGTACCGTTTATCCTATTGGCTATTGCATATTGCATGCACTTGTCAACAAGTCAGCAATGGCCCACAAACACATGTAGAAAAAACCGGTTTACCAGTCTTAATAAGTCATAACTCGCAATTAAGACATGTATTGCAGTGTTTAAACTTTGATTAAACCAAAGAGACTCCGGTTTATATTCTATTGTAACAGTCATTGTTGACAAAGTAAATACCATAATTTCGAACGGAAAAAAGTGCGGTCAATTAAGTAAAAATAGTATTGGATTTGGAATATTCGATCCGGGTAAAAAGCGAGGATTAGAAATACCGAGCGAACTAAGAATGCGTGTCGTTTGAAGAGAAATAAGAAGCACTCCTTGTAGTTTCCTCTTTTGGAAAGTGGAAGAGCATATTCCTATTCCCAATCAATAATTGAGACAGACAACTCAACTCTGGTTAAATCCAGCGCAGTTACAACTAACCCTAGTTACATAGGGTGCTGACACGTGGACGGTGGAGATGTGTTCTGACTGCTTCTCTATCGCAAATTCGCAAATAGGCTCTAGTTAAAAACTAGGGTTAGGACACTTTTCGATTCTGTTTACCCCCAAAAAAAGCTTTCGTCATCGCCGTTTTGGCTTTCTGAAAAAACAATCACCACCGATTATAATTTTGTTTTTCTGAGATTATGGAGATGGAGCGCGTGCATGAGTTTCCTCATACTCACATGGATCGTCGTCCCAGGAAGAGAGCGCGTCTCGGTTGGGATGTGTTGCCTTCTGCAACCAAGGTATAATTTTTTTTATCTCCTCCTTGTTTATCCATGGTTCCAATTTTGTGTTTGATTCCTTTGATTTGATTTAAACTTGAAGATGGTTTGATTATTTGTTTTTTTTTTTTGTCGATTCTGATGGATCTGTGATTTCAGTTATTTGTTTGTTTGTCAATTATTCACTTTTTGAAGATACCAAATTTTGTGTGATTAGGTTAATTTCTTGTGAGAATTTGGTGGTGTTGTACCTGTTCAGATCTATATAAACTTTTGTCTATCCATGAATTATTTTAGATGTCAGTGTGTGGTTAGGTTCAACTTTTTTTTTGCTGTGGTATGTTTTGTTTCTAGTTTTTTTTGTTTGTAGATGGTGAACAAATTTTGATCTGATGGATAATGATTTGTGAATTTGGATGTAGATTTTTGTGTCTTTCCCTCTCCAATGCTATAACTTCTATCAGTTTCACTCAGAACAAATGATTATTTCTCAAGAATAGATAAATTGATGCACTTTGAAAGTACCCTAATTGTTTGGATTTAGATATTTCCCTTTAGGTATTAAGAACGTATAGAATATGACTCAAAACATGTTAGCGTAGAAGGATAGTGGCAGGTTTTCATCTGTCTGTTATGGTACATGGATATGTGTAGGCTCAGGTAGGAATGTTTTGTGGGCAAGAGATTGGAAATATATCAAGCTTTGCATCCTCCGGAGCTCCTACAGACAATAGTAGCTCTTCTATTTGTGTTAAGGCTGTGGCTCGAAATGGTTCGCCCCCATGGCGAGAAGATGACAAGGATGGACATTACATGTTTGAACTGGGAGATGACTTAACCCCACGCTGTAATCTCACTTTTCCATTACCAAGAGCTGTTTTGATAATCCTGAAGCTACCTTTAAATATATATCTCTAGATTTTTTTTTTCAATGGCTTTTTTTGTTAAACTCTAGATGTTGTGGTGAACCTTGTGTTAATTTTTTTTGATTTCATTATTCTGATTGCTCTGTTCTTTTCTTGTTTCGCAGATAAAATCTATAGCAAAATGGGAGAAGGTATGAATTTTTGGTTGTTGTATGAGTTATCTTGTGTTTTTTCACATGTCCCATTATAGTACTCATATCTTATTCGAACGTTACTTAAATTGTCCTTGTAGGTACCTTTGGTCAAGTGCTAGAATGTTGGGACAGGGAGAGGAAGGAAATGGTGGCTGTCAAGATTGTCCGTGGTGTGAAGAAATACCGCGAGGCTGCTATGATTGAAATTGAAATGCTTCAACAGCTTGGTAAACATGACAAAGGTGGTAATCGGTGAGTTACTTTTCATCATGCATTAGAATCTGATAGAGTCGGACATGGTTTATCAAATTCTTTTTTTTGCAAAGGTTAAATCAGTTTATTCCTTGCAGTTGTGTACAAATTCGGAACTGGTTTGACTATCGTAACCATATCTGTATTGTAAGTATTTTAGTCAATTTTGTGATGGCTATGATTTTCCCCGGTTTGGGAAATAGTTGGGGTTAAATTTAAATGGTTGCAACAGGTATTTGAGAAGCTTGGATCAAGTTTATACGATTTTCTTCGGAAAAACAATTATCGCTCCTTTCCCATTGATCTTGTCCGTGAGATTGGCTGGCAACTCTTGGAATGTGTAGCATGTGTGTAGTCTTTGCAGTCTTTTCAATCAATCTGCATGCTCTTGCATTTTCATCTGAGTTTTGCTTGTTATTGTGATGGTTACCACATAAGTTTCTGAATTTTAGCTCTTTCCGTCTCTTATGGCATTTTCCTTGTTTATTTTTGTCTGATTTTGCAGTTATGCATGACTTGCGCATGATTCATACCGACCTTAAACCAGAAAATATTCTGTTAGTCTCCTCGGACTATGTGAAAATTCCTGAGTACAAGGTATATATTGAATTTACTTATGTGTGACTCTAATGTTGCCAACTAGTTAAGTGCTAAAGGACTTTGTTGTGTTTTTTGTTGCAGGGCTCCCGATTACAAAGGGATCTGTGCTATAAAAGAGTGCCTAAATCAAGTGCAATAAAGGTGATTGATTTTGGTAGCACAACTTATGAGCGTCAGGACCAAACCTACATTGTATCTACCAGACATTATAGGGCACAAGAAGTGATTTTAGGTGAGTTGCTGTTGTAAAATAAGTCATTGAAATCTCTAGATTCTGTTAAACTATATTACAAACTGATGGAGAAACATGGCCTTGTGTGCAGGTCTTGGCTGGAGTTATCCATGTGATGTTTGGAGTATTGGATGTATCATAGTGGAACTGTGCACGGTATGTGTTTGAACCAGTTCATTCTTAATGTTAAATGGGAATTTACTCCTTTTTTGTGTGTTTAATTGAAGTTTTGAGTTTTGCAGGGAGAAGCATTGTTTCAAACACATGAAAATCTGGAGCATCTAGCGATGATGGAGCGTGTTCTTGGGTCGTTCCCTCAACAAATGTTGAAGAAAGTGGAGTGAGTTGAATCAAACATTTGCCCCGAAGTGATGTATATATGGTCGGGTGTTTAACTATTATTTCTTGTGTTGTGTGATAAAGTCGGCACTCAGAGAAATATGTGAGAAGAGGTCGTTTGGATTGGCCTGATGGAGCCACCTCAAGAGACAGCTTGAAAGCAGTATTGAAGCTTCCTCGGCTTCAGGTTCGTCAAGTTTTGTATTTGAATTTGATTTGGAGAAGCGATTCTTTGTGTTTACAAATGGTCCTGTATGTGTTGTTGCAGAATCTGATAATGCAACATGTAGACCACTCGGCGGGAGAATTGATAAATATGTTGCAAGGACTTCTTCGATTTGATCCATCAGAGAGACTAACCGCTCGTGAAGCCTTGAGACATCCTTTTTTCACTAGGAGGAGATGACAGGCTCTTGAGGAGTGTAAATAGAGTAAGATATGTATGATTGTAGTAAAAGCCTTTACAAAAGGTCTTACCTCAACAACCCCACGAATTCTGATATTAATTAAACAAAAATGCTTAGATCGCTCTTTTTAAAGTGATATGCAATTGTTTGTCTATCTTGTAAACTTGATTTTTTTAAATTGTAAGTTTTAATTTTCGACCACAAAATCTAAGAGATGCGTTGGTACGACTCTTATTACTGCAAATAACACCAAGCAAGCTAGAGCGAATGTACAATATGTCTAAGATGCAACAATGATTGAAAATCTTACTTATACTGGATATACAATGTTGTATGAGTAAGTTCGCAATATAAATAAAACTCAGAAAGACCAAAAACTACCATTATCAAAATTTACGGGGAGTTTAGTTGTCGATAAGAAACAGCATGTACTTTTTGTAAGGAGTAAGAAAACTGCACCTCTTTTCCCTGATTCCGCTCACCTCTGCTCGTTCCCTTATCCAATCCTCGCTCCATCGTAACCCATAATGTTTTTGATTTTTTTCCATAAGACTTGCGTTTTCTTTCACGATCTATACGCCGAGATAGAGCATTGGGTCTACGATGAAGCCATGTGGGTGCTTGTTGTTTGAGCTGTCCCACATGTTGAGGAAGAACACTAATGAGTTGCTGTGGCTGGCTTGTGTTTCTTTGACTGATCAGTTTGTTCACGAGAGGTTGACTGATGAAAGATACCAAGCTGCGGTTATGGAAGCTTGAACAACACATCAATAGCTCAGGAAACATTGATAAGATCACTTGTGTTACTCTGAACCAAGATCCGAGCACCAGATCGACTGCTCAAGAATCTCTTATGAAGAAGACTAGGCTTAGGCTTCTCTCAGGGAGTGGACGTTGTTTGACTCTATGCTTTGTTCCTCATACATTGCGACTTAGTTGAACAAGACATGAAAGTATTTGTTCTATATAGTATATTTAATCTAGGACATGAATGTTTTTGATGGACCAACAATCAATCTCAGACGACAGACAATGGTGTGAAAAAGACTTCATATACTTGAATTACGCTCCTAAAAGTACTCAAATTTTGTGTCTAAGTGATATGATCCTAAATTACATGGGCCTCTTTCAATGTTATGGAATCTTCATACATAGATTGCAAGTGCATAGTTTTGTTGCGTTAATGCTTAGAGATCAATCACAGAAAATAAATATTTTATAATTAACATTTTACTAGGTAACGTAAGGAGTGAAAAAAAAAACATATGGATTACTAGTTGTGTGTAATGTAATACCAAATTATGGATTGAGATTTAAGTAGGTCTATATGAGATGAATGTTTGTTTTAATATTCTTGACGTTTTTCTTCGTATTTGCGCATAATTTGATATTTCAACTATGGTTGTGTTCGCTATCGAGTTAGAGTTAATGTGTCTAAAATTCTTATTTAACCTTTCATATTTAATGATGTTTGGTATAAATAGTTGTCCAGCATTTAGATACAATGATTCGAATGAGTGATGTGACATCGGATACCAAATTTCTGTATTGGGATCTAAATAGGTTTAATTCATACAATGATACATTTTTATTATAATTTAATTTTAAGCATCGTTCTCCATGTTTGAAAATAATTTAATAGGTCAACTATGTTTGTATCGACTACCAAGTAATGGTGTTTGAAATTTCTACTTAAACTTTTGCATTTAATGATGTTTGACTTAGATACTAACCCAAACAAATGGATAAGGACATAAGGTAATCATGGTGATATCATTTTAGATACCATATTTTCAGATCTTGATCTAATTAGGTTAAATTTGTATGATGAGACGTTTTTCTTTTCTAATTCTTGAGCATTGTTCTTTACGCCTAAACATTGTTTGATAGATCAGTTCTGTTTGTTTTAACTACCGAGTGATGGTGTCCCAAAATTTATGTTCAAATCTTTGCATTTAATGATATTTGACTTAAATAGTGTTCCAAACAAATAATTTTTGTTATATTTAGCATCGTTCTTTGTGCCTGTTCATCGTTCTTTGTGTTGACTACATAGTAATAGTGTCCAAAATTTCTATTTTAACCTAGTTGTGTCGATCAGCTTAAATAATAACGTAAACTTAAATATATTTAATTAAAAATTTTATTTGTTCTCTCACATTCCTTATAATTGTTTTGGTAATTTGGATTACAAATGACACCTTGGAACCTTAGCACATCAGAAAAAAAAAATGAATGATAACAAAGAGAACTCAAGATGGACTTTTCATCCCTTTGTCATGTTTAGGAAACATGCTCCTCAACTGAAGATAATAGAGACAAATGTAGCCTTAAAGAACACATGACTCACTTTTCCACATTTCCTCAAAATCTTCAAAGGGTAATCTCCCTCTCTCTCTCTCACTCAATTTGGCTTAACTGCTAAGCTAAACATTGTCTTTCTCGCATTACTTATTTTATGATGGCCAAAGATCACACACTATATAAAAACTTAACATGCACCCAGTTTTTTTCATCAAAAAAGCATATTCCTCTAACCAAAATTTCAAAATTCAACGATGGCCATCCACACTCTCCTCTTCGCCTCACTTCTCATATTATCATTAAGTCTTTTCTTATTCTTAAGCATTGTTCTTTACGTCTAAACATAGTTTGATAGATCTACTATATTTGTGTTGACTATCGAGTAATAGTGTCCAAAATTTATGTTTAATTAGGTGTACTTCGTACAATGATACATTTATTTCTTTATTTTTGAGCATCGTTCTTCACGTCTGAAGATAGTTTTATAGGTCAACTATGTTTGTGTCGACTACCGAGTAATGGCGTTCAAAATTTCTACTTAAACATTTGTATTTAATGATGTTTGACTGAGATAGTAGCCCAAACATATGGATAAGGTAATCCTAATGAGTGATGTGTGGTAATTTGACTTTAAATACCATATTTTCAGATCTTGATCTACCTAGGTTAAATTTGTATGAAGAGACATTTTTTTTTCTTATTCTTGAGCATTGTTCTTTACGCCTAAACATGGTTTTATCGATCAGTTATGTTTGTTTTGACTACCGAGTAATGGTGTCCCAAAATTTATGTTCAAATCTTTGCATTTAATGATATTTGGCTTAAATAGTGTTCCAAACAAATAATTTTTGTTTTATTTAGCATCATTCTTTGTGTCAGATCATCGTTCTTCGTGTTGACTGCTGAGTAATAGTGTCCAAAATTTCTATTTTAATCTAAGTGTGACGATTAGCTTAAATTATGACGTAAATTTAAATATATTTAATTACATTTTTTATTTATTCTCTCATATTCCTTATAATTGTTTTGGTAATTTGGATTTCAAATGGCACCTTGGAACCTTAGCACAACAGAAAAAAATGAATGTTAACAAAGAGAACTCAGGATGGACTTTTCATCTCCTTTTCATGTTTAGGAAACATCGCTCCTCAGCTGAAGATAATAGAGACAAATATAGCCTTAAAGAACACATGACTCACTTTTCCACATTTCCTCAAAATCTTCAAAGGGTAATCTCTCTCTCTCACTCAATTTGGCTTAACTGCTAAACGAAACATTATCTTTCTGGTATTACTTATTTTATGATGGCCAAAAATCACACACTATATAAAACTTAACATGCACCCAGTTTTTTTGATCAAAAAAAGCATATTCTTCTTACCAACATTTCAAAATTTAACGATGGCTATCCACACTCTCCTCTTCGCCGCCTCACTTCTCATATTCTCATTCATCGAGTCGAGCTGTGGAGGAAACAAAGATAAAGTCTTCACTGGACTCCAAAATTCACTCGAGGTCACCGCTAAACCCGTACAAGATAGCGTAGGTTTGTGAATTTGTCTTGTCCTTTTCCTTATAAATCAAACTCTCTATTAGCTAGGCTTTAAACTAAGAGAATTGACCATACTTGGATATGTTACCTATTTAATTTATTTTAGAAATCGTTATTGCCATATATGTATGGCTCCATCCTTTTTAAAATGACTTGTGCCACTAATACATTTATAATAAATAAAATTATACATCTATCTATTCTAGTATTCTTCTATACTATTATTGGACTCATGTATTTCTTTAGTTCTGGAAGCCGGAAAAGATATGGTGACAATTAAATGGAAGCTAAAGTCGTCGGCCAAAGTAGATGCCGATGATACTTTCAAGAAAATCCAAGTCAAGCTTTGTTATGAAGAAGTGCCAGACCAAGAATCCAAGTCAAGAACCAAGATCCGAGCACCAGACTGCTCAAGAATCTCTTATGAAGAAGTGCCTAGGCTTATGCTTCTCTCAGGGAGTGGACGTTGTTTGACTCTATGCTTTGTTCCTCATACATTGCGACTAAGTTGAAGAAGACATGGAGCGATCACGGCATGGGGTTTGAACTTATGATGCTCTATCTTTGAACAAATTTGGATAAACTTCGATCTGTGATGCAACAAGCAATCAAGGTTCAACGAGCATTGATGCACCAGAAGGGTTACTTTGTCAGAGTTAGACCAAGAAGACTACACTTGAGAAAGAGAGATAGGAGATAAACTTAGCTACCAATCAATCACATGGTCTAATGGAATGTTAAGCGTAAGGAGTCCATTCGTTGTAACCAGTCGGGAAGATAAATGATAAATCTAAAGAGAAACACACAATGTCTTTGAATAATACCAAGACACCATTGGAGGAGAGAAACCAGGGTATAATAAAGATTAAACTATGTAGGATCTTAAAATATTTTCCATAAAAACCAAAAGGGTCTTGTTAGTAGAACAAAGCATTCGGTTGAATCCAAATCTAAGAAAGAAGAAGACTAAAAGACTTAAGTTGTCCTAGAGAAACACCAGATCCACTACTCGAACGCCCACTTGTTCTCATTGCGAACCTCCTCTTCTTCCTCAGGTGAGTAATCGTTCTTGATGTTGAAGTGAGCACGCATCTCGTCTGGCGTTTTTCCTTTCATCTGAGCAGCCACGGCCTTGCACGTAAGGTCAAGAAGTCCACTGATGTTCAGATAGTTAGCAGCCTTTCCACACACACACGAAAAAAAAAAACACAACATATCAATCACTTACAAAATCAACAACAACCCTAAGGAACAGAGTCGGCAAACCTAAAATCCCAAATCAAAAAATAAAACCCTAATCCAAAAGAACATCAAAACCAAAAACATAAAGCACAAACCAGGATGAGATCAAATAGACTAGGCTGATCGATTTTGAGGAATTCGGTATCCCAAGTATTAAGCTCACTGTTCTCAGTGTTACCACAAAAATCCTTGTCAGCGCCGTCAGCCTCAGCGGCGGCCTCAGCGGCGGCCTCGACGTGCTTCTTACAGTACTCAATAACCTTAGCCAAGATGGCTCCGGTGACATTGGGAAGGGGGATTCCGTTACTGGCGCAGTTGTCCTCGATCATGTGCTTAATCGTCTGGGACTCAACAGCTACGGCTTCGTCTACCTCGAAGATTTCACCGTCGGAGCTCTTTAGGATGATCTTGTTGGACGCCATAGTCTCTCGTTCGTACATAGCAAACAAAGGAAGACGCGGCGCAGGCGATTGATATTATAGCGGTCACAGAGGAGGTTTTGGGGAATTGGGGTTGAAGGAGTTTCCTAATCCCTAGTATTTATACAGATCGATCGGTTTATTGTTTTTTAAGTAAACCTAATTTTTTTTTTTTTTTTTTTTTGACAATAAACCTAATCCTTTTTATTAATGGAAAAGTTAAAATATATGGTAATATTATTGAAAAGATATATGGAAATATTTATTAGATTTCCAAAAAATTGATCTTAGTTGTATTTTATATCTTCCTTTGATTATGTTATTATTAATATGAAAAAGGAACAATATTTTATTTTAAGAAAAAAATAAGAAAATCTATTATGCATCCAATCACATATTTAATGGAATAATACTTAATGTACAATATATGTCTAAGATGCAACAATTAATTGCAATATATAACTCTAGATATATTCAATTTGACATTTAATATTTTAAATGATTTGTGTGAAATTTATTAATTCTATGTTATTCAATTATAAATTTTAAAAAGTCTATTAAAACCTACTGTTATTGAAATGATGATTTAAAAATTTACTTTAAAATATATTGTTATTCAAAACTATTTATGGATTTGGATTTTAATGATTATTAGGGATTATAGAATTTGAAATGATTTGTTTAGTTAAAAATGGTTTTAAGTGAAAATTTAATATCTTTTACAATGAATCACATCAAATTCTCTAAAATCATCAAAAACATTTAAAATTTCATTAAAAATATAAAATATTAGATTGAAAACACCCGGTTAACTACATACAATATTTCTCATTAAAAAAAAAAAAAAAAAAACTACATACAAGGCCAAACAACTCATCCATTCATTTGAATCTGATGACCACCGTTACCAAAATTAACGGGGAGGTTATTCGTCGACAAGAAACAGCATGTAGTTTTTGTAAGGAGTAAGAAAACTACACGGTTTGTAAGAAAATTCACAGTTTCAGATGTCGAGTTTTCTTGTTTAGCTGTTGTCTCTGCAATTAGCCAATTTGCGCCTCTTCCCTCTGATTCTGCTCACTTCTGCTCGTTCCCTTATCCAATCCTCGCGGAGCTATATTGTTGTAAGTCCGTCGCTAACTATAATTTTTTTCCATACGACTTCCGTTTTCTTTCACGATCTATAAGCCGAGATCGAGCATTGACTCTACGATTTGTCATTATACTTCTGCAATTGCATTCTTTTACCCTTTTGTTTTGTGACTTTTTCAACTTAAGTGTTGAATAAAAGGGCTCTGCTCAAATTTTGTGAGATCAGAAGAAACTTGTTGTCAAGTGCTGCTACTGAACAGGCTTTTCCATTTTGTGGCATCTAAGTTTTGAAAAATCGTGGCTTTTTGTGATTCACTATGACTGTCTTGTTGTGTGCTTACATAACTTCTGATGTTTACAGACCAATATAGGTTATAATGGGTTCTGCAGTTAGACAGCCACTCTTCTCGTTTGGTGTTATAGCTGATGTTCAGTATGCTGATATTCCAGATGGCCGCTCCTTTTTAGGTGTTCCTAGGTATTACAGGAACAGCATACTGGTCCTACAACGAGCTGTTGAAACTTGGAACCAACATGGAAACCTCAAATTTGTTATTAACATGGGTGACATTGTTGATGGTTTTTGTCCCAAGGATCAGTCTTTGGCTGCCACTAAGAAACTGGTCCGTGAATTCGACAAATTCAATGGTCCTGTTTATCATATGATCGGCAATCACTGCCTCTACAATCTCCCCCGTGAAGAGTTGCTTCCGTTGCTGAAGATCCCAGGTCGTGATGGCAATGCTTATTATGATTTTTCACCAACTCCCGGCTATAGAATTGTGGTGTTAGATGGGTATGACATCAGTGCTGTCGGATGGCCACATGACCATCCTAAAACAATCGTTGCATTGAAGATACTTGATGAAAAGAACCCAAACTCGGACAAAAATAGTCCCGAGGGGCTTGAGGATGTTGCGAGGAGATTTGTCAAGTATAACGGTGGTGTTGGGGAGGAACAGCTGCAATGGCTTGACAGTGTGCTTCAGGATGCATCAAACTCAAACCAGAGTGTTATCGTATGTGGGCATGTGCCTATGAGCCCCGGTGTGGCATCCAAAGCTGCCTTGTTATGGAACTTTGATGACGTGATGAGCATTATACACAAGTATGACTCTGTCAAAGTTTGTTTGTCCGGACACGATCATAAAGGAGGATACTTTGTTGATTCTCACGGTGTTCACCATAGATCCTTGGAAGCTGCCTTGGAATGCCCCCCAGGTACGTATTCGTTTGGATATATCGATGTATATGAGAACAAGTTATCTCTTGTTGGTACTGACCGGATGCAAAACACTGATTTTGAGGATTTGAGTTTTCCTGAATGATCATATATATCTGAAATGCAGAATTTGTAATCCTCACCAATCCTTATTTATATGATGATTATTTTGTAACGATCAGTTCTTTATTATTATACTTCCATATGGCTACACACCTATGTACTTGATCCATTGCAAATAAGACGGATTCAACTGATTGGATAATATACGTTATTTTTATGAAGAAGTTTTTTTATTAAGAAATCTATATCATATGTTCTGTGTTGGATTTAGTTATGCAATTAAAGGAAGTCTCTAGCGAAAGGTAAACTTTTGTAGTGTTTTGCTGAATTTAGGTGTACTTCTGTTTCAGCTGATTCAGTGGAAACAAAATAAGAAATATAGATAATGTTTTGTCTTCATTGTACTTAAGATCTTTTATTAGTAACGGTTAGCATAACTATTAGTATTGTTATGTTGATTAGATCAAGTATTCAGCAGATACTGGGTAGTAGTATTCTGTATACTGAAGCTGATCAAGGGATTTGAAAAAACAAACTCAATTCATGGAGGCAAGTGATGATAAGGGCGCTAAATGGAAGGAATTATTGATACTTGTTTATAGCTGACTGCTTGGACTATGGGATAAATGATCTTGATTCAGATGAATGTGTGATCGAATGGTCTCTACAAGGCTCATGCGTTCGGTTGCATTTAAGTAGCAATTGCATTGTCCCTGAAGATACATGAGTGATGATGATACTAAATGTAGTAATTCTCTAGGAAGAATGGAAGTGGTAACTTTCTTGCTGAATCTTTTTGGTGAGACTACCCTACAAGAGAAGTTCTTATTTGAGGTCAAATCGAATGATACGCAGTTGTAATCTGGTTTATAATATTCTCAAGTCTTTGATTTAAAACTGCTGCCTAAACCAGCTTCATATAGAGAATTTAATTGGAGACTGCTTTGGCTAGCAAAGTTAGTGAAAGTATTTGTTCTATATAGTATATTTAATCTAGTACATGAATGTTTTTAATGGACCAACAAATACGCTCCTAAAAGTGATATGATCCTAAATTACATGGGACTCTCTCAATGTTATGGAATCTTCACACATAGATTGCAAGTGCATAGTTGTGTTGCGTTAATGCTTAGAGATCAATCATAGAAAATAAATATTTTATAACATTTTAATAGGTCTAAACATAAGGAGTGAAAAAAAAAAAAAAAACATATAGATAAGGTAATCCTAATGAGCGGTGTGTAATGTAATACCAAATTATGGATTGAGATTTAAGTAGGTCTATATGATGAGATGAATTTTTCTTTTAATATTCTTGGCGTTTTTCTTCGCCTTTGCGCATAATTTGATATTTCAACTATGGTTGTGTTCACTATCGAATTAATGTGCCTAAAATTCTTATTTAACCTTTCATATTTAATGATGTTTGGTATAAATAGTTGTACAACATATCGATACAGTGATTCTAATGAGTGATGTTAGTAATATGATATTGGATACCAAATTTCTGTATTGGGATCTAATTAGGTTT
This sequence comes from Camelina sativa, assembly GCF_030686135.1. Lineage (NCBI taxonomy): Eukaryota > Viridiplantae > Streptophyta > Magnoliopsida > Brassicales > Brassicaceae > Camelina > Camelina sativa. Next base: position 7,109,499 of record NC_141889.1, read on the forward strand.
GATTCCTACAATGATACATTTTTTATTTATTTATTTTTAGCATCGTTCTCCGTGCTTGAAGATAATTTTATAGGTCAATTATATTTGTATCGGTGTTTGAAATTTCTACTTAAACTTTTGCATTTAATGATGTTTGACTTAGATAGTGACCCAAAAATATTGATAAGGTTCCTAATCAGTGATGTGTGGTGATATGACTTTAGATAACATATTTTCAGATCTTGATCTAACTAGGTTAAATTTGTATAATGAGACGTTTTTCTTTTTTTATTCTTGAGCATTGTTCTTCACGCCTAAACATAGTTTGATAGATCAATTATGTTTGTGTTGACTACCGAGTAATAGTGTCCAAACTTTAAATTTAATTAGGTTTAATTCGTACAATAATACATTTATTTATTTATTTTTGAGGATCGTTCTCCACGCCTGAAGATAGTTTTATAGGTCAATTACGTTTGTGTCGACTACTGAGTAATGACGTTTGAAATTTCCACGTAAACATTTGCATTTAATGATGTTTAACTTAGATAGTGGCCCAAACATATGGATAAGGTAATGTTAATAAGTGATGTGTGGTGATATGATTTTAGATGCCATATTTTCAGATCTTGATCTAACTAGGTGAAATTTGTATGATGAGACATTTTTCTTTTCTTATTCTTGAACATTGTTCTTTACGCCTGAACATAGTTTGATAGATCAACTATGTTTGTGTTGACTACCGAGTAATGGTGTCCAAAATTTATGTTCAAATCTTTGCATTTAATGATATTTAACTTAAATAGTGTCCCAAACAAATCATTTTTGTTTTATTTAGCATCGTTCTTTGCGCCTGATCATCGATCGTCGTGTTGAATACCGAGTAATAGTGTCCAAAATTTCTATTTTAACCTAGCTATGTCGATCGACTTAAATAATGACGTAAATTTAAATATATTTAATTAAAAATTTTATTTGTTCTCTCACATTCCTTGTAATAGTTTTGGTAATTTGGATTACAAATGACATCCTTGAACCTTAAAACAACAGAAAAAAAAATGAATGATAACTAAGAGAACTCAAGACTGATTTTTCTTCCCTTCGTCATGTTCAGGAAACATCGCTCATCAGCTGAAGACAATAGAAACAAATATAGCATTAAAGAACACATGACTCACTTTTCCCCATTTCCTCCAAATCTTCAAAGGGTAATCTATCTCTCTCACAACTTGGCTTAACTGCTAAGCGAAACATTGTCTTTTCGCAATAGTTATTTTATTATGGCCAAAGATTACACACACTATATAAAGACTTAACATGCACCCATTTTTTTCATCAAAAAAGCATATTTCTATTTAAACCTTCAAAATTTCTACTTAATGGCTTTCAAATTTTCTACTTAAACCTTTGTATTTAATGATGTTTAACTTAGATAGTGGCCCAAACATATGAAAATCCTAATGAGTAATGTGTAATGATATGACTTTAAATACCATATTTTCAGATCTTGATCTAATTAGCTTAAATTTGTATGATGAGACGTTTTTCTTTTCTTATTCTTGAGCATTGTTCTTTACGCCTAAACATAGTTTGATAGATCAACTATATTTGGGTTGACTACCGGGTAATGGTGTCCAAGATTTATGTTCAAATCTTTGCATTTAATGATATTTAACTTAAATAGTTTCCCAAACAAATAATTTTTGTTTTATTTAGCATCGTTCTTTGTGTCTGATCATCGTTCTTCGTGTTGACTACCGAGTAATAGTGTCCAAAAATTCTATTTTAACCTAGCTATGTCGATCGGCTTAAATAATGACGTAAATTTAAATATATTTAATTAAAATTTTTATTTGTTCTCTCACATTCCTTATAATAGTTTTGGTAATTTGGATTACAAATGACACCCTGGAACCTTAGCACAACAGAAAAAAAATGAATGATAACTAAGAGAACTCAAGACTGATTTTTCATCCCCTCGTCATGTTCAGGAAACATCGCTCCTCAGCTGAAGACAATAGAGACAAATGTAGCTTTAAAGAACACATGACTCACTTGTCCCCATTTTCTCCAAATCTTCAAAGGGTAATCTCTCTCTCACACACAATTTGGCTAACTGCTAAGCGAAACTTTGTTTTTCTCGCATTACTTATCTTATGATGGCCAAAGATCACACACTATATAAAGACTTAACATGCACCCATTTTTTTCATCAAAAAAGCATATTCCTCTTACCAAAATTTCCAAATTCAACGATGACCATCCACACTCTCCTCTTCGTCTCACTTCTCATATTCTCATTCATCGAGTCGAGCCGTGGAGGAAACAAAGATAAATTCTTCACTGAGCTCCAAAATTCACTTGAGGTCACCGCTAAACCCGTACAAGATGGCTTAGGTTTGTGAATATGTCTTGCCCTTTTTCTTATAAATCAAACTCTCTATTAGCTAGGCTTTAAACTAATAAAATTGACCATAATTGGGATATGTTACCTATTTAATTTATTTTAGAAATCGTTATTTCCATATATGTATCTCTCCATCCTTTTTCATCAACATGCACCCAGTTTTTTTCATCAAAAAAGCATAGTCCTCTTGCCAAAATTTCAAAATTCAATGATGGTCATCCACACTCTCCTCTTCGCCTCACTTCTCATATTATCATTCATTCTTTACTTATTCTTAACATTGTTTTTTACGCCTAAACATAGTTTGATAGGTCTACTATGTTTGTGTTGACTACCGAGTAATAGTGTCCAAAATTTATGTTTAATTAGGTGTAATTCGTACAATGATACGTTTATTTATTTATTTTTGAGCATCGTTCTTCATGTCTGAAGATAGTTTTATAGGTCAACTATGTTTGTGTCGACTACCGAGTATGACGTTCGAAATTTTTACTTAAACCTTTGTATTTAATAATGTTTGACTGAGATAGTGGCCCAAACATATGGATAAGATAATCCTAATGAATGATGTGTGGTGATATGACTTTAAATACCATATTTTCAGATCTTGATTTAACTAGGTTAAATTTGTATGATAAAACATTTTTGTTTTCTTATTCTTGAGCATTGTTCTTTACGTCTAAACATAGTTTGATAAATCAGTTATGTTTGTTTTGACTACCGAGTAATGGTGTCCCAAAATTTATGCTCAAATCTTTGCATTTAATGATATTTGAGTTAAATAGTGTTCCAAACAAATAATTTTTGTTTTATTTAGCATCGTTCTTTGTGCCTCATCATCGTTATTCGTGTTGACTACCGAGTAAAAGTGTCCAAAATTTATATTTTAACCTAGCTGTGTCGATCAGCTTAAATAATGACGTAAATTTAAAACTATTTAATTAAAAATTTTATTTGTTCTCTCACATTTTTTATAATTTTTTTGGTAATTTGGATTACAAGTGACACCTTGGAACCTTAGCACAACAGAAAAAAACTAAAATGAATGATAACAAAGAGAACTCAAGACGTACTTTTCATCCCCTCGTCATGTTTAGGAAACATCGTTCCTTAGCTGAAGACAATAGAAACAAATATAGTCTTAAAGAACACATGACTCACTTTTCCCCATTTCCTCAAAATCTTCAAAGGGTAATCTCTCTCTCACGCAATTTGGCTTAACTGCTAAGCGAAACATTGTCTTTCTCGTATTACTTATTTTATGATGGCCAAAGATCACACTATATAAAAACTTAACATGCACCCAGTTTTTTTCGTCAAAAAAGCATATTCCTCTTAACAAAATTTCAAAATTCAACAATGGCCATCCACACTCTCCTCTTCGTCTCACTTCTCATATTTTCACTCATCCCTTCGAGCCGTGGAGGAAACAAAGATAGACTCTTTACTGAGCTCCAAAAGTCACTGGAGGTCACCCCTAAACACGTACAGGATGGCGTAGGTTTGTGAATTTGTCTTACCCTTTTTCTTCTAAATCAAACTCTCTATTAACTAGGCTTTAAACTAGAGAATTGACCATACCTGGGATTTGTTACCTATTTAATTTATTTTAGAAATCGTTATTTCCATTTATGTATATCTCCATCCTTTTTAAAATGACTTGGGCCACTAATACATTTATAATAAATAAAATTATACATCTATCTATTGATCTATATTATTATTTGGTAATCATGTATTTCTTTAGTTCTGGAAGCCGGAAAAGATATGGTGACAATTAAATGGAAGTTAAAGTCGTCGGCCAAAGTAGATGCCGATGATACTTTCAAGAAAATCCAAGTCAAGCTTTGTTACGCACCAATCAGCCAAGTTGATAGACCGTGGCGCAAGACTCACAACGAGCTCTTTAAGGACAAAACCTGCCCTCACGAGATTGTATCCAAGTCATATGACAAGACCCCTCAATCACTTGATTGGACCGTCGATCTCGATATCCCCACTGGAACCTACTTCGTACGTGCCTATGGAATTGATGGAGATGGCCAAGAAGTAGCATACGGGCAGAGCTCGGACGAGGGAAGGAAGAAAAATCTCTTCAGCGTTCAGGCTATTAGTGGTGGACACGTGTCGCTCGACATAGCATCCATATTGTTCAGCATCTTCTCCGTTGTTTCTCTGTTAGTGTTCTTTGTCAAGGAGAAGAAGAAGGCCAAGTTAGAGCAAAGGGAGTGAGTGGATTAATAGCGATGGGGGGGTTTTGTTAAGTGAGTTGTGTGGCTTTTATAAATGGTCGTCTTTAGTTTTGTTTGGTTAGAAGAAATATATATTGTTCTACTTTCCTTCCTTTTTCGGTTGTTTTCGTGTATGCATTATTTAGACCAGTTGGAACCAAGTCGAATCGTACGGTATAGACTTCCGCCGCATGGAAAAAGGGTTTTTAGACGTAAGACAAAGCTCACATGACTACATGAGATGAATATATATTATCGGATTTTAACATTGGTTTAGAATTTTCTAACAAAATAGTTAAAATATTTCAAAATAATCGTAGGATTAACAAAAACCCAAGTTGGCCATATATATTTCATTGCATATTATAGAACCAGATAAAAGATAAAAGTTCTCCTCAAGATCTTTTCATACTATACAATTTATCTTAATTTATCTTAGAATATATATATATATAATTAACATCGTTCACTTGTGAACAATAAACATTAAGAAAAAGTTCTAGTCAATTATTTGGCATCAAACCTGGTATCATAGCCAAGACTAGTAAAATGGATGAAGAATTTTTGTTTGTTGGTTGGATCAAGTCACGACCAGCTCTAGCCATCTATAAACAATCAAGTTGGTGCTGCAGAACCCAAATTATATGAAATATTTATGGGAGTTAACTTAGGGTTAAGGAAAAGTCATTTGGTATATTATTAATGGTGAAGAAGATACTGAAGACTTCTACAGTTCTACTCAGAATAGAATTTGATTTAACAACTTGTTAATTACAGAGATTTAATAAATTTTATGGTCATCTCTCATCTAATTCGGTCACAAATATTTTATTGGGTTGTGCTACTGACTATTGCCATAGACTGCTTCGACTTTTCTTCAACAATATAACATATCGCATACTATCTAGTAACAAGAAGCCACACTTTCGAGTTACTCGAAACTTTGTAGAATAAAAACGCACATATTCATAAATTAGGTTTCTAATGAATAAAGAGATGCGCCAAGTAATTTGCTTAATGATCTAGAGTACACAAACGATGTATATTATGATTCGTTCAAACTATATACAGTAGTATAATTTAACATTTAACCACAAAAAGAAAAAACTATACAGAACCATTTAAAAAAAAAAAAAAACTTCTAGTTTTAAACTTTTAATTTTAATTGTAATCATAACCATCATTTTAGTCTTAATCATATACCAATTTCTTCAATTCTGTTTTCATTTATTATTAATATTATTATTATTACTTTTCATTTTCAACAATTAACCTGAAAATTTTAGTGTATTATTAATTTATTATTGCGGAAAAATACTAAAACGGAGCTGGGGAATCCCGCCTATTCTCGGAGGAAAGGGAAAAATCTAAAAATTGAAATTGAGAAATTTCTCTCTCAGCCTTTTTTTTTTTTACCCAAATCCAGAGAGAGAACACACCACGACGAGCACGAGCATGAGCACTCCCATGGAGATTGCCGAGCAAACCCCTATGCTTGAGGAGGATACGATTACTCTTCCCAACGCTTCCATGGATGTCTCCTCTCACCAAATTCACACTGAATCCACGACTATCCCGGAGCAAACAGCCGTCGCAGAGCCAATCGCTACACCCAATCCTCCTCCTCCTTGCCTCCACGAAAACAAATTCCTCGTATCTGGTACATCCAATTCTCCTTCCTCTCGCTTTTGGATTCGATTATAGTTTATGAATTCATCCTCTTTCAAATCTCTGTGTTTCTCTCTCTCTAGTGGAGGTCTGCTTAAAGCCTTCAAGCACGGCTCGTCTAGAGGATGTGCAGAGAGCTGTTGAACGGTTTGTTAATCATATTTTCTTTTTGTGCTTCTATTCTAGTGGAGGAGTTTCTGATTGGAATAGCTCTTGTGTTTGTTGTTTCTTTTTATTTGGTTTTAATGGGGGGGGGGGGGGGGGGGATAGTTTTGTGTTTGCTCTAGGATGCTTGAGAATAGGAGCATGAGCTATGCAGATGGACTTGTATTGATACCTGCAGACGACTTGTTTCTCGTTCAAAATGTGCAAAGGATATGCATTTGTGATACAGGTACTGTTTCAGATTTGAGGGGATTTCGCATTAAATGCTATAGGATGTTACTGATATTTTTGCCTCTTGTATCTAGAGGAATGGGTGAAAAACAATGATGTTCTCTTGTTCTGGCAAGTGAAGCCAGTTGTCCACGCCTTTCAGGTTATATGCAAACCTCTGATTATGTTGAATAGGGAGTCAACTTTTTCTTCTCTTGGTATCGTCCATACAGATCATGACTTGTTGTATAATTACATCCAGCTCATTGAAGAAGGACCATGTGAGGACTTGTGCGCTGATGGACAACCTGCTAGCTTTAATGAATGGATTCTACCTGCAAAAGAGTTTGATGGCTTATGGGAAAGGTCTGTCTAGAAGTATAGTCTTGCCCTCGTTAGAAAGCAGTAATGGCTCTGAAACAGTTTATTCAGTGGTTGATCTTTTTGTTTTGTAGCCTAATATATGAATCTGGACTCAAGCAAAGGTTACTACGTTACGCTGCAAGTGCGTTGCTGTTCACGCAGAAGGGTGTAAATCCAAATCTCGTTTCATGGAATAGGTGAGGGAAGTTTGCATGTTTTGCAGTACATACTATTCTCCTAACTTACCTACCAATTCTTATTTATGTTTGCTTCTGTTCGACATCATGAGATTGTTATGCAAAACTTCAGATAACTGAGTTGCTTAAAAAGCTGAATTTGTTTCATGCGGTTTTGTTTGTTCTTTGGTGACTAAAGTCTGATATTTTCCTTTCTTGTGCCCTGATTTTTAACTATTTAGCCTTCATGATTTGTTGAAAATATCTACAGGATTATTCTTTTGCACGGACCACCAGGGACTGGCAAAACATCTCTCTGCAAAGCGTTGGCTCAAAAGCTTTCAATTCGGTGCAACTCCAGGTCCTCTTCTGGACATAATCTTAGTCTGTCAGATTCATATAGTGACTGTATTATCTCGTTTATCTTTCTGTTTTGATTTTGATTTATGTTTCCCCTATCAGATATCCACATTGCCAATTGATTGAAGTCAATGCTCACTCTCTATTTAGTAAATGGTTCTCTGAAAGTGGCAAGCTGGTATGATACAAAATTATCCTTTCTTTAGCTCTTGTCTTAAGTTTTCCCTTCAGCATGCATTTAACGCAGTAGTTTTGTTCAACAAGCTGACTTTGTACTCATAGATTATTCCATGTTTAGTAATATCACAAGCTTCACCAACAGTTGTATAGTGATCCGACCTATCTTAGAATAAAAACTATATTGGAATATTATGTTATTCTCACTATGTCTACTAATTCCATAATATAGGTTGCCAAGCTTTTCCAGAAAATCCAAGAGATGGTGGAGGAAGATGGCAATTTAGTATTTGTTTTGATCGGTGAGTTATGATTTTATCTTAGAATTTTATGGTTGCAGGCTTATTTATCCCGTCAGGCCTGAGATTATTTTGCCTGCAGATGAAGTTGAAAGTCTTGCTGCTGCTAGAAAAGCGGCTTTGTCTGGCTCAGAACCTTCAGATTCTATCCGGGTAATCCAACTAACTTCTAAATTTCATATGCACCTAGTATTTGGCGAAGGAATTAATTCTTAATCCTAGAAGACCAAATCTTCCTATGTACTTTGCAGGTTGTGAATGCACTACTCACCCAAATGGACAAATTGAACTCTGCACCGAATGTGATCATCCTTACAACATCAAATATAACTACTGCTATTGGTAAGCTGGTTTCCCATTTTGATCCTGTCCTAGCCTCATGCTTTTTACTCTTATATTAGTCCTTATTTTCATCCGGATGATCTCAGCACTAAGTTCGCAATAGAATTATGACTTTGACTTGCTACTAATATAAATGCTTTACCTTCTCAGTTCTCAGTCTCTCTGAAACTGTGTTCCTCATTCAGATTTGTGAGATTTCTCACATCAATATTCTTGTTACAGATGTTGCTTTTGTGGATCGAGCCGACATAAAAGCTTATGTTGGGCCTCCAACTCTTCATGTTCGTTATGAAATATTAAGGTCTTGTGTTGAGGAATTAATAAGTAAAGGGATCATCTCAAGTTTCCAGGTACCACTTAAGAGCACCCCATACACGTTTCTAATTCCACCGTTTCCTGTTAACACTGAAGGAGGAGAAATTATATCTTACAAGCTTCATGAATCTTGGTATAGGGCTGTGATGGATTCTCTATTCCAAGCTTTTCAAGTTTGAAAGAAAAGGCAAATGAAAGTGAGGTTCATGATACAAATTCAGTTCCCTGGTTCTGTAAACAGCTGATAGAAGCTGCAAAAGGGTGTGAGGTCAGTCTTTGGGAATACTTTTATACTGATTGTAGAGAAGTGACAAAAGCCTGAGAATACTCTGAAAAAACTGAGTATGATTCGGATCAACTTCTTAATGTGCAGGGTTTAAGTGGGAGATCACTGAGAAAACTTCCGTTTTTAGCGCACGCAGCACTTGCAGATCCATATAGCCATGATCCAAGTGAGTTCTTGTGTACAATGATAGAAACAGCTAAGAGAGAGAAGTCTGAACTGCCTGAATGAACTTTTTTTTTTAGTGAGGTCATAAACAAAGAGCAGTAGAAATGGTTTATTCAGAAAAGTGTTAAGCTAATTTTTGATTTATGCATCTCTTCATCATCTCAAATTATGCATCTGTTTCACCTTCTATTTTAATATTGGCATAAACTAAATAGAAGGTTGGGCTCAAATGTAGAGTTAGTATCTCAATGTTGAGGAGAGAGACTCTCTCTCAGAAGGTTTCTTCTACCTCCCTATGGAAAAGCTTTTAAGATCCTCCTTCTGTGATTGAATCAAACAAAAAAATGTTTAATGGGGGGCATCTCCTTAATCACTAGCCATTTTGTTTTGGAAAGTTTCCACACAACTCACTTGTGACCCAATCATTGAGTTGACACTATCAACATTGAATTGGTTTTTTGCTTTACTCGTCTCTTCTGCCAAGCTTGTTGCTAGAATGCTAGACTTTAGGGGTTGTTTTGTATTTGATTGAATAGAGAAGTCATGCTTCTAACTAAGTCTGGAGATCTATCAAAATTTTTTGTTTTAACAATAATTATGTAGTTTTATATTTTGAGTAGCAGTTTACATAGATACTAACACTAATCAAAAGAAGCCAAGTCCTCTGATTTTTTTTTACAATAAAGTAATCTGATTTGTTATATACTTTCATTCTTGTCAAAGTCATCTGAAAATCTGAAGGCTAAGAAAAAACGAGGCATGAAAATAAATAATAAAACAAAGAAAGAAAGAAGAAAAAAAGGAAGAGACAAGACAGAGCTGAGTAGATTCGAACAAGAAACGTAAGGCTGACATTAAACCTGACATAATAAAGCTTGATTCCCCAAAAAGTCCAATATGGAGATGAAGAAGAGAGATGAGGAAGAAACGAGAGGCTAAAGATGAAAAGGAAGAAGAAGAAGATGAGAAGAAGAAGAGAGTAGAGTTGATGAAGGCAGCTGCACAGGCTTGGCTCAGCCACTCCCAAACCTCTAAACACACGGTTTTAGAGTTCGAGGCGCAGAGGAAGCACGCTTTTATCAAAGGCAAAGCTTCACGTTTCAAAACGGAGGCCTTGTCCACAAAGCATCATCCGTCGTTTTTGGGTTGGGAATTCGGACAGTCGCTGTGGGATCCTTACGAGATTATTTCGGTCTCTAAGAAATTGGAACGTGAACTCACTTTAGAAGAACAAACCTTCAAGAAGAAGAAGAAGAAAAATAGCCTTAGAAGTTTGTTAAGTCTTTCTTCTTCAAGGAGATTTTAACAAACCCATTATGGTTACTCCCTTCAAACTTGTAAATTGTTCTACAACAAAACGTGAAATCAATTATTAGTGTCTTACATTGTCCATAGGTTTTGCTCACAGTTGTATCCCGCACCACAATCACATCCTCAAAACAAGGTTTTCAATGGTTGCAACTTGCAACAGATAGAATAGAAAAGACTAATTGCCATGTGACATTATGGAGGGAGATGAGCACCAACCAAGCAGAGTGAACATGTGACATTATGGAGGGAGATGAGCTTCTAAATGTATATTCAACACATGTCGCAGAGGAATTATATAGACCGAACCATTCCTTCAACAAAATAGAGCAGAAGAATGACATAACCAAATCGAAATAACTAAATGGAAATATAAGTAGGTAAAACTCCACGTCTTATATAAATAAATAGTAGTAACATTCAACACCAAAAAGGTCCAAAGCAAAGGAAGACACCATGTTGTGACGCAGCACGAAACCGAACTAGAGAGATCAGGTTTTATTTATATATAATAACGTAATAATTATTCCTGATAGATTAGATAGATAGGTAGAGTTGCCAGAATTATTATTAAGCCTCCTTCTCCCCTGTGAGGAGATCCATTACCACACCTTTGATGCTTCCATTGTTCTTCTTCAGCAGTCTCTTGTTTGTTACATCATCACAAAAGCCCTGCACAATCACAACATTTTCAACATCCCGATCTCTGTTTACCAAACTGTTAAATTCACAAAGTGCAGACACACTTACCATTTCCTGAAGCTCCTCTAGGATAGGATCCCACTCGCTAACTCCACAAAGCGCATCAACAGATTGCTCCAAATTGTATTCGTTGTCCCTCAAGATCTCCTTGTTCAAATCTATTTCCTTGAAACCCATTTCCTCGAGCTCCTTGAGCATGGTTATCTCAACGTCATTCTTCTCCAAATCCTCTTGAAGAGGAACTGGGATGTCTTTTGTAGATGAAGAATCACCAGACAAGATCTCAACAGCAGGCATACTTGGGAACTCCACCATGTTAAATGATGAAGATGAAGATGAAGGAGAATGACTTTGAGGGATAGCAGGATGAACTTCACCAACCAGCAGGTTTTCTTTTTCCGGGACATGTGGTTCACCAACTTCTCCCTCTATATCAGCATCTTTCTTTGTCCCGGGATTGACATTGGAGCTGCCAGGTTGAGCTGACTCACAATTCATCATCCCTGTAAATTCGCTTGAAAAATTTTCATCAGGGGAGGGGGAGGCATTCAAGTTCAGTCCATGAAACTCATTCACAACAGTATTCTTCAGGGAGGCATCAACCTAACCATGCAAAAAAGAAAAATGGTATTGAAGACATTTCATAGAGTCAAAGAATCAAGGAAACAAAGAGCACAGAAGTAGAAAGTACATGTATCAACACCCAAACACGTTGACCAAACTTATCACCATCAGAGGAAGCCATTCTCCAATAAGAATTGTATCGGCCAGGTGACTGTGGTGCAATAAAATCAACTTTCACATCAAGCTCACCATTGATAGGCACACCCCCCTCTGGAATCTGCCATAAGTGTAAAGAAAAATAAATAATTAGTATTATATACACAAACAGCTATTCTCGGTGTGTAGAGAAGACGCTAACTCAACGGCGTGTAATTGAAACAACAATTGATCTGTTGTTAGTGGAAAGAATCAAGAGAAGAAAACAAATGAGAACTAAGGAAATAGTTTATAACCTGCAAATCAACAGACAACGAGTTGCTGAATCTGTCCCCACCGATCCAGACAATCTGTGTGCCACGAGGCCACACCAACGAACCATTGTTCCTCATTTTCCAGATCTTAGTGAATGGAGCGGATGGAGCAACAACTGTTCCATCAAGTACATTCACATCAAGGACAAAGCGACTGTCTAGTCTAGGCCGGGTACACATGAAGTGTAAACCGAAAGGATGTGACATCTATAAGGAAAAAAAGAAAGATAAGATTGCAACATAGGTATCAGAGAGAGACGCACAGAATAAACAAAAAGAAATGGAATCTTAAACATAGGAGAAGAGTAATACTTGGGCACGTTGTTTGATAGGATGCATATGTTGAACAGATACGGGCTTATCCATTCTTGTGTAATCCCCCTCATTACCCATCACCGAAAAGCAGATGTTGCAAAGATCATAGTCTTCCTTACTGCAAAATATTCACCAGAGAAACAAATAAGCACAATAAGTTCTAACATGTCTAGTTCTAACATGTCTATAGTCACTACAACAGTAAGTAAGAGATGTCCTTACACCATCGATTTAAATCTAGGCCCAGTTATAGGAAGAACTCCACATCCATCACAACGGATGCCCTTATGGAATACACCCAATGAGGTCCAGTAATCACCGTTGGTGTTCTTTTTAGAATGGCATCCACGACGAGCATGCTTGTTGAAGTTAACAGGATAACGAGAAGAGTCATTCACGGTACTGCCACTAAAGGGACACTCGTTGAAACTAGCACCCAGTCCAGAAGGGGTTGGCACATGACCAGAAGTCTTTGAATGAGAGGGTTCAGTCATATTAGCAGGTTTCTTTCCGGTCTGGGTCCTCTCACCAGCGGAAGGAACATCCCTGCTCAGGGAAGGGCCTGAAGAACCAGGCTTAGGAACAGGGGAGTCCTGAGGAATTGAGAGCTGCCCTAGCTTTGAGATGCAATCCAGCATCTCAGCAACAACAGGACTAGAAGTTGCAGCTTTCGATGCAAGGTCCATATACACCTTCGATATGGTATCACGCATAGGGTTAGGCACAGCCATCAGAACATCATTTAAACCCTTTTGGATTTTGGAAACCGGGTTCTGACTGTAGGGAATACCGGAAGGTGTCGAACTCCCACTACTCTCAGGAGTAACAGGGTTAGTGGGGAAGCCAGTCTTCAAGAGCACATTGATCTTCAAGAACTTAAGACGCTGATTGGTAACATCAAACAGATCGTTGTCATCAACGAGGGCCACCACATCACCATCCTCATCAGAGTAAGTCAGAGAAAAATCGGCACCAACAGAGATGTCAAAGAGAGCAGCGATCTTCTCCTTAAGACCAGCAATGTCGAGATCAAGCTGTCCATTAGCTTTAACAGGCACCCTGAAACGCCTAAGCACACCTCCATAGCTAACCTGTATGGATCCATCCACAAACAAAAATAGAATCAGTTGAATGAAATAAACAAAACTATGCAACATCAGGTTGTTACAGTAAGAAGCGATCCCAATCAAAACATACAAGATAGAAAGAACATAACATATAACAGGCTAAAGCGATCCCAATCAAACAACCTTGACACTGATTTGAAAAACCAAATTACGTTTCCAAATACGATAACAATCCAAGTTTTAATCATTCATAGGGCTTATAATTCGAAATAGACTTAAAATTGCAAAGACACAGAGATAGAGCCGATCAATAGCGGAATTTGAAAACAAAAGGACCGATTACAAGTAACAATAAAGCTCGTAAACCTAGAACAAAGATAAAAAAAAACATGAGAATCGAGACGATCGCACGGAGAAACACAAAGAATCATCGACAATTTACTGATAAAGAAAAAAAAACAGAGGAGAAGAAAAGTGTGACAGATAAAAGAGAAAGAGAGAAAGGTTTGGCTAACCTTGACGACGAGTGCAGTAGCAGTAGACTCCATCGGATTCAAGCTGGGGAGAAGAGAACCAAAAGAAGGGAAGCGCAAGGAAGAAGAAACCCTAATCGACGATTGAGAGAAGTAATCTCGAGAGAGAAAGAGAGAAAGAGAGAAAGAGAGAAAGGAAAAGATTTATTAGGATGATGCAAAAGAAGCGTACCCGTAATCCGCTTATATCGTAAACCAACCCGGAGGAATTTAGACCGTCACGTTTATATATATATATATATATATATATATATATAAAGGATTCTCTTCTGTCTCACGATTGATTTAATTTAATTTAATTTCATTTCATTTCATTTAATTTAATTTAATTTAATAGATTTCTGACTTAGCCTACAAGATTTTGACTTTTCTGGTTACCACTGCCTTATCCACTAAGACCAACATCAATTCTATTAGATATTTTCTTTTTCTCTTTTAACTTTTTTTTAAAAAAAAACTAGTATTTGACCAATTCTAATATAAATATAATACTTTTTATTTTATTTTTAATCCAATTAATGAACATTTAGTATATTATTTTATTTTATTAAACCGTCTTTCACTCATGCCGACCTCAAAAAGAACAACCTCTCAAGTCTCATTTATTTTGAGAGTTTGATAGACTAACAACACCAATTCCAAATTATATATACAATTTCATGTTTAAAGTCAGAACAGTAGTAGAACTTGGAATTATCATGCGGAAATGATCAGAACGATACCAAACTAGTTGGGATGGCATACATAACTTCAGTCTCAACGTTAAACAAAAAAAAATTGGAATCAAAGTAGCCTAGGACGTCATGTAAGATGACTCCCGCACTCTGAGAACATAGGAAAACGCAGCAATAAAAAAAAGCAACGGCTTAAACGAAACAAGGTCAGTCCAATTGCCATCAAATGTATACTACAGTAAATTATGCATATTCAAACAAGTGACTCAAAATATATATAATAAACCCTCATGAGCAAATACTTTTGTTATCTGATTCTGCCAATGCCTCCTCGGATACGTCTCCCTCTCAGCAATCCCACAAGCTTATGTGCCTACGAAACAGCTTCCTCAATCGCCATATCTCACAAAATGCAATTATCCTCAGCATCGCAGCTCTTACTACCCTAATAAACACAAGAGAGGCCAATCTTAGTTTCTCTCACCTGTGAATCCATGACCAGTGTTTCTCCCACTCGTACCCCTTTGCTGTTGGTATCCACCATGCCTTTGCTGCCCCTGTCCCTTCTCCCTGTATCGTGGACCTTCTGTATCTTTCGATTGTTGTTCTCGGTTACGCTCTCCATCATAAGTATGAGAACCAACAGGTTTGTATTCATAATGCACATTTTGCTTCTGTCTATCTCTGTTTGAAGTTGGCCTCTGATGGTGATGGGGCATATTCTCTTGCGCCGCTAAACCCCAGCCTCCTTGTGACTCATGCCCTCTTCCAAATCGTCGACCCTGCCCTGTGTTCTTTTGGAACATACTATTCGGATTATGCTCAACCTGGACATCCTTATTGGTAGATCGGTTTTGCGACTGGGCTTGTTGTGTATCAGCTGGTGTCATTTTCTGTTCTGTAGAAACCCCTTGATGCTCGTATCCAGCAACATCTTTTTTCTGAGATCCATAAGTTTTCTCCCTCGTACTTTCACGACCTCCATACTTACCTGTCCTATTAGCTGTATGCCACACTTGATCTCCAGGGCCACGGCTTTCTTTTGAAGCAACGGGAAGATCTGGTTGACTAAACCCCTGGCCAGAGTTCTGCATATGAGCTTTATTGAAATCCTTCTTATTGGCTTTTGTAGGGTCACCATAGTTACTTCCTCCATCTTTGTTGCTTCTGGAAGCATGCTGCTTGCCGTGAATGCCCATTCCTTGATCTTTTCCAACAGCACTTGCTTCCACTTCTTCAGCAGCAGAGTAATGCGTTTCAGGAGTCATATACCAGCCATCGTTCCATCCATCATCATTACATGTGGTTTGATCCTTAGAAGAAATTTTTTCGGTTTGATTACTAGAGTGATAGTTCACTGTTCCTTGGATGGGTTGATTTGAGGTTACAAATTGGCCATCCTCCAAAGCTTTAGTAGGTGCTCCAGAACCTCTCTGGTGCCATGATCCATGTTCTCTACCATGCTTTCCCTGCCTACCATTCCCGTGTCTTGACTTTGAAGGAGATCTAGATTTGCCTGCAGTTGAACCAGAAGGTTGGAGAATTCCTGTACCTTCACCTCCACGATTATCTTTCTGGTTTCCATTATCCGACATCTCTGGAGCAGCAGCGGTTACATTTTTACTGACAATTTGCTCAGCCATTTCCTTTACAATGGGTTTCGCTACATATCTTTCAATCTCCACTCTTTTACTTTTAGAACTAGTCTGCCCTTGATGCTGACTCTTCGAAGAGGTGCCAAATTCAGGGAGAGTGTTCTGACTCCCTACACCTGTTGAAACATCAGCTTTTTGCTGTGGATGTACCGGAGCCCACATAACAGCATTGTTACCAGGAAATTTCTCTGCAGGCTTATTTACCAGTGAGTTTCTTTGAGTCCTACGCACATGTTGAGATTTCCAGTTGTTTTTTGCTCTGTTTTGAGAGTCTTCTTTAGTGAAGGAACTGATTTGTTCAGACGAATCACCAGACACTTTGATATCCAAGCTTGGAACTGAAACAGACCCCAAATCCATTTCAACTGCCCTTGTCCTACCAGCCTCAATTGACTCATCTCCTGAATTTTTTTCTTTTCCAACGGCAGCTCTTGTCGTATTCAACATTGTTGTCTCCTCAGCCTTGTGTTTTTTCTTACCATTCCTGTTATTTTTTCTTTTCGTGAAAGTTGACTCCGTTGAAACGCTTGACGTTACTGGCATGCCTGAATTATGGCTTGACACACCTTCATTAACAACCTGAGGAGATGGAACAACATCGAACACCTCTATAGTAGCAACAGAGCTTCCTGCCGTTTTTTTCTCAAATACCTGCCTATACCCCAAACGCTTTTGTTTTAAGGCAGTGCCATCACGATCACGTGGAAGATTATCCTGTTTGGTAGGGCCCACATTATTTGCATATTCTGTTGAAGCCCTCGTGTTTTTCCCTGATCCTAAAGTAGGTTCTACGGAATTTGCAGCTGCAACAGTGACTGGTGAATGAGACCCAGGGTCTTTTGGCATGTCAGAAAGAGAAGCATTAGATGCAGCTTCCATGTTCTTGACTGAACCTTCCTCAGATACTTGGGAACGTCTATTCAACTCTTCTAGTTTTGCAAGAGCCTTAGCCCGCTGATCTCTTGCTCTTTCTTCCTCCTCTTTCTGCCTCTGTTGAGCTCGCTGCCTGGCTAACTCTCTCATCGTAGAACGCTTTAAGAGAACATGACAAACACTCAGTCAAACAAAAAAAAAAAGGATGTCTACAGACAAGAAACACATAATAGTATATAAATAACAACGAAAATCATATGAACTAGTTTATACCTGGTTGTCGTTTGGGTCTGCTAATATTCCAGACCCAGGCCTCCTGATGGAATCGGTATTTGAAGAGTCATCTACATTAACCTCGCGAATGCTTTCTGAGTTTGTAGCTAAAGTTGCACGGGAGGAGCCCGACATAACAGTTGTCTTCTGCCAACCATCATTGCCTTCACTGTTCACTATTCGTTTGGTCTGGGGATCTGCTCTGCCTTGATTCTGTTGAGTAGATCTCCTGTAGGTACTAACATCAAAACTTTCCCGTCATAAAGGATGGCATAACTGGCTGAAACGCTAAAGAAAAATGATAACTGACCTGGATACGGCAGTTCCACTCGTAGCTGCCAGCTCAGCATTTTTGCTTGTGGCAGGATCACCTTGATTAGAGTGTAATATGTTCTTACTATCACTGGCATGACCAGTTCGAAGATTTATTGCTGAAACTTTATTTACGGCGTTCCCAGAATTGACTGTACGTGGTTTACTTTCCTGATCATCTCTATTGACGACAAATGATGCATTTTGCCAACCATCATTAGTTCTAGTTTTAGCATTTAAGCCCTCGATTTTCTGAATCAAACTGGAATCTCCGGGAGCAGAAAGTTCTGCCTTAGCTGGTTGTACTTCACCACTTGCCTCATTTCTATTTTCTATCCTCTCGTTTCTTGAAGTATGCAGCTGTTGAGTTACCTTCTCTGCATTCGGGAGCCTATTTCCTAGAAATTCTTCCCGCTTTGCTTTATCTTCCCCGAACCTCCCATCTTGGTGCTTTAAGAGAACCTTGTATGGCCTATGTGTTTCTTGAGAATGTGATGGCTCGTTGTATGGCCTTTGTGTTTGTTGAGAATGTGATGGCTCGTTGTATAGCCTATGTGTTTCTTGCGAATGTGGTGGCTCGCTTCCAGGCATATCATATCCACCTTGACCAGAATGATTATTATAAGTATGCGGACCAGCAGGCCTACCTGCAAAAGGCAGGTCTCTGTTGCTGGGATTGCCATACCCCCTGGGAGGACCATAGTAGCCTTCGGGCGGCGCTGGACCAACATAAAACCCAGGCCTAGACTGCATCCTTGGGTGTACATAAGAATCAAGCATTGGAGGTCTGAACATCCTTTCATTACTAGAGTGATTACCCCTAGGACCAGCCCCATGTCCAGGAGCAGGTGGAACTTGTGTAGGATAAAATGGAAAAGGATCCATGTGAAAACCCCCAGGACCCATTGGGGCACCATATGGGTGGTTCCCTCTGTACCAGCCACCACCTTGATGATTACTTACTGGAGGACCACGCCAAGCATCATACTGATGAGGAAAATTAGCATTAGGATAAGATTGTGGACCACGGGGGTCCAATTGCCCTTCTTCTCTACAATGTCTATGTGCATCTTCACTGTATGGTTGATCATCTCTTCTCCAGGAATTGGCATCTCCAATCCGTTCATTAACTTCTGCAGATAAAAGAGAAGATATGGTCAGCTATAGTGTCCAAGAGAACCTGAGAGGGTAACATGGTCCTCTCATAAGAGATGATTATAAACATAAGTAACTCTTGAAATGAGATGCCAACATCTGTTGTATATCCCCAAAACATACAAAAAGAGTTTTGAAAGTAAAAACCTTTTGTGCAATCTACACCTTGCTCTTCCACAGATCTTCCAGACGAAGATGGAGGACGAGAGCGAGGTCCAGCATCTGCAAATTGGTAGTTTCTTAGAGCCATGTCTAACGTATCTACTTCATAAATTCACATCACATTCTATCTAGGTAATCCTAAAACCCTCAAGTAGCACATATTAGGAGGTCATCTAAGATTGAAACAGTGTTCAACCAACAGCAAGCCAGACAAGCCATGCCCTGAAAATTTTGACTTTGTTGAATATCCGTGTAGGTAAACTTCTTAACAGAATCGCATTTAGAAGTACAAATTTTCAAACTGTGCTAACGTCACTCTCTTGAAGGCAAGGACGAAGAGTATAAGATAGAATTGAGTACAAATTGAAACATTTTATTCTTCTCCTAGTTTACACGCTGATTGTATATTTTGAAAAGTGCACAAAGAACTATTCTTAAATGGAAGTACTGTAATGCATGAATGACACATTAACTTTAACTGTTAATCAATGGTACCTTGTGGCCTTGTGCTCTTTTCAGAACTCTCTTTTTCAGTACCAAGGGAAGGAAAATCTCCAGAAGTCAAAGAAAATCCATCATTCTTTGATGCAGCAACTCCCTGCAGAAAACGAGTCTTGAAGAATGAGGATAAATAATGCAAAGGTGGGTAACTTGTAAACAACTATTCTACAAAAAAAATAACCTTTTAAGTTTGCTAAATAATAATAAAAAACCCTTCCATCAAATTCTATTTGCCCAACCAGAATTCTAGACTTCTTGGAGAACATATGCCACTCAGTTGCCAGATGATTATGTTACGCACTACAAAGCATCTCTCTAAGAGAAACAATAAGTGCCCTATAATTTGATGAAGTATCCTACGCTTGTTCCCATTGCAAACACGAATGATATACCAGTAATTAAAGTTCTATCCTAGATTAATAACTAATTACCACTCACAGTCCCAAAAAGAGAAGACGTAAGAGAAGAGTGACATGGAGCTCAACAGATGTAAGGATACAAAAAAAGGATAAAATAAAAGAACCATACCAACTTCTCTCCCGGCACATGTTGACCCCATGTTTCAGAAGTCTCTGACACGTGTTCAGCAAATCGGGATAACTGGGAACTTCCTGGTCTTGTGTCTGCACTATGTGGACGTTGTAGTGCAACTGACGCCTGATTAGATGGATACACCCCAGATGCTGATGAAGGCCGAGAGTTTGAATCCCATGCAACTGAAGAAGAAGAGTCATGTGCTTTGTTACTATCAGCAGTTGAAGGTCGAGTGACACTTCCACCAGAAGAAGGTCGATTACTGAGGTGGCTTGGTGAACCAGGGCCACTTTCAGTTCGTGGTGACAAAGATGATGTCCCCCAAGCATTCAGTGATGATTTACTGCCCCAACTAAGGGTTCCCCTACAATAGATGTCCAGAAGAAATTTAAACCATCTAAAATTTGAGGAAGAAGAAGAATGAGAGGAATAGCATCTCAAACAGGTGCAAACTTACTTTGGAACAATTTCCACGTTAGGGTCAAGGCCTTGGTTCTCTAACCTTAAATTCAGAAGAGAAATGTTCAGGGAACGAGATTATATATACATATATTAATAATAAACATGATCCTGCACTCATCAAATACCTTTGGCTTGGTAAATTAATCGGTTTTGGAACAGCAACCTTTCCCAATATAGTCATGCCACTTCTTCTTGTAGTACCCCATCTGCTAATATCCGTGAAATGTAATTTCTCATCAAACCAATGGATACAAGACCATCACAGAGGATACAAAACTCTTCAAGTGAAAATGAGAAAAGGTACAAATGATTATACATTTCGGTAGTTAAAAAACGATCAGCTCTTATAATATGTTTTCTATAAACATTTAAAAAAATCTCTTCTGTTACTCTTAAATGATGATGTTGCAGATCAATAATCATGTTGGATAACATTATTCGACAATTTTAACGCTAAGTAATATGAAATAAGAACTATTCTCCATCCATACATGGTGAATGCATATCATGCAAGCAAGCTTATTCAAAGAAAGAAAAAAACAAACACTGAGTTTCCTAGGCACATATAGTGATTCTATTTCTAACAGCAGCTGGAATATGCAGCACACTGAAAACAAGTAATTCATATTAAGACAAGGCCACATCAAAATAAAATCATGCAAGCATCGTGAAAAGAGGCCAAAATATAACCCATAACCCAGTATTAACACACACAGAAAACTTGAAAGAAGAGAAGAAACCTTCGATCTCCTGTGGTGCTAGAGGTCATTATAAAGCGGCTACAAGATCCAATAACACCTCTTGAAACCTGTAAGACAAGGGCAGAATCAGATTCAGGAATGAAATTTCAAGCTCGAACTCAAAAGAATCAAACTAGACCGTTGGCACCTCTCAGTGCTAAATCCAAATTTAGAAACCCACAAAGCTAAATGCAGAGATAACATTTGTTCCCAAACATGAAATTTGAAAGTCTACTTGAAGAATCCAGAACAATCAAAAACTTTCTAAAATTTACCATCAGGAAAAGAAAAGCATACAATACAAAGTAGTCTGGTAAACACCCATATCAATTGCTACACAACAAATAGCTACAGAAACCTAAAAAGGTATCAAAGGATCATCTAACTGCGAATCAAAAAAAAAAAAAAAAGTAATGATCGCATTACTAAAGCTAATCTATACCCCCCCCCAGAATGTTAAAATTTCTGTAATATATTCCATCAATCAACGAACTTTTCCCAAGAAGAAGAAGAGAACTTTGTAAAATATACAAATGCAAATCCACTAATGTCAATTCAATTAGGCTAACCCAACTTAAAAAGAGACTTTTATTAGTAGATAATTCTATAAACTCGTCACGAGAGAGAGAAACAACTGACCAAAGGGGATTATAACGGAGGGGGGGGGGGTCCTCCTGGGGAAACCCTAGATATTGAGAGAATCAAACAAAGGGGAGGCAGATCGGAGAGGCTGCGATGGAAACGAAGAAGAAGGGAGAGATGAAGGAGAAGACAAAGGATCTGTGATGTTGGGGGGGGGGGGAAACAAAGTGACGATGATGATGAAAGCTTACGTTCAACGGATTGGTTTGAAAGACGAGAGAAAGCGTCGAAGTTCGTTTCAGGGCCTGCCTGCCTCGCCTGCACGGTTTTTACTCTGCCCTTTTTTTTTTTTTTTTTTTTCTCTTTTAATCTTTTTTTTTTCTCGTCTTCTCTGTAATTTGTAAATGAATTTAATAGCGAATAATAATTAAATTCTGCTGCCCAAAAAAAATAAAAAAGTTCACACCTATCTCAACCAAAAAAAAATTAATGACTGATAAATTAGGATATGCATCATTTATATACCTAACTGTATTATAAAAAGGTACACATAAACAACAACAACAAAAATATATCGCAAAAATCACCTTTTTTATGGCATATTCTTAGTAATTTTTCACATATATTATATATAGCCTTTTTTTTATAATAACGTGTAAATATCATTAATAAATTAAAGATGATCGGCTAATTAATGACCAACAAAAAAAATTTGGTAATCTTCTTGTTTAATTTACTTGTTTTACCAACCTGTTGCGTTTGTTTGTGAAGTATACTCCTCCTTATACTAGGGTAGGGTCTAGCACAACTGCACAAGTCCATTGTTTTGTAATGGAGGGAAAGATTAGAGCTAGCTTTCTAAATTCTTCAACACTTTCCTACAATCTCTCTTACGTGTTGATTGGTTTTCCCGCTGCGTTTGCGGGTGATAGCGGTTGCTAGCGATTGGTACCAATCGCTCCAAATCGCTCCCAAGCGCTTCAAACCACTAAATTCCAAAAGCTGCTTCCCGCAAGCGTTTGCAGTTGCGGGCGATTGCGTTTAGGAATATTTTTTTTTAACTTGAAACAAATCAATCATAATGAAATATTCTTTTATATATATCTTTTACCTAACTATTTTATTCATTAAGGATGAAAAAATGAAGTGCGAATACAATTGAGAATATTAAAAATAAACAATTGGAAAAAATAAGATTTCAATTAATAATAATCCGGAAAACTTGATGTAAATTTAATGACATATCGCACGTAAGTTCAAAAATATCTAAATAAAATATAACATTTCATCAGAAATTTATGAACATAAGATTATTTGTGAAAAATATAAAAAAAAAATCACGAGTGACTCTTTTCAACTCTCGTTTGATCATTACTACCGATGCAAATACTGCTCCATGGAACTTATTGAGTGTGTGAGATTTAAGAAAGAAGATCTACGATCTAAAACATATGTTTTTCATTATCAAATTACTTTATTAAAGTTTTTGGTAAAAAGCCAAATGCATAAAGTAATGAAATTTATTTGTTTTTTAAATAATTTCTTAAATATTTTTAATGAATTTTAATTATAAATCAAGTTAAATAAAATTTTTGGTATTTTAAATATTTCTCTAATTATATTTGATATTTATTATGTTTTAACCGTTATTGCATCCGCTGGTCAACCAGTCGTAAACTCCCGCAAACGCACCCATTTTAAAACGTTAAACCAGTCATTCAAAACGCTTAATAAAGTTTGAAACCGTAACCATCCACTTCCACAATTTCTCGCAACCGTAACCGCAAACGCTGCGGTTGAACCAGTCATGCCCTTAGTCTCTCTGACATTTTACATAATTCTGAAAATATTCCAAAAAAATGAAATGCTTGAAGTGGTGGTGGATTTCTCTTGGGTCCAACCCATATGATCTTTAATAAATCCTTGGGCAAATTGGGCCGTGACAATAATTTTGGTCCATGAACTATATAAATATATCTTATCTTTGCAAATAATTATATTCTCTTTGTTACTTTCATAATTAACACCCCAAAATATGTTATTACGACAATATTCACCCTGAATTGTGTTGTTCAAAATTGTAAAATTGCCTTAAAACATGTCTACGAACGACAAAAAAAATTACATAGTCAATGAGCCTAGCTAATCTACAAATTCAAGAAATAATAGCGAATTAGACGTGAAAACTGAGAAGTGACGTAAATCTAGAAAGTATTACACGTAAAGCATTCACCAGTCTTGTAGTAAACAGAGATCCTGAATCAATTCAGTGTCTCTCATTCGGTTCATGTACTGTCGTTTCCAAGGTTCTGCCATTGACAAACGAAAAAGCTGAAACTCTTCACGCCAAAGGCAAAAACAAAATCATTTTTTTTTTCTCAATGGGGAAAACCTTTTCTGGCGGAGAGAAACAAGCAAAGAGCTTCCACCTAATTACAAATTCTTTTTTTTTTCCAGCTTATATATAAAGCTTCTCCAGTGACCTCTTCACTGTGGCCAAGTTTAAGACCTTTGGACCCTCTGTTTGGAATTTGACAGGTACTTTTATCTTTGTTTTTATATTTTGATAGGCAGTACTCTTGGTTACTTTAGATTTATCTGCGAGGATTAAGGTTTCAAAACTTTTAATTAAAAAATAAATCTTGATTGAATGATTTGTACGTAATTGAGTTAAGTATGAGTTATAATCTAATTAGGTTCATAATTCAATATAAACACATGCTACGTAGGCCACCTTTATCTCTTGAGATTCTTCAAGGGTTATTTTAATCTCTTTCAAAATTCATAACTTTGAATTTATCAGCCAAAAAAGGTTCAGTCTCGTTGGACAGCACTTGCTTTTCTTTGATAAAATGAGATTCTATAAGTTTCATTATTAATAAAGAGGTCTTTTCCAGCTATCTCACCTCTGCTCTTCTTCTTTCAAGCATTAATTTGCATCTTTTTGTTTCCTAGCTTTTTTGTTTTAGTTTGGAGAAAAAATGGAACAGATTCCGAGGTTCCTGTCTTGGAGGAATATGTTGGTCCTCTCGTTGGCCGTGAACTTCAGCTTGATTCTAAAGATCTTGAAAGGTGAAAAAGAACGAGGAGATTCTTGGGACAGAACCGTGTATTCTAGCATATGGCCTGTGGTATCCACCACGGCCTCAGGATCGTCTTCTCTGTTGTCTTCAGCATCTTGCAACTATAGCAAGATCGAAGAGGACGACGACAGAATTATCAACCTTAAACTGTAAGTCTTTACTTACTATTTCATGTTCTAGATTACAATTTTCTGAAGAAAAGTTTATGTTCGTGTCACTATGACACTATGGTGGAAGTTTTGATTGAATTTTTATTCTTTCTTGGTGTTTTAGAATAGTAAATATGTGTATTAATTGCGTATCCTCTAGAATCTGTAGACAATATTTCTTCCTCATACCATACTTGATTGCTTTGAAAGTCACTGATTCTAATACTAGCAAAGAATCTGAGATTATCCTACAAGCACGCAAGTGAACCTCCACGCTTTAATGCAACTTCAAAAAGGGGCAAAATGGTCGTTGTGATATAATTTTTTACTGATGGTGTTCATTATTTGACGCCCCTATATTTTCTGTGTTCCTTAAGACCTTAACGTACGCCGCTAGTTTGAATATTTGGTTCTGTTATTATTCACTTTGTTATGACTATGACTCGTCAAAAAAAAAAAAAAAAAAAATCTTTGCAAATTGAGCGTGGTGGTCGTTTGCTTGTTTAAAGCAACTAGGATTTAACCAGTGGTACCACAAGACAATTATTTAATTTTATTTATAATGATGTTTGATTTTAGTAGTATTTAATTTAGTAAGAAAATTATATATTTTTAATTTTTAATATTTTTTATATTTAAGCAGTGATACAATTATTCTTAAAGTATTATAATTTTATCAGGATAAACATTAAAATTATGAATTATAACTGTTTGTATAATGTATAATTAATCAGAATAATTAACTGTTTTATTTATTTAAAATAATACTATTATTGTTTTGTTTGATATATAATTATTTAATTTAATTGATTGTTTATTTTTCATTGTATACAGTTTAATGATTGATTTTTCTATTTTTTTATTTTATTTTGGAACACATATTTAGAAAAGAAATTTGCTATTAATAAGGAATTTAAGTAGAATTAATTAGTTTCTATAAAAAAAATGATTTTGTCAATTTACCATATTTTACTTATTGCTTTTACTACAATTTTGTAGGAACTAAAATTTTAAATAAGCAAAATTAAAAGGGTAGAACCCAAAATGTACTTCAAAACAAAATATATATATATATATATATAGATTGGATTTTCAGTTTAGAAAATTTATTAATGTTAATATAATTATTGAGATTGTAAACTTTTGCTATAGAAAATTTGTGGTCTATCATTTAAATTTGAGAGATTCTAGCATCCATAAAAATAGTTTTGGAGATTTAATGAGTTAAAACTTTAATGGATAGAGTTGTTTTTGGAAAAATTGGAATGTATAGATGTTGTTAAGATTTTATGGCAATAAATGTAACAAATGTTGGTCAATTTAAGAAAGTTTAGTACTTGAGTTTCTTTGCAATGTTATTTATGGAATTTCTTTAGGGGTTAATGTTGTAAAATAAAAAAATAAATAATTAAAACTTAAAGGACATAAACAAAAATGTCCTTAAAAAATGTTAATATAGATTTAGATAAATTGATCATAAATGTCAACTGTTAAAGAGTACTAAAATAAATTGGAAAGGGGCCACTCTTCTTGTTGATGAGAAAGTAAAGAAGAGAGTGGCTTTTTTTTTAATACGGACTAATTGGTATGTGGTATGTTGTGAGAGGAAGGAGGTTGACGAGTGATGTTTCTTTTTGGATGCTCTCGCAATTAATTTAGTTAGTGATAGCCAATGGAGTTTGAAAGTTTAGGTTGAGGAGACACATGGTATATCAGAATATATATCAAAATCTATTTTGATTCTTTCCAACTCCATTGTCAAGGGAAAACTTATAAATAGGTAAAAGAGAAAAAAAAAAAAAAAAAAAAAAAAAAAAAAAAAAAAAAAAAGTAAAGAGAGCCCACATTTTGGTGGACATGATTCTCTGAATACATAAATATTTCATGTCCTTTGAGAGAATCTAAAGGACTAGTTTGGTGATCTAGTACGTACTTGACCATGTTTTCACTGTTTCAGAAATCAGAATGTGTTGTTTTATGTTCTCCATTAGAGAAAAGGACCCACGAATACTTTCTTTACGTATATTCACAGCTTTCCTTAATTCAAAGATTAATCCTTGTCACGCTGTAGATATACATAATGTATGCTAACAACCTTGATGTGGTATCTATACGTAGTGGCGATCCAACGGTGTATGAGAGATACTGGCAGGAAATGGGAGATGTGACAACAATGGTGATACCTGGATGGCAATCTCTCAGCTATTTTTCAGATAACAACAACCTTTGTTGGTTTCTTGAACCAGAGCTTGGCAAAGAGATCGTGAGGGTGCATAAGGTTGTTGGGAATGCTGTAACGCAAGACCGCTTCATTGTTGTTGGCACTGGCTCAACACAGTTGTATCAGGCTGCTCTCTATGCTCTCTCCCCACATGATGACTCTGGTCCTCTTAATGTCGTCTCAGCTGCACCTTATTATAGTGTGAGTCACATTAAGAGCTGTCTACTCAAACTATTTGTATGTCTTGTTATAGACGCACCATTTTGCTGGATACTAGCTATCTTGGGTTGTTTTAGCACACATAGATATCAATCTAACATGTATAAGCGGTTTGGTTGCAGTCATACCCTTTGATTACTGACTGCCTTAAATCGGGTTTATATCGATGGGGCGGAGATGCAAAGACATACAGGGAAGAAGGTCCATACATTGAACTTGTCACTTCTCCAAACAACCCTGATGGGTTCTTGAGAGAACCGGTAGTAAACAGTAGTAAAGGTAAATTGATCCATGATTTGGCTTACTACTGGCCGCAGTATACGCCGATAGCATCAGCAGCTGATCACGATGTAATGCTCTTCACTGCTTCGAAGAGCACTGGCCATGCAGGGATGCGCATTGGGTAAGTACATTTTTGTTACGTTTTACTTCATGGGAACAAAACAAAAAACGAGTCTCTTAATTAAACGTCACATTCTTGTTTCATTTTGCAGATGGGCTTTAGTGAAAGACAGAGAGACAGCTAGGAAAATGACAGAGTACATTGAACTCAACACGATTGGGGTCTCAAAGGACTCGCAGCTTAGAGTAGCCAAGGTTCTAAAGGCTGTGTCAGACAGCTGTGGGAATGAAACGGCTAAATCCTTCTTTGAACACAGTTATGATGCTATGTATGAGAGGTGGAAGCTATTGAAACAAGCAGCGAAGGACACTAAACGTTTTACCGTTCCTGATTTCGTCTCTCAACGCTGCAATTTCTTTGGCAAGGTCTTTGAGTTACAACCAGGTAAATATAAATAAAAACAATTTAAATGATTATGGAACCATTTATTTTTTCCTCATTTGATTTGGTGTATTATATACTGTGTGTAGCTTTTGCATGGTTTAAGTGTGAAGAAGGGATTGTGGATTGTGAGAAGTTTCTAAGAGAAGAAAAGAAGATTTTAACGAAAAGTGGAAAACACTTCGGCGATGACCAAAGTTATGTGAGGATAAGCATGTTGGATAGAGATACTAACTTTAATATTTTCCTTCACAGGGTTTCAGTTTCCTCTAATTCAACTTTGTAAGTGCAATTGTGCATGTGATGATGATCTTTGCAACAAGTGTTTTCTAAATTATTGGAATTTTGAATAATGTGATGAAGATCAAAAGGACCAACTAATTCGTCTCTCGGATGAATGAATATATAATATAGATTGGATACTGATGATCAAGCTCAAGTTAAAACTTATACGCCCTACAAGAGAACATTCATTCACTACCGAGCGTTTGTTCAAGTGTGTCGGCATGTTGGTCTGAAAAGTCTTGGTTGTAAATTTGTAATCTTTTGAAGGATCAGATCCAACACATTTCACTTATAGCTTCTTCTTTTTTTTTTTTTCTTTTTTCAATTTTTAACTCCAACGTTAATTAGGTGATCATATCCTTCATCGTCATGGCAACTATGGTGCAAGTATCACTGTCGCAACCTGTCCGTTTTACAATTGTATCAGCTTTTCCACTGCGTCATTTGTATATCACGTCAACTATTTTGTCTGCATATATAATTCAGAAGGATAAAATCATTTCTATATAATTTATCAAAAGTGTTAACAAATTTAACCAACAAAAAAAAACACTAACAAACTATATTTTTTTTACATCAAACCCTTTTGAAAATGGCTCTCTTCGATAAACAACACCAACAAACTACTTAAATATTAACACTGTGAAAATACTTTAAAAAAAAAACCGCCCATTCATCATGCTTTAAAAGTTTATGAAAAGATAAATTGAAAATAACTAAAGAGTAAAGAGCGTCAACTAACAAAAAATAAAATAAAACTTCTAGAAACAAAATAAAATTTACAAAATATATATGGATGAGGAAGAATAGAGTAGGAGGTGAGACACAACCACACAAACCGTTCACGTGATTGTTTCTGCAAAATTCATCATCAACTTTCTCCTGACTACGCCACATCACATTTGTTTGTGGTACTATTCCGTCGTCAAACGCCCGTCGTCTTTGTCTTTTTCCACAAATTAACTCCTCCCTTCTTTATCAACTTGATGATCGTCTACATAACAATACTTGTCTTTTTCCCTATTCACAAATTAATTAGTCTTTGTCTTTGATGAGAGATGTAAATATTATTTTGAAACCAAAATTGATCCTAATCTAAGTTTGAGTACCATTATTTATACCCATTTCTTGAATTTTGATAGCATCTCGTAATTGTTTCCATTTCTGTTATTCATCCTTACACAAATGACCCTCATGTTCGTTGTTTTGTTTGTTGTAAATCTAAATAATCATCGACACACGAAAAAAAATTAAGGTAGTAACCAAGATATGTGTTTCTCACCTTCACCATAAATAAGCCGAACAAATTATATAAATTGTTTTGTAATTTTGTACTACTAATTAGTGACAAAGAGTTCGAAAGAGGGAGAAAATATGATTAAGAGTTGGAATAAAATCATAGATGATAAGCTGTAAATATGTCTTACAAAAAACGTGCTTCAATTCCATTTTAAGGATAAATGATGCTTTAGGTCTTAAAATTAATTTGTTGCAACTTGCAACATGATCTCTTTAAGACCAAAAACAAAACAAGACTACACCGGTTGGTCCACAATTAATTTCTGGCTCACAATAATATTCCTACATATTACACTACAACATTATATAACAGTAAGAAAAAAAAACATAGTACAGTAAAACCTCTATAAATTAATAATGTTGGGACTAAGACATTTTATTAATTTATAGTGATATTAATTTATCTATAAATTGATAATTATTATTTTATAGTGTAAATTAATAATTATTAATTTATAGATATATTTTTAATTATTTATTTTTTAAAAAAATATGAATTGGAATAACTATAGCAAAATAAGATTAAACTTTCGGATGTTATAAATTTTATGGTTTAAGGAATTGAACTTGTAATATTTAGAAAGCACTATTTACAATAAATTACAAATATTATAGACAAATTGACTTATACACATGAGACACATAAATTCAAATCTATGAATAATAATATCAATTCTCCTATTTTAATAATCTGTCAAATTATCAAATTGTAAATGATGCATATCTAAAAATTAAAAATTTAAATTTAATTATTTATATGACATGTTATAAAATATTTTAGAGATATCATTATAGGTTGAAAATACAACATTACAATTGTTCTATAGAATTGAGTTTTAGGAGAAATATACATTATTATATCAGTATATATATATATAAATTTACATAATTATTAATTTATGATATTATTGGGACCATATTTTATAAGGAGATTTCGAAAAAATTATTATCTTATTATCTTATCGAATATTGTTAATTTTTACACTGGCCCGACTTGGGACCAGCAAAATTTATTAATTTATAGTGTTTATTAATTTATAGAGTATTAATTTATAGAGGTTTTACCGTATATAACAGTAAGTAATGCATACAAAAATCCCAAAAAAAAAAATCATTTAAAGTCACACAATTATTAGAACGGTTAAGTAGATTTAAACTTAAAACTAGATCTACAAACTTCACTGAGCAAGTTTTAGATTTCAAACAACTGTTATATATACTTTTTTTTTGTCACAAGTTATATATACTATTAAGAAGTATATTTAGCCCACTGTTACATCAAGATAATAAATTGCAAATGTTTTTGAAGATTAGCTTAAGACTAGAAAATACCGACAAATATTATCATCATCTATATAGGCATGCTCGTTTCTGAAAAAAAGTTTGATATACATATACTGGTAGGTGAATTTAAATAATTGTCAGGGTTCAATTTTGAAATCGAATTCTTTTTGTAACTGCATAGCCGGACTGAATTACTATGGGTCGTGGACTTACCTACCGGTGAGACGGTCATTTGGTCGGGATAGTTGAACAACTTTTGGTTAAGGGAATGGTTGAATTTTCATTATATGTTCAGATATTTGTGAGTAGGGAGCGATTTAAATATTATCAATTGTAAAAGAGCTGATTACCAAATTAGGAAATTTGTTTGATAATGAACACAAACAAAAAACAAAATGAAGGCCGGATTTAAACTAATGACACGTTATCTCAACGTCCCCATGCTTTTGCCATTTTGCTGTGATCAGTAAGTCCCAAAGACACTTTTGCTTTCACCTCAGTTCCACTTTGATCCTCTTTTTACGGCAAAGTCGCCTTAGTCAACCGTACCTTGAACAAAGCCCTAAGCGTCATTTTAATCATTTAATTAATCAATCTCAAACCACCATTTAATTAAATCCTACAATATAACATAAACTTTATAATTTTTTCTATAAACTGTACTTTCCATTAAACCCTCAAAAGGTTATGGCTTATGGGTGTCTTTTTTTGGATAAACTGTATCAAAATTATGCTTAGAAAAAAACGTAAAAAATGTTGAGGCTCTCTTTTATTAAGCGGCAGGCTTGGGAATTGTTGTCCACACTCTCATCATCTCTCTCTCTCTCGTTCTTATCTTCACTGTTTCATCTTTTCATTCGGATTATATTAAAATATATATATTACTTTTTCCTACCATAATTTATACTCTTAACTCATGAATTATTGGTCTCTAGAATAGTTTACAAGTAACAATCTAATTGTACGGATGTCTCTTGTGATGCCGAAGAATTGAGAAGCAAAGAAAATAGAGGGAAGATGAATTTTGAGGAGCAAGAAGAAGATATGGAGATGTCGGGTGCTAATCCCCCCGGTGGTTACGACTCTCTGAGCGGCGAGGGAGCTACGTCGAGCGGCGGCGGAGGAGGAGGAGGAAGGAACAAAGGGGTCGGAGGGAAGATGAGGTATAGAGAGTGCTTGAAAAACCATGCCGTGAACATAGGAGGCCACGCCGTGGACGGATGCTGCGAGTTCATGCCTTCCGGTGAAGATGGTACGCTCGATGCTCTCAAGTGTGCAGCTTGTGGCTGCCACCGCAACTTCCACCGCAAGGAAACTGAAATCATCGGCGGCAGGGCCCATAGAGTTCCCACGTACTACAACCGCCCTCCGCAGCCGCATCCGCCTCCTGGATATCTTCATCTAGCATCTCCCGTGGCAACAGGGCAGCCTTATAGGCCACCCGTGGGATCGGCGGACGAGGAGGATACATCGAATCCGAGCAGCAGCGGGGGGACCACGGCGAAGAGGTTTAGAACGAAGTTCACTGCGGAGCAGAAGGAGAAGATGTTATCCTTTGCGGAGAGGTTGGGGTGGCGAATTCAGAAGCACGATGACGTAGCTGTTGAGCAGTTCTGTGCGGAGACTGGTGTTAGGAGACAAGTGCTTAAAATTTGGATGCATAACAACAAGAATTCTCTTGGTAAGAAACCCTAGTTTTGCTCAGACATTATTTAAAATTGCTAGAAGATCATAATTGTTTCGTTTTTGGTATGACTCTTTCTGTAACTACTTTTGCTTAGTAGTTATGTTTTTTTCTTTTCTTTCTTCTTTTAGTTAATAACCGTATCTAGTAGTTTGGGACAGCTTAGGACACATTGTGATTAATTAATCATCATCAGTAACGTTTGGTTCAAATGGTTAATTTCATAATTTACTGAACGATCGTAATTGAGTGATGGACCAATTAAACTTTCAAAAATAAAAGTACGGTGCTTAGAGTTGTAGACCAATGAGTTTCAACCTCAGCTGTCTTTAGCTTTTTGTGTCTTTGTAAACATTAGAAAAGCATACTCTTTATTAGCTAGTTCTCTATATTACTATTACCATATATTCCTATGTCAATTAGATGATAAGGAGCCGTTGATAAAGATTTGGAGCCTTGTAATATGTGATAGTGTTGTTGTTGTTGTTGTGTTAGAACTAGATTTAAAGTCTTAAACCCGTATGTTACATATATATTGTTGACAAACAAATAAAATGATAATGAGAGCTAGCAATAATCAGTTACAGTCCCTACGTAAAACTTACCATTTAGCTTATAGCTAGGGCGGTTAAAATGTATTAATTTAAGGTAAGAAAGAAGATAAGATATAGTTGAGCATGTGCAACAATGAGAAGCCATTGACGATATTACTCTGAGTTAGGTGTGTAAGCATTACGTGCCATTGCGGGGAAACTCAATTCGCACTCGTTAATATAACAAAAAAAAACATGTTGTTTAAATAAGTAAAACATATGTTTAAGTAACATGTTATTTGCTTATTACGCATGTGACGATTCCCATAAACAGCATGCTATAATATGTTGAAAATATGACTAGTTTAAGAAACAATTATACATAACGTAGAGTATAACTATACATGTATATGTTTATTATTATGCTCATGATATCTATAAATAGAGTCCTATAATCAAATGTGATAAATTGACGCAAATCCACATAATAATGTATTTAACTTATTAATAAGTGATAAAAAGTTAAAGACAAATCGCAGTTAAGGATAAAAAAATTGTCCGGTTTAGACATAAAATCCAGTTTTTTCAAGGGTTCACATTTTGACCCATTTTCTATTGTATTGTCTTCTTCTCATTTACTAAATATTTCCTTAGTTCATTTAACTTATTTTGATTTTTTTCAAAGAGACTTTGGACCGTAAAATCCGGATTTTTTCATTTTTATTAAAGGTACTTTATCTCATGTGAACAGTATAGTAACCTTTCGAAGCAAGTCAAGTGAACCGAAAGGCTTGAAATAATTAAACCAAATGATTCCCGATGGAGATGATATATATAGATTTCCATCTTGATGAAGAAAATGACGAATTCACATTTGTCACCTTTCTCTCGCTATCTTACCAAAACCCACCGCTCTCAATACATATGCATTAACTCCCTCTTCTCACTCTTTTGTCTCTTTCAGCACAACCTAATTAATTAACCATCATTTAATTGTCGTAACGCTTGATGTAAACATATCAAGTTACTCTTGGGATTCTTTTCCTCCTCAATCTTGTGATCCCCTTTTTTTTTTTTTTAACTTTTATAATTCATTTTTTCAAGGATATAAGGAAATAGTAGTTAATTAGATGAGCACCTTACCTAGAAAACACAAAAATTTCCATTTAGAATTGAAGAACCTTATTATAACAATCTCCTTTGATAACAAACTCACAAGTTGACATGTCTTTTTTGAAAATAAATATTCAAAATCTCATTCTCGCCATCTCATTTATAAGTTATGAAGTTGCATATCGGTCCGCATTTTGGTCCGAGCATCTTTCCGCGAACATTTATTTGCTTATTGATAGATATTATTTCGATTTTTCAGCTCACAGCGTCTCTTTTAATATAAAGAAGGATATACTACCAACAGGTTGTGAGATGACATTTATATTGATTTGGTTGGCATTATGCGACAGGAGTCGTGGCCCTCTATATATGTAAACAACCTTTCAACTTTGTACCCACCAATTTACTTGTACCATAGCTGCAGAGATTTGAAGTCCAACAAGTTGTTGGCATTGCCTAGATCTAGATCGTTAGTCCATTACCATCTTATACTGAGACAGTCTCTGTAAAAGATTTTTATGGCTTTATATAAACTTTGAATGCATGGTATGATATGAAATACAGAAATACTAATTCGTTAACCAATTAGCTCAGAGTGAAAAATTCCTCCATTTTCCATATAACTAAGAGAACCTCTAAAATACTTTTGAAATGAGAAGTTTATATATCTACAAATTAACCTCATAAATTGCGACCTTCTATTATATTTTTTTTCATGATAACCTTTGAAAAACAATCCAACATTTTTTGTATTATAATTTTTTTGTATTATATATATAGATATATACTTGCATATAACGACTCGTGTTTCTTTGTGTAATTTTCTTTTTGGGTAATGTTTAAATACATACAAGCACTTATCATAACTGGAGGACCTCTTTTAACTATAGTTGCATTATAATTAGTTCACACCCACATGTCTTGAAGGTGTGAATATTGAATTAGTAATATGAAAACTAATAGAGATTGAAAAAAACGACTTTTAAAATAGTAATTTTCTTTTTGTTTGGTAAAAGATGATAAATATGAAGATGAAAACAAAATAAAATAAACCTTTTAAAATAAAATATTCGGATAAAGAAAATCAGACATTTTTCTTTCTACATTATTTAAGATGGGCATGTCATCTACAATTTTAACAAGTGTGAGTTGGGGAAGATACTAAAGATAATCTTATTTCTTCAAGTTTCTAAGTGCTTATACTTCTTTAAGCATTTCCAATGGTCCTCTACTTTCACCTCTAAACTCTAAACTCTATTTTACAATAGTTTTGCTCCAATGGATCTCTATTTTCACCTCTATAATAGAGATTACTATTTTTTTCCCTATTTTTAGAGGAACTCTATTTTTTCCTCTATAAATAGAGATGAACTATTTTATTTGCAAAGTAGTCCTCTTAATCTTTAACTTCTTTTATTTATGACCAAAATAAATAAAATAAATATTTTTAAGAACTAATAATACAAATTTAATAAAATAAGTATTTTTAAAAACTAATAATATAAATTTAAGAATAAATATTTAGTCTAAAATATTGAGACTACCATTTGGAAAAGATAATTTCTATAAATTATAATATTTATTTTTCATTCAATCCATAATAATTATTATAATACAAAAAACTAATAACTTAATAATCCGGTAAATTATTTTGGGATCCACCAATATCGCTAAAATATTGTGAAAGTGTTACAAATTTAAAGTAAAATGGGTTAGTTTGCAATTTTTATAAATAAAAAGTGTTAATTGTAAAATAAAAAATAAATATATTTGGAATATTCTTTTTAGAGGAAAAAATAGAGAAAACCATAGGAGCAAAACTCTCCTCTATTATAGAGGGAAAAATAAGGGAAACCATTGAAGATGGTCTTAGGAATCATTTTAAATATTGTTTGATTAAAAAATCATTTAATTTATTTAATTTACCTCTTTTACATTAAAAACCATTAAGTAAAGTGACTTTATTTTTGTCAACAGCAAGCCAGATTGGCTTAAAGCCAATGAGACGGAACATTGTTTATAAAGGTAATAAGATACGGTTCGGAACGAACTCGCCGTGCCAGATTATCCGCTTTACCATTCTGCGTGCGAGGAATGAGGATCAGCGAGAAGGATGTGAACTCCTCTTTATCTTCCTGAATGTCCTCCAAATAAGTCTTGAACGCTGGCCACTCTGAGGATGAAGACACCATCTTCACTAAGTCGGAGCAGTCGGTAAGGAACACAACATCCTGATTATCCGCTCCAATCATGCAACGCATCGCCCAAAGGAGGGCTTCGACCTCTGCATGTAGTGGGGAGAGACTACCCCGGAGATTAGCTGCTCCCATAGTGGGAGCCTCCGCCCCCCCCCCCCCCCCCCCAAAGGAGGAGAACAAAACCAACCTCGGCCTGCAAATGGATCTGTCGCTTTCCAAGAGCCATCTAGAAAGCATAAGAAACCAGTGTGATCCCTATCCCTCAAAAAGCCTCTACCACCTCCAGGAAATATCCTTGGGACCAAAGATGTAGGCTCAGCCACCTCCTCTAATTGTGCCAAAAACCAAGCCTTTGACTCATCCTCCGCTACCCTCAAAATTGCTTCTGGGTTTGGATCCAAGTTACTGAAACATTTATCATTTCGTGCCTTGCATAGATACCACAAGAGCCAGGGATAAATCTCTGGAGTAGGTGTCTCCGAAAACCGCCAAAAAAGAAAATCCATATTAGTATAGACCGATTCCGAAGGGAAAATCCCTGATCGTGTCGGAAACTGAGATAAGGCCCACACTTGACGTGCTAGCGGACACTCAAACAAAACATGATTAATAGTCTCCTCCGGAGCTCCACAGAGCGCACATTGAGTATCACTACCCAACCCGCGCTTCCGGAGGTTAGATGAGACTGCCACACACCCGGTAATCGCTTGCCACATAAAATGACGAACTTTAGGAGGACACTTAATGGTCCAAACGAAGGCCTATAATGGTGTAATATGAGGACCAATGTCTTTCCCACTTGAGTTGGACACCATATGTTGTTGTAAAATGTTGTACCCAGATTTGACTGTATATTTACCCGTCTTTGTGAAATGCCAGCCCAACAAGTCTGGCGAATCCGACCGTCCAATAGGTAAGGCTGAAATGATTGCAACATCTTCCAGCACAAAAGTGGCCGTGAGCTGAGCCATGTTCCAGGAATTGGTGTTCATGTCAACGAAAGATTTGACTGGAAGCATAGGGTCTAAAATCAACCCATTGCTTAAAGCTGGTCTCGGGGATTGCGCAGGGATCCAAGGATCATTCCAAACTGAAATCGAATCACCGGATCCTACCCGTTTAATGAGTCCTTTATGAACCAGAGAGCGAGCAGAAGCCATACTCCGCCAACCATAAGATGGTGAGTAAGACTTTATTGGATCCAAAAGATCTAAATGCCTATAGTAACGACCTTTAAAAACCCGAGCGAATAGAGAGTCCGGTACTGTAATCAACCGCCAAAGTTGCTTAGCCAGCAACGCAGTATTACAGTCATCCAAACAACGGAATCCCAGTCCCCCATCCAGCTTACTAAGACATAATTTATCCCAAGCCATCCAATGTAACCCCCGCGACTCCCCCGATGGGCTCCACCAAAAATTGGAAATCGTACTAGTTAACTTCCGCGTGACCGTTTTCGGAAGCCGAAAACAAGACATCACAAAGGTAAGGACAGCTGTGGCCACCGACTTAATCATCACCTCTTTCCCACCTTTGGTCAAAAGTCGAGCCGGCCACCCGCCAGCTCGCGCTTGTAATCTTTCCTGGTCAAAAGTATGAGCTCATATGACCAAGTGTCGTGATCCCGAGAACCTCTTTAAGCTCCTCCCGAAGGGTGGCATCCACCGTGTGACCAAATTGAATATATGATTTCTGAAAATTAATTTATTGTCCCGAGACCCGCTCATATTGCTTAAGAAGCCCTAGGATAACCTCACACTGATCCTTCGAAGCACGACAGAAAAAAAGACTGTCATCCGCAAACAATAAATGGGAGATTGCCGGACAAGCCGTCGAGACTTTAATTCCTGTAATAAGCTTAGCCTCCTCCGCCTTACGGAAACTGGCAATAAGCACCTCAATGCAGAGAATAAAAAGATAAGGTGACAAAGGGTCCCCCTGGCGAAGGCCCCGACGGGGGACTATGGAACCATGTGGTTGACCATTAAGTAATACTTTATATTGAACCGACGACACACACCATATAACCCAGGTAATCCATTTCTCACAGAAACCAAACTTCCGCAATAAATGTTCTATGAAAGGCCACTCCACCCGATCACATGCTTTACTCATGTTTGTTTTGATAGCCATGAACTTCCCTTTACATAAAGGGTTAGCTCGTAGCCCATGGAACATCTCCTGAGTAATCAAAATATTATCAGAGATCAACCGTCCTTCTACGAAGGCCGACTGCGTCTCCGAGACCAGAGAAGGTAGAAAAGTGCATAACCTCTGGCACAAAACCTTCAAAATAATCTTATATCCCACATTGCACATACTAATGGGTCTCAATTCTGTCATCCTAGTTGGCTTATCCACCTTAGGAATAGGACAAGTGTTCGTCATATTCAACCGCTTGTCAAAAACCCCCTCATGTAAAAAAGAGTTAACCAAGAGTACCAAATCTGCCTTAACCGTCCCCCACGCCTTTTGATAAAACAAAGCAGTCATCCCATCCGGACCTGGAGCCTTGTCCGGAGACATCATGAACAACACCTCCTTGACCTCTATTTCAATAACTTCTTGAGTAAGGAGATCATTTATGTCCCCAGTAATCACAGAACGAACCTCACCTAAGCCCTCGTCAAAACCGGATGGATCTGAAGATGTAAATAAACCCTCGAAATAAGATACCGCAATATTCTGGATAGTAGCCTCCTCAGTCGACCATTTACCAGCCTCATCATGGAGACCAATAATCCAATTTTTAGCCCGTCATTGCTTTGTCTGGGCATGAAATAGCTTGTATTTTGATCACCAAGTTAACCAATAAACCTCCTCATCCCGATATGCTTCCCTCAACCTCCAAGTCAACGCCGCAAT
Organism: Camelina sativa; assembly: GCF_030686135.1. Taxonomy (NCBI): domain Eukaryota; kingdom Viridiplantae; phylum Streptophyta; class Magnoliopsida; order Brassicales; family Brassicaceae; genus Camelina; species Camelina sativa. Next base: position 7,149,241 of record NC_141889.1, read on the forward strand.
CTCCTCAACGGTGCTTGCGTCATTTTCTTGAGCCGCCGCCAATCTTATTTTTAAGTCTTCGATTGTTTCCCGACCATAAGGCTTCTGTTCCATCCTCCACCGTGAAATAGTCGTACGACAAGTTATTATCTTATCCACCACACTACCCGTTGATAAATCTACCGCCGACCCCCAGCCGGAAGCAATAGCACCAAAAAGACACTCTTTGTCCAACCATCGGCTGTCAAAACGGAATACACTCTTGCCGCGTCGTACTTTATCATCAAGAACAGCTAAAACCGGTTTGTGATCCGACGCAACCATCGACAAATATTACGTAAAAGAGTTACAAAACATATCATGCCACTCCTCGTTGGCTAAGGCCCTATCAAGCCGACACCTGATCGGTTTTTTGTCCCGCCAATCCCGCCAAGAAAGGTTATCCCCAATAGCTGGAAACTCAAGTAATCCACAATTTCGAATCATTGTATTAAAAGGCACAAATGAAGAACCATGACGCAGTTTCCCTCCCCCCCCCCCCCACGCTTTTCGTGATTACCTTTTAATTCATTGAAGTCACCAATTAAAAACCAAGGGGAGCTCCTGGTTAGACCAATTCGTGTTAACCGTTCCCAAACCACATCTCGGTTCTTAGGTACCGGATCACCATAAATAAAGGACAAATAAACAGGCTTGCCTTTAAAATCAATTTCCACATCATTTAATCTATTGGATTCAAAGAGAATTGAAACATTAAAATTATTATTAGAAAATAAGGCTAAACCGCCACTACAACCAACTGGTTCAACAGTTTTTAAATAGGAAAAACCAAAATGACCAACAAATGCTTCTAAAAACGAAAAAGATTGTCTAGTCTCTGAGAGGAACAAGAAATCTGGTCGATGCTTACTCCATAAATCCCTGAGATATCCAATAGTCGTTTTATTACCCAAACCCTGACAATTCCAGCTAAGAACCTTCATTTCTCTGATTTTGGAAGAGGTGGTTTGATGCCACCCCCTGTGGCCTAGGATTGTTAGGAACCCCGGAAGGAGCTGTACCCTTCGGAGCTGGACGCTTGTGAGGAGTACGAACATACACGTTCAACTTCTTTGACCCCATCCCCTTAAACCCCATTGTACCCTTACCCTTACGTTGCTTGGGCAACGTATCACCATCCGTGACCTACTGGTCCGTCTCCATTACGTCGGAGCCAATGGCACCAGCCAGCATGGTATCTTGGACCGCATCAGTTGTACCAGAAGCATCTTGGCCCTCAGTCACCGCATCCGCAACATTCTGTTGGAGACTTGTATCAACTAGCTCTGCATTCTCCAAAGAACACTCCCCAACAAGCCCCGCTACCGCCAGAACAGAACTGTCACCACTCACCCCTGACCCGAGGTTCTTGTCCTCCTCCACCATTTCTGATAAAACCCGATCCCCAGCTTGTCCTTGACTTCCTTCCCCATCAGCCAAAGGCAACTCCTCTTAAACCATAGTCTCCTCCGCATTCGTAACTGCAGCAACATCAGTTTTCTCCTCCTGAAACAAGGCCTTACGGACCACTTTGGACGGAATAGGAGCACCAGTCACCACCTGAGGACTCGACATCTCACCGTCCTCCATACTACCGACAATGCAGCGGACTCCTTAGCAGCAATCTCCTTTGCACCCTCCCGTGAATGGCGATGGTCATTGTACTGAACATAAGACTGAAACCGCCTCTGTTTAGCCACCGGTTCTCTTGCCGCAGATTCAGACCTGGCCTTTGTACCTTTAGTATTTCTCCCCTCTAAAGGCTGCTTGCCTTCCGCATGAGAAACCTCTCTTGTGTGTTTGCCTTTGAAACCCCCCTTGTAACCACCATCATAACCAGCCCCCCTCCTCCACTCCGAAGTAACAGCACCCTTGTAACTCTTAGCCTGACGATCTTCAGGTCCCTCACTATGCAGAACCGGAACATCGGGGACCACCGGCGGCTGCAACAGTGAACAATGATCATCGTCATGGCACAAGCTGAGGCAACACTGACAATAACCAAATAGTCGTTCATATCTAAGTGATACAACGGTCTCCTCCCCATTGTGGAACTCCACTACAGTCTCGAAACTCAAAGGTTTGAGACCATTAATTGTAACCTGGACTCGGCCACCATCAATGTCGACAGCTTCAACCCGACCTAGATATGCAGCGATCCCCCGGAAAGTTGGCTCAGCCCAAAACTGGAATGACACCCCCATAATACGGACCCAAAATGTTAAAGAAGAAGGGTACAAAGGATCCACCGTTGGTGTCCATCGCACCATTGACACCATCCAAAGATCGAAGTGAAATGGAGTCATCTTCAACACCTTAACAATGTCTTCTTCCTCATCAAAATCAAACTGAAACTTGCCCATGCCCAGGTCTGCACCGACCACCTTCCCTTCTAACTGCCAGATGCGTGGAATCATGAGAAGGAGAGACTTCATGTCTTGACGTCGGGGATTGAAACACCTCCCCACCACCGTTTTGGAATAACCCTCGATCAAGGTTGTGTTGTCAAAGAAAGGAATCTTCACCTTCCTCTTAGTCACAGCTGGAACCGCAGCACCCATAAGATGACTCTTGCCCAACATCACACTTTGAGACATTGCCGAGGAACAAAAAAGAAGAAAAGGTCGAGCTATGAACCCGAAACAAAAAGGAGAGAAGAATTGATGAAGAGAAGGATGAGATTTCCCCCTATCCCGATGAACCCTTATATACACCATCCTTAGACACAAAAATATCAACGCAATCGCACCATTGAATGCAAAATCATCCGGAATCTGTAGAAAATATTCAAACATATACTCAAACCCACAGTCAGTGTGATGAGATCCCGAGAATGATCTGCACCACTGGCCAAAATCAGGACCTATCATGCCCAAACTTCAATCGAATCGACCCCAAGAAACATAATGAGAAATAAAAACATAATGAGAAAACATAATGAAAAAACATAATGAGAAATTAAAATGATCAAAAAATCAAATACGCTTAAATTTTACATAAATTATTAAAAACAAAGGGAATTTTTCTTAAAACTCACAACCCGATCCAATTATAAGAGTCTAATCAAACATATAGCTCAAAGATATTTAAAATTAAATATAGTATATTAATATATATAATTGATATGACGAGAATTGAACCCATTATTTCGTAGAGATACAAGGCTTAATTAAGCTGAATACTTAGGTGCCTCTCGAAAGGATGATGTAGCATCCACCTTCTTCATGTCCCACCCGTCATTTCTCAACTTGTTGATCTTCCTGATTTGATCCTTTGTGAGCTGAAACGTGTTTTCTTTGATCGCTCTTACCGCCTTCTCATAAGCCTCCTTTCTCATAAGATCTCATTTCTTCATGCCATTGTCCCCAAACTTGTAGATTTTGAGGTAGTCGCCAAACTCTTGCACTCCTATAGCCTTCCATATCCCCAATGGCTCTTTTGGGGCCTTAGCGCGATGAAACTCAGCGATTTCCTCAAACATACCTGACTGCATCTTAAAGAAAGATACTCAAATAGCACAGGTTGGAGCAGAAAACAGATAGTTTTCAGGGTTATAATTATTAGGTATACAATATCCCACATTGGAAGTTGAGTAGGATCTTAAGTGGTATATATAAGATATGGGCCTCTCCACTCATTGCCAATTGGTATCAGAGCCCGGTCCGCACATGCTCAACCCAATCCACAATCGGCCCGACCCAATAGTTGGCTCGCCGATTCATGCCCGAACATACCGAGATTGATGCTTAGAAGAACCATCATCTCGAGGGGGCATATTAGGGATACAATATCCCACATTGGAAGTTGAGTAGGATCTTAAGTGGTATATATAAGATATGAGCCTCTTCACTCATTGCCAATTGGTTTTGAGTTGGAAGCCCACAATCTAATAATAATAGCTTGCAAGGAGAGCGTGGATATAGGAGTTGGATCCACCTGCATATATTGGGAGCTTTTTACCTGAAGTAATCTCAGAGATGGCTTTAGCTGGGATAACGCGAAACTCTGCAGCTGTGACTTCTCCAGCTTCCGGGTGTAGTTTACGGAGAACGGGAGAAGGCGATGTGGCACTCCACGTCGTTTCGTAATGGTTAATTGATTCGTGGTGATCTTCAAGCCATCATAGAACTACATCTTGTCAGAGTTGATGATCTCGGTGTTGAAATGTAAAGCTATATCAACCGAGAGTGGTGATGACTTGCCGGACCCATGATCACAATTCACAACCATATTGTCTTTACATTTCATTTTGTAAATTGAGTTTGATATATATAAACACGAATAGACTAACAATGTTGCTAATATCACGTTTGGTTACGCATATATATAGCGTATCAATGTGTTTATGAATGAATATACAGTACATAAATAATTTTAATTCTATCTCTATAGTTCTAAAGTTTATGAATTCTTTATTTTTGTTCTTTCATCATTTTGTAAGTTAATAACTATAAATTAGCTTTCTGAAGTTTTTTTTTTTTGGTTAAAAATTTGAAGATATCTATCTAGATAAAAATGAAAATCTTTAATACTACTAATAAAATAAACACATATACATATTCTAGAAAAACCTGGAGACTTTGTCTCCTCTTTTTCACCAAAAATAAAAATAAAAAATTCTAGAAAAACCTTTTTATTGATAGGTGGAAACTTCCCAAAAGACATGCAAATTAAATGTTTTTCTAGAATATGTATGTGTTTATTTTATTAGTAGAAAAAAATATGTATATGTATATTATTATTAATTTTTTTTAATCAACGCAACTTTTGATATATCCACAAAAAAAGGTTAATAATTTTTAATTGAATATATGTTTTTTTTAACAACATTGAATATATGTTTAAAGTATTAATTAACTATAATTTCTTAGCCTTTTAGGTTTCCAAGATTCCACCTTGATCGTGTAGTGTGTACTCTATATCTAAAGAAAAAAAAAGAAATCACAATTGTAGTAACCCTAAATTCTCTCATCCGTAGCTTTCGGACGAAACCATGTGTTATCGTGATCCGCAGCCCTCCGATGAAGCGATGTTCGCTATCGACGAAGCCACGTATAAGGACATGTATCCGCTGATTTTTCACAAGGGTAAGTAAGATCTCTAGCTAAATATATGTGCCTAATTGAATCTAATTTATTCGTAATTAATTGTTTAATCGTTGTCTGTTTGCGTAGATGGCAAGACATGTGTGTTTTGGGATATGGAGGATTACCCAATCCCAGATGGTCTCGATCCTGCTTCGATTTACCAAAGTATGAAAGAGGCTGTCAAGAAGCATGGTTGTGATGCGGAGGTGTCGATTCATGCTTATGCTGATGATAATACGTTCTCGGATGAACTGCGTCGTCAATTTTTGGATGCTGGATTCGAATTCGAAATCTTTACCGAAGGTGAGAATTCCATTATTTCTTAATTAGTTAGGCTCTTTTCTGTTACATATAGTATAATATATGTATGTATCTGTAAATCTAAAGATCTACGTTGTTGATATGCATATTTTTACCTGTTTTGCAGAGGGTAAATATGCGAGACATTGCGCCATGTATTGTGACGTTATGTTGTGGACACTGGAAAATCCGACACCATCAAATGTGATTGTGCTCGCAAACATAATCGAAGACGACTTCGGTTATGGTATCGGATTTTTGTCTACGGTCTGGTCATATGGTGTTCTCTTATCCCAACCTAAGCGAAAATGGTTTTTGCCTATTGGAAGCGCACCCTCGTTTTTGACAAGCATATTTGATGGAGGAGATATTAGCGGAAGCTCAAAAGACAACGTAAGTGGAAGCTAGTGGATGTTCTGGCTGGCGAGAAAGAACTTTTGTGTGAAGCAACCGCATCTTCGTGAGGACTAACTTTTTGTGTGCGCCCTTTGCAAATCTATCTCTAAGGGATGGATGTTCTATGTTATTATTGTCTTTTGTTGCCTATCTAATATATAATAGTTAGAGATAGGGATTACACCGCGCTAAGCACATGTATGTTTTTTGATGAGTTTCTAAGAAAAACTTTAAGAAACAAATGAATATAGTTTCATTCAAAAGATTAGGAAAAAACGAACACTTGATTGAAATCGATTTCTGGCGGAGCAAGAGGCGTAATAATACCACGTCACTGTGATGAGCTTTCCTACAACTATCATCTTACGCAATCCTCCACCAACTCGACCAAAGTTTTGCACTGTATTGAGAGTAATACATGAATTCTTGACTTCTAGTAAGGTATTACTATACAAATCTTGAGAAGATGAGAAATCAATTATTTAAAGATATTAGTATTCAACTATCTGTAACTTGTTTATCACATATGTGGTAATTATTTTTGCTTATTTTCCAGGTGGCCTCTTCCACACCCTTCTCTGCTGATGACACATGAACAGAAGTTACTCCCTATGGGCTATCAATATCACAGGTGCGCGCCTCATAAACTATTAAAAGCATATTTATTTGACTTTGCAATCATCATAACATGTATAGAATCTGTTTATGCCAGCATATATATATATATATACATATATATCATCTATTGCAAGTCTAAAAAGACAAAGATGGGAGACATATATGATAGATTTAGACCAGAAAACTATGTAAAGAGTAACAATGTATGACGACGGAAACATGTTAGAAAATTGAGAGGACTTTAGATAAACTAAAAGAACACATGTTTGAGAAAGCAGAACAAACCTTCTTTTCCAAATAGATGAGCTGGTCTACACACGAACATACTCCTCTTCGTATATCAAAGTTTTCAATACTCTGAACTGAAGAACTCTCTTGATTATCATCCTCTTTGTTCTTGGTAGAATCGCAGCACCAAATCTCTAAATCATGTGCATCAAATCACTACATATGAGAATGCAAAACATGTATTGAAGATTTACATAATTAGTTTTCGTTGGAAGTTCTTTTTTTATGTTATTCAATTTCCACCACAAAATTAGCTATCAATCCAAACCTATTCAGAAATGATAATGCCGAAATCCTATATATATTCTAGTAGACAGATTAGCCAGCGATTACAAACAAAACAGAAAGGTTTAAATAAAGGGCAAGATCAAATAGACAAATTCAAAGGATTAAAAAAGAGTGAACCTTATGTTCAAAGAAGAACTGAAAACGATTTGTGGCTGATTTGAGCCAGAGACACACATTGGCGGAATGACCTCGTAGAATGTTCCATAACAGTGATAACAACTTCGTCTCACGCTCGACCAACGTCACAACTTTGTCGTCATTCTTTTATTTTGGAGAACATCACCGTCACTCGTTCCATCTATATATTCTAAACAAACAAAACGGAATATATGTAAGTCGAAGGGTTAAGACATCATATTTATTTGGAAGAAAGAAGACGAAGAGAATTTCCAGAAGACATAAATACAATTTAGATTAAGAGAAGATGAAGTTAGAAATCGTTTCTTTCTTACACACCTTTGGTTGAAGAATGCTACGTGGCATCGTTTTTGAACATCTTAGTTTTGGTGATGTGGACACTCTTAGAGAACTCAAATTGTCCTTTTTATTAGTAGTAATGTCAAGGCCGAGGGTTGAAAACTTTTTTATTATTGTCTTATCTTTATAATAAGATGTGGTTCTGGACATCTTTACTGTGGTTCTACTTGTGCTTTGGTAATGACAGGCGTTGAGTAAACAATACAGAAAAAGATAAGGAGTAAGCAACAAAGCAAGCATCATTCATATATGGATACAAAAAGCATAAATTGATAGTGATGAACAAAGGTTATACTGCGGCGGACCCAAGTAGAAGCTAGGGGGTCAACTGACCAGGTAAAATCTTAAAAAACATTGTTTTGTATGTAAATAATTAAAGTTTCATTAGCTCAGTTGGGTTTTTTCAATGCGCTGACACCCCCAAACCCAATTTCAACACTCCCATTCTACATTAATATTCTCTTTTTTCTATTTTAAATATTTAACTACGTAAAAATAAAATTTTTGACCTGGGTAAAAAATTTTCCTGGGTCCGCCACTAAATACATACTAATCATAAGTAGCAAATAAAAAAGGGATTTGTCTAATACATATAGACAGCCCGATGATACAAGTTAAGCTTTGTCTTAAGGGGTACGGGGATGTGAGAATCCGTAAGGTTTTGGTGGCTCTGCGAGGGTAGTTGCCAAGACAGATGCAGTTTCAGGGTTAATGAGAGACTCAAAGTTTGTTCCGACAACGTACAAACCTTTGTATTCTAAAGCTTGACAAAATCTGCAGAATCTTGGGTCTTGTTCAATCTTGTCATAATTTTCTGAGAGTATCAGCAAATTTGTATTATGTGGATCCTTCAAGTTGAATGACCAGAAAGTAATATCCGTTAAAATCCTGCGCAATCCGGCATGTACATCCCCTGCCGAAAAAAAAGATAAAAAAAAAATAGTATCAATAGAGAGAGGGTTTTATTATATGAGTTAAGAGGACAGTTGGGGAATTGATAATCACATGCAAAAAGGTTTGTTAAAATAAGGGATATAATGTTCTTATAACTGACGGCTACTCAAACATAAAAATTAAAATTTGAATAAAAACAAAATTATCATAAAAAGTATCAAAGAATAACAAAACAGTGTTAAAGACGACAAAATATACTTCAAACAAAGATGATAGAAAAAGTGCCATTAAAGAAATTAAACTATGCTTGCTTTTGCTACAGAGGAACTGTTAATGGTGTTTGGTGACCTTCAATGATGACTCTTATTTTTAGTGTTTTGGGTGAGTAATAAGAGCCGAAAATCTTGATGCTCTGCCTGATTCCGAGTAGTAACTTTTTTGTATATATATCTCAATAGGTATGTAGGATGTTCTATGTTATTTGTCTTGGTGCTGATGATATATAAATATATATATTTAGTTGATGTCAAGGCTTTTTTTGGATGTGACGAACCATTTTATTATTGTCTAGCTATTATAATATTATTAATGTGGTTTTCGACATCTTTACTGTGGTTGTACTTGTTCTTGGGACTTGGATAAACGGAAGTGGTGGAGGAAATTGGAGGTCATGATATGTATTCTCAGCAGCACCAACAATCCAGATGGGCGCCATCTCATCTGAGAAGGCATCCTCCATAAAAACTGATTTGATTTGCCACGGATGGACGAGACTTTCAGGGATTGAGTAATCATCAATAACCCATACGAGTAATGTTTCACGCACTGCACCTGATCCAGTTTTTTTTTTAACCGAAAGAAGAATTAAACAACAATTTACGAACAAAAATCAAGATCTTCAAGAATAAAAAATAGATCTAATAATCCAATTCGATCATAGACAAAAATATACTTCCAAAAACTATCTATATGAAAGATGGATAGATATAGAGATCCAAAATCATATATATCATTAAACAATTGATTTCGAGAAATCATCTTACCGCGGATGCCGACAGGGAATTTGGACATGGTTTCCGACGTACGAAATTCTCAAGAAAACCAAAATTAGACACGCTAGGCTTTTTGTTGAAACGCTAGGGGCGGTGGTGGCTGATGAGGGACTTTGTGAATTAAAGTAGGGGTTACAGCCAAAAGTTGTCAATTTGTCGAGCTGTCCATGGGCCGAGCCTCGTTCAAAATTTTTTGGGCGGTTAAATTTTCGGCTTATATATATATATTCCCTCCGTTTCAAAATATATGATGTTTTAACTAAAGTATGCAGATTAAGAAGTCTTTATTTTTAATAAGTTCAATCAATCAGAAACAATACTGCATAATATAAAATGCTAAATTATTTTAAAGTTAAAAGAGTTTTCTTTCATCCGGAGAATGGTTGAATACCACTATGCTTTTATTGAATACTAGGTGCTTACAGTATAGTTTGGTAAAACCAGAATTTGTAGTCGTCAGTTAGGAGATTGGATCAGAACAAGAGCGAACCAACTAATCTTTCCTACCAAAATGTTGAAGTTTAACTGTCGCTTGATCTTGCAAGCATCATGGGAGGAGCGGATAAACTTCACAACAGCGATCCAAACTAACTCAATTAGCTCTATTGGTAAAACCAAAGCCAAAGCTGAAGAATATATGTTTCTGTAGGAAGTTATTAAACTTTTTGTATGCGCTTAATTTGGCGTAACAGGGGCTGCCCTGGATTTAGACTTTAGATGAGGGACATAGTTAAGGGTGGTTGGTCTGTACGTAAGTCACTCGAGGTTAACTTTGCTTTTTTACAAAGATAGCCAATACCTAACCGTTCATGTTATATTGAATTGGTTAATAATAGATATAGAGATCTGACTATGCTAACGTATTAGGCCATATGCGACAAAATATAAATGTTGAGTACATGTAAAACTAAAGCGCTACTAAAAAGAATGTCCACAGTTTAGACGATACTTTCAAACCTTCTGCCACATTTATTAGCCCCAAGATCAACTAATATTTAACCTTTTACCAAGAAAAAAAAAAAAAAAAAGATCAACTAATAAAAGTTAATACTATCCCAGACTAGGGCCATATTATGTCATTGCCCATTGGTTCCATTTTTTTTTAATGCTATATATACTATAGACAGAGATGTGACGGCGGGAAGGCACACTATACTCAGATTGACCAAAGTTACCAAACACACTATTGGTACTTAATTAAGTACAGTTTCTTCTTCTAAACCCGGAGTCGTTTTTTGTTCTAAAATTCAAATCGATGTAAAATATTTTTTGTAAGAGATGCAAAACTTGACCAAATATTTCACAAACTGAATTACTAATTTATCATAACACAGTTTGTATATATATATATATATATATGTGTATGCATGTTAATTAATTAATTTCCACTTGTATTGTGAACAAAAGAAAAAGCAAAAAACGACACCAGCTCGGTTTAACATCCATCAGACGCGAAGGCGAATGTTCTCATCGTCGTCGTCAACGGCATCGGCGGCTCCAGCTGCAAGATCGAGGAGTTTCTCCATCTGCACAGTCATTTCCTTGAGTGTGGTTGAAGCCTTGTCACTGTTTTTCCCAACCAATTCATTCACGAGCCTCATGTGGTCGCTTGAAGCCCTGACGTCGTAGTCAGCTGTGTCCGGGGATGTCTTCAGCTTCACATTTGCGCTCTTGAGAGCAGCCGCGACGGCCACGTAGGCCTTGTGGCATTCCGTAAACGCAACCTTCACCGTTGGGTCTTTCTTCGCATTCTCGTCCACGAAAATGGCTGTCTTCTCCGCGTGGGAAATGGCCAAGTTAAGCACAGCCTCCGCCAATGGAACCTGTCGGAGAGATAATTTTTAAGCATTTTTATTATCGGAAACTTGTAATGATCATTCCCATTTAAGATTGAGATGTCACAAGATCCAAAAATAAATAAAGTTTACAAGAGAATGAAAAAACATAGAAGTACCAGGCCAATGGGAGCAGCTGTAGGAGGATTAGTAGTCAAAGTTTTAACACAGTAAGCTTGGTCATGGGAACGATCGCAGATAGCGTCAATGTATTTCATGTGAGGGCAGGCTGAAGCAGGAGACAAGAATAGTTGCAAAGTAATTGCCGCCGCAGCGAAGGTGGACAGAACGGAGGACGTTGCCATTTTTCTAAGCGTCCGAAAGATGTCTTAGCTAAACTCAAGTTTCCGGTTGTTATTCAGTTTTATGATGTTTGGCTTTATATATATGTACACTTAGGGTGTCATATAGGGTTGGATAACTTTAGGATGTGCTATGTTATAATTGGTATCAAGTAAAGTTATATTTACTAAAATTTTGCTTATATTTGCTAAATTTGGAAAGCCTATGTTAATAGTTGGTGGTTTTTACAATTTTAGTCAAAGACAACGTCCATTCTTTATCATCTTTCTTTGTTTAGAAACTGAGATACGTAGTATTGAGGAATATAGAAGAGCCTAAAAAGAAGAAGATAAATTTGGCTAAATATTATCGCCATTAATTGGGTGGGATTGTCTTTCTGAATTTTATTCGCTCTGTATTCGTGTTTTAGATTAAAATAAACCGTAGAAATATAGTTATTTTGGTCATAATACAAAATGCTACAAAATTATTGTTTGATTTGATAGTTGGTGCTAATTGCATGTACAAGACGATGTTAACTTGGATTTTGTCTTGTTTTCTTTCAGTTTCTCTTTCCTCAAATTTATATAGTTTGTTAGGCTAAAATTTCAATATCACGAAGCACTAGTTGTACAAACGTTGCCAAAAAAACTTGGATTTTGGCTTGAGTTTTAAAAGATAGATGGTTGTGCATTTAAAGTTTTTACTTTTTATTAATTAAACATTGCCAATATATAGTACATGGTAGAGAGATGTTGGAATGTATCATAAATCACACCAATTAAAAGTTCTTAATTCTGAATATTGTATATCATGTATTATTATTTTAACTACCAACCTATCTTCATTCCTACATATACATTTATCAACATAATAATCTGTACTATATATATATACATATACATATAAACATGACTTATTAACATATAATTTGTATTTATCCCATCATAACTTATTTACATGATAATTGAATATTATCATTATACTTAACATTTTTCATAATCCCTTTGTTTATTTATTCAAGTCAAGAACTTTGTCAAACTTTAGGAGGGCACACTCAAGTCAAGAACTTTGTCAAACCTTCGGAGGGCATACCATAGATTGTAGTTGTGCATTTAATATTTTTACTTTTTATTAATTAAACATTGTTAATGGTACATGTATGGAGTTGTTGGGACTTGTCATAAATCACACCAAATTTTATATATCATGTATTATTATTTTCAACTATCAACCTATCTATATTCCTACATATACAATTAACAACATAATAATTTGTACTATATACTTATACATTTATCAACATAATTTATCAAAATATATTTTTTTCCAACTAATTTATCAAAATATTTTGTTTGAACATTTGAAATATTTGAATATTTTGGTTGAATATTTTGTTTTAACCTCTTCAATTCAATTTTACAACCATTTGAAATTTAGGATCCCACTCCCACCGGTAAGAGAGTGTACCTTGTTACTTTTTTCAATACATTACCAGTAAGAGACTGTACATTGTGAATTTGTGGATCTCTTATGGGATATCAATACATCACTGCTACATTATCCTTTTGATAATTAGTGGTGAATATTGAAAATGCTTTAAGACAAGTGCATGAAAATAACCCAAATGCTCCTATATACCGCTTGTCATAAAATAAAATTATATGTGGAAATGTTGTCAAGAATTTGAATGAAGATGTTAAAATTCAACTTCGACTACAAGGTTTCAGAATGGAAGATGTAGAAGAGAAGTTTGGATTTTTTGCAAACGACATTTTAAACTTATTAATAGAGACTCATTTTATTGTGTCGGCAATTATTGGCAATTTGGCTCGAGACTCTAAAATTTTTTTTCTAATTACAAGTGATTTTGATTTTGCATATTCTTTGGAAAAATTATATAATCATGGAACACAATCTTTTTAGCATGCAAGAGAGACGTGCATGGTTACATTCCAAGTTTCAAACATTACGCACACAATGCATGAGTATGGGAAAGCATGCAAGACTTTGTGGTGGTTTGCTTAAGTAAATGAAATTTAATAAGCATTGAAGTGACTGTTATTAAAGGTATGATTTCTAAATTCATATACAATTGTAAATTATGGAAATCAAAACATATGTATTTTGAAATAATATGTTTTCTCGTAGGATTTGAATCCTTTTAGTTTACACTTTCAAATCCATTAAAATCCTTTAAAAACATAATATGGATTTTGAAATCCAAAAATAAATGATTAAATGAATAACATGAGATCTTAACAAAAATTTGTAAATCATAGAACCAATAACACAAAATTTTGAGAATTATTTTAAAATCAATGATTGAATAACACATGATTTTTGTTTAGATTTCCAAATACATTAAAATCATATAACCAATAACCCCATCAGGAAGTCGTATGAAAACCTGAATATGTCTATATGTATTTTCTCCTTTTTCATGAAATTTCCCAATTTCTATGTACTGTTCAATTATTTCATGTAATCAGTTTCTTTTCTTATATAGTTATTTTGGTCATATTACATAAAGCTACAAAATTATTGTTTGATTTGATAGTTCCTTTTATCCCATTGCTAATTGCATGTACGAGAAGATGATTACATACATGGATTTTAGCTAGAGCATGACAATTTTAAGAGGTAGGATATTATAGGGGACGCAAATACAGAATGGAATATTCACATAATATCAACAAAATAGCACAATACACATTAAGAAAACGAAAAGAAGACAGAGCTACTACTCTTGGTATTGTATATACTCAAGATTACATGAACTGATTCGCAAATCCCCAATACCAAATCACATCTACCAACTTCTGTCCTAATAGAGACCCCCTCCCCTAAGTCTTTGAAACAATCAAAACAAAGTAAGATAACCTCATCCTCTTCCTTCTTTTGCTGTTGTGAAGCTTCGGCTTTCCCTCACATCTGATGTTGATATATCCCAGCTCCCACTTCTTCTTCCCCAGCTTCCATGCCTTGTTTCTGTCCTTACCGAGCCTGCTCTCTCATGGTCTATGTCCAAAGTGTGATGAGGCTGATCGTTGGTGGCCTCTTCTGCATTACAACGCTGTGAGAGATTCATAAGATCGTCCCCAATGTCTAGATCGTCTTCCACTTTCTGTCGTCGGGTCCCATTATCCTCATCTGCTTCAGCTGATTCCCTGGTTGTGTTAGGCAGAGTTACAACTCTTGGGGGTTCTTCTTCTATGAAGGCTCTAAAGTTGTTCCTCGAGGGTTTCACCTTCGAGCAAAATACCTCCAAGAAATTGTTTGCACAGCCACGGTTATAGACAATGCTTCTGCTGTTTGATCTGTACTTGAAACTCTCATAGGTTGTCTGCAAAACTTGCACGGTATCGCCATCAGTTGATTCACAACTTGCATATGATACTATTATCAGAAGAAAAGCCCAATGATTCCAACTAGAAAACTGAATTCTGAAACAATAAGGGAGCAACTAACCATGTTTGTACTTATGAGGTACAAGTGAAACGCTGTGAGCCCTCCAACAAACCACAGGGCAATAAAGCAATATATCATCAGAGCAACTGACCAAGGTGAAGCCTTCATTGCCCTCCACACAGTTCCGTGTTGATTATCCATCAGAATCTTGATGTAGAAAGCCGACATCGAGAACACATAGATGCAGAGAAGTGTTGACGAAGAAACAAACATAAAGAAATACCTATAGTTTCTCTGCCATTGGATACAAATTTCTAAGTCAGAGTCTACCCACGTAACAAAACAAGATTGCCCAATCAGCAGAACAAACAGATCTTGGCCTTTTTCAGATAGGAGAAAAGAAACCTCGGCCATAATTTTTTTATGAAGTTTATTCTTTTTAAAGACAATATGCTTTTGAATGAGCTTACCTGTCCAATACATTGGCCCACCCACGGGCAATGATGATCAAAGCGCTCAACACAGTTGTTGCAGATGGAACAATGAGAACAACGAGGAGGCCTGTAAAGCATACATGTATCACAGTATTTCACTCTAACAGAAACACCATTAACCATGACTTCTTTGGTCCTAGGAATTTGAACACTTGGTGTTTGTCTTCCATCAGCTGATATTGTTGTCTCATAGCGTAGTTCTTCCTCTGGTGGGTGCAAATTTCGTGGAACTATACCAGGATCTCGTGCAGATGTGAAGGAGAGGAGGATCAATACCTATCAAAACCAACTAGGCGATTCAGCAGGAAAAAAGTAAAAAGTAAAAAGTCAGAATGCCACGCAACATGTGACAGAGTAGGAAGACACAGTTTAAACTTCTAAGCCGGAGGTACAAAACGAACAAGAAACATCTTCAGGTTATATATTTGTAGCCAAGCAGGGTGCATAGCAGTTAATTAAACTCTGATGCTTTGTAAACATAACATCTAACGACCAAAAAAACAGCTGATAAATCTTGATGATAATAACCCAATTAAACAGAAAGAAACAAATGTAAATAAGTAGGAGTAATGAGATGGGCATGGAAGAAGGCTAGACTTACATAAATAGTGAAGAGAATTGCTACCACCAAGATAGCATAACCTGCATTGTAGGAAGAAAACTCATGGCGAAGATGTCTTGCCACAAATACACAGAACAAAGCAACTGGAACAATGATCAGCAGCAAGGTAGCAGGCAGTGACCTAGCATCTGGTCCAAATATCAATCTCCCACCAAGGATGAATTTCTGCAAAAAAGAGAAAGGAGAGAGCAAATCAAGATACTACAGACCATTCATTTAATGGTATTACCACACTGAGTTTTAAAACATGTACAGATTCAAGGCATTCAAAACCAAAAAAATTTGATTAATAAGATAATGCTAAAATCAAAATGCAGTGCTATTCAAAAATTATAACAAATCCAACAAGAATCCGAGCCCCTTTTAAACCATCAAACCAACAAACACAGCTTATGAATCCCATAAACCACTAACTATGTAATGTAAGGTCATTCAAAATGGTTGTGATTTGTGAACCCACCAAGCCCTTACAGCTTTTCGCATCTGCAACATTAGGAGTTTACACGTACCAAAGCGAACCAATCAGTGATATTTCGTAAGCCTCAAAAAAAAAAAACCTAATTTCCAATAAAATTCCTCAAAACAAAGAGAGCAAAATCAACCAAAACCTAGTCATGCAAAATTTTACCAGAAAACAAAATTCAGAGAACCTAATATCATAATCCGAGGCTCAATCGCTCGATGATGAAAAAAAGAGAGACTTACATTGCTTCCTTTCCAGGCTTCGAATACCCGTTTTGTCATGGAGAGAAGAATTAGAAGAAAAAAAAAAAAGCAAAACAGAATCAGAAACTCCTAATTCGAGGAGGATAAGCTTTATAAATGTCTCTCTCTCTCTCTCCCCCCGCCGGGTTCTATTTCATTTTAAAAGTCTTCCAGAGCCAAATCTCCCTCCGCCGGAAAAGAAGAGGGTTTTTATTCCGATTGAGGAAAGCCCTAACAGTAACCAGAGAGATCGCTAGCAAAACCCTAAAAAAGGATTGGATTTATTACAAAGCCTCGCGAGCGACTTCTGGTCTGACCCTCCTCCTCTCTCTATGGGATGGGGAGAAAGAACGAAAACGATTTGTTTTTTTATTCTTCTTCTCTTTACGTTTTTTTTTTTTTGCTCTTCCTTTCTATTGTTTTTAATGCCGTCATCATCATGTTTATCTTCTAAAACCACAAAAATTAAAATTAGCGTCCTCAAAATTTTCTGCGCATTTTGTGTCAGATTCATTCCTCGTGCAAATTAACGTTACATATATATATCTTTCATCTGGATTTTTTTTTTTGGATTTATGAGAACTACATACTTATTTACCATTTATCTGTAATTGATTCTCAACTACCATTGATTTGATTGGAGGATAGATTAGTTTGACTAATTCTAGTTGAATTATTTGAATCATTTGGTAACTGTTCCTTCTTAATGAGACAATGAATTTAGATGTTTGTATATACTTTTATTTCTTTAAAAAAAATTCTTATGTAAAATCTACTACAGAATATAATAAAGACTTTTTTTTTTGTCAAACAACTTGCAATTCATTATTCAAATGAGATAAGGTTTCTACAAGCATTGTTTAAGCTACAAGATAGAAGGGCATTCCCCGATGCCAAAACAACAATAAGATAAAGCAGAGATAGAAATAATGGACAAAGGATTCTTAAGAGCTTTGAACCAATTTCTTGGGAGAAATTGGTACATGTGAGGTCAAGATTGCCGACATGCTCTTCCATGAACAAATCAGTGGATGAGGAGATAGCCACAGTCATGAGACAATTTGGCATTTTAGAAGGTGTCAAAGCTTGGCTTCTTACCGGTTGGAATACACGGAGGAGGAGCTTAACGATAGGTCGAGAGTGGTTGGAAGTTCTCTGGAGCTTGCAGGTAGATGCAAGAGTTGCCACAGGATGAAGACTGGCCTTGGGCGGAACAAAGCCGTAACCAAAGAGGCCACTAATCAGAATCCATATGTCAGCCAGCATCCAGCAAAAGGGTTCAATAGAAAAAGCCAGACGAGATACAAATGCCATAATTCTTAGAGAATTAAAGCGAAGCCAAAGCAACAATGAGAAATTACTCCTCAAATGGATTTCATAGAGTGTGTAATCTTGATCACACCATTGGCTAAAATATGGCTTCAACACATGGAACAAAGGATCATATGTGGACTTACAAGGATTTAGATATGGAGCAGCAGTTGAGTGGAGAGTATTCCCGAGGTTAATATATTGGACATGACAATGCTCGGTGATCATAGGGCATGGAGAAAGGGGATTGTGGAAGTATCGGTAACCACCATTTCCTTTGGTGTGGCTAGAGACTAGAATCGGAGGTCCCAAAAGCATTGAGCTTTGAACAAAATTCTTAGTGGACTTAAACCGGACCAGGATTTGCAGTTGATAATAATTGACCCAAGACAGGGGTATCGATAGAAGATGCAATTTATGTCGAACATTCTTACATCCATCTCTAAAGAAACTTGAAATCGGGTTTAGTCGAAGTTCAGAATTTTTGTACCTGGGTTTATAGGTTGAGGGCTTTGCGTTTGAAAAGCTTAATGGGCCGATAGCTGAGATAAGGCCCACCCGAGTAAACCCTAGTTTCACAAACGGAGACCAGGGAGAAAGATGAAAGCGGCGGCTGACCGTACAAGGCAGAGAACTTTGCGGGACAGGGAGCTCCTCCGTGGAGTGACAGATCGAAAGGAACAGCCGGTGGTCGTGGTTTGATTCAGGGTTTGAATCTAGGTCCACTGGGAAAACCCTAGATTCATAACCGCTTGCCAAAGTGAGGACTGAAGTCTACTCGAGCCTGTCAGAGAGATTTGCGGTGCAAGAATCATCTCCTGTGCTTGAGGGATCAGCGGAACTAGACAGTGGTCGTGAATTAAATCAATTTGGGAAACTAGGTCCACTGGGGAAAACCCTAGTTTCTCAATCAAACGCCAAGGTGAGGAAGAGTTGTAGTGGAGCTTCTCCGGTGAAAGACATATCAGCGGGAGCGTATATTGGTTAGGTTTTGGGTCGGAGGCAGAAGCGAAAGGAGTCAGACAAAGTTGAGCAAAAATAAAAATTGGGGAAAAAACTTGCAAAAGAGATCACTAAGATGAATTGATCGAAGACGATAAAGAGATGAGTCAGTGGAATCCCGACGCCGGCGAGCAGCAGCTCCACCGATATCGGAAGGCTTGGTTAAATGGAGCTCCTTGGAAATCGTGTATGGGAGAGTTTTTGTGATAATATAATAAAGACTTTTGTAGATGCATTCTCAGTTTAAAAACATATTTATAGCTGTCAATTGGTCCGTTTGTATGTGAGTTAAATCGATCAAAATCATTACAGACGAACCATGAATCATCATTGCCAAACAAAACAAATCATTACTGAATGAAACAACTAACCAAATCAGTGTTTTTTATAGATTAATATTTTGTGTCTTGTTTGTCCTCTAAATATCAAATTTGTATTTTGGAAGTCTCGCAAACTATAAGTTATTTGAAGAACAACCATACTACTCCGAATCAACAAATTAAACTCAACATTTCATCCCAAACACATACCGTGTTCATCATACTGCAGACGAGATGGTTTGAAGTGCTAGTTTTGTTTTTTTCAACTAAAAAGAGTGGTAGTTGATTGATTGATTCTGAATAGAAAAGAAAAGAGAACATTTGAAATGGCGGTCACGCGAAATAAAATAGAATATGATGCCACCCAAAATGGTATATCTATTGAGACAATATAGTTTTATAGTATAAGTATAGTGGTCATAGAAGAAGAGTGAGTGATAAAGCTTGTGACTTGTGAGAATCCTAATCTAAGCAGGGCCGTTCGCTCCCACCAAAGGACAAAAATCTCTTTCCGCAACTCATCTCTGTTCATTGGTTCCTCCCAAATATCAATCAAACCGGAATAAACTAAACGGATCCCTCTAAATATAAATAATAAAGCTCCACCCTTTCTCTCTCTCTCTTTCCATTGTTGACTCTCTCTCTTCCCTCGTAAACATCGCTGTCTTTCTAAGATGGCCTCTCTCTCAGGCCTCTACTCTTCTTCCCCATCTCTCAAACCTTCCAAAAACCTCTCCTTTAAAGCATTGCCGCCGGCGCAATCCCGTGATTCCTTCTCTTTCCCACATACCTCCAAACCCACCACCAACCTGCCGTTGACTCTCTCCTCGGCTCGTTCCTTGGCGCGCGACATTTCTCTCTCGGATGCGAAGAAAGAGCTTGTCAAAGATCCGGATGCGTTGTGGAAGCGGTACCTCGATTGGTTTTATCAGCAGAAAGACCTCGGGCTGTATCTCGATGTCAGCCGGGTCGGGTTCACCGACGAGTTTGTGGCCGAGATGGAGCCCCGGTTTCAGGCTGCGTTTAAGGCTATGGAGGATCTTGAAAAAGGGTCTATAGCGAATCCAGATGAAGGAAGGATGGTTGGACATTACTGGCTTAGGGACTCTACGCTCGCACCCAAACCCACTTTGAAGACCTTGATCGAGAATACACTTAATTCTATCTGCTCTTTCTCCGACGACATCATCTCTGGCAAGGTTAGTATTCGATCCCACCTTGTTTGGGTATTCTGATCATTTGTGATTGGCCTCAGTCTATATCATAGCTGATCTTGGAAAAAAATAGTTCTTTATAGAGTGTCTTGTTTAGCTCAACCTACTCTAATTTGCTTGCGCTACCTACTCTAATTTGTTTATACATTGCAGATTAAGCCACCAACTTCTCCTGAGGGTCGTTTTACTCAGATACTTTCTGTAGGCATTGGAGGTTCGGCTCTTGGACCTCAATTTATCGCTGAGGCCTTGGCTCCTGATAATCCTCCGTTGAAGGTATCTCGCACTGTTCTAATTCTTGGCACAATTGCATTCCCTTGCTGTTCACACTCTTGGCACCTCTTTTATCTCTGCCTGATGTAAGGATCTCCTGTCTTAATTTTTTCTAATTCTAGTTTTTTTTGCTGTGTATGGTTTTTTCGTGCCTTTATGGTGTTGATAGATAAGATTCATCGACAACACCGACCCTGCTGGAATCGATCATCAGGTTGCACAACTTGGGGCAGAGCTTGCCACGACTTTAGTGATTGTTATCTCAAAGGTGTGTACTATATACCGTTGTTTGCACAGGCTGTTTTATATGATGGTTGGTCTTGTATATTGGCGAGCATGACTTAGTATTTTACGTGTTTCTCAGAGTGGAGGTACTCCTGAAACTAGAAATGGACTTTTGGAAGTGCAGAAAGCATTCCGTGACGCTGGTCTGAATTTCTCAAAGCAGGTGTTAATCTCAGGTTTTTGTTTCCGCTTATATTCTGAAATCCATGTCTCCATGAATATGAGAAAAATGCTGTTTATAAAAGCCCAACTGGTTTACACAGCTAGAAGTAATCTGAGTTAAATGGAACCAGTAATTTGTCTCAGTTACAAAAGAGTGAAAACTGGCTTTCCATGGATCATTTAGACAACTTCAGATGTATTGCATATAATTTAGCTTCAACTTCTGCCCAACTGTAGTTCCTCAGCAGCTATTTCCCGCTGTTTGCTTATGCAGGGTGTTGCAATAACCCAAGAAAACTCGTTGCTGGATAATACAGCCAGAATTGAAGGTTGGCTAGCTCGATTTCCTATGTACGACTGGGTGGGTGGAAGAACATCAATAATGTCTGCAGTTGGTTTGCTTCCAGCAGCACTACAGGTAATTGGTACATAAGCTTAAACTTAGTATGATCACTCATTGCTTTTATGTATGCTAATGCACTGCCATCGTATAGGGGATTAATATTAGAGAGCTGCTTACCGGTGCCAAAATAATGGATGAGGCGACAAGAACAACTTCGGTAAGTCTTACTTGTTGAAGCTTGTTTTAAAACTACCAATTCTTGTTTTGTTGAAGATGAATTTACTTACCAGGGTTTTAGTAGAACCTTATATCACAAGGTTGGTTTCCTAACTCATACACTTTAGATAATAACCATGACTCACTCGAGCCTATGAATTTCTTTCTTCTTTCAGATAAAAAATAACCCTGCAGCTCTCTTAGCTATGTGTTGGTACTGGGCTTCAGATGGTGTTGGCTCCAAGGTAATTTCCCTCAACTTTTTCGAGAGTGTCCAAGACTAGCAAGGAGATTGAGTTCTTCTTTGCCCTTTTAATTCTTTTTTCCTTTCCTTTACAGGATATGGTCGTTCTTCCTTACAAGGATAGCTTATTACTATTTAGTCGGTATCTCCAGCAGCTGGTCATGGAATCACTGGGAAAGGAGTTTGATCTTGACGGTAACACTGTAAGCATACTCTTTCTTAAACTTTCACCGCAATACTTCCGAACGGGGGTTCATGAGAATTTACTGAGAAGTGTAAATTGGTCTTGCATTTAATACCACTCTTAGAAATCTTAAGATCTTGGTTACACCGCCTTCATGGAAGAATTGAAATCTGTGTACTGTTTCCTCAACCCTGTTTTTACGAGTGTGATCCCCAGAACCGTTATTCGAATTTGCAGGTTAATCAAGGGTTAACTGTATATGGAAACAAGGGGAGCACAGATCAGCATGCGTGAGTTTCCTTTATTCAAATAGTTTTCTTATTGAGACATAGCAAAAATGGAGCTCTTATGCAACAGTATTTAATTTTCTTATTTCACTAGCTACATTCAACAGCTGAGAGAGGGTGTGCACAATTTCTTTGCAACCTTTATAGAAGTGTTACGGGATAGACCCCCAGGTCACGATTGGGAGCTTGAACCAGGTGTCACTTGTGGAGACTACCTCTTTGGGATGCTTCAGGTCTGAATTTCGCACAAATTAAAAGATCTTCTCTTTACACACACTGTATTTAGACTATCTTCCTAGCTGATAAGCTGGTTTGAATTTGTTCAGGGAACTAGATCTGCATTATATGCAAACGGTAGAGAGTCCATTAGCGTTACTATCGAGGAAGTGACACCAAGATCTGTTGGGGCTCTTATAGCTCTTTATGAAAGAGCGGTCGGATTGTATGCCTCAATTGTGAACATAAATGCTTACCACCAACCCGGTAGAAATACTCCTCCCGAATCTGAAACCGGTGTTTTGTAATTGCCTAACTGAATTTTGTTTACTATAAATCTGAATGAAACAACGGTTACAGGTGTGGAAGCCGGCAAAAAGGCAGCAGCAGAAGTTCTGGCTCTGCAAAAGCGGGTGTTGTCAGTTCTTAATGAAGCCACGTAAGTATCAGACCATGTCCGCTTCTCCTGTCAAATCTTGTGTCAAGACTCGAGAGAGATCACTTATATTGTAATTTTCTTTATCTGCCTGCAGGTGTAAAGATCCGGTAGAGCCATTGACATTGGAAGAGATAGCTGATCGTTGCCATGCTCCTGAGGAAGTAACGTCTAAATCCTTGCAGTTTATTTTATTTGTAATTTTTCGAATGGACGTATCAAGAAGTCTTTTATCATTGAAATTGCAGATAGAGATGATATACAAGATCATAGCGCACATGTCTGCAAACGACAGAGTTCTGATAGCTGAAGGAAACTGTGGATCGCCACGGAGCATCAAAGTGTATCTGGGAGAGTGCAATGTGGATGACCTGTACGCATAATAAACCCCCAACACTTTCTCAAAAACTCCAAAGAGTTCTCATTCTCTCCATTCCTTATTTATTTCTGCCATGTCTATGATTTTGAAAAGGAGAAAAGGATTTTCAATAAGGGCCAGGAAACACTTGTGTACTTTGTTTCAAAATAATGATAATTTCAGTTCAGAGTGTGGAATATGTTGATTGTAATGAAAACATTGGAGATGATACATCAATCAATCAGGCAACAATGGTATCAACACTCTTCTTATGCTTGTTTTTGGTTAGGTATCCTTTTGTTGCATCTCAACACTTTATATACACACAAACAAAAGCTTAATCAAATTAGCAGGTAAAGAAGCTCAACAAACATCCTCCATGTGGTTAGATAGTATTTGACAGTTTTGCAACTCAAGCAAAGTGATATGTTTCTTATTTGTGATGGACTTCCCCTTCTTTTCTTCAATAAAACATACTTTTTTACACAAGTTTTTAATACTACCAAACATTCAAGTAAGCTTTATATAATCAAAGGCTCATCATCTTCCAAAATAACTTTCAATAACCCACTTTTGAAATTCGAATGGAATACTTTGACAAAAGAAAATGGTAGAAAACAAGACCACCAGTCGAGTCCAGTTGTCCCTACCATCACCTATTTAGTAGCCTACCATAACAACAATTTACAAAAATCATAAAGTTACAATTCCTTTTCGTCCATTTTCAAAAACCATTTATGTAAAATTATAATGCTAAATTACTTTTCCACGTCACCTACCCGTTATGCCCAGCTCCCCCGTGAGCGTACTAAACGACACCGTTCTCGGAGGTCTTCTTCCTACCCACTCGATTGCTTTCTTCTCTACCACTTTCCCAAATTTGAATTCCCAATTTTTTTTTTCAAATTAAAAAAAGAGAATCAAAAAGTAAATTAAAAAAAACAAAAAAACAAAAATCATATTGAAGAAGTGTGCACACAGATTTCAATCGTCTCTCTCTCCCACTCTCTCTTCTCGGTGAAAGCTTCCTGATTAAGCTTTCCTAGTCTCCTCCATTGCAAAATCAAGCTCGATCTGTGAAGCTTTTTCTCTGAGTTCTTCCACAAATCTCTCTTCTAAAGCAAGACTTCATTTGGATTTGGCTCAATTTTAGCAACTTCCTTCCCAACTAAATAGCACTTGTGCTTCGATTTCAACTTCACATTTCGCCATGATCCCCGACGGACAATTGAGATTACCTGCTCCCAAGGTCCGTGACGGCCGCGTATCTCCTTCAGCTCCTGTTCCGGTCACCAAAACCCTAGCGGTGGCCGATACTGACGCCACTTCCGAAGACGGTATGAGAACAAATTCCGAGGACGCGTCTCTCGATTCGTCTCCCGAGGACAGTAGAGTCTCCAGCGCCGTTGGTCGCAGCTACGGTAGAAACTCGTCTTATTATACATACTCCGAGGTGAGCTCTTCAAGAGAGACTTTGGTCGGTGCTCGCGAACTAACGGGACCCAGATTTGATGGTGATACTGACGAGGATGATGAATCCACGGATTCTGCTACTAGCTCGCAATTTTCTCCTCCACCGCCGACAGCTGGGAGGATTGGTGGCGGCGTATCTCAGGTGGAACAGACTCATTTCCCTAAGACGAACGGGAGAGCAACCGTCGAGAAGGTTGAACCTTAACCTTTCGTTTTAAACTCTCTGATCGTAGAGTATTTAGTATGATGGATGATTATTCCGCGTTCGTAGAGCTAGGATGACCAATAAGATGACAGATATGGAATGATTTTTGCAATCGCGTTTTGTTCTCATCTTATTTGATTTTGGGTCTGAAGATTTGGATTTTGTGATAATCGTCATAACGATGTCAAAATATGGTCAGGAGCTTGTGCTTTAGCTGATGCTATAAGGTCTTTATGTAACACTAAACAAGAGTTGCTTTTCTTGTTTAAGTTTGCTATATGTCTGTAATCCCTTTTATAATTGTGGAACAACAATGATGTTTAAGGATTTGTTTCCTTATTGATCTTCTCAAAGCTCTTTTTCATATTGCAGGATCTTGATGAGACAATTTCTTCTGAAGAAGTAAGCGATATACCCAGTGCCCCTCCATTTTCCGGGGCAGCAGAGGAATCTGAAGAAATTAAACCAGAAACTTCAAGCGTTCAGGTTTCAGAAGTCAAAACAGGAGATTGTGTAGAAAGTAGAAAGACTGGCCACTTTAATAGGTATTTCCTTTTGTTGCTTGTTATATGAAATGAGTTCTCAGTTTGATAACCATATTCACTTTTTGCTTCTGTTCCTATAGACCTAGTGCTGCTTCTGAGTCATCTGGGCCACCTGATCAACATCCAGCTCGGTTACCAACTTTTCATGCGAGGTAGTTCTGATCTGATTAGTTTTTTTCATTGCTTGAGAAATTGGATGTAGATCACTAGATGTTATCTTCAATCAGTTTAGTACACAAGTAGTATTCTTTTTAATTACTCTGTCGCTTCTTTATGTACCCTGATACAGTTCTCGTGGGCCATGGCATGCTGTTGTTTCCTATGATGCATGTGTACGACTTTGCCTGCATGCGTGGTCAACGGGTTGCATGGAGGCTCCCATGTTTTTGGAAAATGAGTGTGCTCTTCTACGAGAAGCATTTGGGTGAGTTTATTATATTTCCAAGCTCCTTTCTTAGTTTTCATATGTATTCTTCAAATTCTCTATATTATTGCGTTGGATAGATAGTTTAGATTTCTTTATGCAAACTGAAGTTGAAGGATACTTTTTCGTCCTCATGCCTCCAAATTACTGAATAACAGATTTGTATTTGGGCTAATACTGACTAACAGGTTGCAGCAGCTCCTTTTGCAATCAGAGGAGGAGCTTCTGGCGAAGCGATCTTCACAATCTGCGCACGAAGGAGTTGCACCTAAACCTAAAAAAAATATTGGCAAAATGAAGGTGCAAGGTAAACTTGAATTTTGGTCCATATTCTTTCTGGCTACCCCTCCTATAATCAATAGTCGTAAAATATATTTGTCTGCTTGTTCAGTACGACGTGTTAAAACAGTTTTGGATGGTCCAACTGGCTGTAGTATATCATCTTTGAAGCCATCATTGATAAAGTTCGAGAAAATCCGGATTCACTTTTCCAATATGTCAACACGCTTATTTTCTGGTTGGCGGGCTCTTAGGAAGATCCATGTCCGTGTACCAGCCAATGGTTCATCTCTTCCTCGTCAAAGTCTGGCATATGTACATGCCAGTACACAGTACTTAAAACAAGTCTCTGGTCTCCTGAAAACTGGTGTCACAAGTCTACGTAACAATTCAACGTCTTATGATGTTGTACAAGGTATGTGAAGAACTGAAGATTATTAACTGCTTGCCTATTCGGGGAGAATAAACTTTACTTAGCATCCTAGTTTTTAACAATAATATGCCATATATAGTATGTGTAGGAGAAGTTAAAAAGAAATTGTATTTCCATGTTTCCCACTTCACTACTCTCTGTTTTTGTACAAGAACTTCAATAAATATTGATTGATCGTTTGGTTCTGTCATTCAGAAACATACTCGTGTAAGTTAAGATTGAAAAGCGTAGCTGAAGATGATGCCATTGTGATGCAACCCGGATCTGGTGAAAGCCATGTTTTGTATGTTCTGTTCCCAACTCCTCTTTCCACTCTCCCAAAATCACTTGGGGAAACTTTCCATATCTGTGATGTCTGACAAAGTGTATGGAAATTCAACAGCTTTCCTGACAGTCGTGGAGATGATCTGATTGTTGAGATCCTTGATCCGATGGGGAAGGATTTTGGGCGTGTGCTTGTCCAACTAGCTAATATTTCTGAAGATTCAGTAAGTTGCTTTGACTTGCCTTTTTAATTTGTTGCTATGTTTCAAATGCTTCTAATGAAGAAAACATACAGGCTGAGAAAGTTCGCTGGTGGTCTGTTTTTCGTGAGCCAGAACATCAACTTGTGGGCAAACTCCAGCTCTATATTGACTATTCAGCAAGTTTTGATGATAACAGCCATTTGAAGGTGGGTTAACAAATGACTCATTATATATTCTGTTAGTAATCTCTCTTCTGATTTGCGCTCTGTAAGTGGATTGGCATTTCTTTGTTGTATACTAAGAGACACTCGAGCAGTCCATTTCCTTACCATATTTAAAGCTTTATCTCGTACAGCAATAGCCTCTTCTCTTGTTCATATTACTAAGCTGTTTTGGCCAGAAAATATTATCTTACTATAGTTGTTGATTTTAGTCTTGATAAGTTGTTATGGCTATCTTAGTGCTAATTTACGTATTTTCAGCTCCTCATTCAATTCGTTCATTTCTAAGTCCATTAATTGAAACGTTGCTCAAAAATTTGAAGATATATCTTCTATCTTCTGAAGATTATGTTTCTGAACACCGATAAAACTCATTGTCTTGTGTTCATTTGATTTTGGTGTATTGATTTCCTTTTTCATCTTCCTTTAGTGTGGTTCTGTTGCGGAGACAGTCGCATATGACCTAGTCCTGGAAGTGGCCTTGAAAATGCAGCGGTTTCAGCAAAGAAACTTATTGTTATATGGTTCATGGAAATGGCTTTTGGAAGAATTTGCCACCTACTATGGGATTTCAGATGTCTACACCAAGCTTAGGTATACTGTACTCACTTTTTGTTAATTCTTATTATTTGAGGGATATGCTATAACTCCGTTTTCTCTATCTTGCTTGATCTGTTGCTTTAGATACTTGTCCTATGTAATGGATGTCGCTACACCGACATCCGACTGTCTCCATTTGGTGCATGACTTATTAACACCTGTCATCATGAAGGGAAATGGCAAGAGCGCCTTGAGTCATCAAGAGGTACATATGCACTCTGCAGTTATCTGTTATTAATTTAGTTTGCGGGTTTTTTTTGTGTGTGTGGGTTTTGGAGTTACGTATTTCTTGCCTCAAGTTAAGGGACGGACATGATATGACGCTAAAGTTAGCTTGTTTACGTTGATCATAATACTTGACTTTAGAGCACAACATCAGAAATTTTCCTGTGTTATTCACCATTATATCCATAGGTGTAAAATGTAAATACAATGGTGAATGACAGATTAGAATCCTCGTAGTTGCTAACGGCATATTTAAGCATCAGACAATATCTAATATCACCCAAGTTAATCTGTTTGCTGTTGATTTTTTCTTCTTTGGAAGCATAATATTACTTTCTGCTTATGACTGCTTAAGGATCTTTATTTTGTGTTTTTGCTTTCAACAGAATCGGATCCTGAATGAAATCAAGGACCAGATAGAGCAGATTCTGAAACTGGTCTTCGAGAACTACAAATCTCTTGACGAGTCTTCATTTTCTGGAATGATTGATGTGGTCAGTTCTGCATCAGGAGTTCCAGCGCCAGCGCTCACTCCTGCTGTGAAATTGTACACGCTTCTGCACGATGTCTTGTCTCCGGAGGATCAGACTAATCTTTGTCATTATTTCCAGGTATAGCATACAGCCTCTCAATTGCCGTACCTTACTCTTGATCAGCCATTTTTCTCATCTATTTGGCATCATTTCAATTATAGGCAGCAGCAAAGAAGAGATCTAGAAGGCACTTGTGTGAGACAGATGAGTTTGTTGCTAATAACAGCGAGCCCAATTTTTGGGATACATCTGCAATGTCCTCTGCTTACCAGAAAATGACTATGGTCTGCAAGAATGTAAAGAATGAGATCTATACTGATATTGAGATCCAAAATGAAGATATACTTCCCAGGTTAGTTTGCAAGTAGAACCACTGTTGTACATTATGTTATCAAATTTTCTGTGATTGAGATGTTTAGATGTGTGTACTGCACTTAAAGCTCTTGTAGAATCTTCTAGCAGCTGCTGATTTCCCCTGTGTTTGTTATATTTTTATATGCAGTTTCCTTGACCTTCCAAACCTGTCAGCGTCTATATATAGCACTGATCTCTGCAATAGACTTCGAGCATTCCTTGTTGCATGTCCGCCCTCGGGCCCTTCGCCAACAGTTGCAGAGCTTGTGATTGCAACTGCAGACTTTCAACGTGATCTTTCCAACTGGAACATTAGGTAGGTTGTTTAGATTATTTGATTTGTTGATTGTCTGTTATTTTTTACTGTCATCATATTTCAATTTACAGTCCTATCCAAGGAGGTGTTGATGCAAAAGAGTTGTTCCATCTATATATCATGATTTGGATTCAAGATAGACGCCTTTCATTACTTGAGTCCTTGAAACTTGATAAGGTATGTATACTGATACTTTTTGTGAGGTTTCCTTCAGATTTCTTTTGTCTTCGATTTCAAATCAAAGCTATGGATAAGCAAAATTAGTTTCCCTTGTCTCTCTTTCCTCAAACTAACTTCTTTTACGGAACTGTCATTCAAGCAGGTAAAATGGTCTGGAGTCAGGACACAACATTCAACAACTCCATTTGTTGATGAAATGTATAAGAGGCTGAACGAAACCATTCAAGACTATCACGTTATCATTTCCAGATGGCCAGAATATATCTTTGTTCTGGAGAGTGTGAGTTTAGCTGTTCCTTGATGCTTTTTGATTTTGCGATTATGAAAATATTGCGTGTACATACCATTGCATGTTATAAGCTTACAACTTCATTACATGTTTGGTGTGAATAGGCTGACATTGATTGTGTTTCTTTAGGCCATTGCTGATGTTGAAAAAGCAACTGTGGAAGCTCTGGAGAAGCAGTATGCAGATGTCTTATCACCTCTCAAAGAAAACTTGGCTCCAAAAAAACTAAGTTTCAAATATGTCCAAAAGCTGACTAAAAGATCTGTGATTGCGTATGTAGTTCCGGATGAGGTGAGCATAATGTTCCTACATTTTTTTCCAAAAAAGAAAGATTTGTTTGCTGAGAAGTTTCTGTATCTGCTTGGTGCAGCTGGGTATTCTATTAAACTCCATGAAGAGGATGCTTGATGTTCTACGGCCTAATATAGAGACTAAATTTAAAGTATGGTCGTCATGCATCCCTGATGGTGGGAATGCAGCTCCTGGTGATCGTCTTTCTGAGGTGACAGTGATGCTCAGAGCCAAGTTTCGTAGTTACCTTCAGGCTGTGGTTGAAAAACTTGTAGAAAATGTGAGTTTCCCTTAACTCTTTTATTTCCTTGCTATTCGTATGTTATAGGGCTGAAATCTTATAAAAGAAAGAAGCTGATTGATATATGTTTTCAGCATCAAAATAAGAATGATTTGTAGTGTTTGTTCTTGTTTTGTTATCTCGTTGGAAAGCATGTTTGAAAATTTCCCTTTTATTATGTGCTTGTGTGGTAATCATTTATTTTGTTTCTTTTTAGAGCAAGCTACAAAAGACAACAATGTTGAAGAAGATTCTACAAGATTCTAAAGAAAGCGTTGGAGAATCAGACATCAGAAGCAAAATGAATAACCTAAAGGAGCAACTCACCAACACAGTGAATCATCTACACTCGGTTTGTGAGACACATGTCTTTATCGCATTGTCTCGAGGATATTGGGATCGTATGGGGCAGGTAACTATTTTTAATGCCCTATCCTGAATATTTGTTTTGCGGTGTTGGAGAGCTAACTCTTCTTCTGTGCGTGACAGATTGTTTTAACCTTTTTGGAGAACCGGAAAGAGAATAGAGCTTGGTACAAGGGTTCTAGAGTTGCTGTCTCTGTAAGTGCCAATAAAAACTGCAGTAACTTAAATTTTATGAGTCAAGACTTCACCTGATCTTTCAATATTATGTGGAATGATGCGTATTTTCAGATATTAGACGATACATTTGCAGCACAGATACAACAGCTGCTTGGCAACTCGTTGAGAGAGCAAGACCTGGAGCCTCCTAGATCGATCATGGAAGTTCGGTCGATTCTTTGCAAGGACACTGCAGATAATAAAGCCAAGTCATTCTACTACTAAGCATCGAACAGCTAAAAATGCTGTAAGGTGCAGATCTCATTTGCTCGTCTGCTTGAAGCTGCAAGTATTTTGCTTGGTGGAGCAAATTGTCCAAACCTTCAGAAAGCTTTAGACGTATAATAAGAGTACAATGGTTACCACATTTTTCTTTAGTACTAAATGTCAATATATTACAAGACTGGCATCACATCTGACACGAGTTAACAACACGATGAAGTAAAGTTTACTACAAAACTATTTACCAAATTTGAATGAACGTGACAAAGTATTAGATTCCAAAAGTTTAAGGACAATAAATCTGATAAATCTTTAGCAAAGCTGATAAGCAATAAAGGAAGTTTCAAGGCAATCTTCCGGAGTTGTATTTAATGTCAACGATGCCAATGGTGTTTCAAAAGTTATCAGAGGCATCCCGATTTAAGAGTTATATCACATTATAAGCATTAGTATTGTTGTTAATAAGAGCTTATCACACTTGACTTCAGAACAAGCTGGCAAATCAAATTGAGAGATCAAACGAATCATTAAGATTGCATGTTGAGGATACAATGGAAAAGGGAGGAGGGTATCACAGACAGAGATTGAAGAAGCAACAAATGGCATATGTACAGAGATTAATTAAATGATATATAGCACATTGCCAAGACAAGGCTGTTGTAAGGTATGATCAAGTGTCTATACTTTCAGACAAGCTTTGATATAGCCTGGCACGACATCCAGAAGGCTTTTGATGCAATACTCAGGATCATCGGGTTTTGATATATCCTGTTACCAATAAGGGCAATTAGATTAAGTGAGACAATGTCAAACATTATTAAGACATGCAAACTAATGACAGGATATAATATTAAAGAGGATTTTTTTTTGCTCGATGTACCCTATCGCAGTTGCGCTCCATGATGCTACATTGTAAATAACTTTACTTCCCTCCCACGCTTTACGAAGCTTTCCTTTTCTCTTCTTCACTGAAAACATCGTGCTAAGTGCTACAATGCCAATTCATATGCAAACTCTTAGTATCATAAGGAGAAATAAGTGTCACCATCACTAGCACCCAGTTGGAAAGGGAGTTTTTAGGGAATTGAACAAAACCTTAGGCTACTACCTTTTTCCCCCGAGAGAATAACAAAGCAGAAATAGGTACTGGTTATTGTAACAGATGGAAGTTCAAGATTTACCTTTCTGAAGTTGATCAGGTGATATATCCTACACAAAGATATCACTCAAAATAAGTTTTGCATGAAAAGTCGATGAGACATTCATAACTCGAGACATAAAGCAAGATATGATTGTACCTTAGTCTGCTTAAGGGATGATAAATATGTAGCCATGAAACAAGCGATACCGTCTGCTATATCTTCTTCCCTAACAAGGACATAATCATCTTCCGTTTGACCCAAATATTCCTCACCCCATACATCATCTTCACTAACTACGTCCCAAGAACTACCATCTTCTGCCAGATTCAACAACTTATATCAGTGTTTATCTATGCAACCAATAACACATACATTGACAACAATCTTCTTATTGAGGTAAAACAAACAAACAGAAACTTGTTACTTACCAGAAAGATCTTGAGGAACTGAAACTTGAGCTAATTCTATCCTTTCACGAAATTCATTACATTCAACTCTAGACTTGATGAGATCATAAAACTGCACAACAAAACAAAGAAGCATGTAAAATCGAGTCACGAGCTTATCTATTCGAAATTAAGCTATCCTCCATCACAATCCTACGAAATAAACATGTATATGTAAACACATACGTTATCAGCTTCAGGATCTCCTGGATCGGAAGAAGAAAACGACTCTTCCCTGTCCTCATCCTCCTCCGGTGATTCACTCTGTTCGCCGCCGTTATCATCGCCGGAAGGACTAGGATTATCGGTAAGTTCAAGCAGCTCAAGAGCTTTCTGGCAATCCGCAAGCAATTTATGCAACGTCTTACGCTTGACACGAATACTATCCAAATCGATGCGATTTCCTTTGTTCTGGGTATCATGGGACAAGCTAGAGACCTCGATTTCCATGGCTGCTGCGAAATCGGAAAGATCTGCTGCTCAAAGAGAACGATTGAAGACGAATTGATTCTTCTGCTCCACAATTTTTTCGCCCTTGTTGAATTGGCGACCCTATATAATTTATTTATTTCGACCAAGAAAAAAAAAAAGGAATAAAGGAAAAAAAAAAAAGAGTCGTAAGTAGTAAGACAAGAAGCAACTAATTTTGCTGAAAATAGAATCTAACACTATTGAAGCACATTTAATATTTTTAAAATTATTTTAATTACTTTATAATTTTTATTTCAAAATATATTAAATCAACAAGCGTAATGATTTAAGGAAAAAAAAAACAATTGACCAGCATTAAACCATAATTAAAATTAACGTTTACTTTATTGCTGATACACAGATGGCATTCATGGGAATATGATTATCCCAAACGGTGACTAAACAGAATGAAGACGTCCAAATTTTACATATTTCGGAACTTAAATTAATGTACATGTTTGTCTAACATGCATTGACCAAAACTAATAATTACAAATAATATATAAATGTTTTGAGAAAAACATGACCCAATACGGCGGTAGTGCAAGGCCCAGCCCAATAAGAAGAACCTATATAAAAAGCGGCGGTACTCGCACACTTGTACTGTAAACCCCAAAACATTCACAGAGTCGTCGTGATCTGTCTCTCAATTCATCCGCAGTCCTCCGACGAAACCATGGGCGATAATAACACGTTGGAGAGATTTGTTCACAAGCGTAAGATCTCTCTTTCTCTCTCTATATATATGTATCTTTCTCTTTAATATATGTCTTTGATAGCATATCTAATCGGATCTAGTTTATTTTTTGTACGTCTTACCTCGATCGGTGTAGATGGTAAGACATGTGTGTTTTGAGATGTCAATGATTACCCAATCCCAGATGGTCTCGATCCTGCTTGGATTTACCGAAGTATGAAAGAGGCTGTCAAGAAGCATGGTTGTGATGCTGAGGTGTCGTCGACTCATGCTTATGCTGATGATAATACGTTCTCGGATGAACTGCGTCGTCAATGTTTGGATGCTGGATTCGAATTCGAAGTCTTTAGCCCAGGTGAGAATTTCAATTTTTAACTCTTTGTTAAATTAAGCTCTTCGTTTCTCTTACATATATATATATATATATATATATATCTGTAATCTAAGATATATCCGTTATTGATATTAGGGGGTGATCATGCGAGACACTGTACCATGCATTGTGACATGGTGATGTGGGCATTCAAACATCCTAAACCTCCTTTAAATCTGATTGTACTGGAAAAAGTAATCCATCTCCAAGGCAATCGCGAAGGCGATTTTTATACTTTTATGAGCGCTTTGCGTTTTAGTCGTCATGTTGTTCTCTTTTCCGAAGAAAAACAAAAATGGCCTGGTGCCCCCTTGTTTACTAGCATATTTGATGGAGCAAACAATATTAGCGGAAGCTCTCAACGTAAGCGGAAGCTAGCTAGTACGGCTGTTTCCATAGACTAACTATTGGTCCCCTTGCAAATCTTCCAATGTTGTTGTTTGTTTTGGTTACCATTGTGATGAGGGTTGAAACGTTTATATTATTTGTCTATCTATAATGTGCTTTTGGACATAATAAATAAGTGGCCCTGATCCTAATCTTCATCATTCTATTCCACATGGCTCTCTTGAACTAAAGAATAAGCTTTGGAGACTAAACATAAATTAAGGAAATTATTTTATAATTTTTATTTATCTAATTTATAATAAAACGGAAGTACACAACATTGTTTTGTAGACTATATAATTTTAAGGGGCATTTTCAAAAATACCTTTTTTTCCATGTCTCTTTATAAAAATACCCCTTTATGTTGATCGTTTTTAAAACTACCCCTATTTTATGTACAAAACGACCAAATTACCGTTTCTTTGAATGACAACAAAAATGTACAGACACCAAAATCAAAAAAATTTACCGCCAAAAATGAAAAATTTTCCCGACAAAAATAAAAAAAATTCCCGCCAAAAATTATTTTTTTCCTGCCAAAATCGAAAAAAAATTCCCGCTAAAAATTATATTTCCCGCCAAATTTTTGAAATTTATACCTTTTAAAAACCTTGTAAACGCTTTTAAAAACCTTGTAAATTCGTTTACAAGGTGTTTAAAAACCTTTAAAAACCTTGTAAATTCGTTTACAAGGTGTTTAAAAACTTTTTAAAAACCTTGTAACCGCTTTTAAAACCACTTTTAAAAGTTTTTAAAAGCGTTTACAAGGTGTTTAAAAACCCTTTAAAAACCTTTTTTAAAACATTTTGAAAACATTTTAAAAACCTTATAAAAACCTTGTAAAAGCGTTTAAAAGATGTTTAAAAAACCTTTTAAAAACTTTTTAAAACCTTTTAAAACTCTTTTAATAATCTTGTAAACACCTTATAAACTTTTTTTTGGCGGGAAAATTTTTGGCGGAATATTTTTTTTATCGAAAATTTTTATCAAAATTTTTTTGGCAGAAAATTTTTTCGAAAAATTTTTGGCGGGAAAATATGTCGGAAATTCTTTTGGCGGAAAAATTTTGTTTTTCTTTTTGTTGAATAAAATATTTTTTTATCTAAGGGTAAAATGGTCATCAAAAATTAAAAGAGGGCAAAAATAAAAATGACCAAAAAAAAGAGTATTTTTGAAAAGGGGTATTTTTAACAAATTCTCTAATTTGAATAAGTTGGTTACAAATATGTTATTAACTAATTAGATTATATAATATTAAAGAGAATATTCTAAAGAATCATTTGATATCATCTAACTTACCATATTAATTTTTATTTAACTATTCATCCATATTAAAATATTTTGGTATTTAACTTAACATATTAATTTGTTAATTATCATTATACTTCACCTCTCATTTTTATATGAGTCTATTTTGTGAAACAAATAATTTATTATATTATTTATTTCTGGATATACCATAAGTTGAATTTTTAAAAACAAATATAAATTGTTTAATCCATAAAATATTCAAGCTTTAGTAATATTATTCTTTAAAAATAATATCTATTGAATGAAGAATTTTACTGAGTAACATGTCAAAATTTGAATATTTAAATTCAATTTCATATTTTTGTTGAATTTTATAATTTTATATAATATAATAAACTTTAAATAATTTATTTTGAAATATTTTTAAAATATTGAAACTTGATATAAAAGTTAGAAGCTATAAACACTTTAAATTGATTTGTTATAGCAATGTCAATAATATGCCACTATAATATGAAAAAATTTCAAGAAACCAAATTAAAACAAAAAGTATAAAAATATAGTAAATTACTCATAATATAATAACTCGCTTTTAAAAACCAAATTTACAAAATTATGTCTTATAATGACATTCAAGTCATGATGTAAAATATACATTGTTGAAATAACTTCACATACATAAACTAATACAATATATTAAAATTTTATTTTAAAATATAAAATATACTAAATTTTGTATAAAATAAAATTTAACCAGTTATAGCACGGTTGCACGGGTACTTATCTAGAATAATTAACAATATAAAACTTACAAAATATGTGTCTTTTTTCAAGCCATCATATTTAGCATATGATTTTATTACATAATATTTTATCCATAAAAACTTTTAAAAACAATCACATAAATTCTAGTATTTTATATAAAAACTAGGTTTTGAACCCACACTACGTGTGGGTATATTTCATAGATTTTGATGAAAACTATATATGATTGATGACGGAAGTAAAATATTATCTTATAAAAAAATTAAATTAGTATTAAGGAAAAAGTTAAATTTCAGATACACAATTTTTTGAAATATAAAAATCAGTTATGTTATAAAATCAAATCTGATAAAAAAAAATCATGAATTTAAATCGACATCCAGGCGAGGCGAATTAAACTGATAACCTCATATATCCTAAACCATTTCTTTGACCACCAGAAAAACAAAACAATTTTATCATCATGAATTTAACTCGTTTTCATGTTTAATTGATCGTTAACACCTATGTTTTCGTGTTTTTTATTCAATATTTTCTTATTCTTCATATTCTTTCTTGTCATTTATATTGTCAAATTTTGTGGTAATCGACATCATTACTTTTACCGTCTGGTACTTCACTATACTCTTTTTCTTCTTCGTCCTCGTCAACTTCTTCACTTTCTTCCACTAAAAATTTTTTTTTCAGACTACCAAACAACTTGTTAATCCATCAAACTCCAAGAACAATATCATTTCTTTTCTCATAAAAATAAAAAATAAGATAAAAATAAAAAATTAATGAAAAATATCAACTTATCTATAAAATCATACACAAAAATATGTTTTATAGCTCATAAGAAATGAAAAGCACAAACGTAGATAAATAAGATAATTTATGTTTTACATAAATATTTATAATATTTTAAACTTTTAAAAGGTTTCGAAATATAAAATTTGAACCTTTTAAAAAGTTTCAAATATTTATAATATTTTAAAATTTTAAAATTAAGAATTATAATATCTAAAAACTTTTTAAAAGCTAAGAACTTTTAAAAGTTTCAATATTTATAATATTTAAACTTTTAAAAAGTTTCAATATTTATAATATTTTAAACTTCTAAAATTTAAAAATTATAATATTTAAAAACTTTTTAAAAGCTAAAAAATTTTAAAAGTTTCAATATTTTTAATATTAAAACTTTTAAAATTTTAAAATATTATAATTTATTTTTTTGAAACTTTTTAAAGTTTTAGTTTGATCAAATAAAAAACTGGATCAAACCGAATATACTTTTAAACTTGGACGCCTGATAAATCAAGCTTTCCTGCTCATTCATTGTTGAAAGCATATTAATCTTATTTATACTGGTTATGAACCATTGTCTAAAAATTTTCTAGCCGATGTGGGATATTGTGCATAGTTTTTTTATTTCCATAAATTTAAAATTTTCCTCTTTTTAAAATTTTTTAGAAATTTAAAAAATGTTAATGAATGACATGTCAAATCCTGATTAGTTGTTTAAAATAATTCTTAATATAAAAAATTCTGGAGATTTAAAAAATGTTAATTAATGAAGTGTCTAATCATAATTGGAGGTTTAAAATCCTATGTAGACGACTTTAGGAACTAATAGCTCATACTTTTTATTAGTATAGATTAATGAAATGAATTTCAAATCTAGTAAATATATTAAATCGACAAGCGTAATGATTTAAGGAAGAAAAAAAACCAGCAACAAATCATAATTAACCAGCATTAAACCATAATTAAATTAACGTTTACTTTATTGATGACACATAGATGGCATTCATGGGAACATATATCCAAACGGTGACTAGTACAATGAAGACGTCCAAATTTTACATATTTCGGAACTTAATTAATATACACTAGATTATGATCTGCGGTGCATGTGGGGTAAGTTTTTTTTTGTTTTTTTGTTAATATACTATTTTAATACTAATTTTGCTAATATACTTTTTTGTTAATTTTAATAATTTAATATATAAACCGTGGTATAATGCACAATAATTTTTCTTTACTATAATCTTAATTAAATCAGTTTGATTCGACATATTTTATATTGATGTTATTAAAACATTAAAATGAGGATTTATCCTGTATTGAAATATTATATTACTGATAGTTTATTTTTTAGTATTATTAATTCAATCTTGTAATGTCATATAACCCGTCATGTAATATAACTTGTTTGTGTAATTTTAAAAATTTAATATGTTTAAATATTTATAATTTTAAACTTTTTATTAAGTTTAGATATATTAGTTATAAATTATAAACTTTTTAAAATTTTATAATTTACTATATACAGCAAATTTACTATATATGTATATACAGTAAAACAATAGTATCATAAATCTTAAGACTCTAAGTCTATAGACTATAACACAAATTTGGATTATGAGGGAGGTCAGCTGACCCCCCCCCTCACGGGCCTCACCTCTTGTCCGCCATTGTGTTTGATATAATTTTTTTGTTGTTCATACAGTGAATAACATATAGTTAAAGCTGAAAAAAATGTTAGACTTCATGAGAGCTGAAAAAAAAAGGATAGTTAAAGCTTGCAATAGTTGCATAAGTTATAAAAATGAATAGTATATTGAACCACCACCTATCACAAAAAAAAAAAAAAAAAAAAAAACTCGAAACGCAGACGAATGAACGAGTCCCCATGCACGCAGCAACATTCTCCAAAAGATAAAATCGTTTATACTAATGAATCACGTAGATCTATATATACAATCTATTCAAACTCAAGAGAGATGCCTAAAGCCTATATAATTAACAAGAAAACATAATAATAATAAAAGAGAGAAAGCGGTGGAGGGAGGGTCGTGCAGAGCACGATTCAGAAATATTACTGAGAAGGTCAGATGGTCAAATGTAATGTAAGGTTGTCATTTTCCCTTTTTTTTTTTTCATCATTTTGATTTATATCTAATAATACCAAAATTAATGCCTTTAGAATGTAATAATTGGTGAGACTTCACTATAGAGACAAATCAATTATAGCACATAATCCATATATATAAACTATAGAATAGAGAATTAATTACAAGAGTGTTAATTTTTTTGATAAATAGAGAAAATAGTAATGGTTGGAGTTTGGAGAAAGAGAGGATGAAGAGGTCAAAGGGGGAGAAAAGAGGGAAAAAATTTTCCCTCCAAGAAAGGAAGGGAGATGATGACGTGGACAACTGCCAGAGAGAGGCAGAGAGAGAGAGAGAGAAGAGTCTAGTCTGGGGGGGTTTCCTCTCTTTTCGCCCATTTTTATCGCTTCTCCTCAAACTCCGTTGAAACTCTCTAATCAATCAATCACAATAATCAATAATCATTCTCGCCATTTCTCTCTATTCTCACCCCCCAAATTACCAAAATCAGTAGTTTTTTTTTTTTTAATTTTTTTGGTTAATAATTTTATTAATTATCAAATCATCCTTCAGATCGAAATCAAATCTAAGGTTTGTTTCTCGAATTCATATTATTCATGGCATCTTCTCGTCAGAATTCGATTCCGTTTACCCTCTCCTCGAATTTGATGACCGTACATTCTTCTTCTCTTTAGTGTGCTCCCCCGGTCCGTACGTAACGTATATGGCGTGAACCCGAGTTATGGCTAACAAAAACGCAGAACCATCATCATCATCATCATCATCATCATCATCATCATCATCATCATCATCATCATCATCATCATCATCATCGTCCTCACAGCCTCAGGCTCAGCCAAACCAACAACAACAACAGCAGCAGCAGCAGCCTAGCGCTAATGAACAACAAGAGCAGGAGTCTCATGTGCGTCTCTCTCTCTCTCTCTCTCTCCTTTTTATGATTTTTTTTTGGATATTTATCTCCGAGAAAAATACCAATCAATGTTCGTTTTTTTTTTTGTTTGTTTGTTCCGATCTCAGGGTGACACCTGTAGCATTCCTCAAACGCAGTCTGGGAACACAGACTCGCGTACCCGTGGTGGCAACACGGTAAAAATTTACTCCCTCCTATTTGGCATTGTGATTGAATTTGACTCTGCAATGGAAGAAGACTAGCTAGCTAGGTGAAATATGTGAAAATGCTCCTTCAGAATCCCTTTTTGGTTACAATTCCCCTGTCTTCTCCATCGGTCATTGTTGCGCCATAATGAGCATTTATATAATCAATTTTTTAGGCTTGTTCTGTGTTTCTTATGATCAATTTTACATTCCGAGCTAGAAGGATCGTTGTATGATTTTATTGAATTGGATTCATTGCGTCATTGACTTAGGGATTGAGTTTTTTGCGTTTTCAGGTTGAATTATTTATGCCTGATGTTGTTGAATTCATCTTAAGATATCTCTGACTCTCTTTTTGTTGACTTTTTAGGTTTTCAAGAGTGGACCGCTATCTATATCATCAAAAGGTAATCGTATGATGCTCTATTCTCTTAGGATGTATACTTAGTTCAGTGTAGCCTTTCTTAGGATGATGAGATGAGAGTTGTTCTATTTAGGATGAGATGTTGTCTTAATTCTGACTGGGGGACATTTATCACGTGAAGTGGGTTTTGTAGGCGGGTTGAACCCAGATAGTGGTGATACTATACTATGACGGCACTTGCACAAAAACCACTAGGCTACATGTCTTATTCAGTGGCTATATCTCAAAAATTGTCTCTCATCACTTTCTGTTTTATTTAATACAGGGATTGGCTGGACATCATGGAAGAAACGATGGTTTATTTTGACGCGTACTTCACTTGTTTTCTTTCGAAGTGACCCTGTAAGCACTTTTTTCTTTGAAGATATTTTTTGAAAATATCCTATATCAGATATAGTTTTTACAATTTTATACGAGGCATGAGCCCGTTATTATTACAGAGAATGGGTATCTCATATTGTCTGTTCATCTTTCAGAGTGCAGTCCAACAGAGGGGCAGTGAGGTCAACCTGACCCTTGGGGGAATTGATCTCAACAATTCAGGCAGGTTGGCTTATTACTCGAATCATTAAAATCTTCTTCTTCATATATGATGATGTATTATGTTATTCTATGGTTCGGTGTTACTGACATCATAGAACTTCGAACTATCTTTTAGTGTGGTTGTTAAGGCAGATAAGAAGCTGTTGACTGTTCTCTTCCCTGACGGTCGTGATGGACGTGCCTTTACACTTAAGGTTTTTCTCATCACTTTTGTTCTCTGTCATTGGTCTCCTTAATCTTGTTTATATCAATCTCATTTTGCATCTTATATTACGCCCTGAAAATTTCTATGCATTCAGAACCGTTCCTTTGCTTTTTTTGGCTACATGGGTGCCAGTGCTACAACACCGGAATCCAATCTTTACCTCCTTAAAACTGTTTATTTATTTATTTAGTGAAACTCTGTTTTGTTATGGATGTATTTTCTGACTACCGAGAAATGTAAACCGATTCTCTACTTAGAATCCGCTGATTAATCGTCTATTCTAATGTGCTTTTATCTTTATTATCGTGTTAGCATAGCAGCCTGTGTAAGTTCAAAGTTTGACTTTGAAGAATATTTTGGCCTAATCATAAATCACTAAAGGACCGAGAATCAATGATGAATTAACTTTGACCTTGTGATTGTTTTTTTTTGAAGGCTGACACTATGGAGGATCTATATGAGTGGAAAGCTGCTCTGGAAAATGCTTTGACACAGGCACCAAGTGCTTCCCATGTTATGGGTCAAAATGGTATATTCAGGAATGATCATGCCGATCCCGCTGTTGGTGCTGATGAAAAGAGTATGTTTGTCACCTTTTCAATGGTTTAGTCTTTAAATATATAACAAGATATGTTATGTCTTAAGTGTTGTGAGGATGTCAAAGTTTCCTCCTCTCTAGAAAATAAGCAACGTTAGAATATTATTATGTTAACATATGTTCCCTGTCTGGAGTTAAAGGCTGACCAGTTCGTGTTGAAAGGCTCCCCAAATTATGGGCATTCAGTAGATATCGAAAGATAAGTTCATTAGACAATGATGCACTTTTTCATATTCTTACAGAAGATGAGACACCAACAAAATCAACTGTCCTTGGAAGGCCAGTATTACTTGCTTTAGAAGATGTCGATGGAGCTCCATCATTCTTGGAAAAGGCCCTTAGATTTGTTGAAGATCATGGTATTAGTTTTAAGCTTTCAGCTTGATTTGCTGCTTCTTTCACTCTGAGCTGAAATAAAACAACAATATCCTGCAGGAGTCAGGATTGAAGGAATCTTGAGACAAGCTGCCGATGTTGATGATGTTGAACACAGGATTCGCGAATATGAGCAAGGTTTGATTTTTTAAGTATATGTACACGATTACGTGTATTTTATTCTT
The DNA here is from genome assembly GCF_030686135.1 of Camelina sativa. Lineage (NCBI taxonomy): Eukaryota > Viridiplantae > Streptophyta > Magnoliopsida > Brassicales > Brassicaceae > Camelina > Camelina sativa. The sequence continues at coordinate 7,192,632 of NC_141889.1, forward strand.
CTTCTTTTTTTGTTTCTTTCCTGCTTTGTGCAAGTTATTAATACGTAGGCACTTGGTTCAGGAAAAAATGATTTCAGTCCCGAGGAGGATGCTCATGTTATTGCTGATTGCCTTAAGGTACCTGCTATTATTCAGTACAATGCTGAGTTAGCCTATCACTCTTAAACCTCTCTAACTGTATCAATAAATGTGCAGTATTTTCTCAGAGAGTTGCCTTCCTCTCCGGTGCCTGCATCTTGTTGCAACGCCCTTCTGGAAGCTTGCCGTAAGTTTATCATTCTTTTTCTGTTTTATTTAATGTGTGTGTGTGTCCTCTTCCTTGGTGCTCCATCAAAAGCATTTATCTACCTTGGGGGTTACTGTGATCATTATAGTGCTTACTGTTAAGGACAATCAGATGCCTCCATCTTAAATTTGACTGAAAATCTCTTTTTGGACATACATATCTACTTTTGTTGTGTTTGTTATTTTTGTTGCTTTCTACAGAATGACATATTATTAGACAATATCTAGAACTTAGTCAGGATTGATAATAAAAATTGGAATTTGCTCGCCTATTCTCCTTGCAACATATCATATTTCCAGTTTTCTGACGCGTAGCTTTACTAGGTACTGACCGTGGCAATAGAGTCAATGCTATGCGGGCAGCAATCTGTGAATCATTCCCTGAACCAAATCGTCGCCTATTGCAAAGGTTGTCTCTTTTCCACATTTAGCTTACGAAACTGATTAACATGCTTATAGGGTAAAATAACTTTTGTCATTAGTTCTGATTGTTTGTCCTCTTTCAGAATCCTGATGATGATGCAGACTGTAGCCTCTAACAAAACCGTGAACCGGATGAACACAAACGCCGTTGCAGCTTGTATGGCACCTTTACTTCTTCGACCCCTTCTGGCTGGTGACTGTGAAATTGAAAATGATTTTGATGTCGGCGGTGATGGTTCTATGCAACTTCTGCAAGCAGCTGCAGCAGCGAATCATGCCCAGGCTATAGTGATAACATTATTAGAAGAATATGAAAGTATATTTGGAGTAAGACTATACTTCTCAAGTTCTCTCTATGATTCAGGACCTTCTTAGTCACATGATCATAAATGATGAAGTGGTTTCCTCTCTGCATAGTAATCCGTTCTTTATTACATTAGTATAGTGAAAGCATTGGAGGCAGTGTGAAATGACAACTCCGGATCTTATCATAGTTGCACTTGTGTGCTTATTTTCAGCCACTGACTTCTAGCTTCATAAATGGTCTGTCTGCAGGAAGGTTCCCTGTCACCGGGCTTGTACTCTGACTCAGAAGAAAGTGGTAGTGGGACAGAGGAGGGATCTGATGATGAAGAGTATGATGATGATGATGATTATGATGGCACCCAGGGATCTGATGACTACACAGATGAGGAAGAGGAACTAGAAAATGAATCTGATGGATCATACAGTGAGGGTGCCGCCTCAGACGACAAATATGCAGACAGCATTGATCCTGATGAACATAAGGCACGTTCATATACTAATCTTCTATATTTAATCTATTTCCCGAAAAGTAATCTTACGATTAAAAGGAGTATTTCCATTACAAATGAGTTACATATTTGGATTCTAGAATTTATTTTAAAGTTTACATTGATGGTACAAGTTCCTTGGTCCTCATCCTTTCTTACTATTGTGTTTGCACTGTTTTCTGCAGATAAATGATAATTTAAGTCCTGTATCAAAATCCCCGAAAGCAAGTAGGGAGCCTAAGAAGCTTTTATCTGGCTCCAGACGATCTTCACTACCACGACACAATGACGGAAAAAAGGATGAGGAAATCGTGGCAAGAGGAGCTGATAATGCAGAGGTAAAGGCTGTTGTAGAGGTCTCGAAACCTGAAGATAAGAATTCATCAACATCAGATGTGGCATCTAGCACTCGAAAACCGTCAACATTATCTGATGCACCAGGAGGAAGTAAAAGGCATTGGGGCCGTACCCCTGTAAGTTTATTTTTCCTTCTGCCTTTATTATTTCGAGGGACCAGCTCTCTATGTGTTTTATCTATCTCTTAAGGGGGTCCAGACATATACTAAAAGGTTGGTGTTTTATGTGCTCAGGGGAAGAAAAACCTGTCAATGGAATCTATTGATTTCACAGCGGAAGTGGATGAGGACAAGTAAGTATTATCATCTTGACAAATGATTTACATCGTTATGGTTCTTACAAAACTTCAAATTTGTTTGGACTAGAATTGATGTGGTTTACATGGGTTTCATCTGAAACTGTTAATATTCTGCAGTGCTGACATTGAGAGACTTGAGTCAACCAAATTGGAGCTGCAAAACAAAATTACAGAAGAGGTCACGATAAGTCCTTTTGAGTATCTTTGCCTTTGCTACCTCGTTTGGCAATGCAAGTGATGATTTTTAAAAATATGTATGACCTGTAACAACCTCCATGTTTGGTAGAACAGGTCAAAAACAATGCAGTTCTACAGGCTAGTTTGGAGCGACGGAAGAAGGCTTTGTACGGGCGGCGCCAAGCTCTAGAGCAAGATGTAAGTGTAAAATAAAACTATATCTTAGCTATGTGAAGTTTGTTTTATTGAGTGTCTATGTTTAGGTTTATGAATTTGTGTTATACCTTCCTCTAGGTGGAAAGACTACAAGAACAGTTGCAGCAAGAGAGAGACAGGAAATTAGCCCTGGAAACAGGACTGAACGTGTCAAAAGGGAATCAACCTATTCCAGAAACAATCGATGAAAAGGTTGCTCTTCATCTTTGTCTAGCAACTAGTTGATCTTTTGGCTGGTTAAAAAAAGTACATAACTTGGAAGACCTGTCTGCAGTTGAAGAAAGATCTGCAAGACGTAGCTCAGGCGGAGGCTGATATTGCCAACTTGGAACATAAAGTTGATGATCTTGAAAATAGACTTGGTCAACAGGACGTAAAAGCCTCTGGTTCCACGCATGGTAACAGCAAAGAATCTCGGAAAATGCCAGAGCACAATGCAAAGATGTAAAGGATTCACAACAGATTCACATTTAACCTCACAACCTTTGATTTAAACCATATCAAAGCTAATTAGTAGTTTTCTTTCAACTTTGTCACACAGGAAGGAGAAACAAAAGGATATTGAAGCAGCCTCTACTCACATTTTTGAAAGGTCAACGTCCAAGGTAACCACTGTGATATATGTCTATCAAATTTTGTTTTCTTCCTATGTATTTATCCACTCAAGACGGGCAACATTTTGCAGGATGGGCAAACGGCTGCAAGAGAAAATGAGACGGAGAAGCAACAGGATTCACGGAGCAAAAGCTCGCAACAAGAAATGTCACGTGGCAGCTCAAACCTGGCAGGCATGTCAAAGAGGTCTGGCACAAAGGGAGAGGTAAGCTTCATACTGAAACCATTAAATTTCATCCAAATATCGTTCAAAAACTAGAAGCTGAGTGCAACAAACAGGGAAGCACAACAACAACTTCTGCACTTTCCAAATTGACAATGCGACTCAACTTCCTGAAGGAGAGGCGAAGTCAGATTGCAAACGAGCTCCAAAACATGGACAAAGGAAGATCTTCAGGGCAACCCAGTCCATCCTCAGGGCAAAACCGTGTATCAGAGGAAACCGAGAAAGGATCAGGGTCAAACTCGAACAAGGACTCAGACAGTGGCAAAATCCAAAGCGCACATGTTCTTGACAGAGGAAGATCCGAGAACGGAGGAGGAGACAGAGGCAGAGGATCATCTGGAGGAAGCCAGATTCCCAACACTACACCGAGAACCTTTTCCAGATGATCTCTTTCTTAGAGCTGCTTTACTCCAGATGTACAGCCGCCAAATTAACTCCAGCACCATTTTATGCCTTATTCTTTCACCCCAACAACAAAATAACAGATTCATTCTTTTTTAGTCCACTCCTCTCTGTCTCTCTTATCTTGCTTCAGCCTTTTCTTTGACCAAATAAACTACACATTTTTTCTGTTTGTGTTTCAACTGTACGTTGGATCTGTTGTTTTGGTAGTGAACATTCACATCAGTATAGAAACAAAAAAATTGAATTTGTATTTATAACAAACGATGATTGAACAAAAAATATATTGAACTCCTCTCTCCCTCTTTTGGGTTCACTTCTGTATTTCAAAAATGAATAAATCAATAGTATAAAGTAGTCGTCATCATCAATAAAAGAATAGTAGTACTAGTAGTAGTATCAAAAATCACGAAGCAGCTTCTTGATTTGCTCCAAGGTAACGAAGAGAACAACAGTGAAAGGTCCTTGCCTACAAACCGTAGGAACAAAGCCTTTATAAAGAGCCATTGCTCCTTCAGCTCTAACCGTCTTAACCGCACAATCCAACGCGCCTTCGTACGCTCCCACCTTCATATTCATCACTCTCGTCTTTATCACATCCACCGGATTCGAAGCCACCGAAGCAACAAACCCCGCCGCGAAACTCGCAACCACGTGAGTCCCGAGCCCATCCTCAATCACACCACTCTCCAGTATCCCTTCCTTGAACTGATCGTAAGACGCAAGCTGAGCTGCAGTCACAATCATCGCTCTGTTAATCGTCAAAGCAGAGCCACGCCACAAGCTCGTTACGCCTTCTCCTTTCACCATGCTCTTGATTGCGTCTCCTACTCCGGCGTAGTTACGACGCTGTGCTAAAGGAAGCCTCCCGTCAGCTTGCATCCTAACCATCGCCACGTCGGCTGGATTTCCAACGGCGGCTCCGATCCCACCAGCGACAAGCCCCGCATCGATCTTACGACTCAGACTCAGCTTCCCTGACTCAGGATCAGACCATTTGGTCTTAAGCACTTCGTATAGACCCATCCTGGTGGTGGAATAGAGAGTCTGACGGAGAAGAGTAGCGGAGACGCCGGAGAATAACGCGGCGGCGCCTTCCGACTTGACGATGTTGATTCCGAGTGAAATCGGTCCAATTTTGGGAACGGAAGAGGTGGTGGTGGTCTCGGCGAGAAAAGCTGCAGGGGAAGAGTTGGGGAAAGCGAGAGCTGGACGGAGGAGAGTGACGGTGGTGGAGGAAGGAGCTTCGCCGTGGAGCTGAAGACGAACCTTGATGAGATCGAGAGGGTGAGTGGAACAACCGGCGATTACAGAGGCAATCCCACCTTCGACGAAACTTTTAGCGCTCATTTTTGTGGAAATCGGAAGGAAGAGAGAATGAAATTGAGATTTGTTGTTTTGTGAAGACGATGAAGAAGGAGAAGAGGGAAACAAAAGGGTATTTATTTGTAGTAAAGGTTTTGTCTTGTGTTCAATGTTGACGACGAACGATGAGTGTGAGAGTGTGATCTCGATCATTAAAGTAAACCCTAATTAAGTCAGTCAGATTCGCCGGGTCCAAAAAAAGTAGAAAAACGTGTGAGTGAGTCAGAGACAGCCCACTGTTATCTTTATGGGCTTACGACCGAGACGTGTGTTTTAATTGGGCCTTTTCACCTTTTATGTCTAAAGGAAAAAAATAAACGTCGCCTGAGAGATTCGAACTCTCGCGGGGAGACCCCATGTACTTAGCAGGCACACGCCTTAACCACTCGGCCAAAGCGACTTGTTGTTATCACTTCTGGGTAGCCTCTTATTATAGATACTGCAATGATTTCTTTAGTGTGCAACTAGTACAATTTCTTTTGTAGTGTATTTTCTAATTTTATTTGTAAAAATTTCTTTCATTTAGGCAATATAAATTTAAATTTATACTATTATTTTACTCAATTGTTAAATTCACTGATGTTATATTGTTTTCTTTTGGAATAGCTATGAATTTTAAATATATTTTAAAAAAAGTTAAAAAGTAAGATAAAATTTGACTAGAAATAAATAATATTCTACAATATGACTCTTCCTTGATCTAGTCTTTACGTTTGATATCCACTATTATCTTTGTCAATCTATATCAACATGGTGTATTGAATCTAATTCTTGCCGGATATTTTCTAACAAACTTTTGGAATACTCATATGATACTCTTTTCATTTTAAACCAATAGTTTAGTTGGCAATTACATGTTTAGTGTAATAGTGTTCTTACATTAACCAAAATTTGATGATTATCTTTTAAGATATACATAATACAACTATACAATTTTAAGTAATAAGTTCTCATTGAGAATTTCACCTCCTCATTCGACTACTTTTTTTTTTTTTATAAGCACGTCACTCGACTAATTTGCTGGGTAACAAAAAATGAAAATTCGTAACTAAATCTTAGTATGTTGTAGATATAATTTTGCAAATACTGGATTAGTTGTTGTATATATGGTAACTATTTGTGGTAAGTTAATTTTTTTATATCAAATATCAAAAAGACAACATAAATTTATATATCAAAATTGTAAAAAAAGTAGAAAAATAAATTGAAATGAAAGACAAAGAAATTGGCACTAATATATACATTTATTAAAGTAGATAACTAAAAGTTCCCATCAATATAATTTTTAACTTGAGTAAGAAAAACTTTTTTCTTTTTGTCAACAGGCTAATACAAATTTCCGTTGAACAATTATTATTATTAAAGAAAAAGAATTGGTGGTAATAAAAAATTACAAAATGACGTTAGGAATAAAGGAAAAAAAAAAAAAAAAAAAAAAAAAAAAGCAGAAAACGTCTTGGTTTAGAAAAGTAATATCCTTTGTCTCATATTTTCTTCTTCCTCCTCCTCCTCCTACCAAAGAAGAATCTCTCCACTCTTTTTCTTCCCTTGGAAACCCTAAACCAAAATCACCCAAATTTCTCAACTTTTTTTTTTATTCCCAGAGAATATAGAAAACAAAAACCCAACTTGTGCTCTCAAGGGTTTTGTTTATACCGTCTGATCTTGGAATTTTCGTGTGTCGTCATTTCGGAAGCTTACCCACCAGCGAAATCCACAAAAAAAAAACTATTTTCTGGGTTTTGTTTCCTTCTTGCTTCTGCATGTGCTAAAATCTTCCGGAGTGATCCTCACAGTTCACCTCCGGTCCCGGCTAATTTACGCCGGTGGAGAAAATCTATGGTTGGTGGTCCAGATTTGTTTCCAATTGTTTGTGCATCTGGTGGAGGATAAATGCTCCTTGTTTTGGATCTAGGGATTTCGTCTCTTGTCCTTGTGATCTCTTTTGTTTTACCTTTGATCGGCTTTGTTGTTCGCCACAAATGGAGGGTCGCTGCTCAAAGAAGGGAAGAGATTAGGAGACTTCTTATTCATGCCTCTGAAGAGGCTGCTAGGGCTGAGCAGGAGGCTTCTCTTGAGTTCTCTTCTGTTGCCGTTTCTAATGTCTTCCATTGTCCTGTGTGCTATTGTCTTGCCACCACTCGTTGCTCTCGCTGCAAATCCGTTCGGTATTGGTATGTGAATCCATATCACTTTTTTTGCGTTAGCCTTTCAAGTTCCGAATTAAGTGTGTATTGGTTCTAGAGTTATGATTGTTCTGCATTTACCTGGTGAGACTTGGTGAATTGGAGTGATTAGAAGGGAAATAATAAGATGTAGTTCTGTAACTTTAGCAATACTTTAAGTGCATCTGGTATCTTGGAATATTACTGGATCAGAGATTTTTAGAGAACTGACTTCGTTTTCTATGTTAACAAATATTATGGGTAATTAGTTAGCTTGTGAGGAAGTGCAGTATTTGTTGTGGGTGACGATGTGCTGTTGAGAAATTTATTATAGTTAAAGCATTGCACTATAAAGTCTGTCAAATTCTCAACCTTTTTCCCCATCTGCGTATGTGAAATTTCGTTCCCAACATGTCTTAGTGATACTTTGGAGCTTATTTTGCTTTTCTTTTCTCAGTTCTGGGAAATGTCAAATCATTCACTGGCGGCAAGGTCACAAAGATGAATGTCGTTCTGCTCCCATTATATATGATGATGAAGATGAGAAAAGTGATTCTGATCTGAGTTGCATAGAAGAAAATGAACAGAATACTGTTGATGAAATTTTATTGGTGCATCCAGAACCAGTTTCTATGCCTAGCAAGGAAGCAATATTCTCTAACCCTGCTAAATCTCCTGAAGATGGGAATGGAGATATTGTAGATAACAAAGATGACCTTATAGATAAGGAAGAAGCAGTTTCTGTTGCGGAAACATCTGGATCCTCGTTTTCTGGTTTCTCCTCCTCCCCCCGTAATGACTCTGGTGACGAGATTTCATCTCGTTGTGGGAGCTTCAGTTCATCTGATTCTGAGAGATCAGAATCTCCGCTTGATGCTCATGTTTCTACAGAGTCAGAGGAGACCTGTTTCAACACCATTGATGATGCTCCATCCAAACCGTTGTCTCCTAAATTTGTGCATTTGGTTGAGTCTGTAGATAACCTCGCTATTATACCTAAATTAAGTCTGCATAAACCTGGGGGTGATGCTGGGCAGAACCAGATCCAATCAAGTAGCTTACGCTCATTAGTTACGGATAGGCATCCAGGAACCGCTGACTCGTCTCCTCTGAAGTCATCTGATTTTTGGGGTACGGCCCTTGGAACAGCTGAATATCTTAGTGACAGTTTTGATAGTTCTAAGGCTGATGGACCTGGTAAATTTTCTCTGCATTTCTCCTATGGCTCCTCCAGAGATGCTTCAGTTACTAAAGTTTCTGGGCATAGGAGTAACATTTCAGAAGAAGCTCCCAGGGCTGCACCAGTGAGTTCTTCTATTGAAGTGAATTTAAAAGAAAGAAAGGCTAAAAGATCTGTTAAAGCTGAAATTTCATTACCAACTTTCTCTTCTACTGATGCGCCAAGTTCTTTGGGCACTACTGATTTGTCTCCTATGACCCTTCAGAAGTCAAAGAGTGCCAGTAGTGAAAGTCGCTGTATGTTGGCCCCTAGGAAGGTTGGGGAAGTCCAACTTTTGGCATCAAAGGCCTCAAATACTAGGGAGTGTACTGATGTTATGAAACATTCTCCTCTAGGTGCAAAAACGGGAAGAGTTCTTGACCATCAGAAACAGAATGGTCTTACCCTTCACCATATAAATTCTCTACATGGAAGAAGTGGTTTGAAGGCATCAGCACTGAAAGTTGTAGACCAGTGGAGAAGACCGAAGTCATCAGCTGAAAATGAGATGGTAGGAAGACATGGTCGTAAGGTAATCACTGAGTTCTATGATGCTATCATCATTCTGCAACACATACTTCCTACATTAACAATCAGCACAGCTATTTATTCTTATTAATCTGTTTGTGACATGCAGGGGCTCTTTCCATATGAAGACTTTGCTAAGCTGTATGCAAATAAAATTGAGTTCCAGCCTTGTGGCCTCATCAATGTTGGGAATAGGTGACCCCAGTTTCCTCTTTTTATAGTCCTTTTTATCCTGGGAATTATGCTTTCTGAAGAAGTGCATATTATTTGTGGCTTTTATATAGTCTTCAGCTTTTGAGGTAATAAAAAGTAATGTGTAGCTCACTCGCTGATGCAAACAATTATTCTTGTTTCTTTCAGCTGCTTTGCTAATGTTGTCTTCCAATGCCTGATGTTCACTCCTCCTCTGACGACATACTTCCTCCAGCAATTTCATTCTAGAGCATGTGCGTCACTGGTCCTAAGTTATTTTCTTTTTATGCGCTATATGCTACTTATTTTGGAAGGTTATGTTCTACAATCATCGTGATATCGAGCTCTTACTAGGTCGTTTAATTATAGGTCCAAACAAAGAACAGTGCTTCACCTGTGGGTTTGAGAAGCTGGTCTTAAAGGCAAAAGAAGGGAAGTCTCCACTATCCCCTAATGGGTTGTTATCTCAGTTGCAGAGTATTGGAATCTTTCTTGGGAATGGCAAGGAAGAAGATGCACATGAATTCCTTAGGTGAACTGAAGTTTCTGTAGTCGAGTGACTCTCATGCATACAATTAAGAATCTGGCTTTGATTTATTTTCCTTGCAATTTGCAGGTTTGTTGTCGATACAATGCAGTCTGTGTGCATTAAGGCATCTGAATATGATATGCCGAAGACTAGCAAATTAGAAGATACAACTCTTATTGGTTTGACATTTGGGGGATACCTCCGATCAAAGGTATCATTACCTAGTACATTTCGACTATACTCATTTTACATAGGTTTGGAGAGAGTTATAATCCTTTTTATTTGAAAATTATGATGTTGCCAGATTAAATGCATGAAATGTCAAGGAAAATCTGAGCTTTGCGAAAAAATGATGGATCTAACGGTTGAGATTGATGGGGATATTAGCACCTTGGATGATGCTTTGCGTCGATTTACAAGGACAGAGATATTGGATGGAGAAAACAAATACAGATGTGACAGGTTGGTCAGCACTTCCTTATAATGTGTTGAAGTTGGTGTCGTCCTTTGATATATATTTTTTTCATCGGTTTGGAGATAAGAGTTTTTACATCAGCTTTATATATGGTTCTTAGATGGGTAGGATAGCGATTGATATAGAGTTCATGGCCAGCCATATCACTCCCTTCCATGAATTTCAATTACAATACCTTGTTCCCCTGTAGCTACCATGGTCTTCTATTTCCGTAGTTTTAACCAATCATCTGCAACCTCTTATAACTACATTCGATTCTGGCTATGAGGTTTACATTCGATGGTTAATGGGTGCTAACTTGTGTATTTCTGTGAGCAGCTGTAAATCCTATGAGCGAGCCAAAAAGAAGCTGAAAATTACGGAACCTCCTAATGTCCTTACAATTGCACTAAAACGATTCCAGGTAATTAATATCTTCAGTGAAGACCTGGTTTGTTTCTGTTGAGTTCCATCTGTATTTTCTTGTCTTTTCATAATTTCGCTACACTTAATTCTTAAAGGCAGGAAAATTCGGGAAGCTCAATAAGTTTATAAGGTTTCCAGAAACTCTAGATTTGGCACCATATGTCAGTGGAGGGAGTGAAAAATCACATGACTACAAACTCTACGGAGTTATTGTTCACTTGGATATAATGAATGCGGCGTTTTCTGGCCACTATGTCTGCTATATCAGAAATCAAAATAAGTGGTACAAGGCTGATGATAGCACGGTAAGTTTCTCATATATTATCATTGGATTGTTGGTTGTGAATTGGTTTCTAAATAAGCTCTATTTTTGTTACCTTTTTACTTGTGTTTGATATATGTTGAACTTTGGAAGTAAAAAGAATTTCCTACCTCTCTGACAACAGTATAGGTTTACATTGTTTGCTTCTTCCTTTTCTATGTCGAAATTTCTTAGTTTTGAACGGATAATAATTATATAAGTTCCCTTTCCCTTGGAAAATGAGATTGTATTCTAAATAGGATATATTGTAGCTGGTTTAATTGGCTTTTCTAGAACATTTGTTTCCAACCTCATTGAAGTCTGAAAGTCTTTGGATTGGTTTTGTGAGAGGAAAAGCGTTGGTTTCTACTCGTTTACTGGTCTCTTCTTGTCATCTTCATCTCTTGATCACAAGTTTGAAGAGAAATTCTATGTTTAATTCTTCTGTTGTGCATTGATTGTTTTCAGATAGTAACTTCTGATGTTGAAAGGATCTTGACGAAGGGAGCGTATATGTTGTTCTACGCAAGGTGAGATACATCTCTCACTCTTTAAGATTGTGGATTATAATTGATCTGGTTACTTATGCTACGTATCGAATGAATTGACAACAGGTGCTCTCCAATGCCTCCAAGATTAACAATGTGTACCAAAACTGAAGCATCCAATAAAAAATGCAGAGTGCCAGTACCTAAGGCTAATGAGAAAACTACCATATCCATGCCACGGTCTGTGTCTACTTCAAGTCCTGTGGTGTCTTCCAACACTCCCGGTGGTGGTCGATCTGGCAATATACAGTCATTTTATTCCAGTTTCCAGAGGCTGCAGAGAATTTTAGAAGAGGACTCATCAAGTGACAGTTCATCTCTCTTTGACAGCAACTCAGATGAATGCTCTTGTAGCACAGACAGTACAAGCATGGATGACTTTGCTGATTTCATTTTTGGAGATCATCAGGGACGGGCCCACGGACAGTCCGAGGCTCCTTCACCAACAACATCGTCTTCCTCGTCTTCTCCTGTCTTCACAAGGCATTCGCCGTTGAGTCGTTCTTCTCCAGACACGTACGGAACCTCAAGACATCAGTTGCCCTTGGGAAGAGAAAGGTGAGAGGGAGACGATGGTTTTTTGTCCACCGGCCCGATTAAATCAAAGTAGTAGAACAAAGTAGTTGATTACACGTAGATGGAGTGGTTTTATTAACAACCCCGTAGGCTTGGTTAAAGTGGTTAATGGGAAGTGGTATATAGGAGTGTACAGTGGGGAAGAGAGATTTTGCCCATGAAAAATGTATCACGTAATGGAAGGGAATTAACGTTTGTTAATAAGTTGTATTGATTTTCACTATAATCATCAATAAAGCTAATCTAATTGCGTCTCAACGCTGCTCTTTTACTTCTTTACAATTTGCGTAGCATAGAATCTTGGAATTGACCAGGAAAAAATTCAATGGATGTAATTCTGCAGATTACATGTTTGGAGATCATATGATGTTTTCGGGGGATAACAAAACAAAAGAATCAATGATACCAAACAAGAAAATATCCAGATAGAAGAGAGAACATTCAACATGTACTGCGAAGCAATCCTCTTAAAACTTGAACAAGTATGATCCGGAAATGAACAAACATTGTGGAGAAGAAAAGAGAGTAAATTAAACATACAAGTGACAAACATTATCTGAAAGAAGTCATATCCGAGCCACATATGAATTGGCCTGTGTAACGTATCTAACCCAACGATATGGATTGTAACTACTTGATTTCTTTGCTATCTGCAAGTATTTGACCTGCATCACCCGATTCATTAGAGATGATTGAAGAGACGGTTAATGGTAATGCAAGAAGGGAAAATCTCAAGAACCGGCATTACACTTACCTGAAGTTTAGAAACATTGTACATTGGTATCGTGAACGTCATGCTGACCGGCCCTGCTTCCTTTGTGATATTACCTAAAATTGAAATCGAAAACTATCAGCAAGCAATACTTTATTTTTCTCTGAGCGAACAAATTGAAAAACTCTTAGTCTTAGGGGGTCACCATGAAATTCCTGTGAAAATGTTAGCTTTGCACGCAGTGTATGTTCAGCCCCGCCAACAATCTAGAACACCACAGTTGTTAGCTAATGGAAGCACAATACTATAGTTCAAAATGTACCACCTGAGAGATTAAACACTTGCCTTTTTTAAATTCCATTCAAGCATTTTGCTCGATTCCTTGAAATCTGTCCTCTGTCCAGCCGCACCGAGTTCTAACTCAAAACTAGCCCTGTCACAACAAAAATAATCCGTTGAATCTATCTCAAGTGTGGTTCAGATTTTGAAATAATCAAGACTAGAATTTATGAAACTTTATTTTAGTCTCTTCCTCATGTATCTCGGTAATGCACTTGTACATACCAATAAAAAAGTGATGTACCTGGAAGTATAATTTGGCAATGGCATCTGAACTGTAATTGTGTTGGCAATTATGTCTGAAGGGAATTCAGCGCGTATTTTGATTATCACTTCAGCCTAAATTTTCAGCAAGCAGAAATATATGACTTAAGCACTGGGATAAAGTAATAAATTTTTCTAGTTTTCCATCTGACTCAGAAAACTTGTACGCATGAAATTTCACCTTAAGGCGTCCAGCCTCTTCAATCAAGGTATTAACATGAAAAGGAGGCTTGAACTCCTGGGTCATACGGTAATTCATTACTGGAAATTCACCATCTGGTGGAACCTGAAAGCAGAACGCACGTTCAAATAGCAATACAACATGCTATGACAAGATGTTTTCTGTGATATATAATTTAAAGCTCACCAGGGACAAAGTTCTATCTGAATCGAAGCTATCCAGACGAACAGACTCATGAAAATTGCAATCATCAAGGATCACCCCTGAACCTGAAGAACTCCTATAATCTGCAGCATTTCAAGTGTAATGTTACCAAGGGTTATAGATCGTCTTACCAGATCAACCCTAGTTGATAATGATGCGCCTCAAAAAGGCAGAAGAATGCTACAGTAGTAGCTATATCTATTCAAGAATCGGGATATGAAGAAAGCTTGTAAGTGGAAACATGCAGCTTAGTTGACATATTCTCAAAAAGCCCAAATGTTACAGAAAGAGGCACCAAGATTTCAAAGAGTGAGACACGATAGAATATCAATCAAGTAGATTCCTTCCTAAGATAATAATGTTGATTTAAAGGGGTGAAACAAGCAATACCATATACTGATCTTCCTCCTCTTCCTATGTTTAGGTCTTCATTAAGAGCTAAACGAATTTCTGGATTACCAGAAAGATAGCTCTTCATTTGAATGGTGCCATCGATCTCAGAAGTCAGTATATAACCCTGTTCACAAATCCGAAAAATATGGATAATTTTCAGTTTTTATCAAGAGACTTACATTACGATGCAACTACATATATTATGACATAGTATCTAGCATTGATCTACAAAAATAAATGTTTTGATTAGGTAAGGTGAAGAGAGCATGCCAAGACTTATATACTTTTGATATAATAAACTAGAAAAAAAAGTAACAACTCACGCTTGAACTAAAAGTAACACTGATTTTCTCGATGATGTCCACAAAAATTTCCTCTCTTCTCCGACCCCCAGGGTCATTAGCTACAACCGATTTCGTAACAGCTGTTCCAGGCATTCTTTTGGCTCCTTGCTGCATAACATTAGTTAAGGGGGTCAGTCACATATATACAAGAAGGAGGAAAAAGAAAATCAATCTTACTGTGAAAATGGCGGCAGGATCGATAGGTTGAAGGCGTGCAGGAGAAACCACAATTGGCTCATTGAATATATAGGATTTCAAAACCTCAGTAGATGTAGTTTGCACATAACCAAAATCCTAATCAATACAGCAATGAGGTCATATTAAATGAAAAACAACATCTACTAAACAGAAATATACTTGCTTAATAATGAGACTTACAATCACTTCATCGAGCAACTCATACACGAGCACAAAATTCTTCCTGAATGAATCTTCATTCAAAACACCAAGATAATCCTTAATAACACGAGCGATCCTTTGTAGAAGCTCCAAAACAAGAGACGGTGACACGTTAACTCTCGTTGTCGCAACAAAATATAGTCCAACAACCTTGACATGGAAGTAGTTCACGCCATCCACATTCTATAAGCACACAAACAATAAAGGCGTAAGATAAAACCATTATAGCACACAAACAAACAGAAAGAATAATAATACCTACAAAGATAGGTGGCGCCTCTGCATTTCCATCCTCCTTCCAGAACTTGACTTTACGGAAGAACGTCTCTGTACTGCCTTTTGGTACCTCAGCCCGGTCTGTATCAAGAAAATGTTAACACATCTTCAAATTTTCTAGTGGATCCAACTAAAATCGCATAAGCTCAAACAAACAGAGAATCTAAAGGGATTCCATATATCCACTGATCATTAGGATTCCAAGAATTACATCTTCACCATCTAATTGAATAGTTCTATAATATGGTACAATCTGATTTGAGAATTCAGCTCAACATATATGGCGTCGGATAGGAAATGCTGGTAGATCAAACAGATCAATGAGCTTAGAGAAGCTTCAATGGAAAAATCTCAGAAAACAGTGACAATAAGTCTCGACTCTGAAGAGGGGAAACAAAACAAGGAAGAAGCAGAGAGAGAGAGGATCAGATCGGGAGAAAAGGAGCTTACAATCACGGAAGACGATGTTGTCTCCTCGCTGAGACAAGACGAAGAACTGAGAGATCATCATGTTTCCTTTAGCGGTGGATTCCGATGATTCACCGCGAGTTTGGTTTTGAGTCTACTGAGAGAACGCCGATCGGTTTTCGGTTCTGGTGGTGAGGTGGTTCACGTTTTTACCAATTTGCCCGTCGTTATCGTAAAGCCTCTTCGTCAGTCAGAAGGTTCTGTGATTTCGATAGATTATGATTTCTTGTTCTTCGACGGGCCTATTTTAGCGGACATTACTAAGGCCCAAATCCTCTCTTTAAAAAAAAAAAATCTGGAATTTTTAAACCTGCAAAATATTATAATGTTCAATTTCGAAAAACTAGTTTAAATTATTGACATTTATATAAACGCAAATAAAAATAAAAGAATAATTTTTATTTGATCTCTTACATGTATTATGTTATAAATACTAAATTACCTTCTTAAAAAGATTAAAAAAAATGTGGTGCTGAAAATCTTCGGATTGTTAGGGATAGAGTGGGGAAAAGATAAAACAACTGGTTATATAACTTATGAGGATACACACATAACTTTGATGATTTAGAAGGCGATGAAGCTGAGTGCACAAGCTTAGGGGACTCACACGATGACCAAGCATTCCAAATAAAACGTCTAAAAGCTTTTATTTTTAAGATTCGAGTCAAAATTACATGACATTATAACAAATATTAGCAAGGTTCTAACAACAAACCGAAATTTGTAAATATGTTAAAAATACATCTTGAACACAGTTACAATTATAATTAGTTTTCTTTTAATCTCAAATTTATACAGCCTTAAGAATCACTTAGCTCGTCCCCAAATCTCTTTCGACTTTCTATAAGATCCTTAATACCAATATTGATCTACACCAAAAACTCTCACTTTATAATTTGCACTCACTTTAATTTTTTTCTTCCATGAACAAGACCAAAACACTTTCAACCTAGCTAACTCTCTCTCTATCTCTCACACATCGTAAATGCTTGTTTCTTTTAGTCATAAAAACTTAAACCTTATACGGATTTTGTGCCATATTACTTTTCAGTTTTCACATGTATATTATGAGTTGGTAGCCCACGAATTTTCTCAATTTTAATTTGATTTTTAATACCACTTCCATAAAGAGATAGAAAACTACTTTCCGTCATTGATATCTCATCTCACATTAGTACTCTAACGGGAGATCATCTCTAGATAATTAGGGTAAAAACTTAAAAAGGGTATAAATGGCTCAACCAAATATAAAAGGTAATGATGGTGGTAGGATGCGAGACATCTAATCAGGTGTCGCATCTATCGTGAGTGAACGATTTGAAAGAAAACTAGCTAGTTTTAATAGACACCAGCTTATGAGAAAAATCAAATCCAAAGTGGGTAGATGAACAGCTAGCATCTACTAATTACGAATCACAAAATATCCAAACTAGCTTTCCATTAGAATTGGTGCGTAGTTCCAGCTTATGTATCTTAATTCTTAAATATGTATCATTTTATTTGACCTAGCTATATATAATTAAAAGTATTAACTTATAATATTCACGTCTATCTTTATTTTGTTTTCTAGTTCGAGAATCCAAACTAAACTAAACAGTAAAACCGGCGCTACTGTAAAGTTAAAGTCCAGATGAATCCATGACCGCTGTTTAGCTATCAAAGTTGAGTTACAACAGACTAGCTGGATTAGGTAATAATTTAAAAATCACAACTGTAGCAGTCTTTCGCCTAGCAACTCAGTCAGACAAAACACAAAGTGTGTTTATGTGGTATATTTAATGATTTTAGTTTTGGGAAAATGACGGAAACAAAACCTATGGCCCATTGATCACTGTTTAGCTAAAAAAAGCAGACTCGTCTTTCCAATCTTGAACACAAACACAGTAACCATCTCTTTCTCACTCCCTCTCTCACATATTAGGGAATAAATTAAAAGCTACCAGAAAACCTTCTTTTTTTATCCTCTATCAAAATTTAATAAAAGTGGGTGCTGAGATTGCATAACCTAATCCAAGATCCTCCCATTCAAAGAAAGGTAAAAGCTGTGAATCTGTGTTCTTTCTTTCTTTAGCAGGGTATTTGATGGATTCATCTAGTACTGTTCATTCTTTTTGCTTCTCATGGTTGCTGGATCTGAGCTCTCTTTCTCTCTCTCCCTCTCTACCCAACTAGGGTTTCCTGAGAATATTTTTAAGAAACACTCTTTTGCTAACCAAGGTTCCACTTGTTTTCTTTGTTTGTTCTTGGTCTATACTGTGTTATGTGTAGGCAAGATTCAAGATTAGTAGTGAAGGAGATCGGGTAGAATGGCGAGAGAGAAGATAAGGATAAAGAAGATAGATAACATAACAGCGAGACAGGTTACTTTCTCTAGCTAAAAGAAGAAGAGGAATCTTTAAGAAAGCCGATGAACTTTCAGTTCTTTGCGATGCCGATGTTGCTCTCATCATTTTCTCTGCCACCGGAAAGCTTTTCGAGTTCTCTAGCTCAAGGTATCTCCTTCTCTCTCTCTCTTTTTTTTTTTTCCTTTTTTCAATCTACATATGTGATTATACTATAGAGAACATTATTAGAGAGATATATTAAGATATATCTGTACTGAAAAATGAGTTCTTTGGCATTTTTTTTTTTGCTTTCTACATCTAATTTTTCTTGGGCTTCGAGATCGATCATGTACGAAATCAACTTCGTGTTAATAACATATAGGATTTTATGAGATTAGTTACCTTCTAACTTATATTATGTTCTAACTTATAACACATGATTAATTACGTTGAACTTTTCTGAAACATAATTATGGGTTACTAACTTATCATTTTCAATAATTTTCATTAGACTCATGTTATGATTTCTATATTAATCGATGAGATGAGAGCAGAATATTATAGTGCGACTATTGTTAATTATGGAAGCATATGTATATATGGATACATAGTACTTACCACAATTAGAATAAATTTCTTTTCCTTTATTTTATTTCATTTGACTTTATGAATTACAAAAGTCTTTGACACTGTCACTTGGTATGATTGGGGATTAAGTCTTAACCACTCGTTTATCTTATCTTGGGAAGCATTACTATAATTGGGAATGGAGTCATCTAATATAAATGTTGTCAGCACATATTTTGACTTGATATATAGCTACTTCTGATTACATTTTTTTTTATTACAACTAAGAAAAGGCTTGTGGTGTACATAAGTAAATTAAGTAAATTTACAAATGCTTATATAGTCGAAGGAAAGGTTCAAATGAAAGATGGATTGTTTGTTGAAACGTGTAGAATGAGAGACATTTTGGGAAGGTATAACCTTCATGCAAGTAACATCAACAAATTGATAAATCCACCTTCTACTCATCTCCAGGTATTCTTATTATTACTCACTCTCGTCTTTTTATTTTTGTTTTATCAAACTCTTCTCTCTAATATATTCTCCACTATGCATTTCTTATGCTTCTTTGTTTTTAGTTTTTCAGGTGTATGTCTAAACATAGAATAAAATGTGGCATAGCATTATTCATCTTGATGCATCTATTTAATTAAGTTTCCATATCAATAGCAAAATCCTGAACATATTGACTTTGCATCTAGCAGCTTGAGAACTGTAACCTCTCCAGACTAAGTAAGGAAGTCGAAGACAAAACCAAGCAGCTACGGTATGGCTCCATTTATATATATATATATATATATATATATATGTTATGCTAATAAAAAGGTTTTTCCATATATAGCTGTAAGAGATAAACTATTTCATGTGTGTGGTTTTTATGTTTTGACAATCATGTGTGATTGTTATTTATATGATTTAGAATCTACATATCAT
This sequence comes from Camelina sativa, assembly GCF_030686135.1. Lineage (NCBI taxonomy): Eukaryota > Viridiplantae > Streptophyta > Magnoliopsida > Brassicales > Brassicaceae > Camelina > Camelina sativa. The sequence goes on from NC_141889.1 coordinate 7,212,132, forward strand.
CTAAATGAAAAACGAATTAGTTGTTACAATATGTAAGTAGGTTCTTCCAGTTCTGGTGTGCCTTGGAAATTGATGTTTTGTTATAGATCTTAGGCGTTATTTCTAAAGATTGCAAGATTTAGTTTTCAATTATTATTCTCATTCTTATTAAAACACACTCCTATGTAGCTATCAACATCTATTATATGTAGGTCGATATTATTTGTGTTTGGAAGACATAAAGAGCCGATATATAATTAGATAAAGCTCTGAAAGCTGGGATCCAAACCAACTCTATAGAGATACTTGGGTAGAATTGTGTGTATGTGTCTGATGCAGTTTTGAGTATTCTAATAAAATTGAAGTGAGTTTTTTTTTGTTGTATTTATAACGTAAAACAGGAAACTGAGAGGAGAGGATCTCGATGGATTGAACTTAGAAGAGTTGCAGCGGCTGGAGAAACTGCTTGAATCTGGACTTAGCCGTGTGTCTGAGAAAAAGGTTTATTACTAAACTAATAGCATGCATATTTCCTTAATTAATGTGGAATGTAAATTGTAATATAATTAAGCTGTATATATAAAAGTGTGACATTGTTGTTGTTGATAATAGGGCGACTGTGTGATGAGCCAGATTTCTTCACTTGAGAAACGGGTTAGTACGTATAATTCGTATTACTAATGGAAATGACAGGCCTAAATATATAGATAATGACTTAATTAATATGTGACGCAGGGATCGGAATTGGTGGACGAGAATAAGAGACTGAGGGAGAAAGTAGGGTTCTATACTTCTATACCCTTATAGAAATCAAGTTAACCTTAATCAGCCTTTTTTTTTTTGAAAATATAGTATAATATAAGTTGAGGTAACGTATATATATATGGACAGCTAGAGAAGTTTGAAAGGTCTAAAATGGTGGCGTTTAAGGAAGCTGTGGAGACAGAGTCAGCGACCACAAACGTGTCAAGCTACGACAGTGGAGCTCCCCTTGAAGATGAATCCGACACTTCCCTGAAACTTGGGTATAATTTACTTATATTTCACTGACCATCATAGTAAATCTTTTATTGACATCATGTGTGTGGACGTTACTAATTTTTGTTTTGGTTAGGCTTCCATCTTGGGAATGAAGCGGAGAGAGAGCTGCAGCAGAGTTGACTACGATTGATGCCCACAAGTATTAAGTCTACCTTTTGCCCCTTTCTTTCCTTTGAATAAGTAAGTGTTGAAAAAAAACTGAGATGGGAAAAAATGAAATCTCATTTCGCATTGTGGAGAAGCAAGTTTCAGACATTATTGTTATTTTTTTTTTGCTATAACTATTGGCACCAAAGTAAAAACAATGGACCTCATATTGTCTGTATTCTTTATCTTTAACCCCAATTAATTTTTGCTTCATTCATAATGTACCGAGCGAAATTTTATCGATTAAACAGAATAAAACTATACTTGTAGTACGATTTACACAACTTAACAATCAATCCCAATTGCCAAAAAAAAAATTGTTTTTTTCACAAATTCATACCCGTAATATAGTTCAAGAGTTAGAGAATTGTTCTAGAGTTAATCCACAAAATTTTTGAAATTTCCCATATGGGACAAACAATTTTTGGTCAGTGGTGTCAACCTTACAATTGAATCGAGAAATTGAAACCATAGGCTGTGCTACTATAATTTTTTTTCTGGTAAGTCGGGCTTGTTCCTCCTTTTTATTGTTCAGATTCAAATCTTCTAATATGGTTTTATTATAACTACCCAATTTCTGTTACCAGTGTAGTTTCAAGTATTGTCGTGCTTCCATCAGATTTCAACAAATTGGGTTTCCCAAAACTTTCGGATCAAATATGCTCTGGACGAGAAGATACACACCGACAAAGGTTTGGTCTTTTATTCGTTCGTCGCTGAGTTTAGAGTAAGGGTTGTTGTCGTCATCGTTCGATTGAACTTGAATCGATCCTCCAGATGAAGCAATTGCAGCCATTGAAGAACCTTACTCAGTCGCGGAGGACAGCTCTCGTTGGTGTTTTCGTGCTCCTTTTCCCGATTTTGTCCCCGAATCTCTTCGGGCCTCTTGGCCGCGCCTCTCCTTCTCTCTTCTCCGTCAGTCTCTCTCTATCTCTATCTTCCCTATCTTCGATTTCATAAATTGAGATTTTGAAGCTGAAGAATTTAAGTGTTGGCAACATTCTGTAGGAATGGAATGCTCCAAGGCCTAGACATATGCGCTTACTCCAAGGCGCTCTTGATCGAGAAATTGTAAGTGAGTTTGTTAGTTGTTAGTGAATCAATGTATGTTCCTTCCTCTTAAACCTTTTGGTCTACCCTCGAACCAATGTGCAGTCGATCAGACAACAGGTTGAGTTATGGTCTCCCTTACCAGATCAAGGTTGGAAGCCTTGCACTCAATCTTATAGAGGATCTCGTAAGTTTCTAAAATGAAAGCTTTTCTTATTCTCTTGTCGTTTATATTCATGTGCCCTGAAAAGTTTGTAACTTTTTGATTGACGTATTTTGTCACTCTTTACAGCCTTACCGGAGAAGTCTCAAGGGTTTCTTCAGGTGTTCCTTGACGGCGGACTAAATCAACAAAGGATGGGGGTGAGTTGCATCTGGTTTGTTATGAAGCTCTCTATTCCTATAGAGTTTTTATATAGGTTTCCCTTCTGACTTTTTCCGGTTGCTTCTTCAGATCTGTGATGCTGTTGCTGTTGCCAAGATTATGAATGTTACACTTGTGATTCCACGCCTTGAAGTGAATCCTGTTTGGCAAGATTCAAGGTACTGTAATTGTTAAATCTACTAATATGAAACTTCAAGTTCTTACATGAATTTTCTGGTTTATGATATGGGGGCATTTCTTTGTAGTTCCTTCACAGATATATTTGATGTGGAGCACTTTATAAGTGTCCTTAAAGATGAGGTGCGGATTGTTAGAGAGCTTCCAACACAGTATGCCTGGAGCACGCGTGATTATTATGCCACAGGTATTCGAGCTACTAGGATTAAGACTGCCCCTGTTCACGCTTCAGCAGAGTGGTATTTGGAAAATGTCTTGCCTGTTATTCAGAGGTTTGTGGCTTCTAAACCTAGTGATTAGGAGTGGCTGCATTATAAACTCCTGGAAAATATGATACTATAGATGATGTTTGAAATGCTATTTATAGACAAGATTAAGGAGTGTTTCATGCAAATGTTGTCATCTGAAGTCAAATTTTTAATTGTCATAGATGATCGAGAAAGTGTGTTTTTTTTTTGGCTGTTTGAGGAACTAGATTTTGCAGTGTAGTCTAGTGCATTGTTACTAATATGAATTAATCACTCTTGTCTGCAGTTATGGTATTGCTGCTGTTGCCCCATTCTCTCACCGTTTGGCATTTGACAATTTGCCTGAAAGTATACAGCGTTTACGGTGTAAAGTAAATTTTGAAGCATTAAACTTTGTTCCTCGTATTCGGGAGCTAGGGGACGCTCTTGTGCATCGACTAAGATATCCTCCTTCCAGCTCTCAAACATCAGGAAATATCGATCCAACAGACAGAATAAATACCATCGTAAAAGCTGGATCTGGAAAGTTCGCCGTGCTTCATCTTCGTTTTGATAAAGTATGAGCTTCGTTCTCAAAATGTGTCCGTTTCTTTGCAGTAGTAGTTTCTAGTTGACATAATCTTATGTTATATTCAGGATATGGCTGCTCATTCAGGCTGTGACTTCGAAGGAGGCAAAGCAGAGAAACTGGCACTGGCCAAATATCGCCAGGTGATTTGGCAAGGAAGGGTCTTAAATTCACAGTTCACAGATGAGGAGCTAAGAAACAAAGGGCGTTGCCCATTGACACCAGAAGAGATTGGTTTACTACTTTCAGCGTTGGGTTTCAGTAACAACACCCGTCTCTATCTAGCTTCACACCAGGTTTACGGAGGAGAAGCAAGAATCTCGACACTGCGTAAACTGTTCCCTGGGATGGAAAACAAGAAAAGCCTAGCCTCTGCGGAGGAACTGGCTGATGTAGAAGGGAAAGCTTCTCTAATGGCTGCAGTCGATTATTACGTGAGTATGAAGAGCGATATCTTCATATCTGCATCTCCTGGGAATATGCACAACGCATTGCTGGCGCATAGAGCCTACTTGAATCTCAAAACCATAAGACCAAACATGATACTGTTAGGACAGGTTTTCGTGAACAAGAGCTTAGATTGGTCTGAGTTTGAAGGAGCAGTAGTGAATGGGCACAAGAACAGGCATGGCCAGCTTCGTATACGCAAGCAGAACCAGTCTATTTACACTTATCCAGCTCCTGATTGCATGTGTAAAGTAGCTTAGCCTTTCCCCTTTTTGGCCCCAATATATACTAATACTTTATTTTCTTCTTCTTTTATTCCTAAGATATGACTTCTATGTACTCTATGAGTAAATTAATAGTTGAGGAACTCAATACTATATGATGCCCTTTGTCTTCATCACTGAAGGTTTGTACTCTGAATGGTTGAAGTAAACTAATCTGTCTGCGGACTGGACAGTGGTCAACACAATTAGCAGTAATCTGCAACTGATTCTATATATTAAGATTTTTGGTGTCATTCAATAATTACGAACCAAAATTTAGATATGATAGATAAATATGGTTGGTTATAATGTACTCATCAAAGGGCCTAGACAACCATGCATCTTAAAAAAAAAAATGCCCATGCCATTCATGAGTTAAACTTAAATTTAAGTAAATTATTCTTACCAATTAATAAACTAATTCAATAATCAAATCACATCAAATTTACCCAAATCTCAAAATTCTGATTTGATTATTGAAATTCTAATCAAATCTCTTAAAATTACTCTAAAATCTCCCAAAATTCTGAAATATTAAAATTCCAGCAAATCTCCTAAAATCCTTGGTTCAATACACCCTTGGTAATTCTACCAACGTATAATATTATATTAGTACAAAATCGACTACAGTATTTGTTTAAAATACAATCATTATTTGAGAGACCCGTGAAAAATTAGATCCATTTTAAAAGAAGAAACGGAAACGTGGGAGAAATTGATTTAAAAATGAAGGATTTTTTTTTTTTTACTTTTGTTTAATTGTGAAATTAATTACTTAAGAGAAAAAAAGGAAGAAGATCGAAGTTTATTAATAAAAAGCAACTAATGGTTAGAACTTAGAAGTTGTATTTTATGCAGAAAAACCTTATTTTATAAAAAAAATGATTCTCAGTTTTGAAAATTAACTCACTCACTTTAAGTTGTAACCATTATTATTTTTTATTTTTTAATTATTCGAATGAAATAAAACTTTTTTTTTGAAACATTGATGGTTTATAAATTTTTTATAAAAATAATAATTTGTGGTTGAAAATATGAGGTTTCTTGGAATTATTGTTTTTAATTTTGACAAAATAAAAAAGAAAAGTCAATAAGGAAAGTGAAAGGAGCCCACTCAGATTCAACGCCCCACCACCACCGATAAACACACAATAAGCCCCTCTTTGCTTCCTCTTCCTCTTTGCTCTTCGATCTCTCCCCCTGAATCCTCGAACCCTGGAGAGAGAGAGATTGAGTGAGTGACGGGGGAAGCTTTTCAAATCGAGAAGGAAGAAGATGACCTCTGCTTTGTATGCTTCCGATTTGTTCAAGCAGCTCAAGTCAATTATTGGGACCGATTCGATTTCCGACGACGTCGTCCTTGTGATTGCAACCACCTCGCTGGCACTTGTAGCTGGCTTCGTTGTGTTATTATGGAGGAAAACGACGGCGGATCAGACCCGGGAGCTGAAGCCTATGGTCCTCCCTAAGTCTCTTATGGCTAAAGACGACGATGATGCTGATTTGGGATCCGGCAAGACTAGAGTCTCTATCTTCTTCGGTACTCAGACTGGAACTGCTGAGGGATTTGCTAAGGTACTCCGCGACTACTCTTATAACCCTTTCGAGTTGTGATTTGATCTTTTCTTATATGATATGATTATTTGTGTGATTCAAAAGATTGGGTCATTTCAGTATCAGTTTCGTTTTTTTTTTTTTTTTTCATAGGCGTTATCAGAAGAAATCAAAGCAAGATATGAAAATGCCGCTGTCAGAGTCATTGACTTGGTATGATCGACTTGGGAGTATGATTTTATTTCACTTCCTCTTGTTTAAGCTACTGTATATTCACTGGTTATGGGTTTAATTAGGATGACTATGCTGCTGATGATGACCAATATGAAGAGAAATTGAAGAAGGAAACTTTGGCCTTCTTTTGTGTTGCTACGTATGATTTATCCAATCCCATTATGATTTTTTTTTTTTTTTTTGCGATCTATAACCTCCAAGAGTTTGATGGATTCATTTCTTTTAGTTATGGAGACGGAGAGCCTACTGACAATGCTGCTAGATTTTACAAATGGTTTACGGAGGTTTGTAGCATCATTGCAATGAATCAAATCCAAGTTTAGTTTTTTCCTTGGATTTGATTTCCTCAGATACTCTGTGTTCGTGTTTTTAGGAAAATGAACGGGATATAAGTCTTGGACAACTAACATATGGTGTGTTTGCTCTTGGTAATCGCCAGTATGAACATTTTAATAAGGTACCGTTGTGAGAAAATGTTTCTCTCTAGCTTATTGATTTTCTTCTGACCTGATCTGACGGTCATTTTCTTTGAGCAGATCGGGATAGTTCTTGATGAAGAGCTTTGTAAGAAAGGTACACGAGTATGTTTACATATATTTTAAGTCTTAGGTAATGCTAGATATCGGATAGAGAGTGTAGGAGATATTTGCGTTATGCTTAACCTAAGATAGTGCCGAATGTTTTCTCTTTGCTGCCTGGCTACATGGATACCCATTTCCTAGTCTCTTTTGTGCATGAGGTAAAGCGTAACTGGTATCATCATTCAATGCAGGTGCAAAGCGTCTTATTCAAGTTGGTCTAGGAGATGATGATCAGAGCATCGAGGATGATTTTAATGCCTGGTTTGTTTCTGAGTCTCTGTCTTACGTTTGCTCCTGTGAAAGACTTTCTCTAGTCTTTTACTGTATTATTATAGACAGGGACTCTACAGTCTACAGAGTTGACTTGGTTAATAGTGTTTGTAAGGGTCTCCATACTGTATTATTCATGCTTTTTGTGGTTTGTAGGAAGGAATCGCTATGGTCTGAACTAGACAAGATCCTCAGGGACGAGGATGATACAAGTGTGGTAACTCCCTATACAGCTGTTATTCCTGAATACCGGCTGGTGATTCATGATCCTAGTTTGACATCCGAGAAACCAATGGGATCAAATGTGGCCAACGGAAATACTGCTATTGACATTCATCATCCCTTAAGGTATAGTTAAGGTGTAATAAATAGTAAATACTGGAATAGGCTTACAGTTTCGGTTGCATTCTAAAAATTGTTTCTTCTTCCAAACAGAGTTGATGTTGCTGTGCAGAGGGAGCTTCACACACCTGAATCTGATCGGTCTTGCATCCATCTCGAGTTCGACATATCAGGGACTGGTATTACGTAAGCATCCAACTCTTAACCAATTTTATTGCATTATACCCTTGCATTAAATACAAGGCAGTCCAGTTATCTCAGCTTACATAGACTCCTTGTTTTATATGATTATTAGAGTGAACTGGGAGATTTTGCTGCAAATTCAGTATGTTTTGAGTTAGTAGGACTATGGCATTCCATTGAGTTTTATTACCAGGATTACAGAGATTAAAATAGAGATGAAAATACCAGTCACATTGGGTCATGTGAAAAAATAAAACTTTCGCATTGAATATCTTCAATATTGGTTTCTGCCATTCGTTTCTGTGTGTACTTTTATATTAACATGCTGTTTTTGATGTTTTAGTCCACAGTTGATTGTTCTGTTAAAATTTCACAATTAGAAAACCGCGTATAAAAACTATTGCATTTCTTTCAGATATGAAACAGGAGACCATGTAGGTGTTTATGCGGAAAATCATGTTGAAATAGTTGAAGAAGCTGGAAAATTGCTTGGGCACTCTCTCGATTTAGTATTTTCCATACATGCTGATAAGGAAGATGGCTCCCCATTAGGAAGCGCAGTGCCGCCTCCTTTCCCTGGTCCATGCACACTTGGGGCTGGTTTGGCAAGATACGCTGACCTTTTGAACCCTCCTCGAAAGGTTAACATCTATTTATTTTGTAATTAGCCTCACATAGCTTTTCATGGTTGCTTTGGTCTTTGCTTATTCCCAAATATTGAACTCTTTTTTTTTGGTTTCAGTCTGCGTTAGTTGCCTTGGCGGCCTATGCCACTGAACCAAGTGAAGCCAAGAAACTTAAACACCTGACATCACCTGATGGAAAGGTTCTAAATGACTGGAATATCGATTTTTCTCTTGCTTTTAAGTTCTCATGAGTTAACACAGTCGGTTTATCTATTGTAGGATGAATATTCACAATGGATTGTTGCAAGTCACAGAAGTCTGTTAGAGGTGATGGCTGCTTTTCCATCTGCCAAACCCCCACTAGGTGTTTTTTTTGCTGCAATAGCTCCTCGTCTACAACCTCGTTACTACTCCATCTCATCCTCGCCGAGGTAATTTAATTCTTTTTGAGATATCTGTTGTGGCAGACGGAAAACTACCCTTGAGTGTCTCTGTCGTTCGAAATCTTTCTTACTTTTTTTATAAAACAGATTGGCGCCAAGTAGAGTTCATGTTACATCAGCACTAGTATATGGTCCAACTCCTACTGGTAGAATCCACAAGGGGGTGTGTTCGACATGGATGAAGGTAATTCTTACCTTCTCTTTTACTATCCAACATTTCACTGTTACTTTTGATAATAGTTTTCAAAAACTCAGAATGCAGTTCCTGCGGAGAAAAGTCATGAATGTAGTGGAGCCCCAATCTTTATTCGAGCATCTAATTTCAAGTTACCGACCAACCCTTCAACTCCAATCGTTATGGTAGGACCTGGGACTGGCCTGGCACCTTTTAGAGGATTTCTACAGGAAAGGATGGCACTAAGAGAAGATGGAGAAGAACTAGGCTCATCTTTGCTCTTCTTTGGGTGCAGAAATCGACGGATGGTGAGAATTTTAACAAGCACCTTCTTCATTTGCAGTGTCATCATGCTGAGCTGCTGCATATATTTATGTTGCAGGATTTTATATACGAGGATGAACTCAAAAATTTTGTTGATCAAGGCGTAATATCTGAGCTCATCGTGGCATTCTCGCGTGAGGGAGCGCAGAAGGAGTATGTTCAACATAAGATAACGGAGAAGGTAAATTATATGGAGGGATGCATCAGGCTTTGAGAAAAAGAATGTCAAATAACCTCCTTACTTTTTGCATTTCATCTATGTTCAGGCAGCACAAGTTTGGAATTTAATAAAGGAAGAAGGATATCTTTATGTGTGTGGTGATGCTAAGGGCATGGCGAAGGATGTGCACCGAACTCTACATACCATTGTTCAAGAGCAGGTATAAAGAAGCATTGCGATGGAATTTAGTATTTTACTTCGGTTTTTTTCCTTGGAAGATCGACCCAATGATTTTATCTTGCAAATTTCCAGGAAGGTGTGAGTTCGTCAGAGGCAGAGGCTATAGTTAAGAAACTTCAAACTGAAGGAAGATACCTCAGAGATGTCTGGTGATTTGATATAATATGATTAATTGGAATTGTCTGCCTTTTCAAGGTTTCTTTCTTGGTACGAAGACTCTTTTTACCATTTAGATATTTATTTGTTTATTTTCTTCCTTCTCCCTTGTTTTCTTGCTTATTATAGTCAAAACATGAATGGTTTGTCAAAGTTTTCTTTGTATGAACAAAAGTATAAACTATTAAATAAATCTGGAGGAGCGGAAAAGATTTTAGTCATGCTTTGTAGTGTCCATGGTAGATCATTGTGAACCAGTGAGTCAGTGACTATCTCTTTTCGCTCTATAATCTGTCATGTCCAGTTTCCGAATGTAGTAGACACCAAACAAGAAAGATCTCAAGGGTAGCCTCTGCCTCTATCTATCTTTTTTTTTTGGACAACCAGAAATTTGTATTAGACTTTCGACGGTTCACATACAAGGTAGAGACATAGAAAGAGCTCTCTTTGCTAGTTCATTTGCGATCTGGTTCTGGGTTCTAGGAATAAAACGAAAATTACAACTAGAGAAACGATTGGATAGATCTAGGATATCATGGAGAATCCCGTGAAGGTCCTTCGAGTGGAGCTTCAAATTCAAAGCCTTGACTAACGTCTGAGAGTCTGAGGCGATCGAGAGGTGAGTGAAACCCGAAGCAATTGCAACTTCAACCGCAGTTAGAGTTGCTAACGCTTCGGCCATCAAAGGGGAGGAGACGTGTGTGGCCAGATCTGAGCCTTGTTGTAAGATCTGTTCGTGCTGATCCGTGAAGACCCATCTGAGTCCCGCTTTCGGTTCAGAGATCCACGATGCGTCTACAAAACAGGTAATCAAGTTCTCATTTTGTTGTACCTGATTTACTGGGGATGGAGTTGGGAGCACAATTGATTTTAGTTTCTCCAATTGCGCTGATTGCCATTCCTTTGCCCTGATTATAGCAATTACAGTCGCTTCCTCAACCCTTATGCGTTCCTTGTTGAAAATCATTTTGTTTCGAGCCATCCATATCATCCAGAGGATCCAAGGGGCTAGAGGACCTCCTCCAATTCCAGAGGGTGGTAGGCATATAAGTCGGTTTGCGGAGGAGATTCCTTCAGTGATGGATGTAAAGGATTGGGAGGGGAAGTTACTATTGAAAGGGGCTAGGGCCCAAACCCTAGTCGCAAACGGGCAACAGAAGAATAAATGTAGTTCAGACTCGGTCTCACTACAGTGTGGGCACTTCGCATCTCCCGAGATAAGCCCGCGGTTGAGGTTTGCTCCCACCGGAATGGCTTGTTGGACAATCTTCCAAATAAGTAGCTTTGTTTTTGGGGACGTCTTAACATTCCAGATGTTAGCTGTCCAACTGAATGACGATGACGCCTGGGAGGTTTGAGGAGCTATTGAGTTAGAGTCTTCCGAGTGAGCGGTATAGTAGCCTGATTTTGTGTTATAAGTTCCATCCTGTGTCAGAAGCCATGCCCATCGGTCCAGGGCTCCTTGCTTACTCGGTTTTAACTGTAAAATTTCTTTTTCATGCGCAGGTAGAGTTCGTTTGATGAGATCTATATTCCACTTTGAAGTGCCTGGTTCAAGGAGGTCAGAAACTGTCCATCCTTGTGATTCTGCTGGTGGTGGTCCCATTGGGGAGGTGGGGGTGTCTAGAGATAGCCAAGGGCTATTCCACAGTGGAGTAGTGGTACCTGATCCAATGATGCGTCCCACGTGAGGTTTCAAAAGATCTCTTCCGATGCAGATACTCCGCCATCCATGGGATGCAGAGTTTGGCACTGCGCAGTCCAGTAGAGATGAGTTCGGGCAGTACTTCCCTAGAAGGACTCTAGCCATCAGGCAATGAGGAGATGTGAGAAGTCGCCAACTGATTTTTTGCCAGGAGGGCATTGTTGAATGATTGTATATCTCTGAAGCCTAGACCACCCAATTTGAAAGGTTTGGTCATCCTTTTCCATGAAATCCATGACATCTTTTTCTTTTCAGTATTTTGATCCCACCAGAACCTAGTCATAGCTGACTGAATTCTCTTACACAGGTTATTAGGGAGTTTGAAGCATCACATGGTGTAAGTGGGCATGGCTGCTAAGACAGATTTCAGCATAGTAAGCTTCCCAGCCGAAGAGAGGAATCTGGAGGACCAGTTTTGTGCTCTCTGTTTTATCTTGTCCACGATGCTGTTGAACAGGTCCTTCTTCTTGCGGCCAAAGAGTTCCGGTAATCCTAAATACTTACCTTGCCCTCCTTCTCTTTGTATACCTAGAATTCTCTTTGCTTCCTCCTTTGTTGAGGACAGGGTTTTGTTTGCGAAGGTGATTGAGGATTTACTTAGGTTTATTTTCTGACTTGATGCTTGTTCGTATACCCGTAGGATACTTTTCAGTTTGAAACAGTTTTTTGCGTCTGAGCGACAGAAAAACATTGTGTCGTTAGCAAATAAGAGGTGATTAACTCGAGGGCTACCTATTGCGACTCGCAAGCCAAGCAAATTTCCTTGTATTTGAGCTTTCGAACAGAGGCTAGACAACACTTCACTGCACATGATGAAGATATACGGTGAGAAAGGGTCTCCTTGTCTGATGCCTCGTTCAGGAATAACTGCACCGCAAGCTCTACCATTCAGGAGATAGGCGTATTCCACTGTGTTGAGGCATTGCATGATCCACTGAATCCAGGTTCGATGAAAACCCATCTGTTCCATTACTGCTTTTATAAAATCCCATTCAAGTCGATCATATGCCTTACTCATGTCGGTTTTTACAGCCATATAACATCTTTTCTTTGCTATCGAGGTTTTCAGGTAGTGTAATGCCTCGTGGGTGATCAGTACATTATCCGAAATGGCACGTTGAGGTACAAAAGCCGACTGGTTTTCAGATATGCACAGATGAAGAATTGGTTGAAGTCTTTTGGATAGGATCTTCGATATGATTTTGTAGTACACAGAACAGAGTGCGATAGATCTGTAGTCTGAGACTTTTTGAGGATTGATCAGTTTAGGGCTGAGTCTCACATGTGTAAGGTTTATGTGCAGGGGCAAGTTTCCTGACGTGAAGAAAGCTTGGATCTCAAAGGTGATCGTGGGTCCCATAGTGGTCCAGTTTGCTTGAAAAAAGCTAGCTGAGAACCCATCGGGACCCGGGGCTTTGTCTGCGTGTATGGAAAAGCATGCGTTTTTCACTTCAATAGTGGACGGTAGGAGGAGGAGTTTATCATTCATGTCTTGCGTGACACAAGTGGACAGGCCTGCTTCAACAACAGTTCTGCAGTCTCCAGGTTCAGCTTTAAACAAATCACGAAAATAGTTGGATATCGTATTAGCAATATCCTTTTCTTCATAAATTGGTACACCATTGGGGTTTTCTATAACCGAGATATTGTTTATAGCATTGCGAGACTTTGTCGTTGCATGAAAAAACCCGTGTTTTTGTCTCCTAGAGCCAACCATAGGTTTCTGCTTCTTTGTTTCCAGAAAGCTTCTTCTTTTTGGTACGCAAGTATGAGTGCTTTGTTGATAGATTCAATGTTTTCCTGAGGGGCAGTGTCATCATTCATAGCTTCCTCTAGTTGATCACTAAGATCCAATATTTCCGTTTGGCTATTCAGATGTTGGTTCTTACTCCATCTTGTGATTTGGTCTCTGCAGGATCTAAGTCGAAGATCAACACTAGAGTTGGGGTCAGAATTCCAGGCTTCAAAAACCAGTTTCTTTATCTCAGGGTTTTCCTTTAGTCTCCTATCGAAACGGAAGATGCCATGGGATCTTTTCTTTTTTTGATCAAAGGATGTGACTAATGGGCGGTGGTCAGATCCTTTGAAGCGTAAGTATTCACTTCTTCCTGAGGGATAGGTGAGAATCCACTCACTGTTCGCCATTACTCGGTCGAGACGACATCTAACTAGGTGAGAATGTCTTTTACCTCTCCATGAAAGGCAGTTACCCGTGTGCTTGAGGTCATAGAGGTCTGCGCAGGACATGAAGGATCGGAGATCCGAGAAAAAGCTTTCAGGTCGCGGGGGGCCTCCGACTTTTTCTGATGGATGGATTATATCATTGAAGTCACCCGTGATAATCCAGGGAGAAGATCTATCAGAAGTAAGGTCTTGGAGGTTCTTCCAGGCATCAAGTCTTTTTGGTCTATTCGGTTCCCCATATAAGAAGGTAGCAAAGAAATATTTTCCTTTTGCTTTTATTCTTGTGTTAATAAAATGTGAACTTGACTGCAGGATCTCAACATCAATGCTTTGTTTCCAAAACAGAGCCAAACCTCCAGCTCTAGGGGAGATTGGTGGTACCAAGTGGTTAGAGGGGTAGTCAAGCCAATGGAGAGATTGTAAAACCGACTCATTATTGTTCTTTGTCTCCATGAGGAACATCAGGTCTGGGAAAATACTTTTACGCATTTCCCTAATTCACTGGACTGTTATGGGGTTCCCCAACCCACAACAGTTCCAGCTCACCATTCTTAAGAAATTGGGGTTGGCAGATTCTGAAAATCCGCTTTCTTTTTCCTTGTCGCAGGGATCAGAGTAATGCTTGGTGGTCCCGAGGGAGAAGTTTGGTGAGTTGAGGTTTGAGGGTTGTTCGTCTTCCTGTGAATATCCGATTTTGACCTCTGGGGTTTTGGGGGTTGATTCTTGCCTTTAGGCGAGGGTTTTGATGTTTTCTTTTGAGTTGGCTTCGAAAGGCCAGACTTCTCCATATCTCGACTAGTAAGTGTCTTCTTCGGGGAACCTTGAGCAAAGTTTCGTTTATGTGATTTTGCTCCTAATAGCTTTTGAGATGGCCTTGAGCCTTGTTTGTGTGTAGGGGGACGACCTCTACCACGTTTACTTGGACCTCCCACATCCTTCTCTAGTATTGGTGCATCGGTGTTTGTAGGATCCAATGAAAGTTGACTCTCATTCACAGGTAGAGGTCCGAGAGAAAGGTCAGTTCCCTCGATGCTCTGGTAAGCAATGATAGAGTCAGCAGTTTTCTCCATAAGGTTGTTTGTTTCACTTTGTAGGACCCTCATACGTCTAGCTGCACTCTCTGAAGGATCCGGACAGGAGATATATTGTACTGTGACTTCCCGGAGATCCTCCAGAATTTGGTTCTTGCGAGGGATATCAATGGGTGGTGATGGTAGGGCTGATGGAGGATGAGGTAAGAGGTTTTCCTTTCTTGGGGGTGGTGTGTTAGGTTCTGGGCTCGTAATATCGCGTTCCAAAGGGGGTCTTCTAGCTCGAGAGGAAACAGAGGGATCACCCTGCTCGTCCACAGAAGTAATTGGTTTTGCTTTCCATTGGAGGGTCCGAGCCGTATGACCATGGGAACGATGAGGTAAGGAGCCTCTGATGCCATATGATGAGTTTGTCAGATGTCGTGATGGAGATCTGTGGTAGCGAGAGCTATGTCTCGCATCACCGGAGTCTCTGCAACTAGGTTGGTAATGTCTTGAGCCGGAGTGCGATCTCTCAGAGTCCTCAAGGTTGTCAAAGTGAGTCAGTGACTATCTCTTTTCGCTCTATAATCTGTCATGTCCAGTTTCCAAATGTAGTAGACACCAAACAAGAAAGATCTCAAGGGTAGCCTCTGCCTCTATCTATCTATATTAACATTTTCACAGCAATTTTGACAAAGAATGCTGGGAGTTGAGCACTATTTATATCTCATGCCATTGTAATTAAGACATTTTAACCAAAAATTAAAATAAGCAAAAATTGGGTATGGAAATAAGTAAAAATCGGGTATGGAAATAAATGTTTTCCTAAAATATATGAACAAAATTAATTTCTGTTTTTCTTTTTAAATTACAAGTTTTAAATCTATATATGATTGGGTATGAAATTTTAAAATGGTAAGATAGATTACTAAATTAATAAGCAATATAAATATCTTAATAATAAAGGTATGTAGTTAATTACAGCACTTACACTCATACATGTTAGCATATTCCAAAATAATTTTCTAAATCCTACAAAACATATCGGAAATGATGATTTCTTTAAGATATTTCCAATTTTCTAACCAAGATTTTTGGAAAATCACTCATAGAAAAATCCCTATCATTTTCTTAAACCACTATAAATACTTCTCATAAGCAAACCAGTTCTTCTACGACAACGTTAAACCCCAATGAAAAGGTGATTTATGTGCTACTTATTATGTCTTTTTTACTTTTCCTGTTTTCATATATTGTCCTCTCCAATATCGTTTTTTTCTTTCTATATTAGGATACTAGGACTTAGGATCCATGATTCTGTCAATATGTTTTATGGATTGTCAAATTCGTGAGTAAAGTTATTGATTTATATTATACTTTGATATAACATCCTCATTTATTTATTTTTTATGTTTTCCTAATCATTATTCCACATACTTCATATGCTTTTATAAAGATAAACTAGGTTCGGATCCGCACGTACGTGCCGGGTTAACATTCATAGTCCAAACTCGTTTATTTGTTTCTAGAGAAAAAAAATGATCTGATTGTTTTTATTATTATTAGTGGCACATTAAAAAAATAGTAAGAGAAAGGTGATATGTTTAAAGACGTCTCTTCCTTTTCTGTGGACTATCAAACCGTTTCATCCCAAACCAGAACTAACCAAAAACCCGTCCCAGACCGGAACTAACAGAAAACCCATCCCAGACTGGAACTAACAAAAAAACTCGTCTCGTATCGTCCCGTGAACTATCAAACCGATAAAATTTACCAGTAATATTAATTAAAATTTGTCAAATCAAATGACCTAAATTTTGTAGCTGGACAAATCTATCTCGTTAGGCTAACCTGAAACCCGACCTGAAAACTGGGTTTGGTTTGGGTACGGATTTACCTACAAAACTCTATTGGTTTCTATTTTCTAATACCCGTGGGTTCGGATTAGGGTCATGATTGGATAATACCCGATATTCATTCGGGTATCCATCATAACCCGAATATATAAATATATTAAAAACTATTTATAATATTTAGCATTAATATAATTCAATTACCCAAAATTTTAATTATAATTTTGAATATTTCAATTAGTTTTAAAACTAAACATCAAAAATAATCAAAATATCTAAAATTATTTTTCAGATAAGTCAAAATTTAGCTAAATTTATTTAAATTTAATTAATTTAATTTTTTTACGGTACCTAAACCCGGTAATACTTGAACCAAACCGAACCCATATATCAAAAAATAACCAATAGGTTCTATTTACCTAAATCCGTTTATCGGAACCTCATAGGATAATATCCGAATCCAAAGGAGTCGCACGAATTCCCATAGAAATTAAACTATTTCATATATATTATAAACTATTAAACTATTTCACATATATTCTTTCGTGCAGCGTTTTTTATAAATGTGTTTTTACTTTAAAAATAATGAGAAGAGTTATAATAGTTAAATTTTGATTAAAAAAAAAAAAAAAAAAAAAAAAAAAAAAAAAAAAATCGACCCAAGGGCCATAATTTTAGAAGTCCATTAATATTTTAAGATAAATCATATGTTGAAAATTAATTGGATTTGTATTGGTTGAAGTTTATTAAAAGGGAAAAACAAAAAAAAAAACAAAAAGAAAAAGAAAAGAAAAAAATGAAACGACAAAAACATCATTCTTGCCGTCTCCGCCTTCAGTTTCGCCTGAGAAAACAATTTCTTTATTTTACCTGTCAGCCAATGGATCTCTTCCTTGATACCTTTTCCTTTTCCTTCATTCTTCTCGTTTCTACCTTCGATTCCTATTTATTATGAATCTCTAAATCTTCTGAGCTTAATCCTATGACCATCATAGGTAAATCTAATCACCTCTCTTTCATATTAGTATTATTTCCTGACAAAATCAAATCAGATTCAAGCCGATTTGCTATGTTTTAGATTTGAGTCTTGAGTTACTCATATTGGGATTTTTTTTGTGTTTCATGAACTTTTAAATTTGTGAGCGAGGGTTTTTTTTTTGCTTCTTTTTATTCTTTCTAAATCAAGTTTCCGATCCTGATTAATTATAAAATGCTCAGATTTGCTGTTGTTGGTACAATGTAAGTTTAAGACTTGAAGCTCTTTTATTAGATTGACTCCATTTGCTGGATTTGCTTTAGCTTCGATGTCACTGGTATTAGTTTTGGAGTTACGATCCCCTCTCTCTCTCACACACACTCTAAGTAAGCACAAAGCTTAATTAATTAATTAGTTACAATAAGTTGTTTTTTTTTTATTAGCAGCAGCCCCAATTGGGTTTTGACGTTATTGACCAAATTCCATCATCCTTCTCCTGTATTCAATTTGAATTTGAATCCGTCGACTTGAGCTGTCTCTTCAATCTTTATATTATTTCTTTGCTGCCGCTCTTTTGTTTTTTTCATTAATTGTTTGTTCAGTTCAGTTCAATTGCAACAGCACAAAGCCTCTTTATAATGGCTTATCAAGTAGTGTAATCATGTTTCAGATTTTAGTTCTTATCATAGTCATATATATATATATATATATATATATTTATTGACTCCTTTCTAATCCCTCATCCTAACTCAACGATTTGCTTATCATCATCTCATACTTTGCTTTTGGTATTAGACAAAGTGAAAACAAATCAGACTGAGACAATAACAGAATAATAATAGTACATTTTTTTTTTTTTTTTACTATTGAGAATACAAATAGGATCATAATGTATATTTGATTTGATGCAAAGGCAAAAGTGGGATTCCAGGCCTCCTCAGATAACCGAAATAAAGATATGCTCCGGCTATAGCAAAGTTATATCTGAGTGTATGAATTCTTGTGGTCTAAGAGATTTATATTTTCTTGATTGCACAGATTTGCTGGACTTGCTTTCATATTTTCATCTACTATCCTCCATTCCTCCTACAGATCATGGTACGTTTTTATATACTTTCAAACCTTATATACATTAAGTCAATGGTAAGGTGCAGTTCACCATATTTTGTATTATTACATGATGAAAAAAATTTCAATATAAAGGAGCTAAGTATGGTGAATAAAACTAATTAAGATTCTAAAGATTACTTGATCAAAAAAAAAATTCTGTTCGTCATAGAAATTCATTGCATTTCTCTATTTTCTCTAGAAATGTTTATAGCTGGATAAACAGATTTATACATAGTCTAAAATCTAAAAATCTAAACTGCTAGAAAACGACAACAAATCACTTATTCTCAACCTTCAGCTTTAGTGTCTCGATCTTTTTGTCAGTCAAATTCACATCATTCGTATGCTCACCATTTTCTTCTTCATATTTCTCCAAATGTATTGGTTGTATAGACAACTTCTTGGGTGTTAATGATTGTTCAGATGCATAGACTCGCTTAGATGATGGGGTAGATGCATAGACTCACTTATTGCTTCCAAGTATGGACTATCTTGACTCTTATCCTCCATGTTGTTTTGAAGGCCTTGAGATCGGAAACATGTGTGAAACCATCGGTGGCAGCCATGACTTATACGAAGGTGATTTTCTATTTTCTATTCAGTTTGTTTGTATGTTTGATGAGTTTAATATTGACGTTCTATACTATGGTTTATATAGTAGTTGATGTTGGCTTTGGGTGAAAGGTAGAATATTCGCTGCATTGAATATAAGATTTTCTGTTTTTGATTTGATTTTGTTTTCTGATATGATATAGGATAGTAAGAATAGGGATTGGATCAAACTGTTTCCGTTTTCTGTTTTGATTATTGATTTACTTATTTATTGAGGTACGAACAAATGGTAATTAAGAGGTAAGGGTTGGTCTGATTGACTGAAATGAGAATATATGTGATTATACTGAAATATATGCAGTTAATGATTTGATTTCATTTCGCCTCTTGTTATGATACGCTAGAGGATCATGAGGGATTCCATATTGTTAGTTGACATTTCTATATTTTCTCTGCAATTATGATGATTATAATGTATCTATATATACATTTTTAAAGTACATTTTGGGTTTTACCCTTTTATTTATACTTATTTAAATTGCTATTTTGCAATGTTGATCCCTAAAAAATTGCACAAGAAGACAATAATTAAAATATGGGAAATCAAATCGATTATATTAATAATTTGATTATAATTTCCTAAAAAATCGAAAAAATCAATCAAATTTCTATTGGTTTATAGTTTCCTTTAATATCTCCACTTTATTGCTATTATTAATGCTATTTTCCAAAATGAAAGTCCATTAAAATCGGAAACTATTTCTAATATTTCATGCTATCACAATAACATTAATAATATTCCCTAAATCATTCGTAGGAATAACTATATTAATACATAATTTTTTTGTAAACTTTCATTAACTATGTGTATCATTCATATAGTGATTGAGCGATTTCTTCATCTTCCAAATTTGTATATGAGATTTTTTACTTGATCACCAAAATATTCTCAAACCAACTCCTCTATAAATAACAATCTATAATCTAAATGTTTAACTCATCAGAGAAATACGAAATATGTTTTAAGTTTTAAATGGAGTAGTGGCGGGATCTGAGAAAGGTCTATCTTAAAATATCTGTGATCCTTAAGGTTTATGGAGTCAGACTCCTTTGGTACCTCCAAGGCTGCTTCTCTAATCTCCCTTCTCTTTTTGTATTTTACCGATAAGTTTTGTTTAAAAAGTATTGTTGACCCTTTGTGTAATACATGTTTGTCCACAATTATTTTGCATTTTTGGTTCTCGGTAACATTGAGACAATATTGAAGACAGTGAACAAGAAGAAATATTTGTGATACTTCTTATTGTATGCTATTGTCGTTATTGACTTAATATTCTACTCATTTTTTTTTAAAAACGTTTCTTCTTATTATATGCTGCTTTATGTTTTCATTTTTTTTATAAATTTATATTAAAATTCTGTGGAAATTTTAATAAATTCTTAAAATAATTTTGATTTTTTATTTCAGGAATCATATTTCCAAAATAAGTTAATTTTTTTTTGGAGGCAAAGGAGAAGATGATTGTAATTTCTCAACTTACGATTCATTTTAATGAGTTTATTTGGTATTTTTCTATATATAATCTTTAATGTAATGGGTTGAGTTGTACATGGGTTTTTGGGATTTGGTCTAATAAATTGTAAATTATTATACAACACAATAAAATACCATTTTCTCCAACGAATTAAATCATTAAATGTAGTATTATAAATCATCTAATTTAATAGAAAAATTAAAATATCTTAATGTGAAAATATTATTTTGATAAAACGTTTAGGAGCTCACAAATCAAATGCTTAAAAGGGTTATAATTGAAATTGGTATCATGTATGATGATGAGTGTAAATCTCCTTTGATATCTCTAAGTGTTTAGTTGTAGTTGTAATACTAAGTTACTAAATTAAGTACACTATGCTTAATGTTTAATCTAAAAACAAAAAAGTTAATCACATAACTTTAATACACAATAAAAAACTATTAAAATATTAACATTATTAATAGTAAAAATACACAACTTATAGTTCTTTCAAATCCAACCCACATAAATGTAATAAAAATACTACTTTGTTGCAAGTACACCAAAATCTATATTTACATTTTTTAAGTATATTTGACAAAGTAAAATTTCTGTTATACTTAATTACATAGAAGATCCTTGAAAAAAATTGCTTAAATAGATTTAAATGATCGGGTGTTATGTAATTAAGTGGGTTAGAATTTACATAGTTTTTATGGATTATCTACTATACTAAAACACACAAAATATTTTAATATGAGATTAGACCATTTAAACGAAAGTTTTCTATTTGTAAACAATAGAAACACATTTAAATAAGAGAAAATAGTTTATCCCTCTTGAAAATCCTATATTGGCATTATCTACATTAATATATAAGATCATGTTTTAAGCAGTTTTTTCTACCAAAATTAGTTTAAGTCGTACTTTAAATTAGTTTCCAAAAAATATTTATAAAAATAAATCTATAAGAAATTAGTATCCATAGTTAAAATACTTTTCAATAAGAAATCTAAATATTAAAAAAACTTCCTAAAAGAAAATTTAAATGCTTGCGGGTGATGTGATAGAGCCGATTTGAGTTTACATAAATATGGTTATTAAAAAATTTTAGTTACAAAAAATTATCCCTCAGTATCCTGAGTTATCTCCTAAAACTAACCATCAAAATGCAGTTATACAATCTTAAACACTAAACAAAACAAACAAAATTAACAAATATAACTTAAAATTTTAATTACAAAATATTGTCGCGCGGTGTACCGCGGGTTAAAATCTAGTTTTTTTTATTTCTTTTATCCTACAGGTAAAAGAATAAGAAGAGAGTGTTTGGATACACTTATAATCTATCTAGGATCCGAATGACATAATGCCAAATAGATCAAATCCGCGTCCCATATACAATTTAATTTACCTTGTTGCCCTTAATTTTTTTTTCTCTTCTTCCTTTGTTTGCTCGTAGGGGCAAAGTATGAAATTTTTTGCAAAGTTTTTTTTTTCTGCTGGAGTACTCTCCAATTAATAGTATAGATAATAGTTAAAGAACAAAAATTGTCCTATGGTACAACACAGAGTAAATCCTAGAATGCAAATCTTTGATGATTTATATTGACAATTTCAAAAGATACTCAATTTTTGATTGATAATAATTTATTATGGAGGGGGTCAAATGGCGAGTCATTCATCATTTCATTTGTTTGTTTTATTAATATGAGAATATTAGATATATAATATTAAATTGATTAAATTACGATTATGTAAAAAAAATCTATCTTGCGGTATACTACGGTCAAGTCCTCAAATTAACAACCAAAATATAATTATATAAACTTAAACAATATATATATATATAACTACAATTTTTTAAAAAAATTGTTAAACAATCGTTCCGCAGTATACCGCGAATTAAAATCTAGTTATACTAACAAGAAGTTTGGCAAAGAATATTATTCTAACAAACAAGCAAATGGTCAAAATGTCACTTATATAATGTTACGTTGTCTTATACAAACAAACAAAAATGTTGAAAGTAGTAAGTAGTAACTAATAGTTTTTTGTGCATCGATATTAGAAAGATCTGATGAAAGGTTGAAACTCTTGATCTCTTTATAAACGTAGATTGATTTGGATTTTCACTTCTTCTCTTGCCAAGATAACACTTTCTTTAGTATGTTTCCCACATTATGCTCTTCCCGTTTTGGAACTCCGGATTTCAACCAAACCCTCTTTTTATATATATATAGAGTTGTTTTGTCTTCTTTGCTTATCCCCTCATGTGGATATGTGAGGAGTTAAGTCAGAATCTTTCTTTTGACATGGAGGTCGGTCCCAGGAGCTCAAAATTGTTGTAATAACCCGTCTTCCATAAGTCGATGGAGTGTTAGGCAAACGTGAAATGCCTTGATCTTAAACTACATCAAGCTCAACCAAACCCATCTTTTTTCGTGTTGGATATTCCAATAATAAATTCCTCCGTGTAGTTTCATTCCATAACTGGCCACTAACAACCAACAACGCATGCTCCTTTTTTTTTGACATTAACCAACAACGCATGTTTGTCAACCATATTACAGTTCTTGTAGATTGATTTCATCCTACTTCAAAAAAAAAAAAATATCTATTTTTGGTATCATTAAATAGTTAGTCCAAGACCCACATTAATTGTTTTTTCTAGTTGTGAATCCCATCCAAATCAATCGATAATTTTGGTATCATTTGAATAGTCCAAGACCCACATTAATTGTTTTCTTCTAGTTGTCAATCCCATCAAAATCAATTCAGAGGCACATCAATTTTTATATATTGCAAACCAATACTGATTCATCAGAAAAATACAAATTTAATGAATGTTTGGCCACACGGAAAGTAAATAATAGTAACATTTTATTTAGGGTTCCCAACAATTTGGATAATCAATGTCATCACCGATACAAGAAGAGTCAAAAGAAATTCCGAATATGCCAATAAAATTACAAAGTGTAAATAACGTATAGTAGTTGGACACCACAAGAACAAAATAGAAAGTTACATAATCATATTAGTCACCTCATCCTTGAGTTTTGCAAGGTCCTCTTCAGGCATCACCACACTCACAATCCTTGCAGACTTTTCCTTGGGGAAAACCAAAACAACACCTTTGTCCCCAACCCCATGAATCGTGTAGTTTACAAAATCCGGCTTCCCCCCTTTGATCTCAAACTCGTACATATCTGCCATGTCAAGATTCACAAACGTTAAATTTGCACCGTACGTGATAAAATCTGAAGACCCTCTATCTTCTTTTATCATCTGCTTGATCACACCGTTTTCTTCTCTTTTCCCACCCGCAATCAGTGCAGCTAGTTCGGATATCCCAATCATTTCGTCCTTTCTCTCCACTACACTTATTACCAAGTCATCATTCCAACAGGTTGTAGATCTTTTACTGTCGCAAATGGTTATAACATTTGTGTTTGTTTCGCCACGGATATTCAGTAGCGACTTCCATATCAATGCATAGAGAATATCAATCTCCGAGAGAGGTTGGTCTTGCGTGGTGTACTTGGCAATCAAACGATCAAGTTGGTTGAGGCTAAAATTAAAAACGTATCTCCCCATCTTGCATTTATTGGCAAGTAACCAACAGTTGCCAACCGATTCTATCTTCTTTATGGAAATAGCTTCATCATTATGGTCATGAGAGGTCATTTCGGGGGTTTTCGGGTAAACGAGTTCGGGTAGGCCATGACCCGACATTAGCTGTCCAAGTGTTTTCATGAAAGTTGATGCTGAAAACACATCTCCTAGAACATGTGTCCAACTCAGCCCAATAGAGAACCCCCCACATTTAAATTGAGTTATCTGAAATACGAGATTCAAAGTAAAAAAATATATTTAATTTAATCTTGCCAGATTTGTAATGACTCATTCACATATGAAAAATATATTTTTTTCCTCTTCCACATAGCATATATAATTTTTGGAATGAAGTTGAAATGAATGTTTGATAGTAACTACTAAAGATTTGCTACATTATTAATTCACCTGCATGGGAACTTTATTGATCCATAAAACTAAAATGTGTGTACCTGGAGGAAAACGAGTGGAGAGAAGAAAAGATCAGGACCAAGAACGTGATCGTAGACAAGGAACCGGTGGTCAATGGAACGATCTTCCAAGTCGAGCCACTTCTCCACCGTGAACTCTTCGACGTTGGCCTCGACAATGCGTATGCCACTGTCGTTGCAGCGAATGTAAGGTAAGGCTAGACCAGAAGAAGGGTCGTTGTCGTTTTCAGGCATCCGGATCCGACCAGAGACGTGATGATAAGATTGGAGTAGAGTAAACATGGTGGTCTTCAAGTCGGAGACGGTAAAGTCACGTTTACCCTTGAGAAAGTAGACGGCACGGACGTAGTGGAGCTTCATGGCTAAGTCCATGGGGGTGAGCGGTCGTGGCTTGTTCTCGCCTACCACAGAAGCAGGGACCACCGAAGAGAGCCTGACACCGGTCACTGGGCTTGCCTCCATTTTTTTTTTGTTGAGATAGAGAGCTGATATGTGTCATGTGCCTGAATGGGATGTGTTATATAAAATACTAAAGTTTTGAGTTGGGACCGGACAACTGTTTCGGTGGCGGCAACATTAAATGTAGGTGGGATTCGGGTGTTTAGCAACGACAGGGTTGGACAGTTAAGTGATCAGATCCATCTAATTACCAACGACCCTTCTTTATTACATTCACCATGTCATATGGCTTCAAGCAACAAACGCCCATGTACGGGTTGTAGCCAACTAGAATTCTTCACAAGATACTACTATTATTATTATTAGTTTTACTCAAACAAGTTACATGAATCCAAATAAAACAAAATACAGTTTCCTATAGTAGCATTATTTCCAGCAGCAAAAATGATAAGAATACGAATGTGGGACACTTCAAACGCATTCACGCAACAAATTTTCCTGATAATGATTTTACAATATTGTAGCATTACTAAATCTTGAGCAAAAAAAAAAAAAAATTTATTTTAGCGTAGAACACACCAGCCAACCATTCTACTCTCCAAGATGATCATCATTCGCTGTTGTATCTCGTTAAGAAAATGAACACTGGTCATTGAACAATACCTAGCTCGAAAGAGTCGTCGGTGATCTTTCCGGGTATCCTGATCGTACTCCAGATGCTTGTATTTGGTGTATTTCACTAGGCCTATTGTCCTGATCAATTGCTTGACTCATCGCATGTAGCCTCATCTAGAGAAGCAGCGAGGTACTCAGCAAGACTCTGTTGATTATTGCTAGCCTTGTGGGAAGCTTCTGAGGTCACAGATTTTTTTGGTGCAATGGAATTGGGAAGCCAGGCTTGACTTGTTGAGTTGCTGCTAGAAGAACCTGAGCAACTCTTCCATAAGACTGGCTTAAGATACTTCCAAGGATCTTCAGCCATAGAGTTGGAGTAAAATCGTTCTGCCCCTAGTTCCACGGGTCTTCTTCCTCCATCTCTCCCAAAGCTTGTGTTCATACCGCGTCCTCGGCTTCTACCTCTTCCTGAGTTAGGATATGTGTTTCCAGCCCAGTTAGAGTTCTGCCGTCCGTAATGGGAATATTGTGGAGCAGTATTGTTGTAGCTGCCTCGACCACCAAATCTATTATTCCCCATGTCAGGATATTCTGGAGAGAATGGTAAAGGACGAGGTACCCATTGAGGTGGACCTAAATGGTTAACTGGTGGAGGCCTATAGTTATAATTCCAAGCGGCGGGTGAACCTCTGTGTGAGGGTGAAAGATGCGCCATCCCTCTTGGTCCGGTATGCAGACTATTACCATCATAATGAGCTGCTTGAAAACCGCCATGATTGGTATGTGCCTGATACTCACTGCCCAAGGATCCTGTTCACAGTTAAAACGCAAGGATCAGAACAAGAATACTGCTCATTGTCAGAAACAGAACATGAATTTTCTGTAACTGATGTGAACATAGTACTATCAATTCCTAGAAAGGGAAGCATAAAGGGATACATATCAAATTAAGGTAGCAGAAGTTAATAGGTTCGGAAACTTATTCTTGATGAAGACTGACAATTTTATTCCTTCAATGATCTTGAATTAATGATTACAATCACGAACACGTTACTAAACACTAACAATGAACAAAACTATCCTAAAGATTTGATGTAGAGATCACCTAACTCTCCCAAAGCCAAGAGACTTCCTTACAACCAGATACTACATGTTAATTCCTGAATATGTTCCATCTTATACTAACTAACATGCTAACTAAGTTAAACTGACATGGTACTACTTTCTTGTGAGTGTGTTAGTAAAAAAAAAGAACCTGGAACAGACGGTGGAAACTGCGGCGGCACTGGGGAGCTGGTTTGGTGATGATGAGGAGAGGAGATGTATTGTTGCTTAGGGGTCTTGTTTCTCTTGAAACTAGAATAAGCAGACATGGGGTCTGTGTAATAATCGAACCTTGGCTTTTCAAAAGACTCCTGCTGGTGAGTAGATGTCTCAGCCAAGGGATTAGATAAGTGACCTGTGTTCACAGAGGCTTCAAGACCTATAGAATCATCATCGTTCTGAGCAGCAGCTTCCATTCGCATTGCTTTTAACATTTGTTTTCGTTTCTCTGAATCTTCCATTGTCTTGTGTTACTCAATGTAAATCCAACTACAACGATCATAAAGGAAAATTTTAGAAATCAATCCCATCAAATCTAAAAGACGAGCTATGCACAGTTAAAAGCATTAGATACAGAACACAATCTGACCCCTAAAACACCAAATTTTTCAATTATTCAGGTATCTAAAATTGGGGAAATAGAATCGAGAGTGATTACGAACCTTGACAAGGTACCGTTTCCCCCCAAAAATCTTCACTTCCTCGTCGCCAAAGGTCCAAGATCGGATTGAAAACCCTGAACTGAAGAAACAAAGCCTTTTTTTCAATATTAACGAAGAATTCCAAATCCGGTTCGTGTTCAACCGTATTTAATTTTTCAATTAAAGTCGGTTTACTGGTTTATGACGATTGAAATCATTAAACCAGACCGGGAAAATTTATCAATTGCACGAAAACAAAGTCCCGTATTTTTTCAATTAAAGCCGGTTTAATGATTTACTACGATTGAAATCATTAAACCAGACCGGGAAATTTGTCAATTGCAATTTGCAAGCACGAAAACAAAAGTCTCGTCGTCTCTCTCAGTTGTTCGTAACTCGATCGACGCCGCTACGTGCTCCTTTCAGGTGATCTGCTTCTCCGTTTGTTCATTCATCTCTGTTGTTTTCTAGATTTGTTTCGATTTAGTGTTTTGTCTTAGCTTTCTAATTTGAATTCTGATCAGATTTACCGGGGAAGTTGAATCCAACTCTCGCTTTCGGCGGAGAAGAATGCACGGCCGTCCAAGGAAAGCTTCTAAGCCAGAAGACGAAGCAGCTTCCGCTGCTAAAGCGGTTAAGCTTCGGTCTCTTCAGTCTCAGTTTATGACTTATCATCACGAAAAAATGTACAATCTTCTCTTTTCATTTCGATCTCATCAGTTTTACTTGTTAGAATTCTTACAGGATCCTTTGTTCATCATCTACTAATGATCATCATGTATGTTGTGGTATATTGGTTTCTAGTTATACCAAGGAAGCTATTGAGTTGAGCACGAAGCTTTTAGAGATCAATCCTGAGGCGTACACGGCATGGAACTATCGCAAGCTTGCCGTGGAGGATAGCCTTTCCAGAATCGGGCCTGATCCAAACTTGGTCAAGCCCATTCTTGATGAAGAACTCAGAGTGGTGAGTTTTTCCTACCAATAAGTAAAAAAAGGTCTTCATGAAAGTAGCTGCTCATGATTTGCTGTGAATTCTGTTATAAAATTCAGGTAGAGAATGCTTTGAAGCAGAATTTCAAGTCCTATGGTGCTTGGCATCATCGGAAGTGGGTTTTGAGTAAAGGGCATTCCTCCACAGGGAATGAATTGAAACTTTTGGATAAATTCCAGAAGCTGGATTCCAGAAATTTTCATGCTTGGAATTATCGCAGGTGAAAAACTATGGTATCTCAACACTTTTTTTTATGGTGCATTGTGTATGTCAATCAAAGCTTTGCATATTAATGTGTTGTTTGTTCCTTTTCAGGTTTGTTGTAGAGCTAACCAACAGGTCAGAACAGGATGAGTTGCAGTATACAGATGATATGATCAATAACAATTTCAGCAACTATTCTGCGTGGCATAATCGTAGGTACGCATTATTATGTAGTAAACTGTATGGAAACTCTAGTTACATGTTCGTTTTCTAAGAAACCGAAGCATTAGATTGATAGTCGCATGCCTTGAACCAAAGTAATTAATAGTGCATAAACGGAGTTCATCCTGGAAGGATGCATTTGTTCATGAACAATATGAAGTTTCCTCTGATGGAACATTCATCTTTGGGTTACGTGGCTTGTTTATAGTTTGGTTGATACTATTGCTATTTGCTATATATTTATGGGATACTTACAAAAGCTAAGGCTTAGTTACTATAGCTTCTCGATTCAGTAAACACTGTTACACCGCCAAGGTGTTCCTCACATCAGCATATTTACCTGCCTGTATCAAAGGCACTATTACCAACGTATCTTTTTTGTTGTTTGAAATTCTGCAGTGTACTTCTTTCAAGTTTGCTAGCAAACAGGGCTGATGGATTTATGCCAGAGAAAAGGATTCCTGATGAATTTGAAATTGTACATCAAGCTATTTTTACGGACCCAGATGACCAAAGTGGTTGGTTTTACCATCTGTGGCTACTTGATCAAACTGTTAATGTGGAGTCTCCTCTTCTGACTTCCTCTTGGCCTTCGCATGGTTCCAGTGTCATTCTATCTGGAGCTGGGTGCTTGAATGGCCCTCCTTCTAACGTCACTACTTTTTGTTCTGAGACGGGTTCTTTTCCACTGATTCTCTACTTTGACCAAGCTGTTGGTGGAGTTAGCCCGTTGACTGTTACAATTGATTCTGAACTAAAAGGAAACGAGAACCTTGTTTGGGAACCAATTTCGAATAAAAGCTCTCAAGTATCTTGTGTATGGGTTGCTCGTCTGAAATATTTTAGTTCACAACCTTGTGGAAGCAAGGATCACAAAGTGAAAGTCAGGCTTGGGAACTCTCCAGGAATTGTTTCTTCTAGAGGATATAATTTCAGCGCTCCTTATGAGTTTGTCTTTACAGTGCATGTTCAAGATACCGCTGAAGATTCTCATTCTCAAGAGAGCATTGTTTCATGGACGGATGGTTTTGAACTTTGGGATGCGCAGTCAAAGGATTTGAACTCTCTTTTCACCTTGGATCAGTTAAACAATGGGATTGATTTAAAATGGCGTCAGGCAGCTATAGATTCTGAGATTGAATGTTTCCGTCTATTGGCTGACAGGTATATCCTATATACTTCACTGTTTCGATGAGAATGAGAAATTGTAGTCTTGAAATTTGTCCTCTTTTTCCTTTTATAGCAAAATTGGAAAGCTCACCCTTGCGAGGCTTTTGATGGCTTCGGAAGCTATGACGTTGGATGCTGCGGTTAAGGGTGTTTATTATGAAGAAATCCTCCAGCTGTATAATGATTTGATGGCACTAGATTCTTCGCATCACCAGTACTACAAGAATGAACACAGCGTAGCTTTTCTCCACAAGGTATTTAGTCTTCCTTTTCGTAGTTTATCTCAAGTTGAGCTTCTGCTCTTTAAAAATTCCATCAGATTTATGATTTTCCCTACATTCTCATCTACAGTATAACGCTGATTGTTTGATTCTAGATTTTTATAAAATTTCTGTTTCATCATGCCTACTACTCATAAGGAGAATGTTCATGCAGGTGACTTCAAGCAGTGAATCCTTGTCAAGACACCTTTTTAGATATAGGGATATGAACAATCTTGTATGTCTCCGGCTAAATAAGTTATCACTATCTCGGATAGCCTCTGTCGAGAAATTGCTGTTTGTCCAAATGTTAGACCTTAGTCACAATGAGCTACATTCAACTGAAGGTAAAGTTGCTTGATTCCAGCTGTTGCATCTGTGTGATAGATGTGATTAAATGGTGTATGTGGGTCTTGCAGGATTGGAGGCAATGCAACTTCTCTCTTGCCTAAATCTGAGTCATAACAGAATCAGAAGTTTTTCAGCGCTGGACTCTCTAAGACATGTGAAGCAGCTGAAGGTGTTGGATGTTTCCCACAACCACATCGGCAAGCACTCAGTGGACACAACACGGTACCTTTGTTCTTCACCGCTCTCTAATTCAGACTGGAGTCAGGATGGTGTAAGAGGACAGAATCCAGGATTGGTCACCAAATACTGGGATGCGTATTTCGTGTTAAGAGATTTGAATCTGAAACAATTAGATATAGCAGGAAATGAAATTGCAGATGATGAATTCAGCTCTTTTGTCCTCCAGGTTGTGCCAAAGCTTGTATGGCTCAATGGCCAGAAACCTGGGAATTAGATCATAGGGCCAAGTTTTTGTATTTGTAGATCATCAAATTCCCAAAGCAATTGGGGTTCTCTTACTTGATGATGGTTGTTGTTGTGATTTGTTTCTTAACAGTTAACAATCTTATTTATACCTTTTTATTTACCAAATTTGGCTTATAGTCCCTGAAGATCTGAATCCTTTTGCTCAGACTGAATCTACCCAGATAAATTTTGGTTTTGATTCGATAGAAACATTTTGAAAGATAATAAACATACACAAGCTACTAAACATGTAAAGAACCTTTTCTCTATTCCTTTTGTTTTTGAGTTTTGACCAATCAACTTTTAATGAAACAACTTTTGATGACATATTGCATGGATTACAAATTTACAACAAATGCAACGGTCTCCAACTGCAAGAAACCAAATCTCATAATTTTATTTTATTCTTTGTCTCACAAGTAAGACCATATAAAAAAACTATACTATACAAACAAAAACCAAAAGAAAAAATAGCCTTCCATTCTTCCAGGCAAGGCTTCGTCTCATTGATTTTTCTAATTTAAAATCAAATTCAGGAGCTAATCAACGCAAAGCACCTACAGTGTTTATGTTAGTATTGTAAGAGTGAAGTATTTAAACTATAGAATGGGAGCTGTTTTAGCTGGAATTACCCCTTTGTCTCCGCCCATTTGTATCAGCTGCACCGGAGATTTTAGTAGCTTCTTTAGTGTATCTACTATGCCACCAAATGCTGGTCGCTGAGCCGGCTCATCTGACCAGCAAGCTTCCATCAGAGAAACCAAAACTGGAGAGGTATTGGGAGGAATTATAAGCCGCCTGTTCTGGAACGCAACTGCTCCAACCACCTAATCACCAGACCAAGATTCAAAAGATATAGTATAACTAAACTCTAACAAACACTAAAGGTACCTAAGTTGTAAGCTCATGTGTGAACACCAATTTTGAAGAATCATATGTTACTTTGGAGAGAGAAGAGAATGTTTGTTACCTGAGCAGGACTGAGTCCATTCCAAGGCTGTTGCAAAGTAATCAACTCCCATAGGACTACTCCGAAACTGTAAACATCTGATTTCTCGTTTGTCGGCTCTCCTCTAAGAAACTCTGGAGCCATCCACTCAGGCTGTTAAAGCAGACAAAGAGAAGAAGTTTTACATGTCAGAACATATTTTTCCATATTCCACAGTAATTAACATCTTAGGAGAGCTTACTGTTCCTGCAACAGATTTTGATGGTATGAAAGTGTTTGCCTTGAATCTTGAAAGCCCGAAATCGCAAACCTGAGACAGGGGAATGGTTAAGGTTTATATGTTACAGAAAGAAGACGATGGGAGGCTTTGTATAAATCAAGTTTTTTGTGGTTTAATATTATTACCTTTACTGTCCAGTTCTTATCAACCAATAAATTTGGAGATTTCAGGTCCCAATGCACTACTGGAGGATTAAGACAGTGTAGGTAGTTGAGTCCCTTGGCCTAGTCCAAATAAACACACTTTTTCAAGTTTCATACAGAAGAAAACAAAATGAAAGATAAACATAAATTGAAAGATCACAAACCACATCCAATGCCATACGTAGCCTCCTCCTCTGATCTAGTAACTCCCCAGAAGCTGGCCTATGGATGAGGCGAAAAAGACTGCCCCTGTTTCAAGAAGTAACACAGAAACATAAGCTAATAGGTAATGCATACGTTTAAGATGAAACATCATAGATATGTTTAACTATATGACTTTGGCCTGAACAAACCAAAAAAAAAAAGTATACTGATGAATTACCTTGGTAAATATTCTGTTATTATTGACAAGCGAGGTCGCTCTGTCACAGCACCCATGAAGAGAACAACATTTGGGTGACGAACACGTTTCATTATTGCAACCTTCAATCAAAATCACCGGATTGATCAGAGTTAGTTTCAGA
Organism: Camelina sativa; assembly: GCF_030686135.1. Taxonomy (NCBI): domain Eukaryota; kingdom Viridiplantae; phylum Streptophyta; class Magnoliopsida; order Brassicales; family Brassicaceae; genus Camelina; species Camelina sativa. Next base: position 7,245,002 of record NC_141889.1, read on the forward strand.
AAGTGATCTCATGGAGTTAGTTATTCAGAAGAGACTAATCTGCTTGCTTTAAATACCTCTCTCAGAAATTCTCTGAATTGGTCATCATGGAAATCTTGTATGGACAAAATCTTGACAGCCACATCCTTCATCATAAACAAAAACGTAATAAACATCTTGTGCTGAAAAATCCATCAGAGTAGGAGTGGGAGCTACTACAAGGAGAAAACACATTAAATGAGGAACTTTGTTAAATTTGAAACCTACTGATCCATGCCACTCAGCACGATGGACAGTTCCAAATGATCCTGAAAAAAACGTAGAGAAAATTTCACCAGAGTTTTTGTTATTAAAGTGCTACATCAAAAAGTATTTTGTACTCTCAAAAATCATAGGAGAAGGACATACCAGCACCCACACGCTCTTTGATATGCAGTTCATTCCATGAGACCTCCAGCCAATCTGATGCCAAAGAAGGCTCAATGGTCAAGTACGGTGAGATGGCGTCAACAGGTAACCTGCCTTTTTTATCTTTTCGAGTGTCAGCTTCTGTTATCTCTGATTCAACTGATAAGTCCCCCTTTGGCTGCTTGACAGGAGTTTTTTCAATTGGATCTTCTGATAAAATGGTTTCTTCTTTGAAGATTTCTTGTTGGGAAATCTTTTCTTCAATAAGGTTTGGTATATCAAGTGGTAGAGCTCGAAGAACTGATTCTGACAAAACCACTGATGATGTTTTTGTGAAGCAAGTTTGATCAACATGAGCACAACATATTGTCGCTGCAATATCAGGCAACTCAATTTCTTTGTGTACATGGCCTTGACTCCCTACAAATAAGAATTCAATTAGCATAATTGATCTCAACTATAGACCCGCAATTTTGAATTATAATGGTCTTACATATTCTGCTAACTGCAGCCTACCTGAACATTGAATATTTTCAGAAAGATCGCGTGAAGCCTTTGACTCTACAGTCTTACAAGGAGATTTATTATGCACGCAAGGCCTGGAATATTCTGTAAGATGACTCATTCGAAGAGGTGATGGAACCTGACACTGTGTTCCACCGTTGATAGAGGAATCCGGATCATGGACATTTCCTGGTTCCCCGATAAGGTCAACTACATATTCCCTGTTGAGAAATGATATCAAGTATATACTCAAAATGTGGAACATATATAAACTCAAAAAGATGTATTCAATGCCACTCTAGAGCTAGCACAGAATCAAGGACATACACAAGTAGACCCCTGGAGAGGAGAGACCCATCTGTTAGTAAAACATAAAGAATCAATAAGGGGTTTAAATAGAAGCAGGTAGAAACTTCCTAAATACCACTCCCTGAAAGTCCACAAGTGTAGGAATTAAATCTAGTGTTGGTAATAGCCTGAAAGTCTACTTACGTAGTTAAGTAGAAAGAGAGGGAAACAAAAAAAGCCAATGGAGGAGGCTTATAAAGCTATCAAACCTTGGAAGCTTCCTGTCATCGGCAATCTTGACAAGGCAAGACGATTGGTGGCCCTCTTTACAGTACCTGCAACCTCGAGCTATCCGGCATGGTAAACCAATGTAATCAGCCAATTTCTGCATATTCATGATACACAAGTCAAGATGCAATACGGTCGACAATTTTTACTTGTTTAAACCAGTCTAGCTTTCTCTATTATGTGCGTTCATGGGTCATGGCTCACCTTAAATAAAATGGCACGATGCCGGCAAAGGCCCATCGTTAGACTACCTATAGGAAGAATGATACACTTCCGATACTCCTTGAGTCTATTGCTAACTAGTTTCCATCGTTTCTGTAGATCACCTTCCTCCATCTGGAAACTTCCCCTAAAATCTCTAAAATCTCAGCACACAAATCTTATCGTATATATGCACAACTATGAAGTAGGCGAAACTAAATCACAGAGAAAACTGAAGAAGAACAAGAAGAGAAAGTAGTGTACCCCATATAAATGGCAACAAGTCTACCAAGTTTCTCCACGAGCAGTAACATGTTGTCAGAAGAACAATAGAGCTCACGTGCCTTGTCCTCCAGTTCTTTAAGACGCGAGTCCTCACGTCTGTCAATCAATACCACTTCCATTGATGTATCAGTCGGCTCAGTCTCCTTTAGTAACAAAAGAGATGGAAGTCGTTTTCCTTCCTCCGAATTGTTACACATCAACCAAAGATACGGATCCATCCCTAGTATGCTGTAAAACCCATCTGATATTTTGTCACTGTATGATAAACAACCGCTTACCTGAAAAAAACAAAATGGAGAAAGAAAAAATCACAACTCAGACCTAAATCTTACCCATGGATCATTTAAGACGAAAGTTCATATACGTACCCAAAAACGGTAGGAGACAGTTTCAGTGCTCTCTGTATGAACCAACTCAGCGACGAGGTTAGCTTGAGAGGTTAACCTCATAGCAAGCGTGACTTGCAAGTAATAGCCTTCTTTTGACTTCTGCGCTAAGCTTTGGTCTTTGCCCTCTTCCCTAACTTCAACTTCTTCTTCTTCCTCCTTGGTCACAGAGACACGCGTGGTGGTGGCAGTTTCCCTCGCGTCTGTCGGACTGGAGAAATTGGAGAAATTACCGTCCAGCGTCGTCCCAGAGAAGAAACTTCCAGCGAAACTGCTGTCACTAGACATTCGAGGAAGCGAAACCTCCCTATCAAAGCTCCGGTCAATGTTTCGCTCATTCATGGTAATCGCTCGAGCGGAAGAAGACGACGCCACAATGACGGAATCAGGAGAAGAAGCAGCAGGAAGCGGAGCAGCCGCCAACAAAAGCTCTCTCTCCTCCTCGACGTCGGTAGACATAGAGAGGCGCGTAGGTTTCACGCGTCCAGTAGTAGCGGCGGAAGAAGACCGAGATAAATTGGCCTTCTTCTCGGCCAACCACTCATAGAAAGCCGCTAGTTGCTGCTGCTGTTTCTTGTTCTCCGACTTGCGATCATTGCTGAAAAGATCTGAAACGGCGGAGCTATTTGAAAGCAGAGGATTAGATGAGAACAGAGTCGTCTCCTTCTCCTTGTCGCCGCCGATGACTCCTCCATTAGATGATTTATTAGTATGATCCCTTTCAAATCCAAAACTCTCACCAACGTTAGACGAAGATTTCTTGTCGTGAGAAAAGGAATCGAATCCACGATCGGGGAACTGCCTCGGGAAGAAGTAAGTAGTCCGGTGAGGCATTTCGTTTAAAAAAAAAAAAATTGACAGATCGATCGAACGAACAGGAAAATGAAAATGATCGCAACTTAGGCTTTGCTTGGTTTCTTCGTTCAGCCAAAACCCGTCATTGAATCCAGAGAACAAGAAACACAAACAGAGACGATCAAGACGAATATAGCAGAAGCAGAGACAAAAACTGAACTCGTGGTGAGAGATTAGAGAAGCTTGCTTGTTTTGATCAGTTCTCTTCCCTATTTCGTTCAGATTGCTGTAGTCAAATCGTCAACCACTGGAAAAGGGGGGGGGGAAAAAAAGACCGTAGAAGCTATCAAAAATGGTTCACCGGAAAACAAAAAACACACGGTGGTTTTTAAGTGTGGGGGTGGGAGAGAAGAAAATAGGGTTTTTGTTGTTGGATCAACAAGGAGAGAGCGTCAAATAGGTGTTGAGAGATTTGGACAACAAAAGAAAGGAAGGATGAAGAAGGAGAAGAAGAAGAAAAAAACAGCAAATTAGGAATAAAATATTTGAAAATTGTGTATTTATTTTCTTAAAAAAACTTTGAAAAGGCATTGGGACATGGGAGAAGAAGGAGGGAGAAACTTTATGTGAGGAGCCTACACGTATACTTTTCATGCAATAAGATAATGACACGTGGATTATCATCCTACTCATGCATTTCTTGTTTGATCTCAACCTCATGAGCGCAGTTTTTTTTTCCTACTTTATAAATAAGGTAAGGATGACTAATGACTGGACTAATGAGCCATTCATTGTTCTAGATCTTGTGGGTGTCTAGATGCTTACTCTCTTCTTAGACATTTTTTATTTACTTACACCAGAATTTTACACAAATCATTGATTTACTACCATTTAACCCTTTTTTAATTTGTATATATATATAGTTTTAAGCTAATTACATAAATATAAAGTTAGCATATGTTGTTATATATGTAAAGTGAAAATTGGCTTGATGGATCTTCAGTTTATAGATATATATATATATAGGTTGGTAATATTTATAGTTAGTTGTGTTTTGGGATTTAGAAAAATTAAATTTAATTAGTTTTAGATCATATGATATTTTAAAAACAGTTCATATTTTATGTCACTATTTGTCTCCCCTGGATACGACGCACGCACACCATTGCATCTTTCTGATTTTGTTGGAAACGTAACATAAGAAGTGCGTGATATTTCACTTTACTTTCCCCCGCCCGCATTAACTCCTTTATCTTCGCTTACATGTGAGCGCTTTTAGATTGTCCTTAGTTTCTTACATAGTTACCAATGGTAACTTACCATCCCACAACCAAACTCATTTTCTGACTTCTGAGCCAGAACTATCTCTTACTGTAAAAAAACCGAAAAGGTTTCTATTATTTCCCAACGCAAGAAATGTTTATTTGTATCTAATATCAACGTTCAAATGTTTTATCTTTCTGTTACATTAATTAATATCAGGCAGGTGCAGGTAATATTTCTGTCAGTACAAATGATAATAATACAGGGGATGCCTCACAAGAGTGTTGTTTAGCTGTTTTGATACCTTTATATTTTTGGTTTGGTGACGCCTTCAGATTTAGCTCGTGAGTCGTGACTCATTCACTTATTTCAATCGAAAGATTTTCTATATACAGACTGCTTTGTTTAATACATTTATATGCTATGATACATGCATGGGTCTCTTTTATGGTGTACTGATACAGATAACCCACTAAATTTATTCGTCTTAGATTACTTTTAATTTGTTTGAACATAACTAAAATAAAAGAAAGCACAACGAGTCGTCACGAGGATCGAGTCCACGTAAAGCGACACCTTCTCTTCTCGAATAATCTCATCATAAATATCATAATCTATTCAATAAACACTATTAGTATATAACTATATTGTTGGCAGGAAAAACATTATCTTTTTTTTTCTTTGCTTGTCATCAAACTGGTTGGACGGTTCTCTTTCTTCCAGTTCCATACACTTTTTGTGTGGTTAATGTATATTCTATTTGTTATGTTCACCAATAATGTGTTGTTAATATTAGATAATCTTATCTAATTCGTGGTCCCTTAGCAGGATTTAGTTAGTAATCCACATGGTTTGGTATGCTATGCGTATGCACACATCCTCTATAAACTAATCTTGTAAACTAGGATTGAGATCTAAGATGCATTTGTCTCCCATTCGAACACAATTTGATATTTTAGAAACGGGAAACAAAACTGTCATTTATAAGTTAGCTATTTTGATAGGTAGTGTTGGTTGGGATTTCGGAATACAACCAAAAAAATAATAATAAGAAAAAGATCTCAACAGTGTTGAATGGATTAGTATTTGACTATTGAGACAAATACCACAACTTAAGGTTAATAACGTTTCTTCAATCTGATCAAAATCTATTTTGAATGGTACGTCAGACGCAAAGTCTTTGTTTCCCCTTCACAATCGACTTTACCTTTTAACATCACCATGTCACAGGATATGGTTACGGGTACAGTAACAGAACTATTCTGATCATCAAACTCTTAAACCAAAGACATCTGATATGGTATTTGCTTTGAGGTTCGGTTATGGTTTCTATAATACATGTGATGATGAGAAGAGATAAAATTCATAACGGAAGACCAACTGATTCTACAAGGATTTCTCCTACTTTCACCGATTCTTATCACAGAATCTAGTGATTACCTAACACATTAGAATTTTCCCCATTGGCAAGAGAAACCAAGGAAGTGTCTTCTTCAACAGTTGCAGGTTCAGAGTTTGAATTGTCAGCATCGGCAATACTACCACCCTCGCCCTACAAGTAAACGATCATTCAAGCTCTGTCTTATGTGTGTTAAAACCAACAAGAAACACAGGGCGAAAAATGATAATATAAAAGATTACCATTTTGATTAAAGGCAACTGATTCTCTTCTTTGAGAGATCCCTCAATGTACCCTACAAGAATTGAACAGTTTAAAAATGTCAAACATATTGGTATATTATGACCTGATCATAGTAAAAATATGATATATGTGACAATAATATGAAGTAGGTGATGTATTTATATCACTCTGTGGAGATTTGATACGCACCCTGTTAGCCCAGAAAAGTCCACAGGCATTGCAGAGAGTCCTGGGGCCGGAAGGGCCACGTCGCATCATCGGTGTACATTTGGAACTAATGCCGCAGTGAGTACACCTACGTAAGAAGACACTCATGATTAAAATAAGAGCAAGAAAATTTTCGCACATTAGTGGAGAACACGAATTGCAGAAGCAGTTAATTGGAAGAGACAGAACACACGATATTTCTGGATGGCCATCATCTTGGGCAGAATCTTGATCTGTGCCTGAGTTATAAGCCCCATCGGTCATCTTTGAAGAGGTGAATTGACCTTTATTGCGCGCCATTCTGGTAAACGCTAACAAAGGTCAGAGACGCAGAAAAGTTGGCAGCTCAACTACAAGCATATATTCTCATATACTACAGCAAGCCATGGACAATGAAGCCTGTGTAACTACATGGTCACCAAACTTCTTGAAACAAATAAAAGAAAAGTAGCAAGATAGTAAACTAGTTGAATATGAACAGATATTGTTTCAGCTCCTATCACATAATAAAAGTGAGGAAGAAAATTACTAGCTTAGCTATACAAGAATACCACGTTTTAGACCCCAGTAAATATGAAAGAAATATGTCAGCCTCTTCAAAGAGTAACTACGCAAGGATTTTGTTAAGATCCGACTTATAAAATAAAAGCTAGCTCAATACTGAGGGTTCCCTTAGGCCTAAGAAATTGGTTAACCAATGTGGGATGGTTGTAACAAACTTTGGCATAAATAGGTAAAAAGACTGATTCGCAGGTGTAGCGCCGTAATCTAGAATGACAACAACTAAACAACTGAACTAAAAACAGATAAATCCCCTGACCTTAAAGCCACTTCTTGGCGAACACCGTATCTTACTTTCTTCTCGAAACATCTAGCATTCCTCTTCTTCCGAAACCTATCCAAGGATTGCGCCCGTTGCGGAAGGCTACAGCGGCTTTGGTATTCTACAACAGGCTAAAAAAAAAATAACACCAAAATGACAAAGGTGGGAATCGAGATGAAGTGAGCAATTCAGACAGAAGTTTGAGCACGCAAATAACAAAAGTTACCATATGATTCTGCTGATGAGCTAGTTCCATCACCTGCGGACCAGAAGCGAGCTCAGTAGAACCACCCAACAGAGACAAGACAGCATCGACCTATCAAAACCAATTTCCCAAAGGTTTGGTAAGACTATGCAGAATTATGCATTCACTTGAACAAAAAGAGTCAATTTTTACGTGCCCTAAAGCCATCAGACATCAGATGCATCCGAGAGAGAGAGAGAGAGAGAGAGAGAGAGAGAGAGAGAGAGAGAGAGAGAGAGACTTCTTACGAATAACAAAAGGGGGGAGGGGGGCAAAAGTAGAGATCACTCACCTTGTCAGGACCAACAGCATCAAAAACGTAAACTTGACCACGGAAGGAGATCGTAAGCTGATTGGCACCTTCAGGAGGCCGAGAAACAAGTAATTCAGAGGGCTCGGATCGGTGAGCAACCAATTGAGAGCCATCGGGAATCAAATCGGAACCAGTACCACCATAGATGGAGTCAGGATGAGGGATTTCATCCATATCGTCGTAAGGAATGTGACCGGACGTTGCGGAGGCAGAGACATGGTCTTCACCACCAGCAGAGTCGTTGTTGGGGATAAGCACCGGTTGAGAATGGCGACCATACATCGGGAAACTGCCAAAAAGGAGAGCTTTTTTTTTTTCACATTGATTGAAGGATATGGAGAAAGCAAAAATAAAAAAGAAACCCTAACCCTAAGAACAAGAGAGGAAGGAAATACTAGTTGACATCGAGAATTACAGAGCGAAAGAGAGGAGAGAGAGAGAGAGAGACTGGTCGGCGCGTGTGGAGGAGGAGGAGGGGGAGATTAGACCGTCGTGAAATTCACCAGACGGTTAAAACAAAACCAAAAAAAGTGACTTTAGGTAAAAACCGCAGCACTTGTTCCGAGAGGCGACCAGATGACTCTCCACTCAACTTGATTTTAAACCAATTACAAACTTGCACAGTTGTATTTTCTAATAAAAAATAATAATAAAAAAAATTGTTGTAAACTAGAGAATGGAATGAAATAATTATTTTGTTTTTATTATTGATAATCGAATAGAGATTACATATATATAGTGATTATAAAGTCTAAATCTAAACCGATTAGGAGATGGGCCGGTTATGGAAGTCCACTCCAAGTGTTTTACAACACTCCCCCTTGGATGACATAACGGTGCTGATGCTAAGGGATCGATGCAATGTGCTTGGGGATGTTGCCTCATTAAAACCTTACCAGGAAAATCCAGTGGAACAAACCATAGTGAAGGAAAAAGAGTACAACACACATCACTCCCCCTGTTCCAAGCATCACTCTAAGTCCTTAAGCCTCCGCATACCAATCTGGTGTGTGAGCTTCTTGAATGTTGATGCCGGTAAAGATTTGGTGAAGAGATTGGCTAAGTTGTCGCATGATTGAACTTGCACCACTTGAACTTCTCCGGCCTTTTGTAGTTCATGTGTGAAGAAGAACTTCGGTAAAATATGCTTCGTCTGATCTCCCTTGATGTAGCCTTCCTTGAGCTGTGAGATACAGGCCGTATTGTCTTCGTATATAATCGTGGCCTTCTTATCGTCGTCCATGCCACTATTGGTCCGAATGTGTTGAGTCATCGATCTCAACCAAACACATTCTCGGCTGGCTTCATGAATTGCTAAGATTTCCGCATGATTTGATGATGTGGCCACAATACTTTGCTTCATAGAACGCCATGATATCACTGTACCACCATGTGTAAACACATAACCGGTTTGAGACCTTGAGTTGTGTGGATCCGATAAATAACATGCATCAACAAAACCAACTAAACCTTCTTTGTTATGGTGAGTATAATATAAACCCAAATCTGTTGTCCCTTGTAGGTAACGAAGTAAATGCTTAATTCCATTCTAGTGCCTTTGGGTCGGACAAGAACTAAATCTTGCTAGGAGGTTCACGGCAAAACTTATGTTTGGTCTAGTGTGGCTAGCCAAGAACATTAACGCTCCTATAGCACTGAGGTATGACACTTCAGGACCGAGAACTTCCTCATCGGCCTTCTTTGGACCGAATGGATCTTTATCCAAATCAAGACTTCTTACAACCATTGGGCTGGTCAATGGGTGAGCCTGATCCATATTAAACCTCTTGAGTACCTTTTTGGTATATGCCTTTTGATGCACAAGGATTCCATCATTTCTGTACTCAAGTTGCAATCCCATACAGAATCTTGTCTTGCCTAGGTCTTTCATGTCGAATTATTTCTTTAGATATTCGACTGTTTGGGCGATTTCCCCAGAGGTCTCAAGGATGTTTAAATCATCCACATACACTGTTATAATAACAAACCCTTTGTTTGCAAACTTCTTTATAAAAATACATGGACTGATTGGGTCATTCTTATAGTCTTCTTTAGCTAAATACTCACTTAATCGATTATACCACATTCGACCACTTTGTTTCAGTCCATAAAGGGATTTGTTCAGCCTAATGCAGTACTGTTCTCGAGAACCACTCTTATCTTTGAGCTCAATACCCTCTGGTAATCTCATATAAATCTCATTATCCAGTGGACCATATAAGTATGCGGTTACAACATCCATTAACCGCAAATCCAGTTTTTCTCTTATAGCCAGACTTATTAAGTACCTAAATGTTGTTGCATCCATCACAGGGGAGTATGTCTCCTCATAGTCTATTCTTGGTCTTTGAGAGAATCCTTGTGCTACAAGTCGTGCCTTATATCTCACGATTTCATTATTCTCATTTCCCTTTCTTACAAAGACCCACTTATGTCCCACTGGCTTTTTTTTTCAGGTGTTGTCCTTAAGATCGGACCAAACACACTTCTCTTCTTTAAAGACTTTAACTCCACGTCAATGGCTTCTTTCCATTTTAGCCAATTTTTACTTTGAATGCACTCTAATATAGACGTGGGTTCATTATCCTCATTTATTTCAAGTGCTACCTTGTATGCAAATATTTCATCGATGTCGACATCTTTTCGGTTCCATTGAATTCTAGACATGATATAATTGATTGAGATCTCATTATTATCAATACCTTTAGGACCTTGAGGTTCAGCGTCCCAAACCTCATTTGGTACCTTAGGATTTGCCGCAGCCATGTCTGTATTTTCCTTAACCTCGGTTTCATTTGCACCTTTCTTAGATTTCCGAGGGTTCTTATCTTTGGAACCTAATGGTCTACCTCGTTTTAAACGTGGGTTAGACACTGTAGCAACTTGATTATTGTGTTTCTTCTGAACATCAATACGTACTGTTGCATTACAAGCTGGTATGTACGATTTTGTTACTCTCTTTGGATCAGCAAAGGAATCTGGCAATTGATTAGCTAGCTTTTGCAAATGTATAATTTTCTGGACCTCTGCATCACAGACTAGAGTCTGAGGATCTTGCCAATTTAAGGATGTTTGATTCCATGTTATTTCTTTGACCAGCTTGCTTGTCTTTCCACCCAACATAGGAAATTCGGATTCTGTAAATTGACAGTCCGCGTATCTGGCCTTAAATAAATCTCCTGTAGTTGGCTTAAGATACTTAATAATGGTGGGAGACTCATATCCAACATATATTCCCATCCTCCTTTGAGGTCCCATCTTAGTTCTCTGTGGTGGAGCAATAGGTACATAAACGGCACACCCGAATGTTTTTGAGATGGGAAATGTCTGGCTCATGACCCGTTAATAGTTGGGATGGTGAATACTTATGTTCACTAGATGGCCTGATGCGTATAAGCTCTGCTGCATGTAAAACTGCATGTCCCCAAGCCGACACAGGAAGCCTTGACCTCATTAACAATGGCCGAGCTATCAATTGTATTCGTTTAATGAAGGATTCAGCCAATCCATTTTGTGTATGGACATGTGCCACATGATTTTCCACACTCACCCCCATGGACATATAGTAATCATTAAACGCTTGGGATGTAAATTCACCAGCATTGTCTAGACGTATAGTCTTAAGTGGAAAATCTGTAAAATGTGCTCTTAGTCTTATAACTTGAGCCAACAGTCTAGCAAATGCTAGGTTCCTTGTTGATAACAAAAAAACGTGTGACCATCTGGTTGATGCATCGATCATAACCATAAAATATCTAAACGACCCACAAGGTGGGTGTATTGGTCCACATATATCACCTTTTATCCTTTCCAGAAAGTTTAAAGTCTCTTTAGTGACTTTTACTGGTGATGGCCTTATGATAAGTTTCCCTTGTGCACATGCTACACACGTGAGATGTTTAGGGATAACTTTTCTCTCTTTAAGAGTGTGCCCATTTGAATTCTTAATCAATTTACGCATCATGTTAGAACCCGGATGGCCAAGCCGGTCATGCCATAGAGTGAACTGTTCATTGAACATTTTATTCTTTGTCAAGTTAGCTTCTATCATGTTAATCTTAGCATGGTATAAACCAGTGGCTAGTGCAGGTATAGTCTCTAGGACCTTCTTATGCCCATTTACGATTTCAGTAATGTATAGAAATTCTTTGTTTCCTTCACCCTTTGTTTCAACATGATAACCATTCAATCGAATGTCTTTAAAGCTCAATAAACTCCTTTTAGAGCTGGGTTAATACAAAGGCATTACTTAGTTCAATATATGTGCCATTAGGTAATAATATGTGAGCTTGGTCGTAGCCTTCTATTAAGCTTGCTATACCCGCAATTGTACTAACATTGGCACTTTTCATTATGAGGTTTATGAAATATTTTTTGTCCTTCAATATTGTGTGGCTGGATCCACTGTCCACCACTAGTACACTCATATCCTCGGTCATTTCTATAATGACAATAATTTTGTTTTAATTTTTAATAAAACAAGCAAATATATATTGAAATGAAATCATTGAATTTAAACCAAAATAATTATCCAATACATAAACCGAAATTAAAACATAAAAGCATAGAAATTAAACCAAATCCATAATTAAAGCTAGTTATCTTCTTTAAGGCAATCAGAAGTCTCATAGTCTAGTGAATCATCATTCTCATGGTCAAAGTTATCTTCACCATCGAGATGCACATAGTTGGCTTCTGGGTTTTTCTTCAAAATCTCTTGATATGCATCAATAAGATGTTTGGGTGTTCTGCAATTCTTGGCCCAATGGTTAGACATACCACATCGGTGACAAACCGATTTAGCCTTGGATTGTGGTTTAAAGGACCCACGGCCCCTACCACCACGGCCTCGGCCTCCACGGCCATAACTATCAAAACGGCTAGCTTGGTACTGTCCACGACCACCACATCCTCTGCCACCACGGCCACGGCCATAGTGTCTTTCTCTGTGGACATAGTTGGTCTCCTTGGGCTCTTTAGGCTCTTGAGGGGTTTTCTTTGCTAAGTCAACATTGTGAGCTTCTGGTAACGGAGCTGTACCAGGAGGTCTCATTGCACTATTCATCATCAATAGCTCATTGTTCTGCTCAGCTAGTAGTAAACACGAGATTAGGTCTCCATAGGTTTTAAACCCCTTTTCATTGTACTGTTGCTGAAGCAGTATATTTTTAGTGTGAAAAGTAGAGAATGTCTTCTCTAAGAGCTCTTTCTCGGTCACCTTAGTACCACACAACCTAAGAAGTGAGACAATCTTAAAAAGCTCTGAGTTATACTCATCCACGGATTTGTAATCCTGGATCCTTAGGTTTTTCCAATCAAATTGAGCCTTTGGTAGTAGCACCGTCTGTTGGTGTCCGTATCTGCGTTTAAGCTCTGTCCAAAGGTCAAGAGGATTTTCTATGGTGAGATATTGATTCTTGAGACTCTCAGCAAGGTGATGGCACATATGCATAATGGCCTTGTACTTTTGCTCGTCAGTACAGTTAAAATCTTCCTCAATGCATTCAAACAAATCCTTTGACTTTAGCATGATCTTAGTGTCCAATGCCCATTGCAAGTAATTGTCTCCAGAAGCATTCAAGGCGGCATAGTCTAAGTTGTTGAGCCTTGCCATCTGCATAATACAGAAATAGACAACCGATTATTAGCATGCAGTAATAATAGAGCGATCCATGCAATAAATATTTAGGTCATGCGGTATTTGAGACCAAAACATACCTTAGGCCATGCGGTATTTGAGACCGAAACATGCCTTGCTTTTTGCTCATTATTTTTCGGTTTTGGTATGCATGGAAAACAAACAAAACTAGATAGAAACTAGCATGCAACAATTTCCTTTTATTAAGTGTTTCTTTTTTCTTAAATAGTTTTGAGTTTTAGAAAATTTCCTTTTTTCTTAACATTGGATAATAACAAAATATTTTTCTCAAACCTTTAAGTTTATATTTATAATTAATTTAGAAATTATTCAAATTTATTTTATGCAAACACATAATAATTTCCGATTTTAAATTCTTAGTTTTAGGGTTTGATTTTTTTTTTTCAAACACCAAAATCGGATTTAGTCCTTAGAATAATTAGATTAAATTTTTTTCTATGAATTTCGGATTTAATAGTTTAGTTTTAGGGTTCTTATGCAACAAACAATCAATTCAAACAACCCTAAACATTTAATCTAAGCAATTCGGATTTTCAGGTTTTAGTTCTAAGGTTCTTATGCAACAAGCAAAACTCAAACAATCAAACAATCATAGCCGAATTTTAATCATAGCATAATTGGTGTAATTAACAAACAATCTATGCAACCCTAAGCAATCGGATTTTAAAGTTTTTAGGGTGTTAAGGATTCAAAGCTTATGAACTTGTTTGTTTGATTGTGTACTTGTAGATTTAAAGGTTCCAATAAATTAAGAGATCAAGTTTCGATTTATGGGTTCTAAGGAGGTTTGATCTTATTTACCTTCCACCGTTTTGGGGTTGACTGGATATGAACCAGGAGCTAAAGACCTCGGTTTTTACTTCTCTCGATCACGAACCTTGGCCTAGATAGGAGGAAGAACCGATTCACGAATAGGAGCTGCTTCACGAACGGGGACGGAACGCCGGACAGAACTCACCCCGGACAGCAGCGGACCACGAACATGGATGAACCACGAACAGAAACTGATCGTCGAGTATAACCACGAACAAAAACTGATCGCCGAGTATAACCACGAACAAAGGAAGAAGGCGACGACGGTTTTAGGGTTTTAGGGTTTTAGGGTTTACTCAGTTGGACGTTAGAGCAAGTCGTGCTGATAACGTGTTGTAAACTAAAGAATCGAATGAAGTAATTCTCTTGTTCTTATTATTGATAATCGAATAGAGGTTACATATATATAGTGATTACAAAGTCTAAACCTAAACTGATTAGGAGATGGGCCATCGGCCATGGGCCTTACACAATAGGATAAGTAATAGGCCGGTTATGGAAGTCCACTCCAAGTGTTTTACAACAAAAATGTGAATTTTCCTTTTTTTTTTTTTTTTTACTTGATTTAATTTAACCAATGGAATATTCGTATATGAAAACACCGAAATTGATTAATCTGACTATAGGATTTGTATCTTATATATGAATAGAATGAATAAAGAGAAAGAGTGTGAATTATATTAGGAGGGCTTGGTGTGTTGCTTAGTTGTTCCAGCAAAAAACAATGACTATATAGTAGTAGAAGTAAATCCTATGGAGACCTAATCTCGTGTTTATGATGATTTTCCGCTTTTAATTTGATAGTTTAGATTTTTTTTATTGTATTCTTGTATATAAAAATTTGTTTGATTTGTGTTTAATTAGTGTTTAGATTTCCTACATAGTATATCCTAAGATATACTACAATTTATTACTACTACCAGCATTTCCAGCATAACAAGCCTCAACTCCTCGTCATCGCTACCATCATTTTTAATGCAAATTTCAATCATCATACATCATCTGTACTATTTTATTTTTTCTATACTATTTTATTTGTATTTTATGTAGACATAATTTTTATTTTTAATAAGTTTATTTCAGTTTTCCAAAATTCAAATTATGTTCTATATAGAAAAAGAGGTATATTTTTTTAGAAAATTTATAAAATCTGAATTAATTGCTGTAAACATAAAATAAAAATACAAATCAAGAGAGGTAAAGAGAAAAAATACTCACAAAACAATTATATCATTGTCTCTCTCCTCAGGCCTCATTCTCACATCCCATGTTTTTTCCTTATTTCTGAATATAAAAATACAAATTAAAAGGGCTATTTTTTCTCACGCATCACTACTACAACAGCACGTGAATGACACTTAAGTGTATTATAGTAATTTCACTATGACCTTTGGCTAGTCACCTAATTTCACCAATTAGTTTGCTATATTCTTTGTTACTTCTGCTATTTTGGCTAGTACACAAATTCGCTCTTATTATTACGCCGCCTTCTAGGGGGTTGAGAGAGTCAGTATTTTTGGGTTGGGTTGATCCGCATCAACGTCGCCCATCTCTCTCTCGGACTTCTTTCCACCAGCAGAAGATTCACGGGCCTTCTTGTTGGCTTCAAGGAGCTTATCGAGATTTGCAAAAGTGTTTTTAATTATACATGCATCCTCGATTTCATTGTATGCTTTTTACATGTTGGACCGCATTTCCCGGATGTATGCCAGATCTCTGACCGCCACGAAGTTGCGGTAGATGGCTTCGTCCATCTCTCCTTGGGATTTCTAGGATTGAACTAATATGGCAGGATCTTGATCTTCACGGTAAGCTTTCTCCATCTCTGAAAACACTGACCGGCAATAAGCCAAATCCCTCTCCACCAGAAACTGTTCGTATATGGCTTCGGGCGATGGAATAAATTCCTCCAAGGTTTTGATTGCAAGCATCTCCATCTCTCTCGTATCTTCCATCTCTCTCGTATTATCAAAAAAAAAATGTGAGACCATATATTTAGCAAAAAAAAAACTGCTGGATGAATGTTAACCTATAGTTAGAAGTTAGAACTTAACCATGATCGAAATAAATCTTGGTGCCTATTAGTTATATAATATGCTCCAACTTTGCCCATCGTAAAATTCACATGTAAACTATGAATATTTTTTTTGAGAAAAATATAATTGTCATCTCTAAATGTTGACCGTGTGATTTTAAATTTTAAAAATTCTTATTTATCTCTTTTTAATTAGCCAATCAAAATACAAAAATTTGTCATGTTATATTTTTACTATTATTTGAAAACACACTTCAAGAACAACTTTAGTTTTTATAAGAATTAACATACCCATACCATTGGGATCATATAACTAAATTAAATCAGAGATAAAATTGTCTTTTGATCTCTCCTCTTATCAGATATACACGCGGATCCCGGCTCAAATCAGAAATCATCAATAATAAATTCTGATTTGTTTTGCAAAAATGGTTTGTTGGTTTGGTGGTATGAGAAAGCAGATACAAACGACTGTGCGATCCTCCTCAAGTCCAGTGGCGGATCCAGGAAAATATTTGGTATGGGCACTGAAATAATATAGTTAATAAATATTATTTTTTTTTGTTTATGTTAAAGTATATATTTTGCATTTTTGAATATATTCTAAGGTATGAACTATGAAGTCCAAAAAATGAACCAAACTTTTTGAAAGTATTGTTTATATTGGTTGATGATTATGCTTAGTTAGATACATACTTAATTTATTAATTAGGAAATACACAATTACAAACTTATCATTCATTATAAAATATAAATATTTGTAATATATTTTAAATCACTTATCTTAATTATCATATCACACAAATTTAAAGCCTAAAAATAAGAAATTAACTACAAAAGAGATAAAAAAAATTAATGTTACTAATATAATAGTTTATTACTTATATTTTTTAAAATTAAGATATATGTCTACTTTGTAATAAAAGAAATGTGAATAAAGTGAAAATAGAAATAATTCATATAGTTTTATTTAAGAAAAAAATGGAATAAGAAAATGCCTTAGGTAAACAAAAGACTCCAACAAATTTAAACTGACCAAAAGAAAAACAAAAAAGAAAAAGAAATATATCAAGTGCTAAGGGCATCTGCATTGGGAGAACATTTTTGGGTGTTTTTAGAGTAAAAATATTATGAAAATAATGTAAGATCATTAGTTTAGATCTTTTGTTAAGAAGTTGGTTATTGGGAGAACATGTTTAAGATCATAAGATTTAATAATATAATAATCTTAAACATATTACAATTTTAAAAACTTTAAAAACTTTAAAAAATAACATTTAAATTGCAAAATTAAAAAAACTTATACTAAAATTCAAAATACAATACCACATTTTTATGAAACAAAAAAACATTAAAGATATAAATAAAGAAACAAACAAACATATTACAGTTTTAAAAACTTTAAAAAATAACATTTAAATTGCAAACTTAAAAAACTTATATTAAAATTCAAAATACAATACCAATTTTTTATGAAACAAAAAAACATTAAAGATATAAATAAATAAAAACAAACAAACATATTACAATTTTAAAAACTTTAAAAATAACATTTAAATTGCAAACCTAAAAAAACTTATACTAAAATTCAAAATACAATACCAAATTTTTATGAAATAAAAAAAAACATTAAAGATATAAATTAAAAAAAAACAAACAAAACTTCCTCCAAACAAATAAATGTTTTCTCCTTTACAAAAAATTGTATTCATTCACGAGTTGCCACATCACCCAAGAACTGACCCAAAATCAGTTCTACATCAAGAACCAACAACATGTTCTTCACCCGCTGTTCTTTATATTTTTAATTTTAAAAAGGCTTAGAACACCCAAAGTGTTCTCCGAATGCAGATGGCCTAATTGAGAAACGAACTCAGGACCTAATGCTTATCATTGGGAACAATTACCAACTGATCTAAAGATTCTAATGGTATATTGTTAATAGCAGAACATTTCTCTTTGACATCAAATCAATAGCAAATAAAGGTGAAAAAGTAAACGATTATTTCTCTCTCTAACAGTGAGTTCGCCCTAGCCGCCGAGTAACTCGAATTTTGATCTCCGTTTACCCTCTCCGGTAGTCGGCGCTCCTCGCTGGTGCCGTGAGAGGGTCCCTTTCTCTTTGCTTAGTTTTTGGTGTCTTTGTCTCCGACTCTGTTCGATCTGGTTTGGTTTGGTGTAGAAGTAGGCTTCTTGGCTTGGTAAGTGGATCTCTTGGTCTGACTTCTTTGTTGATCTGCTAGATTGCTAGTCGGCTTAGTTTGTTTTCAAGTTAGGGTTCTTTTAAGCAGAAACTTGGCCTTCGATTGGGGAATCTTATGGTTTGTTTGGAGTTTAGAGTTTGGTTTTTAGGAGGCGGATGGAGCTGTCAATTCTTTTGGGCTTTGTGGTTGCAAAGAAGAAGTTTAGTATTTTCTGGATCTGGTAGATCCACGGTGCAACTCGAAGACTATTTTTCCTTCTTTGTTTGATCCCTCCCTAGTGTTGTCGCTGCTCATTTGTATATCATCGTTTGAAGCCTTCATTTTTGTTTGTTTGGTTGTGATTGCGTTACCACCCCCCCCCCCCCCCCCAGCCTTTGTCGTTCCTCTCACCCTTGGTCTGCTTGCCTTCCTTTGATTCCCATTTGGTTCTTTCCCTTTTTAAGCTTGGGCTCTGTTTTGTTGGGAAGATATGCTAGTCTTCTAAGTTGGCAGTTGGTTCTCCTCATTTTTTGTTACTCGTTTGTGGTTGATAGCTTCTTGTATCCTCCTTGTTCTCATTTGAGTTCGAGTGTGCAAGTGGTTAGGCTTTGCTCCTTGTCTCTGCTTTGCAGATCTGGCTAGATCTGATTGCGTTTTGGAAGGCTTCTATCTAGACAATAAAGGACGCTGCAGTCGTCGTCGTCGCATCCGGAAGCGTGTTCGTGTCTTCGCTTTTCGGGTTATGAAGGCTTGGTTCTGGTTCTGAGAGATCAGCTTTCAAAAGGATATGAGGTGGCTGATGTTATTGTTGGATTGGCCGTGCACATCCTTGATAAATCTCTTCTGCATGACTTCAGAGAAGAATTCCTCATGCTTATTAAGATTAGTATGTTTAGTAAGGTTTAAGCCTAGGTGTCTTTGCTTATGGTTTAAAAGTTTGTTCTCTCTCGTTTTAGGTTTCAGTTTTTTTGCTTTGCTTTAAGTATTTTGTGTTCATGTTTAGATTCCAGGGAATTCTCGTTTTCTGTTGGCTTAGACTTTGCGGACATTATGTTGTCCGCTGACTTTGTATCTCACCTTTGGTACCAAAACTAGTTCACTAATAAAATTTTAGACGACAGAAAAAAAAAAAAAAAAGAGGATCATGAATGTGTGGACTATTTTCAATATTTTATTAATTGTTTTTCACCACACTTGAAAATAGTCCACACACTCGTGATTTTTCACCAAATAAAATATTGAAAATAATTACATTACATACAAGTATACAACCCCACACACTCTTGATTTATCAACATATTTATTATGAGTCAATGTTTGGTATAAGGAGTGTAATTATAAGATTTGTTTGAAAACTTAGGGAATGGTACGCTGAAATAGCAAGAGAGAGTTTAAACTTGGGGTCTAGCTTGGACGATGTAAATATGGCCACCTTTGACAACACCTTCGATGTCTTGAGGAGAACCATAGAGCGTCTCTATCACATTTCCAGCTTCTGCAATTGTTGAGAACAGGCGCATTTGAAAGGCTTTGTCCACTATTAGTGGCTCCCTTGAGTAATCCACCACCACTTCCTCCGCTTCATCCATTATCACACTGCAGCAATTACACCCTTCTTCAGCTTTTGAGTTCCGAAAAAAGACTGAAAACAGAGAAACACACATAAACAAACCTGTCGTAAAGTCCAGCGCCTGCGTTTCCCTCGAGATCCTCATTGTTTGAGTCTGACCGGAATATGATTGAGGGTTTAGAATACAGAGCTATCCTCTTACTTGGGTAGCTGATCACCTGTACAACCCAAAATTTACCACTCACTTTGTTAAAATTCTATTCATTTATAACTGAAACTTAAGAGACAAATACAATCTTTTTGTTTCTTACAGTTGGAGACTTTAGGTTCGTTTTTTTGGTGATGAAGCTCATTGCTCGTCCTGGATATGCTCCAACCAAGGTCTCTCCCAAACCCTTCACAACCTGAGAAAACACAGTTTTATGATAATTGGATTTTTACTTGAATTTTTTTGAATATGGAGCAAGTTCTATAGTTTACCTCTGTGTATATTTCTGTAGAGTCACCAGAGACAGGATTATTTGTGTGGATGACAAAAGCATAATCGCCACATATGACTTCTTGAATTAGCACCGCCATGCAAACGGCATCATGGTCAAGCCTAGTTTTTTTGCAACTGACATAAGCTCTCTCATTCCACTTTGAAGCCCAGACCTATGGAGATGTGAAGATCAGGAATGCACTTGGTTCTTTTCATAATACACTTACATTCAAAGAGATTCCTACCTTTTTGATTGCCATCCACGATCGGTTCCAACCTGGTTCATCTCCAAGACCCGACATTCTTTCACTTCTCAATTTGTTCATCAGTTCATTTCTCTACCAAATATTTAAAAACCCAACATGTGATACATATAAATCATGAACAGAGAGAAAGAAAAACAATTATATGACCAATTACCAGAGCCATTGGAGCGCTCATTTGTAAAATAGCTTCTTGAATCGCCTTAAGTTTTGTCAGATCTCCTCTGTTAAGAGAATCCTTAAAGGCAGAAATCTTGCGTGCTACATCCTGAAAAGCAATGGATCCGACAAAAATAAAATATATGAGAGGGCTCTGTATCACAAACTCAATGAGGATTTGATTTGATCATGTGGTAGCCATTCCTTGCAAAACTTTTTAAGAGTTTCAAGAAAAGAGAAATTGATAAGGCAACATGATTTTAGCTATACCTTATTGGAATGATCTGAGAGTGCATTCTCAAATGTTCCGAACGGAAGAGCAACTGAGGTAGGTATCTTGATCCATGATGGAACTCTTTCTCGTAGAAACTTGATGTTGTATGATTTTGAACCAACCTACAAAAACTCAGTCAAATGGTATTCTCAAAATGTAACTTTTTATCTTCACGAATCTGGTTTTTACTTACCATTTCATCAGTGAATTCCTTGGATGATATCACATAGTGGCCACAAAAATTCTTCCCCTTAGAGATCACTCCCCGTGGGACCGAAGAAATATAAATATGACGGACAGAGACATCAGAGATGTTGCCATCACTACAAGTGATATAAACTCCGAGATATCAGAAAACCCATCTTTTAGCGTAAAGAACAGTGACGACATAAGAGTTCGATTACCTGATACGTAAACCAGTAGACATTGTATGAATAGATATTGCTCTCCCTTCCTTCAACTTGAGATTCCTAAGAACATTCTGATCGAAGCATGTAGCAAAGCATATCTGCATCAGACAAACTTGAATTGAGAAGCGGACATATGTAAAATGTGAACATCTTGGTTCCTATTTTTGCAGCATTGTGTAATGATATATATTGGATCAGAAAATAGTACATGCCTTGCTGTTTCTTGCTCTAATAGAGACATGAGACAAGATATCAATCATACTAGGAGTCAGCACAGCAACAACGCCATCAGGGATCTCCTCTTCTCCTGTGACTTTACCAGCGATAATTACAGTTGGCTTCGAGTAAACTTTATTCTGAACTACAATCAACTCATTTACACAAACCAAAAACCCATATGCATCCGCTGAGCTGATAACCTGCCAACTGCTCAACCAGATAAAATTGGTTTAGAGCAAAAAATAAATAAATAAAGGTTCAGTAACACCTTCTACATGAAGTAGTCTGAATTATAGTCTGTTTTTTTAAGCTCAAAAACGTATCTTACCAGCCTAAATTCGCCATTTTCCTGAGAGAAGGATCAAATCTGTTAACAAGAGTTGATAGAACGGCCCCTGGTCCTGCTCTTATAACCTCTTCAGTGAAAACATCAATCTGAAATAAGAAACCCAAATGGATTTCTATTAATATATATATATATATATATATCAACTTTTAGACATTATTATATAAAGAAGAAAGTGGAGTCTAATTGAAATATACCCCATGCTTGTCAATACGTAACAGTTGACCAAGATATTTTGCTGTAGGCTCTATTAATCGAAAATAATGCTGACATCTATCTGCAAGTACTAGTTGTAAACGGTCAAGGACGGCTTTTGTTTGCAATGCCCACTGAAAATCATGAGGTCTGTAAGTCTCACTGACACGGTACCAATCCTAGACGCGAAAGAGAAGCACAAGTATTATTCGTATAAGAACACTGAGAGTCAATCTTTGAAAGAGAAATAACGGGAAAGAGTTAGAAGATATAACATGCCTTTGTGCAGAAGATAATTTCTTCATTGTTAAATGTAGATAAGCACAGATTCTCAAGCACCACGCAAATGAAAAATATAATTTCCTGTTACAAAGAGGGAGAAAGAAGATCATACCTCACTCTTAGGTGTAAAGACTAATATTTGCCTACAAGGAAAAGTATAATAGTTTTAAACTACAACAGTAACAGATACCGGTGGGTTATTGATGTTTAAGGAGATGAGTCTCTTCTCTATTGTTGTTTTAAAACACGACTCCAAAGCAATGTCCAAAAATAGTAAATCTTTAGCCCTCGTACGAGGTGCTCGTAGTGCAGGGTGTAACTCAATGCGAGCATCAACTAACTTCTGAAAAATTGCATAAAAGTAAGCATAAAAAAACAAACAATACGGAGTAAGACTGGCAATAGGAAGGATATGTGCTATTAGAACCTCTATTAGGGAGTCAGTGTTCTCTTCGTGGACAAGCCTCTTAACTAAATTCAGTAGATCCTACCATACAATGGAAATGAACGCTCTGTTAGGATTTTGGATGTCTTTATAATGTATAATATATCTTACTGGAAAAATATACTATGAGGATATTGTACCTGCAATTTTGGTGATAAACCATTGACAGCAAAGACATGATGACCCTGAAAAAGAAAAAGAAAATGAAAGGATGAGATATTATTCTAAACAAAGGTATGGTTGTTGAGGAGGATATGTGTCCCAGAAATCAAAAAAGTTTGGATCATGAACTATTTACCTTAGATGGAGAAAGGAACGTATCAATAGCAGACTCAAGGTCTGCACCTGAATGAACTGCCTACAAAGGCAGGTAGAAAACAGCTCGTTTAGATATTCAAGATACTGAAAGTAGAGGATGAAGCTAAAGGTTGTTGTGTAATGTGTATATTCCTGATATTACCGGTCCCAATTGCAATGCAATCATAATCTAATGAAGGCCAGAGGGATATATGTTCATCATCACAATAGTGTTGGGCTTAATTACTAAGCTAATTACAGTTTGCGCCGAAGAATTCTTTAATGGATCAGGAAAAGAAAATTAGGCTGAAAGTGCAGAAAATAGGGATACGATTGTTATTATAAATACCTTTAATGTTTTTAAGTACATTGTAAGGTC
This sequence comes from Camelina sativa, assembly GCF_030686135.1. Lineage (NCBI taxonomy): Eukaryota > Viridiplantae > Streptophyta > Magnoliopsida > Brassicales > Brassicaceae > Camelina > Camelina sativa. The sequence continues at coordinate 7,268,638 of NC_141889.1, forward strand.
ACGGATGAGTCCTTCTTTGCCATCACCTCTGAAACGAGGCTCTGATACTATGGGACGGTCATAACTTGCAAGCCTTTCTTTTGTGATACCATTGGCCTTTAGTGTTTGCCAGTAAGCATCGATCCTAAAGTCAGATCTCACATAGTTTAAGAGAGCCTGTGGCAGAAGAATAAAACTCATCAGAGATTCTCCACGTGAAAAATAAACAGATATCACATCTCTGATTTACCAATCTCTAGATGTGAGTAGCTTACATCTCTGATTTACCAATCTATAGATGTGAGTATCTTACTTCATTTTGAAGCATATTTCATCATATATATATATGTACCTCGCAAATTATCACATCATCTGCGCTACTGTTGTTGTGCAGCTTTTGGTGCCACTCTTCCATCATGCCGGATTTGCAGTGGTTATTTCTCTAACAAAAGATAATAAAGACAAGTAAAGGTTAAAGACGTAAAAAGAAACTACTCTAACAAGACTAGGAAAAGTTTTAGCTGCAGAGATGTTGAATTATATACCTGAATAACAAGGATTTCGTCACGGATTCTCTGCCCAACATCACCTTGACCTCCACGACCCACAAGTGCCATAGTTAGTCTCACAATTTCTCTCTTTATTGGTTGCTGCAAATATATTTTCTCCATCAAATTGGTGAATCTTTCTAGCGCTTCACTAATTTCCCTGCATAAAAAGACTTGAGGCATAAAAAGTCTGATCTTAAGGAAGAAGACATATGATCAATTAAAATTAGCCAATGAAACAATAGCTCTACCGAGGTTTCACGTTATAGTTCTTATTCCAGGTAAGATGTCTGGTGGCCATGAACCTCATCCACACCATTATACCAATACAACCACCTTCTCCTTCATCCTTACAACGCTCGGTCAACTCTGTTGCGATGTTGAACCTGCCAAGCTATGCATATCAGAAACTTCACTAACATCTAAGAAGGAAAATTAGGTTTCAGATACTTTGACTTACCTGTGCATCAATGATCTCTCAGCTTCTTTCTCTCGCTCAGATATTTCATCAAGCAACCATTTAAGAATATACTTTCCATCCACGTCAAGCTAATCAGGAGAATAAATATGTTTTAAAAGTGAAATATAGTAATAACAACATCCCAAACCACTGACGGTGTGATGGCTTTAACTCACCTTACCCCTGGTACTGGCTGTTGATTTCAGGTTTACAACGAAGTTGGCTCCATTATTGTTTACCCAGTAGCCTCCAGACCATATCACAAATTGGATACCAACAAAACCGACTTGTTTTAAATTTATATCAATAAACTTTTCCAATGCGAAAAAGATGAGAAGCGTTAGTAGATAAAAGTAATAATAGAAGTACTTTAAAACAAAAGACGGCAATCGCTGTAAAAAAATATTCAGTGCATGTTTTACCTGATAAGAGTGTTCTCTGTTCGACATATCTGTAAAATGTGTTTGACATGCTCCATGAACAAGTTTTGATTTATCAGGTAACACATCAGGTGGTGGAATCTATTTAGAGTTAAAAAAATCAGTCTTTTATTGAGAAGATTGTGATAAGACATATATACAGAAGCACGAACATCGTACCAACCACTCTCCTGCAGAAGACTTGGCGACTCCCCAATGGAGAACTGTTGGACCAGCCATGTTTGTGGCAACCCATAAGCGACAATCTCCCTTAACATCTCTCTGGAGAACCTAACAAAATTACATAAGCCAGAAATTATCTAGCAGTTATTAAAAACTACCAATAATGAATTGACTGTATAAACAAGTGGTATTACAAACCGTGATCTCATAGTTTCTGACATGAAAGATTTTCTGTGAAACTACATTTTCTTTGCCGATAGATCTCTTGGAGAGTTCGGCAAGGACTGTACTTTGCACACTTCCATTTCTGTTGATTGGTTCGGCATATTTCTGTAACCATTTCTGAACATCATGCTTCCGTCGATATGATTGGTTCATTGATTGATGTGGCTCACTGGTTACTTCTTTCTCCACTGGTACTGTAGAGTTAGCGTGCAGGTCGTCCAAAGATATTCCTCTAGCGAGCTCCGCTTGGAGCTCTCTTATTGCGTTGTCATAGTCTATCTGAAATGAAATAAATGCAAGATACGAGAGACAGCACCGACTTTACAACTCATAAACACAGAGATGAGTAGTTTAGAGCAAGAGTTACATCGCAAAGCAAGTAAAGAATTACTTAATAAAAAGATCAGCGTATCTACTTAATGGACCAATTTAACCTGTTGTTCACGTGCAGAGCTTTGGGGACGGCCCCTCCGGTCCCATATCTTATGTGCTCTTCTTTCTATCAGATTATTTGGAATCCGATGATGAGCATGCAGATCATTCCAGGGAATCTCAACCCGGAAGTTTCCATTTTGTTGTTTCAACCTGAAATTTTCATTAGGCATCAAGTAGAGACGTGAACTGCACCCCGTTCATCCCTCAGAAGACACAAGTATCAAGTATGACTCAATTATAGAAAAGAACGAATTACGCACCATCTGTTATGGCTACCATCTTTCAACACAAATTCAATCGCACGTACCCTTGGATCCCGCAACTCAAGGATCACTACATAAGCATTCCCACTCTGCAGTAGAGAGAAGAAATACTTTGCTGAAAAAAACTGACTTCTAGATAAAACCTTGTAGATAAGCAAGAAATGTAAGGGTTATGTAGACCTTCACAAATGGAGTCTGCAATGCACCTTGCTTTGAGGAATGTTCAGATGGGACAAACCAGTTGCTGTAGATAACATAAGTCAAAACATACAGATATTTAAAGTATAAACTCTGTCTTAAAGATCATTCATCACTCACTTATTCCCTTGGTAAATACAACCCCAATGAAGAATCCATGTGCGAATGCAGTTCTTAATGTGAAACTCAGCTCTTACACTGCTCCCATTCGGTAAACCAGTGACAGTGATCTGAACTGATACCAAGATTTAGTCCAAAATCTGAAATTATAAATTCCAGCAGGACAGCAGAAAGAACAGACCTGCAGCTCCATCCCTTCTATTAGCTGGAATTGTTGGACTTTAGAGGTTGCCATGACAGCTATTCATAAAAAGAGTTCACTAGTTAGCCTCAACTAGAAATCTAGAATTATGAATGATCGCCGATAGTTTCAAACAATAAAACTCGAATTTCCAGTTGATGGACCACAGTGCACTACTGTCATCTTGAAACAGCATCAGAGTAACAACAACACTATTTATAAAGCGTTTATATTGAGTATTGACATGCCTTCTTCATGCATAACACATCAAAAAGCAAAACTAATTGTCCGACCAGTTTTTTTCCTCACGTTTACCTTTTTCTTTCACCTTTGGCTCTCTTCACGAAGTTGAGATGTTTCTATGCCTTAACCGTAGTCAAGTCTACACTAGCTCTTCAGGAAATCACGCAACTAGTTTCCTGTATCAAAATATATTTTGTAAACAGTATCAATTACACAGGTACAGCATAAGAGAGAATTTGAGAAAAGCAAAGACTCAGTTCCATTATAAATCGAGGGATTCTATTCACTTGGCTCTCAAATGACCACACAAAGGTGCCAAAAGGTGCCGTGTGGGTGTAGATTTGAAACAGGGGAGATAAAAAGGGACATTAACAGCTATGCTTCAAAGTTCCAGAATCATAAAAGAACTAACGCTGAAAGAGACTTACAGGAATCCTATTCTCTTCTGCTTTGATGAAGAAAGGCATCTGTAAAGGTAAAGAAGACATACATACCAAATAATAATAACTCACATCATCTTCCCCAAATTATAGAAAAGACAGAGAGTGAAGAGAGCCAAGAAAAAGAAGTCTTAAGAGTAACCAATGGCTTTGACACCAATATGTGTTCCACTGAGACAAAGTTCTGTCCAAAGCCACTACATATCCATAATTCAGTGTGTGATTTGGAAGTCACAGATAATACAAACAAAGGTTAAACTTCAAGAACTTTCTCATAGCAACAGTAATATCCCATATGTCATCAGGGCCGAGAATTTACATATAGGCTAAATTGATGGCTGCAGATGGAGCTCAACATATAGCAAGTGCTGAGTTTACAAAGTGAAAAAACTCAAAATCTAGTACAAAGGAAAGCATATTCCCTGCAGAGAACTTGCATCTCACTGTGTGAGCAGCTTAGAATCACATGCCACTATCTTAACCCGGCTCACATTCTCTTGACGATCTTCACTCTTGAACATCGCGTCCTGTAATATGAAGGTCCAGACGTTGTCACAGAACCTGTAAGTGTGCAGGTGCCCCTGTACGAGAAATAATAAATAAGAAAATAGATTATCTGATTGTTTCATCTGCCAAAGTTTTCTTCAGGATATTCAGAGATGAGAAAAAAGGGTTTTCCGAGTAAAGAATAAGTTAACTTCTTGGTTTTGCACCACATGTGTTACTTGGCTGTCAATAGAGTGTACAACTAGCAAAACTCATAGCAACAGGACGAAAGATATTTAATGTCAATCATCAGAAACAGTAGGCAGAAATGCACACAAGACTGTCTAGATCGGTGAAAAACACCAAAATCAATTTGTCAGTCAGTTCCAGAAGAACACAGAATGACAACAGTAACTATCATGAGAAAGAGCTATTTTCAAGAACAGATGTTCGTTGGTAGGCAGTCAATAAGCTCCCAATTAATGAACCAGATAACTGAATTCATACAGCTTAATCTCAAGATGAATTATATCATTTGAGGGTCAGCTTCAAGGTATTATTAACTTTATCACACCCATAGAAACTCTAAACTTAAAAGAGTATTCATGAAGTTGCTAGTATCTCTCGATGTGAGCTCTTACTTATAACCAAATAATCTAAGTTGAACTTTTAAATTTAAGACATCATATATGGGAAGCTGCAACTTATGATTCATATATGACATCCAATGAAACTATAAACTTGATTGAATCCATAACAGTGTTACTATTTCATGAGCTAACAAGCACCTAATAGTCAGGCAGATAAAACGTACAGCTTAATTTCAAGTTAAACTTTTTCATTCTTGAGAAATTATATGAGACCCAGCTTCAACCACATTAGTCATATGACTCCAAAGACACTCTTAACGATGACAGAATTAGAGCAAGAGAGATTAGAACTATAAATCGTCTTCTACCCAATTCACGAATTGAACTGGTTATTATCATCTACCCATACCGTTGACTGTTATTCACAATTTCAAAAAAAGGATTAAAAAGTGCAACAGATATAAAAATCACCTTAATCGACACCTTGGTCTTCACTTGGCTCTCCAAAGCTTCAGTCATAGACTACAAGCATACAGATATCAAAATAGGGGGAAAAAAAAAACCAGAGAAACGAATCAAGACGCCAAGATCAGTCAAATAAAGTTAATTGAAAACCTTGTCAAATTGAACAAGGACTTGGATTGCTAGCTCAGGGCTCAGCGTACCGCTCTGAACCATCTCGTCCAAAGTCTCCGTCAGACACATCCCGATCGTTGATCTCCTATACAGCTCAAACGTCGCCATTTTTTCTACTTCCCAACGATCTGCCGATTCAAATTTGGGCAACCAATTTCGAAATCAAATTGGCAACTAAAAAAAAATAACAAATCCAGAATCTGAAACTTTCGACGTATAAAATAAAAGGTGCTAGGATGAATCTAAGACCTCAATAGGAGACGAAGAAGAGATAATGAGCCGGTTTACCGATCGCCGGCGACGTTAGAAGAGAGATTGACGGTTAACGCAGGAGCTTCCGTTGCTCGATTTCGAAGGATTTTTGTCTCTTGGGCGGAGAAAAAATTAGGGGCTTTTATACCCTAGATTTTGCAGGCGACTATATATATAGGCAGTGATAGATCGGTGATCTCAAATTACGTTTTTACCCTTACGGTCTCTACTAAAGTCAAATCTGACCGAGATTAGAAAGTAAGCCCAACACTAAAGCCCATTTAATCATACTCTTTTTTATTAATAGCAAGTATATACAACTATGACAATGGCGTACTTATATATTATCTTGTCTTAAAGGCAACTTATTATTAGTGAGAGTTTGAATCTAAAGGAGGTGCTTCTAGGCGGATATAGTCGTACATGAGACCATTGAAGGCTCCAGTGGTAGTCATGGTTTGTGTCAAGAACAAAGTATTGTCTCCTTCGATAAGCTTCTCACTTGGTACATCTACATTATAAAGCCTATAGATTCCACGTATCCCATGTCTTGTAATCGCGTTGTCGTGTCCGATCACACCCGTTGTGAACATCGGAGTGCTCTTATCAATGTCATCCTCATTCATCCTCACCTGTAACTCTGCTATATTTGCCATTGCTAGCGAGATCCGGATTTTGTATGTGCTGTTGTTCTGTACCTTCTCTAGCTTAAATTTGATTTGCCATGTCGTTTTTGCATATTTGTCATCTTCCAGCTTCCTATAATACCAATTTATAAGATGTTTGAGGTTCCTTTGTTTTATTCTTCTTCTTAGAATATGTGAAATTGGTTCAAATACGTGTTACCTGGTAACTTGTGCAAAGAACCAATCTTTTTTGTAATCACTGACGCCAATGGTGAACACCAAATCTTCCTTAGGATATAGTTCTGTGTATCTTTCCCATAGCCCGTATTGCCTAAACCTGGTTTAGTATTAAAAAATCGCAGCCTTAATGTTATTAACCGATTCAAACCACTAATGTTATGATATCTTTGATTATATGGGTTACCTATCAGGATGACCAATATAAAGTTTGTTGATGTATTTGGGATTTGGGTCTGGAACAAAGAACTCAGCTGCAGACCGGTCAGGTATCCCTATTTCCCACACCGTTGGCCCATCTCGAGGCGGTTCATACACGATATCGCCAACGTCAATGCCGCAGCCTGGTTTTTGGGTACAGAGTGTGGCTAATGCTAAATATACATGTACGTACTTCTTGACACAGAGTAAAATATAATCTTGATTACAAATTTACAATGTAAGTTTTAAGAAAAATTAATTAACCTGCAGTAATGTTAATTGACTGTTCGTATTGATAGTCTCCAATAAATCCTGTCACATAAGCATTGAGATTATATTCGCCTTCTCGGATATTATTTATTGCAAAATAACCATCTGCGTCTGCTTCTGTCCAGAATTGATAGCCCTAAGTAAAATTGATGCAAGCATGAGTTCATTGCTTAATAGATATTGTTGTATGGTCCTCCAAGAATATAGAGTTCAGGCTCACCTTAGATTCTAACTGCCAGGATCCAACCTCTCCTGGTGGAGCTAAACCTACGAAAGCACCATTTGCCGGTAGAAGTTCATCACTAAGGAACCTGCAGGAATTCAAAAACATCAGGAAAAAAAAAGTGAGTGATTGATGATGAAATGAAGAAAATCAGAGTAAATGATGTGGAATGTGAGGCTTACTTGTCGCATACGAGTAATCTACCACTAATGCAACCGCGCTGATCAGACAATGGAAAGTCTTCTGAAGCAGGGAAATCGTAAGGCCAGCTTTGAACTTCAGTTAACATCTGATTAAACACCACTTCCTACAAGGTTAGATATGTTTTTAAGAACAAAGTAGAATGTTACGTTGGTTAATGGATGAACCTGGTTTTTCGCGTCTTGCCATAGAGAAAGAGGATCAGAGGTTTTATCAGGCAAGCAATTAAGGTAAGTAAAAACAGGACCAAACACTTTCTTCCATGACTCCCCTGCTTTCAACTTCAACACCATCTCCTCACCCGCGTAGTGAGCACTCAAAAACATCTGTGTTCACATAATCATTGTGTTTCAAAAGACTAAGCAAGAACACAACATTATAGATTGTTTCGATGATGTTTTCAGAAAGGGAAAAACACATACAGCGAGACTGATGGGACCAACATGAGAGGTAAGGTTCTGTTTAGACAAGCCACCTGATCTGAACTCGTTACTAGGAATGATTTGCCAGCAACCCAATTCGAGGTTATGTGAGATCCATCCATGCACTTTCAGATCTTTGTTCTCGCATGAATACTCGTACTTGTCATCAACCTCTCCTTTAAACTCTTCTTCAACAGGATTAACAAGAAGAACAGCTTCAGGAAAATCCAAGGCTATTCCTCTTTTACCCAATCTATCTTCTGGGAGTGGCATTTTCCTCTGCCTGTTATCAGCAATCGCCATATATTTAAACCTGCAGAAAACGTTCCCACATAAGTATACTAATAGAAGTTTTTTTTTAAGGGAAAGATTCAATTTGAACATTAGTTACTTGTCTTTACGAAGCTTGTAGACAATCCTTATCTGAGGCAAGTTAACAGCCGGCCATTCGGCGAGATGATCAAATATTGCATATGAGTAAAGTCCAGTTACATTTTTACGCATTATGTACCTGAATGATACAATATCCAAATCAAACTGTATGTCACTCTCACACATATATATATATATATATATGCATGATGTATATTAAACTGAGATACCTCATATCGACATTAATGGGAGCAATACTGTCTTGGAGAGAAAAATCCCATTTCCTTGAGAAGGAAATCTCAACCAGTTCCTCATTTTCCACTACCACTTCAAAACTTGTGCCTTTGGTCCTGCCTCAACCAAAGTATATAAACATTATATAAATACTTGACTTGATTTGTTTGGTTATATGCTCGCTAGATCGATGCATACTTACCGCTCAAATTTGCCTGTGGTTCCAGTTGTTCCTTCTTCGCTCCACACAAGGTCCCAATACCTAGTTTGGTTTACAACATATGAAGTTTGTATAACTAATTAATAATAGACAGATCCGTGCATATATGTATATAACGTATCTACAAAGTACAAACATTCGATTTATTACCCTCGATCGTGATCTTTGTTGCGAATTTCTAGTAGATTGTCGACGCCTTGGTAAGAGATTCCGGTGACACAACCATCTGGTTTTGATATAGTCACTTGGACTATACCATTTCCAATCACCACCTGCATTTGCCATACTCATAATTTTATATAGATATATATATATATATATACACACATTTACATATAACATATGGACAAACATTTATAGAAGAAGCTGTGTTTAAAAGGATATGATACATGGTTTTCGTGGACATCCAACTGAACAGAATATTGGTTCGACATAAGTTTCTCTCGCTCTCTTGCTTTCTTGGGTGTTTTCAGAGAGATGAGGTCGAAGCTTTTGTAGAGGAAAAATCTGTGGATAAGTTTGATTCATCTTCAGCTTGTAGATATAATTTTTGATTCTTCTTCAAGTTTAGACAAGTGGTATCTTTAAGCTTAAAGCTTCTTTTTGTTTTACTTTTTGGGTAAGTACTGTATTCTAACGTATTCCCTTGGTTGGTCTATTATCAGTTTCGCACGCAAGATGTTACATTTGTAAAACGTGTTATTGAAAAGTAGCAGGGAATTGAACCTAGCCAATCATCACCACCCAGGTTCATTCAAACCCAACATATCACATGTACAAAAAAAAAGATGAAACCAATATTTTCGAAATTGGGATATTGTGAATATGATTTCTATGTTAAAACTTATTCGGAAACCAAGGTCCCACTACTAAAAATAATATTTTCATTTACGCTCACTAGTGACACATTGGCTAAGTTAAATAGTCTCATTTGTAGTCAGAAACTACGGAAGATGACAAAGATTACATTAGTAATGGAATGATGATCAAATCTACAAGCAAACTCCTAATGCTTGGCGTTACGTCACTCATTCCTTTTGTTGTTTCCTGTTGCAGCATGAATTGGATGAGCGAGAGCATCAGTGACCACAAGTCAAAGGTACACATTCCGTCCACTCTCCTCTTTCATCCATATACACGCTTTATTTTACAACCTGTTTTTGTCTTCTTTACTTCTTGCAAAGGCAACAAACCTATTCACCTTGCAACAAATTCACTACTGCATCCATCATTTACATTAGTTTGAGTTATGGGATGATTTACTCAATCCCCAAAAAAGCTTACACAACTATAGTTGGAAACATCATCACCTGTATTGGAGGATCCATTGGCCTGGAAATTATGCAATACAACAAATTCACAAGCTGAAAATCTAACCCACTTTTTAGGAATTACCATTATTATCTTGGGAACTTCACAAATTCACCATTTTATCTTTACCTCCATGAGAGTCATCTCGCACATCTAGACCATCGATGAGAAGGGAATATAACCAACCACCTCACCAATCCCCATTTTTATTTATTAGGAAACTAGTGTAAGACGATACAATTTCTTAGCTACCATGTCCGTGTTGTAAATGATTTTATATGAATTCGAGAACCATCTTAAATTGAGTTGGAACATAAATGGAAAAAAAAAGTTAATGAGTGCAGCATCTGGAAATACCACTAATGCACTTTTATCTACTTACTTATAATTTTAAAACCCAACTTCTGAAGGATCAGATTTTGATGGAAGAAATAAATCACCTTAACTATGAGGAGTGCGGCTGTAATAGCTGTGACCTACAGAGTAGACCTTTCTTATGGATGGGGTTCGGCTACAGTTGTTTAATTTCTTAAAGATTTGGTAGCTTGGGAATCCTACAAAGTAAGAGAATATCTAGAGGTACAGAAGAAACTAACCCTGACGTGCCAAGAGATTACATATTCGCACAACAATGTATTCTAGGCTACGGAAGCATCTAAAACATAGGATCGGTTTTTAGAAAGGGTAGTGTGATATGTTGACAAGCTATATTCCTTAGCTGAGAAATAGACTTATTGCAGATATAGAGACTGGTGGGGTATTGGTGAAAACAAAAGATCCCTTCTCACAAATGGTCTAGACAAGAGAGATAACTCGAGCAAACCTTGCCAAGTCTTCGGCTTAATCAACCACAGCGGCCCCATACCAAAATGGAATCTCAGTCAATCTTGTCTCGACTATCTGTAGCAAACAAAGGAAAATGAATATTCAGATTCATATTCAAATTCATAATCATAAAAACAAGAACAGCACACAGCACACACTTATGTTGATATAAACTTGGAATTCATGCATAGCAAGTTCATGCAATTGCAAAGCAGCCTTTCTAATTTTGTAAGAAAAATAGGACTTGCTTATGTTCAATCAATGAAATTCTTAGTTTCTCGACAGTAGAAACAAGAGTTTTCTTTACTTTCTCTTGTTTGAAGACAATAAGCAAAACAAGCATCCAACATTCTCAATGTATTGGAGTTACTATTATTCTAGCCATATGTACCTTCTCAAAGAAACTACATTGCATATCAGTGGCATCCGGAGACTGTGAACACAGATGAAAACTATCCTAAAAGAGGTTGTATCACTCCCAAGGGTGTTTTAATCAAGATTGAGAAAGCTCTCATCCTCTCTCTCTCTCTCTCTCTCTCTCAGCCATGGGCATATCAAAATCTGCACACATGCAAACCAAACTTTAGATACATATAATTAGTAACCAAATAAAACATAATCCTAAATCGGATCTGCAGCTCTGAAAAATCTGATAAGTAAAAGCTCATGCAGCTGATCTATCATCATCATTCATCACTAATAATTCCTATTTGAAGCGGAAACTTATATAGAAATCATCAAGGGGGGGGGGGGGGATTTCACAAAAAATGTCATATCTGTTAGAATCAAATCGCAAAGTTAAAAAAAAAAAAAAAAACACTGAATTCAGACTAACCGTGGAAGTAATCGACGCTTCGAATAACAACATTAAGAGCTTAGGAGGATAAAATGGCGATTCTCCGTCACGAGATCCCACCGGGGCAAATAAAATCAATAGAGAAAAGCTGGTTTGAAGTGAGGTGAAAGATGATGTTAGCTAAGATTGAGAGGAGTAGATGAAAAAAAAAAAAAAAAAAGCTAGGGCAAGAGAGAAAGAGGGGAAAAAAAAGAGAGAGAGCAGTGAGGAGGAGGATTAAGGTGAGGAGACGAAATCGAGAGAGGGTTTTATATAAGTAATGGCAAGGAAGAACGAGCTTTAATTCTTTTACTTAATTATAGTAATAGTACTGATTAGTGCGTCGTTAATCTGAGAGAGAGAGAGAGATTTCTCAATAGTTTAATTGAATTGGGAAGGGTGGACATGATGTAGGTCTCGCATCTGAAGCGGCTCGTGCGTCTTTCTCTATTTTATTTTTATTTTTATTCTTTTACTCTAGTAAAGTACTTCCACTACTTTATTTATATCATCGCTGACAATTCGGTTTTGTCGACTCTACGACGGACTACTACTAGTCGTCGTACACTTGCTCAGTGTGACTATCATCATCAACTCTAGGCTGCATGAAACTAGGGGAAATTATGTGTTTTTTTTTTTCCTTTTGAAACTTTAATTTGTAAATAAAGGAGATATATTACAAAAGTAAATTACGGAGATAGCTCTAAATGGTTGGACCATACAGCTCCATAGTGAAGTATAGAGCATTTTTAAAGCAGACCAGAAAAACACAGATAGATAGTTATAGTTACGTATAGAGTTACTGTTTACTCTATACTGACACGTATATTGGTCTGCACTTGGTCCGACATTGGTAAAAATTTTATCAAACAAATGTGTGAATAATAGAAAAATAGTGGACTGATCCAACTTTAGTCCAGTATGGAGAATATCAACCAACCATTCAATGTCATATTACAAAACCAAAATTAGGGAAGCCCACTCTATAGTCTATATCCATTACTAGAATGACCAACTATTCTTTAGTTATTTTATAACAGTAATTTATAGCTGGTTATAAACTTCTTCATCTTCTGTTTACCTAAGTTTTTATCACAATTAGCATCCAACATCCCAATCAAAATTTCACCACAATGTTTTCAATATATGCAAAATTTGAAAGGTTTGAATGGTTGTCGTCGTTGAAAACAAATATTTTTATTTTATTATTCATCAGATGTAGTCCATTAAAAATATAGACTAAAAATAGGAAAAAAAAAATAACGTGTTGAAAACAATCGAAATTGATATATATTTGCTGTCATACATTGTTGTTTTGTCTATTTTACGTATCTATATTAACAAATTAAAGGGTTATTACCATTTACATTAAAGAAAGGGAAAAAAGTTCTGCGTATTAGCTTTTTAGAAATCCACTATGGAAGAGCAAAGAAGAAATAAATTAAAAAAAAGGTTGACTGACTACTAGGGTATATGTCGGCCAAGCTGAACGGAGGGGAAGCCATTAGATGACCAGTGAATTGTTTTTTAATATGAACCTAAATTTTTTAAAACTAAAGAGAGAAAAATACTAGAAGTGTCGCGAAGGAAGAAAGAAAAAGTAGAAACGACACATGTCCAGCTCCAACTTGACCATTATGGACCAAATACAGTTAAAAAGCTTTGATTAATTGTCTCCTTGAATGAATACAAATTATTCACGTTTCTTTTCTAGCTCCTTCCGGATCTGTCAGGCTCCTATTTTTATATATTCCTTCGAGTACATTTTTTGCTAGTATATTTTAGTTTATTCCATATCAGATTTCGCTAGTTACTTCTTTGGTGATGATAGAGGACCACGGATCATAGATTTACTCGTAGATCAGTTTCTATATTTTATATGAAAATTTCATTCGATCGAGTTCTTGAGAATGTGTATTAAATGTTTACGAGCTTCTAGAACAATTTTTTTTTTTTTTTAACAAAATACATTGATAATACAATTGTTATATATACCAAGTATAGTGTAAGTTGACACCATCCGATTTCTAACAAAAATGAAAGACATCCGAATTTTTAACCGACGTAAAAAAAAAACGCTCAACTGAATCATCGATCGTTTAGAAAAATAGAGCTGAGAAGTGAGCACACCGTTTTTTAATTCTCTTGTTTAACCCTAAGTTTCATATAAAGGAACTACTAAAATATATTCGTCTTAATAATTTCGAAAATGTGATCAAATTCAAAACGAATAGATAATAAGTTATATATATACATACAGTATGAGAGATGCATGGGTCCGATGTTTTGTAACTTTATAATTAAGTTAGTAACCTGATTTTCGTAGATTTGAAACTCAATTCAATGAACGCGAAATAATCCAACTTTCCAGCTTTTATATCAAATAGTTAGAAATATTGTTTATGCGATGCATGCATCTTCCCTACATTTATACAAAAGTTTGGCTTTATTTTGTGGTCGTATGTACGTATATAATAAACTTATGATAAAAAATAAATAAATAAAATAAAATAAAATAAAAAAAATTCATGAGCACATAATATTGTAATGGCCTGACGCCTAGACGGCTGATATACAGTTTAAAGAAAAACGAAGTGGTTAGTCTTCTACTACAAATCTCTGTAAATGCAAGTTAAGACCATTACATCAAGGATAACAATAGATTCATTCCAAATACATGCATGCATGAGTCGACTATACAAATTTGTTTCAGTTTGCATGCTTCTTTTGAACCAAATTCATGTTGGCACAACAAGGCCACCAAATAAGCAACTTGCCGTATGATCAATATGTAAAGAAACTTAGTTGATGGAATATATTATTGTTAATCATTTCTAATATTATACTGTTAAAAAATTTCAAAAGTAATATGGAAACTTTAGTTAAAAGAACAGAATCATAGAAAGATGTGTTGTAACTTGCAATAGTTTAAGTAATGAAAAAAAAATTTAAATTGTTACTGGATTGAATTTCTTCGTCGACATTATCAAGGGAAAAAAAAAGAGAACTGTATAATATACTAAGCATGAAGTACCAAGTTGCAGCTACTTGGTTATGTTTATAGTGTTATGGACCAACTTGTACTCGTCTTTTTGACATAAAACAACATTAGATTTGTCAAATTCGGAAGGGCCACGAACACTGTAGAAGGTTCAAGCTGTGAAATAATATAAGAAAATTGGTGACAACGATGATGGATGGTGACCACGATGATGGTGGTCATATTAGTTTAAAATATCGGTAAATCTCATATTAGCGACATGATTTTGCTTATAAATTCTATATAAGAACATGAACGGATATTTTTTTCGTAAAACTAAACCAATTTATGAATTATCTAATGATAAACTAATTTTTTTTGTTATTTTTACGTAAAATGAGATTTAATTACTTACTGAATTTTAATACATTGCAGTAGAACTCTAAGATGGATCGGATATTTATCATGCTTGATTTTTTTTTTTTTGTTATTTATGTGTGATCCAGCGCAATAGTGTTATAATGTTTTTGACACCCGAATATATGGTTTACGGATCCGGCGGTTTTATACAATTTTACGTATGGTTTAAAACGCTAACTACAACAAAACATTATAGATCAATTGGATTTTAAATTCTCCAATCTTTGTTGACAACAACAACAAAAAAAAAAAAAAAAAAAAAAAAAAAAAAAAAAAAAATCTCCAATCTAAATAATACTAAGAAATAGTTCGGATTATATTTGGTTCGCATCTCATGAACACCTGGAAAACTCGGCAAGTTTTATAATGAAAGATTATATTCGTGTGTCAAAAACATTATGCTAAATAAAGTTGGTGAATAGTATTGTTGTTTTTACAAATAAGGTATAGTTAAACTTTACCAAAAAAATAAGGAATAATATAATGTCAAATTTAATGTATCATTTTTTTTAATTCAAAATCAGGGTTTGACGAATCATATTATTCAAGCCTAAGTGAATAATTCATATATTATATTGTTGTAGTCGCACTAAGGAATAATAAAATGTCAAACTCAATATCACACTTTTGGTTTTACATCATGGCGGACGAATATTATTATTTAAGCCTAAAATGAAATAAATAAAAATATTCGTGCCTTTAGTCGATACGGAACCACTATTATGTACGAATTGTAAGAAGAAAGTACTCACCACTTAAATGGGTCAGTAATAAAACGTCTTAATCGATGTGTTGATCACGTCTTACTGTGATCACTTCACTTTACAAAGGTGGTTAGCATATTACTGAATACCCAATTAATATGCTGCAAAGATTATCCCAAAACGTGGCACGGAACAAGCTAAGCTTTCAACCAACCTTAAAGAACGAGCAGAACCAACGTAACTAATAAACATCTGTCGTCCCTAGCTAGCAGTATACATATATACTCAAAACGATAAGATTGAAAAAGTGATGAGAATAATGTTAGAAGCATGCATGGATCCTCCAGTCGAGCATCAGACTGTATTCAAGTGATCAAGTCCTGTTTTCTCACAGTATCGAGCTTTATACAACTCACGGTGGCTGTACATGCGTCAACGATATGCATACGGTAACATTTTTTTTCGTTTTTTTTAAGTATTGTGGAGAGTATGCTGATACGAACCAAGAATTTGCATGAATATAGTGGCGCAAATGAGGCAACAATATTTTTATAATGAACTATAGTTTTTATTATGAGATGCAATGGGATGGTGCATGATGTTGACGTACCTACTTAGATAAATTGATGTTTACATAGTTTGTAGTATATATATTAGTGATCATGGCATGCTAGCGTACTAATATGTCAAAATCCAAGAATATGCATGTTGATGATGACCAGAAAAAAAAAACCGTTGAGGGGATTACAGAAATCAGGAGAAACTGTGAGCAGATTTCTCTTCATTTAGTCTTGGTATCGTATAAGTTGACTACAATCTTCTATGTATTCATTAATTAAACACAAATCAACAAGCTTGTACATATTCATTCGAGTGAAGCAGTTAAGAAACAATGATACACAGAGAGTTACATAACTGTGAAAGCTCTGCTTGATTACAATAACACACATATATATGGATTCAACGTCGACTTTTACTCTTCGCCTTGGTGATTCGATTTCTCACAGATGCATCTGGCGGCTTCCAAATGATGTCGTCAAGCTTACTACAAAAAGTCTTGTAGAACTGCAAAACATAAACTGGTTTTACTATTCTGAGACGAGGCACACAAACCTCAAGGTGACACTTATAACAACTAAGTTCTTCTTCTGAATCTAACCTTAAGGTATTCTTCTGCGTCTCCTGCTGCGTTTTGAATGTCTACCATGAAAATTGATGGTGCAACTTTGAAGACCTTCAGATTTGAAAATAATTCATGAAGAGTTGAGACATGGAGAGACCAAAGTAAAAAAGATAGATTGGTATATCAAGAGATGTAAGAGAATTTACTTCTAGAATGACGGAGAAATGAGACGTCTTATTTGCAGATAATCCTTCTACTCTCATCTGAAAATGGAATTGGAGCCCAAGTACAGGTTTAGATGATGAATCTAAAAAAAAACGAAACTCTAAAGACATATTAAGCTACACATCACCAAAAACGATGAATCAATTTCAACCGATGAGAATGCCTTGCCTAAGAAACTTTTACTCTAGTTTCTCACCTTGTAATTACGAATGTGCGTCTTAAAGCCCATGGACTGCGACACAACTTCCATGCTTGAAAGAACCACGCTTGCTGGCTTGTGTGAGATGAACCTTGTCTGATGCTTCATGGAGTCCTGTGATACACTTGAAAAGTTAACGCAATAATTGTATAACATAGAGAAGTGAGAACAAAACAACTGAATAAGGACGAGGAATGAACATAGCCGGTCACGCCCAGCATTGTACCTTTCCACGGTCAAAAAGTGTTGCAAGGTTCAGGCCCTGGGATAGAACAATTAGGTCAAACGCATTTAGAGTCAATGGACCGGTGTCCCCTGTTCCATCCTGTGCATATATTTGTTCCTGCAACGTTTAATGTTACATAGAACATATATTACACCATGCTGAGTGCAGGCAGAAAGAATAATCTCATCAAAATTAGAACAACAAGTGACTCTGGAAACACATGCTTTATACACAATACTCAATAGCAAACAAATAGGGGACAAAGAATAGTGCCAACTGAATCCTACCTCCGGATCATCAAAAGCAGCATATACATCATCCAGGTTAACATGTTCGTAATCGATAAGTTGTACAGGAGTGTAATCCTTTAGAAACCATTCATCTTTCCTGATTTCTGCAATTGTAATTCGCTGCCAGAAAAAAAGAGCATTCAGGGTCCAGGACAGTTATGGAAGAATATGCATTCAATTGGCATCCACATTGTATAGACCATTCAAATGATCCAGGACAGTTAGAGAAGAATATGCTTAGACTTTCAGGGTCTATTTGAGTGTTATGATATGATTCAACCGAGTATAATGTACATAATGAGTACATAATGATATGATTCAACCGATTATAATGTAATCTACTCTTTCAACATGTAATACATCTCTCAAGTACAGCAGCCAGAATTAGAATTTTAGCAAAGATCTCCGTAAGGAAAGTCAAAACTTACAGTTTCAGGATTTGGATCCAAAATTCTATTAATCAAGGACTTTGCCCCCAAAGCAAAATATGAAGGGCAAGCGAACTCAGCTTTGTCGATCTGAAAAATGTTGGAAAATAGGTAGAAAAGGAAACAATATCAGAAATATAGTACGTTACACAAGCACATAGCCACATAACACGTTAGGTATACAGAAAGGACTCTTGACCAAAGTGAAAATAATTAAGACATAGCAATTTCTATTATAGGTTCTATAGATATTCCTTGTTCAACCCTAATGCTTCATTGGGATAATTAAACTTGACAGAAACAAGAAAATTTACAAATCGGAAATAACAAAGAATCAAGAAGCAACAACTGAAGAGCTCATGCCTTACTATATAAAGTTGGCAGGTCAAGTTCATCAAATGGAAGATATCCTGCCATGAGAACATAAAGTATGACCCCACAGGACCATACATCTGCCACAGCACCATTGTAGCCCTTGTGACTGAGAACCTAAAACCAAAAACATACAAGAACACATAAACTACAATAAAAAATACATCCTATGTCAAAACATTATGATATATGATTTACCTCGGGAGCAACGTAATTGGGAGTTCCACATGTTGTCTTTAGGATGGTAACTCCCTTCAGATCAAAGTAAGATAAATTTAGTTGACAAAAAGATTCATTAACAAACTAAGTTGTCGAGATTTGAAAGAAAACATGAAACAGAAAGCCCCATTACTTGCTCAGGTAAGGCACTGAGGCCAAAATCGGATATCTTCAGGTTTCCTTGAGAATCCAGCAGAAGATTTTCCGGCTGCAAATGAGAAAAAGACAATCATCAAATCAACAAACAGGTGATGGAAGGAAGGGTGTTAATCTTCAGCAAGAACTCACCTTTAGATCTCTATGGTAGACACCTTTACT
The DNA here is from genome assembly GCF_030686135.1 of Camelina sativa. Taxonomy (NCBI): domain Eukaryota; kingdom Viridiplantae; phylum Streptophyta; class Magnoliopsida; order Brassicales; family Brassicaceae; genus Camelina; species Camelina sativa. The sequence goes on from NC_141889.1 coordinate 7,287,777, forward strand.
GTGGCAGTAATCAACTCCATCAATAAGCTGTTGAAAGTATTTCCTAGCTTCAGATTCACCAAGACGCCCATTACGAACCTGTTAGCAATGAAACAAGTGAAATCAGAGATAATGTCTTACTCTTACAGACGCGTAAAATCATCACCAGAGGTTACTTGAGTTGAGAGCTTTACTCACAATTTGATCAAACAGTTCACCACCAGTAATGTACTCCAAGATGATATAAATCTTAGTTCTGCTCGCCAGAACCTAAAAAAAAAAGGAGCAAAAATCAAATTCTCATATGAAAGCAAAGATCTTTTTGCAAAGACGAAGAAGCAAAAGCATTAAACTTGCCTCATAAAGACGAACAACACAAGGATGACGAACAAGCTTCATTATCGAGATCTCTCTCTTAATCTGCACAAATCGGTGTGTTTGTTTATATAACAACTGAACAAATCTCAACCAAAAATCAAATCGAAGAGAGTAAGAAGAGAAAGCAGAACCTGATCAACCATCTTGCGCTTGAGGATAGTACTACGATCCACGATTTTCATGGCGACGCTCTCACCGGTCTCCGTATTCTGAGCGAACTTGACTTTAGCGAAGGTGCCTTCGCCGATAGTTCTACCTAATTCATACTTGCCAACCTTCCTTACCACCATCTCTGGCTTTTACTCAAATCTCCAATTTCAATTTCACTGCTGCATTTCAAGTCTCTCTACTAAAGAGAGAGAGAGAAGAGGAAAGGCAATTGAACAAAAAAGAAAAAAAACAGAAGTAGAGTTGATGATGAAGCCTTTTTTTTATAACGAGACAAATATACAGATTATAAATTAAAGGAAAGTTTTTAATACTAGGAATGTCCCAAATTTGGGAAGGAGATACGTGTTTAAATGATCTTAATTACTCCACGAAACGGATTATTAAAGAATCTAATAATAAAGCCAAACAATTAACAGAGTTAAATGAGTCAGAAAAAGGAGACTTTGACGAAGAGAGAGAGAGAGACGTGTTCGGCGACTACTTGCCACATTCTAAAATTCTTTCTATTTAGTATTTACACGTCATTCTTCGTATAAGCGCCTATATAAGGTCAAATATTTATACCATAATTTTCACACGTATACGACGAGTACGACGACTCCTTAGCTTTTGAAATACGGACCTGTCTATACTCTATATAGACTTTTTATGACCGATTTGTAGTAGTTAGCAAGACTACGACGAATTAGACGTTGATGATACGAATGACCCGTTCTTATATTTCGGAAAGCTTATTTGAAATGATCCAAATTCTAAATGATTGCCTTTTCAAAATGTTTAAAAGCATATTATTATTTGAAACTTGTAAGGGATAGTTGAATCAATACAGACATGCATATATCTTCAACAGATTTACAAACGTTAATAATGGTTATGGCAGTAAACACTATAGTGATTATATAACCTTTGATCATTATTCTTTTTTTTTGCTTCTTGTTATTTTGTCCCATAATATGAGGTGTAAAAGGCCGCAATGGAAAGCCCAAACTTATTTCCTAGTCATGGGAAGCCTTCTTTAATCTGCTCTACGTGACACAATTTCCTGGCCACATTATTATTAGATCAACCAATGCAACTTCTTTCGTTGGTTCTATCATTTTGTGTTTCTGTTTTGATATATTTCAAGAAACACAGTTGAACTCTCCATGTGACACAATTCTATCAAGATTTACGTCTTAGTGGAGTCTATTTTAAAACATTACAATAGTGTTCTAGTTTTTTTCTTGACGTACCGTTTGTTATATATGCACAAACAAGACTAGAAGTAGAGTAGCCGCTTAGGTATATGGGAAGATTTTTTAATCTTCTATGATTCCAATTTTCAAATTAAAACACTAAAAAAATCCCCACCAAAAACCATTTGAACTATATATATAAAGTTAAGTTGGTTATCTAACCTATTATTACAAAAAGATGACCAGGAATGAACATTGTACAACTTCCAAAAACAAATATTTCTTCCTCTAAATTTTATGTGTAAAAAAAACAAAAAAAAAAGAGTTGATTGAAATTGTAACAATCATAACTAAAAAAGAAATGGATAAAAAGTGATTTGTACATTTTTTGAAAACAGTACAAAACATCCCTTTTAAAGAATTTGCTCAGATACAAGTTTAACATGATTACCAGAGTTAATCTCTCTAAATATGTCACCTGTCACAGCTTAAATATTTTAACAAGGAAGAATCTTTAAAAGTGATAAAAAATGATGTTTGTTTTTGCCCCTTTTGTCAAAAACTTGATCATTCTTTTACTTGTTTCTTTTTCTCTTTTTATTCATAAACAGTGCTACAAACACACAAAAGCTACAACACAAAAATATTTTATAAAGAATATTTTTTTCTTAAAATTTGGGAAATAGTCTCCCAAATAATGGAGGTGAAGTGGAGAGAGAGACCAAAAACTCGAAAGAACCGATGCTTCTTTTTACCTATCTCTTCCTCATCTGAATCCGACTTTTGTAACTGAGAGATCATAGATGCTGATAGGTCATTTTCTTGGAAAGATCAAGTAAAGAGTCTTTTGGAGTGTTTTGTGTTCATTTCTACTTGTATGACAGAAGAAGAAGATAGCTCAGCAGCAAAAATGTCAGAGGATGTTAAGAGATATCTCAAGTTGGATCCACGCTCCTCCTCCGCTACTTCTGAACCACCTTGCTCCTCCTCCTCCTCCTCCTCCTCTGCTGCATTGGCTAACAAGTCCCGAAATTTCAAATCTTTCGAGCCGCCCTGTCCAGACCATGTCCTCGAGAACGTTCTTGAAAACGTGCTTCAGTTCCTCACTTCCAGATGCGATCGCAACGCTGTGTCATTGGTCTGCAGATCGTGGTGGCGGGTCGAGGCTCAGACCAGATTCGAGGTTTTTATCGGTAACTGTTACTCGCTCTCTCCTGTTCGGCTTACTCACCGGTTCACGCGTGTTAGGTCTTTAGTGCTCAAAGGGAAACCTAGGTTTGCTGATTTTAATCTCATGCCTCGCAATTGGGGAGCTCAGTTCGCTCCCTGGGTTGCTGCTACGGCCAAGGCTTACCCTTGGCTCGAGAAGGTCCATTTGAAACGCATGTTTGTTACTGATGATGATTTAGCTCTTCTCGCTGAGTCGTTTCCTGGCTTCAAGGAGCTTACGTTGGTCTGCTGTGAAGGTTTTGGAACCAGTGGTATGGCTGTTGTTGCTAACAAATGCAGGTAACTTTGTAGATCTGTTGAGTTGAGTCTTTTCAGAAAAGTTTTGATTTTTTTCTCATCAACTTATCAAGTGGGAATGTGTTTTCAGACAGCTAAAGGTCCTTGATCTGCTGGAGTCAGAAGTCACCGATGACGAAGTGGATTGGCTTTCTTGTTTTCCTGCTGGTGAAACGCATCTGGAGTCTTTATCTTTTGACTGTGTTGAATCCCCTATCAGTTTCAATGCATTGGAAGGGCTTGTGGTCAGGTCACCGTTCTTGAAGAAACTTAGAATGAACAGGTTTGTTTCCCTTGATGAGCTGCATCGACTAATGGTTCGAGCACCGCAGTTAACGAGTCTTGGGACGGGATCATTCAGTCCAGACAATGTGCTTCAGGGTGAACAAGAACCGGATTATGCAGCTGCTTTTCGTGCTTGTAAATCCATAACTTGTCTCTCGGGATTCAGGGATTTAACGCCGGAGTCTCTCCCAGCTATCTCTCCTGTTTGTGCTAATCTCACCTCTCTTAACTTTAGTTATGCTAACATTTCTCCTGACATGCTCAAGCCCATCATACGCAACTGTCACAATATCCGAGTCTTCTGGGTATGTTATCTTTCTTGATCACTACTGTATGGTTTCTAACATGTCTATCTGAGGAACTTTAGTTACATGCATATCTTGAAAACGCAGGCTCTTGACACGATATGCGATGAAGGATTACAGGCAGTGGCAGCAACATGCAAGGAGCTCCGTGAGCTTCGGGTTTTCCCTTTCGATCCTCGTGAAGACAGCGAAGGTCCTATCTCGGGAGTAGGCCTCCAAGCAATTTCAGAGGGATGTAGAAAACTAGAGTCTATCCTCTACTTCTGCCAGCGGATGACTAATGGAGCTGTAACAGCCATGTCTGAGAACTGTCCTCAGCTTACCGTGTTTAGGCTTTGCATAATGGGTCGCCATAGGCCTGACCATGTGACAGGAAAGCCAATGGACGATGGATTTGGTGCCATTGTTAAAAACTGCAAGAAGCTAACCAGACTTGCAGTATCTGGGTTACTGACAGATGAAGCTTTTAGCTATATAGGAGAATATGGGAAACTGATCCGTACGCTATCTGTAGCTTTTGCTGGGAACAGTGACAGGGCTCTGAGATATGTTCTTGAGGGCTGTCCTAAACTGCAAAAGCTTGAAATCAGGGACAGTCCTTTTGGGGATGTTGGGTTGCGCTCTGGTATGCATCGGTATTGCAATATGAGGTTTGTTTGGTTGTCGTCATGTGTCTTATCCCGGGGAGGCTGCAGGGAAGTTGCTCATGCTCTGCCAAATGTAGTGGTGGAGGTGTTTGGGTCAGATGATGATGATGACGATGACACAGTCACTGGGGATTATGTTGAGACATTGTACTTGTATCGGTCCCTTGATGGCCCAAGGAAGGATGCTCCAAAGTTTGTAACAATTTTATGAAAAGAAAAAAACTTGGGGTGCAAATGAGGCCATGTTTGGAGAATGTGTTTGTAACTGTAAGTGTTTCAGATACACTGGATGATTGTTTTGCTGTTTGGTTTGGTTGTATTATTAGCCGTGAAGGAAGAAAAGATTATGAAAAATCAAGGAAAGAATCAATCGTCTTATTATTTTTGTTTGCATGGTACATTGCCAGATTTATTTACAACCATTTCAGGATTATTTTTCGTCATCATAACACTTTAAGTGTTTCTATTTCGGCTTACTATTAGTCTCTTCACCATTCTTCTTGTCTTCCTCCATCACCAGATGCTGCTCTATGGTCTCGATGAAGCCAGTAACTTTCTCCAAGCTTTTTTCATCAAGCCTGGGGACGGTATGGCCTTTGGGATGATGAACGACAACCGGATTCTTGAAGAATTCTATCAGCTGGGTTCCGTAAGGTTTCAAGAAATCAGTCTCTCCTGCAACCACCAGGTACGATCATCATAAGAATGAGCCTTTTTGAAGAATTTGGCAAACTAGAGGTGAGAAATCACAGATCATCATACCTAAAAAGTGGAGGGAGAGAGTGTCCAAGGAAGATGAATACGCATTCTCTATCAGCTTCGTGGATTTCAACATAGCTCCTCCAATGATTATGATGAACTTGATCTTTGGCACTTTCTGAAGTGCAACTCCCTGCAAAATTTGCAAATTTCAAATCAGACAAAAGCCTTATGTTAATATAATTAGAATGATTATGTCATGTGTATGTTATAGACACGTACCTTAGCTTGCATTCCTGGTAAACCCCCAGACAAAATTGCCCCCTGAGAAAACCCAATGAGACCATCAAAGGGACCAAGCTTGATCATACGATCTTCCAAAAACTCCAAACATTTCTCGAAGTTGGTATACTCTGTGAATTCCTGAATTTCAAAAAAATTCCAACGTAAGTAAACACACACACACGAATCGAGAGTTATCATCAACAAAAGAAACAGGTGGGAGAGAGAGAAAAAAAAAAAACAGAAAAAAAAGGACTACCTTGTTAAATTGAAACCACTCGTAATAAGGAGGATCAAAGATGCCATCAACATCAGATTTGCCTTGACAAGGAAAAGGTGCGTCGAGAAACACGAGATCCAACCGATCAGTTACAGATTTAGGCCACTTGTTAAGCTGTGTCTTCATAATCTCTCCGCTCGTTCGAAATCCATGGAGACACAAAAACCTTGGTTTCCTCACAATCGACGATCCTCCTTCGCTTCCCATATTTATACACAAACTCACAATGTATTTTGTTATCGTTGTCTTGTCTCTTCCCCTCCACAAAGCCTTTTTATAAAGCTCTCTGTTGCAAATTGCAAATCCAATCTCCTCCTTCTAAGAACCATCGTGTTCACATTTGCAACCTTCGCACATGCGAAATACCAAAAAAAAAAAGTCGCTAGATTGGGCTAACCTGATTGGTTGGCAAATTTTGGTCAAATATCAACGGCAATGAAACAATCAGTGTTTACAACGGACGGTCGCGATTAAAACTTATGTCACACGCGTGAGAAAAGCCAATTGTGCGTGCCCGCTAGTTAGGCGTCGGTCCAATTAAATCGAACCAGTACTAAACCGGATATGTAGTGTATAATCTCTAAATCAACAAGTCAAATCCGGTTTTTGTGTGTGTTTTCAATTAATTTTGTTAACAGAGACGAGAGAGTGGGGGAGATGAGGAGAAGAGGCAAGGAAGAAGACGAAGTGGAGCTTTTGCTTCAAGCTGCTCAAGATGAGATGATACTCAAGCTCTCTGTTGATTCCCACGCTTCTCGATCTTCTTCCGATTACTTAGATCCAGATCTCCATTCTAGATTCCTCGCTCTCAAATCTCAGAAGAAGAATAAAGATCATCAGAAACGACGGCCGAGATCGCCGACGAAATCAAAGGATGTGACTGAAGAGACGCCGGAAGATCTCATGCTCAGATTCTCGGCTCTCAAGACTTCTCTCCCCTCCGCATCTTCTTCGCCTTCGTCCTCTGTTTCCAAACCTGTTCTTCTTCAGGATGAGATCGAAGAAGAAGAAATCGGAGAAGATGCTGAAGTGGAGAAACTGATTCAATGGGCTATAGACGCCGCTCGTCTCGATCCTTCTCCTCCGTCTGACGATGATGACAATCAGAGTTCCGATGACGATGATGATTCAACGAGAGTTGTCAAACGCTAATTATATCAACTTGGCTCTCTACTTTAAGGTATTTTCTAATGTTTTTGCATTCACAGTTTGTATATCAGATCAAGTGCTTTCATTTGCTTAAATACCGTATAGTGTCATTGTTACGATCAGTAGAGAACACTTAGATTCAAACATGCATCATGATGATAGGTTGGTACAAAGATAAGAGATTAGGACAGTGGGAGCTTCTTAATGAACTCTAATACAGCTTTGGCAGTGTTAGTGGCAGCCAAAGATCCAAACTTATGAACTGTGTTAGCTCCTCCTACTCCAGCTAAATCTGATAACCCCCTTATCACGATTATTGGATACCCATTTGATGCGCACGTCTAGGTCATATCAAACACACAAATGTATCACTTAAACAATCAAAATGAAAATGTAAGTTAATGATTTCAAAGATGAATAATTTACCATAGCCACTGCAGAGCTCTCCATATCTGAGGAGGAAACTCCAAAAGTTTCGTGTAAGAAATTTCTATAAGCTGCATTATCCACAAATATGTTAGCTGTGGCTGCTTTTAATCCGACCACCAATTTTGGTTTCTTTGGAAGACACAAACTTGAATTGACACACTGCGACAGCTCCATCTTCTGCACCCATATAACATAAGAAGAAGAACCCTTTAACAGCAATGAAACTATATTGCAAAACTCCTAAATCTAATCAAAAATATCATTGTTAACAACAACCTCTAGACCAGCTGCAAGATGAAGCCACTCTTGAGTTGTATTGATCCAAAAGACGTTCTGAGGTGAATTGATGTGACCTGTGACTGAATATAGTTGCTCGTTACCGTATTTGAGACTCCCTAACTCATTGTTGCCATCTCCTTGTGGAATATTATAGCTCCCGATATCTAAGGACGCTGCATCTTCACCTTCCTTTGCTTTGTTTGGATTCTGGTTTTACACAGAGCCAAAATCATCAGAAAACATGAGAAAAGAAGAAGCAATTAATTCTAACATCAATATTATATTAGTATCTTACCAGCCAATCCCACAAGCCAGCATTGGTGATTTGCTTAGGAATGCTCACATCTCCTATGGACATTGAGTTGTTCATATTTCCTGCAATACCAAAATGCACAATCCCTTTCACATTGAACACATCTATCATCTGTTGTGTTACTGCTGCTGCGTTCACCTGCAAAATATTTCTTAATAACATTTACCATCTCCCTTTTATAGAAAGTTAATAGAAGAATTAAATATGGTCTAAAACTTTTATAAAAATTAACTAGATTTTATCCCGCGGTACACCGCGGACATATAATTTATATTATAATTTATATTTTATGTTTTATCTATTTGTTAAATATTGAATGTTTTGTAAATAGAGGAATAACTAAATTTTTTAGTTGTTGTGCGGATAAATATTTATATTATTTTTTAACCCGCAATACACTTCATGACCATATGTTTGTTATATTTAGTTTGTTTTGTTTAGTGTTTGAGATTTTATTTTGATTTTTAATTATTATAACAAAAAATAAGGGATCTAAATACATAATCAGTAATTATACGCTGTGATTAAGTCACATTTTTCCTAATGATTTAATTATTTTATACAATCTTAGTTAAATCAACTTGATTTTATGTCAAATATTCTAATATTAGTAGTGTTGATAAATAATTAAATGAAAATTTAACCCGTGTTAACACAAATTTAATAATATTTTATTAATGTCAACATGTTCTCTTTATAACTCATCTACTATATAACCGCATTATATAGTATTTTAGAATTTTTTAATTTTACATATTCGTAATAATTAAAATTTTTATTAAGTTTAGATATGTTAATTATAATATTTAAATAATTATCTATTGAAGTTTTTCTTACGTTAAGAATCAAAGCTCACAAAATTTGGAAAACAAAATGGGAATCAATTTTTTTTTTTTTTTTTTTTACGAAAGATTCAGATATAAAATATCTTCAAAACACAACATAATGTATGGTTAAATATATAATAGTTTCTATTTTCATATTGATTGCTGTTATATTTTTAATTAAAACTAGATTTAAGCCCGCGGTACACCGCGGGACAATATTTTTACAACACAAAAAATTAAATTTTAAAAAGTTGTATTTGTTTGTTAATTTAGTTTCTTTTATTTAGTGTTTAAGATTGTATAATTGTATTTTAATTGTTAATTATAAAATTTGATCAGTTGTATACCGCAGACATGCGACAATTATTTAGTTTTATTTATACTAATGTTACATTTGTACCGTATTGAAATTCTTATGGTTATAAAAATATAAATTTTTACTGCTTTTTAGATTTAACCTGTGAAAGAATTATTCTTACATTATTATATTTTTAAACTTTTAGTGTTTATAATTTAATCCGTAAGTTTAAAGTTATTTAGATTTAACCCGTGAAAGAATTATATTTATAAAAGTTATTTTGCAGTATACTGTATATTAATTTATATTATAAATACTCCAATTTATTAGATTTAACCTGTGAAATAATTATTTTTGCATTTTTTATCAGCATATTAATAACCATTAAAGTTTTAATTGTTCATATGAAACTGAATATTAGAGTTTTTAAAAGAAAAGAAGATTGTATAGATATTTTTGGCATATGTTATTAAGTGTAATAAATTTCTTAATATATAAATTGCTTTAAGAAATTATAAACCAAATTTGTAGGGACATTTTAGGAATCTAATTGATTCTCTTCGTATGTGCAATTTTTTAAGGATTAGTTTTGTAAATAAGTATAATTTAAAGGACACCAAATGTACTTCAATTTATAGAAACACTACGGGATAATTATTTAGTTTTATTTATTATAATTTTAGAAATATGAGGAATCAACTCCTAAGTACCTCAAATCAAGTAATGTAGATGATGAATTCTACATTTTACAATCAAAATATGTAAAGCAAAAATTTCTATAGAAAGTATATACAAACAAAATTTCTAAAGATAGTTTTGGTGATTTTATGGGATTAAAACTTTAATTGGTATAACTGTTTTTGGAAAAATCAGAATGTATAGATATTGTTAAGATTTTATGGCAATAAATGTAACAAATGTTGGTCGATTTAAGAAAGTTTTATATTTGAGTTTTTCTGCAATGTTATTTATAGAATTTTTTTGGGGGTTAATATTATAAATAAAAAAATTAAATAAGCAAAACTTAAAGGGCATATCACAAAATGTATATATTTATGTTGATGACTAAATTAAAATTTAAGGTAATACTCAAATCCTAGATTTTAACCCGCGGGTTCGTTCTAGATTTTAACCCGCGGTACACTGCGGGACAATTTTTTTAAAATAAAATTTATTTTATTATTATTATATTTAGTTTGTTTTGTTTAATTAATTTTGTTTGGATTGTCAATTATTAGAACAATAATAAGAGAATTAAATATATAAATATGTAGTTTATAAGCTATTGTCTCATTAAGTCATTTTTGGTTTATGTCCTTCAAGTTTTATGTATTAATTTTAATTATTTACTTAAGCTATTTATTTTAACCCGCGGTACACCAAATAACAAATATTTTTAAAAATGTTTTTAATCCAAATATTGTTAATTTTAATTTTAACAACATAATAGTAATTATTTATTATTTACTTAAGCTATTGTCCTTCAAGTTTTATGTATTAACTTACTTAAAATCCTTCAAATCTTTCATAAATATGCGGGATTTAAAATTTCATAAAATGTATATATTTCTATTAATAAATATTTAGGAAACAAAATTTGGAGTAATGTTAGTTTTGGAAATTTTTTAGGGGTTAATGTTGTAAATAACATTTTAAATAAACAAAACTAAAAAAGGCACAAAATGTATTTCAAAAATGTTAATATAGATTGAATTTTTGTTTTTTTGTTTTTTTTTTTCCTTCATTTATTCTGTGCTGTTGATAGAAGTTTTTTGTTGTTGACATTTCAATACTTTGTTTTATTTGGGTCAATATAATGTTGTGCTTATCTCTAGTGTGTGTACTAGTTTTTTAGATAAGAAATATAATAACCAGATAAACTCTTTTTCTTGTTGTAGTATTTTGTTTGGGTCATAGTAATATTTTGTTGGGTTGCTCACCATTCCTCTCCCACATCTAACATACACAACCTTTTTCTCGTGAATCTTCCCTATTCGAAATCGTCTTCCTGCATTTCATATACGTACGTTAGTCATAAAATCAGAAACTAATTTACATTTTTCAACTCAAAGGAACTTACGTCCAATGGACCTAAACAAAAAAAAGGATCACTCTCTTAAGTTAGAAAATGGTAATTAAGCTCAGTAGATAGATACCAGAGAGATCCAAGAAGGGACGAGTAGGGTCGGGTCTGAAATCGACGCTGCGGAGAAAAGCATCTTCTTCGGTCTCAATGACAGTCACGAGGCCGATGTAAGTTCCTCTGCGGTTGAGTTTTCTGATGGGAATGGCGGATTCTAGTTTGTTGGAAGATGTGGGTGAAACAGGCAAAACGTGGGAGGATGAGATTATGATGATGATGAGTAGAGGAAGAAGACAATTAAGAGTGTGGTCCTGGGAAGCCATCTTATTAATGTTTGGTTTGAGAGAATTAAATCCTCAGGTCATATGTATACATACGCATATCACGGATATATATAGAGAATAGAGTCCAAGTCCAACCTCTACGAGAGGCTGCTATGAGCAGAAAACTAATAGTAGTAAGATATTTCTTCTTTCCACGTCGTTATCGTTTCGTTTCGTTATACCCTACGGCTGCGCGCTATTATTGTTAACTTTTTTTTTCCAAATACAAATTTTTAAAAAAAAAACATCAACCAATCCCGTAACGACATATAAGGTGTATTAAGGGTTCTAAAATGTTATACGGTTAGTGTACACTCATCATTAGTTTTTTTAATTAAAAGCTAATAGCTAAAGACGCCCCATTATTTGTCCAATGGAGGTGCTATTAGTTTCTTCACCATTCTTCTTGTCTTCCTCCATCACTAGATGCTCTATGGTATCGATGAACCTTGTAACGTTTTCCAAGCTTTTGTCATCAAGCCTTGGGACGGTATGGCCTTTGCTATGATGAACAACAACCGGATTCTTGAAGAGTTCTGTCAGCTTGATTCCAGAATGTTTCACGAAATCTTTCTCTCCTGCAATGCAACCAGATACGATCATCAAAGAATGAAGCCTTTTTTGAAGAATATGGGCAAAACTAAATCACAGATCAGTGGGGAACCCTTTGCGAAGATATTCAATGACCAGATTTCTCTATTGGATGAAAGTTGCGGCTACGTGGAACAGGCACTTTTGCTCGTCGTACACGCAGCATTGCCTACATGGCATTATATGCTATCTTTAGGACGTTAGGTCCCCTTTGTTTACCTCTTAGTATCTATGGTATTATGTCAAGCTCTAAAGCTTGGTTGTTGTTTAAGTTAAGACTTTTATGTTTAGCTTACTTTTTCGCCTTTGTAAAGATTATTGGTGTTATATAATAGAATGTTCAATGATTAAAAAAAAAAAATCACAGATCATCAAATAAATATACCTAAAATGTGGAGGGAGAGAGTGTCCAAGGAAGACGAGTACGCATTCTCTCTCATCTTCGTGGATTTGAACATAGCTCCTCCAATGATTATGACAAACTTGATCTTTGGCACTTTCTGAAATGCAATTCCCTGCAAAAATTTAATCAGAAAAAAAGCCTTATGTTAAATATAATTATGATGATATGTTATAGACACGTACGTACCTTGGCTTGCATTCCTAGTAAAGCCCCAGACAAAATTGCCCCCTGCCAAAAAAATTTTTTTGGAGTTTAATTAAAAAGAGAGTACAAAAAAAAAAATCAAACTCTGTTATTGCAAAATTTCAAATGTAAGATTAATTAGTACCTGGGAAAAACCGATGAGACCATCAAAGGGACCAAGCTTGACCATACGATCCTCCAAAAACTCAAAACATTTCTCCAAGTTGGTATACACTGTGAATTCCTGAATTTTTTTAAAAGAAAATATCCCAACGTAAGTAAACACACAAACACACACACGAATCGAGAGTATCATCCAACATATGTAAGAAACAGGTGGGAGAGAAAGAAAAAAAAACAAAAGTCAAAAAGGACGACCTTGTTATATTGATACCACTCGTAATAAGGAGGATCATAGATGCCATCATAATCAGATTTGCCTCGACAAGGAAAAGGTGCGTCGAGAAACACGAGTTCTAATCGACCAATCACAGATTTAGGCCATTTATGAAGCTGTTTCTTCATTTTCTCCCCGCTCGTACGAAATCCATGGAGACACAAAAACCTTGGTTTTCTCAAGATCGACGATCCTCCTTTGCTTCCCATTATACACAACTAACTCGTATTGTTTTGTTATCGTTGTCTCTCCCCCCTCTTCACAGCCTAATTATAAAACTCTGTTGCAAATTAATGCAAATCTCTTCCTTCTTCACATTTGTATCGCGCATGCGAAAATACCAACCAAAAAAAAAAAGGTCGCTAGATTGGGATAACGATTATATGGACAGTATTGAGCGTGTCAATATATATAATGTTGTCCCTAGTGTGTACTAGTTATTTTTTGGAAATCCCTAAGAAATAATAATAACTCTTTTTCTTGTTGTTCTATTTTGTTTGGGTCATAATATTTTGTTTTGTTTTTTTTTTTTTTTTTTTTTGCTAACGTGCAAATATCATATTAATGAAGAGTTGGTTTTACAACCTTTACATTGGTTTCTTGGCAAAAAAATAAAACAAGAAAGCAATTGTGCACAAAAGGCTAAGATATCTAATTCATTACAACCACAGTCCCATAAGGTTCTTGAACCGCTTTTTCAGCTGTCTTGCAATGATTGAGTTCCTGATCTCACGATCTATTTCTTTGAAGAGGATAGAAGGTGTGATGCAGGTTTGGTTGTGAAGAAGGTTGTTCCTCTGTTTCCATATTGCATATATGACCGATTGGGCTACCAATTTTCTCAGAGTCGGCGGGGATCTGTTATTCTTCACTTTTGTCCAGGAGATGAGGTCCGACCAAGAGGTGAAGTAAATTTGTGGCAAGCCTAGTCTCGAATTTGTGGCAAGCCAGATGGATCGTGCATAATCACAAGCCAAGAAAAGATGATCTCTGGTTTCCTGGTACAGAGAGCATAAGTCACAGGTACTGTTAATGTTCATTCCCCATCTTACCAATCTCATTTTAGTAGGGAGACGATCCAGGTTTGCTATCCACATGTTGAAAGCGTGCCTGGGCATAGCTCCTTTAAACCAAACTGAGTCGTGCCAATCCACAAGAGGTGCTCGCGGCCTGAGCGCATCCCATGTTTTCCTAGTTGAGAAACCCTTACAGGAGTTGTCCTCTACTACCCACTCATAAGAATCCATGCTTTGCGAGACACTAGGCAGGTTTATTGTTGTTAGATAGGCATGAAGAGCAAGGGATTGTTCTGATCTTGGGTCTGCTAAACTCCAACCCTCGTGGTTACACACATCCATAACTTTGGCGTTTGCTGGAGCTCTTAACCTCCGAGGGCCCCCTGTACCTATGAACTTGATCAAGGGACCAAAGCATGGAACTCATATTTTGTTTTGTTGACCAAAAAAAAAAAAGATAACTCTCTTCAGTTAAAGATACCAGAGAGATCCAAGAAGGGATGAGTACTAGTAGGGTCGGGTCTGAAATCGACGCTGCGGAGAAAAACATATTCATCGGTCTCAATGACCGTCACGAGGTCGACGTAAGGTCCTCCCCGGTTGAGTTTTCTGATGGTAATGGCGGATTCTATAGTTTGTTGGAAGGTGTGGGTGAAACAGGCAAAACGTGGAAGGATGAGATTATGATGAATTGATGATGATGAAGAGCAGATGAAGAAGACAAATTAAATAGTGTGGTCCTGGATAGCCATCTGATTTGGTTGGTTTGAGAGAATTAAATCCTGAGGTCCTCATATGTATACATACGCATATCATTGATATATATATATATATATATATAGCATCCAAGTCCAACCTCTATAATAAGACTACGAGAGGCTATGAGCAGTAAGACGATATTTCTTCTTTCCACGTCGTTATCGTTTCATTTAACATGCGGCTGCGCTCAACAACTTCTTGTTCATTTTTTAAAAACATACAACATAAAGTATCTTTTATGTTTTTTTTTCCTTGAAAATATTATGTTAAAACAAAAATACAGAGTTCAAACATAAGATTAAAGAAGAAGCTGAATTAATTGTTTTTTTTTTATCATCAAAAACAGCAAAAAAGCTGAACAACTTATTTCTTGAAAAAAAAGAATACAGATTTAAACATTCATAACAAGAGGTTACGCGTAGGGATTAGTGTTGTGGGACGATGGGAGCTTCTTAATGAACTCTAATACAGCTTTCGCAGTGTTAGTGGCAGCCAAAGATCCAAATTTTCTAACAGTGTTATCTCCTACTCCAGCTAAATCTGATAGTCCCCTTATCACAATTATCGGATACCCATTTGACACGCACGTCTGGTCAAATCAAAACACAAACAAACAAAAATATCACTTTAAATCAAATTTATTGACATTAAAGAATAAAACATGAATAATACTAGAAGTAGTATCAGTCGTCTTACCATAGCCACGGCAGAACTCTCCATATCTGACGAAGAAACCCCGAAACTGTTGTATAAGAAAGTTCTATAGGCTGCATTATCTACAAATATGTCAGCAGTGGCTGCTTTTAATCCGACCACCAATTTTGGTTTCTCTGGAAGACACAAACTTGCATTCACACACTGCAAAAGCTCCATCTTCTGCACCCATCCATATACCATAGATGGAAGAACAAACCCTTTAATAATGGAGCTATTGCAAAACTCTTAATTAATCTTAACCAAATATATATCATTGTTAACAAACCTCTAGACCAGCTGCAAGATGAAGCCAATCTTGAGTTGTATTGATCCAAAACACTTTCTGAGGTGAATTGATAGGACCATTGACTGAATATAATTCCTCGTAACTATATCCAATAGTCCCTAGCTCGTTTTTGCCATCTCCTCGTGGAACATTATAGTTCCCGACATCTAAGTAGGCTACATCCTCACCTCCCTTTGTTTTGTCTGGATTCTGTTTTAGTCGTACCATAATCATCAGACAACTAGTTATACATATCAATATCAAACACATGTGTAATTTTTAGAAAAATTACCAGCCAGTCCCACAAGCCAGCATTGGTGATTTGCTTAGGAATGCTCACATCTCCTATGGACATTGAGTTGTTTATATTTCCTGCAATACCAAAGTGAACGATCCCTTTCACATTGAACACATCTAACATCTGTTGTGTTGCTGCTGCTGCGTTCACCTGCATATATTTTTACAGAATTAACTTTTACCATCAAGAGGGTTGGTTTGATATTTTTAATATGGATTTAAAATTATTTAATTATTATGCTAATATGCCCAATCAATACTTTACTCACTATATTATTACGAATTTAATTCAAAATGTATTAGCTTCTGACTTTTGAGTCCACTAATTTGGTATTTGTTGTAAATAATTTTTACAATATGTGTAATATTATTAATAAATATCTTCTAAAACATTTAGGAAAAATAATTTTAAATAATATTATTTTTATTTTATTTATTATTTAATATATTTTGTGCCCACACCTAGATTTGGCATGTGCTCATCCCACTGTACACTACTTTTTTAGGTAAGAAAAATAACCAAAATAATCTCTCTCTCTTTTTTTTTTTTTTTTTTTTTTAATTTGTTGGTCAACTTAATATGTTGTGGTTTCTATTCTACCAAAAAAAGAACTTAATACAAATGTTGTGGTTACTCACCATTCCTATGCCGCATCTGACATACACAACCTTCTTGCCATGAATTTTCCCAATCCGAAAACGTCTTCCTGCATTCATGTTACTCATAAGTCATAATCAGAATCACTCCCTAGCTTATGATCTCAAAGGAACTTACTTCCATTTAACTAAAAACAAAGGAATATATAAGGTAGAAAACTTGGAAAACAAGATCGATTCAAAAGGTAGATTAAGTTCATTAAGATATACCAGAGAGATCTAAGAAGGGATGAGTAGGGTCGGGTCTGAAATCGACACTGCCGAGAAAAGCATCTTCCTCGGTCTCAAAGACAGTCACGAGGCCGATGTAAGGTCCTCTACGGTTGACTTTTCTGATGGTAATGGCGGAATCTAGTTTGTGTAAAGGTGTGGGCGAAACGTGTGAGAAAGAGATGAAGATGATGAAGAGCAGAGGAAGAAGACAATATTTAAGAGTGTGGTCATGGGAAGCCATTCTGATTGGTTGGTTTGAGATTTAACATCCACAGCTAAGGAGGTATACGCATACATATATATATATATAACAAGTGAAAACCAAGCCTCTACGAGCGAGCGAGGCTGATCAGATGAGCGGAAACTAGTATGATGTTTCTTCTTCCCACGTAATTCTCGTTTGGTTGATTGATTCTTTAATCGATTTTGATATTATAATCTTTATATACATACGCTAAACATGCGATATTTAAAGGGATATTGAAAACAAAATTGACCTTTACGCGCTTAGTATAGCCGTATGATTTAATTATAGTCCTGAATGCATACTACTATAGAAGCAAACCCCAATTGTTGTCAGTGATAATTTATACCTCTTTCCTAATTTTAAAGCCAGAGCCCACCGGCCCATTTATCTCACTCACTATGGGGAAGTAGAAGGAGCTGATGAATGTACCAGAGAAACAATACCACAGTTTAGTTGGGCATTTTAGTTCACTTCGTCCACCTATATTTGTTAGCTTTAATTGATTCATATGATCTTATAAGCTCAGGCAACATAGTTCAATTTTGTGGTAGATGTACCTCATTACTCATTAGATCCGACGATTTATTTTAATTCTGTAACTAAACTTTAACTTCTGAGCTATATAGACAAAATTCCCCAAATTTTATAAGATGAGTATTTGTGTTTAATTGTTTTCCTCTGAATAATTTTTTTTTTTTTTTTTTTTCTGGTACATAAAAATAAAGATCTGATATTGACGCCTTTGGTGGCGAAGCACGACGACGCAACTCTCTCTCTCTCTCTCTTTCTAACTTTTTTTTTGGTTTCTCTCGGAGCTGAAGAGAGAGTTCATCTTCTTCTTCTCTACGGATCCAAAACAATGAATCGTCTCCTTTCTTTCTTCTCCATCGCTCTGATTGCTTTCCTCTGCCTTCATCATCGTGTTCACGCGTCTCCTTCTTCCGACTTCGAAGGTTTCGATGCTGAAGACGACGATGTCTCCGAAGACTCCAGTGAGCTTCACCACTCGCTTCGCCCTCCTCTTCTGACTCAGTCTGAGTCAACGGTTCTAGATCTGGAACCATCTCCCGAATCTGATTCTACTCCTCCGGTTTCCTCTAAATCGGATCCTCCGACTCAGTCCGTGAAGCCTTCTTCGTCAGTCTCTTTCGATTACTGGGATGAAGATGAGTTCGAAGGGTTGCCTGAGGAAGAGAAATCGACTGAATCTCCGGTTGTTTCCGATAACGCCACTCCTTCCTCCGATCCACAGACGCCAGATCTTGACTCTGCTTCTGAAACTGCGGATACTGAGGTTCCGAAGAAGAAGCAATCTTACGCGGTGGAGATCGTTTGCGTCTCTATCTTGATTGGTTACGCGATCAATTACTTCACCGGGAAACGTGAGAATGAGAATCTTGCTTTGGCTTGGGCTTCCAAATTTGGTCTTAAGGATACCATTTTTGAGAAAAACTTTAGTTTGCTTGGAGTTGGTGAAGGAGAGGACTCGCCTTTGTTGCTTAAAGAAGCGACGAATGTGTTTAAGTTCTACGCCAGTGGCCGTAGGTATTGCCATGGGCTATTGGCGACCATGGAGCTTAAGAGTAGACACGATCTCATCTCGAGGCTTTTTAACTCGGTTGTGCCTTGTAAAGATGAGATTAGTTTTGAGGTTTATATGAATGATGAATCTATGGATCACATTGTGTTTGCGATGGCGAGGAAGAAGGCGGCGAAAACGATGCACAAGGAGCTGAGGGATCTACAGAGGTTTGGAGGAATGGTGCCCGTTCCCGGGGGAAGGAAGTGGGTATCGGATGTGTTAGCTGTGGTCTCTGAGTCCAAGGAGGTAGCTGGGGATATGATCACAGATGTTGCACTTGATCAGGTCAGATACTTTCATCTTTTTGGGGTTTTCTAGTTGTTTGATGATTGACGATGATAGCAGTTTAGTTTAATTTAGTTTTTTCTTGAACGCAGCCTAAATATTTGATGGATGAACATGAAATTCCATTGGTAGTCAACTGGTTAGATGCCTTACCCTCATTTGTGACTTGGGTTTTCTCTATGCTGAATTAGAAAAAGGAGCTATATTTACTCCAAAAAGGAGGTGCTTGATCAGAGTAAGAACTCCAATGATCAGTTGGCTTGACACTATAGCTGGGCAGTTAGGTTGAATCCAATTAGCATAGTCAAACTGTACAGAGATGTAGGGTGGAGGGAGATTTGTGATGTACTGCAAAATTCCTTAGGTTCCTCTTGTCATGATATATTTAGACCACATGGTACTGATATGTTGAACAATCGCTACCTGAGTTTAGTGTGTATGATGTTCCTCTCCTTTTTTTTTCATTAAAAGTTTCTGAAGAGCATTTGATACTGTGTTTTTCTCTGATGCTTGATCACTAATCAAAGAGTATCATGCGTACATGACCATTAACAAATGCCATTTCTGTGCTGTGGCTACTATTTTATTGTCATAAATTTCGAATATATATCTAAATTTGATTTGTCCATAGTGACACAGTTGCCTTGAGTGAATTGCTGCATAATTGTTGTCACCCACTCGCGTTATCTATGTCTGTAGATGTGGAAAATGGATATCGATTTTATTGGACTTGGATAGCTAAACTTTTCTTATTGTGATGCGTGGTTTTTGTATCTCCTCAAATTATCTGTTGTACTAATCAGACTTTAATGATGCAATTGCGCTCTGCAGGTCTTTGGTGACAAGGCTTTCGAAAGGTTTGGGAAGTATTTCATCTCAATGCATTTTTCGGATCAACATCCTGGCAAACACAGGAAGATGCTGCTTTTCAAGTTTGCCCTGCCTGATGCTAAAAACATGGATGATATGGTTCGGCTTATAGCGCTAATACCGTATTACATTGACTTAGTTGGACGCTACAAGCTCAGCTCCCAGGTATAGGGGCAAAGTTATTTTCACTTGCCCTTTGATCACTTAGTGGGTGGGACAAATTGAATAAATATGAATTTCTGTTTGCAGGCAAAGAACAAAACTGACGGTGCTAGGCAGAAGGCCGCTCAAGAAGCATACAAAGAACTTCAGAATGTGAGACATGAGGCGTTGCTGAGAAAGAAAGCCGAAAAGAAGAAAGTATTGGAGGAGGCAGAGGCAAAGCTTAGCGCCGAGGCACTAAGGAAGAAAGAAGCAAAAGAACGTGCACGCCAGATGAAAAAGTCAATGCCAAAAGTTAAGATGAGTCGTGGCCACTAGACTCAAGTCTAGGGGGGCATCTTTCTCATGCTTGCCGTTGGAATAGCTATATCTTCCTCTACTCCTGTTTTAGTCCTCGATTAGATATTTTCTTCCTTCATGAATCTCTCTACTTGCAGTTGATTTTTACTTCATTACGGTTATCCTTATAGTGGCACCGAGGCAGTGTTTCTGATAAGCCTCTAGAACCTCGTTCAATCATAATTTGAGTTTTGAAGTTGTAGGCTCTCGTTTCTTGTTCACTTAAGAAAGTAACATCCTTTGATCCTTTGTTCTCAGTCAGTTTGCAAAAGATGTGTTACACTAGTAATCATGATTCAATTTTTGTTTCAACTCAAAAATCCGTTGAAAAATGAATGGAGCGATCTTATTTTTTGTTCTATCGCTCAATGTCTCATTTCATCTCCGTGAAAGTTTCGTAACATAGACATATATGTTAGTCTCATTGAAGAAACTAGTTAAACTCACAAGTCACAACGATCAAACATATATGTTAGTACTGTGATTAGTTGGGGTTGTTGATATAGGCTTATATTTTTAAAATTAATTGTAAAATTGTTTTGATTGATAATTGGATGTCACTTTTAAGAAAGTTGCAAGCCATGTTTGATCATCATATATGTATGCCTTAGTTGCACTTATTTTTATTAATATGTCTTGGTTGTATGTATCTTTCTCTTTGTTCAATATATATGAAATATATATACATATATATCAATCTACATTTTGTTTTTATGAATTTAGATCTATATGTATATGGGTAGTTATTAAAACTTATTTGATCAAAAATATGTATGTCTAGTTACAGTTATTTATTAATATGTCTTGATTGTTTTAGAAATCGCTAGACGCTAGTTCGGCGGTCGGGATGGACCTAGCGCATAGTAAAAAAATCATATATTATATGGGGATTAAACGGGAACTAAGTTTATGGTTATTTTATTAAATTAATAAAAAATAAAAAAATATAGTATTAAATATATGTATAATTCTGTTTATGTTAAAAGAAAAAATATCAAATAATATATAAAACTATAGACTCTGTCTTTAAAATTATGGTAAACACATAAAATGTAATTTTTAAAGAAAATTTTATGATTTTTATTAAAAGTTTGTACATTAGTTATTGTAAAACATCATAAACTCTTAATTTAAATGTCTAAATAACAAAAAAATATATATTAATATTAAATTATTGCATTTTTTGTAATTTTTATATACTTTATGTAAGATTTCAACATGTGTGTAGCATATGCTATTATGTTTATAAGAAGTTCAACATGTGTTTATGATATATATATATATATATGTAAGATATGATATATATATATATATATATATATGTGATATGATATATATATATATATGTGATATTTTTGTTTTAAAATATGAGAAATATGTAACTTTTCTATCATCTAAATTGTTCTTAATTTTTTTTGGATATTAGTACTACATACATATTATTCCTATATTATGAACATCAAGATGTATAGTTTTGTTTTCAATTTTACTTGTCATCCTTAAGATATTCGCGTATTTTGTATTTTGCTTTTATTTTTTATTCATTTTAAGATAAATAATTCACATGAAATTATTATGTAACTATTTTTTAATTTCTATTCACTTATTAATAATATTCTAATCATATATCATTTATCAGTATATAGTTAATTAACATATATACATAATATGTTTATATTAATTTATTAAAACCAAATTATTGTGAATTGTAAATATATATAAGTTAGGTTTTGGTCTCACTTAGGTATAATTGAATCAAATTTCATATGATTTGTATATATGACTTTCATCAATCATCTCGATAAAGCATCTTTAGTTTTCGATTAATCATCTCGAATAATATTTAATTTCATAATGAATCTGAATAATATAATAAATAATAGGTAAATTTTCTTGCATTTGTTGGAAAGGGGGAAAACTATCGAAGGAACTAAGAAAGCTATAAGCATAATTAAACGAAAATTTTTGTAATTTTTGTACAAGTTTTGAAGATACGTATTTAAAAGAATATTTATGTAATACAAACTATTAAATAACAAATTTATTCAATAATTTACTTAACTCCTTTTAAAAGTATATAATTATATTTTGTTATTAATTTCAAACCCACGTAATGCGTGAGACATTATCTAGTAATATATATGATTTTCCTTCCTTATATGCGCCTACTTTTCGTCAATCCAATCTACTTCTCTTCTTCTTCCCTTTACGTTTTAATCGACACACCACACATAGAGCGTGTATGCGGCTACCCCGACTGCCCTGTGATTGTTCAAAGATCAACCAACAAAAGGCGCCGACATCAAAGACCATATGACGTCGTTGACAGAATCATTCTAGGAGAGATACTAAGCCGAGTTCTTGAGAATCGATTGCCTCCCAATATCTTACTTGCGTCTTCGGATGCAGATTTTACTCAAACATTATGAGTGTTGAGACAGAACGGCTATAATTTAATTTTAGCTGCTAAGCCGTAGACAAGTGTGGCTTTGAGAAACGAGGTAATGCATGTATGGCGTTGGGAACGGCTATAATTTACTCAACCTTCCTTTTTTGTTTAGAGAGATCTTATGCTGCATATGTACAAATCTCGCATGTGAGATTGATGGGAGCTGAGCATAGAAATGGTGTGTTCTAGCTTCTCTGAGAATTGTACTGAGCTTAGTAATGTTAAACCCTTCAAAGCAAGTCTCAATTTTGGCAATGGGAATCATCAAATCTAACCATCTCTCGTTTGGGGTGGAAAAATCAAAGAAGCTATGCAGAATGTGTTGTTGTGGTTTTCTTAGATGCGATTCAGAAACATGCTTACCATTTTCTTACCCCTGTTTAAACTGGTCTTTGACAATTACAAATTTCATCTAATATCAACAAAATTGCACAATATACATATTAAAGAAAACGAAAAGATGGAGAACTACTACTACTAATCTTCGTATTGTATATACTTAAAGACTTAAAGATTACATAAACTGATTTCGCAAATCCCCAATACCAAGTCATATCTACCAACTTCTGTCCTTATAGAGACCCTCTCCCCTAAGTCTTTGAAACAATTTTAAAACAACGTAAGATCAACTCAGCTCCCACTTCTTCTTCCCCAGCTTCCATGCCTTGAAACTCTCATAGGGTTGTCTGCAAAACTTGCACGGTACCGGCCATCAGTTGATTCACAACTTGCATAGGATACTAATTAATATCAGAAGAAACGACCAATGATTCCAACTAGAAAACAGAATTCTGAAACAGTAAGGGCCAACTAACCATGTTTGTACTTATGAGGTACAAGTGAAACGCTGTGAGCCCTCCAACAAAGCACAGGGCAATAAAGCAATATATCATCAGAGCAACTGACCAAGGTGAAGCCTTCATTGCCCTCCACACAGTTCCGTGTTGATTATCCATCAGAATCTTGATGTAGAAAGCCGACATCGAGGACACATAGATGCAGGGAAGTGTTGACGAAGAAACAAACATAAAGTAATACCTATAGTTTCTCTGCCAATGGATACAACTTTCTAAGTCAAAGTCTACCCACGTAACAAAACAAGATTGCCCAATCAGCAGAACAAACAGATCTTGGCCTTTTTCAGATAGGAGAAAAGAAACCTCGGCCATATATATATTTTTTTTTGAAGTTTATCCTTTTTAAAAGTCAATATGCTTTTGAATGAGCTTACCTGTCCAATATATTGGCCCACCCACGGGCAATGATGATCAAAGTGCTCAACACAGTTGTTGCAGATGGAACAATGAGAGCAACGAGGAGGCCTGTAAAGCATGCATGTATTTCACTCTAACAGAAACACCATTAACCATGACTTCTTTGGTCCTAGGAATTTGAACACTTGGTGTTTGTCTTCCATCAGCTGATATTGTTGTCTCATAGCGTAGTTCTTCCTCTGGTGGGTGCAAATTTCGTGGAACTATACCAGGATCTCGTGCAGATGTGAAGGAGAGGAGGATCAATACCTATCAAAACCAACTAGGCGATTCAGCAGGAAAAAAGTAAAAAGTAAAAAGTCAGAATGCCACGCAACATGTGACAGAGTAGGAAGACACAGTTTAAACTTCTAAGCCGGAGGTACAAAACGAACAAGAAACATCTTCAGGTTATATATTTGTAGCCAAGCAGGGTGCATAGCAGTGAATTAAACTCTGATGCTTTGTAAACATAACATCTAACGACCAAAAAAACAGCTGATAAATCTTGATGATAATAACCCAATTAAACAGAAAGAAACAAATGTAAATAAGTAGGAGTAATGAGATGGGCATGGAAGAAGGCTAGACTTACATAAATAGTGAAGAGAATTGCTACCACCAAGATAGCATAACCTGCATTGTAGGAAGAAAACTCATGGCGAAGATGTCTTGCCACAAATACACAGAACAAAGCAACTGGAACAATGATCAGCAGCAAGGTAGCAGGCAGTGACCTAGCATCTGGTCCAAATATCAATCTCCCACCAAGGATGAATTTCTGCAAAAAAGAGAAAGGAGAGAGCAAATCAAGATACTACAGACCATTCATTTAATGGTATTACCACACTGAGTTTTAAAACATGTACAGAGTCAAGGCATTCAAAACCAAAAAAATTTGATTAATAAGATAATGCTAAAATCAAAATGCAGTGTATACAAATTGAACAAGAATCCCAGCCCCTTTAAACCAACATACACAGCTTATGAATCCCATAAACCACTAATTATGTAATGTAAAGGTCATTCAAAATGGTTGTGAACCCACCAAGCCCTTACAGTTTTTCGCATCTGCAACATTAGTAGTTTACACGTACCAAAGCGAACCAACCAATCAGTGATATTTAGTAAGCTACACAGAGCAAAATCAACCAAAACCTAGTCATGGTCCTGATTCCTTTTTAGAGGATCTTACTCGATAATGGAAGAGCTAGAGAATGGTTGTGGTCTTCACAATTATTTTGGTTGGTATTATCGTCTCTGCCAATGTTTCTCTCTCTCACTCCAGGATAGAGATAGTTCCATCTCCATCCAAGGCGATGTTGTTGTTTAGTGCTTCAGCGACACCGTTTTAGTGCCCAGCTTGTGTTTTCTTGCGGCGGAGAAACCCGTCAATAGTCGTCCTATGATGATGAGACTCTCAGGCGGAGCAATTGGGTCTTCTTCAATCGTCGAATTTCGATCTGAGGACGTATTGGGTGACCAGAAGCTCGACGAGGCGATACCGGTCAAGTACCCTGCCGAGGCGAAGAGATTACTCGGTGCTCGCACAAGGCGCCAAGCGTGCTTTTCGGTGGCGATCGCCTCGCCGCTTTGCCAACCGCATTGTACGTCACTCTGTTCATTTACATACACCTTGGTATTCAAGTTTGGGATTTTCAAGTTTGTCGTTTCTTTATAAAAATTCGTTCCAAGTTTTGTTCTTTTCCATAGCTTATTTGGGTCTCTGTTTTTTATGCGTTTTTTTTGAGCTCTGTGAGTGTTAATATTATACATTTTTTATCCCCATCTGTTTTTGTGCTATGCTATCACATTTCATTGTTTAGTGAGCTTAACTGCTGCGGAATATTACTAATTTCAGTCACATTATACCAGATAAGTGATGATGAGAGTCGGATCTTGAAGTTTCAGGAGAGTAAAAGAGAGCTTTAGGATTTGTATTTGCATCTGTTTTGGGAATAATGGGGGGAGACTAGGAGGCATTCTGTAAATGTTCCCATCACAAGGACGCTTGTGGCTCTTAGAAGGGTTAGGTCATTGAGAGATCCATGTACCACTTCAATGAGCAAGTTTGCTTCTTTGCTTGACAATGTCAAATGGGAAACTGGTTCCAACAATGGGATCTCACTTCAGTTTGTGGAACATGGTGATGATGCTTGTAAAGTTGATTCTGGTCCTGGGGGTTTGATTCCTTTTGGAGGATCTTACTCGATAATGGAAGAGCTAGAGAATGGTTGTGATCTTCACAAGTTGAGCAGCAAGGTGGTAGATGTTGAAGGAGATGCCTCCTCAAGGAGTAGATCGCCTTCTACTGATAGATCTGTTAAAGGTAGGGAGTTAGCATGTAATGTGCCTTCAGTTAATCATGCTGAAGAAGAGGCTGCTTCAGGGGGAAGATATAGAAACCATTATTCAACTAAGTTAGGTAGTTCAGTTGGTGAATATGGAAGTCGTTTAGGTAGTCCAATGACCTCAACAAATCATAGTTATTATGGTGATGAAGATGTTGATTTTGATAATCAATCTAACCGTGGTTGCGGGATAACGTATTGCTGGTCAAGAACTCCGAGGTACAGAGGATCAAACCAATCCTCAGATGTAGAAGAGTATCCTTTACTACCTGGAAATGGAAATGGTGAGAGTGATGTAACGACACCGAGTCACGAAGTGTTGCCAAGGAGTCTGAGTCAGAAATTTAGGCCTAAATCTTTTGATGAGTTAGTTGGACAAGAAGTTGTGGTGAAATGTCTCCTGAGCACCATACTGAGAGGAAGGATTACTTCTATTTATCTTTTTCACGGTCCTCGTGGGACTGGTAAAACATCAACATCTAAGATATTTGCGGCTGCCTTAAACTGCCTTTCACAGGCTGCACATAGTAGACCATGTGGGTTGTGTAGTGAATGCGAATCATACTTCTCCGGAAGTGGCAGGGACGTGATGGAAATAGACTCTGGTAAACTAAACCGGGCTAGCTACCTCAGGTCTCTCATCAAGAGTGCATCTCTTCCTCCGTTTTCATCTAGATTTAAGGTTTTTATAATCGATGAGTGTCAGTTATTATGTCAAGAAACTTGGGGTACTCTCTTGAACAGTTTGGACAACTTCTCTCAGCATTCGGTTTTTATATTGGTTACATCGGAGTTAGAAAGGCTACCGCGTAATGTGCTCTCACGGTCTCAGAAATACCATTTCTCTAAAGTATGTGATACGGATATATCAAATAAGCTGGCAAAGATTTGTATTGAAGAAGGTATTGATTTTGATCAGGGCGCAATTGATTTCCTTGCTTCTAAATCTGATGGTTCACTTCGAGATGCTGAGATAATGCTTGATCAGTTAAGTTTACTTGGTAAAAGAATTACAACATCTTTGGCCTACAAGCTTGTAAGTTTACACATCTTTCTTCATACTTCTTTAATCACTCAATTCTCTTAGAAATGTTAGCTTAGTTTTAAAAAAGGAATATGAGTGTTTCTTTTATTCTGCAGATTGGGGTTGTTTCTGATGATGAATTTCTTGACCTGCTTGATCTTGCCCTGTCTTCTGATACTTCAAACACGGTTATAAGGGCGAGGGAACTTATGAGAACCAAAATAGATCCAATGCAGCTTATTTCCCAGCTAGCTAATGTCATTATGGACATCATTGCTGGAAACTCTCAAGAAAGTAGTTCAGCAACCAGACTTAGGTTTCTTACAAGGCATACATGTAAGCACCCCAATGTTTACATATCATATCAGCTTCATATTGAACCTGTCTTAACTCCTTATCATATATTGTTATACAGCTGAAGAAGAAATGCAGAAACTGAGTAATGCATTGAAGATACTATCTGATGCTGAGAAACACTTGAGAGCATCGAAAAACCAGACAACCTGGCTCACTGTAGCACTTCTGCAACTTAGCAACACCGACTCATCTTCTTTTGCAACAAACGAAAATGAAAGAAGCTAAAGAAGCAAAGGTCCTTGATCTATATAATGCCTTCTTCTTTTCTTTTTTTTCATTATCTCATTTCTCTTTTTCATGTTATCTTGGTTGGTTGCTAACTATATAACTTACCCTGGTCCTGTATCTAGACGCGGAGCTCTCCAGTACATCATCGGATTTTCCTGGTGATGTTGTTAAATCAGAAACCGCGGATTCTTAAGAGAAAAACTGTGTGGAAAACGGTTACAGATTTGTGCTGTTCTGATTCACTAAAGAGCTTTTTACTGAAACGAGGAAGGTTGACTTCACTTACTGTTGACAAAGGTATCTTATATTTTCTGAAGATACTCTGAAGTTTTAATTTTGGCTTGCGTCTCTGATAAGTTAATGCATATTCGTTTCTCTTTCAGGTGTGGCAATAGCAGAATTGGAATTCTACACACCTCAACATGTAGCAAGAGCAGAGAAATCATGGAAACTGATTGCAGACTCGTTCCAATCTATGTTAGGATGAAACGTTGAGATCCGAATGAATCTTGTTATATCTGCGTGTTCTCCACCAAAGAGTGCTAAAGCAGCAGCAAGTCTTTTCTTTGGACTTTTCAGTTGTTCACGTAGAATGCAACACAAGCCCTACCTGGCTGCTAGAACCGACTCTGATTGCGCATCTGAAAAGCTTGTAATTACAAATTCTCTGAGAAGTTGCCAAGGAAATGTCTCGAGGGCTCGAAGTGTTCGTTCTTCAGCCAATGCATCGTCTCGAATGAGCTGTTCCAGTGACCAAGGCGATGCAACTTCTGCTATGTGTACTCCACACATGCCTCCAGGTGACAAAAGGTAAAAATTGGTTTCATATATTTTTTTCAAAAGTAAGTTGTTTTGTGGTTTGGATAGCTACTCAAGTATGCTCTGCCTCTGACTTTGTGCAGGCTAGAAGACGACGCTGAGTATGCTCTGCCTCTGACTTTGTGCAGGCTTGAAGACGACGCTGACGTGTTGTGCTGGAGGAGAACTCCCTTAGGGAAGGTAAATATCTCTACTAGGCCTACGAATTCCGTTTGGTTTGATTTTTTTTGCCCACGGCTCTATAAGTATATTATCTACCCTCAAAATTAATGAGGACTTGGTAAAGATCTATGTCGTCGGAACCTTTGATGTTGCTGATTTGTGATGATCTGATGTCTTGTAGGGTCAGGGCGAGGCACAGAACAGCAAGAGCTCACGGCTTATTGGTCGGGTCCTTCCCTGCAGCACTGCATATTTGATGATGGAGGAGATATTAGCGGAAGCTCACAAGACAACGTAAGCGGATGTTCTGGCTGGTTCCGCCGAGTAAGAACTTTTGTGTGAAGCAACCGCATCTTCCGAGGACTAACTTTTGTGTGCGCCCTTTGCAAATCTATCTCTCAAGGGATGTTCTATGTTACCTATCTAATATTATATTAGTTAGAGATGTCAAGGCTTCTGCATAATGTCTTGTCTCCAGAGGTATCAGACATATATTTGTCAATAGTGTTGATGTGGTTTTGTAAATCTTTACTGTACTTGTACCTGTGCTTGGTAGTGATAGGCGTTGAGTAAACAATACAGACAAAGATAAGGATAAGGGAGTAAGCAAGCATGTCTTCTTTTTTCTCTCACCCATTATACTCCCATGTCCGTTTTTTCTTTTCTCAACCTCTATACATATTACAGAATGTTAGATTTATAAGAACTTGAGAGAAGTTTCTGAAAAAAGTTTCAACACATTATTCAAAAGGGTTCTTCTTCGTATAATCTTACATTTTGTATACGAGGCTTTGAATTTAGTCCGGCATGTTTGTTTGTGTTAGTGTTGATACTGACTCAGTATCAACACAGACTTCTTTATTCCTATATATAAGTTCCTTAGAGAAAATATAATTTACAGAAGTTTGCACTGAACTCTAATGGCAGCCGCAACGACAAAGCTGGGGAGAGCTCTGCAACAAAGACGCACCTTCGTCAATGCTAGAGTCAAATGGGTATGTGACCATCACCTCGACGAAGCTGTTCAGCGCGAGAAAAACCTCAAACAAGTTCTCTCTCTCAAGGATCGAATCGTATCGTCTCCTCCCAAATCACTCCCTCTCTCATCCCTCTCACTCCTCAAGCCACTCGTCAATCTCCACATAACCGCTGCCGCGTTTTTCCAGAAATACCCATCTGTCTTCTCCACTCATCAGCCTTCTCCTTCTCATCCTCTCCACGTTCGCCTCACTCCCCAAGCTCTAGCCCTCCACAAGGAAGAAGAAGAGATGATTCATCTCTCCCCGCTTCACCGCAACGCCACTGTCCAACGGCTGACCAAATTCTTGATGCTGACCGGAGCCGGAAGTCTTCCTCTCAATGTCGTCGATCGTTTCAAGTTCGATTTGGGTCTCCCTCACGATTACATCACTTCTCTGATCGGCGATTACCCGGATTTTTTTGAAGTAACGGAGATCAAAGATCGGTTAACGGGTGAACCGACGCTTGCTTTGGCAGTTTCTTCGCGGCGGAGCAGCCTCGCTGTGTCGGAAATGGAGAGAAGAGAAGCCGTCGTTGATAGGTCTCGTGTGAAAAAGGGGTTGCGTATAAGGTATTCGATGAATTTCCCCAAAGGGTACGAGTTGGACAAACGAGTGAAGGAATGGGTTGAGCAGTGGCAAAATCTTCCTTACATCTCACCTTATGAGAATGCCTTTCACTTGGGGTCGTTCAGTGATCAGGCCGAGAAGTGGGCGGTCGCAGTACTTCATGAGCTTCTGCACCTCTTAGTATCGAAGAAGACTGAGACAGACAATGTGCTTTGCTT
The DNA here is from genome assembly GCF_030686135.1 of Camelina sativa. Taxonomy (NCBI): domain Eukaryota; kingdom Viridiplantae; phylum Streptophyta; class Magnoliopsida; order Brassicales; family Brassicaceae; genus Camelina; species Camelina sativa. Next base: position 7,318,618 of record NC_141889.1, read on the forward strand.
AGGTGAGTATTTAGGGTTCGGGATAAGGTTCAAGCAGGCTTTAGTACACCACCCGGGTATATTTTATATGTCGCATAAGATTCGGACCCAAACTGTTGTCTTAAGGGAAGCTTACCATAAAGTATTCTTGATAGAGAGGCATCCATTGATGGGGATGAGACATAGGTACTTGTATCTTATGAGCAAATCAGGGAGAGTGAAGAAGCGAGACTATGTGCCTGGAATTGAGAGAAGCAACCAGAAAAAGAGAGCAATCAAAGCTTGTGAAGATGGTGAAATTTATGCACATAGCAGTCGGTGATCACACAGGATAGTCATATAGCCGGAATTTATAATGGAAATGATTTGAGTTTCTATGACTAGGTCAAGTAACTAAGGACAGCTGAATTGACTTGACTGTAGAAGCACATCTTCAGAGTTTGTGTGAAGGTCCTGAATTAGATTCTTGCAGACTCAGTTGGGCAATTGGAGTAAACATAACTCAGAGGTTTTGCTGTGAAAACCAGAAGGGTCTCGCATATTAAACTATTGCATCGGTTTGTAGCCACTGTCTATAGAATAGTTGCGTAGCGGATCCAACAGAATAGCTGCGTAGCGGATCCAACAGCTCATGTTTTCGCAGAGAAAGCCGAATTGACTCTGTATGTGTTAAGGTAAGTTTGACAAGTTTGCATAAGAAAGATTATATATTGAACGCCATGACGACAAGTAAAACGGATGCAGAGAATGCAGTTTGTAAACCTGCGCAGGGTTTCTTGTGTACTTTGGGAAGACACGACGCTTGTATGTCTCGAATAAGCATGCCAAGATATGAAAGTTAGAGACGTAAACAACATGACAGGTATGAGTCCCTTAATTACAAAACTATATTATAAGTTTATGATCAAACACTTGACCATAACAAGTTTGTTGCTTTCAGTTTACTAATTTGTTGTGGCAACTCAAACAGGGAAGCCATAATAAATTTATATGACCTAGCAGAACATATTATAAGATTGCTTGCATAAATAATTGTCCACTCAACGAACGACAATATTAAAATCATTATCAAAATAGGAAGTAGGTGAGAAGAAGAAATACACATAAAGAAACAAACTCACAGTCAACCACCTTAATAAACTTACTGTAGGTGAAGGAGCTGCGGAAGCTGGAGATGAAGCATTGGTACACGGTAGAGATAGTCTGCGTCTCTATCTTGGTTGGTTACGCAGTCAACTACTTCACTGGAAAACGTGAGAATGAAAACCTCGCTTTGGCTTGGGCCTCAAAATTTTGTGTTAAAGACTCGATATTAGAGAAAAACTTCAGTTTGTTGGGAGTTGGTGAAGGAGAGGACTCGCCGTTAATGCTGAAAGAAGCGGCGAACGTGTTAAAGTTCTACGCGAGCGGGCGTAGGTATTGTCATGGGCTATTGGCGACCATGGAGCTTAAGAGCCGGCACAATTTGATATTGAGGCTCTTCAACTCAGTTGTACCTTGTAAAGATGAGATCAGTTTCGAAGTGCACATGAACGATGAAGCCATGGATCACATCGTGTTTGCAATGGTGAGGAAAAATGCTATGAAAACGATGCACAAGGAGCTGAGGGATCTACAGAGGTTTGGAGGAATGGTGCCCGTTCCCGGGGGGAGGAAGTGGGTATCAGAGGAGTTAGCTGTGATGTCCGAGTCTAAGGAGGTAGCTAGGGATATGATTACAGATCTGGTACTTGGTAAGGTCAGATGCTAAATCTTGTTGGGTTTCTAGTCGTTTGCTGATTGATAATTATAGCATTTTAGTTTATTCTTGGACTTCAGCCTAAACATATATAAGGGATGAACATGAAAATTCGTAGGAAGTTCTGAGAGAGTTCACTGATTTTCACTCCATTTCCCTATACCCTCTGGCCTCATTGGTGACTAGCAATGATGCAATTGTGATGTGTAGGTTTTTGGTGACAAGTCATTCGAAAAGTTTGGGAAGTATTTCATATCAATGCATTTTTCGGACCAACATCCTGGTAAACACAGGAAGATGCTGCTTTTCAAGTTTGCCCTACCAGATGCTGAACACATGGATGATACGGTTCGGTTGGTAACACTTATTCCGTATTACATTGACTTAGTTGGACGCTACAAGTTCAGCTCACAGGTATCAGCTATTGGCAAACCTATTCCCACAAGCCATTCTCATTCTATTGTTATATGTGACAATATGGTTGAATAAAACTAAAATTTATGTATGCAGGCTGATGCGGCTATACACGAGATGAGGAGGCAAGGTCCAACCGCACCGGTCAGCTCAATCAAAAATTCCAAAAAGACCAAGTCAATTGGCTAAGTCGTCTTCCCTTTTGTTTAAGTTTTGCAAATAACAGAGTGAAGTTATCCTCGTCTGTACTTTTCATTTGTGATTCCAAGTTTGTATGTCTCGAATAAAAAAACATGACAAGTATGAAGTATGAGTTCTAAAACCCATTTAATCTCTTACATGATTTAATCCTTCATCAACACACATATGGAAGACAAAATGAGCAGAGTAATGGTGTGACATTTTACCAGAGAATATTTTATCGCTTTCACTTGCCTAATTTACAAAGTAATTTTTAAAGCATTATTTACCTTTTGAGTGTATGACAAGTTTATGTATGACCTAGATAGCGTAAACAGAGGATATTTTCACACACAGCACAAAAAAAAAAAAAAAAAGAAGGATCAAGGATGGATTCGGACACTGTCACTGAGGTTCGCATATTATCTCTAATCGAGTCCTCCTCCGACGCCGGAGAAGTTTTATCTTCCCTCTCAGCATACCTCCGACCAATCTCAGGCCTATTGACATACCGGGAGGAGCACAAAACCCTAGCCGCTCGATCCTTGGCGAAGCGGTTCGTCCCTTTCCTCATCAAAACCGTCTCTTTCCTACATAAGCGCCTCTCAGTCACTGGCCCTGCCAACGAATCCCTAGGGGATTTGTTCCGCGCCTATGACTACTGTTTGGAATGCTGCGAACTTCTCTCCCACGATCCTCACGCCGTCCAGCTTCACAGAATCGGGCTGATTCAGTGTTACCAGGCCTGGGGTTGGTTCACTCACGCTTACAACGATGCTTTTAGAGTCCTCGAGCAGGTTATAGGACCCAAGACCAGATGGGTACAGTTTTTGCCAAATCCTCCCGAGTTTGGAGGAGATAAGCTAGCAAAAGTCGTCTTCATGGTTGTGGAATCCATCTTCAGGTCTGTTGCAATGTCTCGGGATATGGAGCGTCGCCACTACACGAGGGTCTTTGAGATTCTAGATAGGGAGATAAAACCCTGGCTCAGGTAAACCGTGAGTGTGAGAGATATGCTTCAAAATTGCTCTACAAGTCAACAAGTTTCACCCTTTCTTTCTTTCAACAGGTATTTGGATGCCAATGCACAGGACAAGTTTCTCACGCAGGTCTTGTCAGATATGGGAAAGTGTGCTCTCTCCATAATTAGAGAAGCAGAGCGTTTCAATGATATTTATGTGCATTCTTTCTGCATCTCTGCACTGAAGAAATATTCTGTATTCCCGTTGCCAAAATGTCATTTTTATAAGGTGACTTGTCACAATTTTACATCTCCCTCTCTGTGTGTGTGTCTCTTTCTCACTCGTTAATTGTTCTGTTTTGTATTCAGTTTTCCCTGCAGGTGCTTTCTTTACTGTTTCTGTCCAAGGAGACAAAAACATTACCAACCGTTAAAATTGGGATGTCTGTGTTGAGAACTGTGGCATCTCAATTCCAGGTATGTGCAAAAAAGTCTCTTGTCCTAGATTAGTCAGTTATGAAATGTTTCTAGCACTGTTAGGTCATTACCACTGATTGCTGTGCTATGTTGAAACTCTCTCATACCATAGTTTTGCGCTCTTTCTTATTCTCTCTCAGGTTGAACCTAAAGCAAATTGGTTGGAGCTTCTTGACGTAGTCTCCTCTTGTGTTCATAAGTCTCAGTTAGCAGGAGACTTATGGTGTGCAGGAGTTTCAAAACAGTTGAATGAGATAGCAGCTGTTATCTCTGTGGTATTTTTTCGCATCCTTACTTGCGTCTCATATCCGTTAATAAAATATGATATTGATAGCTCTGAGTACTTGACAGGCTATGCCACAAGAAAATGTGATCCTAAGACTTTATTCAGCTGGACTGTCCGTCAGTGCATTTGATGTTAAGTTGAGAGAAAATGGTGAAGAGCCCATGGAAATTAGTTCAGGACTTAGAGCTTTACTTGGTAACGATGATATATGGAAAAGCGTAGGTTCTTTATTTCGTATGATTGACCATTACCCTGGTGATGATAACACCACATCGAGTAATGGAAAGAAGAAAACTAATGTTAGGGGTAAACAACAAAAATGCACGATGGAATACACGCTACCTTACCTTGATGCTCTGAAATCTTTGTGCCAGCCGCTTGCCAGCTTAATAAATTCTGAGAACATGAAAAAGATGGTCCTGGAAATAGAATTTGCTTCTGGTCAGCTATCTGTTATACAGGATCTGTTTCTCCAATTTTCCAATTGTTTACGCTTCCTTAAGAGGTACATGGATATATATTTGGTCGTCGAATAATATATGTATTCTGAGTTGAATGTTTTGCTTACCTTTCATTTCCCTTTTTGCTAGACGGACCCTTGACAAGGAATGTCTTGGGACTGACTTTGACAAGACTCTGCTAAACGTGGCTATAGCTGCTTTTATTATTTCGACGAGATCCCAACGTAAAGTAGAGGTTAAATGCTGACCTGCAATTCTCACAAATCAGTTTAACTTTTTGCAAGAGTCTATGCTTGGCCAACTAATTGTCTCAAGGTTTCCTTTTTTTTTTCTCAGGTCACTAACAGACTAGTTGAGGATGTAATTGCTAGTCCGGGGATTTCACCTCCCGAGCTCAAATATCTACTTGCTTCATTTCACGATATTGGTTTAGAGTTGTACAATATTAATCATCTAAAAGAGGTAGCATATATAGCTGACTACGTATTAAAAGCCTTATGACCTTTACTTCTCTGTTTGCTTTGCAAGATTTTGCAGCCGCCTAGTTCTTTTTTTCTTCATATTGATGGTGTACTACTTTGCATTGCAGGCTTCTACGGCGTTCAAATTATGTATCAAAACAGTGTGGACTTGTGTTAGACTCCTCTTTCATATATATGTAAATGAGTCTGACGACCTATCTGAGGGTTCTCTGCCCGGAGAAGCAGTCATAGATTTTGTGAGTGACGCATGTAGCAAATCTGAATTTTATCTGGATGTTCTCCAGCAGCAACATGGTACAGGAGAAATCGAGAATTTGCTTGTGTTTGTTTTAGAAAATTGGTCTGCAGCTGAAGACATCTTCAAAAAGTTGCCAGACCCTACGCCCATAATCAAACAATGGGTTAAGGTACCTGCATGTTTCTCTGGTTCTCAATTCATATCTTCAACTTATATAAGTATCTTGCTTTTGATTTATTTTTGAATGCTTGTGAATAATTGCGTCCTGTCATCAGATACAACACAGACATAAATTTCATAAGAGAGAGAGAGTTGGAACGTTCATGGCTGATACTTGCGATGGCGATGCTTGCACTATGCAGTTCTTGATAACTGCTATCAAAAAGAAGAAGCAAAAGACTTGTAGCAAAATATATACTCATGAAGCTTAATCGAATCTATTCTTCCAGAAATTTTTGATGTTTTCTTTGTAATAGATATCATATCATAGGAGGCTCGGTTGTTTAAGTTATGAGAATGAAACCTAGGGAAACATTTGTAGATCCAACAATTTTATTCATTAGCTCACAAAGAATTCGATAGTTACTAGTTTGAATCTTTGTTATTACTCAATTTGGCTAAAGTATTCTTGTGTTAACTGTTAACTCAATTAGAGAAGCCATTTTCAAATCATTCATCACCTCTTCCTGAGTGTATGACAAGTTTACGACCTAGTAGAAACATATTATAAGATTGTTTGCATTAATAGTTCTCAATATATTCCACTCAACATTTTAATAATTACTAGCAAAATAAGTAGATAAGAAGAAGGAATACATAAACGAATTAGTCAACCATATAATTAAAAGAATCAATCGTTTACATTTTATTTGGCAATAAAAAAAAAGAAACGAATCTAAACTAACGACGACCTCCGTCTCCGGTGACCGGGTATCCAATACCGTGCCTTCTCGCCGGGAAAACCAAGAACAACAAGCTGCATATAACTCCAACACCCATCGGAATGATATCCAAAACCTTCTTGGTTTCTTGCTCTGGCGCCGGATAAAAACAACTCACGGCGTTCTTGTCCCTCAGAGCCACCGCACCGAACACAAGAACCGACAGAACAGCGTGGATCCAGTCAACGATCCGCATCCGGTATTTACTAAGATCAGGCAAACCCAAACCGTTGGGGTCAGGGTAGTCAAAAACCCACATACCCTTATGAGTAGCAAAACCGTAATACACGTTACCGTCTTCAGCTTTGACGCTGTCCGTGAAGGAGCTGAGGAAGCAAGAAATGGCAAGGAGCGTCAAGAGCCCTGTGGTTAAAATTCGGTTAGCGTGGTCGCATGAGCCGTTGGATGTGAAGATGGGTATGAGGAGCGTGAAAGCTAAGAGCGTTCCGGTGGGAAGGAGATTGGCTAAGTTTGCAGCTGACGTAAGCGTCTGTGACATGGCATTTTGAGATGTCGAACGTAGTCTCCTTAGCTTTGGAACAGACTCCGATCCCTCTTGTGAGCCATTTTGCTGCGAAATAATTGGGTTTCTATGCGTTATGGAAGATGATGAAGACATTTTTTTCGTTTTTTTTTTTCTCTCTGTTTCGTTTTTGTTATTGGTGTTAGAGAATTAATAGATGATTATGATGGTATTATATACAAGTTAGAACGTGTGGTTAAGTGTTTAAAATGGTTGTTGTCTTGTTGACGTGATCAATGTTTAGAGAAGTCAAGAGGCGATGGCGGGTCTCTTTCGATTCATTCTTATTATAAGACTTTCAAACGTGTTTCAAAGTTTGATTATTACTCTCTTTCTTACTTCTTTAGAAACTATGCCCAACACTTTTCCCTTCTTTTTTTCTTGTTTTGTTTGCGTGCAAGTAGAGCTTTACTTTGACTTGCCATTTTGAAAGTCTAGTTGGATTTTATTTGAATTGGGAATTCTAACAAAATTAGAATTCAGAACAACTTGATATCTCATGGCTTTCACACAACTTGATGTAATCCATGTACCCTCTAATCTATTTGCTAGTATATATGTAATAATCCACTAAAGAAAAATAACAAATGATCTTCATACCCTCTAATCTCTATGCTAGTCAATATGTAATGCAACTAAGTTATTGTTGTCTTTTTGCTATCCTATGTACAAGAACTTGTGAATTATTTAAAATCATAGATTGGATAAATCCCTGAACACCAACTCCTCGTGTGATATATTGATATTTAGGTGCAGTGTGTAGTTAGCTTCTCCAAAAATCTCTGGTCCAAAGATAGTGAATGTACAAGTCAAGCATTCCTATCACACCAACACCCACACACACCGTTACATTACAAATGACAAAGGCTGAAGAATGTACACACACAGTCACAAACAAAACCACCCATCCTATTTTCTGCCATCCTCGTTAATCCTTTTGAGCCACACGACCACCATTTCTTTTTAACCTTCATAGTGTTCCTCAATCACTTCATCTTCCAGTATCGCAGTCAACAGTGAATACTTTACCTTCAATGAGATCTTCCCTTTCTCCACTAGTAATCTTGCACCTGATACAACCCAATACCCTGGTGATTCTTGTGGTCCTCTTGTCATCTCACTTGTATCCACAAATTTCAAAAGTTTGGGTGCTTGCGTGGGTACAGGTGGTCCACCAGGATAGATAGCCGAGTTTATATTCACATCTGCAGGTCGTGGTGGTGGCTTTTGCGCTGCAGTGAAGTGATGGCTTATTAGCGTTGAGATGAGTCCTGATTTTGGAGCAAAGCCTACTGCTTCATCCCATTCAGAATTCTTTACAAGTGTTGCTCCAACAACTCTTGAGAAACAAAGGCGCAAGAACAGTACGTTCTTGAACCCGTGACTCTCTACATGGAGCTGCGCACCTGTTACTACCGAAAGATCATCTTCTGATTCAACGGGTGCTGTGCAGACGTGAGAGTAGTTCTTCCAGTTTACTTTCTCAAAGTATCGACGATCATGAGACTCTTGTCGCATACTTTTATTTGGATCGTCTTCGAGTTGATATATCTTGGGAAGAGAGGAAAGGTGCTGCAAATGAATTGCCAAACGGTTGCTTCTTCTACCCTCTAGGTACAGCCGCATGCCAGTGATTGGCCTCTTACCAACATCGACCTGAAACCAAGATAAACGAGAACAACATTTCAAGACTTGAGGACTTTTAAGCAAAATCTAACCGAAGTGCCTGCAGTGAAACAAACTTCATACCGGAGTAGTATTCACATATAGCTTAGGTCCAAAAAAACTGAATTGCAGAGACGCACAACTTTGTTGCTTTCGTTGCGGACCAAGAGGAAGTTCACTAAACACTGGTGCCCACTGCCTTGGTAGCTGAAACTCTAAAAACTGATGTAGCTCTTCAATCGGTGGCTTATCTACAAATACAAATCACAAGTAATGTTGGATTGTAAAAGAAGGTAAAAGAAATTACTGTTATGAAGAAATGCACACAGCGCAAATGATTTGTAGGCTTACATCTTAGATACAGATTTATGGCATGGCTTAAGAATCCACTTCCTGGAACTCCATTAAGCAAAGACGTAATTGGGATAAAGGACATTGAGATCACATCAGGCTCCATCTGGACTGATTGCAGCCATTCATTATGCAATAGATTTCTATTATCATTTCCACCTCGCCTTTTGCACATGAAGACAATGTCCTACAAATATATGTAATTTATGAGAAAATAAGCTAACACATACACACACGATAACATTGTCTCTAATGCTCGGATTTAATACCAATGGAAATTACCTCCTTATTTGCATAAGAGCCCAAGGAACTGGTATCTGCAAATCTCAGGCGTTGCTCCTTTGTTTCCACCTGAAACAAGCGATAAAAGACAGGTATTACAGACTTGAGAGTTGCAAAACTAGATTGGTAGTAGTAATACTAATTCCTTTAGATGTCGAAAACCCACAGCATAACTGACATTCACAAATAAGAAAAGTTCTGATAATGGTGAACAAAAATATAACAATTGTTTCAGACCTTACTACTTGCATGTACTTTTTCTGGAGCCATATTATGCACTCCACTAGCTTCCACGAACCTCTTATCCGCCACCTCTTTTAACCTTTTCTGCAGATCCTCAGGTTGAAGTTTTGACGAATGTTGTTGTTTTGCATAAATAACATCTTTTCCTCCCATCTTAACACCAACAATTATATGCGTCCCATAAATATCTATAAACCTGATAAAAGAAACATTTGAATAAGTGTTAAGTCATAGATCCTCGCCCTCCATTTAAAAAATAAATATTACTAATGAAACAATGACGACAACAAGTAAGAAGTACAAAAACAATTTCACTCAATACAAAGAAACTGGGCATAACTGCTGCAAGAAAGCTCTATAAAGATAGAAGAGTCTTCTCATGTCATTGCGAAACCATCAAACAATCTCACAGACAATATGCAGCTGTAAGTAACTTTTCATAGGCTTAAGATACATACATCCATGAATATTACAATTCTATTATGAAGAGAGCAGCAAATCACCTTGCCAATGCAGCAGGGTCCCATGTTGATGGGACAGCCTGCTTAACATGTTCCCGGAGTAACATTTGAGATTTGTCCAAAGCAACCGTGTATAGTGAGATGAATATCCCATCAAAAGCAAGGTTTTTGGTATAGGCTGCATCTTTCTGCCAACAGCTAGAGAATTCAAACATTGCGTTGAAGAGACCCGAGGGGATTTTACCAGCCAAAGATAGTTCCTGGTTGAACTGCTCTGCCATCTAGAAAACCATAAGATCGTTAATAACTAAGCATCAACGATCTCTCTGGGATTATATCTGAGAGCAATGTACAAGGAAAGTAGCTAAAGGGTTACAAAACCTACATCAAGCAATACATACTGGATGGACCAACGGAAACTAGAGTTTCTAAATTTGTCAGACATAACCACAAATTCAAACAAGGGTATACAAAAAGATATAAACTTTATTACCTGTTGGAAAGGGAGAATATCAGACCTAAAGCGCATACGCTCGCCTTTATCGCATTTGATAGACTTGGAAACATTAGGAATGGAGAAACCACCAGGCAAAAGAATCTCGCAATTGTCATCACCTTCTTTAATATCAAGCAATCTAGAATCTTTGGAGCCTCCTTTGCAATATTTCAACCTTACATCAATAGCTAAATCATAACCGCAGCCAATGGATCCAATCGCAACTTCAGCTGCTTTAGAAGCTGGTAGCCGAAGTGCCATGCTTCACTTCAAGCAAGGCTTTCAATATTTTATAGCCTCTAGAACAATCAAAGCACCCTGCTTTTGGTGTTTTTGTTTGGTCTGAAAAAAAGAAATAATGATGACACGAATTGAAATTACAAATCTGAAACTCAAGAAGAGATAATCGAAATCATGATTTCTAAATATAGACAAAACAAAACAAAAAGACTGTAGCTTTACGACCTAGATAGGAATCTTTGAACATACGACCAAGTCCACAATGTCTCAAAAGAGAAAAAATCATTGTAAAAGTCAAAGAGTAAGACTACAAAAAAAACATTAAGACTTTGAAGAAACAAGAACAATTAAGGGCAAAGCAATATTTGTAATTTAAAGAAAGAACAAAAAAAAGAAGAAGTTGGGTGTTCAAGTACGTTTTCAAGGCATATGTCTTCAAATGAATCGCCAACAGAGCTCGAAAACTACGATCTAAACAAATGCTGAGAAGAATCTTAAATCGAGAGACGACTAAGGATTGGATAGATTTTTGCAGCAAAGGAGCCAGCAGAAGAAGAAGAAGAAGAAGAAGAAGAAGAAGGCAGGACTCAATCGAGGAGCTAGCAGTAAATTAGGTTTTTTTAATTTTTGGTGTAAGAGAAAAAAAAAAAGTTGGCTTAATCAAAAAGTGATTAAGAAGGTGAGAGGGTAGATTAGAAGATGGTAACAGCTGAGGCCATCATTAATGGGAGAACACCAAGGGTGTTCTTAGCCCAAAAAAATTATAAAAATAATGAATAGTGGCTTAGAACACTTTTTTAGTTCTTGATGTAGAACTGATCTAAGCCTAGTTCTTATTTGACGTGGTTTCATGTGATTGGACGAGATTTTTTGAAAAAAAAAAAATATTTCATTTATATAAGTAAGCAATTTAAATGTTAATTTATAAGTTTTTATAATTGTAATATGTTTAAGAATATTATATTAATTTATAAGTATATAATTGCTTTTATATAAGTATGCAATTTAAATATTAATTTATAAGTTTTTATAATTGTAATATGTTTAAGAATATTATATTAATTTATAAGTATATAATTGCTTTTATATAAGTATGCAATTTAAATGTTAATTTATAAGTTTTTATAATTGTAATATGTTTAAGAATATTATATTAATTTATAAGTATACAATTGCTTTTATATAAGTAAGCAATTTAAATGTTATTTTATAAGTTTTTATAATTTGTAAAATGTTTATGAATATTATTTCACTATATCTTTATTCTAAGAACACCATAATTAGTTCTCCCATTTTTTTTACCTATGATCTTAACAACTGATCTAGCATTATTTCACTATATATTTAATCTAAGAACACCAAAAATAGTTCCCCCTTTAATGATGCCCTGAGAGAGAGAGTTAAAAAAACAAAGCAGACAAGGAAAGAAAAGTCAACTAATTGGTCAAAGAGATTGGGAATTGGACATTGATCTTTCCACTTTACTACTCTCGCCTCTCTCTTTGTTTTTTATTCTTTTTTTTTTTTGTCAACCAAACATTAAATTAGAAAATAATCTCAAAGTTGGTTACCCAAACCGAAGGGAAAAAGTTTACAAATGAAGTTTCAAAAGATAAAAATCGCAAAGAACGAGCAAGACAGTCGGGCCGGACATTTGACGACCGCGGGATCCGTGAAAGCATGAAGGCCAGAAAGGAGGATCGAAGTAAGCAGAATTCATCCAACAGGTTAGAGAAGGCGGGCCATTCATCAGGAGATTGCACCATCGCCACTAATTCTGCACAATCTGTCTCGAAACTTTGACAATCAACACCTGCCGCCAGAAGGGATTTCATCGCCCAAATCAACGCTTGTACCTCCGAATGTAGGGGGAAGGACTACGTCGCAGACTCCATGCTCCTAATATCCTCACTGTTACAAAATCACCAGCCCAGACCCACGAAAGAATCAGAGGCCTTCCAAGATCCATCGACCTGACACCGAGGAGAAGGAACCCGAACCTCTACAGGCAAAGGCTCTATGGAGTCCGAATAAGAGGACTTGGCCTCTTCCCATAACATTCTATCATTGGCTGCCTGATTGATAACGTCAATAGGCTCTGCCGTAAGTCCTTGGAAATTTTTTTTATTTATGTCCTTCCAAATTGACCAGACAAGCCATGGTAAGCGAAGGCTTATATCCGAAACGTTCGACTGGGATGGCGCTCGCCAGAATAGGAAATCTAGATTCGAGTAGATCGATCCATAAGGAAAGTCCCCGGAACATATGTCACCCGGAAATAAATCCCAGATCCGCCGCGAGTGAGAGCACTCAAAAAGTGCATGATTTATGGTCTACACCTCCGAACCACAGCGTTTGCATAAAGTATCACACCGGACACCCCGCTGAGCAAGACGTTCCATCACAGGGAGGGAACCGGAGGGAACCTGCCAGAAAAAATGTTGGACCTTTGTGGGAATTTCAAGTTTCCATGCATGTGCCCTAAGGGCCGTACACGTCGGCCCATATTCAACCTCTTTAATTAATTCACGTGCGAGCCGATAACCCGATTTGACCTAATATTTTCCTGACTTAGTATAGTGCCAGATCAATCTATCGGGTTTAAAGACTTTACTGACCTCCATAGATTGAATAATTTGTATATCCTCTGGGTTCATAGACTCTTCCAGGATTGGCATATGCCACTCCTTAGTAACTGGGTTTATTAAATGATTAACCATTAGATTGGGATGTAGCAATCTCCCTCGACCATTAGCTGATCTTGGCTGAGAATCCGGTATCCAAAGATCTCGCCATACCGAAACCTGGCAGCCCGAGCCTATCGCCCATCTGGATCCGTGTTCGACCAAACCTTTTGTAGAGTAAATACTTCTCCAAGCAAAAGAACGAGAATATGGCTTCTTGGCCTGTAAAGGATGTTTGTTCTGAAAATATCTACCTCTCAGAACCCGAGCCATCAGGGAATTCGGATAATGAATTAACCGCCAATATTGCTTAGCCAGCATTGCATCATTAAATTGTTCCAAAGTGCGGAAACCCAATCCTCCATCACACTTATCCTTATAGACTTTATCCCAGGCCACCCAATGCATACCTCGTGCCTTATCATTAGATTTCCACCAAAAATTTGAGATAACATTCGTTAGTTTAGACGTTAGCTCCTGCGGTTATTCTTTTTATATGCTTTCCTTTTTGTATTTTTACAGCTTGTTGTTGTTGTTACATTATTATTACACGCTTTGCTGGGAACTTTAATTACTTCTTTTTTTTTGTAATACAGTAGTAGAAAGTAGCATTCATATAAGTAACAACGACAAAAAAAATTTCTTGCTCGAAACTAAACTTCTCATATCTCAAAGAGAGATCTAAAAGAACTGAGAGAGAGAGATGTCGACTATTTTAAATACGTTTCCTGGGAACAAGGGAAACTATGCTGTAAAGCTTTTATTTTTTTTTATTTGGTGTTTGTTTGTATGCCTCTCTCTACTACGGAAGATTTTTTTTTAAACTGCATATGCGGTGCATGTGGACTGATTTGATTCATATTTTACCTTTTTATAAAGTTGCATGATGAATCTAACTTACCATCATAGATTTAAGATTTGCCTTTCAGTTTTGTTTTGATTAAGGTAAAGAAGTAACCAACCAAGCGTACGTTGTTATGCATTGGATACTAATATTGCGGTGGATTGAGTCGCTATAATTGGATACTATAATTGCGATCTGGATTTGCCTCAAAACCCTCAACTTGGTTAGTAGATTTTTCTCTCTTCATTTTAAGTAACGTGTAAGAGAGAAGAAGCCTTGCAATTTTATTATGTATTTTTAAAAACATCATCGCTCTGTAAACCACACACTGCTTCCTTCTCACGACAAAATAAATGATGTTCACAAGCATTTCTTAATTCATGTGTCTTCTTCTCAAATCCAACCTACAAAATCAATGTATCCCACTGCATCCCGCATGTATGAATATCATCAAAGCCGTCCTAGTTTGCTTTCTCATTTGCTGTCTTCGAAGTCAGCATCGATCACATCTCCGCCATCACCACCTTTACTTGAAGACGAGTCTCCTGATGAAGGACCTTCACCACCAGGGGATGGACCAGTACCTGGTGCACCACCTCCAGCTCCAGGCTGGTTGTATAGAGACTGACCAATCTGCATCACTTCTTGGTTTAGAGCGGCCATCGTGTCTTTTATTTCTTGTGTTGACCCGCTTGCTATCTTCTCTTTCAGCTCTTGTAGCTTAGCCTCCACCTTCTCTTTCACGTCACCTGGAATCTTCTCTCCAAGTTCTTTTAGTTGCTTCTCCGTCTGGTACACCACTGAATCTGCCTGGTTCTTTGTGTCGATTGCGTCTCTCTTCTCCTTGTCATCCTTTGCAAATCTTTCTGCTTCCTGGACCATTTGGTCTACCTGTAATACATTCAACCACACCAATTTTAGTTACCATTACTATGAATATTAGAAGAAGGAACCATTTCTATAATCATGGAGATAGCTACAGCCATTAATTAGCTGATAGCAATGAGCAACAGTTATAAATTTCATTCTTAAGCAAAAAAGCACGCACCTCATCCTTGGGCAATGTACTCGCACCAGTAATGGTGATGTCTTGTTTCTTGCCAGTGCCTTTGTCAGCAGCACTGACAGATAGAATACCATTGGCATCAATGTCAAATTTGACTTCGATTTGTGGAACTCCACGCGGTGCTGGTGGAATACCATCTAGACGGAAGCTGCCAAGAGACTTGTTATCCCTAACAAACTCCCTCTCACCCTGCAGCACATTAATCTCAACACTTGTCTGCCCATCGGCAGCAGTCGAAAAGACTTCTGATTTCGAAGTAGGTAGTGTAGTGTTTCTTGGAATGATCTTGGTCATAACACCTCCAAGGGTCTCCAAACCAATCGAAAGTGGTGTCACATCAAGAAGCACAATGTCACTCACATCTCCAGCAAGAACACCAGCCTAGAGTCAAAAAGAAAATAGCACTTAATAAGAACTCATTGCAGCAAATCACAACTTATTTGCCACAATGTTACCAAGACCTAAATAGGATGAAAGTTACAAGGTCACGAGAACACACCTGGACTGCAGCACCTAAAGCTACAACCTCATCAGGATTTACTGTGACATTAGGTTCTTTCCCAGTCACCTTCCTTACGAGTTCCTGAACAGCAGGAATACGAGTGGATCCACCGACAAGGATCACTTCATCAATATCTTTGAAGCTTAGCTTTGCATCCCTCAGGGAATTCTCGACGGGAGTCTTGACCCTATAATATAAATACATGGTAAGAAATTAAGAATCGTAAGCCTTCATAATCAATCGAAAGCTATAGAATGAACAGACAGCAATCTATTTACTTGCCAGGCCATAAACATCAGCCATAAGAACTGTAACTAAAGTTACCTGTCAAGTAAATCTGAACATAATTCTTCAAACTTGGCACGTGTGAGGGTAGTTTCTATGTGTTTGGGTCCATCAGCTGTGGCCGTGATAAATGGCAAGCTGCGCACACAATTCATATCAATCAGAAGTCAGGTGCTTGTAAAAGTACTAAGTTGAAAAATTTGGCAAGAAAAACTAAGTGTACCTCATATTTGTCTGAGTCAGCGAGGAAAGCTCAATTTTAGCTTTTTCTGCTGCCTCTGTTAACCTTTGAAGAGCTTGCTTGTCTTTCAAAAGATCTATCCCTTCATCTTTCTTGAATTCCGCAGCAAGCCAATCAACAACTCTCTGCATTTCAAAAGTATATCTATCAAGTAAAGCACGAAAGAAACAGATTCAAAGCTCTTTTACTAAGGACTTTTAAATAAATGTGTGGAGTTAACTCACCTTGTCAAAGTCATCACCACCCAAATGTGTGTCGCCAGAAGTGGAAAGCACTTCAAACACACCATCACCAACCTCAAGCACTGTATAACATAAAACATCTCAGTGGTGTTATTACATGTAAAGAATATTCTCAAGACTACACATAGACAACTTTAGAAAAAATCCAATGTCAAGTACCTGAAACATCAAAGGTACCACCACCAAGATCAAAGACTAGGATTGTTTCATTGCTCTTTCTGTCAAACCCATAAGCCAATGACGCAGCTGTGGGCTCATTGATAATACGAAGAACTTCCAACCCAGCAATTCGACCAGCATCTTTCGTAGCTGTCCTCTGTGAGTCGTTGAAGTAAGCAGGTACAGTGATGACAGCCTTGGTTACTTTGTCATTCAAGAATCTTGAGGCATCATCCACAAGTTTCCTCAAAACCTACAACAGACCCCAAACCCCATGCGAAATCAAACATACAGAAGATGAGACTCATATTACTGAACAATGAACACTAGTGAAGTATCCACCATCTATAAGTGTACCAGATATAGCCACACACAATCATCACCCAAAATTGTGCATAAACGAGACTCTAACCAGCTAAACACACAATCAACATCCATAAAAATGCAAGAGAAATGAAGAAATAGATAAAATTCAATACCTGAGCTGAAATCTCCTCAGCAGCAAATTGTTTGTTAATAGCAGGACACTCTAGCTTAACATTCCCGTTGTCATCCCTAACAACTCTGTAAGAAACCTGCTTAGACTCCTCATCAACCTCATTCATCTTCCTACCAATAAACCTCTTCACAGAGAAGAAAGTATTCTCCGGATTCACAACAGCTTGCCTCTTGGCAATCTGCCCAACAAGCCTGTCACCGCTCTTCGTGTAAGCCACCACAGACGGCGTCGTCCTCTGACCTTCAGCGTTAGTCACAATCGTAGGCTTACCTCCTTCCATAGCAGCGACGGCGGAGTTAGTCGTACCCAAATCGATACCAACAACCTTCTCGTTAACCACACGCACGGGACCAACAGCGTACCTAGAAGCGCCGCCGCCATTTCTAGTGCCCATTCTGAGGAAAGCAGAAGTGGGTGTGGAGAAAGGACCAGTTCGTGTACCGAAGAAGGCACTTCTGGGCATAAAGGTACCACCTTTACCATTGAGGCTTCTCTTGGACGAAGAATTAGCGAATCCAATCCCGCCTAGAACGTGGATTTGTGCGGCGGAAGATGCCATTTTTATGCGAGCTTAGTGATAGAGGAAGCAAAAGGGTAAACTAAGGAAAGAGGAGACTGAGGGGTTTGAAGTTGGAAAACCCTAAGGGAAAGTGGGAGGAAGAGATATAGAAGAGGAAGAAGAAGATAAGAGGAAAGGTTGGGAGAGGAAGGAGGAAAAGGTGGGACCTAGCTGAAGCTTCGAGAAGAGGGGGGATGGTGTGAAATGGGTGGGCTTCAATAGGCCAACACAAGTGTTTCTTGAGTTTTTTGTGACACCCATCATATCATAGAGAGATATCCAGATTTCTCTCATGAGAAAGATCTAGACTTTTCACAAAAGCCCACATCCTCCTCCTATTACTACTACATGTCAAAAGGGTTATTGCCAAGGATCACTTGTCCTATTATTAGGAAATGGATGATGATGTGGTTACTATTTGTAAATTTGAATAAGCATATAGTTAGTAACATTTTAAAAATATTGATTACCTACTAGGTGCAAATTTCATATATCTGAAACAAAACTCTTAATTTAGTAGATCTCTTCTACAAATCTCATTTAGATTTGGCTTGAAACTTTTAGTAAAGCTTTAAGTTGTAAAAGATAAAGAAGTGAGTAGAGAGGTTCAAAACAACCAAAGCAAGATATCAAGATGCAAGCGAAAGAGAGCTGAGCGACTCGTGTTGGATCTATGGTAATTTTAATTAATGCTTGTATTCCACAAATGGGTGTATTTCATACGACTGTCGGTGTGGACCGTGTCGTACGTAGATCTTACCCACATTAGTGCATGGTCGGAATTGGATGGGTTGTTTGATAGAACTTTATACGACCGTTTTTGTACATTGAGCTAAACAGAAAGGTATATATATCATAGTTTACGGATAACAGTACCGATTTCTTAAACAACTGTCGCAACATTCAGTTTTTGTTGGCCTCAAAAAAGAAAAACTGTGTGCGGTGGAGAGGCATGGCCTGATGCCCCTCGACATTTTCGTCACAAATTTCTCTTATTATAGAGAGATACCTCAAAGTCAAAGGTTTCTTACAATCTTTTGTGAAAAAAATTGTTACTAGCTCCCTCGCTCATAAAAGTTAAGTACTATGATGGTACCATAAATTGATTTTGGTGACACAGAAGACCAATTAACTTCATACGTCTACTCTCTTATATACAAATGATTTTGGTGACATAGAAGACCCATTAACTCCTTAATATGTCTACTCTTATATACAAATCTGTTTTATCTATATAAAACGTGATTACTCCAAGATAGTTATATTTCTGAGAGAGTTGATGAAAGAAAACAATATAAAAATTGGAATAAAGATAAATAATTCGAACTCCATGTGCAAGTGCATTGGGCAAGATGATGCTCTCTCGAGTTTTACACAAAAGGACAATCTTGGAGTGAAGGATCATCATCTCCCAAAATAAAGTAACATGTAGTTTATTCATCTTATTGGTTGTATGTATGATATACAATTTGTTAAATATTATCTTCACACACTTCTTTTTTTTTTGGTCATCTTTAGACGAATTCAGACGTACAAAATAAAAACACAATGGGTCTTCTACAGTAATAAAAGCAAGTGGGTTTTGATTTTCAATAATAGATACATAAAAGACAATCTAAATAGTATAATCATCATATCTCATTAGTCATTACTCAATCAAGAAAGCAAAACACGTAAAACCAATATACTTCAAAGCAATCGATAACAACTTATATAGGGAAATTTTTCTTGTATTAAACGTTTCATGAAAAAAAAGAAAGGATAAAGACTCTAAAACATAAAATAACAATGAGATCTGTGTTATATGATATAAGATGGATGTAGAAGACAAGAAAAGAAAAGGTTTCACGAGATCCCAAAAAAACGCTTACAAGCCTTTACGAATGCTTTTTTCTTGATGCTGCTGCTCTTCTTCTTCTTATGAACGGCCTTCTCTTTATCATCATTTTCTTCATCATCTTCTTCATGGAAAGGAAGAGGCCACGTTGTGGCAGAGCTCTGGTCGTAGATTCTACAGTAGCGTTCAGAGACAGACGAAGATCTTCTCATAGACATCTTCATTGGTGAAGGAACCGCTTGTCCTGACGCAGACACTGACCTGTTCCTACTCAGCTTCGGTATCATTTGGATAGGTTCCGGATCGGGCTTCTGGGTCTGATGAGGATTGACAGGGTGGTCTGTATCGGGTTTCTGGTCTGTTGAATCCATTTTGGAATAGCCACTCATGCTTTGTTCTCTCTACTTCTTCTTCTGACTTCTGATAATGTAATGGAGACTAGCTATAGTGTTTGCCGTATATATATAAACGTGTAGAGAGGTTCATGAATCGAGTAATTTAAATTACAATGAGATCCGCACAATGTTACAGCTGGTGGAGATTGTAAATAACGTTTTTAACACTGGGCATGTGCACTTGTCTGCCAAATGTTTGGCATTACATATACCATTCATACTTGTTGTACCAAAAATATGTTAAAATATATAATTGGGGGACAAACAGGTTTAAAAGATCTTTGTGTGGTAACTCAATATACCTTGTAATTAGGGACTACATTCAAAACACCCTATTAGTAGTGATGAAATTATCCCTCGTTAATTTGTACGTAGTTGATAAATTTTAGCTAAGAGTAGCCACATATTTCAAATAGCATAAAGACTAGTATTCTTTATTTTCTTTCGATTTTTAAATAATTCAGGCATGAAAATTTAGTAATTATAAACCGACTACAATTTGATTCGGTTTGCTATGAGCACTTGAAATTTGAATTGAATAAAACCCAAAAAGATTTCGTTTCCAATTGGTTATTTTGAAACCAAAAATAACCAAACTACCATAAAATAGTCGTAACCCGTAAGAAAAAAAAAAAAAAAAAAAGCATGATCAAAACCACTGAAATCCGAACCGAACCAAACGAAGAATCGTGGATAATGTTTCGTATTAGTTTCGGTTTTTGAGGGCACCATTCGGTTCTCGCGTTTTACCCGAACCAAGAACCGTTCGGTTCTATAAATTGAAATCGTTTGGTTCTTATGTAGTACCCTTAACCGAACCAAATCTCAAAAATTTGATTCGGTTCAGTTCCGGTTTTTTATGGCAAGGTCTAAATAAATGAAAAAGCTCCCCCGGAGGTGAAGGACGCGAAAGGGCTATAGCCTATATAGCGGTGTTTGAAGACGGTAGCGAAGGCGGAGAAGTTATTTGCAATTTTAAACCCTAAACCCAAAAAAAAAAAATCCCCCAAACCCAGATACTTGAGAGTTGAGAAGAAGATGATGATGGATGATGACACCGAACTAGTCAGTAGCAGCGACCAGAATATGGACGACGCTTCTACCGAAAATCCTGCCGTTCCCCAAGCTGACCCTCCCTCGTCGGATGATTCCGGCGATTCCGATTCCGATGATGATGCCGAGTCGATTCAGCAGATTGAAATCCTAGAATCGGAGCTCTCCTCCATTCCCTACAACTACGATGCTTATGTCCAAGTAAGTAACCCATCACACTTTCTCTACCCTTCCCTTTATTTGCTCACTAAAATGTCTTTCAGCTCACTCACAACCTTGTTGGGAAAGCAGATTTTACTTAGGGATTATGTGAACTGGAGTTTTCCATACCTCTGATTACATCTTTTTTGTTTGGATTTGGTATTTCAGTATATAAAGCTTCTGAGGAAAACAGCAAACCTTGGAAAGCTAAGACAAGCAAGGGAAGCTATGAGTGCCATATTCCCGTTAAGTCCTTCTTTGTGGCTAGAATGGGCAAGGGATGAAGCATCTCTAGCCTCTAGGTAAATATTTATTTGGAGTATTATTGCTCATACCTCTGGTTTTATTCTTCGGCTTTAGATGGTTTCCTTTGATCTTTATTTTTGTTACGGTTCAAGCGTAGTTATTTATAAGTTACAACACACCCTCTGAGAGTTTTCTCATATTTACCTCTCTTCTGCAGTGAGAATGTGTCTGATATTGTGATGCTTTATGAACGGGGATTTTCTGATTATCAGGTATGTTCTCTTCTGTACTTGGAAACAATTGCTGGATTAGAGGCTTTGGTAGTCATATATACGTTATTACCATTCTGTTGGAAGATTTTTGTTAAGTAGGTTGACTGAAGAAGTACGCTAGTATGCTATTTCGAATTCTTCTGTTAGGGTTACCAGATCTCTAATAGTGTTCTATATTTTATTTCAAATTTCTTTCGTCAATTGGTAGTGAGGCTTTATAATCTATGGCTCAACTGATAGCTTTTCTTTTATGCAGTCTGTATCACTTTGGTGTGACTACCTGAACTTTATGCTAGAATCTGATCCATCTGTACATGGATACACATCTGATGGTATTTCAAAAATGAGGAGTCTTTTTGAACGTGCTATTCCGGCTGCGGGCTTCCATGTCACTGAAGGCAATAGAATATGGGAAGGATATAGAGCATTCGAGGAAGGCGTCTTAGCCGCTATTGACGACGCTGACGTTGAGGTTAGATCTATTTCTTGATTTTCTTCATCTTCATTTCGTCCACTGAAATTAGGAGCATGTTAGCAAGGTTTTTGTTCTAGGATGATGCGTATGCTAAGTGAAACAGAAGTGTGATAGTGGTGTGCTGCGCACAGCATTCAGTGGAAAGAACTTACACCTTGTTATAAACGAACGCTAATGGTTGCTATGAAATTATTCACCGGTCTTAAGTTTTTAAGGTAGAAACAAATCTGTTGATGTATTTATGGTTCTTTTGGCATCTGAAATTTAGTTTTATTTTACAGGAAAAAAACAAGCAGATACAAAGGATTAGAAGCATATTCCATCGTCACCTGTCTGTTCCGCTTAAAAACTTGAGTTCCACCCTTATTACTTACAAGGCTTGGGAGTTGGAGCAAGGCATTGACCTTGATATTGGATCAGATGATTTGAATAAGGTTTCTCCTCAGGTTGCTGCTGCAAACAAGAAGGCACAGCAGATGTATAGTGAACGTGCCCATCTTGAAGAACGCATATCTAACAAAGATTTATCTGACACGGAAAAGTTTCAGGAATTCATGGTGCGTTTGGTTTTTCGTGCCGTTTATATTTGTGATAAATATTGTATGGGAATTGGATTTTCATATGCCTACCATCTGTGATCATATTGTGTGAAGGATTCTGAATCTGCAGAATTAGGCATGTTGTAGGAAATACTGTTGCATCTTTTTTTTTGCTTACTTATTCTTACTTTTCTTGTAGAATTATATAAAGTTTGAGAAGACTTCTGGAGATCCTACCCGAGTTCAAGCTATATATGAACGTGCTGTGGCTGAATACCCAGTTTCAAGTGACTTGTGGATAGACTACACCGTCTATCTTGATAAGACTTTGAAGGTTCGTCATGAATCTTTGAGTCGTTTTTTATGGTGTTTTTTTTGTTACAGTTTCTACTTGATCATTACAATCGTCTTTCTGCTTCAGGTTGGAAAAGCTATAACACACGCATATTCTAGGGCGACTAGAAGTTGCCCATGGACTGAAGATCTTTGGGCACGTTATTTGCTTGCTTTAGAGCGTGGTTCTGCACCCGAGAAAGAGATCTATGCTGTAAGTGTCAATTTGTTTAATTGAAAAACAAAAGAAATATAGTTTAGGAAAGAATACTTGCCCTAACATTGATTTATCTCTGTTATACCATATCCGATGCGTTATACTATGAAATTTTCAAAAAATTATACTGAGAATATCCTATTATTCAACATGTTGTGTACAGGTCTTTGAGAAGTCATTGCAGTGCACATTTTCCTCCTTTGAAGAGGTACAGCTTTTTCTTTCATGATTTTTAAATTCATTTTCTAGCTTGTACCCATTCAACTCTATCCATGTATTTCTTATGAGATGTCCCTCATCAGTACCTGGATTTATACCTCACTCGAGTAGATGGCCTGAGAAGGAGAATGTTATCATCTAAGATATCAGAGACTTTGGATTATTCTCTGATAAGAGAAACTTTTCAGGTTTGTCTGCTGCTTTTACCATAATTACTAATCTCAAATATGAAATATCTGTACGGCTTTCAATATCTTTGTATGGTTGCAGTTCTTTTAGTTATCACATTCTTTTCATAGTTTTCCATTTGAGAGGCTATCTAGGAACTAGGGTTACCCTATCTGTAAAAATAGTGTTGTTTTGCTCCCTATTTGGATCTCTTCTGAATCACTTGAATTAACTCATTGTTTCTATCCTGTCAGCAAGCATCAGATTACCTAATGCCTCACATGCAAAATACAGACAGCTTGCTGCATTTGCATGCTTATTGGGCTAATTTGGAACTTAGTATTGGAAAAGATCTAGCTGGAGCACGAGGTGTTTGGGATAGCTTTTTGAAGAAGAGGTTTGCAAGCTATATCCTTTATACTTATTTAATTACACATTTACCTTGAAATAATCCGGGCAGATTACAGCTTTTGTCAGAATAAGGCAATCTGGTTCACTATGGTTCATCTTACTTGGTTCTCTCCAGTGGTGGGATGCTAGCAGCCTGGTATGCCTACATTGATATGGAAGTGCATTTGGGGCATGTAAAGGAAGCTAGGTCTCTTTACCGGAGGTGCTATACAAGAAAGTTTGATGGCACTGGCTCAGAAGTATGCACTCGATTCCTCTTGTGTTCTGTTTTGCTGTCACTTTTTATTTTGTTATCTTCACATGCAACTGAAATGGCAGTCAATTGAATGAAAAATAAAGAAACCATGTATAAATGTGGCAAATACAACACAAGCACTTAATTGAGTTTTTTCTGTTTTTGATGGTCGGGGAAGATTTGCATACATGACATCTGAAACATGAGAGCACTGTATGCCTAAGTTGTCATCTCTGTTTCGGAAAGCCTATATTCATTTCTTAAGAAGGACAGTTTTCCAGGACATATGCAAAGGATGGTTGCGATTTGAAAGGGAGCATGGGGATTTGGAAGATTTTGACATAGCATTTCAAAAGGTACTCTATTGTTTACTGTTTGACTTTTCTTGAAAATTGTGAGTATTTGACAAATTTTGCTGGGTTTGATTTCATTTGTTAATTCTGGTGTGATAAATACATTATTAGATCAGTGAAATAATTAGATTCATGCCTTCCGCACTGCTCTTGGCTTCAGATTTAAGAGCGATGCATTTTGTGATAAAATAACATGCAGAAAAGTTGTGGAAGCTGTAAATTATACGAGTTGCTTAATTTTTGTTCCATAGGTTATGCCACGCTTGGAAGAGCTACAGTTGATCAGGTTACAACAGGAGTCTACGCCAGTCAAACCACCAGCTGGCCTGAAAGAGCATAACTCACAAAAGAGTACACGTGAAAAGAGAAAAGCAGGACAGAATGTAGAAGACGAGTCTTTGGCTAAGCGGCAGAAGACAAAGGGTCGAAAAGTAAATGAAGTGGACGTAGGTCAGAGTGCAACTGTACCAAACATTAAATCAGAGAACGGAAAAGCCGCCGATTCAAATAAAGAAGAGAGTGAAGACACCAAACCATTGAAGCCGAAAATTTATACAGACGAGTGTACAGCTTTTCTTTCAAATCTCAGTGTCAAGGTAAGTCTACGGGCTTTATGTAAAATTGAGAAAGACGGCCTACGGAAATAACATGTGTGAGATTTTCCAATACAAGCTTATACTGTTGTTGGCAGGTACAAGAGGAAGATATACGTAAGTTTTTCAGCAATGTTGGTGGGGTTGATTCCATCCGCATTCTCCATCACAAAGACACTGGAAAACCAAGGGTATCTCTCTCACACACAACTTAGGCATGTGATGCCATTTCAGCTGTCACTGTTAATAAATCTGGAAAAAATGACTAGCTCTTTTTAGTGAATTATGCCAATATGATGGCTTAATATGGTCAATTGTGTCTTGCAGGGACTGGCATATGTTGATTTTGTGAATGATGAACACCTCGCAGCAGCTATAGCAAAGAACAGAAAGATGTTTTTTGGTAAGAAGATCAGTATAGCACGGTCAAATCCAAAGAAGGGTAAAAAGGAATTCACTCGGCGTGGAAATGGTTAGAATCTATCTCTCTTTCTGGTTTTGCCCATAATGCAGCCAGCCATGTACTGAATTTGTAGCTACGTCTTCTTTAGATGGTTCTGGGAATTCAAAGGAGCCTTCCCAGATTCCTGAGAAGGCGAAAGTAGAAACTGTGGGTGAAAAGCAAGGAGATGAAGTGCAGCTGAAAGGTAAAAACACGTTCGCTGTCCCAAGAAATGTTAAACTACGCGGCTACACAAACCCCAAACCCAGCGCAGATGAGCCCGCAAAATCAAATGATGAGTTCAAGAATATGTTCCTTAAAAAGTGAGTCTTTGGCATGGTCCTCGTCTTTTCCTGGATACTACTACTTGTCTTGCTCTACTTTTCGGAAGCGATCTTATGTTGTAGACTGGGTAATATCGCATCTGCTACTCGCTTGTTTTTCAACATAATTAAGATTAATCTTCAATAACTCAACATATATTTTAAGTCTGGCACGAGATCCATGTTTTCAGTCAAATATGGTGTTAACTGTTAATACAGAGATGACAAGTATGACGCGTTGAGAAGAAAACGGGAGCAGAACATTATATCAAAGAAAAAATATTTCAGATTTACCAGTCTAATTTGACAATACAAAGTACAATCAAATGGGTCAATCAAGTGAATTACACATGTTTTATTTTATATATAATATCCTTGTCAAGAAGCAACCTACCTAGACATGTTAAAATTTCACTTGGAATCTTTTGCAGTGATTGCCAAAAATTGTATTGATACCAACTTAGTACCTATGGAAAAGCCGTGTTACATGTCATTAGTGGCAGAGCCTGTGGGTCCTTTGCAAGATAGTGATAATTTAACGGTCACAAAGTTTGAAGATTCTAAGAAGCTTAAAAGAATATTTGAATAGAAATGATTGATTTTAATTACTTTTATTGACTTTATGTTCTTCAACGGTTACAAACTAGTCTCCTTTTCGATACAAAACGCAGTGACCATTTTCTCAAGCCTTAAGCATTACCCAAATGAAGGTTATGAAAGCGATGAAGAGGCTCAAGTTCTGGTCAAGAAAAAAGAGGAAACGTAAGCAAGCTAGCCCTTCACAGCCTCACCATTGCACTTATGAGTACTCCTCCTCCGTGGTAGCAGCGGTGGCGTTTGAGCCCACAGCGCCTCCTCTGTCGTTTTGGTTCGATGAGACTCAGGATCTTTTTCCGCCAGAGACATCAGCGTTTCCTTGGAATGATAATACTCAGTTGCCTCACCAACAAGAAGAAACCATCGTCGAGACAAAACCGTTGTTGTTGTCTCAAGTGTCTGATCTTCGCATCTACCAGTCTTATCAGCAGTACATGGTACCGAATCCAACTTATGGCGTTCCCATTATAGAACCAGAACCACATGATGCAGCTACAGCCAAGAGATCATCAGTGGGAATATTCGGTTGTGTAATCGAGTTAAGTTCGAGCCTAGTCCGTTGTTTCATCCCGTGATTGAGCACTTATGAAACCGATTTGCGAGAATAATTCACAACATCGTTCACATGTATCCTTCTTTGCATCTTCCCATTAAATAGTTAAGGTCATATTTTTTTAGCAATAATAAAAATTTGTAACATTATTAAAAAGTTGTAATACTAAAATAAAATAAAAACCAATTTTTGTTTATAGTATATTTTGAAATTTTCTTTAATAAAATATATCGTGGTATAATTGGTTTCTGACATAAATGAATTACCCACTAATCAATCATAAAAACAAAAGTGGCCAACTCGACAAAAATTCTTCTGCAATGGAGGAGAGAGTCACCTAATTGGTTTTCTGACGTTAATACATTTCCCCAAAAAGTAAAATTGGGCCGACCACCAAAAACCAAAAACCAAAAATTACATTTATATGAAAGTAATATAAAAACAAAATCGTAAAAAAGACATAAAATCCAATGGACGACCGAATGAATGCCACGTGGCAATTACTGAGTTAAACACTGTATACACACTTCTGTAACTTTGCACTTTCCACATCAGACCAACACAATTGTTACCCTAAAACCACACTCAAAAGCTCTCTCTCTTCCTCTTCCTTCTCTTAACAATTAAGACAAAATCTCATCGGCCTAAGACTCTGATCACTATGTACGGACGTGATCCTTGGGGCGGTCCTCTAGAGATCAATGCGGCGGACTCCGTCATCGACGAAGATCGTCGTAGTCGGAACCTACAAGACCTCGACCGTGCGGCTCTGTCACGGCCTCTTGACGAAACACAACAGAGCTGGCTACTCGGACCGAAGGAGCTGAAGAAGAAGAAGTACGTCGATCTCGGTTGTATCTTAGTCAGCCGCAAGATCTTTCTCTGGACTCTTGGAATCATTGTAGTAACCGCGTTTATCTCTGGATTCATTACTTTGATCGTTAAAACTGTGCCACGCCACACACAAAAGCCTCCATCACCGGATAATTACACACTCGCTCTCAACGAAGCTCTCATGTTCTTCAATGCTCAACAATGTAAGCACTAAAACTTTGAACCTTTTCCTTACTAAATCTGTCTGCAACATCGAATCACATGGAAGAGCTTTTTGTAGGATTGATCATTGTTGTCTCAGTTTGATATCTTATGTGGTGATGATGTTTTGTAGCTGGGAAACTTCCAAAGGGAAATATTTATAACGTATCATGGAGGGGTGATTCTTGTCTTCAAGATGGGAAGGAGGATCCAGGACAATGCTACAAAGATTTGGTAGGAGGCTACTATGATGCTGGAGATACTATCAAATTCAACTTCCCCATGTCTTATGCTATGACCATGTTGAGCTGGAGTGTTATTGAATACA
This sequence comes from Camelina sativa, assembly GCF_030686135.1. Lineage (NCBI taxonomy): Eukaryota > Viridiplantae > Streptophyta > Magnoliopsida > Brassicales > Brassicaceae > Camelina > Camelina sativa. The sequence goes on from NC_141889.1 coordinate 7,346,942, forward strand.
GTGCAAAGTATGAAGCTGCTGGCGAGCTCAACCATGTTAAAGAACTCATCAAATGGGGAACTGACTACTTTCTCAAAACCTTTAATAGTAGTGCTGATACAATCAATGTTATGGTGGAACAGGTGAAGAGCATATTATTTTATCCCACTTGTAAATCATACTTGTGCGTTTAAACGTTTGTTTTTCTTTCACAGGTCGGATTAGGGAGTACTGGTGGAGGAAATGATAACCATAATGACCATAACTGCTGGATGCGTCCTGAGGACATTGATTATAAAAGGATTGTATCTCAATGCTACAGTGGCTGCTCGGATCTTGCTTCAGAGATGGCAGCTGCTCTGGCCTCTGCGTCCATTGTATTCAAAGACAACAGATTATATTCGAAAAAGCTTGTTCACGGTGCTAAGACGCTCTATAAGTTTGCAACTTCTAGCAATGGTAGCTACAGTAAATCTTATCAAGACTCTAGCAAATTTTATAACTCTACCCTGTTTTGGGATGACCGTATATGGGGTGGGGCTTGGTTGTATTATGCTACTGGAAATGTAACCTATCTTAGTGAAGTTACCACTCGCGCTATTGCCGAGATTGCTGGTGCCTTCGGGAATAGCTCTTATTATGGTGTATTTAGCTGGGACAACAAGCTTCCAGGGGCTCAGGTTAGTTACTACTCTTTGACACATTCTTAGTTCTGTTTTTGGAGTTATTATAGCCAATGGCTTAGTTTCTGTATTTATGTGCTTTGTTTTTAAGTTGTTGTTAACCCGGATGAGGCTGTTTCTGAGCCCTGGATATCCCTACGAAGAAATTTTAAGCTCATTTCATAACCAAACAGGCAGAGTTATGTGCTCTTACTTACCAGATTTCAACAAATTTAAGAGAACCAAGGGTGAGTTGTCTGCTTTTTTTAACCTTAAACTTTGTGAGGAAGTGTGAAGAAAAGATTGGTATAACCTTACTATATCATCTCTACAGGAGGTTTGATCCAGCTGAACCATGGAGATCCACAGCCTCTACAGTATGCTGCAAATGCAGCTTTCTTAGCGGCGCTATACAGTGATTATCTAGAGGCTGCTGATACTCCTGGATGGTACTGTGGCCCTTACTTCTATACTAATGAATACCTACGCAACTTTTCAAGATCGCAGGTATGCCTTACAAAATGAAGGAAAACAAACAAGTTTTTTTAAGGATCTTTATCTGATGGAACTTTGTGTTTTTTTGTTTTGTTTTTGGTAGATTGATTACATACTTGGTAAAAACCCTCGGAAGATGAGTTATGTTGTGGGTTTTGGCCAACGGTACCCTAAACAAGTGCATCACAGAGGAGCTTCAATTCCACAGAACATGAAAGAAAGCTGCAAAGGAGGATTGAAATGGGAAAAGAGCAAAAAAGATAACCCAAACATTATCAAAGGAGCAATGGTTGCTGGACCAGACAAGCATGATGGGTTCCACGACGTTCGTACAAACTACAACTACACAGAGCCGACACTATCGGGCAATGCGGGTCTAGTGGCCGCTCTGGTGGCTTTATCTGGAGAAGAAGCGGTTGGTGATATTGACAAAAACACTATGTTCTCTGCCGTACCTCCATTGTTCCCAGCCACACCGCCGCCCCCAGCACCTTGGACACCTTAAAGAAATCAGAATTATTGAATGTAATAAGTCATCTCTTTTTGCCTGAATAAAAGTAGTTTCCAAGTCCTAAAAAAGTAGTTTTCTTTAGCTTTATTACATAAAATGTGGTCTGATGAGAAACCAAACATTAATTGTTTCTGTGTTTTGTGAGGTATACAGTGTAGATTCTTTGTTTTCAAAATTTGTAAGTAGTTGGCGTGATACAGAAGAAAGGTTTTTGTGCTTTATTGAAGAAATAACCCACACAATGCTCCTTCTCTCTATTCTTTTCCTTCAACTTCTTCCATTTTTTTATTCTCTGCTTTAAATAATAAAAAATTATAATGAAGACTTGTCTCCATCTTGAGGTGCAGAAATGGCAGAAGCAGAGTCTGGTTCTCTTGAATATACACCAACATGGGTCGTTGCGTTTATTTGTTTCATCATCGTTCTCTTATCTCTTCTCGCCGAACGTGGTCTTCATCATCTTGGAAAGGTATGGTATCACTCTCTCTGTCTGTAGAAATCGTGAGCTTTCAGCTCTCTTCTTTCTTCTTTGAAGCTCTCTTGAGTTTCTTTTTGTCTTAGTGTCTGAAGCGTAGACAACAAGATGCCTTGTTCGAAGCCTTGCAGAAACTCAAAGAAGGTAACTACTTCTTCCTTCAATTTCCTCTTCAGACATGAGTCGGTTTATTTGATTACACCTGAGAAACCTAACTATATTGATGTCCTGACGCAGAACTGATGCTCCTCGGGTTTATCTCCCTGATGTTAACGGTATCTCAAGCTGCAATTCGGCATATATGTGTCCCAGAGGCTCTTGTAAGCAACATGTTCCCCTGTAAGAAGCCACTGAAGGAGCATCATGCTCCTCAATCCTCTCATACGGCCATCATCAATGCACGACATCTCCTTTCAACAGGAGAAGGCTCAAACCAATGTGCTGCCAAGGCAATTTATCTTTTCTCCTCTGCTCATTTCCCTTCTCTTACTGGATCCATTTCTATATTAACCATTGATCTCTTGCTTTGGTTGCAGGGGAAGGTTCCTTTAGTATCCGTGGAAGCGTTGCATCAACTCCATATCTTCATCTTCGTGCTAGCGGTTTTTCATGTCATCTTCTGCGCCTCAACCATGGTTCTTGGAGGAGCCAGGGTAACTTGTTTTCATAGCCTTTTTCACAACTTACAAAACAATATTGCCTTCAAAAGCTGTCGTAGAGTAGTTCATTGATTTGAAATAATATGTAGATAAAACAATGGAAGCATTGGGAGAATTGGTTCAAGAAACATCCCTCTCAAAAGGGTAATTCCACAATAATAGATACTTGTTCAGGGGAATTGACAATTGCTTTGCACCTTAAAACACACAAAGTACATAACATAGTGTCGCAGGCTCTGCAAGGCGTGACCATGGTCATGGTCATGCTCATCCAAACGCTCATGCCCTTCACGAGTTATTCAATGCAAATCACGAGTTCTTTGAGATGCATGCTGGAGGATTTTGGAGAAGATCTGTTGTCATCAGCTGGCTGGTGAGCTTTGGATATATATTTCTACTGGCAAATGTGTTACACATGAATCTAATTATATATCTTATTTTGAGTTCTGATGACATTATCCTTATGTGTACTGTTCTTGCAGAGATCATTCTTCAAGCAGTTTTATGGTTCTGTCACCAAATCAGAATATATAGCTCTGCGACAAGCATTCATCATGGTCTTACTTTAATGTCTTTACTCAACATCTTATATAGTTTTACCAAATCTCTTATGTAACAATAAAGTATATTTTTTACCTTGCCAGAGGCACTGCCGCACAAACCCATCATTTGATTTCCACAATTACATGCTAAGAACACTTGAAATAGATTTCAAGAAAGTTGTGAGCATAAGGTAAAATAATCAATCAGCTCTATACCTAGACAGATGCACCAATTGATGGATTATAAATCAGTTTTGTCTGACACCCATTTTGTTGATGTGATCATATAAATATAAAGTTGGTATCTCTGGCTTTTTGTGGTCGTCTTTTTGCTGCTGAATGTAGGAGGATGGAACACCTACTTCTGGTTGTCTTTCTTGCCTTTGATTGTAAGTTCTTATAATTAAATTTTTTTTGTTACTTTTGATCTCATTATCTCTTTTTGAATGGTAAAATATTAGTGTTTCAAAACATGCAGCTGTTACTAATGGTGGGTGCCAAATTGGAATATATAATAAGTAGCTTAGCTTTGGATGTTTCCGAGAAGCGAAGCCGCGCGGAAGAAGCAGTGATCACACCTTCTGATGAACTCTTTTGGTTCCATAGGCCAGGCATAGTTCTCCAACTCATCCACTTCATCCTCTTTCAGAATTCATTTGAGATTGCTTTCTTCTTCTGGATTTTGGTACTTCTCTTTGAACCCTGATCAGCTTCACTTAGCTTCTTCAGTATTTGAAACAATCACATTCTTATTTATACGATTTCTCAATCGTATCATCAGTTCACGTACGGAATACATTCATGTATCATGGAGAAACTAGGCTTCCTTATCCCAAGGCTCGTCATGGGGTAATAATATGTACTAGCTCTTTATGTCTAATTAGCAAAGCTTAAAAGGATTACTATTTGGTTTGATCTAATGGACTCTTTGTTCATTCAGAGTGTTAGTCCAAGTGCTTTGCAGTTACAGCACGTTACCGCTATATGCCCTTGTCACACAGGTAACTGTATATATACAGTATAAACCACATGCCTAGCTATATACATGCATACACCAAAAATTAACAAAGTTTGAATCAATTTTTATTGTTTTTTTGGTTTGATTATAAAAAGATGGGTAGCAAATTCAAGAAAGGGATATTCGACAATTTAGTACAGTCCACACTGGAAGGATGGTTAGAAGATTCGAGGAACAGAGGTGAATCCACGAGCGAGGCTCATAGGATAGAGATGCAACCTACCACTCCTGAATCTTTTAATGTCCAAGTTATGGAAAGTGAAAACCCATAAATAAGTTTCAATCTGTGTCTTAATCCAAATATAAGTCCAATAAGATCCCTTTAATTCGTTATTTCCACTTTAATCTATTATATTATACCGACCCGCCAATGTTTATTTCTACTTTTTGAGGCTACTATAATCAGAATTGACTAAAATAGTGATTAATATAATCCTAGAAGTAAATAAACAGAAAAGGACATTCACATGATTCAACTTCCACCAAGATCCACAACGTTCCTCTCTCGTCTTTATCTTTCCCCTTCCTCTATTTTTTTTTCTCTTCAATTAAAGGAAAGATAAAGCAAAAAGCTTTCTCAAAATGTTGTCTTTCAATAAAAATTTATAAAAAAGGAAAAGAAAAGAATAAAAAAGTGCAGTGCAGGCCCACTCTGTCGTTGACTAATCTGGATTTAGTGGTCACACACACAGACACTTGCTTTCAAACTCTGAACGGCAACGACCAGAATTAAAGAGTTTTGTCATGATGCGTCGTCGTCGTCGTCTCGAGCACCAAAGCGTGGTTGTGGTCTCCTTCATACGTCACGATAAGCATCATCGCATCGTCCAGTGCACGCTCCACATGCTTACGCGCCGGGCAACCTCTTACACTGCTGCACTTGTAATATCCCCTGCGATAATATCATCATTCACCACCGAGTCCATCAGCAGTTTTAATTAATAATCACGAGTCAACTCAACTCCCCTTCGTATTTAATTTTAAAAAGGAAACAACAAGTCAAAAAGAGCGTGAAACTGAACCCACCACTACTACTAGACGACACGTTTGGTACAACCGATATAGTAATACATTTCATTTTTTTTTTTTATCTGGCAATAATATTGACAATACACAAGTTGCATAGTTTTCTAATCAAATCTTATAGAGATTTTGTATGTTGAATGAAGTGATGTTACTATATGTGAAGTGAAGTAGATCGGATCATACAAAAAAAATTGTAAAAATTAGAACTACTACTAACCGAGGATGAGGAGAGCCTTTGATTGGTTTCTGACCATACTTTCTCCATGAGAACTCGTCTGATGGTATATCAGCCATTTTGTTGCTTACTGCTGGAACTCTAATCACTCTTTTGACTCTTGATTTCCTGATTTTTTTTTTTAACACCATTAAAATTAAACAAAGCTTCAACCTTTAGATTTAGATCTATAATATGATTAATAAAGTCTAAATCTTTAGATTTGGGATCGAAAACTAAAACCTTTTCTTGGAGCAATGACAACGGCTGGAGGGAGATGAGTTACATCTTCTCTTCAACGAAGCTGAAGCTGATAAAGGAGGTTTACCTCTCGAACCAGAGAGATGAGATGGGTTAGTGAACTCGAATCCTGATGACATATGAGTACTCTCAGTTTCACACCTATGGCTATGTGAAGACACGAACGAGTTGGTCGCTGAGACAGGTTGTGACGGAGCGAAGTTTATCGTTGACGGTGGTGGTGGTGCTCCTCCGTTAGCTAGTATCGGAGGAGACGAAGAAGACGAACCGTTCTTTGTCTGATTCTGATTGCTGTGAGAGAGAGGAGGACGACAATGAATCGGAGTAGGACAGTAAACTCTAAACGCAGATCCACCGCCGTGATATTGCTCTGTTTTCTGTTTCGTAAACACGGCGGCGGTTATCTCTGGCTTCTTCTCTTCCTCTGCTTCTTCCTCCACCGTCGTTTGCTTAATAAACGGCGTCTGCGTCGTTGTGGTGGTGGTGGTGGTGGTGGGGGCTCGTCTGAATCTAGCGTGTCCGGTTCTAGATCTGCCGAGAAGAGAAATCATCTTCTTGAAGCTGTTAACCGCCATGTCAGTAACCGCCGTTATCTCCTCCGTCTGATGGCTTTGACCGATGAGTTTGAGAAACTCTTCCACGCCGTGAATCCCAGCGGAAGCAGCTTCTCTCAGAGCTGTGTCTTCTTCCAATTTAGCGGAGATTGAAGGGAAACCGTCTCCTTTACCTCCTGCGCCGTAGCTGCTGCTGCTGCTCATCATCAGCTCCACCGCCATATATATTAAAAATCAAAGACAACGTAACAAACCACTTTTTTATACTACTCGTTTAAAAAAAAAAAGGTCAAAGGAGATGTGTTTTTAAATAGACACAGATTCAAACAACAGTTTCCTTGTAAGTTGTGTTTGGTTTGAAGAAGATGATGATGAAGATTGAAGAGAGTGAAAGAGAGGAGAGAGTCAACCATATGCGTTTCTTTCTCTTTCTATCTCTATCTTTTATTAAGGAGATAGTGCATCAGTCAAATAGACTACCAATCATAGAGCTACACGTGTGAGAATTTTGTCAAGCATTTTGACACTCTCAACGTCAATGATTTTAAATTGGAAAAACCAGTGGAGCTCCAATTACTTGAATTATTCGGAAAGAAAAAGAATCTAGATATTTTTTTTTTCTATTAATTTTGAGTCTAATTATATCTAGTACAATTACAATATACTACTATATTTACATGAAATAGTCAGATTCAACTCTGATTATAAAGGAGGATGGATTTAAACAAAAAAAAAACAAAAGGAGACTTTTGTTGTGACCTATTGAAAATGAAATTTAAAAGATGAACCATTTGAATTTAAAGTAATTTTTGCACAAATCATGTCTTTTCTTTTTTAACTTTAATTATGGAGTTTGGCAAAGATTATTTTGCTTTTCTATTTTTAATAAAGTCATTAGACAAATAAAAGAATTATCTTTAGTCAAAAATAAAATTAAAAAATGATTGTCTCGCTATAGTAATTTAAAACTACACAAACTTGATTATAGTTTAAGTATTCAACTTGATTAGTATTCAATTTAATAAGTAGATGTATTTAAGTATAATAATAGTACATGCATCACATGTATAATGAAGTTGGGTGTGTTGTTTCAGTGTTAGTTTAATATATGTATGTACACCACATGTATAGTTTTCTTTATCTTAATTATGAGTTAAGCTTACTTTGTTTTATGGTTTTAGTTTAATATATTTACAAATTGTCAGAGTACTAAGTACTAACTACACCACATATATGAAGGGTTATTCCCTTACAGAAGTTGAGCCAAATAATGACGAGTGTTATGAATATGATTCTGGTTCGGTCACTACAACAGAACTTATCGAGTGGGTGGGGTTTTAGACTCATCATGGAGGTGAGTGAGACTGAGTTGGGTAGAAGAAGACCGTGAAAAATATGTTATGCTAAAAAATGATGAATGTTCGTATGGGCCTTACTCCTTATTCTCGTTATATAATTTAGGCCCAATTTTTGGTTTTTATAGCACACAAAATAAAAAAACTTTTGAACCCCAATTGCATAAATTGCAAAGAAAAAAAACAAATCAAAAAATATATTTATATATAAATCATTCACTTCTTAGTTGTAACTCCAAATATAATCTTTTTTTTTTTTTTTTTTTTTCGTCTTGTTTATATGTATAGCATTCAAATCTAGGCATCATTAAAGCCTTGAAAGTGGTTTGTGTTTAAATTGAACGTTTCTTTTGACTCTCTTAAGTCTTTATCTTTAATTTTTGTTGGGCAAAAATTCACAACACCATCATCCAAGCAAGATTTAGAAAATTTATGTTCATAAAAGCTTTCCTTTCTATTTTAACTAGATTTTCCTCTTACTTTAGAAACCAACAAACAAATAAGAGTATATATATAGAGTCCAAAAACACTTACAATCATTATTTTTAGTAAATACATAAGAGTCCAAAAGAAAAAGATAATAGTTGGAGTGTTGGACAAAAGGAAAAAAAAAAAGAAAAAGCGGCGGGCTGCGTTAAAAATAAGGAGCCGGGGGTGGTGAGGTGGAGAGAAGAAGAAGAAGATAAGCATAAAAACCCGAAAGAGCCAAGTCAGCAGGAGCAAAGTCATAGCGGTTGGGCGTTGAGAGAGACGGACCCGCCTCTTTGAGGTCTTTCTTTGTGGTATAAACTATAAAGCGCCTCCTCCTTCAAGAATATGCTCTCTCTCCTTCTCCTCTCTCATTTATTCCTTTTTCATCTCTTCTTCTTTCCTACTTTCTTAAAAAAAAAAAAAAAAAAAAACCATATATACAGTAGTACTAGTAGTATTTATTACATTGTTCTACCTTCCTTGTCAGATCCCAAGTATCTTACTTTCCCTTTTCTTCAACCCACACAACACAATCATGGAGTTTTTCTTTGAGATGCTTCTCACGGCTCTTCTTGCTCTCTTGTGTTCTTTCCTTCTTGCTAATCTCGTCTCTTCTGCTGCGGCGGATAAAGGGAACGATCCGAGTTCCGATGATCAGTCGTCGGAGAAGCCTGAGATCATCGGTGTCGGTGATGAGTTTGTTACAGAGGAGGTTCTTTCTAATAAGAAGATGGATGCTAGAGTGATGGGGAGCGACAGGAATCTATCAGTTGTTGCTGATGAGAATGTGGAGCTTGTCGATCGCTTTGTAAACGGAGCTGATGGAGTTGCTGAAGTCGAGGATGCGGCTACGGGAAACGCTGAAACCCGTAAAGACCGCGAAGAGGAACTGGTGGTTTTTTTAACCGCCGAAGCTGAGTCCACGGCGGTTATTTCGCCGGAAAATAATGCGATCGTCGAGGAGGAGATGATGATTAGTCGTGGAGAGAAGGAAGAAGAGAGCGACTCGGCGGAAGAAATCGCTGCTGGACGCGAAGAAGCTGACGAGTACAGTGGTTCTGTTTCGCCGGAGGAGAAGATTGTGCTTCAAGAACGAGAGGATCGAAGTGAATCAACAGAATTAGGAAGAAGTGGTTGCGTAGAAAACGAAGAAAGTGGTGGAGATGTCGTAGTCGCTGAAGTTGAGGATGAGGTTAGGGTTGAAGAGACTAATACGGTGGCAGAGACAGAGATTGATACTGAAGGAGCTGATCAAGAGAAAGAGGAATTGAGTATTGAAGAAGACGATGATGATGATGATGATGATTGGGAAGGAATTGAGAGGAGTGAACTGGAGAAATCCTTTGCAGCTGCTGCAAATCTTTTGCAAAAATCCGGGAAATCGGAAGATATTGGTGCTGAGTCCAAGATGGACTTGTACGGACTTCACAAGATCGCCACTGAAGGGCCTTGCCGAGAGCCACAACCTATGGCCGTCATGGTCTCTGCTCGTGCCAAATGGTATCATACTTTTCCTTTTTTTTTTCTGAATCTTTTCCTCTGCAACTCAGCTTGATTTGAACGTCATAAAGGAGAGAACTTTGTGAATGTAAAGATTGAAAATGGTTAGGGATACAATTCTGTATCGTAGAGTTTTGTAGGTTCATATTTCCATAGATGCCATACTTACTAGAGACTAGAAAGGATAATGCTTTGAAAGGTAGCTGATCATCTAATTAAGACAGAATTAAGCCATTGGTGTATAGCTTTGTTGCTTTATGGCAGTTTTAAAACAGCTTCTATGTGGGAGTGACAAACAGTGTTTACCTTGTGACAGGAATGCCTGGCAGAAACTTGGAAACATGAGTCAAGAAGAGGCCATTGAGCAGTATCTTGCACTTGTCTCAAAGGAGGTCCCTGGTTTGATGACTGTGAGTTGTTTAATCTTGAGTGTTTTTGAAATTTGTCTGGATATCCTTTAATGGTTTTTGTGGTTTGATAAGCTTTGTCTTGATCTATCTCAACAGGTAGGGAAGATGTCAGAAACTGTAACCTCTGTTTGCTTACCTCCTAATTCAGGGACATTAGAAGATCCTACCAACTTAGACACAACTGCTGTTGATGAATCCAGAAAAATGGTATTCCCCCCAGTGTCAGCGATTTCCTAATATCTTTTCTTTTGCTAACTGCAAGCTAACCCATCTTAATTACAAATAGTTTCAGGGGAAAGGTGAAACCAGTGACTAAGTTAAGCATGCGAGGCTTGAAGGAGGGAGGGTCTTTGGGAAACAAAGGCAAATCTATTCTTTTGCATATAAGTATTTTTAGGTGCAACTTGGGTTGTGGAGAGTGTATGCATAATACATTATCCTCACCCAATGGTTTAGGCTTTTCATTCGATCCTTTTGGTTGAAGGAGTTGAAATAAACAAAAGCACTCAAAAGTATTTTATATATACGTATATATATGTGCGCAAGGATTGATTGATTTCTAGTGCATTGATAATGCTAAGACCTATGATTTATGAATCAAGCAAAGGTTGTTCTATCCTCCTAGTACTTGCCATTGTTTTGATTTACGTACCAGACTACCGAAAGACTAATAGATGATTCATAAACCATAGGTCCTAGCATCAATACTCCTTTCAAGATAAGCAAAGCTTTCTTACTTACACGAGAGAGAGAGAGGGAGTTGAGATAAGTCCATGTGAAGTCTTCTCACAGCTAGCGTCTCGAACTATGGTACCTTGTTATGTGCGTTTGGTTCAATTAACAACTTCACAAAAGGACCACAAAAACACACCACTTATGGAACCATAGCAGAGTAACCTGGTGTGTTTCAATTAGACTTACAGCTCTTTCCCCTTAAGACCAGCGCAACATTATCCAATATCTTTCAGTACAACTTGTAATGATATTTGAAAATTGAAAATGATCCCAAAAGAGTATATAGCTTTCCAAAAAGCAACCAAAGGGTTTACAAGACTAAGAGATGGAAGAATATTCAAAAACAGAAAAGGGCGAATCCGCTTTTATTTCATTTTTTAGAAGACAACAACGAACTGAGATTTTGGGAGAAGCATAAAACATGAAACGAGAGAACTATCCAAAAGTATGTTTGGTTGGAGAATCAAGGAACGATCTTAAAAGCCTTGTACTTATCAATCCAAGAGATAAAAGAGTTGTTGGAGTTCCTAAAACCAAGGAAGCCATGTTCCTTACTCTTGTTCATACTATCAATCATTCCTTCAACTCCAAGTATAACATCAGCAAACCACCACACACCAACCTCGTCAAGCTTCTTCTCCAGCAACTGATTCTCCTTAACCATCTCCTCCCACACTCTCTCTTTCCCTTTCATCATCTTTACCAACCCCAAATTCTTCCCTTCCTCAAATCCATACTCCTCAATCCCAAACTGCTCAGCAAGAATCTTCCACAGATGCTTCCACTTGAAGATATCAGCATTGTTGCAGTTAAACGCCTCGTTCTTCGCATACGGATCAACCGCCGCCCAAATCTGCTGCTCAGCAATCAAATCAGCGTCCGAAGCCGTCATGAACCCTTCCCAAGCCTTCTTGCTCCCAGGAAACATCAACGGAGACCCTTCATGCTTACAGATGGCAGCATAAACACAAAGAGTCCCAACTATGTTCATCAAACTGTAAGGAGAGAACCCAAAGATCATGTTCGGTCTATGTATCGACCAAGTAACACCTTCCTTCTTCTTGATCTCTTCGAACAGAACATCCTCTTGAGTGTAGTAAAAATTCTGGATCTGCAATCTCGGCATATCCTCTGTAAACGGCGGATCGTGGTGAGGTCCGTCAAGGTTGGTGAAAGGGCCGAGGTAGTGCTTCGTCCCCGTCTGGAGACAAACGTGACGGAGATTAGGCGCGTGTGGGACAATCGCTTGGAGGACGTTGCGGAGCATTGAGCCGTTAGCTTTGCAGTTCTCGCTCTCGGATTCGCGGTTGGTCCAGGTGACGTAGAAGACGTGTGTGACGTCGGTTAAAGGGGAAAGCTTGGATCTTGCGTCGTCTGCGTTGGAGACATCGCACTGGATGTAATCGATCGGGTGATCCGCGTTCCAGCTGGGGCGAGGACGGCGAGCGACGCCGTAAACTTTCCAGGGACCGCCGGGTGTGTCGGAAAGAGGGAGGATCTCTGCCAAGCTGTTTCCGACGATTCCTGTGACGCCGATGATGAGAGCGACGCTTTCGTAGCTTTGCGTTGGCTCATCTTCGTCGAGTTTCTTCTGCGAGAACACAAAAAAAAAAAAAAAAAAAATCAGTGACTATGATCAATTAAGAAGATGATGAAGATCGGATGATTCAGGGATTGAGTTGAATTTTTTTACCTTGGCAGCTCCGATGGCACCAGCCCACCACCAACTCATTTTCTCGATTTCTGATTTTAGAAAAGGCTGAAGAGGTGTGTGTGTTTGTGTTACGGTCGTGGCTAAGTAGTTTGGCTAAGAGAGCCGTGTGGGGTTGTCTTTTTTTTGAGTTGTTGTTGTCATTTTATGAAGTGAAAAATATATTTTTTAGCTAAACCGTCATCATCTTACAAAATCACGAAACATAATCTACTTCTTTTTTTTTTTTTTTTTGCTCTAATCTACTTAATTAGTACATTAACTTTTGTTATTTATAGTATGCCGACAGAAAAATGGTTTATTGTTCTCTGTAATGTACTCGAGTTTGTTTACAAACTTCATAACACACCTAGGCCTAGCTGCCATCACTTTGTAACAAGATGTTGAAAGATCACATAAGCTTTTAAGTTACTTTATAAAGAAGATAAATGTTTTTGTCGACTCTTGTAATTTCATCTTTTTAACCGCAAGATCAATGAAAATAAGAAAACGACAAAAGTGGTTGCAGCCATAATGATTTTCGGTTCGAATAAGGAGGATGAATGGGATGGTGGTACACGATGATGGTGTTGATGTCTAGCTAGCTATCACTCAAATTCACATAAACAGACGAAATTAAAGGCTTATTACCATCGTAAGTTATAGCGAAATTAAACCACAATGGATATATGTGTCCGCCGGAAAAAGAGAGCAACGTTACATAGATAGATAGATTGACATCGTATCCGGTTTTGCGTCAAGTGTTGAATGTTCGCATGTCTGTCCTGAATCGATTTTATTACAACCATTGTCCAACTTATCCTCACGACAGAAACAATTGAACAAAATCGAATCATATATGATACTATTAGTCTACTTAAACAGATCCGATTAAAGTATTAAACTCATCAACATCATCCTCTCAATTATTACAGAACACAACTATTGCTGACAGTCTGGCTAATAATGGATACAACAATATTCTTGCCAGCTTTGAGCATCACATCACATCACACTTATCAATTTCTAACCAAACTTCAAAAAACACAAGTGATGAAACCAAACCCTAAGAACTCATACGCTGGATTAATTAGAGTTTGGGAGAGATTTCATCTCTTAGTAAAACTCATCTTCTCGTAGTATTGAATGGAGAGAAGAGAAAGGGAGAGTTTGAGCTCATCCTTACCGACTCTAGCACGGGGATTAGGACTAGAGAGTGGCCATAGGTAACGGGAGTGGAGTCTTCTGAAACCACCGAGAGCCAAGACCACGAACCTCAGCTGGTTCTGGCCGCAGCCGATGTTAGCCCAGTGACGCGTACAGATCAGCTCCCAAAGCCGCTCGTCCTGTGCCGTCTTGTGCCAGATCTTACTCACGCAAGAAGACAAAGCCAAGGTCCTTGCGTCTACGTGCTTCAACACCTCGTACACTAGATTCTCGTCTAAATTCGAGAATCCGATTTCTGAGACTTGGCCTTCTTCCTCTGTTGTTATACTACTCTTCATCTTCTTGTCTTTCTCGTTCTGAGCATCATCGGTAGCAGAGCGCTTCATGTAGACTTTGATTAAGCAGATCGAAACTTGTTTGATTGGGTTTGAGAGGAGAGATGAAAAAAAAATAAAAGTATCGAATTGGAGAAGATGAGAGAGATTGGGTTTCTGAGATGCTCTTTGAGTATTTTCGAAGACGACAAAGAAGATTAAAAATTTGCTTTTAAATTCAAAATGGCGATTTTACCCCTCACAGCTGTTTTGGAGTGTTCGTAAATGTTTTTGTTCTTTCTCATCTAAAAATCTCATTTATCTATTGCATGTGCCAGAAGAGACCGGTTAGGGATGATTATGTGTCAATGATCAGATAAGCCAAACTGTGTAAAAATGAAGGGATGATCCATTTTCTAATCTTATTTGTTAATTTACCATCACGTATTTTTCAAATAAATGAATCCGTCGTTTCGGACTAAACAGAGTGAATCATTAGGGACCTTTCATTTTCCCACTTGAATTGTTCCTTTTTTATATTAAAAAGAGGTACTAAAAATCTTAGTTTGGAATTATCTTTTTTTTTTTTTTTTGGTGTTAGCAAGTAGCAACTTGTACTTTCCCTCTTTATATGATCAAATTAAGAATATATGGATTGCACGACGAGTCTAATTTTGACACAATCTACTATATATACACTGTCATATTTATGACAAATGGCTTGGAATTAATCAAGAATTCATTTGTTTAATGCTCTCTATCACTCAAACAAGAAAAATCCAATATAACTTTCAGATATGTGAAAACATATCATTTCCATCTTCACTGGATCATTTTTATTTCTCGAAGATGTTTGATGCAACTATCTCAAAATGTCTGCAGCTTCTCCGTATATCAAATTCCATCACGACACCATCCGATAACGTGAGTACCCCTCTAGGCTCCTATCTACTTATCAAAATTTCTATTAAAACTGACGAAACCATGGATTGATCTATACAAGTAAACTTGTATCTTGCAGAATGAGTTCGTTCGATGGTACTTGGAGCTATCCTTTACAGCTAGAGTGCTGATTTATATTACAGTTTTGGGTACGATATATATATAGATATATCTCCATAGTTATATATACTTGACAATTAAAAAAAGTTACATTATAACATATACTACTATTTCTATGTAGAGCTAATTTTTACATTTGTTATTGTTTAATTAGGGACTATAATGACAACTGTATTTTTGATATTGAAATTCCTGAGCGAATGTGACATGGAGGATGATGGCATGGAGAGTCTACCAGTGGTGGCAGGACAAGAAGAAGTCCCCATTTGTACGCCGTCGGAGGTTACGGGGAAAGGAGATGTAGAAAGTGCGTCGTTTAGTTCGTCGGACGATAATGTGGACTACTCGACATTGTGTGTCATATGTTTCGAGGAACGGAGAAACTGTTTCTTCGTACCCTGCGGTCACTCTGCCACTTGTCGCGGCTGTGCTCAGAAGATCTTGTCGGAAGAAAGTAAGGTGTGTCCGATTTGCCGGAGGGTAATACGCAAATCTAAGAGATTAGTGCTGAAAAAAGTTTGATTTACGCTGTTGCTTTTTCCTAATCACCATTTTGCAATCTCATGGTTCCAACTTCCAAGAAACGCCCTTTGCTTTGCGTTTTTATTATTATTATGTGTTGTTTTCAGTTTTCAACGACACAAGTGAAAGAAAGATTTGAGTCTTTGGTGTCACCACAAAGAGACTATAATTAATTCCCAATATCCCATACAAATGTCAAAGATGATTCTATGCCAATGTACACACTAGCCCATTTGGATTTTTTAGGTATAGATCGTATTTGGAAAACAGAAAACATTGTTTTTGAGGTACATATTATTTTGTTTTGAAAATATTTGTACAACTGTTATTCTTGCAAACAAGTATATCAACATTTAACATGCTAAGTAATAAGATAAACATTGAAATAAATCTAAAAATGAAGACTACTTCAAAAAATTAAATGGATGTGTAATATTCCCTCTGTCCCTAGATATATTATTATATTATATGTTTATATTTATTCAATATGTTAAGACCATTTGTATTATGTAGTCTTTATCTATTGGTTAAAATTTTTACAATGAATGTTAATTAATATATGTTATATAAAATATTAAAACATTTATGATTTTTTAAAATTTTGTGATTTTTAACTAAACTATCTTATAAATAGAACAAAGGTTATAACATTTTTTTTTTAAAACAAACATTTGAAGAAATTTTTTTTCTCAAATAATTAAATGACAAATAATATGATTTTTTAATCATATATTTAAATCAAATCATATGATTTTTTTTTCTATTATCCATATATATAGGTTAATTAATTAAGATATTCATGCAATTTGTCTGACTAAATATTCCCATAGATTTCCTCAAAAATTACAACTAACTGTGGTGGGAACCAATGGGGTTCTTGTTGACTCGACAAGTTGGTACAGAATGAGCCGGGTCGTGAGTCCCTACCGGTTCTTCCCCACACGCTTCACACGTGCAGAACTCGAAAAATATTGAAATATTAAAATATATATTATTACCGAAAAAGAATAATTCGCGACAAACCTTTTCATCTAAGAAGGAATAAGGAGACGAGGTTTCTCTCCCTTCTCTCTCTGAGCTGCCAACCATCGTTGCCGGAGATTTAGAGCTTGCTGTGAAGATTGTGACAAGAGTAATATACACATACGTGTATTAGAGAGGGGACAAGGAAAGAGATTTGGGAGATGCGAGTACGCATCGATTGTGTCGGAACGGCTAACTCGCTTGACCTAGGGTTTCGTCTTACTCGTGCTTCGTGGTTAGCTCTTTTGTTTCACTCTCTCGTTTTACATATGATTCAATAACTGTGAAATTCGCCTAGGGTTTATTACTGGTCTTCATTTATTTGGTCATTTGCTTTCGTATTTTATTTTATTTTTTAATTTTAGTTTAATTTTGATTGTTTGAATTGATCTTATGAACCTTTTTCAATGAATTGCCCTAATCTCATATAGTTGTTCCAACATGTCTTGAATTTTGCTAGTTTTTAATTCTGAAATTTTAGGGTTTTGATCCAGGACCTGGGATTTGACTGGCGGTATTTTGAAAATAGATGTACTCTTATAGTTTCTGAGATTGGGCGATTTACAATTTTTTTTTTTTTTTTTTTGCTGTCCTTTTAGTGTACTATTCAGGCCGTGAGGTATCCCGTAGTTGTCCTGCAAATTGTAGTTATTTGTTTTGGTACTATACTACCAGATGACAGATGTGAATTTATATTTCTTCCTTTTACCAAATGCGAGTTTTATGTTTTTACCTATATCTCTCGACAATGGAGTGTAGTTTATCTTTGTTTTGTCCTGATTCCTTGCATATTAGTTAGGACACGATTACGAAACATGTATGTATGTATTATCAAAGCAGGATGAAACTCAGTTTGTGAATAGTTTAATGGTGTCTTCTGTACTTGCCTCATTAGGCTAAGGTCATTTAAGTTTTGTCTTGTTATGTTTTTGCTTCTATCAGGACCTTGTCAAATGGGAGAGAGAACCTTATTGCCTCGTAACGGTGTTGTATATATTCGGAGTTGTCATAAGTAAAGCAGTTATGACGCTTGAGGATTTCTTTACCCTAACAGAAATAAAAGATGGACTCACGGTCACTTCTCGTGTTGAAGAGCTCGTGTCTGTCATGCAGAGTAGTAAAGATTCAGTTTTGAAGAATAATAATGGCGATGTTTCTAGACAGTGGACAGCTGTTGGAAGCGCAATTGCGGCTACAAAGAACAGAGAATGTCTTGATGTTTTTGTAAATTTAGATGGGCTCCTTTACTTTAGTGGCTGGCTAGCTGAAGCTCAGATGTTGGCTAAGGATTCAGTTGACGGATCTATAGAGGAGTCAATTCTTGCTTTGTTAGAAGCTATTGAAAATCTAGGTGTAGACAGTTCCAAGTTAGTTTCTTCTGGGATATGGGTTGCTGTCAAGAAGCTTGTTGACCATGGTAGTTCTCGGGTTCAAGATAAGGCGAGAAATTTCTTTGGTAGCTTGAAGGATAAAGATGTTAATGACCACTCTGAACGTGACATTGAAAGCTGTAACAAAATCCATGAAGATGAGATGAGAGTTGTAGCAGCCAGCACGCAGAGCAGTGGGCAAAAATCTGCTGTTACTCTTTGTTCTACGCAAAGCAATAATGAAAAACATTGTCCTGAAATAGCTGATGAAGCCTTGCTGTCAGGGAGCTCAGCAGAAAACAACCCAGGTCATGATAAGGGTTTGGAACTACAGAACGAAAAGGAAAGGTTCGACTCTAATGTGACTGAAACTTTCAACAGTTCTTCTACTGATGATATTATGAAAGAAGTTCAAGAAAAACTTTCTGTGAATGAAAAAAGCTCTGTGAGGGAGACAAGTGGTCCAACAATTTTTGGTACTATGCCTACTGGTTCGAGTAGCCTTCCTTATTCAGAGCGTGATAGTGTTGAAGGCCTATCAAATGCTCCACTGGGTGATGAGATTTCCAAGGAAAAGCAGGTTGCAAACTATGTACATTTGCTTGATAATTTGGGTGAAGCAGTAGCAGGGACATCTAGTTCAGCAGGACATCTAGCTTTGTCGTCTGATTCTATTATTGCCAGTATGGAGTTGGGGAAAAATAGTCTTTTGCAGAGTAGTCTTGATTCAAATGAGGTGAGCAGGAATGCGTCAGAGACGATTTGTGGGTCGCACGATGTGAGTGTAGCCCATAATAGCAAACAGGTGCCTTCATTGACTGATAATATAATGGGTAATCAGGATTCAGACAATTCATCAAGATTATCAGGTGGCCATGGTAGAAGTAGAAAAGTTGAGAGTGACAATTTAACCAATCATGCTGACAATGAAGGAAGAAATGATGATAAGGGCGATTCTGACAGAAAGAGGAGAGTAAAACGGAGAAAAAAACGCAACTCTTCTAGATCAATGACCATATCCCAGCGCCTTGGAGCAATTGACAAAACAACTACTGATATTGATCTTGGTATTTTGGATGCCTTGGAGGTCGCTACCAAAGTCGCACAGGAAGTCGCAAGAGAAGTGGACTCTGGAGAACCTTCTCACAGTTCTTCAGAAGAAGTATCTGATGAAAGTGGGCAGTCTGGTTCGCAAGACTCCCGGGATGATGATGTACATACAGGTTCTCCATCTAAGGGATTATCAGTGGGTGAAAACCATTCCTCTGAGGAGCCTCGTGTTGGAGATGACGATGTAATGGATGAGAAGAATGACATACCTGAAAGTGGGATGATGAACAGTGATGATGTTGAAGAAAACCGCCTAGCAGCAGCGGCTAAGTCTGAGGTAGGCAGAGAGAAAAGCCCATGTGGCTTTGATCTTAATCAAGATATTTGTCCTGATGAAACAGATGTCATTATGTCCTCCATATCTACCACCGCTACTCCTATGTCGGCTTCACATTCTCTCTCATCTTCTGGAATGCCTGCAGCAGCACCGTTGCAATTGGAAAGATCTCTTAGCGGGAAAGGATCAGCTGCTACTAGTGTATTTCACCCAGCGTTACCTCATAAAGAAGTTCCTAGTGGGGATTTAAGAGAAAAGCAGATGATTTGCCGTGGTATCGATCTGAATGTGGCTGAGTTAGGTGATGATCAAGTTGAAGATCTAGCTCCCTGGAAACAGTTTCCTTTCTCTTCATTAAACTCTAGGGGTGGAGAGTCTTCACATGAAGCTAATCTTCGGGGATCAAGCAGGCTCAACCTGGATTTGAATTCTATGAACGAGGACGATGACATGCCTCCACCATCTGAGTCGAAGATGGAAACAAGATTGTTTCTAAGTCACAATGGTCAGCAAAGTGCATCACCTGTCTCCTCATCGTCAGTTGCTCAGCAACCAGGCAAGGAAGTTAACTTTGATTTGAATGACAGGCCACAGTTTTTCAGCGATTCACGTGATCAGGGTCCATACCATGGGCGTAACCCATGGAATACAGCACCCTATGGAGGACACAAATTGGAAGAACCGGGTATATCTATCTTGGGTACGAAAGTAGATGTTGACAGAAAAGACTCAGTATCCCAGATGGCTTCGTTCTTGTCCAATGGTAAGTCCATCGAGCCCACAGGAGGATTGTACATGGGAAGAACGGGAAACTCATTGGGTTTATCCCCTGGTGTCTCCTTTTCTCCATCCTCTGTTTATGGCTACAACGGATTGAGTGGTCCTCCTGGTTTGTCAATGTCATCATCGCCCATGTTCGTTCCTGGAACTGCTATTCCATACATGGTGGACTCAAGAGGTACGCCAGTGATGATGCCGCAAATAATGGGATCGACCTCATATGTGCAGCCACCATTCCCTCAACAACACATGTTCATGAGCTTGGCAGGTGGATCACCTAGTATGAATGGGTCAGTGCGGCCAAACTTTGATCAGAGCTCTGGGTTTGGGCTTGAGATAGGTAACAGAGAGTCGTTGAGCTTGAGGCAGTTTCTATCCCCGTCACAAACCGGGGCTATGGGAGAGCACTCAGGAGCAAATGTAGAGCCCTCGTCGAGTTCATCTATTAGCATTGGTGGGAAGCGAAAAGAGCCAGAGACACGTTGGGAGTTCCCTCCATGGAGGTGAGTGGTTGAATTTACACAAATGGTGGAGATAGGTTGATGGATTGATTGATTGGTGAAAGGATGACAAGTGTTAAGGTAACTTATAAGTTGTCTCGCTGAACTTTTCTCTTTTTCTTTTTCCCTTCAGTTTTCCCTTTTTTCAGGTTTTTTATTTTATTTTATTTCATAACATATAGGAGGATTAGTTCAAACATTGGTATATGTCAAGCTTCTTTTTAACCTTGTTGGGTTTTTCTCCATAAATAAATATATAGTTATAAGATACAGCAACGCTTCTAGTGGTTTGATTAATTGGTTTTCTCTTTTATCAAGTGTTCTTTTCTTTGTTCCTTTCGTTGCGATGTTATTCTCTAATTTCTGGGACACACAAAAAATAGCAGGAATAATCTGTAAATCCAAAAGTCTAAAATCCCTAAGCCAACCTAGGAATGGTGGTTCCTATAAAGAAGGTTCGACAAACTGGTTTATTAGAAGTTAGAACCAACGGCACATAAGGTTGATAAAGGAACCAAAAAAAAGAAGGGAAAGAAGAAATAATCTTATATAATGTAGACTACCATTCTAAACTTGCTTTGAGGAAGTGTCACATGTCACTTGTACAATTGTTTTTTGTTTTTGTCAACTGTATTTATATTATAGTGATGTATAAAGGTTACAATTAGACTTAAGAAAGTCATCACCAAGGCCAAAAGGACT
The DNA here is from genome assembly GCF_030686135.1 of Camelina sativa. Classification (NCBI taxonomy): domain Eukaryota; kingdom Viridiplantae; phylum Streptophyta; class Magnoliopsida; order Brassicales; family Brassicaceae; genus Camelina; species Camelina sativa. The sequence continues at coordinate 7,368,326 of NC_141889.1, forward strand.
AATAAAGTCATTAAACCATCTAACACCCTACCCATCTAAGACACTTACGGATTCACCGCGATCTTTACAAAAGAATGACTCCATCAAGGAGTACATAGAAACACAAAAAAACCGTCAGAGGATCCTACTCTCTTATCGTTGAATAATCTCGTTAGCCAAAAAGGAAACCCATCGACCATATAGGACTGATTTTGACTATTTTCGGAGACACTACAAGCAATGAGAAAGCTCCTCTATTTGAAGCCCCAACTTTCAAAATAAAATTCCATTCAACTATCCCATTCAGAAACTGACAGCAACCGAGAAGAATGAAATCGAAAAGATGGCCACGCCTTAGGCCTATTAACCGCTCCCACCAAAGCAAAATCCTCCACAGCAAAAGTAATTTTTCCCAATTTGTGACTGATCATACTCTCTACACCCCATACTGCACGGATTAAACTCGCCTTTTGCTTGGATTTTATATTGGAGAAAGCTCTCCTACTATGCAACAACGTCCCTCCATTGACATCTCTCACCACCCATGACGCACCGGCTAAATTCCTCCTTTTGGACCATGAGACTCCAATATTACACTTTAACCAATGTTGAGGAAGAGGACACCCTTGATTATTTAACAAAGTAATTTTTCAATTTAATAAAGTAGTATATGTAATAAAAAGGAAGAAAATAATCTAGTTAGCAAGAAAAGTAAAAGAGCGAACCTCCGAAACAAAAACTCAAAAAAGAACTAAGTATGAAATATGCTAAAACATCTCCAAATAAAACGGGTACTGGACAAACCTAAGTCTTGACTCTTGAAACATGAAAGTTAAATTTAAAAGCAAAACTGTCAAATGGGACAAAGAGAGAGAGAAGGTGTTGTCACGGTCCTTGGAGGTTGACTTGTTTTTTTTGATTTTTTCCTCCCTAAATTGATTTCATATCATATTATTAGTAATACCAAATAGTTTGTTTTGCGAAAGATGTTTTGCAGAATATTTTTAAAAAGTATCAAATATGCTAAAACATCTCTATAATAAGAGAAATAAAGAGTTGCAGCATGTGTAGAGAATATAAGAATTAAGAATGGAGCTATTTATCATTTGATGTTTCCACACGAGGCATGCTTGCGAGAGGAAGTTAAAGAAAATATTTTGCTAGTTCGACACTAAGAGATTAAATTCCAAAAGATGAGTGAAATCATGAAACAAAATTATGTGAGTTGTTTGGTCTTCTGAGCATTTTTTTTAGTAAAAATGATGGGTGATTTAAATTTCTTTGTTATGTTAGTTTTTTTTTCTTCTTCTTATAGCCAAATAATTTTTATGAAATATAATTGTCATACATGTTTTACTCATATCATTTTTTGTTTACATCAACTCATATATCATCTTAAGTCACAACATGTTAAATATTGGTTTATCTATATTACAAAATACTAAATGGTAAAAAAAAAAGGTTTTCTTAAAAAAAGGGGGTTTTAAGGCATTATAATTTTCACATTTATTTTTCCTATTATCTTTTTGTTTTTGTTTTTGTTTTTTTTTTTGACAACAAGAGAAGAAGATTGGCTCAAACAAGCCGATACGAAGGAACATTGTTTACATAGTTAACTAAATGTAGAACTGTGCATACTCGTCGCGCAAGATTATCCACTTTACCATTCTGAGATCGAGGGACGTAAACCAATGAGAAAGAAACAAACTCCTCTTTGTATGCCATGTATGTCCTCCAAATAAGAGGTAAAAGCTGGTTACTCAGAAGGCGAAAACACTATCTTCACTAAATTGGAGCAGTCAGTAAAAAAGACGAAAAATTAGTTATCCACTCCAATCATATAACGCATAGTCCAGATAACGGTTTCAATCTAGGCAGCTCCCATAATAGGGACATCACTCCAGCGAAGGTCGGCAGTTATTTTCTTATTATAATAACTTTTTAAAAAAATATATATATTTGTTCCATTCATATAAAAATGATCTCAAAATAAAAGAAGACTACTTTGATTATTCAAGTCGTCCGTCCACGCTACAACCCGGAATCCACGTCGCTCCACGTCAAGTTAAAACGCTTGCTCCAATACAAAACTACCACGTGGCCATCTCAAAATAATAGCCGTTAGATCTGCCACGTTGTTAAATCATGACGAAGCTCACCACTCACGAGAAACCAAAGTGCACGCAGTTAAACAAGACACACATCTACTGAATCATTTCCTATATACGGATCTCTCTCGAGCTGAATCATCATCACTGAGTAACCCGAAAGCAAAGGACTGAGCAGAGAACGGAGGAAGCTCTACGATCTACTCTAACAATGAGGAAGAGGACGCTCGTGTCCGTTTTGTTCCTTTTCTCGCTTCTTTTTCTTCTTCCAGATCAAGGTAAACGATCTTACGCATTAACGCTTTCGATGTAGATTTGCTTGATTTGAGTATAGAGATAAGTTTTTTGCTTGTGGGATCTCTATTGCTAATGGTGATGAGGTTTCTATGGTATGTATGATAGGAAGAAAGCTACACGCGAATGCGGAAGATAGTTCAGATGAGGTTACAGATCCACCAAAGGTGGAGGAAAAAATTGGTGGTCACGGCGGTTTATCGACGGATTCCGATGTAGTTCATAGGTTAGTGTTCTGTTAGTTTTTTTACGGTATGAAGTTTCGTTTTCAATTTGCTTGAATAAATCTCGCGTAATTCGAATTCGTTTTGATTTGATTAGAGAGTCTGAGTCCATGTCAAAGAAGACGCTTCGCAGTAGCGCGGAGAAATTTGAGTTCCAGGCTGAGGTTTCTAGGCTTATGGACATTATTATCAACTCTCTATACAGTAACAAGGATATTTTCTTGAGAGAGTTGATCTCCAATGCTTCTGATGTAAGCTTGCTTGCGTCTACATGGTTTTTTGTGCTTTTTTTTTTTTGGATAGGTCGTTATATAAGAGGGGAACTAATAAGTGTCTGTGACTGTGATGGTAATTTTTTTTTTCAGGCTCTGGACAAAATTAGGTTCCTTGCACTCACTGACAAAGACGTTTTGGGTGAAGGTGACACTGCTAAGCTTGAGATCCAGGTTAGCTACAACTTTATTTGTTTGTTTTCAGCTTCTTATGGTATGAAGAATTTGATTTGTGCATTGAACTTTGAGAATATTGGAAATTAATAATTTCCTCTGTTATCGTTTGGTTAAGTTGTGTTTAGTGCAAGCTCTTTTTGTCTCTTTTTAAGATCTATAAGTATGCAATGATATGCAGATTAAGCTAGACAAAGCCAAGAAGATTCTTTCTATTCGGGACCGGGGTATTGGTATGACCAAGGAAGACTTAATCAAGAACCTTGGTACCATAGCAAAATCTGGAACATCAGGTATGATGCTTATGTGGTGATACGTTGTACTGCATAATAGTTCGGATCGATCAAATTCTATGTATTCAAGATCTTGCCTTTTTGCAGCTTTTGTTGAGAAAATGCAATCAAGCGGGGATTTGAACCTTATTGGACAATTTGGAGTTGGATTCTACTCTGCTTATCTTGTTGCTGACTACATTGAAGTTATTAGCAAGCACAATGATGACAACCAGTAAGTTTATTTTGAAGAGGGTTCTGTTGGGAAATATACTTGTATGAATTTAAATACATGTGAAAAGCTTTTCTGATAACTTCTTTTCCATTTTCAGGTATGTATGGGAATCAAAGGCTGACGGTAAATTTGCTGTCTCTGAGGATACATGGAATGAACCTCTTGGACGTGGAACCGAAATTAGATTACATCTTAGGGATGAAGCTGGCGAGTACCTAGAAGAAAGTAAACTTAAGGTGAGTAATATTTTGATAAGAAAGTAATTTCTCTTTTGTTACAATTTACAAACCAAAGTTACCCTATGTTCAACATAATTATGATTACGGGTGGACTGCTTATCACTGTTTATTGTGTCGTTGTGGTTGCTTATATGATCATTGTTGTCTACTACAGGATTTGGTGAAGAGATATTCGGAATTCATCAACTTCCCTATCTCCCTCTGGGCTAGCAAAGAGGTTGAAACCGAGGTCCCAGTTGAGGAAGATGAATCAAATGATGAGGAAACTGGTGAGTAATAATGAAACATCACATTATAATTTTTTTCTGCTGCAGTGTCCTTTTTTCTTTCCATTTAGGCGGCCCTGATTTTTGTTAATGGTACTTTACTTCAGAAACAACCTCTACCGAGGAAGAAAAGGAAGAAGATGCTGAGGATGAAGACGGTGAGAAAAAGCAGAAAACGAAGAAGGTTAAAGAAACAGTTTATGAATGGGAGCTTCTGAATGATGTTAAGGCTATATGGCTGAGAAGTCCAAAGGAAGTGACGGAGGAAGAGTACACTAAATTCTACCACTCTCTCTCAAAGGTGAGAATCAAGCGTGAAAAAATTATACTTGTTACAGACTAGGTGTAAAATTTTCATGTGGATTTTCCTGACCCCAGTTGCTATACAGGATTTTACTGACGAGAAGCCAATGGCTTGGAGTCACTTTAATGCTGAAGGTGATGTTGAATTCAAGGCTGTGTTGTATGTTCCTCCTAAAGCTCCCCATGATCTGTACGAGAGCTACTACAACAGCAACAAGGCAAATTTGAAGCTCTATGTCAGGAGGGTCTTCATCTCTGATGAATTTGATGAGCTTTTGCCTAAATATTTGAGTTTCTTGAAGGTAATTGGAAGGCAAATTAAGGGGTTCCTTCAATGCAAATTCAGGGGCTAAATTGCTAATGTGAGTTATTTCTGCAGGGTCTCGTTGACTCTGACACATTACCTCTAAATGTATCACGAGAAATGCTTCAACAACACAGCAGCTTAAAGACAATTAAGAAGAAGCTTATCCGAAAGGCACTTGATATGATCCGCAAGCTTGCTGAAGAAGACCCTGATGAGATCCATGATGATGACAAAAAAGGTATTCCATAAAACAATCTTCTTGGACTTTGACTGTTCCACAGCTTTTTATTACGTGATAGTTTCATATTTCTGAAATATGGTCTAAACTTATTGAATTGTTGGTACACAGATGTGGAGAAGTCTGGTGAGAACGATGAGAAGAAGGGTCAATACACCAAATTCTGGAATGAGTTTGGCAAGTCGATTAAACTTGGCATTATTGAGGATGCTGCTAACAGAAACCGCTTGGCAAAACTTCTTCGTTTTGAGACGTATGTTCTGTTAGTTTTTATACAAATCTGCCTAGTTAATTGCACCAGAAGGCTAACGATCTATATTGCTGTTTGCAGAACTAAGTCCGATGGAAAATTGACTTCCCTGGATCAGTACATTAAGAGAATGAAAAATGGGCAAAAGGACGTCTTCTACATTACCGGAAGCAGCAAGGAACAACTCGAGAAATCTCCATTCCTGGAGAGGCTCATCAAGAAGGGCTATGAGGTTTGCATCAAATACGATTTAAGTTCTTCTATTGTAGATCGCCAACTCGTGAGACACGTTCTTATATTTGTGTTCTCAGGTCATCTTCTTCACGGACCCAGTTGATGAATACTTGATGCAATACCTGATGGATTACGAAGACAAAAAGTTCCAGAATGTGTCAAAAGAAGGACTGAAGGTTGGGAAAGATTCAAAAAACAAGGAGCTCAAAGAAGCATTCAAGGAGCTAACCAAGTGGTGGAAAGGAAATCTCGCAAGCGAGAACGTGGACGATGTCAAAATCAGTAACCGTTTGGCTGACACTCCCTGTGTTGTCGTAACATCCAAGTTTGGATGGAGTGCAAATATGGAGAGAATTATGCAGTCCCAAACTCTCTCAGATGCTAATAAGCAAGCTTACATGCGTGGAAAGAGAGTCCTCGAGATCAACCCAAGACACCCTATCATCAAAGAGCTCAAGGATAGAATTGCAAGCGACCCAGAGGTAAACAAACAAGATCCATCAATTCTATTTTACATTGTTTCTATTTTGTACTCAGATGAGAGATTGATAATAAAAAAAATCCAATAATGAATCATCTTAGGATGAGAGCGTGAAAGAAACAGCACAGCTCATGTACCAGACGGCGTTGATCGAGAGTGGATTCATACTCAACGACCCAAAAGACTTTGCAGCCCGTATTTACAACTCAGTCAAGAGCGGTCTGAACATCAGCCCTGATGCAGTAGCCGACGAGGAAGTCGAGGCAGCAGAGGAACCAGAGACCAGTGAGGCTACTGAGACGAAATCAGATGACTTGGCTGGTGGTCTAAACATTGAAGCCGAACCTGTTGAGCAACAAGAAGAGAACACCAAGGACGAACTGTAGATTTCACTTGTGATGTTTCTCTTTTGTGTTTACTCTGCTCTCTTAATTTAAAGCAGAACATCGTTTTACTCAAATCACAAGATTAGTTTTTGTTAAGCAGTTTTTGATGGATTATATGTAAACGCACTACCTTCATTCTGGAGAGATCAACGATAAGTTATATCTTTCAAGATAAATATGATCCTGCAGTCCGTGTTTATACGAGTGTTTCTTATTTTCAAACAACATGACTTTAGCCATATAAATATATACACTCGGCTCTCTTGGCTAAATTAGCCACCTAGAGAGTGCATATATTACTCGAGTGTTATTTTCCACAAAATTTATTTTAGAAAACTTATGACTTTTGAAAAAATTTCAAACAGATAATCTGTAAAGCTACAAATTTTATATGGAAAAAGACTTTAATCAATATATTAGTGATAAATTTGCTTTTCAACATATTGTTTTATCTTGTATCACTTTAAAATCATAAAAGAAAATGGTCAAAATACTTTTGTGAGATCACAAAAATCTTGAGCTTGACCCTTAAGAAAAGGTATATATAGAGGTGCTGATGACATCGTAAATGCTCTTTAAACTCTATCTCTTAGTCTTTATTTTTTTCTCTCTTCATCTCTTTCGTTTTGTGAATATTCCAAACTTGATTTCTCCACCAATATATCTTTTTTTTTTCTTTTGAAAAGAGAAAGAGAAAAAAAAATAGTGATGATCATAACAGTTCTTCATTCTCCTGTCTCATTCTATTACATCATCCTTAGCTTCCTCTTCTTCCATGGTACGCAATATTCATATCTATTACAATTTCATACATGTACGAATATTTCCATTGAGAAATGTTATTATTGACATATAATTAAAGCATTGCATTTGGTAGGAAGTGATGGTGCTACTATTACTATCGTAAATCGATGTAGCTTCACTGTCTGGCCGGGAATTTTGTCCAACGCCGGAAGTGGCGACATAGGCACCACCGGTTTTGAGCTAGCCTCCGGTGGTTCACGTTCCTTCCAAGCTCCAGCTAGCTGGTCAGGTCGGTTTTGGGCACGAACTGGTTGCAACTTCGACTCGGATACAGGCCAAGGCACGTGCTTAACCGGAGACTGCGGCTCTAACCAGGTAGAGTGTAACGGCGCGGGAGCCAAACCTCCCGCAACACTCGCCGAGTTCACAATCGGGTCAGGTCCAGTAGACCCTGCCCGTAAACAAGACTTCTACGACGTGAGCCTTGTGGACGGTTACAACGTTCCCATGTTAGTGGAAGCAAATGGCGGGTCAGAAGGTACTTGCTTAACAACGGGTTGCGTAACGGATCTAAACCAAAAATGTCCAACGGAGCTCCGGTTCGGATCCGGGTCAGCATGCAAGAGCGCGTGCGAAGCTTTTGGTAGTCCAGAGTATTGTTGTAGTGGCGCGTACGCATCACCAACCGAGTGTAAACCATCCATGTACTCAGAGATATTCAAATCGGCGTGTCCAAGATCTTACAGCTACGCGTTCGACGACGCTACAAGTACGTTCACATGTACTGATGCTGACTATACCATCACTCTTTGCCCTTCCTTGCCTAGGTAGGTTAACTATATTTTTATGTTTTTGTTTTCGTTTATTTTTTTCCCACTTGCTTTTTTTTTGGTCATGCACACACGACGAGCTTAGCTAGCAAAGTAATGTGATTGGCTTGAGCCAGGCTAAAAAAAAAGAAGTTGATTCTTTCTTTTTTTACACGTAATAAAGGAGTATATAATAGTCATCCCATCAACGAAAAGGAAAACAAAAAGGTTGTTATAACACGTACAATAATAGGCCTACCATTATGTACAACAAAGAAAATATTGTATAGTTTAGTCCTGTATTTTATCGAAGAATCAAAGAAACTATTAATTATTCTGATTAAAGTTTGAATGTGTTGTTTACAGCCAAAAGTCAGCAGCGAATGGGTGGAGAGAGGGCGGTGGATTGGGAGAAAGCTCACCGTCGCCATTATCGACGTGGTTGTCCGATGTTTTCACCTCTGATTCCTCAAATGTTCTTCAGTCTTCCCAATGTTTACTCATCTTTACTATTTTTTTTCTTCTTCTTCTTTTTCGGAAATTTTGAAAATTAATTTCTCACTTACGGGTGCATATTCTATATCCTATTACATTTATATGTTTTGTGATTATAAAATTTAGTTTAACCAAATTTATTTCGGTTAATTATAGCCTAAATTCCATGCAAAACCGTAGCAAATGCAAAGAATACGAGATGACACTTTAAGGTAGACGTGTGATAATAAGTCGCACATTAGCAACCAACATCATAAAATACTACGAAGTGAAAAGGACTCGTGTATTTATAGGTATATAGTATTAGTTTTCTGTTTTTGCTTTGATGATGGATGATGTGTCCGATAAGAATTTACATCGATGGAGAGATGACGAGAAATGCAAAAACTTGAAATGTAAAAAAAAGGGAGAAAACAAAAAAGAACAAAAGGAGGACAAAAAGATAACAGAAACAAAGGAGGGAAAAAATAAAAGAGATCATGATAAGGCAAAAAAATGAAACATATATGGAGACTTTCCTAAAGGATGAAGTAAGACGTAGGAAAAAGTAGACAGAGTTATCAGATGATTATGATATGAGATCAGCTAAAGATCTATCGGATTCATCTTCTTGATGATTATGTTGTCTTTATACTCTGATGTTTGCACTTAGTCCTACATACTTAGAGCTAGACAATTGTCTTTAATGGGTCCGGTCTTGTGAGAAATATCAGATGAAAGAGACTTTGATATTAAGTAAAGTAGGCTAAATCCTTGTGTTTCACACACATGTATGGAAGGAATTAAATTCCACCTGAACTTAGGCAAATTAACGTTTGTTGTGTATTGGAGACGGTACGTAAAGTCCTACTCAAAAGAAACTGATGCTACTCAAAATATATGTATTTGTTGACATAACGACGACTCTTGCACCAACCACCAACCTAAAAGTTTTGGTCATTTATCGAATAGTTTGTTTTTAGAAAATTTAGAGTATATTACTTGTTTGGACCTAAGCATATTGTGAGAGCCCCTTCATTATTTATTCATCTCACGTTTTGTTCTTCAATCTTTAAAGTTTAAACTTAGTCTCAAGATCTAAACAGGTCACCAAACGTATTTCCAAAGTGATATGGCCTCATGGTACAGTATCAATAGATTATAAATAGTAACAGCATTTGCCAAAACAACTATGGTCCTATGGATGTCACTGGGTAGATAATAGACTATTGAGGAGAATATAGAGTCAATACCACATTATAATCATAAGTACAAATCATCGGTATGCTCACTCTGCATTTGTTTCGCCATGGAACGAAGGAACTGATTCAGAGACTTTTCAGCAGTCACCAATGCAGCATCAACTTCTTTCTGCTTCTCCTCCGTTGTGCCTTTTCTTTGTTCATGAACCAACTGTACTTTCCGAACAAGTTTACGCAATTCCTATCAACAACAGTAGGATATAAAGAGAAGTTAAATAATATATCACTAAACCAAATGATGCTTTTTGGATCATACCTGTTAATAGACCCATACACCTAATAAACAAGTCATGCATAAATCTTTATCTCATATTTGACCAACCTGTCTATCGAAATCAACACTCTGAAGAGAATAAACTTCCTTTGTAAGTTCCACATTTTGACTGATTAGGCCATCAAACCATCTCGCAGCCATAGCCATATATTCGTCTGACCCCTGAAGATATTCTTTCAAAGATTAAATGAGTTTGGACAACAAACAACTGAAACATGCTTTATGTTAACAACAAACAGAGTTCTCTTCATCCATTTGTAATCAGTAGCTGGTTAAAAGGCTATTCATGAATGTGCGCAGAAGGTTCAGAGACTGCTAAAGGAAGCTCCTTGTTCCTCCTAAGAAACCAGAATTTTCTCTCCTCTACTCTACTAGCCGATATATTCTTATAAATTCCTCTTTGACTAACAACAAAAATCTCCCTTACTATATAGAATCCAATCTCCCATTCACTAACTGAAGTAATCCTAACAATTTAATTTTAACTATACCATCCAGGAGACACAATGTTCTTGCATATCAACGTTATACTTATAATGAGATTCTTGTTTACACACTTACCTCCTCTTCATCTTCTGACTCAGTTTCTGTATCATCATCATAGCTTTCTCCTGCATCATCTGCAACATCCTTGGCTGAACTAATCAGCGCTTGCAGCGTTGTGTGATCACCCTGCTTTGTAGCATGTATCAGAGTATCCATCAAATCAGGTTCAACTTCACGCAACAATTTCCCTGAGAGCATATATACCATATTAGCAAAACATTTCACTCAGGCACAGCCCTAATCGTAAGATACAAAGATAAAAAATCCACCAACAATTCAATCTAGTTATAAATGATGTTACTTTTTTTCTCACCGATATAATTGAAATGTCTTCGCTTTCCTTCTCGAACATCCGAGCCTAGTCTCTGCGGCAAAACAACAAACACCTTATGTGCACTGTCCCAAATTTACGATAAAAATAGCTATACCGTCCAAATGTACTCAAAGTAAACTACCTTCCCAAGCATCAATGCATCATAAACCTCTTCACCAAGCGATGCAGCTCTATGATTGAGAAAAAGGCAATTACTTTAAAACCAGAAACACCAACACAATATACAAAAGTGAAGATTTTGAGAAGCTTACCTTAGAATTCGCTTAACCTGATCACTAGAAAAGGAAGCAAGTTCTAACCCCCATTTGACGGCGCGGCGAGCGTCACGCTTCCGCTGGTTACGACTCCTCGACGAGTCAGACTCGGAACCATCGCTATCACCATCGCCGCCGTCTTCAGCGATAACAGTTGGAGTGAGAGCTTCTGGTGGCGCGGGACGAATTCGCCGACGAGGTGGAGACCTCTCCGTGGAGAAAGACGGGCAGAGAAGAAGAGTTGGGATACAAGAAGGTGGGCTCGGAAGCTTTTTCGAAAATAAATGGCGGAGATTACGAAAATGGTGATTACACTGCGGTGACAGTTGCCTTATTGGTCGTATTAGTTGCGCCATTGCTGGAGCTTCTGCGAAATCGTTCCAAGGTCGGAGCTTTATCCATCTACTGTCTATAAAGCTCTCTCCTTTATATATGAGTTTTTCTTCTTTTTTTTTCTCTGTTCAGATAAATCACTATTCAAATACCAATTGAACTAAAGTTAGATTCCAATCACATACATACACTGATACACATCTTTCACAACGTCACTTAAAAATGTTATTATACACACAAAGAATTGATTTTTGTAGTTAAATTCTGGTTTTTGTTATCATCCGGTGAAGCTAATACGAGAGAAAGAGTTTGAAAATCTCCAGCCAGAGGAAGGTTTGATGTTGAATGTTGTAGGTGAGAAGCTGAGGCCAAACATTTCTTTTGGCGTTAGTGTTGAGTCAACGAATCCAACCAAAGTAGCTATAAGAGAAGCACTCTCTTTGCAGTGATCTATGTCTTTGGTGTTGATCCATAGTTTGTGAGTTACTTGCAGGCTTCTACGTTTTGAGCTTAGCTCAACACCCCATTTCTTGTAAACTTCTTCTTTTTGCTTTTTTCCGAATTTGTTTGGAATTTGCTTAGCCAACCATTCTCTCTCGCGTGTTAGTGCTTTGGCAGCTTGTTTCCTCGATATCTCAGACGAGTCCTTTAGAAAAGATAGCCTTCTGTGTTCGACTTCCATGTAAACAAAGTCGGATGGATCGCCTTTGAAGAGCAAGAAAAAGTAGGTTCTGTGAACCAATGGTACATTACATACTTCCCAAAGCTCTACTATTTGGCTTTGTTGTCTTACGAATTCTGCTTTCTTGTCACCATCATCTGTGTTTTCTGGTTTCATCGTCTTTGTTTCAGTATCACTATGATTCAGCTCATGCGTGGAATGGTGCTGCAGTGCCCTTTCTTTAAGTCCTGCCATAAATTCATGGAAGCTACTTCTGCTAGTGTCTGTATCGGAATCTTTTATGCTCTCTGCGTCCATGGAGATAGTGCACTCTGAATCAAAGGATGGGTTAGAGGCCTTGAATATGAAGCCTCCACTAGCAGCAGCAGCAGTATATGCCTTTGTAAACAAGAGAGTTTCTCTGCAGCTTCGACTTCTTCTCATCTTGAAGTAATCTCCTGGACTCATATTCTCATCTATCGTATTGAAGGAAGGAGATTGTTTCTCTTCTGCTTGCATACTCATAAAATATTCAATTGTCTTCTGCATTTCCTTCACCTTTTTCTTCAGAGCCTCATATGTGTTATCATCTTTATCAGAGTCTCCATACACTTCTACGCATTTCTCTTCCTTAGAGGGTGATTTATTTAACTGCTCTGACTGATCCATAGATAAGTTCTGTTCTCTCTCTTCTTTCTCTGAAGTCCAACTAAATTTGTGGTCTTCCTTCTCCACAGGTTGCTCGGTCTCTTCGGATTCTTCTAACTTGTTTATAGTTAGCTCATCTTTGGCTTCAAGTTCTTCAGAGCCTTCATAGACTTGTACACATTGCTCTTCCTCAGGGGGTGATTTTGTGACTTGCTCTGACTTATCATCCCTAGAAGAATACTGTTTCATGTCTTCTTTCTTCAAAGATTGCTTTTGTTTCTCCAGAGACTGCTCAGTCTCTTGGACATCGTCTAATAGCTTCTTTATTACTAGCTCATCTTCAGCTTCAAGTTTAGCATCTAAACTCAACTCCATATCTATTGTTTTTAAAGATGAATCATCATCTTCCTTTTCGGACTCATCCGGTATAAAAGATTTGTGGTTTTGCTGCTCGTATTCTTTCTTTTCAACAATGTCGCCTAGTGAGTCTTGGATTTGAACTCTTTCTGCTTCTCCATTGTTCACTTCAATGCATCTAACTTCTTTGCAAGCATCTTCTGGTTCTTGGGTGGTGCTTTGAGCCATCTCCTCCCACTTATCATGTAAGTCATGCCTCGGAAATTGAGGGGTAGTATCATCTAGCAGGAACCCATCCTCGTCAGGAGAGTAAAGGTTACTCTTCCCCAAGTTATTTAGCATACGAGGCTCATCAAAATCTGTGGAATCGTAGCTGCTTCTTCTTCTTCTGCTGTTATCCACTGAACTTAAAGATGAGCTCTCTTCCGCTGTTGATTTAAGCAAATTCTCTACCCTAGATTGAGCTACATCTCGTTGCCATTTAAGTTCCTGGATCTGTTCCTCCATCTGCAGGTTGTTGCACAAGAAATGAGTAATATTTTCTTTAATCCAAAAAAGGGAAAGAAGATGCATTCAACAAACCTTTACAATCAACTCTTCTTTCTGCTTGAGCATTAATGTGTAGAACTCAGAGGTTGAAGAGGAAGAAGCAGGCCCAAGATTCTTCAACTCATTCTCCATTCTCGCCAGTTCCCGCTGCAGTTGCTTCACCAAGGCTTTCTCAGATACAACCAAATTGACTTGAGCATTTGTGGTCACCTCTTTGGCACAGCTTGCAAAGAGAAGTGTGTTTCTTGATTGTTCCAGATGACTACGAGCAGGGCTCATTGTACAGATGATAGCTGTTCTTGCGTTTCCCCCCAGTGAGTTCTGAAGTATACGTGTTAGCTTTGAGTCTCGATACGGTATGTGTCCATTTTTCCCTTTGCTGTAGTACTTTCAAGAATATGTCAATACTTATTGCTTTAAAACCATGAAACTTAACAGAGAACTACTAAGTTGTTGCAAAAATGACCTTAGTTTTCGAATGACAGTTCCGAGAGTAAGTAAACTCCGATTAATGTGACATCCTTCTTTGAGTCTTGAACCAGCAGATAATGTCTGAGAAGCACGTTCACTTCCCGCTAGATCAATAAAGCACACTGATGCTGCAAGAGTCGCTGAGCTCTCTGGAGAAAATTCTCTATTCGAGCTTTCAATTGTCTGCAAGAGAAAAAAGTTAAATGTGACTTGTGAGTTGTGATAATATGTGAGTTCATTAAAAGATGCAAATTAGCGTATACCAGTCGGAGAATCTGATGAGATCTGGAGCTAGCCTCATTTAAAGACGTCTCTCCAATCTTCCTTTGAGCTGCAAAACCACAGATTCAATATATATCAATATCAAATTTGTTGGTCATCAAATTATAAAGAAAAATTGAGTTTGGTTAATTACTTTCGCATATAGAAAGGAGTTCCTCTAGATGGTTTCTGTCTGTGAGAGTCTCCTCTCTAAGTTTCTCAACGACCGTTCCTCTCTACCAAAAGTTAAACAATAATAATAACATACAGTCAATGAAATAGCTACATGATGATTATTAGAGTATTACTGAAAAGAAGATGAATGTGACCTCAGGATCATCTAGAAGCCTAAGTGGAGTGTTACTATCTTCACAAAGGAGATCCCTCACAGCTTCATTGTATATCTCCATTGCCGAGAACTTTAGTGTGAACTTTCTTTCTTGTTTATGCTTAAAGGAAACAACAAAGGATCTCAGAGACTGAAATATAGATACCAAAAAAAATGAGTGAAAGAGAGGTTACTAATGTATGTAAACCTTGTCAATGTAAGCAAATATATCATCCATAGCATATTCAGTGATTCCACTCATCGTGTACGTTTTCCCACTACTTGTCTGTCCATACGCGAAGATGCTCGCTGCAACACAGGAATCGGCTTATTAGCATATATATATATATATATATATATATATATCGAAATGATTGATCATAAAAGAGAGATGCAAAAATTTCTTACAGTTAATTCCAGAGAGGACACAAAGTGCAACCTCTTTGGCTCCATCATCATAAACTTGCTTTGTGGGGCATTCGAATCCAAACACTTTGTCTGTAACACATCAATTGCTGATTCATTATAATAGTAGTAAAACGTACCTAGCTCAAATCAAAATGGTGAGAAAGAGATGCAATATTCAAACTCTTTACCAAATGTATAGGAAGACTTATCAGGCAGATTATGAAATTTGCAGATGATTGTGGTGTCGTTGATGCATTCCCAATCACATCGATCGTTCCTCGTCTCTTCTTTCTCGTTTAGCGGCCTAACCCTCACCGACACCAATATCTTCTCTTCTCCTCCTGCCGCCATCTTTTCTTGATTTCTATATATCTCTGTTTTTTTCAAATTTAAACTCATTAAAGAAGGATGTGCATAAATCATTTGATCAAAATTTAAAATGATCAGACTTTTAGATATCATAAAGAAAGAAAGAAAAAAAAGCTGTGATCAAACTTTTTCTCATCGTATCAGAAAGAAACCAATGAATAAAACCTTTCATTGACTAAACCTAATCGTCGACATGTATAAGACTTGGCTCACCTTTTGATCCTCACGGCATTGCTGCAAATTGAAAGGAGGAAGACATTTTTAGATTGTGAGGGAGAAAACTTAAGAATTAAAGTTTTAGTTTGTATAAATTCCATATTGAAAATGAGACATAAGACAAATCAACGAAAATTTGTTGGGAGATAAGAAGAATGAGTCAGCCAAAAATAATAAATGGGGTCAAAAACCTCCTCTGTGGTTTCTTCTTCCTCTAAGTTTCTTGTTTTTTCAAGATTGAGCTGTCTGAGAGAGAACATGTCGGCATGGCCGTTGGAAATGTTTCGACCACCAAGGTCTCTCTACTAAAATAAGAATGTTGCCAATTTTAACCTCTTTTACCTTTCTAGTTACGGTAATTACACGACTGTCTTGCGGTACAAGGAAAGTTAACCTTGTGTTGATGACCAATTAAACAATAAGCATTGACCAGACCCAGTGGTTCAAACTTCAAGAAACTAACTAAGACACATAAATCTAAGGAATTATTTTGGATTATGAAAGATTAATTACAATTAGGATTTTCTCTCCCACCCAATTGACTCATATGAGCTAATCTATTTTTGTCAAAGAAAAAAACATTAGGATTTTCTCAATGAGATCATATTTGGAACATTGGTGAGATTTAATAGAGAAATCAAGAACACTACAAATATAATTTTTAGAAATAGAAAGATCTTAGAACTCCAAATACAACCATAAAGGGAAATATAAAAGAATATATTTCTTTTTGATGTTCTTTTTTATATATACGTGTATACATATGTAATAAATTTGAAAGGTAAAGGAACATCATACTACAACTAAACCAATCGTAAACCATCTGGGAGTTGTTGATCATGAGAGGAGTCTTGAGATATAAACTTACGGCAAGCATAAAGCACTGCAGAATGAAAACCACTTGGATTGTCTATGAACACAAAATGACCACCCTGCAACATTTCACAATCAAACAAAATCTCACATAAGCATCATCTTCTTCTCTATAGTTTTCCTCTCAGATTTGAATACAAATGCATGTGGTTAGAGATTTGACCTGTGGAACCCGAATGATTTCGCAAGGGACCTTCATGTATTTCCGCGCTTCCACTGCACCTTGATAGTTCATCCAATCATTCATTCCATATATAAAAGTTGTTGGCACTTTCCACTCTGATGCACTGCACAAAAAAAACAAGTCATCGAATTTGAGTTGTGTATACACTCCAATGTAGTCACAAACTTGGTTTTATTCATCAGATTTGGTAGACAAACCTTTGTAGGAGGGGCTTCCGAGCAAAGGCTCCAAATGAGAAGATGTATTTCAAGCACAACTCTCCACTAGCCTTTGCAGCCAAAGTATGGTACACATAATCTACAATGCAAAACGAACCGTCACTATCAGCTATTGCATCATCATCCTCCATATAACTTCTAGGGAACTTGAAGAAAGAATTACTCACCGGTTAGCAATTTGGCTTCCTCCTCTGTTAGCACAGTTCCCTCCGAATGTGCACCAAATCTTGCAGTTGTATACCGATTTACAAGACCTGGACCCCAAGGACCTAATCCTCTGCACACGAAACGCATTTAGGAATATATAGTGAATCTAGTATCCGGCCACTTTTATCAAATGGTTACAATTGAGTGCAATAAATTTGTATCATCGAGGTGAGCATCTAGTAGACCTGACCTATTGGTACTATAAGAGCATACCTAATCAGCTTCTGAGGAGTGAAATTCGACTCCCACAAATGATTTAGTAGGGCGCCTTTCCATGTTGCTCTAAATTTAGTGAGCCTTTCCGATGCATCTGCTTCTGCTGAGAACCCAGCAGATCCCACCAGAACTAAGTGTTGAACATGCTCAGGATGCTGAAAGATCCAGATATATGCCCAATGAAAAGTCAGATAACATAAAAGATACCTTTTACACATTGAATTATACCAAGGATGAAAAATCACCTTAAGCGCATATTTAGCAGCAACATAACCTCCAAAGGAATGTCCTAATAGAATAAAGTTACTGAGATTCTGGGCTTTACGCCATTCCTCTAAGGAGTCGATAAACCATGCCTCAGTTTCTACACAATTAAAGAAGGACCAATGCAGTTCCATTACTGATCATTCCACATATACAAGCCGTTTTGGTTCCAATGAAACTTTAGCCACTGAGTAATGAACATTAAAGGGGATGAATAGAATACCTTCAGTGCTTTTACATGTAAAATCAGGCCTACTTGATCCACCCCATCTATAGTAAGAAAATGAGAGAACTACCTTATTATACAGTCACAAATGTATACAAAACATGAGAACAAAAAAAGGTCTAGAAGAACATCCTCACTTTGATGTTTAAGACATCGAAACAGTTGAAGCATTCAAAAGGCCATATTACCAAAGTTACATAATACTGAAGTTGCTTACCCAAGTTGATCAATAGCAATCACCCTAAATCGACTGGCAAGAGCATCGAAATTTCTGAAGAAAAAGCCTTGAGAAGCACCATAACCATGAACCATGACAAGAGTGGGAGAACCCTCCTTGGCATCAAAGGTAACAGTATTGATGTAACGTGACTCATTGCTGGTAGACCTAAACCACCTGATTTTGGAACCTGGTGGTCCTGAACCAATATTAACTTGTTCTTGTACATAAGGCGTCCTGAAGATTGTTCATCACAAAAGAATTAAAAAAACAGCTCATCCATCATGTATATCTTAAAAAAAACCTCTCCTTTTACATTTCAAGCTCTAATAAACAATGTTCCAGAAACAGGGTTCATACCAAATTCCAGAATTTTGAAAATTTTATCCCTAAAGCTGTGTAATTGAGAACAAAAACATGTGCTTGAGAGACACAGAGAGAGATATCTAAACGTACTTGAGGATAGAGAGAAGACGCTTCTCGGCGGCGATGATGTAATCGGTGGACGTAGGGATCCACCGGAGCGAATTGGGCCACAAAATTTTCCATTTTGATCTCGCAGCATTCGTAGCAGCCGCCGTAGCAGCAGATGAATCAGCCACCGAAGCAGTCTTCTTTGAGATTTCTTCTGCCATTCTTAGTCTTGACGCAAAACGGCTTAAGTTCATACAATCACCGAACCAAATTCACAATCCAACAAAATAAAAATCTAAACTTTTCCCACGAATCAAGGAATCCAAAGTTTTTGGATATTAAATTTTCTAAATTTATCTTTAAAAAGTTCTAAAAAGATGAGACGAGAGGTTTTGCTGCGAAGTCGCTTAAAGGATATATGCTTTTCTAATCTGTTCTTCTCACGTCATTGCTGACGTCACGTCTCCTGCAAAAACACAGAAGCTTCCCCGTTGGCACAATTTGGACCTGTCGGTCTTGGTCAACTCTTGTAATAATTAGTCAAATTAAGTTCGAGAAAGTGATTAAGATTGTTAATGGCAAATTAATACTAACATATACAGATTAGGATTCAACGTAAGGTGAAAAAGTTGCATTTTGACTCGTCAACTTGTTTCATCATAGAGTCTTCTTCTACAAAATCTAACTGCAAACACACAAACAAAAGCTAGAAAGAAAGGTCTCAGATTTTCAAACAAATCACTAAAACCGGTTTTTGACTTGTTTGTAAACAACACACACAACTTGAGTCTTTTCTTTTTTTTTTTTCTTTTAGCTTGAGCTTCTGCTGCAGCTGCTAGTAGTAGTACTAGAACTTGGGTTGTTGGTGGAGACACCAAGATACAATGCTTCAGCCAATGGTCCACCTGGTGTTGTTGTTGAATAGATCCATGATGGACCTTCATGGCTAACCCACTGATGATGCTGGTTTGTTCCTTCTGCTTCCTCCATGGATCCTGCAGCCATTGATAGTGTTAGAGAGCTTCCCATTGCTTCAACTTGTTTCCCTTGTACAACAAACCGCTTTGTCTCTTGGTTATGTGGTGTCTGGTTTACACTCAATAGACTCTGCAACGCTCCAAAGCTCTGGTCTACTATTGGCTCCTTCTGCCTGAAATTCAGATCGTAATTGAATCCGCGTTTGAGCTCACTGCGTGATCCAACCTTCAGCGGGACAGTTTCATGAATCTCCGGGTTTAAAGTTCCAATGGCATCACCTTCTTTCCTAAACCACCTCAATCCTCTTCACACATCAACAAAAAAGTTCCAAGCTTTCAAATGATATCAAAAGGGGATGGATTTTAAAACTTTGACAAGAGTGTAAGTAAAGGCACCTGTTGTGATCATATAAAGAGGAAGCGGACTGAAGAGTAGAAAGCACAGGGACTTGGTTTACAGGTTGTCCGTAAAACTGAGGATAAGTTCTAGTAAACTGGCTAGTATCATTCTTAGCGCTACTACGAGTGTAACTGTGGTTAGATGACTGGTGAGATGATTCCACATGCTTTCTTGAACGAGGACGGCTCTTGTGTGTGTGTCTCTCGCAGTATTTCTGATCAGGAATCACGTTTCTAGAGCATCTCCATTTCTTCCCATCCGTTCTCTTGCACCTCCATGGCTCCTGATCAGCCGTGTTATTACTTGCGATTGAAGCAATCCCCAGCTGCAACGAACCTCCTTTCGCCATTGCCACTGTTACTGTCATCACAAAGACCACAGCAGATTCTTTTATTCAGCATAAGTACTACAAAATCTACTTATATGCCTCCACTAAGCGGTAAAACTTCTAAGAACTTGAACATTGAAATCATAATGGATGTTAGATGTGTCAAACATGAAAACAAGTGGTCAAGAACAAATGTAACCAAGAGAAATTGACAAAAGTAGGAAAGTCTACAGAAGCTGTATAAGTGAAAGCTATGGACATCTTACCATCCGGGTTAGTGGTTGATGGGTGGTTCTTGGGAAAGGGTGAGAGAAGCTCGGAAGGAACAGGAACAGAAGCCATCATATACTTATATATATTCCTCTGCCTCTCAAGCTCCTGCCACTGAGCGTTACTGAAAGCTACACTTGCGTTTCCACTCATACTTCTTCCAATCTCCCCTGGATTTTAATCCAACAAATTTCACATTAAACCAACATACAGAAAAAAAATTCAATTTTTTTTCTTTGCACAGCTCAGAAGACAACAAAAGGGTTAGAACTTGAAACCTGAAGAAGAGCTCAAGGTGAAAAAAGGATCAGCTACAGTCACAGAAGCAGAACTAGAACCGGCAAGGGAGAACATATCACCGTGAGAAGAAGCGTATGCTTGATTGCTTGAAACAGAGAACATGGGATCGCCAAGACCAGCAGAACAGTAGCACAAGGAAGAAGAGGAAGGCGAGGAATATGATGGATGGTAATGATGATGAGGTAGCACCATAACGTCTTTATTCGAATGTTCTACAACTCCAAATCCAAACCCACCAATATAATCTTCCTTACGTTCTGCTCTTGTTCCCATTAAACCAAAACACACACACAGTTTCCCTCTTTCTATTTCCTGACTATATCCACCCAAAAAAGTCCCAAACTTTTACCAGAGAAACACCACCGCTACAAACCTTTTAAAAACCCGATTAAAAAGCATAACAACTCTCAAAATACCCCTTTTGTCTCTGTAGTGGAAACCTAGGAGATAGCTCAAAACTTTAACCTTCACACAAAGCAACACCCAAAAATCCAAGAAAGAAGAAAACAGAGGAAACAAAAAAAAAAAAAAAAAAGCACACGCCTTTTCTCTTAGCCTAATGTCTCTGCAAACATAAATATAAAAAGAACCTTAAAAACAACCACAAAGGCTCACTCTTTTTTATTTATTTGTCTCTTCTCTCAGTGCCACTTAGGAAAAATGAGAGGATAGGGAGAGAAATTGGGGATTTTTTTTAGGTTTAAGAAAGGTTGAGAGGAGAGGAGCGGTGCAGAGCTAAGCTATTTGAAAGACTCATGAGCCAGCCATGACATGATGATAAAAGCTTTTGATTTTTTTTTGTTTCCTTAGTCTCCAACATTCGACCTTGTTTCAGAATACAGACAAAAATCTTCATTAACTCTCTACTCTCTCTCTCTCACATCTCCCCTGACACTTACTCAGTAGCATCCCACGTTGTCGTTTCCTACTAACACTTAACACCGTTAACTTCTTTCTCTCTACACACACAATGACACAAACACACCGCCTCTTTCAAAAATATCTTTTTTTTTTTACTTCGACCTTAGGTAACGTGTTTTGTATTTTGTCTTCTTCTCAAAACTACATCGTACACAAGAGTATGTATAATTGTGTATATATAAGACTTTTTTGGATGAGGATAAAAGACTCCGTTAAGCAATGGCGTCTAAAAGAGGGTGCTTGGAGAAGTGTGTTGGTAAAATAGGACCCATATGAGGTTGCCGTGACCGTGAGAGCTTTGCTTCTTTCTTCTCATTGGGGACCAGAGAGAGAGAGAGAGATGTGATGCTCTAACTAATTCAGTCTCTCTATCTCTCTTTCTCTCTTGGGGTCACTTTCTTAGATTTTACTAATTTCTCACCCCCAATTCTTTTCTTCTTTCTCTTTTCGACCCCACTACTTTCATGTCTTCTATCACTCCTCTAATTTTCTTCTAATTTAGTTAAAAAGAAGAAAACTCCCACTTTCATTCATCACATGATGATAATAAATTATTGGATTGTTGGGGAGAAGGGAAATAAAGATGATTACTTGAAGAATAAAAATACATATCTCTAACTCTAGTTTTCTTTCTTTTGTCGTATACACCTGCCTAATCAATCATAGGACCACTCAAAAAGTTCAAATGTCAAAACACATGGACTATTATGGGCTTATGGCTATTCAATACTACTTTTCGTAAGTGGTATAGTAGTAGCCTAATTTAATCGGTGGTTACATTTACATATAGTCTTAAAATTATTCCAAAAGAGCACCTTATTCGTAAATGAATCCAAAGTGAACCCCAACTGTTTTAAAATTAGGAACAATAGACAGTAATTGTACTTGTGTTACAATGTTACATTATGTTATGTTGGGATTTGGCTACATACATATCTCACAAACATGTTCCAAGAAGTAGTGCCCGAGACTCTTTTTCTTTTAGAATCGAAATCAGAGATATGAATGAGAACCTAGTCTTAAGATGTAAACATATATTAATTCCTCTGTTTTCAGCATCGGTCTGCCAGTTTCGAGCAGATTAATAGGCAATACCGGTTAACAATAATAGAACTAAAGGTATAGCAAATGGATGGCACAGTTTCAAGTACGGTGACAAAAAGAGTGGAACATATCTCAACTTCAAGCTCAAGCTTATAGTATCTAATTACTCGGAA
Source organism: Camelina sativa (assembly GCF_030686135.1). Lineage (NCBI taxonomy): Eukaryota > Viridiplantae > Streptophyta > Magnoliopsida > Brassicales > Brassicaceae > Camelina > Camelina sativa. The sequence goes on from NC_141889.1 coordinate 7,391,118, forward strand.
GATGATAACAAAGTCGTGTCAAGGTGAACTAGGTCTCTCAGAAGTCAGAAACAATTCATCAAATAAAATAAGTTGAGGGTAAAACTCCAAGAAACAAAACAAATTGGATCGAGAGGTAGAAGAACACGAAGACGAGCGTCTCTGTCTGACTGTCTCTGATCTCCATTACAAAAAGACCAGTTAGATATGAACGGAGAATATATATGGTCTGAGACGCGACGGACGTTTGAGCTTTGAGGTCCGTGCCATCTCCGGTTAGGGTTTTGACGTTCCGATCACGGAGTTTCCCTATATTCCCTTCGGATCTTTCCGCTTCTTCTTCTACACGATTTCAATCCATGCGTTGTCAGCCTCAAATGGGCCGCTATAACAGTATCTTAGCTCAAGACTGGCCCATTACTAGAAAGTCCATTTAAACTATATTCTAATTTTGGTTTGGAGAAAATTTTGCTGAATAAATAGAATTTAAATCCTGTTCGGTTTTGGTTCTGCAGAATGTATACATTACTATATTAGGTGCGGTGAGTTCAAAAGTAATTGTTTTTGAAGCCAAACCGAAGTTTAAAATACAGCTTGGTAATGGGTAAAAAAAGGTAGAAGCAATGTGGACCAAAACAACAACTACACTTTAGGCTTATATAGGCTTATAAATCTTTTTGGCTCCACGTGACCTTCACTTACTTGCAGAGTCATCGCTGTTTATGGGTGTACCGAGCCGAACCTAGACCAAAATATAATTTCAATTCTTGCCGATAATCGAAACAATCTCAAGTTAATCGAATCTCGGTTTGGTTTGGAAATTCCAGTTTGATTAGTTTGCCAAGACCTAAATCTAATCTAATTTTAACCCATTGATATGTGTTTATGGTGTATTTTTATATCAAAGTTATACACTTGCACACGTTGACGTTCTTGTACTGCAGCATAACTTTGATATAAAAATAAAAATACAACTTTCAAGTGGAAAACTAAACTTGCACGTTTTTGTATTGTAGTATATGTAACATCAATTTTAAGGATTAAACGAAAGATTGAAATAAAGGTAAAAAGTTTATAAATAGATATGAAAATGCATGGACTATATAACACCCAGTACGATAACCAAACATCTAAATTGATATAAGACGGATACAGCATTGCTGCCATTGCATGCGTCAAAATTGAAACAAATTTAATCTGATAGAAAGACATCATACCCGCAACGATCATGAATGTCCTTTTCTTAACCTACGTGATCCGTACCGTATTACAGTTAGATTTGTCGATTATTTATTTAACACCGGAAATGTTAGGAATCTTGATATATATTTGTCACAACTAGTATAAGCGTATTTTAGTTGCTGCCTCGGTGGGACGAATGAATTGTAAGTTGTCAATGGATCCAGGCTGAATGGATCATATAATCATAGTAGTGTAATAAAGTAAAATGGTGTTAGTATCGCTTTTTAGAAACTTTATACGTCCAGAAGCGGGTATGTAACAAATATAGGGGAAGGTGATATAGTTTATTGCAACCTCTATGTTGGTCTGAAAATATATATAGATATAATTGCGTGTCACGAAACAAAGAAAACGAGCTAGTTAGATAAGAAAAAAACGGATTAGCAAGTTTTAGAGGAACAAGAAATGATTATTCAAATGAAAAATAGAGTAAAATAGAAAAGAGAAAGCTTATTCAAATGAGGATTTGTGCAAGATCATATGATATAAAGCCAAGTCATGGACTGTTTCTCTCGTTTTACAGGATGGTTCAACCACCACGCACCTCTTTTTCTTTAGGCGTTTAATGACACAACCCACATTTATCTTTTATGTATTTATATTTATTTCTTTATTTTTTTTAAAAAATCACTTTTTCTCTTTTCTCTGCAGTATTTCTCAATCTCTAAGTCTTTACAAAGCATTTTGTTCATCTGAAGAATATGGCTACTTAGTTAAGGAAGTTTTAAATGTTTTTACTGCCGACAAATAGTACTTTGAGTGTATATAAATAAGTATGTCCGATAAAAACATTTATATATAGAAAACTATAATTATGTGATACAGTTTTGTTCCTCATCTTTGCAAATTTTATAAACAAGAATCCCCAATTTCTCATTCCCAACTTCATTCACAAGTTAAACATAGTTTCTCTTACACGCTTTACTATGGAACCTTCTGAATTTGTTTCCAACAAAAGTTAATTTCTTATTTCTCTATCTGTGAAAAAATAAAGTCAATTGCAATAAATTCGCCATCTTCCTATCAATATGCATAGATTTTTTCAACAAATATATCCAAATAAGGAGTGTCTGAAATGAACTCACAACCGCATGTTATTTAGCCAATGTTTAAAATACCAGACCGGGCAAACCGGTGGATCCGTGACCTGATATGGTAATTGTAGAGTGTCTTTTAACAAAATCTCACCTTATGACATCATATCATATATTAATCACGTATTATCTATAGACTGATGTACATATTCATACAACCCTCAGCTTCTTATTTGCCTCCATAATTAATCCCCTATTCTCAACTGTCAATAGAAAGTGACAGAGACAGAGAAAAGTTCTATCTATATATTATATAAAAATACATTACACAAATTATCACAACTAGACTTCAGCACGGATCTAGTCTTCTTATATCTCATTCTCTCAGATATATAAAGAAGATTTGTGTATCAAACACAACTCGAAGCTTTTGTTGAGGCATGGCTGTGATGAAGCTAAGAAGAGCAGCGACTGTAGCAGGGACATGGCTAAACGAAGCCATTAGCTTCTTCGTGTTCTGTGTTCTAGACATCGTTGATATATTTCTTTGTCTCATCTACAAAGCAGCAGACTATCTCTTTGAAGCCGAATGGAAGCCTTGCTATTGTTTGTCGGCCAAGGAACCCATCACCACGACTCGAGGGAAGATCCTCTTGTCTCAAAATAATGGCGAATCCAAGATCCTTACTCTTTCGCGGCTTCAAGAACTCGGGTAAATTTTTTTTTTTTTTTTTTTTTTTAACGTTTTGTTAGTTATTGCAAATGTATCAATATCAGAATTGTCCAATTACAGATGTGTTAAAAAAAACTCAGAATAACTCTTTTGTAAATATTTCATATTTTAAGAGACAAGAATAAATATGTTTCGTCTAATATATGATATAACATATATATATACTTATATAATAATTCCACAGTTATAAGTTCTAGCTATATATTTATTTTACATCATTACATGTGCTGTCCGCTTTCTCCCTGAATGATAATTATTATCATATTTACTACAAAAAATTGACGTGCATTAAAGTTCATTGTTGACGTAAAACTGGTACGGTGAGCCAATTACTTTTATCCCTAGAAGTGGATTATTGAAATCTACTACCGTTTGATTTTCTTGTAGCGGACGTTCCAAGATTGAGCTGGAGGATATCTCTGAGACACTTTACACACGTCCTTCTCGTCTATCGGACTTTTCTAACCTATCCGTTAATGAGCTCAATAAACGGTTCGTTAAGGTTACTCGGTCCGAGTCGTCCAAGTGTAGCGACCATCATGAGAAGACTAAAAGCAGAAGGAGGAAATCAATAACGAAGTCAAGCTTGACGGTGAACTTCACGGTCGTTGAGAAGCTTCGGGGAAAGATCAAACCGCATAATTTGAGCCACGATGTCTCTCGATGGTCGGATTGTGATTGTGGGTTTTGTACATCATGGGCCGCTACTAGTGACAAAGATCATTCCCTCTTTGTCAAAACTCAAATCCCAAATGGTAAGCGTTCACATCTTATATGATTAGGAGATATATTAATACAACCAGTTTTACTGTTTTTGACTTATAAAACATTTACTAGTTACAACAAAGTGGTTGTAGTTTAGTGGTAAGAATTCCACGTTGTGGCCGTGGAGACCTGGGCTCGAATCCCAGCAGCCACACTTTAAATCTTTTTAACCATTTTTCAAAAAAATAAAAATAAATAAACATTTGCATGTTAAGTTCTTATATTTGATTGTGTTTAATTATTTTATAAAACACTCTTTAGAAATTATTAATGCAAATAGGCAATAAAAAATGGTCCTCTGTATCATGAGTTCCAATTTTGGATTTCGAAACTAGTAAACTAATTTGCGTTTTAAAACAATCGGATTCATTACAACAGGGGTGGCAGCGAAAGAGGATGTTCTATTCATACATGGTTTCATATCTTCATCAGCGTTTTGGACGGAGACGGTATTTCCAAGCCTGTCAGCCTCCTCCTCGTCTCGTAGACTCTTCGCCGTGGATCTTCTAGGATTCGGCAAGAGTCCAAAGCCAGCTGATTCACTCTACACGTTGAGAGAACACGTAGAGATGATCGAGAAATCTGTCTTACACAAACACAATGTGAAGTCTTTCCACATCGTGGCTCACTCTTTGGGATGCATTTTGGCGCTTAGCCTCGCCGCTAGACACGGCGGCTTAGTCAAGTCACTTACCCTCCTTGCTCCGGTGAGTTAATTTACTTCACGCTCATTAATGGACCTGTCTTTATTGGTTTCTATGCATGCAGAACATAAATTTTGCATGATAAATTACTATTAAAAGTTAATAATAACTACAGGTTCCTAATCGTCATTATATTATGAATATTATGTTGGTCGGTCATTTTAGCTGGAAATAATTGAACAAGTTAAGGAAAATACAATTTTATTGGTTTGACACACATATGAATAAGAGATGTGACGTATAGGACTAATAGAATACGTGTTAATGTGTATTTCTGGGCAGCCGTACTATCCAGTACCGGCGGGAGAGGCGAAGCCGAGGCAGTACGTGATGAAGAAAGTGGCACCGAGGAAGGTTTGGCCGCCTATAGCTTTAGGAGCGTCGATGGCTTGTTGGTACGAACATGTTAGTCGTACCATTTGTCTCCTTATCTGCAAACACCACCGTCTTTGGCAGTTCCTTGCAAATCTCATCACCCGTAATAACAGGTTTTTACTTTTTAACAACTATTTTCTTGGTTTTCATTTAATTTTATTAATCCACCCAACCAAATTCGAATCAATTTATATCAGGAGAGGAATTCACATTCCTTAAAAAATGTAATAAAATTCAGATCCAAAAACTTAAAATCTAACGGAAGTAAAACAATTTCCCATACTTAACTAGCTAGTACACAAAGTCACAACCGGCAGCGGCAATCGTTAATAATACATGAGGGTAAAATGTTGGTTGTTTTTTTATCAGGTTGTTTGGAATATTTTTGGAAATTTAGTGATGTCAAAAATTAGGTTTAGTCTCTCTATATATGTATTTGTTTTTAGCATGTAAATGTCATATTTCATTGAAAGGAAACAATTGATGGTTGATGTGGCTAGTTAGTATACCAAACCACCTCCAAATGGACTAAATCCACTAACAAATTTAATTCGTAGCCGCATCTGGTCGCTGGCTTGTAAGTGTCTACTCAGTTTACGATTATTAATTCAACTTATTCACCAAATTAATTTACAGATATAGTACAACTTTACGTGGTGTTAGCTTAATCATCAAGTTACATCAGATAACCAGATATAGAAAGCCACGTGTTTTTGACATGCCATCAGTATATCTTCTTTCATTGGAGGAAAGCTTTAAAACAAACGGTGTCTTAGGCAACCTACTTTAGACTCTATAGTTATGCTATGCTAAATTTTAAAATTCCAACCTAAGTACTTATGACTATGTGTACTTGGAGCAATTGAAATTGATTCTACTTTTGAAATGTCTAGGTTGGTTGATCGGCATATTTCAGTGACAAGAATGTATAGATTTTACGACTCTGTTTTGTCTTCTACGTTTTAGGAATCTAAATGGTTAGAAGTAATGCTCTCGTCCTACCAATACAACCAACCATTGGAAATTAAATTAATAAAAAAATGGAATGTAATTCATCCGATCAATGCTACCAATTATGAGTTCGACTCCAAAACCAATAACTATGAATTCTTTAATTAAAAAAACAAAAATACTACTATGAACCAAAATTCAAAATAAATGCGCAAGTTTGATTAGTGTCATTGGTTATTAGCGCAGCACCCATATACTTGAGACAGTAGATCTCTTTTAATAATAGTCCAAAAACTTTTTTGGTTTTTTTTGTGCAAAGTCCAAAACCAATAACTATAATATATTGATATGTAAGAACTACATTTTGATTTATCATATATTGTACTAATAGTTAATTTTCTCTATCTAGGACTGTAAACTTTTTAATAGAAGGTTTCATGTGTCACACGCACAACGCAGCGTGGCACACTCTACACAACATTTTATGTGGGACAGGAAGCAAACTCGATACGTATCTAGACATTGTTCGAGATAAACTAAAGTGCAACGTCGCCATCTTCCACGGAGGTGACGACGAACTCATCCCTGTCGAGTGTAGCTACAACGTTAAACAGCGGATTCCTCGGGCGCGAGTTAAGGTTCTTGAGCACAAAGATCACATCACCATGGTCGTTGGCAGACAAGATGAGTTTGCCAGAGAGCTCCAAGAGATTTGGAAGACTTCTTCTAGCTAAAATTATGTTTGATGAAAATTTGTGATAGATTAATTAATATCAATTGTTCTATGTGTAATGGTTGGTAAAAATATTTTCAAGAGTTTATCATTATAAATTAAGGAAATCCTTATGTATTATGAGAAAATCCAGGAATGGAGTATTAAAATAATAATTTTCGAATCTAATTTATTCATTTATCATATATTCATTTATTTTTTGGTTTCTAAGAAGGTATATGTGGTGAACCAAAATAAATAAATAGAAGGTATACGTTTGACTCCTAAGTTTGCTAATGCATCCTCTTACTGGTCCCCAAAAAGGGCCGCCCTGCTTACCCAATAACATAAATATTAGCAAATCAAACTATTCGGTAGTTTTTCCAATATGTTAAAAAAAAAAAAAAAAAAAATCTGAATTGAGCGTCATAAATTTCTTACAATACCCACATGGACAATGACATAACAGAAATTCACTAGTAAAAATTAGTTGATTATATGTCATTTTCAACAATTTACATACTTCTAATCTCAAAACTTCTTCTTTCTTTTTTTTCCTTTTTTTTTGACAACAAAAAACTTCTTCTATAAGTGTTAAATAGTTATTTTCTTTCTATGTAATTTTGTTTTCAGTGGTATATTTATTGCATGCCAATTAGCCAATGAGTCCCTAAAAGTGGGTCATATTGGTTGAACAAATTCACCAATATTAATGGGTGTCTTGGACCCATCCAACCATATTATTCCGTCAGTACTTTAAAGCTCCACGTAAATGTATTAGGTATATCCATACTATAATATATCAACTCAATGGTGAATGAAATATGAGAATAGCAACCTCCTTTATTAATTAATAAATGATATGTTAAATATTCCACAATCAACAATTCAACACTCTACAGTTTCAGTTCAGGGATTTATAGACTACTGTAGACTTTATAAATTCGATTAGTACTGTTTTCACATGATTTATATCTTGGACATATGGTACGCTTTCATTAAATAATTTGCTCGTTAAGTGAATATGTAGTGTATTTCCATGTTAATGTGATTCTACTCATACAAATATATTTGTTGCGAGATTTTATTTGATATATATAGTTTCTTTCTAATCTAAATACAAGTGAAAATCTCCAATTACATACTTCATCGTAAATTAATAATATTAAATTTGAAATTATTTACATTACCAATCGCTTTCAATTATAAGATAAAGTCCACTGCATCACAAATCAAATTTTACTTTACAGTATAATTATTAAAATGTACAAAAATATTTTTAAAAAAATAATTAAAGATATATATATATGAATAACGTTTTAAGAAAAAAATCAACACTCCAAGAAATGTATTATATTATAATTTTAATAGTAATGGCATAGAGCAACCATACAAGATATATAAAAATAAAACAAAAAAAGCAACCCAAAATGTAATAATCATACGAGTACGACGAACTACTTAATTATTAGATGAGTTGTTTAATTTTTGGGATTCTCCAAGTAAAAGTTGCGTTTCTCTTCCTCGTCCATGAATGCAGTAACGTGAAAAGACTTGCCGATTCCCATAGGAGTCTTGAAGTAAATCTTCTTGCTCTTTGGCTCCTCCATACTCATCTCCACGATCGGTACCCACATAAACATCTGCTTACTCTTCACTCCTATATATAACACACACACAAATTCATATACATAAACAAACCCATATCTATAGAGAAACTCTTGTCCTTATATAATAACATGAGCTATACATCCATATATACTATGTAGCTAGGTATATCACAGATGGTACCTGTCATCTTCTTCATACAACACTTGTCGACATAGGCAGTGACCTCGAGACCGTAGGAAACGCGAGTGTTGGTGGCTTCGAAGAAATGCTCATAAGGAGAGTTTTGCTTCATCCACACGTAACCAGTGGCTCTAACTCTTCCACACTCCACAAGATTCTTCAAAGGCATCACTCCTTTCGGAAACCCTAGCTCCTCCAGAAGCTCCAATGATTGCTTGTAACATTCCTCCGCTCCGTACACGATCTCAGCCCCTGCTCTCTCTCCTCCGACAACGACGACTCCTTCGCTCGCCATTTAGTTATGAGATATAGAATTAACAAAAGACAAAAAGTAATATTTTCTTCAAAATATGAAGAGGAATATATATAATGTTTGTGCTAAGGATTTTGGAAGATATATAAATTTAAACGAAATAAAAAGGATAGAAGAAGAGATAGAATATTTTAGAAGATGGGGCTGGTGGTTGAGCGGTGGGTTGTGCGATTCATTTATTTTTGTTTGCCTAATTCTCTCACTTGTTACTTTCGTGTGGTTTTTTGTTTGGTTACCTAATTCCCCATATATATTCTATTTTGGTCAAAGCAAATAAATATTATTATTTATGAAAAGTCAAAATACATCTTGACTACTTTATATTGTGGCATTTTGTTACTAAAAAATGCTTAATGGAATTAATAGACACTTTATTGACTAGAAATTATCTTAGTAAAATCTTAGCCTATTTATCATTTTTAATCGAAATCTAGTGTTATTTGTTTTAAAATACTAAAGTTTAGTCAATAGTCAAGGATTTCTTACCTAAGGCAATACAAACGAAACAATTGTATAGGGTTTATTTGGTAACCAGATAAGAAATTATTTGTTTCTGAAATAGCTGATTTTATTTTTACTTATTTTTGTTACAATAAGGTTTAAATATATATGACAAGACTCCAAGCCCATAACTGTTTCAGATAAAATAATAGAAGATAACCGAACTTATAAATCTGCTGAGAACCGGAAATAGAACAAATCAAGATGTGTTAACAAATTATACCAAAACAAAAAAAACATAGCACGAAGTAGTAGTACAAAATCATGAAACAACGATTCCATATACTGTAAGGAATAAGAGATGTTCTTGATCGTAACTCATAAGTTCTTGTTATTCTAAGAATAGGATGATTATAATAATCTAACTACTCTAACTTCATAAGTCTTTTTTCTCTGTTTTGACTGATCGATCTTATGAAGCTAAGAACTTCATACATATCGGAGGCTTTACTCCCGCGAGTGCAAGCACAGCCGCAGGTAAAGTCCAAAGCCCTTCGCCACAGATTAGTCCTGAAGCGACCGCCGGAACCATAACCTCTGCTTTCTTCCGATTCATCTTCTCCCAAACAAACACAACCAAAGTCCCAACACACATGTCGATCGCGAAATAAGCTCCGACAAGAAACGGAACCGCCATCGCCGTCGGAAGCGGCATGAACCTCCCAATCTTCGCCGGAGTAAGATCTCTGACAACGTTGACCAAAACGGCAAACCCGAAAAACCCGTAACACATTTGGAGACAGTGAAGAGGCAGAGCAGAGAAGCCTTGTACTCCAAGAATCGCCATGTTCCTGTAAATCAAAGCGTACGGAGCCTTGAATTCGCCGTTAGGGTTTCCAACGTCGAATGCTTTGTAGAACAGGAAGAAACTTAGCGGCGTCACGATGCATCCAACGACCGTCCCGATCATTTGGCTAACAAACATAGCCTTAGGTGATGTCATCGTGTAATGAGCCGTCTTGAAATCTTGCATCAATATACAAGAAACCGAAACAACTGATTTGATCAGTCCACAACCGGCTAGTCCAGCTACAACTCCATTCTCTCTTCCCGTCACAGCCGCGATAACGAAAAGACCGATTTTGCCGTAGTTATAAGCCATGTTGATGTCTGTAAGTCCAGCTCCATAAGCGTTACAGAACGCTAGAGAAGGCGCGAAAATGTAAGCTACAATAACGTAATACCATTTGAGCTGAGGAAATATCAGAGGAACCACTACGGTTGAGACCGTAGCGAAGGTAAGATATCCCGCAACTCCGATCCAAATCGGGATTTTATCTCTGAGGAAATTCTCATCTTCCTTGAAGTCTTTCCGTGGTTTCTTGTGACCCACGTCATCAAGATCATTAGTTTTGTTCTTCAGTCTTGCGTTGATACTGACAATAGTGACAAAGAGAATCTTAACGAATGTGTAGAGACCGTCTCCAAGGATTAGAGCTACGGATAAGAAGACTTTGTAGCCGTATATGCTCTTCATGTTGTGTTCGTCGAGATTCTCAGGGAACCAAGAGCCTTTGAGTTTATCAAGAAGAGGCCACATTAAGCCATAAGAGAGGATAGCTCCTAAAAGCAAAGAAAGGTTAACCAAATGTGAACAGATCATTCCTGCTCCTACAAATGTCATGCTGAAATCAAAGAAGAACCTGCAAGAAAAGGATATGAGTTATTATATGATTCAAGAACTCGATTCACTGAAATGTCATGTCTTTTTTTATATTATGCTTACGTTTGTTTCCAAGCTTTCAAGCCAAAGGTTGGGAACTGAGAAAAGCCACAACCTTCAATACCAGAGAAAAACCACTGGAAGAAACCCCACAAAAAGCTAAATGAGAAGTATTTCATAAAACCACGCACTTGTTTCCTGCAAATCGATTCCAGTTAAAGATTAGGAAACTTAAGTAACAAATATATCACTTTTTGTAAAATAGGTTAATTAACTTACTTGGACTGTTCGTCTCCTTGTGTGTGGAAACCATTGATGAGAACAGCAGTAGCTAAACCACTCGGATATGTTAACTTAAGATCAATAATCATAACCTTTCGGAGAGGGATTAAGACGAAAAGACCGATGAAACAGACAACAAATAGATAAGCAGTCATCCAACCAACCCCTGGTTCTTTCACACTTTTTGCAGAGTTACCTTCCAAGTTCACACCAGACAACACATATGTCTTATGATTTAACCCCAGAAGATATGAAGCAAACCCACCTGAAAAGGGAAACAGAATAATCAAATATTTTTAATCAAAATTTCACAACTCTAGTTTTATATCATATACATCCCAAAAAGCAAAAGCAACATCAACCCTTTTGTTGTGACTCAACTAACCCAAAAGTTTTCATAAAGTTAAAAATATATTTTTTATATGTAACTGTTTTGCAGATCCTTCCACTGAATCTTTGCTTGTTTCACAAGAAAAAGAAACTACAAAGGAAGAAATAGAAGCAGTTTTGTTCTTAACCTCCGACAGCAATGCCGTAACAAGCAACAGCAGATGTCTGAATCATTGTGTTCTCTTGTCTTGTGAACGGCTTGGCGACAAATCCTGATTTCTTGAGAATCTTAGTCCATGTCTGGACAAACACAAAAGCCAGTAAAGCTGCAGAACTGTTGAGATTTGGAACGATCCCTGTCGTGAGATTTAGCTTCTGAGCTATCACACTGAACACAACACCGATCACTATGCTCACTAACACTCCTCTCACCGTTATCTGCTTCGTCCACGGTTCGGTCGTCCTCCCAGACATCTCTTCCTCTGTTTCATGTTCTTCTTCTTGTAGTGACAGTCCATTGTTGTTTTCTTCCTCTTCTCTCTTGATGTTCTTTCTCTGCTCTATTTCCATTGGAACTGAAGATAAAAAGATTCGAGCTTAGCAAATAAAAAATCTTTGAGAGTTATATTTGATACTTATAAAAACCAGAATTTGTAGGAACATGAAACTCTTCTGCTTTTTAACCTGAGTGAACAAAATTTGGTTTGGAAGAGAGAATATAAGGAAAGCTAAAGAACACATTGTTTCTACCCTCTTAAGTGCGCATGTTCGACACGCGCATTGTCCCCACGTAGACCATTCCGTCAAAACACAAACGCCAACGTGTAGTAATTAAACGCAAATTCTGTGAACAAAAAAAAGGTAAAATAAAGGAGTTGGGAGAAAATTTGGTACACAGGTCAAGTGGCCAAGTAGATTGCCGTTAGCATCTTGTTCTAAAAGGACATTTAATGATATTTCACCAAGTTTTTTTTTGTAAGAATCTTTGAATTATTATTACAGCCAAATGAAATAATTGAGTGGTTCGTGTGGGTGCAATGATTTAAAATGTCCTTTTTTGATCAAGGGGTTTGAAAACAAACTTGTCTCCGGCAATCACATCGTCGTAATTAATAAATGTCTCGCACAGCATTACGTGTAAAATTTCCACTCCTCCTTAAATTTGATGATATTTTTTTTTTCAAATAAAACCATTATTGTTAGTTTTGACTTTTGAGTATAAACTTTCGAAACTGGCCTAGGTTTTACGTCCATGTGAAAGGCCATTTAGAGCATTGAATCAGTTCATTAAGTTATAAAATCGATCGCTAGTAGATGATAGAACAAAATTGTAAGTTTGAGTGTGGTAACAATGGGGAAAGGACTAATTCAACATATTGTTGTTCCCCAATTTGTTTGACTCAAAACTTATATTTTTAAAAACCTCTCCACGTTTGGATAACGAGCTTATATACGAGTACTATGTAGTATGTACCTTAAATTTTGCTAGTTCAAATTTTTTTATATGGAACTATAATTTAATATAATCCATAAGAACAGAGTTTGAATTAATTTATAAGGAAAAAAACTCAAAAATATCTTCATATTCAGATGTCAATTTTTTTTATTAGTTAAGAATGGATGTCTTACACTTTCTAGAAATATTTTATATAAATAATGTACGCATGCCGATAACCTTAAAAACATATTCGAAATTTGATATTTGTCTAAGAGGATTATAACAAATTATGATCAGGACATGAATATCCAAAACCCATAATTCCAGAATAAATTGAAAAGGAAATGTATATAGATGCCATAATCGTGTATAGATGTGAATATGGTGAAAGTAGTGAGATTCTAAACGAGTGTGGCTCAATGGACCATAAGACCGATACTTCCACATGTCGAGACAAAGACAATGCACTTTTTCATTTCTTCGTTTCTCTTTCTACGCAATCCTTCATCTCAATTATTCTACGAATTAAATCCAATTTTATATAACTCCACAGTATTTAGGAAGAGATCCAGCTTTGAGAGTGTTGAATTTTCTTTTGTTTTCTTTTTAACTACTAAATTAGCAATAACGAAGCTGATGTTATATATAGATCTAATTAATAGCGATGTTGGAGAAAATGTTACATCTCTAAATAATTATTTGAAGAAATGTGGAGCAACAATTTAAACGAAATCAAATCAAACGTGGAAAAAAAACACATCCGAGACACAGAAGAAATAGATAAAAAAAAAAAATCAACAACCAGCGGCGGGTCTAGGCATGTGTCCCATACTCATTTTCTTAATTCTTGTGCCCTCGGGAAAAATGATGTTTGCAAACGCCACTGTCAACAACTAATTAGGACAATTGACAGTTTGACACAAACATATATAACTTATGAAGTGCTGTCTAAAGCTTGTGGCTTTTGAGCATGTGGGTTAAGTTTCATGAAAATTCTATCAAAACTGATTAGTAATGAGTTGACTATTTCTCTTTTATATATGGGAATAGATGTTAGGCTTGATCACATCTTTTATATGAAGTTCCTCCTAACATATCATATGTCATTACTAAAAACGATAAACTAACTCACAATATAAACTTCTTGATTTAAATCTAATAGTGGGTACAAAGCTGAAACCAAAACACTTTAAACTTTTCAACTAACATGTTGCTTTCTAATATGACATAAAATGCGTGTATTACATAGGGATTAGGCCTAGTAGGGATTAGCTTCGCCCACTTATTATTATCTAAAATGGAGAACCACTTATTATTATCTAAAATGGAGAAGACAAAAACAAAACACATTAATTTCAAAAATATAAATAGAGTGGGGATATTGATAGGTGGATAGAGACGAAAGAAGGAAAAATGAATACTACTCCTTGACACCATTCATTTGAGAAAGAATCTCATTCACTCTTAAAGTCACAGCTTATCCTCCTACATCCCTACTGTGCTATATAATACATTGACCCCAAACTATGACAATGACTTACTTTTTTGACCTTTTGCCAAAACTCTTAACTCTTTTTATCATCTAACTTACGCGTTTTGCGTCCAAACCGCTTATACCGACAGCGTTTTATGAACGAGTACTACTAATATTCTTATCAAGGAGTACTATTATTCTTTAGTATCATTGTCATGTTACCCTAAGCTTTTGGTTTTACCTAATTTTTTGTTTTGGTTGGAATGTTAGTTATTTTTTAGAAACTAGTTGCGGGAAAAAAACAAGAGCGGAATGACCACGTTCTTACTTACATTGCCCATGTTACGCAAAGTTAATTTATCATTATCACATGCGTCTAGTAACAATTATATATATGTATTTGATTTGTAGTCCGTGTCTGAAACCTATAAAGACAAACTACGAACTATCTACGTGGTTAATTTATTGTTAAAGAAACTCAATTTGCAGTGCCCATATCAGATGGTGACAGACTGACAGTAGTCAAACTCTACAAAAATCAAAATTATAAAACTGAATGTCTTAAATCTATATTGTGATCTAAAATATACCAATCCTGGTTTTGGATAAGTTTGGTTAAGGATTTTTTAGTTGATTTTGGGTTCAAAAACACTCCCTCAAATTAAACATGTTTGCAAAATACATCATGAATCTGAAATCATCCAAGTGGATTTTATCCACTGTTGTTTACTCACTTCATTTTGATTTTGGTTTAATCATATAGAACATAGAACATGTTCATTGAACGAATGATCGGATATGAACTTTGGTCTATATGTTTGCATTTCCCTTTGTGGACGGACTGTATTCTTAAATTTTATAAACAAATCGAAATGTATCATCATCTACTGGACTATGTATGGACACAGATCTCATAGCGTATAAGCCCGGCCCATTAAGGATTGATTTTAATTTAACTTTACGTGTTAAAAAGCAATATTGCTTTTATGTCGCAAGAAAAAAAAGGAAAAAAAAGTGTGAGAGTTGAAAAGAGAACCCAAAACCAGCGGCTGAAGATCCTGTGGGACCTTTATTATTTTAAAAAATCATGTCTAATCATTATCTCACCGCCAGAAAAATATCTCTCAAGAAACAAACAAAGAGAAAAGATTCACGTACATCAATCAGTACATGTAATCATGAAATTATGTAACTACAAAAATATTATATCATTGCATTTGTTTACTTAGCTATATATTTGGTTAGAAATCGTCGTAAAAATGGAGTAATCTTGTAAAACTATGGTCAATACAATTTCAATCAAATCTTCGTATCATTGTGATATTTAGTTTTGGGATTTAGCTTAGAATATCCATAGTTTGTTTATAAGTCCGATTGTAGTTATATGATACTCTCCTAAACAAATTAAAACCGAAGGGAAAGGACAAGGGAAGTACCGGAAGAAGACAAGTTGTGAGAGTAGAAGACAAATAAAAAGCAAAGACTGCACACAATTGTGCAACTCAAGAAGAGAGAAAACCACGTTACTACTTCATGCGCTCGCTGTTGGTATTTTTAGACATATGCAAATCATGCAACCCTACACTTTTTTATATTGCATTTTGACCAAAGAAGAATTAAAATAAAAATAAAAACAATATAAGAAAATTTCCACGTGAGCAGCTAAACCGCGTGCCACACCCACCCCTAGAATTCAAACAAAACAAAACAGAAGTCGCAACTCGCCACCCTTCTCTCTTCCCTCTTAAAATAAAAGGCCGATCCTTTTCACAAGTTTTATTAGCTCAGAGACACTAAACGTAAAACGAAAGAGTCAGAGAGAGAACCCAAAAGAGAGAAATGTGTAGATCGACGAGTTTCGAGCGTTACGTTGAGAAAGAGAGCTTAAAGGTTAAAGCTTTCTACGTCCGCTTCACTGGTTTACCCACCAGCCGACAATCTTTACCCGACTCTCTCACTCTTCTCTACCCACCTCGAATCAACGAAGCTGCTTTCGAGCTCGACGGCTCCAAGATCCGACCCGATTCCCCTGCTTTCGTTACCCTCCACAGGGTCGTCAAAGGAGGAGACGTTATCTACGGGTCTAGGGAACGTGTTCGGGTCTGGGATGGGATCCGTTTCGAGGTGTACATGAGCGAGGAGAGGGTCGTCAAAGGTTTTTTCAGAAAAGACGAAGGAGAGAACTGGAAACTTGAGTGTGAGTGTGAGATGGAGGAGGATGGAACAGCGGAGGTTGTTGTTGCGGCTGAGGGACACGTGGCGACGGCGACTATGGCGAGAAAACATAGACGGAGGAGGAAGCAGAGGATTGGGTTCGAGTGTTTGGAGGAGATACCGGAAGAGAGAGGGGAAGGGAGGGAATCTGACGGCGGCGTGTGTTTTTGCACGTGTAGCGCCGGAGAGGGAGAGTGGGAGGAGGTGGAATGGACGGCTGAGATGGAGTCTGAGACGGAGGGGATGGGATGGGCCGTTGATTTGGGGATTTGGGTTATGTGTTTGGGTGTTGGCTATTTGGTGTCTAAAGCCTCTACCAAAACCTTGACAAGCCGAAGAAGAAGACGAACAAGAACGTTCTTCTAGTTTCTTTCTTGTGTAATCCATTATCAGTTTAACTTAATTGTACAATAACGTTCGAACATAATGTAAAAACCCATGATTTTGATTACAAGAGTCTGAGAACCTTAGTTTGAATTGAATCCCCTAAATTGAAAACTTAAGGCAGAATCAAAATATTTTTTTTTGAGAATTTGATGAATAATACAATACAATATGTCAATCAAGTTGGATTTACAAATTACAATACACAAAGGGTCCAACGCTTTTTCTTACTAGTAAAATATGATACACACCAAACCGAAGAAAACAAAAATTGATCAAAACGTGGGAAAAAATATATTCAAAGTAAATTATAAGGGGGTTGCGACCCCAAAGGAACTTTCTTCTCCCTTTTTATTCTCTGTATTCGTTTCTGTTGTCTGTCTTTTTAACTATTAGTTTACATCAGAAGCAGATCTTGTTTCTTCGTCATCGTCTGAAACCTACACGGAACCCAACTGGAGAAATCGACATGCTCTTTGTGTCACTGTCTCTTGTCTGCTTCTTACTGTTATAACCACAAGAGACTTCATTCCTTCTCCTAAAGGTTCTGTGCAGTTTAGTATTTCCAGTGTCGCTTTCCTTTCTTGTTACACTTGTTCGCGACCCGTGAATGCTTTCAGTTTCTGTTGCAGCTGTACACAGACATTAAAAGAAAGAATTGCTTGATGACATGGAACACAACAAGCGGATTATTAAGTTTTAACTAGTTGAAAATGTGTTTAACTTACTTGGTTGTATTTTGTTTTCTCTATATCGAGTTCCTCTGTTAAGTCGTCCAGCCTGAAAAATTTGGCAGATTAAAGCTTGCAGCCAGATGCACTTAGGAAAGACTAAGAGTAGATCAGATCATTCTCTAGAAACAAAAGCTTGCTTGAAGAAGAGAACTAACCTAGCACGGAGGTCAGAGATACTGCTAAGTAGTAACCTCTCCCTCTCACAAGCCGCCGTTTCAACCTGTAATCCAAGGTAGGTAGAGGTGGAGTAGATGAAGTAACATAGTCACATTAGTTAAACAGCTGAGAGCAATATCTTTGATGAATCTTTTGTCGAACATCTATGAAAAATCAACTTACGTTTCCATTACTGTCTGAGCGAGGCAAAGGTGGTAACTTTCCAGAATGAGAACCTATAAGAATGATGAAGGTACTGTTACTGTATAGACTTCATTATTAATTATAACGTCATAATAGATTGAAGTATAATTGTCTACCTTCTGTTGCCACCGCGGGTTGTATACTATTCAGTAAATTCATAATAAGATCCTGCATTGAAATAGTTCAATTGCGGAAGTTAAGATCCTGCTAGTTAATTAATAAGAGATAAGTCTCATGTCTTGATGGATGTTCCTCACTTGTTGTATTGAGTTTTGCTGAAATAGATGTTGAAGTTGAGGCATGATGAGCGTGGAAGACGTCGGATGGCTACTTAACTCCTTGATGGTCTGAGGCTGAACTGTTGGCTGCAGGATGGAAAACAATACTAAGACTACGATACAAAATTTACGTAGAGTAGAATCAAAAAACTACTAATGAATGACTTGAAGGACCCTTTATATGGTGTTGGCAAACTGACCATTCTGGGCTCAAGCATCCAGTTACCCACACTTGCAGATTTTCTGAGTGGGGACGCCTGGAAAATTAGTGTATAATTTATCAGGTAAATACTGTTAGGTTAGGAGAAATCATCAGTCTACACTAGTAAGCAAAGACTAGAGACCAACCTGTGGAGATCGACGAGGTACTATACTTGTTGGAACATCCTAGAGTAGATTGTATGGTTAGTTACCGTCAAAGACTAGGATAACATATAGCAGACAATTAAATACCAAGTTACCAACCTTTGCAAGATCTACATTTCCTGATGTTACTGAGAATCGTCCTTTCTGAACCAGATTAGCCTTTGACTTATCATCCAGAGAATCACGGAATCCTATTCAAGATGGAACTAGCACTCTTTAACTCAACTGCAAGAAAAGTAATAAAACCACTAAGCGACACGAAGATTGCCAATGTCACTTTATCACCTCCTGAGTATTTGTTGGGAGCTGACAAACTGTTTGCAGAAGCACGGGTTGGAAGATTTAAAGGACCACTAAAGCTAGGTGCTCTTCGGACTGTTGGTGCCGTCTGTTGTTCACTCTCGGATCTAGCAGACGAAAATTACAAGTTGGACTGTTTGAAAGTTTCTTTATAAAGAACAATCAGATATGAAATGTAGTCTCAAACAATAATTAGCAAATGTCAAACCTTTCATAGATGTGACCTTTCTCTGAAGCCGAGTGGCTTAATACGGTCCTGCTTGTAAGTGGTCCACTCTGGCTTTGGCGTCTTACTGGCTTAACCTTGGCCTCGGGAATGTCATGCTCTGAATTTGGTGACATTCGTTCTAAAGAAGATGCAGTTGTAATGAAAGTGAATTTCTCTTCGCAGTATGGTTCATCCACCTCAGTATTGGAAGCTTTTTCCTTTCCGTTCATGTTTTCACATGGTTGCAGCCTATCAAATACTTGCTCTCTGTCATTCACCTGCAGACGTTTTCTAAGATATATTCAGACCACCATACATTGATACTAAAAAGGTGAATTTTCATAGATGCCTATTTCTGGTTTTTATCTACAGATTACTTGCCTTATTAAATTGTGTACAGAATATTTCTTCATCTTCCTTACTCTCTGCTAGATCATCGTCATCAATTAGCTTGAACACAAACAAACAATATAAGAACAAGGATTAGGTGATGGAACCAATGAACAGAAACTACTGATAGTGCAATCACAGATCGCTTGCGAAAATTAAATTACCAAAGATGCTTGTGTTTTCAAGTCTCTGACGTCAAAATTCCAAGCGCTCACTCCTCTTTGATATTCGCTCTGACATCAAAAACATTGTTTTATATCCACTCTACCATTCGACTAATACAGTATTTAGGTAAAACTGTTCAAACTAAGGGGTTTGTCACCTTTGATATAGCTTCCTCGTCAGCAGTGGCC
The DNA here is from genome assembly GCF_030686135.1 of Camelina sativa. Classification (NCBI taxonomy): domain Eukaryota; kingdom Viridiplantae; phylum Streptophyta; class Magnoliopsida; order Brassicales; family Brassicaceae; genus Camelina; species Camelina sativa. The sequence continues at coordinate 7,410,992 of NC_141889.1, forward strand.
ATTCTTTTTAATGCAAGCTGTTGAGCATCCTTCGCCTGTCATGCAACAACCCGCTTAATAACGTAGGAAAATGAAAATTTCGACTAAAAAGCTGAAACACAAAAAGAACAAGGCTAACCTGAAGAGATTTTACACGTGACCAAAGAGGTGGTAATTCGGAAAATAGCGTTTTCACAGAAAGCTCTGGAGGCTTCGTGTGTTTGAAACAGGAGTGCTTTAGCAATTTTTCAGCAGTTGGCCTTTTTGTTTGATCTTTCACCAAACACATTGCAACCATTTCTTTAAAGGACTGGGCACAACTGAAAGTCCTCTAATTAGTTTAGTAAAAATAGAAATTGCAAACGAAAAATATAAACATTGGAAAATCCAACAATACTAGAACAACATAAAGAATACACCTAGAAAGAACACGAGTACCTTGGAAAATTTCTTATCACGATCATAATCAAGGCCAGGAGGTGCGTTTTGAATAGTCATTAGGAGCACCTGAAACCAGGAGAAAAAAAGAATCAGAACCATTTTAATAGATGCAAATATAGACATAAGCCGAAAAGGAGATATTAAACACCTTCATGGGGGGATATTTTGAGAATGGTGCATGACCATGGGCCAATTCAAGCGCTGTTATACCAAATGACCAGATATCAGCCCTGTTAAGGAATGACAGAAGAACAACCAACCAATAAGCTATTATTGATTTTCTTTGTTTTACAGTATAAACAGTATTTGCTATGCATCACCAAGCAAAATATGTTTACATTTCGATTAGAGGCAGACTAGTTTGACAATTTGTTTACACATGCATACCAAAGTGAGCTACTTTCTATATTAGACATGAAAAACAAGCAGAAAATATAAGCGATTTATCTATCATTTGGGCTTAAAGTATAAACTCACTTGGAATTGTATCCATTTCCCTGCTGCAAGACTTCTGGTGCCATCCTACAAACAGAAACAAGAGTTTAAATGTAAGACATTGAATATAGCGTGATGGTAAAGTGAAAAAAGAAAGAAGCACGATAACCGACCAGCAAGGAGTACCAACAAATGTGTTCCTTGCACGCTGCCTATCACCGTTATCAAACAAGCAAGCAGAAACGCCAAAATCGCCAAGCTTAATCTCCCCATTGTCATCAAGAAGTATGTTACCAGCCTAGGATGAAAGAAAAGAAAAAAAATTAAAATTTGAAATACATTATATGGATGGCTAGATATAAAGAAAGTCCAGTGAGCTGATATAAAGTTGACTTTTACAAACCAACCTTAACATCACGATGGATGTGGCCTTGTTTATGAAGATAATCAAGAGCTTTAAGAGTTTCTTTGAGTACACAACATATAGCAGACTCTTCAAAACCGTCAGAATAGGCAGTCTTCATAAGATGCAAACAGGAACCCTGTGCCATGAACTGCATAACGACCCAAAGACTGTGGTCGACAGAAAATGAACAAAAAGACTTTATAACGTTGGGATGGTCTATCAAACTCATCGTCTGAGATTCCCTCCTTATATCATCCTAAAACAAAAAAAAACAAGAAACAAAAATACATTCGCTGATTCAAATAGAAAGAGGGATAACAAACATGAAGCACATATACGACATCAGTTCAATATTGAATTGCAACTACAAACATGAAACGCTACAAGACAAATCTAATCACGCTCTCATGACAGATACAGACTGGGGAAATCACAACTAAACTAGCTTAAGAATACAGTTGAATACTAAGTTCCTCATCTAAAGACTAATAAGATGATTCAAAAACTCTACAAAACAGAACAATTAGTTTTAGTACCCTCCAAGCTTTACCGCTGCCACTATGTATGAAGCAGCATAAACTTAGCAACTTCGACATGATCTCGAAACTTTTATTTAAGAAACCAGAAACCAAACACAAATCTACACCTAAAAAGGCAGAGAATCATGAAACAAATACGTCAAAAATGAGGAGCTCAAGTAAGGCCTTTCTCCAGATTGATCTAATACGAACCAGATTGGTATTGCATCGATCGAGATCCAAACACTTAATAGCGACGACTTCATTAGTAGGGAGATAGATCGCTCGATAAACAACAGCGCTAGCTCCATGTCCAACTTCTTCCAATAACTTATAGTCTTTAGGATTCAAAGAGTAACCTCTCTGCTCCTTCCCACTACCACTACCCCCACGACCAACACCACCGGTACTACCTCCTCCCAGCATCTTCTTCCGTCGCTTTAAAACCGCCCTGAATACCACCAATTCAACAACAACAACAATAAAAAAACCAGTATAATTCGCCTTGAATTACACAAAAAAGGGAGAAACAAAAAAATTCTGGAACGAGAGAGAGAGAGAGAGACTAGTAGTAAAATTACTCGAGAACAAGTCGAAACCCCATTGAAATTGAATACTAATTCTTTCTCTAATTTCTTAATAGTATAAAAAATCTTCCCCCTTTATTTATTTTTTCATCTTCTCTGGCTATTGTTGGATTTTTTTTTCTGATCAGTTGACCTCCACGACAAACGCGATTGAGAGCGATAGAAAGCCAAAAAAAAAAAAAAAAAAAAAACAACAACTCTTGTGCTGACGTGGTTAATCGTTAAGCTTCTAAGATTATTACACGTGTATTTAGTATAACAAACGAATGGCTAGGAATGGCTTTGACCCCATCTACCTCTCTGGTTTAACTTCACGAGTGACTTGACTAATAATGACTTAGATATTTGACAATGATTTTAATATTCTTGTTAAATCTTTTTAATCAAACTTAAACTAGAAAATATCCCAAAAATGGAAGGAGAACTTGTAAGATTTACATTTTTAAACCAATTAATAAAAAGTCTTCATAGAAGATTTCATTGTTACATAACTTGTAAATTGCTTTGTTCTATATATCATCTAGTCAGAGCTAGGAAATGGTCTTAAGAGCTTCATTTTGAAACAGAAGTTCATAGCTATGGACGCAAACGCAAATATCAAAACACTCTGAGACACTAAAACGGCGCCCGTCTATCCCATGTGCAAACCAAGCTTTCCCAGCTCAGCTCTAACGGCGGTCCTCTGCTTAACATACCACCAAAGTCCACAACAACAACAAAAAAATCAGATTTTAGAATAAATCTGTTAAAAAAAATAGAGAGATCCAAAAATAATACAGGTCAGAGATTAATAATAATCAACTCAATCAATTATTTAGAATAAACCAAACAGTTGATTAAGTATTCCATTACTGATCATATAATTTAAATACAACGAAAGAGCGGGATAAGACAAAGGATGGGATCTTTTTCCAGCTCACACTTCCACACACAAATATATGTAACAAGACAAATCAAGTCTTTTTCTTTTACCATTTCTTTCTTTCCCTAATGCTTGTTTGTCAAACCACACAATTTCAATCACAAACGTAAACGACCATTTCACATATCGGAATATAAGAACAATGATTATGTGATGGAACCAATGAACAGAAACTACTGATAGTGCAATCACAGATAGCTTACGAAAATTAAATTCCCAAAGATGCTTCTGTTTTAAACTCTCATTGCTATTTGACTCATAAAGTATATAGGCTTTGTGTGTTTGAAACAGGAGTGCTTCAGGAGTTGGCCATTTCGTTTGATCTTTCACCAAACACATTGCAACCATTTCTTTAGTAAAATAGTAAAAATATAAATTGCAAAGGAAAAACAGAAACATGGAAGATGAACCTGAAAGATTTACATTTTAAACTAATTAAAAAAAATATATATACATAAAAAAGTCTTCAAAGAAGATTTCATTGTTCCATTTCTACAATTTTAAAATTGCTTTGTTCTATATCTCAATCTAGTCAGAGCTAGGAAATGGTCTCAAGAGCTTCATTTTGAAACAGAAGTCCAAAGCTACGGACGCAAACGCAAATATCAAAACACTCTGAGACACTAAAACGGCGCTGCCTATCCCATGTGCAAACAAGCTTTCCCAGCTCAGCTCTAACGGCGGCCCTCTGCTCAACATACCAAGTCCTATATTTTACACACAACAACAAACAAATCAGATGTTAAAAAAAAGTAGACCAATTCATAGAAGTTGGATCAAAGACAGTAACCAAAAGTATTTGTTATTACCTTTCACAAACCCAAAGGCTGCAACAGCTCCTGACTTGAGATGACTATCATCCAAGTCTCTTCTGACTGCATACCTGAATGTGACTCCAAACAATGCACAGCTTGCAAACGCTACTCCTAGGGGAAGAACAAGCTGCTCGATGCTTGAGACCTGAGAAAGAGCAAACGGGGTTTCCGCAATGGTCCCAACCGCAGCTGCGATTACTGCTGCTTTTGCTGATTCTATTCTCTCCTTGTCTTTATTGATCGAATAACTTTTCTCTGAACTTCCAATTGCCGCCGTATCTGCTAAAGACAAGGCACGTTCTGCTTCCTCAACCATTGATCTTGCTGCTATGATCTCCTGCTGGCATTCTGCGATCTTGAATCAGACATTGAATCAAATGAAACATGGTTCTGTCATAGTTTCCTTTAGGAATATAACCAAACTAAAGACTTTGATCGGAAACACGAGAAAACCAAAAACGAAAACTCAAAATGCTACCAAATTCATGATTTTTAGAAACCTTATCTAATGAACTATCTCCCCACAAACTCAGAGAAACCCCACTTTCAGGTCTCAAGCACAAACGCAACACCATTGATAGTGATTGAAACTCTGAAACTAATCAACAACTTGAACCTATCCTTACCATACAATGCACAAATTAACTATTCCACTTGAAATATAAACAATATGTCCTCCAATATATCATACTCAATGGATAGAGATAAACCAGTCATTTCTCAATCTAAAGAACCTCCCAAAAATCTCATTCCAAGCACAAAGATCATCAAAAAGTTTCAGATTTCATCATCTTTATAACTACACGAAAAAAAACTCTTTAAGTCTCTAACCTCTGAGGCTCTAGATTGAAGCTGATTAACATAATCCTGTAGCAATTTCGCCTCAGTCTCTTGCCTCTCTATCTCTTCGAGCTCTCTCTTGGCAATCTCCACTCTCAACGAAGCTTTTTCAAGACCATCAAGCAAACCCTTGTTCTCTTCTCTGCTCAGGAGCTCCTCCACTTGGTTTCTCGCGATACCAAACAACGACTTGTTCAAATCTCCGCCGTCACCACTCGAATTAGCTACATTCTCTTCCGATAAACCTCTAATTCTCCAGTTTCGAGTTCTGCGATACAGAGAACTGAACTCGTTCACTTGTTTGGGGTTCAAAACATGAATCTCTGATGAAACCACTGGAATTGGTTTCCATGGCAGCGCTTGCAGAGATAAACATTGCATTTTGATAAAGAGAAACAAAAAAAACAGAACACTTCTCGAGCTCTATCCTGTAGTTTGATTCCGATATGAAAAAGTGGCCACTAAAACGATATGGTAAAAAACGGCAGGCTTTTTTATGAATAAAAACGACAATACATTAGATCCTTAAATCCCTGAATGACATGCATTGTAATTTATTTCTAGTCAATACTGAATGTAGTCAATACTACATTAAGCCTTAAAGGCGTTGACCTCATCAACCACAGCCTTCTTATACAATGAAACATCAGTTGACCCGAGCACCACGTGATACCCTCGTGCCTTGAGATCAAGCGCTTTGTCCTGAGCCGTCGCCATCCCAGCCAAGTAAGCTCCTCCATTCGCCGGATCAGAGTCCAAAACCGCCTTCTCCGCCATCCTCATGACGGACTTCAACTTAGGGTTTGCTGGATCGTTAAGTATCCCCAAGCTCGCACTCAGATCTCTTGGCCCCATCATCACACAGTCCATCCCATCAACGGCTATGATCTCATTCACATTCTTCACACCTTCCTCTGATTCTATCTCAAAAACCTCAACATAAATTATACCAAAAAGTTTTTTTTTTACAGTTTAACAGTTTCACCCAATAAATACAGAAAAAAATAAAAGGGGACTTGAGAATCGAACCTGGCACATGATTCTTTTCCTAATTTGGCTGGTCAAATTACTTTACGTACGTAGTCATGGTTTAGTGCATTTTCATGAAAATTATAATTGTATCCTTTTTATGGATCCAACTATATATATATATATATATATATATTTTTGCCAGCCAAAACCCACTATATTAAATCATGAACGAGCAACTCTCCTTTTAGTAAGAGTTTTACAACCATCATAAAACTTACATGGGTGAACATACAAGAAAAATGAACCAGATCGCAAGGTGTTCGTACAACAGCTTTTAGAACCCGGACCAAAATACAACAACTAGAATGGCTAAGGTAATGCCAAAGATAAGGGATTAACGAAATTCAAAGGATAGGGAGTGATTTCTCATAAAAGAAACACTCAATCATAAAGATATTTGGGTCAAACAAGACCACTATCTTTTTATAGTGGCAACTCCAAGTCCTAATCAAAGGTTTAGAGAGACCACTACACCCTACTTGCCCCGGAGGTGTGAAACCTACCAAAACCCTGAGTTGGGAAGGGCGTGCAGGATGAGCTAGAAACCCCACGAACGCAAAGTCACAATTTTCTTTCGCAAGGAGCATTCGATCTTGAATTTCATCCAAAACTACCTTTCCGAAAGACGAACAAAAGCCATTGCCCCATTAGACCAACACTGGCAAGCGGCTAATACAAACTTCACTAGCGTCCTTAGCTTCCAACTGTAAACACACAACAACGATTCCAACAATAATGTGTCTCGGTTACCCATAACCGGAATGTCAATGATAATGACTAAAGGATCTCGGCTTACAAATACATTTATAAAGGATCTCGACTAAGGGATCCAACTATATTTGTAATTGTAAAAAATGCAAAATCAAAAATTCAGCCACTTATGAAGGTGTGAAACATAAACATATATAGTCCAATGGTGGAACACTAGTGAGGATCTAAAAATTTAAGTTTTTGAAAACTTGTGATAAATGTTTGGATTACATTGACTCTTAAACTTGACACACACTCTAAGAAAGGAAAGAAACAAACTCATTTCACAATCTAACAATACAGAGAGAGAGAGAGCCATTGCTAACTTGGATGGTGAGAGTGTACTAAACCAGTAGTGGTGAATGATCCCTGCCATCTGAATCTCAAGTTAGTAAATGATGAGCTAAATAACCAAAATTAAACATGTTTGAATCGTAGGAAAACAAATGAATATTCTACTAACCAAAACCTCACAGCAACAGAAACTACAAAAAAAAAAAAAAGTGGAGATCGGTTTGTTGTATATTCGGACCTGACCAACATTACATTCAAGAACACTTGATCATAAACAAACAGTGATCAAAGAACATATTCATTGACCCGATTAAAGAAACAAAAGACTCATTTATTAAACAAAACACAAACAGAAACAGAGCCTTGATCACAGACAAACATACACACAACAAAACAGACATCATTCAACTATTCAAGCATTTGAAAACATGTCAGTGACAACTATTATATAGCTTGTTAGAAGTCAACTAACAAGAATTTTATCACAAACAAATAACAAGCATTTATCACAAAGAAGACATTAAGCATGAAAACTAAATCGATTCCCAAATCAAAAGCTAACAAAATACAAATGAATTATCTTCATTGCTAAGAAGGATTAACCATTTAATTAACCTTAAAACAAAACAGAGCACACTTGATCAAAATTCATGCGGAGGGAACCAAACAATTTATGAAACATGGAAATAGACAAGCTATGAAACAAACAAACAAACAAGCTATCTTCTAATTAGAACACAAACTTAAAGACGGCTTGACAACACACCAGTTACAACATTGTATGAATCAATCAAAGCTAATGTCGTTAACCTAATTGCTAACATCACAGAATGGCATATTTTTTTTCCTTCTCGTACACATATCCCACCAACAACAAAATGACACGTATGGTGTTCTAAAGGGATCCAAAAACTCCAAAAATGAACCCGGTTCTATAGTTTTTTTTGCATTATTAATTTAATTTTTAGACACTTAATATGATAAGGAAAGACGTACCGTTTAAATCAAACAAAATTGATCCATTGATGAGAAATGTAAATGTAATATTCCTTTGATGAAAAATGTAAATTATATTTTCCAGTTTTTCCTAGGTAATGTTCAAGATGTAAAACTTCCATTTTTTCCCCGAGTAGGTTACACAAAAATTTATACACATGCATGTCTTCTTTTTTTTTTTTTGTCAAACATACACATACATGTCTATAAATACAATTTGTAACTAATAAAGAAGAATACACGAGAAGGAAAAAAAAGTTAGAAAGAATACATATGTTGGTGCCGTGAAAGAAACCAAATGGAGCCTGGTATGATCGTAATGATTGTAGAAATCGTCCTTGCAATTGCCTTCGTAATCGGAGCTGTTCTATGTTGTTGTTTTTGTCTTCGATCTCCGATTGCGCCTAATAATGCTTCTTAAAACTATTTCTATTATATCTACTATAATTAATTTTATTATGAAAGTTTTTAGATATTATGTAGAATAGCAGATCGATGCATGATGTCCTGATGCTGCTATATTATCATCGTTACTCCGCCATTTCGCAATTAAGTTTTCTTATTTAAATCATATTGTAACTCTTTATTTAAATGAATATTTTCATGTTTTTTTTCTTCATAAGTTGATGTGTTACGCATTTCATGAATTTTACGTATTCACGCTGTTTACTTTTGGGAAAACAATCACGCATAATAATAATTAACAGAAGAAATTTTATACGAGTACCAAATCTACGTTTATTTCTAAAGTTTCTAGCCTAAGCTCAAGATTCTGAGTAGACAAAATGCGGCATAATGGGTTTGTCTCGTAATTAAAACCTTCCCGAATTGCATTGATCCAATAAGTTATGCTGGACTTGGGCTTTTTGGAAGAGAGATGACATGTATATAACTTAGAGACAATGTGACACAAATCATCCAGACCATTGGTCCAAAGTTGAAACAAAGGTGTATGTGACCAAGGAGAACTTGACAGTGCGAAGGTTTAGTTATAAATTGAAGGAGATGAAAGGGACTACAAATGAATCGGTTCTGCTTGATTTGACCATCTTTAGTTAATTGTGTGTTCTCAAAAATTTCTGTTTCTATTGCTTTTGTTTTTCTTTTTCATTGGAAGCTTATAGTCATATTTTGCGAACATGATTTGAATGTTTGGTAGTACGTTGACAATGATTTTACACCACAATCATAAATGTATCACTCATATTAAAAAAAAAATGTTCGAGGGTCACACCTTTCCCCAACGTCTTTCGCATCATATCGGTATATGTCAATAGTATCATCAAAATTGTCTCGAATTCATTTTGTGTACTTGATTAATCTTATCGAATATTTTATACTATTTTCTTTTGTGTGTATAGAGAAAAGACAAAAGTCTCTCCTTATTTGTTCAAAAAGATAAAATTACAATCGAACATGTCTTGGCAGAATCGAAGGAATATAAACTTAATAGGTAACAAAAACACATAGTTTGTTAAGACATTAACTAGACGATTAGTCTTCTAGAAAAGACAACTGATAATCATCACTTATCTCTGTCTTTAGATTCCCAACAACAACTTATGAATCAATTTCGAGCTCCACGGATGTAACCTTGCGCTGCCAAGCCATAAACAAACCATAAATACTCCTCATAATTCTACCAATGACGCTGAACATATCTCTATATTAACCGCAAATCCTCCACACCAATTCTCTTCCTCATTTAATAAAACACCTCGAGCTAATCTAAACCTACTAATTAATACCCACTTACTATAAATTTTGGTGATAAAGATGAAATAAAATCTTAATTAATAATAATAGACATGTTTGTACGATAATACCGTAAATTATTTTACAATTATATGTCTACAATATAATATCTTAAGTTTTGTGGTGTCACTTCATATTCATTTTTTGATATCGTACGATACTCGATCTGCATGGTGATTATATCTTCCCCCCCAAATTATCTGACCCGTTTTTCTCACCAAACTATATATATACTAGAAAGAATGAAAAGTTGAATTAATAGGTGGAAGTCTTTTACTAATTAGATATTCGAACTATATCGCCATCATATCAATTCTTTAAGTTACGAAATATTTTCCCCTTAGCTTGGCTATTTTCTTTCATGATGTTGAGACTTGAGATTTAGCTATTATTCTTTTTGAAATTTAAGAATCTATTCTAAGTTTCTAACATATTATTCTTTTACCCTATGTAGTATGTAACATTACATGTCATGGTCCATCCTATCATCTTATAAATTATAATACTCCACTTACCGAACAACTTGAAATCTACTTTAGAAATATATTTGTAGACCTAGCTACGTACAATTGCTAAACTATAAGTAATTGACAATTTGACATAAAGACAATTTTTGTGATAAAAAATTAGTACAAATGTGATAGGAATTTAAACTGTGCTTAAAGATTATATCATTCGATCGTAATTAGAACCTATCTCAGTTATGTTCACGTTATATGCTCATAAACATATAAAAATTGATCAAATGTTAACTTTGAATTAGTGGCATTAGGTTTCAAAATCAATACGGCTTTTATAGAGAAGAACTGACTACTAAAAAGAAATGAAGAAGAAATCAAAAGAAAACTAAAAGTGTCCGAGAAAATTTGGATAAAGATATACCTATTTTATGGACGTGGATGTATCATTCGAAGTTGTTGAGCTACAATGTGAGAGAAACCTTAATTTGACGTCAAATTTTTATTTATTTATATCAATGTTCTATTCTCCACTAGAACTTATCCGTAAGATCACATCCATACTTGAATACTTCAACACAAGCACACCGAATTTAAAACTTAGTGTAGAAGTATGTTCTTAAGGTCGAGTCATTGTCACTTTCAGACAAAATTATTTAACGTTGGTCGGATTCTTTTTCTCTTTCTTTTTATAGTGGCCACCATAACACATCACCTAAGTCCATTGACTTTGATGTCTTTGTTGTTCGATGCCATAATAATCTCATTAACAAATTTGTTAAACTAAAGTGTGTTTATTTTACAGTATGGAGTAGGCATGGGCATAAGAACCCGAATACCCAATCCGGAATCCAACCCGAAAAACCGAATTCGGGTTGGGTACGGATTTGCCTATAAAACTCTATTGGGTTCTATTTTTAATACCTGTGGGTTCGGGTTAGGATCGGATAATACCCGGTACTCGTTTGGGTACCCATTAAACCCGAACATATAAACATATTTATAATATTTATCATTAATATAATGTAATTACCCCAAAATTATGATTATAATTTTGAATATTTCATTTAGTTTTATATCTAAATATCAAAAATAATCAAAATATCAAAAATATTTTGTTATGTAAGTCAAAATTTTACTAAATTTATTTAAATTTAATTATATTTTTTCGGGTACCCGGTAGTTCGGGTACTAATCGGGTTCTAAAATTTGTAACCCAAACCGACCCGAACTCGATAGTACCCAAACCAAACCGAACCCATATATCTAAAAATACCCAATGAGTTTTATTTTTCTAAACCTGTTTACCCGAACCCGAATGGGTAATACCCGAACCCGAACGGGTTACCCGAATGTCCACCCCTAGTATGGAGGATTAAGGGCGGTTGGCTCAGCATTCGGAATAAATTCAAGTGATCAGAAACATGACATGTCCTCCTTTTTTCGTTTCTTTTTCTTTTTTCTCAGTTTTCATTTTTGTATAAATTATATACATTTTACAAACCCACGAATGAATAAAAATTAAATACAAAAGAGAAAAGTGATTTTTGAGATTATCCAAATTGTTGTTGTATATATAATTGCGCCTTTGATCGTAGATAAATGTCATAATGATCGTGTAGTTATCATTCGTCGAATTAACTTAAGCCATGGGTTATCAGTTATGTCAGAATTGTGAAAAGAATTAGTATAAGATCTGAATTATTCCTTACAACTAACAGTTTATAACATACAATACTTTTGTATGCAGCTAATATCTTTCCTGTTTTGATAGTTGAAATATTCTTAACTGCCATTTGACTGGTGTGGTTTTGTAACATAAAAGTTCGATTCATGTCCTTTTTTTTTCCTTAAAGTGAAATTCCAAATTTTATCTGATGTTTCGAACATAACTTATATAGTGAGACTATGAAACAATACATTCACTATTCACTTATTCAGCCTCGTTTCCTTTTCGTTACTGAAGAATTAGTTTTCAATAAACTATATCATATTTGTACGTCTTTTTAGTGTAATTAGTAGATAGATACGAATAAAAATATTAAATAACTAGTAGAGGTAAAAAAAACCAACAAAAAACAAAAGGGTCAAGATCTAGATTGATGAAGCTGAAACCATAGTGGGATGTATAATTTCAAACACACAGATTTCAAGGAGAATGTTTCTATGGGGCCCCACCTTCTCCAGTCCTTAGACTTGTGACTTTGTCTGTCTCTCACATTCTTCTTCTTCTTCCCTCTCTTTGTTTTTCAATTTTTGGATTTTTGATTAAATTTTTGCCTCTTCGGTCTCTCTACAACACATAGAAACCAAAAACATGTACGCTTTGTTATTATTGTTTCATTTCAAAACTGTTTTCAGAATCAAAGTAATCCATGAAATCAACATTTTCCAAACACGCTCACTCATGCCCATATATATTCATCATAATGTATATGTAATCAAAATGCATCGACTTAATTAGTTAGGTACCTTTCTTTGTCGTTGTAAAACGAACCCAATCAACTGTCTTTCTGGTCAGAAATTAAACGAATCCAATAATTTATAATTAGATAAAGTTTTAACTGGAATATATGGTTTTATATATTACTAATTAATTGCGATGGTAGGGCTAAATCATCTTTAGCAATAAATAATAGATAAGTGTATTTAGTGATGATCATGTGAAAGTCATCAGACCTTACCTGTCTCTTTTAATTATTTTCTAATTTTTCTTAATTTTTAAAAATTTGCACCTGTTCTTTAACAAAATGACATCCATGTGTTGTATGACCAAAAGAGAAAAAAACATACTCTGCTGTTGCATATAACAAATTGCACACTATATATAGAACATATTTTTGCATTAAATTTTTCATTATGTAATTTTAAAAAATAGTTTTGGTGAATGGATGACATGAAAAAATAGAATTAGCAAGAGAAGGAACATCAAAAGACCAACCAATGTATCATTTATAATCTGTGTTAGCAATAACAAAATTCAAAACAAATTAATGTCATTCAATATGCATGCATCCCCAATAATACCCTTAAATCCAAGTTAAGAAAGAAAAAAAAAACCCACCAATAAGAAAATTGAAAGGGAAACTAAGAACATATTGATTAATTAAATAAATAGCAATAATTAACCATTAATAGTACTAACTTCATCAATCAAGCCGAGAAATTAGCACCATGATCCCCCACTCAACATCCCAGTCCAATACCCACCAGATGTAGCGGCTGCATCACCACCACCACTTCCTCGCTTCTGATGATCATTAATGTCGACACCGACTGATGCTGATGAAGAAGAAACTGGCAATTTCAAATCCTCAAAAGGAAACAAGTGCCTTCCATTCACATCATCATCGCCACCTTCTCCTCCTCCTTCACCTCCTTGAAACCCTCCATGGAATCCATTATTATGATGATGATCTAATGAAAACCCTAGCAGTGTTGTGTTCGTGTTGCAAGGCTTGTAATGGTCTTGCATTGAAAACCCTCCGGATGTTGGATCTTGATTATGAACTGGAAATCCCATAAACGAAGAACTTGAAGAATTCCCATTATTACTGTTGTTTCTTATGAGATCCAGAGAAGAAGTTGCCATGGCAGAACATGAAGAAACAAGCAATGGATTGTTGTTGTTGTGGCTCTTGTTGGTGTTGTTGCTGCTGTTCCCAATGTTGTGAATGAGGTCAGTGAAGTTGGTTCTGATCATCCCATGTGGTGGAAAACCTAAATTGAGATCTTGTTGGGCCGTCTCAAGGTATTTAGGGTTTTGACCGGTCAAACCTTGTTGAGAGATGCTCATGAGGTGGTGGTGATGATCAGAGAGATGCTTCTTTGTAGCTGGTTGTGTAGAACCCGAGTGATTGTTACTAATATCAGAAGAAGAAGAAATTGAAGATGAGTGAGATCTCTTGTTCTTTCTTGAGCCACCGCCGACAGGAATGTTCCTAAGCGAACCACCTTCGGTCCAATACCTTCTACAACCTTTACAGAAGTATCTTGGCTGCGTCAAACTATAATTGTTGTAGTAACAAAACTTTGTGTTGGTTGAGTTACATCTCGGACAGTTTACAGCTTGGTCCTTTTCTGGCCTTGCCTTCCTCTCTCCACCCACGGCGCCAGCCGTTGGTGGCTGCTGCGGCTGAAGTGGTTGTGGTTGCGGCTTTGGGCATGTGTTTGTTACTATTTCTTCCAAGGGCTTCACTACAATCTCCTGATCATCAAAATCACAAAAAAAAAAAAAAACTCTCCCAAACGTTAACACAAAAACCTTTGCCCATATTATATACAAGTATATGTAAATACATAATTAACATGTATGTACTGTCTATAAAAAAATTAATGGGTTTTTCATCAAGATAAAAATGATTGAGATATTTGAGAAATGAAAAAAAAAACATAAAAGAAAAAAGCAAATTAATAAAGGGTAAAGTGAAAAAAAACCCATATAATTAAAGGAGAAGGTCCAAAACTGTTGAAGAGAAGAGTAACATCAAAAAGAAGAAGATCCAAAAAAAACTTAAAAGGGAACTCTAAGTTAAGATCATGTACTGAAGCCAAGATATATCAAACGATCTAACACATACATATTGAGTTGTAAGAATATATGTGTTTGTGTATACCTGTGGCCATTGAGCTGTATCCATAGATGAACTTCCTCAGATCAGCCAAAACAAAAACTGATAGTTCTTTTTCTTAATTGACTTCTGTATTTGGAAGAAAAAACTATCTTTTTGTTTTTGTTTTGTAGGATGAAGAGAAAAGAAAAAATTTGATGGCTGAGAAATCTTTTTTTGAATGGGGAACTTCTTTGTATGCTTGTCTCTGATCACATTTGCTTTATGGTAGAGACTAGACAGAGAGAGAGAAAGAGAGAGAGAACAAATTGTATAATATAAGATTAATAAAACATTCCGAGTGGGAATCTTTGTCGTACTGAAAAATAAACAAATGCTTTAGTACGCGTCCATATTTATTATAAGCATGTATGTATGGGCTTATATTATATATTCACGCATCTATAATTTGCCAAAGAACTCTCCACATTATTTAGAACATGGAAGGATTAATTAGGTGGAAGTACATACGATTACATATAGCCTGAATGTTTTTTTCTTTCAATAAAACAAATAGTGATGATGCTGCATTTCATTTTAATTCATTACCAAAAATCAAGTTCTTAATTAAATTGATTACAATAACATAATTATTATAGATTCTTTAATTATGCGATTGTGATTTAAAAAATGTTATTAATATTCTTTTGCAAGATCGTCACAATTTTGTCTCTGAACTTGTAAGATAACATGATTTTTCAGAAAAAAATACTATCGTATATTTTAAATATTTATTAAATACTAATTGGATGCTAATCAAAATTAAACTGAATTTGTCGTTTTCAGTCTCTAAATACTATTTTTGACTCAACATAAAAATAAAATAAATTGCTGACAAAAAATAAAATAAAAATTCTAGCATAAGTGCAGAACATAATCAGATTCTCGTAAGGGTACGTATTAGAAGAAGAAAAAAAAACAAAAACAGTAGCAACGCGTTAACTCCTAAAAGAAGTTACAAACGTAAATCCTATTCGACAAGCAAATTATGGTTATGCTTTTGGAAATATTTTGACTATCAATATACATGTGTTATCTGATAAAACATCATCTATCAGTTTCTTAATTGTTTAATATATCACTTGTTGTTTTTCAGTTCAAGGGAACTTTCAAATTTGAAAAATCAGAGTCGGGTTGAGAATTTTGGTCATTAGTTAGGTATTGGATATTTAAGTCTTAACGTCCACAACTATTTCACTTGTGTTCTTTAAATTGTAAACTATATATATATATAGTACATCAAAATTTCCTAATTTGATTTGAATGCCTGAACTTTAAAGTAGATTGGTCGCTTCTTCTGTTTCAAAAGACGACTGCTCTTTTCGTAGTAAAATCACGGAAAGTGGCTTCTTTACCCATATATTGTTTTTTTTTTTGGTTAAAGAACATTTCTTAATTATTTATTATTTCTAGAAAGTTATGGGGAATAGTGTAAGTGTTTCGACAATTTTGAGCCAAAAAATATATTTAGTAGATTAATATGATGTGTGTTTTGATATTGTTACACGTAAAATTAAATATGTCTATATATCTAGCTTTTTATCAAAAAAAAAATTGTTAGAATGTTTCACATTAATTGGAAGTGAAGATAATTCGTTAGTTATGTAATAGTTATTACCAATTGGTTATAATGATATGATACATAATAAATAATTTAACGTTATGTGTGTATCATCATGCATGTGTACATATTTAGTTAACTATATATTTACATAATTACATAATTACATTGATACACTTTGTTAGCTAGTTTGATTATATTGATACGTACAACTTTACAAGTATAACGCATCAACACAACTAATATATGCTACATATACATTATCACAGAATTGAATACAAAAATCAGCAATTTACCTTTTAAAAGACAAAATCGTTTTGCAAAGTGATAGAGGTGTGGCCTTTTTAAACTATCTTGTTAGAAGATTATCTTTAGAAATATATAATTATCAAATGAAAGAAAAAAATTCAGTTGTCGAAAAGGTACATAAAGTATAACTTTTTTTTTCACGATATAAAGTATATTATCAGTATCTTGTTAGTACGGAGGAATTAAAATTCAAGGACCAAATAAGTTGACCATCCATTGACGAGTTGACCTCTTATATTATCTCTTATTTTGGTCGACCTATTATATTCTAAAATCAAATAACAACAAAACGAACACAATTCATCTATTTTAACATGTTTTCTTGGGACTTATTTACACGTACAAGTCAAATATACAGAAACAAAAACATTATGTACAAATGTTAAGAAGAGAGAAGCCAAACACACCCCTTAAAGGTCCACATGCACCAGATTTTTTTTAAAAAGATCATTTGTTATCTCATACTACAACTTATCCGTATTTCACGTGTGACTTAAGATTCCAATTAATTAGGCTATATATGATTACCTGTATCGCACGAATTTAAGCTGATTTCATCTTAAGACGGTCATGATCTACCCCATCATAGCGTTGTGGTGTGTTTGATTAGTCTGGCCCTCAGATTTAATATGACCTAATATTGTCATCGCCACGTGAGCTATCTTAGTGTACAAAACAGCTCATGAACACCTAATTTCTTTCACTCCACATGCCACGCTCCCTTATTTAGCCATCTTCTTATCACGAATGAAGTATTTTACCAAACACATTATAATAATATATTTGTAAGAAACCAATATCTTATTAAATTAGTTACATTCGGTGTTAAAATTATATGAAATGGTCATATTGTGCAAATATATGCTCCAAAACCCCAAATAGAGATTAATCTCTTTGGTATACTTGATTAGTCTTCATTTCTCAAAGTAGTAATCATGCATATGTGACATACAAGAGTCAGAGATGTTGACAAGTGTCGTGAATTGAGTTGACCGAGTCGAATAATGAACGGTTATTAGGGCTAGTTGTGGCCGGTGAAGTTAGGGTCCTACATTACCCCATGCGCGTGCCTTCTCTGA
The DNA here is from genome assembly GCF_030686135.1 of Camelina sativa. Taxonomy (NCBI): domain Eukaryota; kingdom Viridiplantae; phylum Streptophyta; class Magnoliopsida; order Brassicales; family Brassicaceae; genus Camelina; species Camelina sativa. Next base: position 7,428,779 of record NC_141889.1, read on the forward strand.
TAATTCTCGACGAAGAAAAGGTCCACCGAATCTGAGCCGTTGGATTTAGTTAGGGGTCCTACGTAGTGCGTGGATAGCATCTTAGAGAAGTTGCGGTCCATGTCAGCGTGTGTGTGGACAAACAAACCCGCACCTTAACCAACTTGCCATTCTCTGCACCCTTAAGCCACTTTACCAGTAGTTGTATTTCCTTTTTTTTGTCTTCTCGAATCCACTTTTTGGAGAGCAAATAACAAAATTCTGATGCAAGGGTTTATTTCGGGTAAAAGATTAGAAACTTCTGACTCATAGACTTCAACTTAAGTCTTTGGTTTTGAGCACTTTTATTTAAAGAGGAAATTATCGTTGTTAAGAGTTTGACTCCTTGGAGATGGAGACACCGTACGTTGTACGTAACCTTTCCATCTCTTAATCGAGGGGTTATATTGCTGGTTTTACACTTATACTGTATAGGTTGAATGTTTGGATTAATTTGATCGGTTCAGTTTAGCTATCATGTGTACTAATGGGCCAACTTAGAATTAGTGATCTTATTGGGCTTCCTTCTTTTCAGTTTTTGAAAAACAGCAACACCTTCGATCCTTGTTGATATGGTATAATCTTAATCCAACATGTTATTATACCATTAAACATGTTAGCTCTAGGCGATGAAAATTATATTATTTTGTTATATTCAACTGTGAAATTATATATTCCACCAACCTCCAGAAACATCAGACTGAGATAACATTAACATTTAACGATAATATCAGAAGTTACTTTTGCTGACACTACTTTCATTAGTACTCGCAGCTCAGGACCCAAATTTTGGTACCCTGTCTCAAATTTAAGTTAAATATATTTTAAGTCACACACTATAAAGTAAAATAAATTTTGGTACCCTGCTTTCTTAGATATATATACGATAAAAGGAGTGTTATATGAGAGAGAAATAAAAACGTGTAACTGATGGAATTGGTAAGAAAGAGATAAAATATTGTTCTCTCAAATAAGATGGGTTATATACCACATCTAAGTTGATATTAAATAGCACCGTTTGAAAATGAGCTAAACACACAACTTTTGTAGTAGATATTCTCTATAATTTTACAATGTACCCTACATGGACGACCAACCAATAAGCAGCACTACATTAGTATTACCAGTGTTCAAGAAAGCGGTCTAGGCGGCCGTCTAGGCGCCGTCTAGGCGCTAGACGCTCAGCAGACGCCTAGATGACCGCCTAATCCGCTTAAAATTACATACATTTTATTTTAATATTTATTTTTGATTTTTAAATTACATATAATTAAATTATTATGTTTTATATATATATATGTAATTATAAACATTTATATGTTGTTAATATAACTTAAATAAATATATTTTTCTTACCGTTGTTTATAATTTATAATTTTTTTATTTTTATAACATATATTTTAATATAATTATATATAATGTTTTATGTTGTAAACGCCTAAACCGCCTAAAAATTGTTTAGACTCCGACTAAGCGTTCTAGGCGCTAGGCGTTGGATCACCGCCCAGATACCGCCTAGCGCTTTCTTGAACAGTGAGTGTTACTAATCATCGGATCATCGCAAATTAAAACAAACAAAACACAAAAATCTCGCATTAATGACTTTGGGGCCTCAAATTCATTTGGGCTTTTTTATGTTATAATTAATGCCTTCTCCAAATAAGATATAAGGTCCATAAAAGGGCTGGCTAGTCCTTTATTTCCCAAACAAATCTGGTTCATGCTCTCGCTAAAGTAAGTTATAAATTCATCGATGCATCGAACGTGTGTGAGTTGTGAACTGTTTTGTTTTATATGCTAGATTTACACTGAAGGTGTTGTTAAAAAAGGAAACTTAAGAAAGCATGTGCATTGTTCTTTTGTTTTAAGTTTGGTTCCAACCTTCTCCTTTTCTGCTCTTATGTAATGATTAGAATTCCGCAAGGACGGAGCAAGTTTGATGGCGCACGAGAGTTCTTTTTCATCACAAGTGAAAAAGTGAAAGATGAAAAGTGAAAACCCCTGGCGCATGTTAGTAGGGTCCCCTTCGATAAAAAGAAAAAGAATAGATAGAGAGAGACCCACGCGTAAAAGTATTATCATGCGCCATTTTATATGGTCCTAAATCTTAAAGTCCCATCTCTAACTAATTCTAATCTTTCTATCTTTCTTTTTTTTTTTCTCACTTTTTCATATTATTTGTTTTCTTTTTCATATCCTTTGTAGATTTCTTATCCATTTTTAGTTCATTTATATATACTATATATATACTATTTCTCCTATTTATATTAGATATACATTTATTAAATTTAAGTTTTACATAATATCCCGAGCATGTATATCATTTGAGAAAACATAACTATTTAGTCTATCTTCCTCTATTCTTCACGACTTATTGATAGAAAATTTTAACTATTAAAGCAAAAGCCAAAAGGTAAACTAATCAATGCAAAGTGCAAACTCATTATTAAAGAAAGAAACTCAACATCCAAATAGCATCACACGTAATAATATAACAGTGATGGAAAGCCAGAATTTCCTTTTAATATCTCACATGGACATATGGATAGTCAATGTCAAAACGTTTATTTAGAATAGAAAAAAAAAACGATAAGAAAGAGAGAAAGAGATATCTCTCTCACATATCAGTCCAAATGAGTTAATCACAAGATTATCAAAAGATGAGAGAACTTCCAAGCACTTTCGAAACTAATGATTGACATTATGATTTCCCACTTAACTTTATTATTCTAAGTTTAGTATAATAGTCCAAGTTGAACTCTTCTTCATATATATATATATGCTTACAGTTACAGAAAATAAAACTATGACCAAATTCTTGATTAATTGTTTTTTCTTTTTTAGATTAATTTTTTCTCATATATATAATATAACTTAAGTATATAAACAAAGACTACAAACTACAAGTCTACAAAGTACATCAGCTTCACATTCCCACCATAGAAATAGAATACTAATTGTATATGTATTAACTAAGCTTTATGGTATTTTTCTCATCTAATAAGATTTAGTATAAATTGTTTTCCTAAGGGTATATGATAAGATAATTACTACTACTTTTATTCTTTATTTTTTTAGCTACATGGGTCGAAGCCGGCCTTGGAAGGTTGAGTTACCAGAATCTCAGAAGCAGCCCATAACTTGGTAGCTTCGGAGGAGTCGGAGCCGAGTCCAGACGGCGTCGTTTCATTACAGTCCGTAAAGTACTTTCCCGATACGTTCACCAGTCTTGGATTTGTTGCCACGTAACACGTCGTTGCTGCTGCCTAATCCCATGCCAAAACCAAACAAAGTAAGCACATAAATCTAATAATCTTCAAACAGGATTAACAACAAAATGGATAACTTATCCACCACAGATTATGTTACAAACTTTATAATTAGAAATAAATAAATAACTATTTATTACTTGAGGGACGGTCTTGACGAGCTTGGAAGCCAGGAAGAAGACGAGATCTGAGTAGGTAAAGACAAAGGGAAGTCATATAGATATTATTAAGAATCTTGATCATGATTATAATTCAAGAATAAACTAATATGCTAATAGTGACTACTGACTTGAGAAAAAAAATTAAAATAAACCAACCTGTCAATAAGCCTTCTCGGTCTCTTGTTAACCGGGTTCTAACAACTCCTGGGTGTACGCAGTTTACAGTCACGTTCGCTTCAATTTTCTGCATTTTGTTTTCTTTACCATTAAATTCTATATTTATATAATAAACTTTAATCACTTAAGTTTAATGACCCACATGATTGTCCTAAATCCTAACTATGGTCAATAGTCAAATAAACTTTGTAGTGTGTGTGAATTAACTAACTCTTTCACATATTTAGTTAGAATACAAATCCTAGTTATCTAGGTTTCTTGTTGTCCCCTTCCCTTCCCATACCCCCTTTCACCCTTTCATTAATCATTTTACACTTTGAAAAAATTCAATAAATTTGACCATTATGAGTTTATGACACACATCAATTTCTACAATTATGCTTCTGAATTTTTTTTGGGATAATTATTTATTGTGTGAGTAATTTATTAAATGGATGCAAGTAAATAAGAGAGAGAGAGAGAGAGAGAGAGAGAGAGAGAGAGAGAGGAGGAGAGAAAGAGACCTGGAGTCTAGAAGAGAGCTCCTTGGTATGCAAAACATTGGCAAGCTTCGAGAGAGCATACGCACGTGTCGCATCGAATTGACTAATCGATCAAAACCAAAAGAAAAAAGAAAAAAAATGTTACATTCCCAAAGGTCAAAACCCTTTTACTTCGCTTTCCCATTTATTTACCCCTCTATCAAGTTACTGTCACTCATCAGTCAAAACATTAACAACTACGCAGCTTTTTAGCTTTAGGTAAAAAGTAAATTCCTCGACAAGTTTTTATTCACCTCTCAAGCACACCAATCCTACTCACTCATTTATAGTTCTAGCTATTAGGCTCTTACATGAATTTGTACTAGATGTTACAGTATCACTTTACTTTTCTGATTTGGAGAATTAAAGTATGGAATGTGAACATTTACGCCTACTCCCTGACTCAACCAGAAGATAAAAAGAGATTATTCTTACCACTTGGGTTGTGAAATGAGCCGGAGATATTCGATCAAGTCGCCGGTAAACCAGCCGTGAATACCCGACGTAACGTTAACGATACGTCCTTGAACTCCTGTTTCCTCTGCCGTTTGTATCATCTTCTTCAGCAAAAGATTGGTCAAGAGAAAATGGCCTGATGATGATAATAATAATAATTAAGAAGGCCATTAACAAAAGAGATTAAAAATAAAAATATTAGTATAATGGCCAGAGTAATTAAGATCTGTCACATAGAGTAGGGGAATCGTATGATTAAGAAAAGAGTAATACCTAGATAATTAGTGGCAAATGTCATCTCGATCCCGTCTTCGGATATTGCATGTTCATGTGCTAACTTGCCTGCGTTGTTTCTGATTCGACAATTGTATATTAAATATATTAATCACATAAGATAATAATTAAAACAAAACCCGAATCAACTAAACAAAAAACTAAGAAGAAACTGAGATTATGTTCTGTTCACAACATAATAAATTCTCAGACCCAGCCACACGTACGTACATGTGTAATAATATATACACATGCATATCGATTAATTTTAATCTTGTGTTACTTACATGAGAAGATTAAGAGGTAGATCAAGAGATTCGAAACCGGAGACGAAGCTTCGTACGGAGGCGATAGAACTAAGATCAAGCTTCATAAGGACGATCTCCGTCTCGGGGAACTCAGAGACGATCTTTTCTTTCGCTTCTTCCGCTGCTTTCACGTTCCTCGCCGGAAATATCAACCTCGCTCCTCTTCTCGCCAAGACTCTCGCCGTCTCCGCTCCGATCCCTGACGTCGCACCTAAATCAACCGTATCAAACCACAAATAAGAATCGAGACGATTCGAAAAAACACGAAAAATAAAGTGAGGAACCAATAAAACAAAAAAAACTGACCGGTGATTATGGCTGTGATGGAACGAAGGTCGCAGTTCTCGGTAACCTCCTCGGCGGTGGATTTAGAACCGAAGCCGCTAGCACCGGCGGCGCCGAGAAGGTATCTTCCCGTCTCGATCATGGGAGTTTTTTTGATCTGTTACCGGCGACTGTTATGTGACTGGAAGAGTCTTTTCTCTTTCCGAATTAAAATTAAAGCCACAAGAAAGAAACAGAATAAAGGCAAGGAAGAATACAAATAAGAAGGAACGTAATTTGCCGTTTTCAGTTAGGAGGGTATAATCGTAAATGTAGTTATCAGAAGAGAAAAAAAAAAAAAAAAAAACTGAGTTTGCTCTTGTCAGGTTTATGTAAGGCAAAGCCGCCTGGCAAGAGAGGAGAAATAGTAATGTGTTTATTTATAGTCAAACTTTGTATTAATGTGGTTAACAAAAAAAAAAAAAAAAAAAGTAGTAGTAGTAGATACAACTTTTTATGAATAAGGCTCGGTGTAAAATATAGTATACAATCTTGTACTTTCTTCTTGTTTTAAATCATTTCGTAGTGGTAGGTCTAGTTGTTGTATTTCTATTAGTTCTTGTGTAAAAACCTGCAAGGTTTAGCAAAATATGTATCTAACCACAAGGACAAGGATGTATATTATTCGATTAACATAATTACAAGTATACACATGTTGTCACAATATAAACTGATTTTTTTTTTTTTAAACTAATTTTAACCGATTTTGAGAATGGCAAACTGAGTTTTGAAATTAAGTTATCTGAAAGATACGTATTCATTTTTCAAGTTCTTTCTAAGAAACAAGAGTTTTCCTTTTACTTTTTTGATATGGAAAGGTAGGTAATATAAAAATTATATAAAAGAAATATCAACTACAATTGGGGGAAAAAATATTAATCATTCAGCAGAAATTTATAACTCAGTGGTTTAATGGGAAACAAATCATCAACTTTTGGCATGGGTTGATTTCTTATATCTATATTTAGAGAGCTATCATGTGGCTTTTGGTAATAATGATCATATATTTTTTAATTATGTGACTTATTAGATTGATGAATAATTTTATGAAGCCATTTTGGTCAAACCTAGTTAATTACTAGTATTAAGTATTCATACTAAATAACAGCTGTTAGTCTCTAATTCGAGAGTAATGGTGATATTGTTTCCTATTTTTGGTTATTGAATTCTTAACTAACGTACTCAATAGAAGTTTTTTACTCAATTACGCATGAGTGGAATCAAGATCAAAAACGGAAAAGATTATCGTCGATGACAAATATATTAACGGTCAAAAGGCCTAATTAAGGTTTGACTAACTTGTAGGGGACAATTATACAGTCGTGACATATTAGTTGTATACTTGGTGTCACTCATTAACTAATTATTCTATCCTCATTTACGAATCCTCAATTAAACAAAATACTACTATTTCCTATATCAATCTCGGAATAAACGCCGGTCTTGGGACTACCGGAGACGATAGTTTTTTTTTTCTTATCTTTTGTAATGGAATAATGTAAAATATCACTACTAACGTTGATATGGCATTGATGTTTAAGAGATAATTGATAGTGTTAATTTTTTTTAAACTACGTTTTGGTCTATTCTAGTTTAAAGAGTGAAATAATGCATGTACAGTATTTATAAGCCTAGACTTATGTGGATGAAGAGAGAAATTATGATATTCGAACTATGGAGTACTCCTCCTTCTGTATCATAAAAGATGATTTTCTAGTTTTTTTATGTATCACAAATAATGATTTTCTGTATATTTTTTTTGAATTATTATTAAGAAATTGTAAATTTTAAAAACCATTAAATGAGAATTTAAAAGTTTGATGAAATACTATTGGTTAATAATTATAAAATATTTTATTATAAATAAAAAATACACTTATTGCTAAACATTAAATTTTTTTTTTTAATTCATGTAAAAATCCTAAAACATCATCTATTGTGATACAAAAAAAATATAATGTTTTTTCTTCAACAAAATTTATTTGGCGACGAAAGTAAGACTGCCCGTAGTTAAATCAGTAAATGTGAAAACGGCAGGAGAGGCAATGTGGATTAGTAAAGGAGGAAGAGGCAGTCTTGTAGTTGTAGTAGATACATTCATTAAAAGAAGAATCTTGCGAGAAGAAGTTTAACGCACGTGAGGTTTACAAACTGCGTGCTGGATCGCTTCTCCTCTTCCTTGGAACACGGTCACCGATCATTTCTTTTCTTTTTTTTTAATTTGCTTACTAATTAGTTTGGTTGTTAATCGTTCATGATCAATTATTTTACAATAATTCAATCTTTGTTAACATCAAATATCGTTTTTTAAAGCCATATCGTTATAAGTTTTTGTAAGGATTGATCCAATGATTATATATGCTAAAAATTTTGTTGAATAGTATATAGCTCACATGCACCTCTTCGCTCTAGGAAATTAAAAAACATTTTTTCTACTATTGCAGAGGAATTAATTAAATGAAAATACATATTTTTACATGTCGTTTATATTTTATTTCATAGTGTTTTACCATTACGATCATCCAAAAAAGACAAAAAAATTAACTTAGATTCTTTACACTTTTCTAACACATTCAATGATTCAAAACACCTTGGAGCTTATGTAAAGCTTTCTCTATCTCTTTTGTTTGGCACATTCGAGAGCTTCATGTGTATTCCCTTTCATACAAAACATATCAACAAACGACAATAGATGATAGAGGATGCAAAGCTTCTCCCTCCTTACATTTTTCGTATTGTCCTTGTTGTGTCTAATGTCTTGAGTACAAGATTCCAGCTCATTGTCACGTTGGTAGTTCTATTGCGCTTATCCGAAAGTGAGTTTGCGTGAATTTTGAACTCTAACTCGCAATCAGTGTCTCCTACCCACTTTTGTTTTTGGAAACAATGTGTTGAAGCTTTAAGGTACTCTTTTTGATCTAGTATCTTCGAGTACTCTGATTTTGTCAGATACATTTTTTTGCCTATAAGAATCTTGCTTCAGTTCAATGATCTAATTTTGAATCAAACTATAAATTCTGCAATGTCAACTTTATTCTAGATGTCACCAAAGAGTTACTGATGAAATTACGAATCACACTTGTATTAGAAAAAAAAACCGACTGTGCACCTTCTTCAACATGGTAATGGTACAGAGTATATCAACCATGGCAAAATCCAAATCTGTCCAACCAAAAAAAAATGAAAACGTTACTTTCTTAACCACTTTAAACTAAAAAACACTTTCGGTTTAAAACAAAGGAAAAAATGGAAATATAGAGATAATGGAGAATCAACTTTTTGGAGCACTTGGATTGGCTAGCGCCAACGAAACTGCGGACCCAATTTGTTTTTACATACATTTTATATATTTTGTGAAGGTGGATAAACATTTATAACGTAACTAAAATACACATAACATGTAATCATCTCTGCCTTATTTAGTTTTTGTTAATTCATCGTTTCTACATTATTATTTTTCCGAACATTGGTATTGAGAATGCTTTCGTCACTTTCAACAGTTTCAACCCAAAGTACCTCTTTAGAATCATGATGATGTTGATATAACTACTTTTATATATGGTATCTTTTATCGAGATAGTTATCAATAGCAAATTTGAAAGTACATTGTATATATCGTATCTTTTCTGGCTTATTATGCGTTTTTCTTTCGTTATAATTAGGAAAAAAGGTAAAGTTTCTCATCATAGCGGATGGAATGGCGTCTTCCTTATCAAGCGAAAAGGTGTCATGGGACAATTTGTGGCTTACATATATCAATCATACACAAAGCTGGCTGACACAAGATAGATTCATTAATAAGGAGTAGAATTTTAATAAGGGCCATTGTCATAATACCACAATTTAGTTTTTTTTTTTCAAAAATACCATTAAAATGTAAAATTTCCAAAAATACTACATAATTGAATTAAAGTTCTAATACTAAAAACTAATTCCTAAATTCTAAATACTAAACCCTACCCCTAAAACGATACGCTAAAACTAAATGTGTCAATCCAAACCTTAAAAACAAAATTCTACATCTTTAAAAATCAATTTTTTGTGTTTGTGGTAATTTTGGAAAAAAAAACTTCTGTGGTATTTTTGGAAAAAAACTAAAATGTGGTATTTTTGGGAAAAATTTTTTTTTAGTGATATTTAAAATAATTTCTCTTTTAATAAAGTCATTTAGAAATCTACTTTCATATATAGTCCCAATATCCATAAAGGAGATCAGATGTTACGTACCATTATTCATATATACATACATGTGTTCTTATGTAATTATTTGAGCTTGAATACTAGTATTAATTAATTATGATAACATGATTAGTTAATTATGATATCGTACATTAGAAATTTAGAAGGCTCTATCTACACGAGGGAAGAAAGGAAACAGCTAAAAATGCAAATGTTCAACACCTAATGGTACTCATGGTCCAGCTCCTAGTTTCATAGATCATTCGTATTTCACCTATAGAAATATTAAAAAATACACTTTGATAATTGAATTTTTTTAACACCAAAGAGGGTGAATAGAAATATAGAATGAAGACAAAAAAAAATTCGTATGATTCAAAAGAATGCAGGCATGCCGCATGCTAATGTGAAAACGCAAACGAACCAAATTTTAATCGAACAGTCAATATTTTATTAAAAACGGTTATAAAAAGAAGTTAAATAATTTTGTATTTAGTTTTAAACATTTTAATGTTTGACACTTTGACTCGTGAGAAAGTGCACATGGGGTTTTGGAAACCCAAAATGAGTTTTGACCAGCAGCAAACCAATCCCTACTTGGACGGAAGATTCTCTAATGCATCATCCGTTTGCATAATTTAAACTAATTAACCACTATTTTCCACCCCATTTGTTATTTTAATTTAATTTATTAAGTTTCAATATAATTGCAACTTATGTTCCCGATTCCAAAAAAAAAAAGGGGTTTACGGCCATCTAAATTATCTCCTTTATATAACAACCGACTATTTTTCAAAAGAACTCAAATCACGTTTTTAAATAATTATACCTCTTAACAAACTAAAAATCGATACACATATATGTTTTTACTCACAACTAACATCATAAACTATAAAGAAAAAATATAACTTGTCAAAAATAATATAAATAGAACACAAAGTGCTCTAGTCTGGTTCATCAATAAGTTAGTAGATTAACAGTTTTAAAATAACGTTGTTAGTACAAACTTATTGATAAAGCTACCTTCAACCTAGTATCATGATGAGAAATAATAAATAAGCGAGAATTTTATCATATTGATGCTTGAATAATTTCTCCAATGCATATTAGTTGGTTATTGGAAGGGGACTACTAACTTTCTTCAGTAGTTATAAAATTAGTAACAAGTAATGCCAACACAAATCCTGAACGTACTACTATCCTAGATAATTAACAGATAAGTGTTATTTTTATAATAAAAAGGTGTTCTTTTATAATTTAAACAAGCTGCAATTTTTCTAGTATGATTCGTTTGGTACAATCTGATTCAGCCAAACGGAGATTCTGTTTATGATCACCTTTTTCCAACTTATACAAACCTTTTGCAACTTAAATTGAATTAAACTAGTACTGATTAAACAAAAATCATAAATATATAAATATTTTTATGCCAACTATATTTGACTAATAAGCAACTTTTGATCACTCATTAGTCATTAATCACTTATTTAAGTAGCTTCTATGAATAATTCAGCTCCCACCCAAGCCAACAACTCAAATAACACCAAATTAAGTGTTAGATTCCACAGTTTTATAGTCATAATTGAATGTGAATTTCTTTAGCTTATTAGTATGTGGATATGCCTCTCGCTGGGCAAGCCTACTATTTGTCTTGGTCCTAACTGCAGCTTAGCATGCCGCGGTGAACTGTTGGAGACTTCAAATTACTTTGATCAATCTTTACTATTATGTTCTTCTTTTTTTGGTCAAAATAATAATTTTCATTGAAATTAAGTCTCAAACTAGGGCTGCACATTCGGGTAACCCGTTCGGGTAAATGGGTTTAAAAAAATAGAACCCATTGGATCTTTTTAGATATATGGGTTCGGTTCGGTTCAGTTTGGGTACTATCGGGTTCGGGTCGGTTTGGGTTACAAATTTTAGAACCCGATTAGTACCCGAACTACCGGGTACCCGAAAAAATATAATTAAATTTAAATAAATTTAGTTAAATTTTGACTTACATAACAAAATATTTTAGATATTTTGATTATTTTTGATATTTAGGTATAAAACTAAATGAAATATTCAAAATTATAATCATAATTTTAGGGTAATTATATTAATGATAAATATTATAAATATGTTTATATGTTCAGTTTTAATGGGTACCCAAACGGGTACCGGATATTACCCGATCCTAACCCGAACACACGGGTATTAGAAAATAGAACCCAATAAGGTTTTATAGGCAAACTCGTACCCAACCTAAACCCGGTTTTTGGGTCGGGTTCCGGGTTGGGTATTCGGGTACGGTTTTTATGCTCAGACCTATCTCAAACTCACTCAAAAGAGGAGTTACAGCCCAAATAGAAGGGGAATACAAGGAAACAATGCAAGAAGTGCCTACAAAAACTCCAAAAGAAAAGAAACCAGGGATAAATGCAAGGTACAGTTTTACAAAAGGAAGATACGCGAGATCGAAACATAACAATCCCAACGACTCCATGAGAGACTGTATCCAGTGCAACCAGAAGGGTTACAATCTTTACTATTATGTTCTTTTACAAATTTTTACTTATGTGATGTTCAACCAATAACGTTGATAAATCACTGAATCTTTTATTTCTTCTGCGGGAGTAACAACTAGTTTTTTTTTCTTTTAACACCTCTGGATCGACAGAGTAACAACTAGTTTGTTATACAAATTTTTACCAGTGGACCCATCACTGAGGATTCTGATGAGTTATCTACTCCAAACACTTACAATGAGGCCCGGATTAAAGTTATAGGCGTTGGAGGTGGTGGTTCAAACGCTGTGAATCGTATGATTGAGAGTGAGATGGTTGGTGTTGAGTTTTGGATTGTGAATACTGATATTCAAGCAATGAGGATGTCTCCTGTTTTCCCAGACAATAGGTTACAGATTGGGAAAGAGTTGACTAGGGGTTTAGGTGCTGGTGGGAATCCAGAGATTGGAATGAATGCTGCCACTGAAAGCAAAACAGCTATTGAAGAAGCTCTTTATGGTTCGGATATGGTTTTTGTCACTGTATGTCTATCACTTTTTACTTTTTCTATCTACAAGGAATTACTGCCGTTAAAAGTGACATCAAAGCCAAACATTAGAAAATTCCTTTAAACAAAAATAAAAGTATTATAATTGTTTAATATGGATTAACTTGTGGAATTATACAATGCAATATTGCAAATGCTTAGATGGGATCAAACTGGGATGAATTATTAAAAAAACAATTTAAAAGGTGTTTAAAAATAAAAAGAAGAGGACAACTTCTTCAATGATTGCCACTCTTTTGCTCGGCCCTTCCTTGCACCAAATTATGAGTTTTGCATATTTTAAACCCTACACATTGTTGGTTTTTGCTTCTTCTTTAAATATAATATATATATATATATATATATATATATGTGAGTTTTAAGTCAGAAAACAATATACTTATGAGTGTAAGCTGAACAAATTTTCAATAACATTCGTTATGCGTTTCTGTTCTTATTGTTTTAAATCTCTCTTAGATGTATTGGCTTATATTCCCCCTTTAGTCTTTCCTTTTCATTTTTTCAAAAATATAATTACATTTTTTTTTTGGTAGAAAGCCATTTGAATTTGATTTATTGAGTAAGAAATTTGACAAATAAGGTTTTATATTTCGATTACATTGGCTTGTAGGTTTTCACGTCTCTATAAGTCTATTTTAGGCAAATCTCTTCCATTTAATATAGGAAAAAAGATGGTTAGCTACACGAACTATTGGTGAATACATAGTTACACATGCCAAGTATACTATTGTATATTTAACTACATAAAGTATATGTATTACATGGCCACATGCATGAACTATATGATGTTATGCGGTCAACATCATAGACATATAATTTATTACACCGGTCAATTGACTCCGGCGAAGACCGATGTTGACTCCGGCGAAGACCAACGTTGACTCCGGCTTTGACCAACACTTAAAAAAAATTCTATATTAAAAAAAAATTATTATAGTAAATTATTTATGGGTTTTCATGATTAAAAGAATTTTTCTATTCAATATCCAAATATTTTTTTTATATATCTCTAATATATTCAATCCTATAATTAATTACTTTTTATTTTTCAAGCTAAAGTAAATAGTTAAATAAATATCATTTATAATTATTTTCAAGATAAAAAATTCATTTATAATAATATTCAAATATAAAATTATTTATAATGATTTTCAAGATATAACAACAATTTATAATTATTTTCAAGATATATATATATACATATCTCCCATAATCAGATTATTTAATTACTACAAAATCAAGAAAATCAAATTCAACTACTTTCATTAGAAAATAATATGCAAAATGTTGAGTATATGACTCTTTACTCTAAATTTTGCATGGTAAATGTTATATAAAAAATTATACACTCTTTACTTTAAAATTTACATACTTAAAATAACATATAAACAACAAAAAATTAACAATATTTACTTTTAACATACGAACATTTTTATTTTTACTCTCTTTTACATAATTACAATATGTTAAATTAATTTTTAGAAATTTTTTTTAAGGTTTGGGTTCTCTATATTACATTTAGGATATATTTAGGAAATATATTTAAAAATATCTTTAGATATTGAATTAACATATAAACAACAACAAAAAAAATTCACAATATTTACTTTTAACATATGAACATTTTCATTTTTACCCTTTTTAACACATTTACAATATATTAAATTAATTTTTAGAAAATTTTTAAGGTTTGGGTTCTCTAGTTTACATTTAAGATATATTTAGGAAATATATAAAAATAATTAGTTATTGAATGGAATATTTTTTCATTAATAAAAACCATAAATGATTTAATATTTTTTTGGTCAAAGCCGGAGTCAACACCGGTCTTCACCGGAATTAATCAATCAGTATACCAGATTGTATGTCTATGGTGTTGAACACATGACGTTATATAGTTAATGCATGTGACCATGTAATACATATACTTCGTGTAGTTGAGTATACAATAATATAATTAGTATGTGTGACCATGTATTCACCTATATTTCATGTAGTTAGCCATCTATTTTCCTTTAATATATATATTACATAAAAGTTTTTTTTTGGTATAGGGTTTTTATTTTGAATATTAACGCTTGATATTGGAGAAAAGAAATTTGATATCCTTATGAATTTAGTTTTCAAGGAGGACACGAAAAGTGAAGTTAGTTTGTCCATCATTCAAAGAATCTATCAAGTGGTTTAGGCAGAGAAGAGATTATGAAAGTGTTAATTTTATTCAAAATATTGAGTAATTAAAATTTGGCTTTTGTCATTATTCACACGTGTTAACCAACTGAATCCACCAGTGTTTTCGTGTACCATTATATGTTTAATTGGTTCATATATTTTGCATCATAATACATTTGGAACTCTATATACATAACAGTCTGACATAAAACCCCAAATGATCCACAACAAAAGAAACTACATTTAGATTTACCAGTATCATAAAGTTTTATTTTAAAATAAGGTGGTTAATTCCTTTAGATATAAGGTTTAATAGAAAGTATTTATTCTAGGGTTCAATGCTGAGGTGAGAGGGCCATCCAAACTCCTCCAGGAATGCTAATATAACCCCGTTCGACCATCCAAATCCCGTCTGCAAATTTTTGGAACATAAATTAAAGTCAAAAACATTATTGGAAACGCTTCCCTCAATTCACTACCCTAAATGAAAAGAAAATTGAAGAAGAATGTTTTTTGTTTGTTTTACCTGTGGCTTATATTCTCCTCCACCACCATATTCACCAAGCTCTGTAACATTGAGCTTCTCATGCACAGTCCCACTTTTCTTGTAAACAAGATAGTTGCTTCTGATCCATCTCCTTGCAATCTCCTCTGCCATCTCTTTTGCTTCCTTTGAACTCGATCTCGCTAGCCCTGTAACGATCATTTCTTGTTGTGGTGCCCATCCATTCGGATAATCCCTGTTCCAATGAAACCAAATCTTAAGAGACAAGATGCTTTATCAAGTAAGATTCAAGTGGGAATTAAAATCACATACTTCACTTACCATTGTTGTCCAGAATCTGTCAAAGATGAGAGGATTCCAGCGGGAGCTATGAGCCCTGAGTTCTTAAGAGCTTTCACAACTTTCTTGACCAGATTTTCATCTACATGTTACACAAGACAAAACGTTCATATACACTCTATACAAATGTGTGCATATATATACAAGTAGATATAGTAACCTGAATTGAAGGAATTAATCCATATTGGAGCAAAGTTAGATGCAAAAACATTGGTGTTCTGGTTCTCAGCTTTCCATGTCTCAGTCTCCTGAAGACACACAACACGCTCTCAAATGCTTTCTCATCAACAACATACTATTAGAAAATTGTAACTGAAGGTTATGTAACTTACATCACCATTGGAGGAAAGCCAGTAATCTAGCCACTGTCCTGCTTTCTCGTTCCAAAACACGGTTTCAAACGCTTTCTCTCTCGCTTTTGATGCTTTCACAAAACGGTCTGACCCGTTTTTATCCCCGGAAATCTCCATCAAGAATGCAATATCGAGTTCCATCTACAGTTAAATAAATCACATACAATGCTTACTAAAGTACAAGAACCGTTATCGAAGAGAATTAGGATTCAAGAAAAGTGGAGACCTTAAGAAGAAAGACGTTGAGATCAACAGGTACAACTGATGTTGTAGCCATCGTTGTGAAATTAGGAGGATTCCTGCATGCATTATTATTTTGAGAGTAAATATAAGCGAAAAAGTAGAAACATATCAAGTAATCTTAATCAGTTTGTTAAGTAACTGAACCTCATCCATCGCGTGGTGAAATCACATCCTGATTCAGCAGC
The DNA here is from genome assembly GCF_030686135.1 of Camelina sativa. NCBI lineage: Eukaryota > Viridiplantae > Streptophyta > Magnoliopsida > Brassicales > Brassicaceae > Camelina > Camelina sativa. The sequence goes on from NC_141889.1 coordinate 7,445,319, forward strand.
TGTGGCTATATCTCGATGGAAACGTTGTTTCTCTAATAAAGTCGAGAACCCCGAAGCGGATTCTTCATCCTGTGGTTATTACACATAGGGAAAGAGACTCAACAGTTTTTTCTCAAAATAAAAATCAGAATAACTGTTTGCAAAGAGACAAGAAACATACGAAAACAGAGGATTCAGGCCGCGGCATATTCCACATAGCATAATAACGGCTTAAAACGTGATCACAACCACTAGCGTCTCGAATCACCACTTTATGTTTTCCTACAAAGAAGATAACATAACCAAAAATTAAAAATCTAAGAGCTAATTAACTAAGCTATAAACAGTATTATAGATCTAACCATCTAACTAACCTGAGTTCCAAAACTCGTACTCTTTGAGAAGCACAGGGATAGCTTTCCTCACAAGTTCTTCATCTTTGGTTACATTATAAATCTCATAGACCATTGAGCTCAATAGAGGTGGTTGGCTTGTAACAACAATATAATTAAACATATAAACATAATTTTTATTCGTTATAGGCAAATAAAGACAAGAATCTTTGTTACCTTCTGTTAGTGTAATAAGCTCTAGCGCCGTTCAAAGCGTAACCATAAGTCTCCACGAGTGACATCAGATTCGTCACTAATCCTTTGGCCGTAGTGAACATTTGACTCGTCATAAGCCCTCTGCACGTGCAAAAAGCACATGTTACAAGACGGTGACACGTGAGCTCTTGTTTCGTAGTCAACACGTAAAGTGAAAAGGAGAGGAATCAATGATATATTATAAAAAAAACAAAAAGCATTAAATTGTGATTTTGAAAGTTGGAAACACTGACTTGATGACCCAGTAAGAATCCCAGTAATACACTTCTCTAAATCTCGAACCGGGAATGATAACCGGTTCCGGCAACGGTAGAAGCGTGTGCCGGCCAGGAGACTCTCTAACGGAATCAGAGACTCTGCAGCTCAGGTTTCTCCAGAGACAGTGTACCTCACGCGCCCAGTCTCTGACTTTTTCGTTCTCCACGTTGGAGAGGTACCCGGAGGGATCTGAGACGAAATCCACTGGTTCGTGGTGCAACATATCCTCCCCTGCGCCGTCAAAGTATTGTTTAACAAACCTTTCAAGTTTCTCCACTGGCACTGACATGTCATCTGACTCGCTCGTGAGATCTTCAAAGGCTGATTCAATGGTGGAGAGAGTGTAGGGGCGTTTGAGAGATAGATCGATGTAGGATTTGGGATCAGCGCTTTGTTTTTTAGGGTAGGAACGAAATGCCGTGAGCTGCACGTGCTGGAGGAAAGTGACGAGTGGGGTTGTTGGGACTACAGGACCTGAGTCCGAGTCTGTGTGTGATTCCACCATGGAAGAAGTTGTCAAAGAGAAACAGAGGAGGAGGAAGAACAGAGTGAACCCTTGTCGTTTAAGATCTATGAAGGAAGGAAAAGAGAATAAGGAATTGCAAAGAGAAGATAACGATAAGAAGGGTTTATTTATGTGTATGGAAATGATTGGATTAGCGTTACGTTTGAATGATTTCATTGCCATATGTAGGAGTTTGACTAGGGTTCTTCTTCTTAGGATATCGCATACCAAAAAGAAACGAGTATGAATATAATTGGGGAATGAAGACTACTTACTATTAAACCCTTTGGCTGACTCGGATGCATCATTCTTATTGGTTGTCTCAAGATGATAACGATTTTAGATTTTTTACTTTCTTACTTTGGGAATTGGTGGACCTTTCTTTCTTTCTTATAAAAGATCAAGTTTCCAACTTCACCAAAGAAAAGAGATCAAGCTTCCAACATGGCCAAAAAAAAGAAGAAGATCAAGTTTCCAAAGAGGTTGATTTCAATACGAACTTATCAGAAAACAAGATTTTTTCTCAAAATAGAACCCCCCAACTTTAATAAAGTAGCACAAATTAAAAATCTATCACGAGGATAAAGTGACACGCTTCAGAGTGTGTTCTAAAAAATCTCTGTCACAAAAGTGGTTAGTAGGTTTAATAATTAAGAAAAAGATAGAGAGAGCTTAATGAGAGGAGGCGTGCCTAAACCCGTACACAAATACTAGAAACTTTTTTTCTTAATAAATAATAAAACAAATGATGAAACTTGGAGAATGTGAATGCGTGCTACTTTTGTTGTGTAATGAACTTCGTAAAAATATATTCTTGTTAATATAAAAACAAGTGAGTAGTTAGTTAATTGTTTTTGTTCTTTAAACAGTAAAACGAAAATAATGATACGCACCCAAAGCATAAATCCAAGATGTGATCGAAGAGAAAGAGATAATAATGAGATCCTCATATCATATGGTCCTATTATTACATTTACATGACAAAGACGTTTAAACAACATATTCTCTGTATGGAGGAAACAACTGAATTAAAAGCTAAGGAAACAAATGGGGGCAGTTTCAATTAAACACGACGTTCGTTCTAAGACGTTGAAATCTTCTTTACCAACCAAAAAGGCCATAGAGACGTGACCAATAATCACATTTTATCGGTTGCATTGAACTAACGAAACTTGATACGTCTTGGTTTGTTACAGGAAAAACCAGAAATGAAATTTAGATCAAGAAATTATTCACAAGAACACTTCAAAAAAATGATGCATTGTTCTTCACATTAAAACCAAAAAAAAAAAAAAAAAAATGGTGATGTAAATACAAAATGATGAAAACATATCTAATGATTCAAACACGCAATTAATCAAATTCTCATTCAGGCATCAATAGCATTACACACTTTAGACATTGTATTAAAAATCAAGAAATTACAAATTCATACCAAATGACGAGAGGAGTAAATTGTTATTTTGCACCAGAGGATAAAAAAGAAGAAGAACAGAGCTAAACAATGTCGTGTTGATGAGGAGCGGCGGAGAGAGCAAGAGGACGGTGGTGAGCCTCGTCGTTGTCGTCGTCTTCATCATCATCATGAGAGGTGGAGAGATTGACGCAGGCGCAGCGTTCGAGAGAGGAAAAGAAAGCGGAGATGACGGTGGCGCTGATCCAGCTCGCCGCGTGATCGATCTTCTCTATAGAAGTCGTCGTGCTAACATTGGAGGTGATGCTGATGCTTTTGTCCATAGCTTCCCGAATCCGATCGTGGGAAGGGGTCAAATTCGTTGATTCGTTTTAGAGAGGAGGAGAGAAGAAAATTTTGTGTTGACGGTTTTGAATTTTGAAAATGCACAAGTATTCAGCGCATCTGGTGTAGTGGTATCATAGTACCCTCCCACGGTACTGACCGGGGTTCGATTCCCTGGATGCGCATTTCTTTTGTCGTTGTTTTTGAAGTTTTTGTTGTGACCAATATTATGGTTTTTGGGATTCTTTTGATTACTATTGTGACCAATATTATTTATTCTTATAATTTTGAGAATTGAGACAATATTGTATTTTTCCTAAAAACTATTTGTAGTTTTTATTGACATCTGATCGCAGCATATGGCATAATTTTAGTCATTTAGAAAACAGAAACCTTTCATATCAACACATGCAAAATTTCGGCTTTTCTTTAACAAGCCTTGTCTTTGATTCTTGTTTTAAATTTGAAGAAGCAAAAAAAACTCATAATGGAGTTAGTTTACAACTAAGATTTACTTCTAACCTCACTCTCCTTCTTACAGTTACAAAGTTACAAACAAATGTTTTTTTTTACACTTTTATCCCCCAAACACATTCTTGCTTCTGACTCAACCGAAACCCAAGAACAATAAAAACAAACCCTAAACAGTAAAAAAAAATTTCAAAAAATTTATTCACAAAAAGTGTTGGAATGAATTACCTCGGGTCACAATTCTCCGGTGCTCTCGCAGGAGCTCCCGAGATTTGTCGTTACATCATGAACTAAGAGCCTTACAATATTAGTGCGGGAGGATCTAGGGATCTCGAGACATTCTTGAAGATCAGCATCACAAGCAATCAGAACCCATTCGTTATCATCATCAAGATACTTGATATCGAATGTACCTGCATCAAGTTTCAGCCTCTTCGCCACTTCATCCTTCAATTCCATTATACCCGAACCTGAGGATATCCTGAACCTTATAATGTCATCTTTGTAGCTTGCTTTGATTGTTACCGTTCTCGTTTCCGAGCCTGATGGTTCGCGTGTAACATTTGCAATGGCCTCTTCCTTTGGGGGAGCGTATACATTGTTGTTGTTATTATTATCATTGTTCATCCAGTTTGAGTCTGGAAACTTATCGTCGAATGCGGTAGTGGAGCAGAGATTTCTCAGATCTTTAGAACTTCCAGCGTCTTCGATGAGCATTCCTCGGAAATGGTCTATAGAACCAAGAAGCCTGTTTGGCATTGAAAATGATGCTGCGGATACATCATGATCTCTAGAATAAGGTGGAAAAAAGAGCCCCGGTGATTCACCAACCGTGAATAGCGGATCTTGGTTCGGGACTTTAGCTTCATCTAATTGGTTTCCGTCACATGAGCCGTGAGAGGTCGGGGTCCCAGCGCTCTCATCCACCGTTCGTGACCGCTTGTGACCGTTGCTTGGTAACTCGGGAGAACCATTTGGCTCGTGGGGACTGTGATCACTTGACCAGTGGTTAGGTGAATTGTTGGTGTTTGGTACCTCGGGCGGTTTGGAGCCACTAGGTGAATTTAGTGGCTGTGCTGATGTTTGACCATGTGTCCACGGGATGGAACTAACGGCCATGGAAGTCAGGTCGAGGCCTCCATCAGTGCCTTGAACAGATTCAATGACTCGTTTCAGTTTTGTGATTGAACGATTCACTTTCTTGATCTTCCTTGATGGCCACCGCGAGATTCCGTGTTGTCTGCAGATTCGCTTCATTGTCGTCGGGCAAACTGAGAAAAGAACAATTTAGAGTTCAGTTGAAATATATCTAGCTAGTAACTATAACCAAAACATGAAAACAGTTCATAGATATAAAATACCTCCAAGACTCTTTGCAGCGTCTTTGAGACTTCCGGTAAAATACTGCTGAAGTACATCCAGACTGATCGTTTTCTCAGTCTTTCCACGTTTTTTCTCTGTTTTCTTCTTCTCCTTAACCACACCATTAACAGTGGCCACGTTTATATTCTCTTTGACTGGATCAGAAGACTGAACCGCAGGCTGAGGAATCAACCGTGTCTCTATCGCATTTGACTTAGAACCAGAAAAGGGAACTCGAATTGATTCTATTTTTGAATGGATCTTCTTGTCCGGTAATGCTTGGATGATCTCAAAAGACAATTTGTCATCGTCTTCACCAAAGTCAACCCCAGATGCAACCCGAAGACTCTGAAAATGTTCTTTCATTGTCACCAAAATAGAACCCAACAACGAATCTTGCTCTTGGTCTTCTGTTATACTCGAAGGAAGAAAGAATTCAAGAATGTAACTGTCGTCGCCCGTGTAAGAGCTCTGGAGAGAGATTGCAAAACAAGTAGTTAACTTGAACATGAGCGCATAATGGACCAATGGGTACTGCGTTTTGCAGAACTTGGTGATGTCTCTGCAGAAACACGAACCACCATTGAGAAAAGCTCGTCCAGCGACTCCCTGACCTTTCTGGAGATGGTGTTCAAGACAGGCATCTCTAAAACCCCAGACGTGAGCATCCACGACATAGCAGGCCATGTCGGTTGTAGACATGCAGATTTGGCCCATGCAGCTACCGTCAAAGCTGGTGCAGTTTTTCTTTAGACCGCCACCATTGGCAAGAACGCTCCCGTGCTGGCAAGGAACCCAAGTCTGAGCAAGAGGCAAGTTATGGGTCTCACATACAACTGTAAGCACTTCCAGAATCTCAGCAAGGGCGTTTTGGCGACTCTCATTGCATATCTGTGAATACCAAGTTCACTAAAAACAGTGAAAACCGGTGCTTAAATTGGTGATTAGTAATCCACAAAATGATAATGTAGCTAACCTGAGTGGTTTGGTGATCAAGTATTTCCGAGCTTTTCAGATTTACCGCCTGACAAAATTACCAAAGCTTGTTATCATTATAAGGAACTAGAAATATAGTGCTCTGTACGAAAAAAAACAAAGAACTATTTGGATACAACATAACGAAAGAACTATTTGGATACAACATATTCCTCAATACAACTAGCAGCTAGAAAGGCAAAACTTGTAACTCAATACTCTAATCCATGCACACCAAGTTCTAGGAATCAATTCAGATAAAGGATAAACATAAGCAAGGGTGGAGTATGTGTAGTAGTGAGGAAAGAGAGACAAACCTCAAGGGCTTTGCAAACTTTGTCCACTTCGGGCGCATAGTGTATCTTCTCAGAGGTCATTATAAGTTCGACAACACCTATGCAGGACTGACCGGAAGGATTGAAGACAGGCAGGGCCAGTGTACCACGCACGTTGTAGTGCAAGGCATGGTCGAGGCGGGAGAATTCTTTGCTGGAATAGTACTGAACATTAGGAGTCCACTCAGGCAATTTCTGACGGAAAACTCGACCAGGGAGTCCGAGCTCAATGTCACTTTCACTATCCACAGAAAACATATATGTGAGAGAGATCATCCTGTATTGATTAAGCCCATTACCGTTAGGATTAAGAACAAAAGGTTGACCCAAAGTCGTCAGCAAATCACGACCATTCTTTCTCACAGGAGCCCAGACCTGAGCCAAAACGTGTTGTTCGGTAGAGTCTTTGAAGTATCGAAGCGCCTGAGTCATCCTCTCTTTGATCACACAGTAGTTGTCTGCGTTCTCTGGCGGCACTAGGCTCATCAGTGGAGAAGGAAACTGGAAATTATTGTTATGTTTCTCTGTTGTGTTCTCAGCTGCTGATGGAGAAGAGTCTGCAATTACCAAAAAAAATTACACCTTCAGATACTTTAGTACCAAAACACTTAGCGGGAAACAAACTTGACTTGTTACCCACTACGTCTATAGAACTCAGCTATTTTTGGCAACTTTGAAAAGGGACAAACAAAGTCAAACGCAGAATCAATCAATCAATCCAATCAAAACAAAAAAAAATCTCTGTTCAATCCGTAAGCAGCAAAGCTTAAATTAAAGCTTAAAACAATTCCATCAGCATCACAAAATATTCAAAAATCGATTCTCCGATCAAGATGTATCTTTAAATTCCTATAAAAAGGAAATGAAGCTCAAAGTTGGGCGAAGAGACTAACACGGTAGAAAGAGAGGATACTCGGCGAGACGGAAAGAAGAAGGAACACCAGAGGCGGAGCTATTCTTCTCCTCATCACCACCACCACCGTTAGCGTGATGGTGAATACCACCGTTTCCACCACCGTCGGAGAAAGCCCAAAGAGGCGAGCAAGGCTGCTCAGAAGACGACGAGACAAAAATCGGAGAAATCATACGATTCGATGAAGATAAATAAGGGATTTGATCCAACGGCCAGGAACCGTCAAGATCTAAGTCGTCAACATCCATGAGAAGCTCCCTTGACCTCGACGAAGGAGGATGAGCGACGCCGTTTCTACCGGAATTATCATCGGGCTCGCACATTTTTTTTTTTTTTTTAAATAATCCAAAAGCAGCTTCTGGAATTTATTTTTTTCCCGTTGCGTCTGCAAATTCTCTTCTATTGATCTGTTTCCGATATGGATAGATAGAAGAAAGAGAGAAGGAAGCGAGAGAGAGAGAGAGAGAGAGAAAGGTCAAATGGGCAGAGTGTTTGATTCCATAATATCACACAGTATCAAACAAACAAACAAACAAACTGAAAAATTTAAATTAAAAAAAAATTAAAAAAAAAAAACATTTTTTTCGGATAATATATTGAGAATCGATTCTCTGCTTCACAATACAACTGTGTCCCAAATATTTAAAATATTATTATTCTTGTAGATCTTTATTTTCGTTTTGGTAATATATTCCTCGAGATTTTATTCACCATTCATAATTTCGACAGCTATAAAATACTATTATTTCATTTTAAAAAATCGACATATGAATATAATTATTAAGAAAAAAATAAGTAGAAATTGTGTAATTACATAATTAGTACTGTTATTACTTATTAGTGGATATTATTGGCATAGATTGTAGCATTTTTATGCATTGTCAAGTACGACGGCTGTCTTTAAACGACACGTTCAGCATACCCTCGTGGTGGGAATGCACCAATCAAAATTTGCTTTTAATCCTTAAATTATTTATTCAAGTGTGGAAAAACTTGTGAAACTTTTATTACTATTAAATAATACAGCGGAAAAAATTATTTAACATTATTACGTAATGCCTTTTGGGGATTATTAATGGGAAATTTGTGAAAAGTGGAGAAAAGACAAATTCTGGGCCTACCTGATTCTTTTTGGAATTATAGTGCGATTCACTAGTTAAATTTTGATGGATTAGTTCAGTTTATATATATTTTATAATCCTTCAAGTTGGGTTAAACATGTTGTTTGTATTTAAAAAAACCTACAATTATTAAGAGAAAACCATCTAAATTAACATCAAGAGTTGTTACCAATATATACTTTTCTAATCTTATTTTGTAGTTTTAGTTCTATTAAATGTTTTTGTTTTTATCAAAGAATTGTTTACTCAAATTTAGGATGAACGATAGTATAAACACTAGTGATATCTCCAAAATTAGTTCTGTTTTTTTTTTCCTTTCATCTCTTTCATAAAGTTGAACATTTATTCTAGAATTTGTAATCTTTCAGTGGTAAAATAAATTATTTATGTCGGTTTTTGATTGGAAGAGAAGATGAGTCACACAAAAAGCTATGCTAAAAAGGAGAAAGAAATATTTAAGATTAAAATTATAAATATAAAATGGATTAGAACTGTTCGAAAATTTTGCCACTTGTATTAATAAAACTAGGAATTACTTTATACTACAGTTTAAGAAAGCGTTTGACCAAAAATAAAATAAATTAAAAATATATATTAAGAAAGCGTCAATTTGATAAAGAATTGACAAGGTGAATTAGATGGATCAGCTGTTCCAAAATTATTCAATATATTATGCTTAAACATAGTTCTGGAATTAACATAGAAATAAATTAATTAAATGTTCAAATGCTCTTTTTTTGATTGAAAAATGTTTCAATGCTCTTGATTATCAGTAGTTAACAATAAAATTTTTAGCTTAGGCTTCTTGACTAAACTAACTCTTCACACCAATACTTTACTAACAAAATAAAAAAAAATATATATATATATATATGATGGAAATGGTTGCATTAGGGATGAATAAGTTAAACAAGTATGAATTGAATAAAGTTGGTTGAATGCTTATTGGTTGAATAGCATTCAACTCATTCATCCACTAAATATGAGATGAAAGAGTTAAATAAAATTTTTTCTATAATTTGTTCATTTCTCCAGCTTTTTTGGTTGAATGTGTTAAATAAAATTTCCAACTTATTTATTTCAAATGATAAAAGATTGGCTGAATAATCATTCAACCTATTCCACCTATTAATTTAAGTCATCCATTTGTACTCATATATAGTTTGCTAACAAGTTAACCACACTAACGAACAAATTATAAAACATAAACAAACACTACTACTACTCTATAGTTTAGCTCTATTTATACTTTACCACATCCAGTCAATTTATATATATGTGTATTATTCATATCACAAATACAATAGTAATGAAATTGTGATAAGACTCCTCCTAAATGGTAATGGTTTTGGTTTATTTGATGTCGGCGTGCTGCCAAAAAAGAAAAAAATGAAGTCGGCGTTTATTACTGTATTATTTTTATTTTTATTTGAGTAAACTAAATTTATTAACAAGGACTATTAATCATACATTTTGTGTTTTCTGGGTTTCACGCTTCTATAACTTTTTTTTTTTGCATTGGTACATTTCCTCAAATATTATAAGTATATTTTCTTTTTACATTTGAAACTGTTACAGGTTTTCATCGAAGGCTATATAATTAAGTAGAACATAATATTAGATTACTAAATACCAAGTGGGGGAATTAAAAAAAAAACAAGCATAAAAGTGTGGGATCGAAATGGAACAGGCGATAGTATCATTAGTCTTCTTTATAATTTTAATAGCCAACGAATAAAATAAAGCCAAAATCGTGATACGGGTTCCACTTTCGATAGTTTGTATATATATATTATGATTATGGAAATCATATATTCAACCATAAATAATTAAAAACGTAAAGAAATCCCACTATCTACTTTGTTTTCCGTTTGCCGAATATGTCATATATATTTTCAAGTTTCGAGTTTAAAATATTTCTTTTAGAAAAATGTCACCCTCACCATTCCCTTTGGCGTTTATACATCAACTCAAAAGTAGTGGTCGGGAAGTTATACGAGTTCCATTACATGATCTGGAATTATCGTCTCGAGATTTCATTATATACGGAGTCTTTTGAATGGATAACTTATAAATTAGCGTCATAAATATATATATAACCGTATAAGTCGGTCTGCCATGAGCACTGCATGTTAATGTTAGAGTTAGATTTTAGTAAGGTAAAAAATGTAAATCACTCTTCTAACGTTTTCAAAACACAAATAACAAACCTTTACAGCTGCAAGCTTCTCGTTATTCCGCGTAAAAACCATTACCTTTCATGAGCCTTCCTTATATGAATTATCGGAAACCTTCAAATGTTTTTTTTTAGCTTTTATTTCCCCCTGCCAAGAAATATACAAATACAACATAATAACTATATGCTTAATTTTCATCAATAGATCAGCGTCGTCATATATATAACGCTCGCAGTCGCAGGCCAACTCTTGAAATCAATAATCATAATAAAAACGAACAGATCAAGCTGAGAAACCGGTGAAGATGTCTTTATATATATAATAGTCTGTACGTGTTGTCTTATGCTTTTTCAATTAGCCTGTTCCAATTCCGTAGAAAAACATGTTTGATTTCAGAAATATATAAAGAAAAAGTATCACTCAATATGTCATAGTTCTCTCTTTCAACATAAAACTGTTTGTGACCATCCATCCATATATACATATATAAATATCTCAAAAGAATCTACATAAGATTCGTTGTGTAAAAAAACTTGTATATACGGTTGATTACTTGATTATATTTTCTCTTAAACCTCTCCGAACTGTTAACGGCATCGGTCATAATGTTACGAACTTACGATCGCATGAGACATACGGAGACAAACCAATATGACTAAAATTAGCTTCTAAAATTTTCAGTCTTTATTGTTTTTTTAGAACAAGACGACAAATAGCTAGTGAAGTCACTAACATAATAATTAACATTTTAAGAGTAATCATTATGGATGGTCGGCTAAATAAAATAAACAATACAATGAAATAGTTTGTTTTTTTTTTGTCGCCAGTAAACTTACTTTATTCAGTGGTTTTGACGACGTCAAGGAGCAATAGTATATATATTATTGAATTACTTTTTCTTTTAACGAATCTTTTTCTTATTATAAATACTGTAGTAAACTTTAATGTGCTCATACTGAAATTAAAAATTTCATACTATTCGTATAGATATGACATGTACTGTTGTAAATAAAAAGACATCACATTGCCTTAGTAAAAGATTATTGATTCATGTGGAAAATGTCCAAAAAGAACTAGCGACACCGCAAAAAACTATATTATTAATCACACGTAAGAAGAACTTGTTCAAATTCGGCTGCCTAATAATGAACATGAAAAATTTAAGATAGTAAAATAATAAAAACACTTAAAAGATATGTTACTACTATTGATTTAAAAAAAACGAGGGCCCATAAAAATTTAGTAGTTGACAAATAAACACACATAAAAAATGAGGAAAATGTCAACGCATGCCAACATTTCCAAGATAACAGGGTCAACTTGTAGATTGGTAAAATAGCAAATTACGTGAAGAAAACGATCGAGACATTAGACATATATATATATTGATTGACGATTTGAAGTTATCGATCAAACCTTCCTGCAAAAGATATTATCTGATTAAAACACTTAGAAATTAGAATATTATTAATTTAATAGTATGACTGAGAGACTTTTATTCAAAAATGTTAAATGTTAAATTAAAAACCTTCCGTTACAACAAATTATTATTTTTAAAAATATCTAACATGATCGCATCTTCATATTAATTGTAATGGTCAATGTTTTTTTCTCTTTATTGATAAAGAATTATAATAGTTAATGTTGCACCAACCATGATACAAATCCCAAAAGTTTTGAAATCTAAAGACCACATCAGTTAAAAATGCATGTTATATACAACTTGTAAACCACCTCTTAAATTTATAGAAGTTTTACTGTATTTTTTATATATATAAAGTATATAAATATTGGGGATATTTTCCGTCAAAGCAAAAAAAAAAAAAAAATGTTTTTTTCCCTTTCTTTTTCACCGAGTATTGGGGGGTCTTCAACACCAATCGCACAGTCGAAAAGCTTCAGGTCCGATCTCAAAGTTTTTTTTGGCGGCCCATTTTAGAAGTTCAAAATAGCAAAAACGCAATTTTACAGTTTTTTTTTTTGTTTTGTTTTCGTAGCTAAGGCATGCGGGCGGAGAAGAAGAGATGAAGCAAAATTAGAAAAGTCTATAGCAGATTTACAGCAGAATGTTTTTTGTTTTTTTGTTTTTTGCTTCCATTCTTTTATTCAGAGCTCAGTCTCGTCTTCAATTAGTTTCAGAATCAGGCATTGTTACATGATTTTAGTTTATTCGATTTCGTCCGAATTGTCTCGTACTACTAGTCGCATTAGTCTTGTAGTGAGTTGATTTTGGAGTTCGTTGTGGCTTATTTTTTTTTTTTTTTTTTTTTTTTTTTTTTTAAATGGTGAGGTAAATTGGTAAACGATTCATAGTTTGATTTTGGTTTCCAAGTGAGTTTGAGTATTGAATTCTGATTTGAGCTTTTATATAAAGCCTTGCGATATGGAATTTGACCTTCTGAAAGGGATTCTGAATTTGAGCTAATTGATTCATGGCTGGTGTTTTGTTTTGTAAAAGGAAAGTTTTGTATTGGAAACCAACTATTATTACTCATTTGGATTTTGTTTCTAGCAGAAGAGTTGTCTACTTTAGTGGCATAAAGTTTCAGAAAAATGATTAGACCTAAGTTGAATTGAGTTGGTGATGCCATTAGCTTTGTGAAGAACTGTTAACTCTTTTTCTATATATATATATATATATATATCCTCTTCTTATCAACAACTAACTTCTTATGATTACTTCTTGACTAGTCATTTGCATCAGCTTTGAAAAGTGAAAAAAGAGTGAGCACTTCGAGCTTCTCATGTGTTTTCCATTTACGTTTTCAGCATTCAAAAAGAGGGTACGGGGAGCACTCAGTCCAGTCCAAACACAGTAAATCCAACAACAAAAAAGGTTCGATGCTTATCTTGTTTCCCTATTGTTGGAGATAAGGACTTGCATAATGCCGTATCTTTTCACATCTGGTTGATAGCATTCAACTAATTTACGATATTTTCGCTTCACGCTTATACAACAGAGCTGAATCTATTTCTTTTACCATACTGTCACTGGTTCACATTTTTTCTAACTGTTTAGTACGTAACAGTAATCTACATGTCACTGAACATGCATTGATATATACAATCCAATAGATAGATTATTCACAATTAGATGATAACTCCAGCCACTTGTTTTACATTAACACTGAAGCTTTGTTTCACTAATTTGCAGTTTATGCAAACCTTTTACATCACATTAGGCTTGAAAGATAGACTTAGGCTATTCTCAATACCAGACGGTCATTTAGGTTCTAATATCTCTATTTCTCTGCTTTTTTACCTGTCGTTTGTTCTATATTATCTCTCAGAAACTGTACCACATTTTAGGGCAGAAAAGCCATGTGTGTGTTTTTGGATATCTCAGCTTTCTTTATGTTAAGTTCAGGAAACCTTTGTATAGCAGTCATGACCCTCTTTATATTCTCTTTGCAGTCAATTATATTCTTCAGAGACTGGCCATGGCAGAGAGCATGTTCTGATCATAACTCGCAAATGTCAATGTTCCTAACAAAAGCACCATCAGAATCTGATACCAGTAAGAGCCAGTAAAGGGAGGCTGTTTCATCAAGAGGTGAGTATGGAATTCTGTTGTTGTAGACTGACAAGATTAGAATCAAAGTACAATTTTTTTCTTAAAGCTGAGATACAACTGTGATTGTCTGATTGTCTGATTAAAAGTCATATCTCGTTTGGTTATAACTTACATTTATAAAGTGAGTTATCAATTTGACGAAAACTTGGGTCCACTTAGAAAACATACATTTCTCATATCGACTGGCTTATGTTTGCTCAAAAACAGCATATAGAGATCAGAAAATGTCCCAGTTGACATGCATCATAGATTCTTTAAGGTTCTAGAGGTCAGCTTTTCATATACTTATTGTTCTATAGTGACGTGTCTTTGGCCTCTACCAACCTTTCACGTTGCTCATTTTCAACAGTTTATGGTGCCTGAAAGCTCTTTTTGCTGGCAAAAATGATGGCTCAAAGACACATCTGCAAGACCTTCCAAATTTAGACCTTGGAGTTTAAGCAAACATCAACATCACATTTACGCCTAAAAAGGTAAATTTCCCCTTTTTACCTTATTCTTTCTGTGACTTTTGCCTTTCAAAATTATTGCTTTCCAACCGAAGTTGAAGAGTTAGAGACTAGGCATTTCTTTGAATTGCTTGAATTTACCTAGCAAGGTTTATTTTGGTGTAACCCATCTAGAGACAATTCTGTGAAAATATGAATGACATAAGATACGAAGTAATATGTGCTATATTGGATTTAGTCCAGGGTATAGTAGAGATATAAGTTTATTTCTGTCTTAGAGGTTAAGAAGAAAATTTAGTGTAGACGAAATAGGAGACTAGAGTCCTTTAGCCAAAAACCGTAAGAACCACATAGCTGTAACCTTAAAAGTTAGTATGTGTCTGCTTCTACCAAGATCTTTAAAACGATTTGAAAAGTTCAGGGGTCTTCATATCTTGTATCCTAGCAAAGCTATATCAAATAGTTCTATAATCCCTAAACTCATCCATTTAGAATCTAAGTTAGTGATCTCTTTTGATCATTCCCACTATGAGCGAGGGAGGTCACCTCTCAGGATCCACTATCACCAGTGATAGATATATACATAAATATTTTTTATTGAGTAAATGGAACCTACTGAGGTTATAGATATTTCTGTGATAATATACATACGAGGCTTATTTTAGTCTCTATATGCGTAGATGTTCTTTTCCACACCAGATATTATATTGAAATGATATGGGAAGTTTTAGCTAATTCGATAGTAGACCTCAACAGAATGAGCAATATATATGCCATACTAAAAGGGCCAAGTTGTTGATAAACAAACGTAAAAATACAAAAAGCTGTCTATCACTAAAGGGAAAAGGGAAAAAACTGATCAATGTGGGTCACAAATCAAATCCTAAATCAAGATATTTATTTGGGGGTCCTAGGCACAATCATCTTGGTAAGTTTATGTGTCAGTCTATTAAAAGATGTCAAGAAAACTTATCTGCTTTTGCTGGCAGTGAAAAATTATTGTTCAAAAAGTATAAACACTATTTCCTAAAGTTAACAGATTTGAGAAATGAAGTTACTGGTTGACTGTTCATTTGTGTTTGAGTTGAGTAGTTCACTAGGAAATCTTCTTTGGATGAAATGTGAAAAGTTGGCAGGATTGTCTTGCTTAAAGTAAAATCATATAATCTCGGTAATTAACAAATATTGGTAGGTTATTGACTTGTTTCAAATCTTATTAAATAAATAAATTAAAATTCTTAGATTTGAGTTGAGAATCTTGTCCTAATCCAAGTGAAGAGGCCATAGGTATAGATATCTTTATTTAAGTAATCACCACTTTTCAAAAGTAAAAGAGAAGAACATAAGAAATGAAAGCTTACAGAAGATGTACATAGTAACAGTGTGGTTGTATTTAAGTGAGTTTGGTCTATTGGTTGAAGTTTGTGATTGATTTTTACTGCTTGCTTGGACTTGATCACCAAGAATTCTAGATTTTGGTGTAGAAACCAGTTGCCAAAGAAAACTTTTACATTTGTTTTTGTTTTCATTATTTTCTGGGGAAGGGTAGGCAAAAGAAGAAGCATATGATTTATGCTTAGCTAGTGTCAAATAATCTAATAACCAAAAATGAGTCAGCAAATGAAATGATGGGTTTTAATAATTATATAGGTCCCATGTTAATGAGGATTGAGACATTTGAATCTAATCCTTAAGCATATTAAAGTTTCTATTCATTTTGTTTAGTGGAACCTCATCACCTGCTTATTCACTTCTTACCTTTTCATTATATTAAAAAAGCCATGAGGAATATATACCCTTGTATTTTATATATAAAGGCTCTTTTTTATCCACCATTTCCCCTTACTGATGATGTTACATTAACATGTATTCATATTACATATACAGTCTAAATTTCTTATGTCATCAGATCTAGCCCCTATTTGTTAAGGATATATGTTGAACTTTGCATTGGTAGAGGTAAAATCTCTTAACTAATAAACTAGTTACAGCCTTATAGGGAAAATAACTTGAAATTTGGTATATTAAGATGCATTTCAATAGTGTACAAGTTACTTTTTCCTTACTAAAAAGAAAGTTTTAGATATTTTATATTATTATAGAATCTCAGTCCAAATCTGATATGGTTGCACAGTTACCTGCTTTTGGTTAGATATACACATACACAGGATATCTATATATAACCTCCTCTTGTGCCTCCTCAGCTCCCATCAAAACCCTCATTTCTCATTTGTGTGTTTCCTTTCATTTTTTTTTTTTTTTGTTGAGTTTGATTTCAAAAATAAACTTTTGAAGTCATGGTTGATCCTCAATCACCAATCACACCACACCTATACCCACAAGCAATTCAACTGAAACTCTATCAAGCCTTCATCTTCTCAATTCCAATCTTATTTTCCATCATTCTCTTCCTATTGTTCTATCTCTTTTACCTCAAGAGAAGAGCCTCTTCTCTCTCCTCTCCTCCCATGGTTCTCCCTGTTTCTTTGAGCCACCAGCCTTCTTCTCATCTCCCTTCGGTAAGTGTCTTATTTTCTTTGTAGATATATATCTACATATGTGCAAAAGTAACTGAATGAATCATTTATATCAACATATGTGAGAACTATGGTCCTGTTTTCTCTATTGGACTGTTATATAAAGTTGAATGAAGAACACTGCTGAGATTGATTTGTGTTTTATTTTGCAGATTTGTTTGTTAGATGTGAAATTAGAGCTCAAAGAAAAGCTTCATGTCGTTTTGTTCAATGAAGAACTAGGAACAAGAGATTCTCTGTAAGTTACTCCTGTTTCTTCTTTTCTTGCTTTCAACAAAAAAAAGGGCTTCTGAAATGTCTGCACAGTATTGTTGTTTTTAAAGAACATTTAGTCACAAAACTCCGCTTTTATCAAAAATTTCACTTTTACCTAAACCTTTTTAGATCTTTTCAGTGTTCTTATATTCAATAATGAATTCATCAAATCCTATACTTGGCCAATTTTATCTTAGTATCTATGAGTTTTCATGAGCTTGGACTTTAGAGAATTATGTTAACAGTGCCAATAGCCGAATTGCGATATCTAAGAATTATCCTCTTGAAAGTTGAAATATACGAGTTGAGATGCTCTTTGCTCATAAGTGTTTTTAGGCCGTTGCTTAGAGCTAAGGAATATCAAAAGTGAAGACGGAAAGTTTAAATTCCATATATATAAGACCAAAATCAAGATTTTAGACAAGAAGTACCTTTTTTTTTTTGTCATCGACAAGAAGTACCTTTTTATTCACTGGATTTTTGTCCTCATTCTGAATAGTAAAATACACATCTGGCAAATTCAAAATCTATTGATATTAGATATTTTCAAGTCCTTGTGTTAATATGATCATTATTTTGGTGGATTGAAAGGTTGACTGATTGACTGGTTTGGTGGTGTTTGCAGATGTTGCGTATGTTTGGGAGAATTCGAGTTGAAGGAAGAGTTGGTGGAAATGCCTTCATGTAAACACATATTTCATATCGATTGTATACACCTTTGGCTTTATTCTCACAACACTTGTCCTCTGTGTCGCTCCTCTGTTTCCATCTCCTCCACCAAAACCGCTGTGGAGGACGACAACGACCATCCAGATTCTCCTCAAACTTCACCAGTTTGACTCAAACCCCGAATGAAATAAAGAAATACAAGTTTTGTTAGTGAATAGATCAGTACAAATTGTAAATTTTAATTTTGTTGGTTCAAGAGATGAAAAATGTATTCCATCACAGTACATTATTGGTTACACAGGATCATCACATTATTTTCTCTAGCTTCTGATTGAGCCAGATGTATTATTGACTTTTGTTGTAAATTTGACCCTAACGGGTGAAGTAAATTGAGGAAGAAGTAACTTGACACAGTAAGAACAAACGTGAGGATCCCAGCTGAGGAACAAATCCTTTATAGCAGTTTTTTGCCATCATCTTTCCTCAGCACCATAGCCTCATAGATCGGCAAGCAATTCACCACCACAAAGCTTGCCAGCATCAGCTCAAGGACAAGTCCTTCTCCGCATAAGAAAACACCATAAAACCCCCAGACAAAGGCAAGCAGATTTACGATGGCAACCGTAGTCAAGGGCAAGAACATGGACGAAGAGGTTTCAAAATCAAAGATTTCTGGCTCGTACCGCTTTCTCTGTTCGTCATCGTTGTTGGCTTTACTAGTGACGTTGAACTTAGGTGTGCGGAGGTTTAGGGTTTTGAGAGTGAACTCTATAAAACCAAAGAAGTAGGAAGAGAGTCCTTTTATCATCAACATTCTTTGATCGTTCCACCATTTCCGATAAGTTCCTCCTTCCAATAAAAAGTCCAAGAGATCTTGCGCATACGCACCAAAGAATAAGAAGATGTAAAGCCAAAACCACGGATCTGATACCTTGGGGAAGACGCTAACTCCATAGATGAGTGCAAGTTGGGGTAAAAGTCCATAGACGGTCAGAGGAATTGACCAAAACGGCCGAAACGTAGAGTTGCAATAGCCTAAGCCCATTAACACCCCCAATAACTTGAATCCGTAGAAAATTGGGGTATACTTCGAAAACGACATTTCAAGAAGCCCAACGGCCCATCGCTTTTGTTGTCCCACTACATCAGTTAGGCATTTTGGGGAGTCTCCATAAAATGCAGCTTTTTTAGGGCTGCAAAAAATTGATCTCCATCCTTCACAATGGAGCATAAATCCCGTGTAGTAGTCTTCTACTAATGACCCATATCTGAATCCAATCTGCCTAGTTTTGAATGATAAATTCGACTTTAAGTGAGACTTAAACCATCAAGTTACTCAAGACATGTTACTTAATATTATAACAAATGGATATCAATACTAGATTACGTACGGTAATTATGAGAGTTACCTTGGATCCCCAACTGGTGTTGGACTCATAGATACATCCTGCTACATTGTGTGCTAATGCCAAAACATCTTGAGCTTCGATCCACTTATAGGCAATCCGATATGGACTCAATTCATTTATCTCTGGTAAAATCAACTTAGAAGGAGGACCAAAGAAAGCCCGTCGATTGAAAAAACAACCAGTTCCCACATGAGTCGGACCCATTAGACCATCAAGTCCGACCATATTAATATTGAAGAGATGTTTCGACTCACATGCATATATATCATTTTTGCTTATTCCTAGAAATTTCTGAGGAAATTGCACGTACCCTAAACTGGATTTGATTTTAGGATCTGTTAAATAGCACAAAGAACGAACCGGTGTTGCTGGATCGTTTGAAAACATATCACAGTCGAGTGTTAAAATGATCGGTGAATTTGTCATCACCCCTGATACTCGTATCTACAATGAATAGAGAAAATATGCAAGTAACTTACAAAAACTTTTGAAATGCTAAGTTAATCGAACTATAAAATCGGTTAAAGATTAGGTTTTAGTTGGTACCAAAGTATTAAGAGCACCGGCTTTGAAATGATGTGGTGAAACTTTCCTCTTCTCTCTTGAAACATAGATTAGGTTTGGCATCATATGTTTTTCGGTATTTTCCATATCTTTCTCGCTATTTTGCAACACCTGTCCTCGAATTAATTCGAACTGAGACCTTTGTTACATGCAAGTTATTTTCTGTATAGAAAATTTTTATGAATACCTGGATAATTGTGGGGTGATCGTGACGACTGAATTTGTGGGTCCACAAGTCGAATACTCCACTAAGTCTATCACATGTGATCAACGCAGTCCCAACGTTCCCATTGGCCACCACGTGTTCTACTCTGCCCTTCATGTCTGCGTACATCATCTGTACGTACGTGTTCCACCACACATTTTTTTCTTTAATTTTTTTATCAAAAAATACTATTTAATTGCATTAAGACAATTAATACTCCTATCGTTAGGATAAACATAAAAAAAAAATTAAAATGTCATGGATGTTTTAAAATTCAATATGTTACGTTACGTCACAATGTCCCAAAATCTTGGGGTCATATATAGGACCAAAATCACCATTATTGTCGACAATAACGTAAGGCTATGAAGGACTCATACATTATTTTGTTAGAAAGCATGGTACAATATTCCATATTTCAAAGCATTTCTTCTCCAATCTCGATGAAAGGTTAGTAACTAATTGAAGGAATGTGAGCACAAATGGAACTTGTAAACTATGTATACAACTATAAATGCAGTTATAGCACTACCCCAACTATACATGCAGTTCTAGTACTACCTAGCTAGTACGAGAAGACGTAATATTGTGTTTGACCTGCATATATATGTGCTTTTATCCAAATTAAACATTTAAAACGTACTAAACCTAATTATTAATGTTTCTTGAAATTTTAACCATTTAAAATTAATGTTTCAGCTGATAGTTTAATTGTATCTCATTTTCAAAGATAGTTATTAGTAAAATGGTGTGAAAGATATTTCTAATATATATAAAAATATAATAATGGGAATACATATATTGTCATTGACTAGTTCTTTTTTTGAAATAGTTGTATATTATTTATTTGCTGAGCTTTCAGTGGAGTATAAAAATTCTCTCTTCAATAAAGGGAGAAAAATATGGTTGCCAAAAGAGGCAAAAAGAAAAAAAGGTGAATAATTCCGTGATTGAACCAATATAGACGTCGGCGAGATTGTGAGAGCAACTGCCTTCAAAAGTCTAGGCGTCGGCGAGAGAGAAGATGAAAGTGAAAGATATATATAGAACCCAAAAAATCACCTCATCGTTTCGTAATCTAACACCTAGCGATATTGATGTAAACTATGTTCCAATTATTAGTCTCGATTCACTGCAAAGTACTGATACAAGTACAAATCTGTTCATCTTATCTTTTGGAGTCGTATAATAAATAGAGTCGTATATATAACCGATTGTATACTTAGTTTTGTTTAATATCGTTTCTAGTACTTTCAACGTTTTTAATAATACGAATCCTATATATAACCGATTGTAATCACCTTTGGCTCACAACACTTGTTCTCTGTGTCGCTCCTCTGTTTCCATCTCTTCCACAAAGAGTCAAAGACCTCTGCGGACGATCATAACGACCAGTCGACCATGCATCCAGAATATATCTCCTCAAAACTTCATCGGTTTGACTTATAACCCGAATGAAATTAACAAAAGTACAA
Source organism: Camelina sativa (assembly GCF_030686135.1). Taxonomy (NCBI): domain Eukaryota; kingdom Viridiplantae; phylum Streptophyta; class Magnoliopsida; order Brassicales; family Brassicaceae; genus Camelina; species Camelina sativa. The sequence goes on from NC_141889.1 coordinate 7,466,898, forward strand.
GTTTTGTTAGTGAATTTCTTAGCAAAAAAGAAAAAAAAGTTTTGTTAGTGAATAGATCAATACAAAATTTAAATCTTAATTTTGTGCTGACTCAAGATATCAAAATGTATTCCATAACATTATAAATATTGGTTACACAGATTCACCACATTATTCTCTCTTGCTTCATCTTGAGCAAGGTGTACTATTGTTGTATATTTAAACCCTAACGGGTTGAAGTTACTTGAGGACTAAGTAACCTAACACTATAAGAACAAATGTGAGGATACCAGCTAAGAAACAAGTCCTTTTTGGTAAATTTCCGTCATCTTTCCTCAACATCATAGCCTCATAGATCGGTAAGCAATTCACCACTGCGAAACCCGCCAACATCAACTGAAGGGTGAGTTCTTCCTCCCAAGCGGAAAAATTATAAATCCCCCATATAAAAGCAAGGAGATTCACTATGGCGACAGAAGTCATGGGTAAGAACATGGAAGAAGGGCCGAAATCAAAAATCTCTTGCTCATACCGCTTCAATTGTTTATCATCGTCGTTGGCTTTACTGGTGACGTTGAATCCTTGAGTGGAGAGGTTTAGGGTTTTGAGAGTGAACTCTATAAAACCAAAGAAGAAAGAAGAGAGTCCTCTTATCATCCACATTCTTTGATCATTCCACCATTTCCGATAAGTTCCTCCTTCCAATATAAAATCTGATAGATCTTGCGCATACGCCCCGAAGAATAAGAAGATGTAAAGCCAAAACCGTGGATCAGAAACCTTGGGGAAGACGCTAACTCCGTAAATGAGGGCAAGTTGGGGTAAAAGTCCATAGACCGTGAGAGGAATTGACCAAAATGGCCAAAATGCATAGTGGGAATAGCCTAAGCGCATCAATAGGCTCAGTGACTTGAATCCATAGATGATTGGGTTGTACCTTGAAAAAGTTACTTCAAGAAGTCCAACGGACCATCGCATTTGCTGGCATACTACATCAGTTAGGCATTTTGGAGAATCTCCATAAAATGCAGCTTTTGTGGGGCTGCAAAAAATTGATCTCCATCCTTCACAATGGAGCATAAATCCTGTGAAGTAGTCTTCTACTAATGACCCGTATCTGAACCCTATCTGTCAAGTAGTTATGAAACATAGATTAATTTTATACGCACCTATACAATTTTATGACAAATAAAGAAATACTCTTTTATGAAAACCATATAATGATTTAAATAACGTACTATGTTTAAGTTATTGAACAGAAATAATCAAACGACTAAGTTTTGATGGCTAATAAGTAATGTCATAGTTAGAAACCAAGATTATATGGGGCAAGTTGGGGTAAAAACCAAACTCAAAATACATAAAGATTCATTTTTAGTTTACATATATACCTTGGATCCCCAATTGGTGTTGCGCTCGTAGTTGCATCCTGCTACATCGTGTGCCAATGCCAAAACATCTTGGGACATAATGGGTTTGTCGGCAATCCAGTTTGGTCCAAGTTCATCTATATCAGGCAAAACCAAACTTGTCGGAGATCCATAAAATGCCCGTCGATTGAAGAAACACCCAGTTCCCACATGAATGGGGCCCATAAGTCCATCAAACCCAACCGTGATTATGTCAAATGGGCGTTTGAGCTCGGATGCATAAATATCATTCTTGTTTATTCCTTGAAATTTTTGAGGAAATTGCACAAATCCTAAACCAAAATTGATTTTAGGGTCTGACAAATAGCATAGAGCATGAAGCGGTGCTGTAGGATTGTTTGAGTACATGTCACAGTCTAGTGTTAGAATGATTGGTGAGTTTGTCATTACTGAAGATACTCGTAACTGCAATGAAAAATAACGAATTATTAAAACCCAAATGCCATTTAACTGAACCAAGATCGGTTAAGGTAGGGATAAGTTGGTACCAAAGTATTAAGAGCACCGGCTTTAAAATGATGCGGTGATACTCTACTCTTCTCTCGTGATACATAGATTAGGTTTGGCATTATCTCCGATTCGTTATGTTGTAGTACCTTCGCCACAAATCAGTAGAAATTAATTAAATAAACAAGTTCTTGTTGTAGAAGCTTTTGTTTCTAAATAAAAAAACATTATAAGGTATTTTTATATAATACTACTATGCGATACAAAATGAGTAAGACTATACCTTAATGATAGTAGGATGGTCCTGACGAGTGAAGTTTTGAGCCCACAAATCGAAGACTCCACGGAATTGATCAGATTTGATGGACTGTTCAGTATCAACTCTGCCACTATCCACCACATGTTCTACTCTCTTTTTCATAGTTTCATACATCGTCTATTTTATCGTACAAAAACTTATGTTAGTTTGACTCTATAATAAAAAGATATTAAGGGGGAAACAAAAATTAGAAACAATAACATAATAAAAGTAAGACTTAACAATTGTTGACGCACGTATTGTTTATTGAATTAAGGAAATTAAAAAACGTTAAACTTGAGAGATAAGTAGAAGTGTAATTTTATGATAGAACACCTTAATATTTTCAGCTTCCTCACTCCACGAATGTGACGTTGATGAGAAATAAACTTCAGGTGACCGATCTTGAACATTGTTATTCTTGCAAAAGGGCAACCAATGCTTAGAGAACTTAGCAGCCTCCATAAGAGCAAACAAAGTTAACGACGATCCTCCATCGTCCGATACGTAGACTGAGATCTTATCGGATGGATAATCGTAGGCCATTACAGACAAGGCGGTGTTGGCCACCATCATGGGAGGCTCCTTGTATGGATCAGCCGTGCATATGAACACGTCCAGCTTTGGAAAGTCTTCCGGTTTAGCTAAATAGTTCTCAGGGTACTCGGTCCGGTGAACCGGGTTGAACCGGAGGGACGTTGTAGTGGCCCAAATGAAGGTGAGAACGATATCGGAGAGGAGAAGAAGACATGTTATTATTAGAGGTGTGGTTGCTGTGAGAAGTGAGTGTACATGATGGTACATGAGAGCTATGATGCCACACATGTGAATTACGGCGTAGATTCTGTATGGAATGGTGCGCCGGCAAGGATTACACGTGTGTAGGGTTGTACCGCCGACCGTGTGTTTTCTTTGACGCTCCATCGTGCTATTTTTTTCTATGATAGAAGACAAATAGTTTTGGAGAAAGATTGGTACATAGAGAGAACAAAGCTCACCACTAATAGATAATTGAAATTTATAAGCGATTTTTTTTTCTTTCTTTATTTCCTCAAACGTCTACATCTTATTATCACTTCGAATCATCGTTCATAAAAAAACCTTCCATATATGTACAAACCATATATAATCGATTAAAAAAAAAAGAAAACATAGAAAAAACGTCCAAAATAATCAAGTCTGTTATATTAAAATTTTATCTACTGCGCTTTAATTAGTTTATGTAGTTTTTTTTTTTGTTTTTTTGTTTTTGAAATAGATAGTTTGACATTTTCAATGGAGAAGTTTTTTTTTTCTTTTTTTCTTTTTGAAATAGATAGTTTGACATTTTCAATGGAGAAGTTAAGTTAAAATTCTCTAACCTAAGAAGGAGACGTAAATATCAAAGATCAAATGGATAAAGACTAGTGCGTCACCAGTCAATGCCTTAACAGTCACCAGTCAATGCCTTAACAATTCACGCCACGCATATGTTGTACTTCCACACAATATATCGCACATAAATGTGGAAACATCTGATAAAAGTTTCATCTTACGGATATATATGACAAGAATTTTTTTTTTTAATAAAGTAGTTTGAGGAAGAAAAAAAGGACTCAAAACAAGATAATTTTTTTGTAACATTTCATTTATATGATTAACCGGCTATTACGAGTATAAATATCAGTATCCTACCACGTGCACTAAGATCCTTTTTACGCCAATATTTTTGGACTATAATAATTTTAAAAGGAAATTAATTAAAAAGTATTGGTGAAATACTAATTTGTAAATGAATGGGGTTAAAGCAAATGAATATTTTCTCATTGTCTAGTATACATACATTCAGATATTATAACGTAGGTATATATATATATATATATATATTTTTTTTTGTTGACAGCATAACGTGGAGTCGTTGATATGCATGTCATATATATTTTAACATTTTCTTGACTAAATATCGTGTGGTGTATCTGCAGTCCATATTTCTAACTTGTATCATGGTTCTTTTTTGTCGTCAACTTGTATCATGGTTGATAAAGAAACTTGTTGTTTTTCCTTCATTAACTAGAATTTAACATAAAACATACCCAAAAAAGAATAATTTGTTTTGTGAAAATAGAGATATATAGATGTATATATGTATATATCTTCTGTCAATTTACTAAATTTTGCTGATTCTAGCGGCCCGGTATTATTAGATGCCCTACGCACAACTTGGTTTAAAAGCTGTAGAATAAAAACAAAATTTCTCCTTTACATTATAAAAAAAATTGTAGGCATTTTTCTTATTAGGTTTACATTAAAAGTAAAAAAATTTGACCCAAATTCATACTAAAATTTAACTTTTGAGATAATTTTTTTTCCTACTAAATTGGACCTTTTCTATATTTTTATACCAACTATTCTTAAATAAAACTTAAAAGAAAAAAAAATTGGAGGACCCGAAGCCACCAAATTTATGGCTTCTCCTGTGGCTTCCCTCCGGGCCGGCACTGGGTTCGAGATATCAAATTTATGTACGTTCTACATTGAGGTGAGAGGCTGAGAGCATATTACATCAAATTGCATAGATTTGTGACACTATTCCTCCTAATTTACCACAATCCAGACGCAATATTATTGATTTATTATATATGAAACTACTGAACCCTAATGGGTGCAGTTACTTGAGGAAGAAGAAACCTAATACAATAAGAACAAATGTGAGGATCCCAGCTAAGAAACAAATCCTTTTTGGTAATTTTCCTTCATCTTTCCTCAACATCATAGCCTCATAGATTGGTAAGCAATTCACCACTGCGAAGCTCGCCAGCATCAATTCAAGTACGACCCCTTGTCCCCAAGCGAGAAGACCATAAAGTCCCCAGACCAGAGCAAGGAGATTCACGATCGCGGCCGTAGTCATGGGCAAGAACATGGGGGAAGGGCCAAAATCAAAGATCTCTTGCTCATACCTCTTACTCTGTTCTTCATCATCGTTGGTTTTGCTTGTGAGGTTAAATCCATTCGTGGAGAGGTTTAGGGTTTTAAGAGTGAACTCTATGAAGCCAAATAAGAACGAGGAGAATCCTCTTATCGACCACATTCTTTGATCGTTCCACCATCCACCATAATTTCCTCCTTCTAACACGAAGTCTAGTAGATCGTGCGCATATGCACCGAGGAACAAGACGATGTAAAGCCAAAACCATGGATCTGATGACTTGGGGAAAACGCTAACTCCATATAGGAGGGCTAGTTGGGGCAAGAATCCATAGACGATAACAGGAAGCGACCAAAATGCCCAAAATGCATATTGACAATAGCCTACTCCCATTAATAGACCCATTGATTTGACACCATAGATAATGGGGCAATACCTTGAGAAGACAACTTCAAGAAGCCCAATTGCCCATCTTTTTTGTTGGCTCACTACATCAATTAGACTTTTTGGGACATCTCCACAAAATGCTGCTCTTTTAGGACTGCAAAAAGCTGATCTCCATCCTTTACAGTGGAGTCTATACCCTGTGTAGTAGTCTTCTACTAAAGACCCATATCTAAATCCAATCTGCATATAGTTTTGAATGATAGTTTGAAGTTATAACAAATTGAAACCAATAGTACTAGATATTATTCAAGGTAATTACGAGGGTTGTTTCAATCTTACTTTGGTGCCCCAATTGGTGTTGTGCTCGTAGACACATCCGGCTACATTGTGTGCCAATGCCAAAACATCTTGAGCCTTGATGGACTTTTTGGCAATACGATCGGGCTTAAGTTCATCTATCTCAGGCAAAATCAGATTAGATGGACCCCCATAAAAAACACGTCGGTTGAAGAAACAGCCAGTTCCCACATGATTCGGACCCATTAGACCATCAAACCCAATCGAATTGATATCAAAAAGACGCTTGTACACGCATGCATAGATATCATTCTTGCTTACTCCTTGAAATTTTTGAGGAAACTGCACAAACCCTAAACCGGTTTTGATTTCAGGATCGGTTAAGTAGCACAAGGCATGAGTTGGTGCTACAGGATTGTTCGAGTACATATCACAGTCTAGTGTTAGAATGATAGGTGAATTCGTCATCACTCCAGACACTCGTAGCTATAGTGAAAAGAATTAAACACAAAAAGTAATTAAAAAATTAAACAGATATGATACGCTAGTATAGTTAATTACAGGACTGGTGAGGTTTGGCTAGTGGATATATACCAAGGTATTAAGAGCACCGGCTTTGAAATGATGTGGTGAAACCTTACTCTTCTCTCTTGAAACATAAATTAGGTTTGGCATTATATATGTTTTGGTATCATCCATATCAGTCACGCTATTTTGTAGCACCTGCCCTCAAATAAATTACATAATGAGATTTTATGAAGATAAATTAAGAACAACAAATGGCAAATCATTATAAAAACATGCAATTTTATATGATATATTATATAGTAGTGAGAAAAAAAAAGAGTTAATTATTGTACCTGAATTACAGTGGGATGGTCATGACGAGTGAATTTTTCGGTCCACAAATCAAATATTCCACGAAACTGATCGGCTGTGATAAACGCTGTTTCAACTTTTCCACTCTCTACCACATGTTCTACTCGACTCTTCATATCTTCGTACATCAACTGTTCCGTCAGGACCACCAGGTCCACCATACAATTCAGTTTTTTGTCTTGTAAAACATAGCCAATTACTAATAACGTCTAAAAAATTTTACAACTTACTAAGCTTGTAAACAATTAAAAAAAAAAAAATATATATATATATATATACTGTATATTTACTACTCGTAATTAAAGACAAAAAAGTGTATTAAATTTAGAGTACTTTTAGTCGACCATTTTCAAAATATAATATTTGGTATGTGTACATCCAGACTCTCCATTTTCTATGTAACTTTTTCTTTTCCATACCATTTTTTTGTCACACAGTCTTTTCTATTTTGTTTTAGAAGTGTAACTTTAAAATTACTGTTTAAGCTTTAACTCGATTGATATATACACGAAAAACATATGCATAAAGAAATTGTTATATGGACCTATGGTATTCATCAAACAACTAAAAACCTTCTATCATTTAGATAACGCTTACTCCTATCGTATTAGGAGAAATCATTTGGGTCACTAGGACGAGAGTCTTATACTTATTGTTAAAGAAGAAATCATGGATGTTTAAACACTAATAATAAATGAATAAAGGTGATGTCACAGTCGTCCAAAGTCTTTTAACATGACAAAGTCGCTATTATCGTCGAGAAGATACGATAAGGTTTTGATGGAGTGACTGACCAGAGACCCAATGGCTCCCAATTGAAGCAAATAATTTTGTTTGTCTGTTTCTACTCTCTCTCTCTGTTTTTTCTTTTTCTGTTCTATGAGTTACTTCTTCCTCGAAAAATAGTACTATTTTTAAAATTCGATGAAAAATTGGTAATGGAAATCGACAATCCAGGCAATTATTAATTAAGATTACAATATTCGGAACGGTCATGGTGAATTAAGACTCGACTTATGTTGACCTACCTCTGAGCATTTGTCATAATGAGATTTTTAAAATACTAATATAGTTATAAGTGATTTAGTTGAAAAATAATACATACCTTAAGTTTCTCAGCTTCATCACTCCACGAATGTGACTTTGATGAGAAATAAACTTCAGGGGACCGATCTTGAACATTGTTATTCTTGCAAAAGGGCAGCCAATGCTTAGAGAACTTAGCAGCCTCCATAAGAGCAAACAAAGTTAACGAAGATCCTCCATCGTCCGATACGTAGACTGAGATCTTATCGGACGGATAATCGTAGGCCATCACCGATAAGGCTGTGTTGACCACCATAATGGGAGGCTCCTTGTACGGATCAGCCGTGCATATGAACACGTCCAGCTTTGGAAAGTCCTCCGGTTGAGCTGCATAGTTCTCAGGGTACTCGGTCCGGTGAACCGGGTTGAACCGGAGGCACGTTGCAGTGGCCCACATGAAGGTGAGAACGATGTCGGAGAGGAGAAGAAGACATGTAATTATTAGAGGTGTGTTTGCTGTGAGAAGTGAGTGTACATGATGGTACATGAGGGCTACGATACCACACGTATGAACTACGGCGTAGATTCTGTATGGAACGGTGCGCCGGCAAGGATGACACGTGTGGAGAGTTCTGCCGTCGACCGCGTGTTCTCTATGACGACGCTCCATCGTGTTACTTTTTTGTTTTCTTTTTTTCTCTTTGTATTATGATAAATATGAGAAGATTGCTACATAGAATTTTGATATTTATAGGCGAGTTTCTTTTTGAGAGTAGTCTGCAGTCATTTGACATCTCGATTTTAGGATTTTGCTAATATGCTAACTTGCTAAGTACTTATAAAGTTATAAGTAATCTTATTAATTTATTAGATGAGTGATTACATCTCTGTAATATCTATGATCTATGTCTACAATGTGTAGTTTTAAAAAAAAAATACAATGTATAGTTCCTTCACTAGAATATTACAAATATAATTATTTGAGTAGAAAATATTTTTTTCAGCTAATAGATTGATTGTAACTTATATCAAAATAATTTATAAATTTTTTCTTACTAGTAATAAAATGATGTTTATCAGTTTTAATAGTATTTTCCAACACACATACATACTTATAAATTCTTGATAAATACATTGATTGGTATATAATTCGAAACCAACCTCTTGGATTTTCATTTGGTGACAATAAATTTAACAGAGATGTTGCTCTTATCTTTCTGCTCATTTGACATATTAAAGTAAATAGCCTAATAGATTTGGCAAACAGCAAACTCTTCGAAGCCAACATCACTGTAGAAACTAGGTTTCCACAATGAATTTGTTTATGGGGGAAAACAAATTCAGTAAAGTAATCTCTCTAGAAAACCGATCTAAACTTTGAAATTAGAAGAAAGGGAATTGATCTCGAAGAATTAGGGTTTAGATTGCTAAGAACAAGAAGAGAACTGAATAATTGTATTCAATAATGGATGCCTTACAATGGAGAAGTCTCTCCCTCTTTATACATATTCATAGATCGCATAATATATTAAATTTCCTTATGAGACGAACTGAAATAAGGAAAGTTACTTTATCTCTTGAGTCGGCCGCCGGGCGAAGTGGAAGTCGGTTCTTCTCCTTCGATGCTGGGCTTCCTCTGTCCGAACTGGGCTTAAATGACCTAATTGAGTTCTTAACCGGATTCCCAGTTAAATAACCAAATTGTCTTTCTGGTTTAGTTCGGTATGTCGGGGGCGCTAAATCCCGCACCAACAATCACCGTCACCAGACTCACCACCGTCGTCGTCGTCATCTTCATCATCATCATCTTCATCATCATCATCTCATCATCATCTTTTTCATCAACATCATAGTCATTATAGTCACTGTCTACGCAACCAGAAGGGCATTCTCGTTGGAAAATCTTCCATTTGACCCCACAAGCGTTGCTGCTGATTTGAGAAGCTATCACATCTCTTGCAAGTTTATAAGCAAACTTAACATCATTTGGTGCAACCAAGACAATCTCACTTGAAGCCAGTTTCTTTTTATAGTGTATGAATTCTCCCACGAGATCCTCCATCATTTGGGTAGAAGGATTCTCTCTACTATTTATCTGCAATGAAAATAATCAGATACCAAAGCCAATAATTTCGTTCATTCTAGTTCTTATTTGCAATCTCTCCAAATGCAATTACGAAACTTAAGTCAGTGGTAGGAAATTTAGTTGTACCAAAAAAAAAAAATTGGTAAAAGAGAATATGGTATTATAATAAATAAAAGGGTCAATTGACCCCTCCCCTCCAAATACCTCTGCCCATGCTATCAAATCAGACAAGTATTGAAACATATGGTAGATCAATTCATGAAGTTTATTCAAACAATGTATCTCTAAAGCAAGATTAAAAAAAAAAGAAAAGAAGAAGCAAACAATAGCTACCATTCAAGCTGTTTTAGCCTCATTAATTCTTAAACTAACCAATAAAAATAACAGAGAAAATAAACACTTACCAGTTGGTAAATTCGATTGACATCACAATAAATCACCACATTTTTATCCCCAATTGAATTGAGTGATTTATGCCACAAATCGCTCCTAGAACCTCTACTTGGCAGAGAATCTTGGTGGCGTCCACTGATTCTTCTATTTCATAAAACAAATTATCCGCATCATCGCAGATCGCAACCCCCATACCAGCAAATACCATCTTTTCATTATATGCTGTCGTTTTAGCACTCACCAAACCTTTGAAGTACAATCTGTAAACTGTACTATCAACAAATTTGTTTGTCGTACATATAGATTCGCCGACCTTAGAACTACCCTTGCTTTTAAGGTTTGGGATATCTTCGGTTATCTTAGAATCTATCCTTCGTTTTTTGGAAACCAAAGAATCTAAATCACGTTTTTCCATGATTGTTTAGTCTCCAAATTTTCTCCAGAAAATATTATTATATATCTAGAGGAAGAGAGTGAGATCGAGACGGATCTTGCAAAGTTGTGAAAGAAGCTTTTAAAGATTGTTACAAGGAAATATTAAGTTGTGGGTCTGATTGGCGTGACTATTCATAAAAGTACAGTTTGACTGAGACTTTTTATCATATTTAATTTTGTGAACATTAATTACTTTTTAGTTTTTTTTATTTTATTGTCATCATTTATTTTTATAAAGCCGACAAAACAAAAATTTAAGGCAAATATAACTTTATGACTATTATTTTGTTTTCTTTAAAAGGTTAGTAAGCCTTTTTGCAAAATTAGCCATTTTGAAAAAAGTTATTAAATACATAGCATCATAGTGGGAAAATGAAATAAATAACACATGTATATTAGAAAATGACTAACTAAACCTTCTCTTGAAGGCATGAAAGAGAACTACATCCGTGAAATTTTTTTTTTTGAACAAACAAGTGCTTCTATTAATCAAACAGAAACATTACAAAGATAAGGATAAAATATCCCAAAGTTTAAGAGGTAATAAGCAAAGGCTTTCCCCAAAGCCATAAGCATGAATAAAGGTAAAGAAGACATCAAGCAAGGATCCATGATAGCTATGAAACAAGTGCTATAGAGCAATTGGAAACAAGCAAAATCAAGGTTGCAAGAGTGGACGTCATCGATGGACTCGAGAGATGACAAATAGGTCACAGTCAAAAGACATTGTGCCGTTGATATGAGAAGCAGAGCCAAGGAGCTCGCCGAAGTGATGAACATTAGCCAAGTCAAGACCATGGTCAGGGTTTGGGGAACAAAGGCCCGGATGGTGGTGGAGGTATTGGTATCGGCTTGCTTGAGGCATTGGTACTTGAAGTATTTGGCCGGAAATGTCGAGGGGTGATTGTTGGTGGAAAAAACTCTGAGACCATAATCACAACCTCGGTAACTTGCAATCAGAACTGAGATGCCATGAGACTTCAAGAGTTTAGGAACAGGAAGGTTCACCAATGGGACTAAAACCAGGGTTCGCAAGCAGCAAGTGTAAAACCGTGTCATAGTAGGTGGATCCTCTCTGCCATGGAGATGATGATCAAGAATTCCACACAGTGTATGAAGTCGGTGAGATACTATCAGATGAAAGCCAGACCTGAGCTTTGGGCGAGAGGTTGGTTGTGGGGATTTTTGGGCAGGAGAGTGTACAAACGAAGTTACTAGCAGGTGCGAAGAGTAAGTGTAATACAGTGACACGCTAGGTGGATCCTCTCTGCCATGGAAATGGTGATCAAGAATTCCACACAAAAAGTGTGAACGGCAAGACACAGACCAGGGAGCAGCAGACCTGGGCTTCATAAGGGAGGGTGATTGTTGAGGGTTGAGAACACTTTGATAAATCCAGTTTCGGGAACCCGTATACAATGACACATCCTGAGCAATAACCATAGTTCTAATACACCTTATGTACATCCATGACAGCCTAGCTAAGTGGTTTCTCTGATGCAGTCTTCGAACACCGAGGATAACCAAATAATGACAAAGTCGATGGAATAACAAAGGGTTAGATAGAGAGAACATGGGCTATTGTAATTTGGGCGAGTCCTCATGTAAAGCTAACATGCCGATATCAGATTTGAAGTTCAGATTTGAGAATTGATACGCACAGTGGCTGACCCGGGAGGTTGAAGTATACTTCGTCTCCGGTGAAAGCAAATACAGAGCTGCCAAGCTCAGGGGATGGTCTGTTTTCAAGACGGTAGTCCATTAGCGGAGAAAAAGCACTTCGTTAGAGGTTTCCTCACCCACCGTTGTCTCCGTCTCCACCTGCCAAGGCTCGGGTGACGATGGAGAAGAGAAATCTGCAGAAGCGGTAATCATTCCGGATCGATAGCTAAAAAGACAAGGGGACTTGAATTCCGTCGGCAGTGAGGCTGAATTAGAGTTGAATTCGGTTTTTTGCAAGCCCGTGCCTGAGACTGGTTGATTGGGGAGGGTCTTTGAAGATTGCAAAACGGGACATAAAAGGGGGGAAAAAGGGAAAAGAGAATGAAAAAAGAAACTAAGGGAGCAAAGGAATCATAGAACGGAAGCTAAGATTGATATACCCCGACGCCGGCGAGCAAAAGCTCCACCGGCGTCGGAGAGATTTGGTGGTAGCGGCTCCTCGATATTCGAGCTTGGAAGAGAAAATTTTAGGGCGAACTGTTTCTTGAGAACTACATCCGTGAAATGCACAAGTTTTCTTTTCTCTTTAGGGCTATATTAATTTTTTATATATGAAAGATTTAATTATTAAAAATATACATAGTTATTTATTATTAGTTTGCTCTCAAAGTTATATATTGGACAAAAATACTCATTCACATATATATATATATATATATATATCTTTTTTTTGTCAACCACACATTAAATTAGTATATATATATGTATATATATTTTTAAGAGTATAACAATATAATTATCACAAATTTTTAGGAAAAATCAAGTTTTAAATCTTCAAAGTGTCACTGGGTAGCAATTTAAACCTCGAGAGAATTTCACTAACACTATAAATCTTTAAAATGATTTTACTAACACTTTGAGCATTTAAAATGATTTTACTAACACTTTAAACCTTAAAACTAACTTTTATTTTTGTACCGCCATAGAAAATAACGAAATAATAATATCCTTTAATGCGAAATAGTTAAACTATGTTGGTTTAATTTAAATTTTAATTAGCTTTAGTTTTTATAAACAAAGAAAAAGATTAAAAAAAAAATTGTGTTCATCTTAATTGTAGACAAAACTTTTACGACATTACTATTCATATTATTAATCATTTTAATAAATATATCTCCAGTGGATTCTAATTCAAATCGATTGACTTCTCATTGGTAACCAATGAATCTTCTAATTATATTGTCGTCTTCAATTTTACATTTGTCAAATGTTTTAACTTTACCTCTGATTTTTAATTTTTTTTTGGTTTGTATGTTTTTTTTTAAAATTTTTTTATCAATCATTATAAATAATTAAATTAAATTAAATTAATTTAACAAGTATTTATATCAAACCACCATAGTTTAACTATTTCACGTTGACGGATATTACTGTTTTGTTGACAGATAAGACTGTTCCGTCAAATTTCGTGGTGGTATAAACATGATAGTTAATTGAGTTAACACATGTTCTATATTGTGTTAAATCATATGGAATTGCAATAATTTTATAATTACATGGTAACTTCATATTTATCATGTTAACTTATTTATTTAATTGTATACAAAGAAAAAAGAGTTACATTTAGTAAAATATTTATGTGGTCAGATTAAATATATCATATAATATTTCCATTAACATGCTAAGATATTATGTGTATTAGATTATATTTATATTAAGCTGATAAATTATTAATACGTATATAATATGAAGTCCTTCAGCAGTTATTCACAATCTCTTTTTTTTTCTCATGTTTTTGTTCGTTACACCTTCGTCTCTCTTACGCACACAAGTTTCAAGTTCCTAATTAGAAAAATAAATAAAACACTTCCAAAAGCCTACGTTGAAAGTAGAAACCTCTCTCTCCCTCTCCCTCTCCCATAAACCCTCTTTTTCCACAAGAGGCTCCAAAAAAACGAGCCATTTCTTTAGCCTAAGGGGAGATGTAGTTTCCTGTTTAAGCCATTCTTTCTTTGTTCTTCCCTCGCAACAGAACAAAACAGTTCCGAAAGACCAATGAGTGTAGTAGAGAAGAGAAAGAATTAGTTGGAGTGATTGTCGGATTTTGATATTGTTTTTAACGTTGTTTCAACTTCCGTTAACATCATCCGTAGTTGGTTCCCTGGTGTCATTTTCTTCACTTCCTCCTTTGACCATATGAATATTCTCTTCACCATGTTGCAGAACTCACTGCATCACAAAGTTAAGCCAACATATATATGAGTTTTGTGCAGTTATTCTATTGAATAAGATATAAAAGGTGTTAACACTTACGGCCATGGGTCATCACCAACAAGCATCATATCCCCCTCATCGTCTGTGAACACTATTTCCCATTGATTGCGACTCTGGAGTTCCCCTTTTATGTCAAATAGCTTCTCAAGGTCGTCTATGAGCTCATTGTATCCATTTAGTGCAGTTAAATCCACAGCCCTGCCCACGGGTACGCCTTGCATCTGCACCTGTTTAGCAATCACGGAATCAGAGTCATGTTTAATCTAGACATTATATACACTTCTCAGTGGCCTTGTAGGCATATATACAGAGACGCATGTTCTTATATGTTCATTACATACCTTGGTACGGCTTCTTGTAGAACTGCTTTGCTTGCTCTGGACCTCTTTTGGTGATGTCTGCGCAGGTTCCTGCTTTTTCTCTTCTGATACTTTTGAAATCTCGGATTTTGGGTCTGAGTTACTGTCCAGAGTCGGTTTGGTTATGTTGATTGGTCGCATGGGTGCAGATTTCTCCTCGGAAGCCGCTAGAGAGGAACTCATCAGATCAATTCCAAATAATCTATAACTAGCGGTTGTCTCGGAATTCTTCTGCTCGACTGGGGAAACCATTTGGTCGTTCAGTGTTGAGTCCTTTGATAAATTTGACACAGAGTAAGAGTTATTTAGCCAGTCATGTTTCTTAGCATCCTCAGTTGAATCACGGTAACATTGCTGAGAAGAACTCCTCTGTGAGGTGAGGCACGATTGTGCAAACTCATGGGATTGCCAAAGGTTTGAAGCTGTTATGCCTACATCTAAAGACAAAACATGTCAGTGAGATATGTAAAAAGTAAACTTGAGCTATGTACTAGCAAGGATCACTGCCTTAGATTGTGTCTCACCAAGAGCAGATACTTCACTAGTGTGACGGGGCCTTTTTTTCATTAACATAACTGACTGGGGAACACTTTCTGAAGTTGCAAACGGCTCGATTTCCCAAGGTGAAACCTTATCGGGTCTTGGAATCGATGCTGGCTCATCCCAATGAACCTACACAAACATGTAGCAGACTGATTGAGTTTTCACACGTAAGAGAGATTAAAAGAAGAATTTGTAAAAGTGGAAGGAATTTTACTTCTAGGCATCGCCATTTTGAGTCTTTCCAGTGAGGGGAGCAGTCTTTAACACCAATAACCGTG
Organism: Camelina sativa; assembly: GCF_030686135.1. Lineage (NCBI taxonomy): Eukaryota > Viridiplantae > Streptophyta > Magnoliopsida > Brassicales > Brassicaceae > Camelina > Camelina sativa. Next base: position 7,482,579 of record NC_141889.1, read on the forward strand.
CCAGAATATCTTTGTAAAGAAACAGATGTGTCAGAGAACAGTTTTGGGGACAAAGAATTCGCAGGGTACATAATAAAGAAAAGATTCAGACTACCTTCTTTCAGGGGAATCCTCTCCCTCGAACCGCATCTTAAATCTCATCCCTACAGAGAACTTATTGTTCATGGCTTCTAGATATTTGTTCAAGCTAATGATGAATTGGCTTGTCCTGCTCAAACCGAGAGTAAATCAATAAGCAGAGTGTCAAAAAAAGACTCATCCCAGATGTTTCCGGAGAGTAATAATTGTATATACCTTGGTTTATAGTATACGATGAACATAGTTTTGGCTTGAGTAGCATGGCATGCAGTAGCAAGCACTCCCAGATGCATGCTATGACTTGATATGACGGATGAAGGCATACTGCTCTGTTGACGATTAGCACGTCTGACCCCAACCCGCAACTCTCCGTTCTCCCCTCTGGACAATATAATATAGTTTGGATGAGTTCAAAAACTACCTAATAATGGAAATGGACTATCAGAAGAAACAAAACAAGGTAGCAGTGTGAATTCTACCGAAGGAATACAAAAGTGTCCCCAGCTACCAATCTCTTAGATGTAACAAAGGTGCTCCACCCTGTCGTCAATAGATGCCTCCGTGGTTGGCCTGTTTAATAGGTTTCAGGAAAAACAAGATCAGTAAATCTTGTGGATATCTCCCAGAGGTAATCTAAATATTTTTCTCATTTTATATTAACTGTCATGGATACATGACTCTTTGATAAGAGTTCAGAAGAAATGGATTCATCACCTCTAAAAATATGCTTGAATTTCCACTGATAACCATGCACATCTTCGGCTACTAACTCCTGGGTTGGGGTTTGCTGAGTCATATCCTAAAAGGATAACAACAAATGAAATTGATCTTAAAAGGCTGAAATCTCAAATCAAATGTGAGGGCCAAAAGCAAAAACTGTCGTCATACCAGGGGAGGAAGGCATTCGGTAGCATGTTTCCTTAGAACAGAAAAACCACCATGGGTGCTTGTATCAGACGCAGTCAAAACCTTGCTGAAAGAGTGAACCTTTGGCTTTTGCAACTCGGGAGGAGAGGGATCAGGACTCATAGGTTCATCAACTTTCTGCAATTTATATTATTAATCAGGAAAACAAACATGTAGTGATGATAACACTCAACTGGACTAAAAAAAACTTAGAAAAACAACTGAACTTAGCACTCACAGTTCCTACAGGAATCAAAGTGATCTGGGCATACACCTCATCAGTATCTTTCTCCGCCTGTGAACAAACACAAGTGATCAAATCAAATTGGTCAATTCCCTAGAAGAAGATACCATCTGTTTTACTGCAATCAACCTATATTGCTAAATTTGAGAAATTATACGCTAGTCAACCCAAAGGTCCCATTAGTCTAATAAAGATGGCAAATCAATGTAAAATCCCGAAGGCTAAAAGAGAGAAGCAAAAAAAAAGCAAAGATACCTGAAGACGAACGTTCATAACATTACAGAGAATCTTAGGAGGAAGATCGAAAAATGGCTTTCCCGTATTTAAATCCTGTTGCGTTGACGCTTCCAGCTACCCAAAAACAGAAAACAATGATCAGAAAAACAAAAATTCTCAAAAGAAACCAAATCAAAATTAGCACAACACCGATCTATAATTCAAAAATCAAAAAAAAAATTAAAAAAAGAAAGAAAGAAAGGGGAAAGAGAAGGTGGGGTTAGGTTACTTACTTGTTCCATGTGACCTTGAGGGAAATAATAAACTCTTTCTTCAGCTTGAGGAACATCAACCAGAGGTCCCGCGCATAATTTCCATAACTCATCGTATAAACCTTCACCTGTTCCCACAAATGTCCACCGGTAAATCAGAATTGTCGCCGTGAAAAAAAAATATATATAAAATAAACTCCGGTCAAATTCTCGAGTCCCATTCACACTACACAAACAACATACCTCCGTGATTCGTCATCCGCTCCAACTTCAACCGTCTCCGCCGCCGCAAATTCAAAAATAATCCAAAGCTGATATAAAGTTTCTTCTTCTTCTTTCTCTCTCTCTCTCTCTCTATCAAATCACAGTCTCTTCTCTCTTGGAAGCTGAAAGAGGCGTAATAAAAATTGAAGAAGAGGAGACGATCGAGCCCCCCCCCCCCCCAACCCCTTGGATTCCGTATCCACGTATCTTTTTGTCTTCTTCTTCTTCTTCTCTAAAGCATGAGTAACGATCGAGAAAGAGAGAGATCTGAATCGTAACGCAACCAAAAACACCAAATCCTCCTGCTGCTTGCTTTGCTACTCTCTCTCTCTCTCTCTCTCTCTGTAACTGTAACCTCCTCCTTCTCACTTTCTCTCTCTCTCTCTCTCTCTTTAGGTGACTTTATATCTCCCCTTTGATAGACACACACACACACACTCGCTAACTCGCGTCTTTTATGTTAAAACGCCATTCACACACCACCACCACCGTTTCTTTTTATCTCCGTTTCCCCCCTCTCTCTCTCTCCTCTACCTAATTTAATTTAATTGTTTCTATATTTGATTTTTTTTAATTATGTCTGAAACATTTTTTTTTTTTTGGGTACTAAAAAAATCTGATAATTAAAGGAAACTTTACAAAGGTATAATTATACGTTGGCAAAAACAAAAAAAAAAGGTATAATTATACGTAGCTTTTTTTTTTACCCTTTTCTTCTACTTAACAGATTATAAAATACGATTGCGTTCGATTCGATGGTTTATTAGGAAGAATAATTTAATTTACTGGATTAATTAATTAGTTAACGGAGCGTGAAGGCTCGTGTGGTTCCGTTACTGTAACGAAACAGGCGTTATCGTTAATATTCCGTCACTTTCACCCCGTCTGCCCCAACGCCAGGCAACAGGACTGGCTTGAATTGGGAAAGCACAAGGAACAGACTTGACCTCCTTCTTTTCTTTATTTACTACTTCTGCCACTCTTTTCTGGGTTGGGGACGACCGAAAACATTTTTATTTAGCATCATGTTATGGCAAGTGTTTTTGGACCTCTAATCATCTTCTTTTTTTTCACATGTTTCACTAATTACTTACTTTACTCAAATCAATAAGACGACAAAAAATACTAGTTAGAAATTATGAAAAACGCATAGCAGAATCATCAAAACAAATTGTAATATATTCATACATTTAACTAGGATGTATAGTATAATGGTTTGGCCAAATATCATCGTATTATCATTTCAATTCAATTTTCGTGTAATGTATATAATGCATGACTTTTTTTTTGGAAAAAACTAATCATAGATTTTCAACATTTTTAAAACATTCCTAACAACTTTTTTGATGATATATATATTATAACTCGCAAAAAAAAAAATCAATTCAATATTTGGCAGTAACTTCATCTCTAGGCGTATCGTATTTATGGATAAGTGATGATCAAAAGTTTCTAAATTTTTCAGGCAAATCGAATATTTGATGTAGTCATTTGGCAATGAATAATGCCAAACAATTTAACTAAAAAATTAAAAAAAAAAAAGCCAAAATGGAAAGATGAAAAGTCTATTATAATCCATTAGTCGATCTTTTTAATTTACAAATAAATTAGGAAAACTTTATCGTTTAGTTCTAATGTAATTTAATAAGGGTTTAATACTATATGACTAAAAATGCAAGAAAACGTCACGTATGACGTATTTTTTGGACAACGTCTGTTCCCTTTAAGGATATAAATAAGCAAGATGCCTTCTTCGAAACCCACCACCACCATCTCCGGATTTTCTCTTTCTCATTTTGGACTATTTTAATAGTAACATTTAATACTAATAACTTGGTATCTTGTCCCAGTATATTCCCAGAGCTTGTTGTAACGAATCTCAACATTTAGTAAGCAATTTATTATTATAGAATTTTCGTCATCGGTCCACTTATATATAGGGATCATTCATTCCCCATATAGTTCCCTAATGTTTGGTCTCGATTAAACGAGTTTTATTCTTTCAAGTTTCAACAAACAAATGTGTTTAATTCGATTTTAATCAAATTTGGTAGTATAATAAAACTTCTATAAATTAATAATGTTGGGACCAAAACATTTTATTAATTTATATTAATATTAATTTATTTATAAATTAATAATTATTATTTTATAGTGTAAATTAATAGGTATATGTTTAATTGTTTATTTTTTTAAAATTATGAATTGAGACAATTTTTGCAAAATAAGATTAGAATTTTGGATGTTGTAAATTTTATGGTATTGGAACTGAATTTGAAATAATTAAAAATATTATTGACAAGAAATTATAAATATTATAGACAAATTCACTTATACACATGACATACATATTTAAATTTATGAATAAGAATATCAATTATCATATTTTTATAGTCTATCAAACTATCAAAGTGTACGTAAATGATAAATATTTAGAAATTGAAAAGTTTAAGCTGTTTTATGAAATATTATAAAATATATTATATCATTATAGTTTGAAGATATAACATAACAATTGTTTTATAAATATGAGATTTAAGATAAACATATTTTAATATATCAATATATATATATATATTACATATATATATCTGTAAATTTACATGATTATTATTAAATCACACGTAAAAACTTTTAAAAATACTTGTATATACAACTATATAGTTCGAAATCGAGATTTAATTTGAATTATAAATAAACACCTATAAGTGGCTACGCAAAAGTAATTATAGTAGGCCTCGTACGTAGATCTACACACATAAAACCCACAGAGGATGATAGTGGGAACTGGGAAGGATAATAAAGGGTTAAACATCTATAATTTGGCTTTTAGAGCTCTAATTATAAATCATAAAATGCTACAAAAAGGAAAGAAGTTGCCAATCAAAGTAAGGATTTGTGTGAATGATTGTCTTTACACTGCTCATTATTGCGCCACAATGGTTGGAAATAGAATTTTGTATAAATAGCTTTATTGCTTGACACCTGTACTTTTACATAATGGACTATACTTTATACTGTGTATATGCTCGTGTGTGTGTGTTTTTTTTTCCGTTAATTAATTAACTTATAATTCTAATCAAAGTGTCCCTTAACCCCCTCTTAAGAGTCAAGGGTCACATTTGGCGTTATTAAATTATAAAACTGATACTTAATTATGATGTTGATCATATGAAGTTGAACAAGTCATCTTGCCGTGATATATTTAGTAGTTAGTAAACGAGGATTCTGCGTAAAATACAGTATATTACCAGTATAAGATCCATACACAATAATAGTTTAGTAAGGGTTTTTTATACGTGTGAACAACACTCGTAAACAATAGCTAGGTTTAACTACATTGTTTTCCTGCACATGAACATTTTTTTGAATCAAGATCTTAAAAAATAAACACATACTAATAATTTACAAATAGAATGATTAAAATATGAAAGTAAAAGGAGTAAAATAAATAAAATAGCAGAGATACAGTACTATGATTGGCTGGACAAAGATAGAGTTTGCGCACCCATGTGGAGACCAACCATTTGAATGTTTCATCGCCTATATACAATAAAACCTCTATAAATTAATAAACACCATAAATCGGGCCAATGTAAAAAATAACAAAATTTGATAAGCTAATAAGATAATAATTTTTATGAAATCCCCATGTAAAATATGGTCTCAATAATATCATAAATTAATAATCATGTAAATTTACATATATATAATGTATATAAAGAAAAAAAAATATAATGTATGTTTCTCCTAAATCTCATATCTACAAAACAACTATTATGTTGTATTTTCAAAATATAATGATATAAAATCTTTTGTAACATGTCATAAATATAGCTACATTTTTTTAAAGTTTTCAATTTTTAGATATCCATCATTTACATTTCGATAGTTTGATTGACTATTAAAATACAACAATCTATATTATTATTCATAAATTTAATTTTATGTATGTCATGTGTATAGGTGAATTTGTCTATTGTATTTGTAATTTATTGTTAATAATGTTTTCTAAATATTAAAAAATTCAATTTCAATACCATAAAATTTTGAATATCCGAAATTTTTGTTAAAGTTGTCTCAATTCATAATTTTTAAAAATTAAACTATTAAAAATATATCTATAAATTAATAATTATTAATTTACACTATAAATTAATAATTATTAATTTATAGATAAATTAATATCACTATAAATTAATAAAATATCTTGGTCCCAACATTATTAATTTATAGAGGTTTTACTGTATATCTAAATATTCCATTTATTAACCAGTGGATTTATTATATAAACCATGGTACACACTCTAATCAATCGCATTTTAGTCCAGATTCATAACTACTACTTATTAGATGGATAACATACATTAAATGAAATAATTGCATACTTGTATAATACATGAAATAATATAACAGTACTTTTTTTTTTATTTAAATAACACAATTAAACTCTAAAAACAGTTAAATTTTAATTTTACAATTTTAAGGTTTATTCTTGCTAACATTTCATGCATATCAAAGAAAAAGTTATTCACAAATCTATATATAATAACAATCCGAATAAATGCGACCAATAGTTGTGTTTTTTCAATCGTACATTTTGGATATTTTCTGAAAAGTCGTGATGGTTCATTAAAACGGTTATTTATGAAAAGTTACGACTGTTTACTGTAGAGTTGTGTCCATTGGATCATTCATATCTTTTGAAATCTATATATATTTGTCTGTTTGAATTGTTTTCATTTTTTTGCCACGACACAAAATAATATAAATTTTCAATCTCAATAGTTTTTACGGTTTCCTAAATTATTCTCTAGCATTCATTCTTTTAAAACTAAAGAAATTTCTTCAATTCTTGATTTAACAAAATATTTTTGGAATGATGAATCTAATTTACAACTTTTAGTCAATTTTAAATATAAAAATATCATAAAAATACCTAGAGTTTTTTTCCAACAGTTAGATGAATTATATAGTGAGTTATTGAGTTTGACATTTCCAATATGGTAATAAAGATGTCTTTTATTTAAAAGCAGATTATATTGATTATTAGGTAGAATCAAGTGCAGACAGTTGCAATATTTTTAGTATTTTTGTGAAAAATTGTTTTTTTTTTTTGTTTTTTTGTTAACTCAAACAGTTGTATCTGTTCATTGTAGATTTGTGTCTTTTCACTATATTTTATTCATATTTTTTTATCACAATTTTTTCGTTCTAACAGGTGTGTTTATTTAAATAGTCATGTCTTTTGAACTTTCTATATAATTGTCTCTTCATCAATAACTAACAAATCATACTTTGTTGAAATAAAATTTCCGTTTCATGTTGAATTTAAATAAAAAAAACATTATCTAACGTTATATTATAATCTTACTAAAATTTTAGAAATAATTATAGCAATAAAGAAATTTAATAAAACTTACTATAGAATTTATAGTTGTGTCTATTTATCATAATTTATCGTTCAAAACTATTTTAATATTTAAAATTTATTTTATCATGTTTTTGAAAGTTGTATATTTTAATTTCAATTTTTCTTTGATATAGTTTTATTCATTATTAAATATATTTTTAATTATAATTATTTAATAAAACTACATTTACTCATTAGAACCATTAGTTCAATATTCTCATTTAAGATCACTTTGCCACTATGATTTTTTTGATTGTAGCTTTTTACCATAATTCTTCATAAAATATCTTATATATTTATAGTACTTTAAACAATGTTTTTTGCAAAGTTACATCTATTCTACATAATATTTTTTGTTTATAAGTTTTCATTTTGATGGTTGTATTTTTAGTAATAGTTCAGGTTTAATGTTTTTTTTGTTCAAATTCAGGTTTAATGTTTATGTTTTCAAACATCTATTACATTCAAATGATTTCATAATGTATAATTTTAAATTTTAGATTTTTTTACTTTTTTTTTAAAATACTTCTCCGCGACATCGCGGGGGGTTTGAGTCCTAGTTAATAATAATGAAAAGGTAACAATATCTCACAATGGATAAAATACTCAACTATGATCAGGAGGGGCTAAACTGAAACATACATTCCAATCAAAGGAGTACCTAAACCTCTGAACTAGAGTCAAGAGAACATCAATACATGAGCAGGCATTATGGTTCAACGGTTCAAAGTTTTTAATATTGATTTATATAAGAAGAAATATAGGGTTTTTTGTTCGTTTTCTTTTATTAAAGGTAAAAATAATCACTTCCTCAAACAGTGTTTAAATTATAATTTTGATAATTTTATGCTAAATTTTGGAATATAAAAAAAATTATCACATGAGCTACCAGATTTTTCATTCAGGTATATAATTTCAAAAATCTTAAAGTATACATATATAAAATTGGAAAATGCTAGATTTAAAAGAAGCATATCCATTTGAATTTCACATTAAGACATTTTCAACGGGAATAATTATATTGAGTGTTAAACAATAAAAACAATCCGATATGAGAGGGACACTTCTTTATATTCTTTTATCATATTTAAATCTAAAAATAATTAAACTTTTTTATAACAAATTTTAAAAAATTGAATTACCAACTAATAAAATGTATTGTATAAGTTGAAAAGCAAGGGACCACATATTTTTATTGAAAAAATAGACTTTATACATGACAATGTTATTGGTCATTGATGTAGTACACTAATAATAATGTTTTAGTAGGATTTGATTTACTGGACCGGCTACAAAACAAAATGTTCCGGGATAAGTGGGATCTTTGTTCCTCTCGTTTCCTCCAAATGATGTTGACTTTCATTGACTTGCTCTCTCTGAGGTTCCCCTAGCCGTAGGATCTTTAGGTACTCTTTTTGAGTCCGTCAGATTCGGAGGTTCCAAATCTTGGAATACCATCATCCCAAATCTGGTGCATCTACAAAAACGCCATTACATGTGTCAACAACTTTTGTTTTCCACTATCATTCATTGTTTAACGTTTTTTTCTTTTTTTGGAATTTTTAGTGATTAGATATTAAATTTCACTCTCATAAACAACTAAAAACAAGGAAAAACAAATAGAAAATAAAAATACACGAATTATATATTAGTAGTTCGTTTTCAGTATAAAACCGATGTTAATTTGTCAACCGTTGTTAATTGTTGTTGTAAGTAGTTTTAGCACAGTATGTATATACGTACCTTGAATGTAGCAGCTATCATCATCATCGCTCGTACGCATTATCATTGTATAGGCTCCTAATACTTTGTGCCTTTTTGTCATTTGAAAGATGATGTGTTTTTGGATCACGTTACTAGTAAGAATAGGTCAAGCTAACATATCGATAGGCAATCCAATCTTTAAAACATTGGCTAGCGAATGTAGACGTTTATAACTTATATAGCACATATACATTTGTAGATCAGACCAACACTTTCCAAGGGTTAGTCTAGCTAGTTAAGTTGCGGATCCTACATTACACATGATGTTATATTCTATATGGTTTAACGAAATTCGCCTAAACTAAACTACAATATTCGTAAATTCAAAAGACTCAAATGTCTTTTAGAAAATAAATGTGTGTAGGTTTTCAATAGGGAAGACTAATTAGAACAATGAGATCGACCCAACAAAAAAAAATTAGCAAATCAACTTGCAATTAGACTTCTTTATTTAGAACATAACTTTGTCCTGAGATTTAAAAAAAAAATAATAATAACCAGAAACCAGTACTATACCAGGTCCAAATACGCAGTTTTGTTCTTCATATTTTTTCTTTCTCAAGGGATACTGGAGCTGGAGGATTGATGGCGGACCATGAGCCACCGGCCATTATGGAGTTCAAAGACATTGGTGATGTGGGAGTACGAGCCAGATATATGGGCGGCAAACGTGGTTACCCAAGCCACGCTGGTTAGAACCCGTGTCTGCACATCACGGGGGTCGTAACGGTAACACCCAAAGTCCTTGTCAATATACAACTCCCATTTTTGCATCACTGCGTCATACCTATAAACGAGGAGTATAAGTGATCAACACGATGAGTGAATCTGAAGCTATAGATCGATGTTGTTCAAAAAATCTCTTAAGAAACCCAAAAGAGCATTATTAATTAGAAAGTATATATGTCAGCCATTGTATTTCCAGATATTATCAGGAGGAACCCGTTAGAATGGAAGACACAAAGATGTTAGTAAGGCGCGTTATATATATATATATATATATATAGTTGTTAGTATGTTAGAATGGAAGACACAAAGATGTTAGTAAGACCTTCACCAAGGCCCCCTCTTCTCACAAAATCATTGCAACGAAAAACTGAAAATCTTCATCTGGTTTAAATTTTGATGAGGGACAGCTTTGCGTAGACCTAACTACCAATCTCTTCTCCCACCTACCTTACCAGGAGGACAAGGGAGAAACCTCTGAGGGACATTCTGATCCAGAAAGTCTATCAGGCGATAAAGATAACCCAGATATGGAAACTGATAGGTTCCTCAAAATTATCTCTAAGTGAATGCTTAAGAAGAAGGATTCAAGAGCAAGGGCTGAAGGCCTTTTAACCCTCTAAACCATATCCTTTTATGGATATTTTTTGTCGTAATGTAAGAGGGTTTAATGACCCACTAAAGCATCGGAGTTTACGGAAATGGCTCATGCTACATAAGCCTCTTTTTGGTGGGATTATAGAGACCCACGTCCATCCATCTAAGGCTCACAGTTTTGTCTCTCGAGCGGCCCCAGGATGGAGCCATGCGGATAATTATGAATTTCCGGAGTTAGGAAAAATTTGGGTTCTATGGCACTCGTCAGTATCTGTTACCATCCTCTCCAAATCTCTTCAGATGGTCTCATGCTCTGTCAAGCTTCCCTTCGTCACAAAGGAACTGGTGGTTTCCATTGTCTATGCCTCTTCTACTTCCAGTGATGACATAAAGGAGTTATGGACAGAGCTCCAAGATTTTGCGGATTCACCACATTGCCTCAACAAGCCTTGGCTGGTTCTAGGTGACTTCAATCAAATCTTATACCCCCATGAGCACTCAAACCCAAGCCTTGTAACGTCAACACGAGGAATGCGGGATCTTAGTCAGTGCCTGCTTCATTCTGGCCTAACAGATCTCCCATACCATGACAACACATTGACATGGTCCAATAAGCATGAAGTGGACCCAATAGCAAAGAAGCTAGATAGAATTCTGATGAATGATGTCTGGTTTCAAGAATATCCGCAGTCTATAGGCGTTTTTGGCGAGCCAGGGTTCTCTGATCATAGTCCCTGTTGTGTATTCTTGGATACTACGAAGCCAAAGCCAAGGAAGCCCTTTAAGTTCTTATCTCTACTGAACAACAATCCCGAGTTTGCAAACCTGATGAGCACCTGGTGGAATGCCATTACGTTTGACTGCTCCAAAATGTTGAATGTATCCAAAAAACTCAAGGAGCTCAAGAGTATCATCAAGGAGTTTAGCAAACTGAACTACTCAAATCTTGAACAGAGGACTGCTGAGGCTTATGAGAAACTCCTGTCCAGTCAGCAAATCCTTTTAAGCACAAACTCCGCGCAAGCTGTTCAGCTAGAGAAAGCGGCACATACCAATTGGTCTACCTTGGCTAAAGCGGAAGAGTCTTATTTGCGTCAGAAATCCAGAATTTTCTGGTTGGAGGATAGAGACAGAAATTCTAAGTTCTTCTACCGTGTTGTGGCCTCGAGATTGGCACAAAATCAGATTCTTTACCTGATGAATGAGCATGACCTGATTGTTGATTCATAACAGGGGATCTAGAAGCTAGCAGTGGATTTCTATACAAGACTCCTTGGCTGTAAAGGATCTTCAAGGTCTTCATCCGTGGAGGAGATTCAGGGTATTGTTCCACAAAGATGCTCTGAGGCAGCAGTTCATCTTCTGGACAGAAGAGTCACACCAGAGGAGATCAAAAACGCCCTCTTCTCCCTACCAACCAACAAAGCGCCGGGCCCCGATGGATACTGTGCAGAATTCTTCACGGCAAACTGGTCAACTGTTGGGAAAGATATTGTGGCAGCTGTCACGGAATTCTTCACCTCAGGTCAGCTTTTAAAACAGTGGAACTCAACCCTCCTGACCCTTATACCGAAAATTCCAAATGCTATAAGGATGACAGATTTCCGACCAATCTCATGTTGCAACACCATCTATAAGGTAATCTCGAAGATCTTAGCTCAAAGGCTTAAAGCAGTTCTCCCGGATCTCATATCAAACACTCAATCTGCTTTCATTCCGGGTAGACTCCTAGTCGAAAATGTCTTGCTGGCAACAGAGTTGGTTCAAGGGTACAACCAAGTGAACATCTCCGGGAGAGGCATGTTGAAGGTTGACCTCAAGAAAGCATTTGACTCAGTACAGTGGGACTTCATCCTGAATGTCCTGAAGGCTATGAGTTTTCCACCACATTTTGTGACTTTGATCAGTCAATGCATCTCTACAACCAGGTTCTCAGTTTGTGTTGATGGTGAATCTTGTGGATATTTCCCTGGCGCCAAAGGCTTACGGCAAGGTGACTCAATATCCCCCTACCTATTTACTCTGGCAATGGAGGTTTTCACAAATATGCTCAACCAATCCTACATGACTAACCACATAGGCCATCACCCTTCAGCGAAAAATCCCCAGATTACTCACTTGGCATTTGCGGATGATATTATGGTATTCTTTGATGGTACAAATGAGTCACTTGTAGCTATCAACTCAGTTCTGCAGGAATTTGCACAAATCTCTGGGCATAAAAAGAACAGAGCTAAGACGGACTTGTTCCTAGCTGGAGTGAACCAGCTTGAAACCAATCGGATAGCTTCCCTTGGCTTCAATCTTGGTTCACTTCCCATCCGCTACTTAGGGCTCCCTCTGATGCACAAAAAGCTTCGTATTGCTGACTATCGTCCGTTAATTGACAGCGTTAATGCAAAGTTCTCACATTGGTCGGTACATGCTCTGTCCTATGCTGGTAGAAAGGAACTGATTTCAACGGTAATCTATGGCACAATCACGTTCTGGGCCTCAGCTTTCGGTCTACCAAAAGGCTATCTAAAAACTATTGAGAGTCTTTGCTCAAGATTTCTGTGGAATGATGACATAACAAGGAAAGCAAATGCAAAAGTCTCTTGGAAAACTTTATGTTTGCCTAAAGAAGAAGGGGGAATAGGCTTCCGGGATTTTAGCCAATGGAACAGAACCCTTCAGCTGAAGCTAATTTGGAGGTTGTTCTCAGCGAGACACTCCTTATGGGCAGAGTGGATCAGAAACAACAAAATCAAAGATGCGGTCTTTTGGTCTATTGATGAAAAGAAGCCTAACTCGTGGACATGGAAATCACTCCTCCAACTGCGTCCATTGGCTATCCAATTTATCAAATGCAAACTGGGATCAGGCAAGACAGCTAGTTTCTGGTATGACTGGTGGACTCCACTGGGCCCGCTGATTCGACTATTTGGACAGTCAGGTCCTTCCCAAACAGGTATCCCTCTAACTGGTTCTGTAGCTCAAGCTTGCTCTTCAACAGGTTGGTGCCTACGACCCGCGAGATCTCCTCAGGCAGAACTCCTTCACATTCACCTGTCCACAATCACAGAGCCTATTGCAACTTCAGAAGACGACACATTTGTGTGGAGCCTAGAGGATACGGATCATGACCACCTTAATACAAAAAAGACATGGGAAGCTATAAGGCATAGGCAACCTCCACTTCCCTGGACATTGCATGAATGGTACAGAGGAGCGGTCCCGAGGCATGCTTTCATGATGTGGATCACTCATCTTGATTGGCTTCCTACTAGAACTCGTTTAGCAAGCTGGGGAATGCAAGTTGACACAACATCCTGCTGCATCTGTGATACCCACCCTGAAACAAGAGATCACCTCTTCTTGCGTTGTGATTTCAGTGAGGATATCTGGTTATAAGTGACTTAGAGATTAGGCTATAGTCCGTTTGTATTCCATACTTGGGACGCATTTTCAGCTTGGCAAGACATCAAAGACCCGATTTCAACCCAAACGCTCCGGAGACTAGTATCGCAGGCCGCCATTTATACAATTTGGATTGAGAGGAATAACAGGTACCACAACAGAGTCGCCACACCTGCTCATGTCTTATTCAAAATGCTGGATAGACAAGTACGTGATGCCATTCTGGCAAAGAACCATTGGAAGAAATTTAAGAAACTCATGGAAAGCTGGCTCAGATTTATCTAGAGTCCATTGCTATCTAGAGTCTAATAGATACACTCTTGTTTTTATTTTTTTGTGCAAGAAGTATCTTTTGTATACTAGCTATTGTAATCGCTTCAATTATTTTCATTAATGGAAAATTCACAGTTATACAAAAAAATATATATATTTATAGTTGTACCCGGAGACAAGTTCACCAGAGCCATAGCAGCACTTGACATAATCAGAGTTGAGCCAGATACTAGTCATTCTATCAATTTCCCTCGAATCAATGATGCTAAAGAATTCATCGTTCACATCCCTGACTGCTTTAGTCGCTGCATAGTACGCCTTCCACCCATTAACCGGGTTTAAACCATTTGTTTCCTCTGTAAAATCCTTTATGTAGAGATTGCAAATGAAGAAATCAAGAGATCAGCACCAAACAGTGTCTCCCAAATAAAGTGAAATGACAAAAGTAAACCCCTTTCATTAAGACACGAAATTACCTGGCGATAAAGGGACTTCCAAAGGCTATCATCATTAGCAGCCTTCATCATCGAGGTACTCGTCATTGACAACTGGCAGAGACTTGGGATATCCAAATAACTGAGCGCGTAGGTCGTAACCTCCGGAAGCAACTGTTCAATCATGGACGTTCCCGGCTTATCGTCAGCGACCCTCGTCGCCTTCGAGACCATATTTCTGCTGTGAATGAAGGTGGACTCAAGGAGAGTGAGATGCGGCTATGAGAAATGGATAGAGGTTTATGACGGCAAGTATCAAAGATCAAGTCCACGTTATGTTTTGTTATGTGGTACTCCTTTATCCAAACCCTAAAACATCGTTGTGTTGTGTATTCTTCTCGTCGGCGAGTGGGCCGGTTCGTGGAAATTAGGCACAGTGATCGGTTTGGGCTGCGATTTGGTTCGGTTTAATATTTTTTGGTTAACAGTTTAATTGGTTCAAAACATAACGTTGCAAAGTCGTAAAATTACATTACCATGAATGATTTTACTTAAAGTGTATCTAATGATCGAGATAATTTATTTCAATTATTACTGTAGTATGAAATAGCATCTCGTTCTTGTTGGTTACACAGCACCAGTTTGAAACATTAACCACACAGACACAGTTAATTAAAGCTCTGAAGTCTAAGCTCTCAAGAAAATCAGTTGACAACTGGTTTATTTTTGGATCCAATTTAACAATATCTGTGAAAACTCAAATTCTATTCCTAATCCCTAGGCCTAGAAAACTTAAATAGCAAGTCACTGTTAAAAGACACCTAAGCCTAAATCTTCCTACATGTACTACCTAAGAGAGCAAAGTAATGAAAATCATGATGCTGCTGCTTAGAAGTATCATGATCCAACCGCTATCCGGCAACAAGGACCGCACTTTATCCGTATAAGACATCCTCAGAAACGCCCAAAGTCGCCTTGAGACTAACCGAATCGTTGCTAAGACCACAAAAAAGAGGCTTATCAATAGAAATCCAAGCTCTTTGCTCTCTAGATTTGCTTGTTCTTTCACAATCTTCTCTACATCCAATCTGCTTTCAAGAAAACAAGAAGACAATTGCTGTCAACTAAAGAAAACGTTTAAACTCATGTGATAGCTCCCCTGCTCTATAGTTCAAAAAAACAAAACAGTACTGACCTCAGTGCTGTGTTTCCTCTGGCCAATGATTCTACACGGGAAGCTACAAAACTTTTCCATAGCTCTAGGTCTCTAAGTTCCTTTTCCTGCTCAAAGAATCTCAAATTCATTACTAGTTTGTTCTTTTACAACAGATAAAGACTTCAAGACAGGAGATGAACGAAATCGGGACTACAAAATCGGAAGAGAAATAAAAATTACCATTTTCATTTTCCATTCGGTGATCTCTCTGATATCAGCTTTGCTTTTCTCCACAAGCATAAGGGTTCTCTTCATCTCCAAGCTAAATTCTGGTTGCTTGTCATTCATTTGCTTTACAGAGTCTTCAAGAACCGATAAATTCATCTCAATCAATTTAACTTTCTGCATCATCACTTTCAAAACGTTATGCTTCTCCCTAACTTCATATTTCTTCTCTCCTATGACATTAATCGTCTTCACAGCGTCATCTTTCTTCTTCTGCGCTTCAGTTTCTTTGCCAGTCTGATCTATCGTCCTATTGCTTTTAACTTCCCCATCTTGTTTTTCATCTGCGGTTTTAAGTTCCAGCATAGCTGGTTTACTGGGAAGAGTCTCTGATGGAACAAATAGATCTTCAAGCATCTGCTCAAGAGCATCAATGCCAAATACCTCCACAACACTCAGAGTACAGTAAAACTCAGATCCGTAGTGACTAACTAAGTTAAGTTTAAGATATCTCAACCATTTAGGTTCTGGGAGCCGGAACGTCTGAATCTGCTTAATGTTTGCAGCCACAAAACTCCCAGCGGGTGTCCACATCTCGGTTGGGTAACTCAAACTACCTGACAAGCTAAACTCTTTGAGATTCGAAGAATAATGCTCAAAATTTGCAATTCTCACCGTGTCAACCAGCGTCTCCTCCGCAAGTTCAATCACGACAGACTTATTAGTCACTGAACACGGGTTTCTTAGATACTTGTCATGATCTTTGCCAAGCACATTGCTAGCTCCTTTTGCTTCCTTGTTATGTCCTACCACTTTTGCGCCCTTCATAGCAGAGGCATAGTTATACCCAGTTCCATCTGGTTCTAACCTATAATGAGTTGCATTATTCACAAGCTGTGATGAGCCATTTGCTTTGAGACTTTTGTCTTCAAGATTGGCATATCTAGGATCACGAGCTTCTAGGGTCTTCTTGTTTATTCTTCGTTCTGGCATCACAATTTTGCAGATCAACAAAGCATTGTTCCCAAGAACATGCTCATACACATCTTGTAACTGGCCGTTTCTCAGGAGACAATAGTTGTTTTCTTTTCCAGTAGCTCCACCAGAACTCGTGGAATTGAGGATCTTTGGAACTGATCCATCAGTGTGATTCCCAATTTTATCTACAAAACAAAATTGATTTCTTCAGAGAATGAAAAAGGATAACAATGCAGAAGCACAGTATAACAATCTCAGAGATGTACCCAAGTTCCAAAGATACTAAATTTGGAGTCTTTCCTTAAATAACATCTGCAATAATCATGTCATCTCTCTCTCTCTACAAACAAATTGCGGAGGAAACAAGGGTAATAACGTAATAGGGTATACATTGTTACCTCCATAATCATGGCTTTGGCCAAGCTTGGAGTAGACGAGGAAGAGGAAGCACCAGAGTAAGACAACGAGAGGGATAGAACGCTCGACGAAGCTGCCGCTTCTTGAATTAACAACATTATCAGCCTTTTCGGAGATTCTGACAATTCGGAACCTTTGCAATTTTTCATTCAGGCATATCGTCGAACAACTTCCGCGCTTCACCATCTCTCTAAGCAGAGCAGAGATCTATACTCGTGTTACACGAGTCGTGTGTGCATGCACAGATGGATAGAGAGCGAGAGCGAGAGAGATCGTTGGTTGTAGTATGAATATGACCTGTATCTAGAGCAAAGGAGAAGAGGGCACGAGGAACAAGAGGAGAAATAGACAGACGAAGAAGAAAAAAGAAAAATGAAAAAGTAGAGAGAGGTAACATGTCTCGTGTTGCTGTCTTCTTGGGTGGTTTGAAAGAAGAACCTAACTTCTCTTTTGTCCGTGAAGAGACCGGTTTCTTCGGATTTTTTAAAAATTAATTTCTAAAAAAGTAGTAACAAAATTTCATAATCTTCTTCTTGGTTATAACTTTCAACGGCTACTTAATGTCTAATTCTATTCTATTGTTAGCAAATTCAAAAGTGTCTTTGACCCAAGTTTTTTCTTTTATTCCTGTAAAATCAAAAGTCCGAAACTTCAGATATTGAGTCAAAAGTTACAATGCCGGACAAAGAATAAACCTAAGCTTGGTGGTCTGATGTCTCCGGGAGACGGGTTGCCGGAATCATGCTTGAGCATTGATGTCGGTAGAGTGGTTAACAAGGACAAAGTCGCCGGATTCATGCCGGAGATGTTCAGGGACAAAAGGAAGACTTCCCGGATTCTGCTCTTGTAAGAGCAAATTCAATGGAGTTTCAGGAGGGTACTGGTCAAGTATGAAATCTATTGCTTCTCCGCTTATCTCCTTTTGGTTCAATAGAACCTACACGCACAAAATAAAAGTGTGAATAAGCAATGAAAGCTGCAACTGCGGTTAAATGTCTGAAAATTACCTTAACGGTTTTGAGAAGAGCGGTTTGGTTTTGTGTGAGGAGAGCAACTGTTTTGTCATACATCTGGCTAATGAGTTCTTCGCTTCTCTGTGCAACTTCATCGTCCATGTTGAAGTTAATAGGCGGCTCGACGAGGTCATCGTCTTCATAGAGAGATCCTTCAAAGTCTAAGCGTGGTCCAACGAACTGAGCCCTCTTTCTCCATGGTGGTGGTTCGCCATGTATCACCATTGGGTTCTCCAGGTTCCATCTGATATCCAAATATATAATTCTTGAGCAAGAAGCTTTTACTTTAAAAAGAAATGTGAAGACAAAATTGGGCCTCACATAGTTAAGATTTTACGAGCTAGCCATGAGGCGTCAGAGAGATAATCAACTGATGCCTTTGAAGTATCTGAGCCGTATATCACTTGTTCTGCAGCTCTTCCTGCGAGCAAGACCTTTGCAACAGAAATTTTTGCAAGTTTAAACTCATAATATCATATACAGGTGGGCATATAAACCAAACTGAACCGAAAAACTAAATGCTTAGGACCAATAATATGAATGAAATGAAATAAGAGGTTTTTAATAGAGAAAAAGAGAAGGACCTGAAGACGATGAAGCAGTTGTGGAAGACGACCAAACATGTAGGATTCATCATCAAGTCGATGAAACACAACTTGAGACAGTGTCTGACCACGAGGGATGATAGATATGCGATCGCACCGCTCAATCTTCGCATTCTCGTACCGCAATAAAAGATGAGACGTGATTGCCACTCCGGCTTCAGTTGTGGCTCTACGACACTGACCTTGATGTCCCAATTCTAAACCAATACGTGTCGGCCCAACAGTGAGTCTGTCAACAGCGTCGTCCATATCTGATTGAAGAATTGAGCTATGCGTTTTCCTGACAGCTACAAGAGCAGCCTCTTGAACCAACTGTGCCAGTTTTGCTCCAGACCATCCTGTATTCAATATAAACCATTACTTTAATAAAAGTTTTATACAGACCAATATGTTCAGACACATAACTTCTCTGTGGAAAAAGGCACACCAATAGCAGAACAATTATTCTCTGAAACATCAGTTGTAGATTTTATACCTGGCAAGTTACTTGCATAGGATGATAAGTCAACAGAATCTGACATCTTGACTTTGCTGGCGTGAATCTTCAGAATATCCAGTCTCCCTTTCGCATTAGGGGGACGGACTCTTATCTGATAAGAAGATTCACTTTCACGGTCTTTCAGAAATTCTTAGCATACTATATATTAATGCGAGAAAACATCAAATGGCTTACGATTGTGGTTTGGTAGATTATTAATTTGAAATAACTGCCCTAAAAAATCTGAGATAACCAGAAGATTGTGTGCCTAAATTTTGTAACAAACCTTTCTATCAAATCGACCTGGACGTAGAAGAGCAGGATCTAACAAATCTCTGCGATTGGTGGCACCCAAGAAAATCACACCTTTGCCGGTGTCAAAACCATCAAGCTCGATGAGTAGCTGGTTCAATGTGGTCTCTCTTTCTTGAGTGGCCGCATTGTACAACTGGTCTGAGTTTTCCTTGAAAATCCCTTGACGTCTAACGAATACCAAAATATAGAGACATCAGTGAAACTCCGTCTCAAGTTAAAAAATTGCGCAGGAAGGCAGTAACTATATCAAAATCTAGATAAAGGGATGAAAATTGTGTATACCGAGTTGCTAAGGCATCAATTTCATCGATAAAAATAACGGATGGCTTGTTTACCTGCACAAGGACATGGACATCATCAAATACTATTGAACATCTCTGCACAGTTATGCATAAATACACATATATGTCCAATCACCTTAGCTCTTTTAAACAGATCTCTGATACGCGCTGAACCAACTCCAACAAGAACTTCAACAAATTCAGATCCTGCCATTTGGTAGAAAGGCACACCAGCTTCCCCCGCAATGGCTTTTGCAACGAGTGTCTATGAAAACAAAACAGGTTAGGTTAGGCTATATATTGCTAGCAATTGGGTTGTCAAAAAATCGTTGTAAAAAAAGCTACTCGACTACAACAAGAGGTTAACTGATCATTGACAATTTTATAGGACATTACAATTGTATAAGACATTGACATTTTATAAGATCTCAAGCGAGAATAGGGAATCAGTAATGACTTTACAATAGCATCTAAACATTCAAAACTTCATTTAGACAAATTTCAGGTTTTAAGTGAAGCAGTAAGTGATGAAAGATCGTTCTAGTATCAGTTATCACTATAGTCTTTCTTAGTATTCTAGAGTATAATCCTGCTATAAAAATACTATCCACTACTTAAACAATGAATCTTTTAGATTGGCATTAACATAGATGGTTAGACATACCTTGCCACAACCTGGGGGACCCTCCAGAAGAACTCCGTGAGGAGGTTTAATACCCATTTTATCAAACAAGTCGGGATTCTTCAAGTACTTTACAAGCTGTCAAGAAATGTGATAAGCGTAATGAGAGGTTAGTAAGCTTCTGTTCCCGGTTTCTTTCGAAATTCCAAGATTTCAAAGAAACTATGTCCACAACTTTATACTTGATGTAGCAGTAAATTTATTCCTAAGCAATCTAAATCCAAATATGAAAAGAAAAAGCTAACTAAGAGTGCACATATTAGAAAAAGAGATCCATACTCAGGGAAGAACTGATGCAAGCATAACAAAAGAAGGAAATTCAAGCACAATAAGCAAGCACGTATATTATTCATTATTATGAATAAGTTTCTTGCATATAAAAATTCATCAAAGTTGGCATTGAACTTAGAAGATGTATTACAAGTGCATGCAATGTTGGGAAAACAAGCTTAAGGTTATAAATTTATTAGTAATAATTTTGTGAGGAATTTGGTCAAGCAATACCTCTTGAAGTTCGTCAACTGCTTCATCAATCCCTGCAACATCAGCGAATTTAACACCGGTTGAACCCTGTAACATAATCATTCAATGTCATCAAAAACTCAACCAAAAAGGTATTAGAACTGAAGAAACGTGCATATAGGAGTAATGGTTAGAATCTTACATCAACACGAGCTTCTGCTTTAGACTGAGAAAAAGCAATCCCTTGCCATAAGTCCTGCAAAAAAAATTTATGTGATTGAGAGCAAAAGCAATATCACTGAAATCATGTACAGCACGCATTAAAGTATCATACCCATTTTCTAAAGTTCTTTGGTCTTCGTGAAAGAGTGAAACGAACAAGAAGAACCATAGTCATGACAACAAGTAGGATTGGTTTCAGCATCTCCAGGCTTGATGATACACCACCAAATGTGTAAAAATCAGAAATCCTTGAGAAGATCCCCCCATCGGCGAGAACATCAACAAGGTAATCCCATACTTTTTCAAGAACACCAAGGAAGATGCCCACAAAAAGTTTGAGGAATGGCTTTGCTATAGGCCAAACAACATAAACTGTAGTGACAAAGGCGAAACTAGTGACTGCAAAAACAGCCGAGGCTAAGAATCCCCCAACAACAACTGCCGCTGCGGCAATAACTGCTGTCACCATTCCCAGCTCAACCATCACTCTACTTGAAATAGAAGACGCAACTGGGTTTGGGAAGTCTGCCACTTTTCCAACCCAAGACTGTAAATAAAACATTCAATAGCAGAAAACTAAGTCAATAACCGAACACAATACTTTTGTTTGTCAACCTAGCGGATAGATTCTGAAAAATTCCTAACCAACACAGTACAAAAATATCGAGGACAGTAGATAATATAATCTAGTAGATAAGATCCAAATGAACGAAAGAGTGATCACCGTCCTGTGCCTTTCTATTTCGTACTGGGGACCCGTGTACTCTTTCAGAAGAGCTTGAGCTTCTCCAAGTTCAAGCTTCATTGACCTATCAAGAAACAGAACAATAAGAAATCAAAGCAAATATTCTCCATACATAAAAAAATAACACACTTTATCTTCTTTTTTCTTAATCCAAGTAATTCACCATTTGGTTCTCTGTAAGCTCTTGACTCCAGGAATCTCCTTAAGATCAACAATGAAATCTCTATAGCCACTCGTATAAGGACGACCAGAAACATCCTTGGATGTAAGCAGCTTCACTTTATCATTCTTCATAGCTTTTCTAAAATCCTCCAAGCTCATCTTTGGTAAATCTTTCACAGTTCTCTCAAACTCATCTTCCTCAGATAGCTCTGGCCCAAAAACTTGCTCAGGAACATAGAGTTTCCCCCTGTATTCCCTCAAAATATCACTCAAATAAACAGACTCATTCACACTTTCGCTTTTCTCCGTCTCCACCTTCGTCTCCGAATCAAGCTTCCTTCTAATAAATTCAAACGCACCAGACGACGCATTGGCGCCGCCTTTGCTTAAATCCTCTCTCTCCTTAAGATTATAAAGCTTATCCCCAACTCGGTAACGAGGTTCCACCTGACTAGGATTCTCCTTCAAAACCCTAGTTACGAAATCATCAACATCAGCAGCTTGGGGTTTGTTCGTCTCCCCAGATTTTTTCAATTCGCACAAAACCGTAAACGACCGGCGCAGAATCGGACCTCTCCATCGAGTTTTCGCTGAGAAATTAGATGCATTCGCGTGTTTCCAGATCGTTTTCTTGGGAATATCTGAGATACTTTTGGGTAAACGAGTACCACCGAATGAGAAGACAGTGTCTACAGAAGCCATATCACCATGTAACAGAAGAGAAGAAAGAAGCTTCACTGACTGACACTAGTAAGATCGAATTGCATTTGAGAATTTTGAATTTGCCTTTTGGTTATTATGGATTCTTCTGGATAAGAAGAGAAAAAGAGCAAATCGGGTTTTTTTTAATTACTCAGTCAGGGGTTTGTTGTTCAGTTAACTCCCACGGCCAACACTATACTGGTTCAATAACCGGTTCCGGTTCAGGTTGTTCAGTTTATATTATTTCTTTGTCTTATAGCGCTCTAGTCGGCCACCTTCACACGTCCAAACTCCATTATCACTATGTCCAAACAGATAGCCTTTTTAGCTTTACACGACGCTTGCTTTACCTTTTATCTCCACCCAACCAGCGAACAATTAAAACATTGCTACCAAACACATTATCTCCTCCATCAAAAAAAAAAAAATGTCGAAGTCTTCTTCAAACCTTGCTTCATGCGCCGTCGCCACGCTTTTCATCGTTTTCCTTATCATCGCCGCTTTAACTGTTTATCTAACTGTATTTAGACCGAGAGATCCAGAGATCTCCGTCACTAGTGTTAAGGTCCCGTCATTCTCCGTCGCGAACGGCTCCGTCAGTTTCACTTACTCCCAATTCTCCGCCGTTAGAAACCCTAACCGCGCATCTTTCTCGCACTACAACAACGTAATCCAGCTCTTCTACTACGGAAACCGGATCGGTTCCACTTTTATACCCGCTGGTGAGATCGAATCGGGTCAAACGAAACGCATGTCTGCTGATTTCTCGGTACAGTCGTTTCCTTTAGCGGTGGCCTCTGCTTTTCAGATCTCCGCCGCCGAATTTCGAAATCCCGGATCAGCCGGTTACGGAACCGGGTTAGTGGAGTTGGATAAGCGGTCCGGGTCATCGGTGGAAATAGAGTCGAAGCTGGAGATGGCGGGTCGGGTCCGGGTTGTTGGTTTGTTTACTCACCGTATCGCGGCAAAATGTACCTGTAGGATTGTGATTTCCACGAGTGATGGTTCGATCGTAGCCGTCCGTTGTTGATAGTTGATAATATAATATACTGTAACAGTCTTTTCTGATACATTTAAAAGTTTAGAAATTTGCAAATATAAATACAAAAATTTTGTACCTGCAATGTTATTTGAAATAATTGAAATGCTTTCCTAAAGCTTTCATAATCATATAGACCACCCTTTTTTGGGCTCAAGACCTTCTCTCTTAACTAGTGTCTTCCATTAGGATAAGAGGAGCACATTTAGACCGGAAAAACTCTTTCCACCAAGCCGCAATTTCCTGTTTACATGCTTTAATGGCATTTTTCATCAAATCTTAAGAGAGATTAGGGTTTGTTCTTCGTTTGTTCAAGATATTAAGGGTTTGATTTTCGTTTTGGAGGAGAAATAGAAAGTTTGGACAGAAGATTCGTAAGGAATTTGTGGTGGGAGTTTGAGTAGAGGGTAGAGAGTTGGAAAAGCTTTGTAGAATCGATGTCTTCGTCCATGGATAAGGCCCTTATGGCGATGTCGTTGGAGGAGGAAGAGGAACAGCCTTTTGTGATGCCGGATAAACCATAATTCATGTCTATGGAGAGAAATGCTATCAGTTTAATCGGTCAGACGCTAAATCCAGAGTGTCAACCCATGAAGAATATGATATCAGTGATGCCAAGGAAATGGCAGAAGCCGGGAAAAATGAGGGGTGTGGTGTTATCAAATGAAAAATTCCATTTTATCTTTAACTCGGAACATGACCTGGAGGAAGTTTTATCAAAAGGAGCACATACGTACAATGATTGGTCTCTGGCAGTGGATCGATGGTACGAAAATCCCCTAGCAAATTATTTGCAGGTTATACCACTATGGGTCCAGATTTGGAATATGCCGGTGAATTTCTATACTGTCAAGGCTATCACAGCGTTGGGAGAACTGATAGGTGAGGTGAAGGAAGTAGCTTTTGACCCAAAAAAGGTTCAGACACAAGAGTTCGTTAGGGTGAAAGTTCTGTTTGATGTGTCTAGACCTTTGCGTAGGTCTAAAGAAGTAACTTTGCCAAATGGAAGCTCAACAGTAGTAAGGTTTCAATATGAGAGAGTTCATAAACGCTGCTATGAATGCCAGAGGTTGACTCATGAAAGAGAGTCTTGCCCATTTTGGTAAAGAAGAATGAAGTGATGGCGGCTGCTAGAAAGGCTGGTAATCCTATCCCAAAAACACCAAAACCAGCTTTCCTAAAAGAGTCGGATCCTTTGTTCGAAGCGATCAGAGAGGATCAGGTGGGTTTGGATCCAGTAATGGGTCACCAAAGGATTGTAACTGAGGTACTAGAAGGAATGCGGCAATACCTTGTTGCAGATACTAAGGAGGATTGGCAAGTGAAAGTGGACAGAATCAGAAAATCAGTAAGAGAGGTTGAGCAAGACCCGATAGCAACAAAGACAATACTGAGATTGGAAGCCCTTCCAGTGGTGCATCCGGATGTTAATAAGGAGAAGGGAAGGGTTTTTGGTTTTGAAGCTCAAGAAGTAGAGGATATACCTAAGGAGAGGCAGGGTGGTGAATCGCTACTAAGGATGTCAGGGCTGGTGCAGAGTATGGACAGGACCTGGCTAGGAGAGTCACAGTCTAATCAAAGGTTAGAGTTAAGATCTTTTCTTGCTATGGCTCAACCTTTTCAGGATAGAGTAATGGGGTCTAGTCCTGCCTTTTTTGAGGTTGGAACTTCCGGCTCTATCCCACAAAGGGCTAAGACTAGAAAGAGACTTCCACAAAGAGTCAGAAAGTTCAAACAAAAGGAAAAAGAAGGATCTGGAGCAGAAAAGGGGAGTCAGGGGGCTCAAAGTAGGGGAAGGAAAGATAAGAGAAAAGCAGATGACGAAGGTCAAAGCACTGCAAAATACATGAAGCTTGATCCTAAGAAGGTGATCCCACATGAGCGATCGCCCAATGCTTAATGAGCATCATTAGTTGGAATTGCCAAGGATTGGGACGGTCTCAAGACTTGGTGATTCCTAGGCTCAAGGAACTGCGTAAAAAGCATTTCCCGGAAGTCTTGTTTCTAATGGAGACTATGCAGTGTAGAGATAACTTATGTGATATTCAATGTTTGTTCGGGTATGATAGACTATCTACAGTGGAGCCAGTTGGTAAGAGTGGGGGTTTTGCGATAATGTGGAAAGTAGTGTACAGCTGAATTTTTTGTCGGAGGATAAGAATTTGATAGACGTTCAAGTGCAGTTTGGATCTTCAAATTTTTTATCTTTCTTGTGTTTATGGTGATCCGGATGAAAGTCTAAGAAGTAAAGTTTGGGAGAGATTAGCTTGTGTGGGGTGTGGGAGAAAGGATCGATGGTGCATGATAGGAGATTTCAATGCCATTCTGCATAATGGTGAAAAAATTGGGGGCCCAAGGAGAAGCAAAAATTTTTTCAAACCTTTTGCACAAATGCTGGAGCAGTCGGGTATGGTTGAACTCCCGAGTTCAGGGAACAGTTTCACGTGGGCAGGAAGAAGAGGGGATCATTGGATTCAGAGTAGGTTAGATAGAGCTTTTGGTAACAAGGAGTGGTCAGATGCATTCCCAGCCTCTAATCAAGGATTTTTGGAGATGAGAGGGTCTGATCACCGACCTATTCTGCTTAGTCTGATGTCTTCGCAGGACTCGTACAAAGGCCAGTTTCGCTTTGATAAGAGGTTTCTGCATAAAAATGGAGTTAAACAAGCTATCTCAAAGGCTTGGAAACCGGATAATGATAATGATGGCTTTGTGGTATCGCATAGACTAAGGGATTGCAGGAAGGCCTTGAGCTCTTGGAAAAAGAAGAATGTGCTGAATTCAAAAATTAAAATCCATCAATGTGAACAGGCTCTTGAAAAAGTGCAATCAGAGAGATGGCCATCCTTGAACAGAGTCCATATCCTGAAGAGAGAATTGTGTAAGGCTTACAAGGAGGAAGAAATATATTGGAGTCAAAGAAGCCGGAAAAGTTGGTTGAGGTCTGGTAACAAGAATTCGAAATATTTCCATGGTGTGGTTAAGGGGAATAGAGCTCGTAAGAGAATTGAGATTCTCATAGACTCCAGTGGTGTCTCGAAGAAATCAGAAGCGGCAAAGGGGGAAGTGGCGACAGAATATTTCAACAACCTTTTCAAGTCTTCTAATCCGTAGAGCTTTCATGCGTGGTTTTCGGATTTCCCGGGTGAGGTTACAGAGGAAATGAATGTTAGCTTGATGGAGAAGGTGACAGCTGAGGAGGTCAAAGCTGTTATTTTCTCCATAGATGCATCAAAGGCCCCTGAACCTGATGGAATGTCGGCTATGTTTTTCCAGCAATATTGGGATGTGGTGGAGAAACAAGTTACAAAGGAAGTCATGGGCTTTTTCGAATCAGGGGTGTTCCCATCATAATGGAATTATACACACCTGTGTTTACTCCCTAAGATATTGCACCCCAAGGAAATGAAGGATCTAAGACCGATAAGCTTATGTTCAGTTTTATATAAAGTGATTTCCAAGATAGTGGTATCAAGAATGCAGCCTATTCTGTCGTTATTGGTATCTGTGAATCAGTCAGCCTTCGTAGCAGAAAGATTGATATCAGATAACATTTTTGTGGCGCATGAAATTGTACATAGCCTTTTAGCTAATCAAGATATATCAGCTCAAGAACTAGCTATGAAAACGGACATGTCAAAGGCATATGATCGGGTTGAATGGAGTTATTTGAGAGCATTGTTGTTAGCTATGGGTTTTCACAGTGGGTGGGTTGAAAGGGTAATGCACTGTGTTTCTACTGTCACTTGCTCAGTCCTGATAAATTATCAGCCATTTGGAATGATAAAACCAGAGAGGGGGATGAGGCAGAGAGATCCATTATCTCCTTTTTTGTTTGTGTTGTGCACAGAAGGGTTATCACATCTGTTAAACAAAGGACAAGCCGAAGGAAAACTAAAAGGAATCAAGTTTTCGGAAGAGGGACCAGAGGTACATCATTTGCTATTAGCAGATGATAGCTTGTTCATGTGTAAAGCAACATTGGATCAGGTCTCTTTTCTCCAAGAAACGCTGACCAAGTATGGAAATGCCACAAGCCAAGTTATTAACCTAAACAAATCAACAATCACTTTTGGTACAAAGGTGGAATCTGATGTGAGACTCAGCATACAAAGAAAGACATGGATTTTCAAGGAAGGAGGAACGGGAGTGTATCTTGGCTTACCGAAATGCTTCAGTGGATCAAAGATTGAATTATTGGGATATCTAAAAGATAGGCTGAAGAGCAAACTGTCGGATTGGTTCACAAAGTTCTCGTACCAAGGGGGCAAGGAGGTTCTGCTCAAATCAGTGGCTTTGTCTATGCCAGTTTTTGGGATGTCATGTTTCAAACTACCAAAGACTACATGCAGTAATTTGGCTAGTGTGATGGCGGATTTCTGGTGGAGCAGTGAAGAGCACGCAAGGAAAATACACTGGGTTAGTTGGGAAAAGATGTGTTTACCAAAGGCGCAGGGGGGTATGGGATTTAGAGATATTCAGACCTTTAATCAGGCTCTCCTAGCAAAACAAGCATGGAGAATCTTACAATCTCCACACTGCTTATTTGCTCAGCTCATGAAAAGCAGGTACTTCCCCTATACAAGGTTCCTTGATGCACCGTTAGGTACGAGACCTTCTTATGCTTGGAAAAGTATTTTATTTGGGAGGGAACTATTAGTGAAAGGATTAAGGAAGAATGTGGGAAATGGAATATCTTTTAGGGTGTGGATTGATGAGTGGATCGAAGATGAAGAGGGGTGGAGAGCACCGTGGGGAAGAAATAATTTCTTCAATCCGGATTTGCGAGTATCAGAATTGATAGATGGTAATCAAAGAGATTGTGACAGATAGAAGCTTAGGGAAAACTTTTTCCCTGCAGACATCCAAAGAATTTTGAAGATCAAACCAGTCACGGAGCAAGAGGACTATTACTCGTGGAAATACAATCAGAGTGGGGATTTCTCTGTGAAATCAGCATACTGGCTAGCATCCCAAACGCTCAATGATCAGGTGAGATTGGAAGCTGCACAGTTACCTTCCACCAATGAACTAAAAGAGAAAGTGTGGTTGATGAGAGATGTCAAACTTGTGGAGAGGAGGGGGAATCTGTGAATCATGTTTTATTCACATGTCCATTAGCGAGACAAACCTGGGCTCTAACAGGCATTCCTACTCCCGAGTATGGTCTCCATATGGGTCGGTGTTTTCTAATATTCAATACCTGCTCCTGAATATGAAGAATAAGGAGTGGCCGGAAGAACTAAGGCAGTCATTTCCATGGACTATGTGTAGGATTTAGAAAAACAGAAACCTTTTATCTTTTGAAGGCAAAGGTTTTACGCCTATGGAAACGACAGAGAAAATTAGGGAGGACTGGATGGAATGGAGGGAGGCTCAAATAGTGGAACCAACTGAAGAAGAGTTGGGGGAAACGGGGCGTACAAGGGTAGAGGTGCATGTAAGAAAGATGGGAGGACATAAGAAAAGAGGATGGAGAACACCGGCTTTAAATTGGGTCAAATGTAATGTCAGTGTGTCTTGGTCAAGAAGGAATAAGCTAGCAGGAGTAGCTTGGGTTCTGAGAAATCAGGACGGAAGGGTTACGTTACATAGCAGACGAGCTTTTGCTGGTGTGAAAGATAAAGAGGAAGCACAACTAAAAGGGTTAATGTGGGCTATTGAGGCCATGAGGAGTCATGGAGTGGAGAAAGTAACTTTTGCGTTGCAGGTTGAGGTATTGGTAAAGGTTATTTCCAAGCCAACGAGGTGGTCTTCATTTAGATATCAATCTACGGAGGTGAGGAGAGCCTTAAGTTGGTGTAAGGATTAGAATTTTATTTTGGAAAACTCGGTCTCAAACAGAGGAGCTGCTCTGATAGCATAAAGCGTAATTTAGGATGGCCGACTACAGTCGTATGTAGCTTTGGGACATCCAATGTAGCTTGATGGTTTGTTCAGAGAAGAAGAAGAACAGAGGGGCTGTTTGATTGTGAGTTTTTTGGGCCATGATAAGGGTCAATTTTTTTGTATAGGCCTGGAAAAAGGCTTAGAGTAGTAAGGGGTTAATAGATCGGTTAAATTTGTGAACTAATCACAAGATATGTATGGTTTATGGTACAATCTAATTCTATATAATACAACGTCAGTTGACAAAAATTGAAATGCTTTCAGATTTTGTACTGTATGTATACCTTACCACTTACAAGTTTTTTTAAAAAAAAAGAAACCATATTTACCATTCATGTAAAGAAGCCTAAAAAACACATGTCATTAATAAATGTTTGACCCTCTAAAATCAATGTGTTTTCACATTAATAAATAAAGTGATGACGATAAAATGCAGATGAAAGATGTAAAATCCAAGAGCCTCAAAAACATGTGATTCTTTGTAACGTTTGTAAGTCTTTTATTCTCTCACACATGATTTCATATACCGGATTATATACTTACTTTGTTTCATCATAAATGTCGTTTGAAATTTTTCATACATATTTAAAAACAGTTAAATTTAGCTAACTATGGCCATGAATGTTTAGGAAAATTTTAAAGGTTTTTAGATTATAGATTTTACTTTTCAAATTTTATTTTTGGTTTTAGATTTTGTAAACGATTTCATATACAACAAAAGCAACAAAGATATTTAACCATGTATCAATTGTATGTATTGAGGAAGGACCGTGGCAAATATTACTTTGTGTAAAATATTCGGTTATGTTAAATTTTTGACACCTTAATTAAAGTTGTTTCCCGTTCGAAGTACTAGTTAATTACTTATACAACTTACAATTCAATACTTACATTTATGTCCGATTAATTTGTTATAAAGAAAATTCGCGATTGAGGTCATAAAAATCCAAAGGTGATATGTATGTTGTAAGTTGTAAGTTGTAAGTTGTAAGTTGTAAGTTGTAAGTTGTAAGTTGTAAGTTGTAAGTTGTAAGTGTAAGCACTGTTGTAAGCTAAAAAGTTAACAACATACGGCTAATATCGAACTGTCGTTAGTTGTAAGTAGGGGGAAAAAAATCAAAGATGATTAATTGTAAGTACTGTTGTAAGCTAAGCAAGTTAACTAAAAAATCACAATATATAAATCAGACTAGTAGTATATTGTTGTACTGGATGACGAACATAAAAGTCAGAGACATGCTGCAGATCTGATTTTATTATTATGTCAAATAATACCATTATTTTTGTTTAATGTTAATACTAATAACATCATTTGAGACCATTCAATTGTTCTACCAAGGTTTGCACCTGGTTTCCCTAGTAATATCTGCATAGAGACATGGACCGCCTGCTTTAATAGACCACTTACATTTAAGGCATCGACCTTCTTCCTCGAAAGACGTCCATGCGATAAACTGTTTATGCTGATTATTCCAACCACAACTGCATGAGAACTCTGTTGTTTTAAGTCAGGATTCCCTAAATTCCCAATGGACTTGTTGTCCGGGCTGCAACACATGCTCTCCAAAATCGTCCTCATGGGATCTACAATGTATAGTTAGAACTATTCCTGGACCTATATCATTGGTGATTGTGACAACATTTTTACCAAAAGGATTGAATCCTTGACTAAAAGAACTGGCATAGCAAAACATTATAGCAAAAACAGCGAATATCTTTAATGGTGTTTTCATTGTGTTTTGTTCTTTTAGTTAGACGTTTAGTGTGGATTCAAATGGTTAGTTAAGGTTCTTATTTATAAGGTTAATATATTTATTCAAAATGTATTGTTTCCAATGGCAAATTCCAAATATTTCATGATTTGGAGGTAATTCAGATATCATACCAAAAAGATATTGACTAGAAATAAATGCTAAAAGAGAATAAAATATTAAATGAATGGTTCTAGACTTCTAGTTCCAGAAATAAATATGACGTCTTACGTAAAATGTTAAATTATCATATATATATATATGCAAATTTATTTTAGTATTTAGTTAAGGGTGGATTTTGACCAAAAATGGTTGAAAGTCACCTTTGACCTGAGAACATTTATTTCCCAAATCTTCTTCTCTTTCCTCTCTCGTGACAGAAATCCGAAACCCTAATCCCCTAATAGTCTACTTTACAAAAATTCTAATCCCTAATCCCCTAATAGTTAAGCCTTAAATCATAGTAGAAACACAAATAATATGTACTAGTTTGACCCAAAAATAATAATTAAGTCATAAGAACTAACTTTAAAGTCTAAAAATGGTGGACTTTCACAAATTTAAAAGAATTAATATACTCCATGTTTTTCTATTAAGATTAGGCATATAAATTGTGATGGCTAGATTCTGGCTGACGCAAAAATCGCATAACCTGACCCATCCAAAAAAAAAGTTTCGGGTTTATCTTTCAAAGAAAGGCGTACACTAGACAGTTTTATAGGATTATTCGGTTTTTGGTGATTTTCTTAAAACAAAATGAAATTTGTACCTACTTATTAGACAACCACAATTTTATATGTTGATTAAGTAAAATAAGATTTATAGATTTTCGGGTCAGGCTCTCGGTAGAAATCAGCAAAAATAAAAAAGAAAATGACGAACTGAATTTGTATTCAATATCTTAGTCGAAATGTTACAATGTGTTTATTTACAACCTATCGCGAGGTACTACTAACAAACCCTAATAGGAATCCCTGGACTTTCTCTAGTGATCTCACCTCGTTCGTCCGTGATCTCCTCAACTCACCCTGAAATCCTCTGTTCGCCCTTCAGTTGGCCCATAATGAAATCCTCGAAGTTATGGCTGAGCTATGGTAAAGTTATGGAAAAGTTATGGTAAAGTTATAGCTGCTTTATGCAACAAATATATTAATTTATTATATACCTTCTCGAGAATACAAAAAGTGTTGTTGGGGAGATGCAAACAATAATTATGTTTATTGTAAAGAACCACACGCATAATAAATGAGATTTTTAGCGACTTTTTATTTAAAAGGAATTCAAAATTTGAATTTGAATTTTTTATTTTTTTTTAATAAAAGTATTTCTCAAACAATTTACTGATATGACTGACTTATTGACATAAACGGCTGACTTATGAAATATTTGTAAATTAGAATTATTATAACTCAAAATTAAAATATAGAATGAAAAAATGAATATTACAATCATTATAAGCAATAAAAATTAATTTTTATAGACAAAGATTGATTTTTACACAGTCTGATTATGGTCTGATAAGCAATAAAAATTAATGTCATTCAAAACATGACATTTAAGGGTTATGGTTAGGGTTTGAGGTGTAGAGTTCATATTTCCAACATTATGAGTTTTAACATAATAGTTTGGTTTTGGTTATATTGTGCTTGGTTTAAGGTGGTAATTTGGATATACTAATATCATAACCATTTGAAAATTTAAAAATTTTTGAAATTACTTTTCGGTTATTTCCGGTTATGGGTCGGTTAGATGAATATATAACCATAAATAATCCAAATGTTATCCAAATTAGATCGATTAACTTAATATAACCGATAGCAAGCCGAATATAACCGTAATTAACCAAAAATAATGAAAAAATAGTTTCTGGTTCGGTTAGGTTTGGTCGGTTATTTAGTCATTCTAATTTGAGGGTTTCGTGAGTTATGGTAAAGTTATGGCTGAGTTATCGTTTATGGTCTTTTTAATAATATGAAAACGTATTCTTCTTTCTTTCATGGGTCTTTCGTTCTGTCAGATTCCTAATAAGTATTAAAACGTCTCTCGATGTCACAAAAAGTGTTGTTAGGGAAGCGCGAAAAATCACTAATTCTATGCCTGCTCAAATCCACACACATAATAAATTCATAAAACAATATGAAAGTAAATGGATGATATATATGAATTTACGGTTGAGTTATAATATTTACGGGAAAACGAAAGATCATGTGACGGCTGAGTTATAGTGAGTTATGGATGAGTTATCACAAGAAACAATTTGAAAGTAAATGAATGATATATATGACTTGACGGCTGAGTTATAATATTTACAGGAAAACGAAAGGTCTCATCGATTTATGTTACGGCTGAGTTATAGTGTTTTATGGCTGAGTTATCACAAGAAACAATATGAAAGTAAATGACTGATATATATGACTTTACGGCTGAGTTATAATATTTACGGGAAAACGAAAGGTCTCGTCGATTCATATGACGGCTGAGTTATAGTGATTTATAAATCCTTAATGGCTGATATATCGGAGTCGTCGAAAACATTAAATCGGGTTGAAAATTCATCGTCTTCTTCACCGTCAGATGCTACTTCGACAGCTTCTTCTTCTTCTTGGTTTTCTTTGTCAACGATCTTACCATAATCAAAACAAGTGCCTTCAAATCCCCCACCGTACACTTCGTATGCAGATTCTATTTTCGAGTCACTGCTTGGCTGAATCATACTTCCTCTAGCTCCAATAATTTCTGTAGACTCTTTCGCCGAAAACTCTACACAGAGACGTAGCTGATCGTGTGTTGTGCCTCCATCTATCTGCACAAATATCATCGTGTTAAATACATATCTTTGTGTCTTTACCCAATTACCGGAAACAACTAGAACTAGAACTGGATCCATGAAAGAAAATGAAGAACAAGGTGAAGAAGAAGTAGAAGAACAAGGTGAAGAACAATGTGAAGAAGAAGTAGAAAGAACAAGATGAAGAAGAAAAGTGAAGAAGAAGTATAAGAACAAGGTGAAGAAGAAGGTAAATAGTTCACTTATTTACCAGTTGAAGAACAAGAGTCGAACGACGTTTTGTATTTCCGGAGAAAAAAAAAATGACATGGAATGTTGACATGGATGTTGCGTCCGACGTGGCAAGTCAGCCATCAAACAATTAATAACTCAGCCTATATAAAACTCAGCCACAATATGAAAAATATTACAGTAATTAAAAAGCAAAAAAATTGCTGCCAAATTCAGCCGCTTCATCAACTGAAAATATGTAACTCAGCCGTATCGTTTAATAAGTCAGCCGTAACTGGATAACATTCTAGTAATTGATTTTTTGCTACTAAGTCAACCGTCAAATGGTTGAGTTGTATGATAAGTCAGCCTATCACGACTGAGTTGTACGATAAGTCAGCCTATCACGGTTGAGTTGTACGATAACTCAACCGTAACATTTGCTCATAAGTCAGCCGTTTTTCATACTCAACCAGTCGGAAAATGGTAATTCAGCCGTGTCGTAGTGATAACTCAGCCAAAATTTTGACAACTCAACCATCGGGTGAAAACTCAGCCGTAAGGACGGCTGAGTTAGAGCATATCTCAACCAGATTTTAATAAGTCAGCCAGAACCCTTGGTTGAGTTATGCTATAAATCAGCCGTCCGTTCTTACTCAAAAGTTTTTTTCCATAACTCAGCGGCAACATACATATAACTCAGCCGCAACATTCCTCTATAACGCGTTACGGCTGAGTTATGGTTACACGTCAGCGATTTCTGACGTGACAATGACATTTTTGTAATAACGTCTTTCCGGTAACATAAAATAAAGATACGCTGGATATTTTGAAAATACCCGAAATATTCTAGTAATAAAATCTTTTTTGTGCATTCTCGTAATATTACATAATTTGGATAACATTTCACTAAATCACCCTAAATGTATTAGTATTACGTATGAACATTTAATGATAGTGACAGCTATATTGAAACTTATTTCCTCTTTTAGCTATACGCATGCAAACATATGTGTGCATTTTTAGAATAAAAGCAGACGTACACATGTTTTGTTTTCACATATGCAACTTATGTAATTCTATTCAAACAGTCGTTCTCTATTAGGGTTTTTTATTTTATGAAAAACATTAACGGCGACAATTCTCTCTTCAGAAGAAGAAGAATATTCTCCGAGAGATTTGGGAACAAACAGAACTAAAACAAAAACCGTAGTACAGATCCAAATTGCCTTCTTTGTGGCTCTCTTCCAGAAAGTCGTGACCATCTCTGTTCTTTTGATTGCCAATTTCCCTGGTCCATATCTGGTCCTATGTTGCAGCAAGTTGCAATCTCCATCCGCTTTGTTCTTGGGAAGACACCCTAAACCACCTTCAAACCCTAACTGGTCCTAAGGAGAGGAAACGACTCATCGCGCATCTACACTTCAGCAGCTTTATTTGGCGGTACTTGATCTCATCTCTCACTAATCGACTCCGTTAATCACTTTTACATGTTTCCTCCGGAAACGATACTATCTCATAATCTCATAATCTCATTCTCATAGTCAAAAGTCATCTTCTCGTTCAATCGTTTGATCTATTATTATTGCTCTTGTTTTTTTTACTGGGCTGGGCCCTCTTTTATTTATGGCCTTAATGGCAAACAAACAGTAAAGCGGTAAAGCCAAGCTGGCTGTTGTATTTTCTTTTTCTTTTTATGTTTTAAATAGAAAACCCTTTTTCAAAAAAAAAACAAAAAGTCAAAACCGTAGTCCATGATTTATCAATTTACTTGCCCTGAAAATTTGGGGGCCAAAGCAACAAAAAAATGTTTTGGGGTTATTATAAAATCTAGATATTTGAGACTTTTTCGTAAAGCTAAATATTTTTGGGGGCCTATTTGAAAATATTTTTTTTGTTGTAAAGTTTTCAAA
This sequence comes from Camelina sativa, assembly GCF_030686135.1. Lineage (NCBI taxonomy): Eukaryota > Viridiplantae > Streptophyta > Magnoliopsida > Brassicales > Brassicaceae > Camelina > Camelina sativa. The sequence goes on from NC_141889.1 coordinate 7,519,198, forward strand.
AACCTTTGGGGCCCTACTTTTTACAATTTAATGGTTTTTCTTGTTTTTGTGTTTTTGGTTTATACAGGGGTCACCGGGTTTCCCTATGGACGTCTACGAGGTTCGGCTCGCATTGGTGATTATAGGTACCCATGCATTTACAGATTTACTTCTTTTTATATATACGAAAACTCTTTTATAAAAAATTAATTTTCGAACGTTGAATTTTTTTTCAGGGAACATTATTGCTGGCTGTATCTTTTTGGCACCCACGTAAGTATTTTTTTTTTTTGGTTCTAATAAAAGACCACCACGTAACCTTCGTGATAAGACTTTGAAATTGCTCTTTCGTTTCATAGTTTTAATAGGAAATTTATATACTAGTGAAAAATTAGATTTTGATATTTCATTTTATAAACTCCTAAGTATAACTAGAGTATTCTAAAAATGAAGTGGTCTTTTGTTAAGATAATAATATAAAAGTGACCTGGTAATGAGTTTTAAAAGTCTTATCATGAAGGTAAATACAAAATTTAAGGCTTGAGCCAATATGTAAAGATGACTGTCAAAAACAAAGAGAAGTTACGGTTGACTTTCTCTATCAAAAATCTTATTTTGATGCCAAAGTAAGTATAGAATTTGGCTAGCTGGAAAAATAACCCCTAGAATTTGGGCTAATTAGGCTTAGACCCAATGTGTAAAGAGCAATTTAAAAGGTTTTATAAGGAAAAGTGGGCTTTAGTGAAAAGTTTTAAAAAGTGAAATGTTTTTATTTCTTTCTGTTAATACTTAATAATAATGTAAGTTTTGGTTTTTGTGAATAGTAGTAATAAAAATATAGTTTTGAGGTGGTAGCTGGTAAAGGCATCTTGCTCCCTCCTTTGGCACAACGGTTCAATTCCCTGTCTTAAATATTCAAATAGACATTATTGTGAAGCTATCGTAAATATAACTATAACATGAGTTTGAGGCCAACGTATATCTATATCTGACTATATATTGTATAAATCAAAGTTTAAAGAACCCACCATTTGAGGGGGAAGTAAGTAACATCGTAGTAACTAGTAAATATAAGAAAAGATTTTTGACATTTTTCATATAAATTAATAAAATATATTAAAAAAATTCTTATACCATTAAAAGTTAAATTGATTTTTGATATCTTTTTTAGAATAGAGATTAAATTAGAAAATTTATGCCAAACTATACATTGAAAATCTAAAACGACATTTATTTTGAAATATACAAATAATCCTAAAATGACACTAGTTGTGAAGAAAATGAAGTATTATAATTATATAAAATGCATACATTATTCCAGCAAAATATTGAAATCATCAAAACTCTAAATCTAATATCAATTAAAAAACTTATTCAAGAGTTAAGAAATTGTATTATACATTATCTTATTTTTGAGCAAAGTTTTAAATAAGAAAATATGTAATTATATTAATATCTTACTAATTTGGTTTATGAATTTTATTAATAGGCCGACGGTTATACACATAGTTAGGAACCAATCCGTGGAGGAGAGAACATCCATACTATACATAGCTATCTTTGGGAGATGTATGGTATGTGTTGTTTATGGATTACCCGTAGTGCATTCTTTTGGCACTCCTACCCTCGTTACTAATGCAATAGGAGTGACCATTATGGCGATGTATCTACTTGTACATATAAGGTATTGCAATCAGCCTAGACACGGATGACTGATCATTGCAGTTCTGATAGTTGAAGTCGTGATTGTGGTTGCATTTGCAACCTTCATCTTTACGCTAGTAGATTCTAGAGAAGTTCAGCGGTTGGTGATTGGTGATGTTTGTTGCGTATACAACATCATTATGTATGTCGCTCCCATATTTGTTATGGTAAGTGAAGTTCTAAGTTTAATATATATATATATATATATATATATATATATATATTATATATCTCAAAAACAATTGTTTTTACATTAGTAAGGTAAATGATGATAAAATGCAGCTGAGGGTTCTGAAGACCAAGAGCGTCGAGCACATGTCTTTCTTGGTAGCGTTTGCGATGTTCGCATACGCTATAGTTTGGAGCGTCATCTCGTTTCTATCCCTGGATCCTATTATGTTTGTAAGTTTTTTTAATTCCAATATGTGATTTACATATATATCGGATTCTGAAAAAGGAAAACATGAGTCGATTGAAACTTGATATTTTTTTTTGTTTTGCAGATTTCCTTTGGGATATGCACATTACTTGGATTAGTCCAAGTAGTCGTGTACGCTGTGTATTACCCATGGACACAGATGATTATTGCGGCGAGACAGAGACTATGTGTTTGATCATATGGTGAGTTTATAGAATATTGTAAATCGTATTATATAATACATATACACTTTCTTCAACCGATTATGACAATATGAAAATCGACAGGTGATCGATCTTCCGTAGGAAAAGAATCCGGTTATTCCTACCAGCTTTATTCTGCTCAGCCCATCTGTTGATTATCTCAGACTATATTCTTATTTTTTTCTAGATTTATTGTTATTTTAAACCTTGAAAGCATCGAGTTGTTTTAACTGTGAACCACTATAGTTATCATTCAAATATAATTTCAACTTATAAACTTTCTTGCGTACCTTAATTTAGAACAATATCAATATAAGTGTGCTCGATCCATTATAGAAAAGCTAAAAAGTTGAAGCTATAATTATACAGTTATGCTTTTTGTTTCTTATATTTGCATAAGTATTACTTAGATTTTGTCAACTTGTTTTTTTCTCCTTTTATTTAAGTATTTTCAATAACTATATATATTATGTATCACTAGATTTGTAGTACAAAAAAAAAGTTTATTCTTAAATGCACAAAAAGAAAAAATAGATTTTCTTAAATAGTATAAAAGGGAATCCAAACAACAAGTTTTATGAAGAATTTTTTATTCTAATTTTGTGAGGAGAATAAAAATTAGAGCCATCTTTCTCAGGCTTAACGCATACTAGATCTAAGGCATATCTCTCATTTTTTATAATTTTCACATAAATTAAGAAAAAATATTAAAAATTTTGTTATATCCTTAAAATTTAAATTGATCTTGATACTCTTTTATGGATTTGAGGTTAAACTAGAAAATTTATACCAACTTATATATACCAAATCTAAAATGATACTTATTTTGAAACATACAAATAATTTTAGAATTCTATTTGTGAAACGTATGGAGTATTATAGTTAGATTAAATGCATACATTATCTCACAAAAATATTTTAATTATCAAAATTCAAAACTCAAAATCTAATATCAACTTAAAAACATATTCACTAGTTTATAAATTGTATTATAATCTTATTTATTTTATATAGGAAAATATACAATTATATAAGTTTCTTACTATTTGGTTTATGAATTTTATTAATGGACCCACGGTTATAAACATAATTAAGAACAAATCTGTGGGAGGGAAGACATCCATACTATACCTAGATAGCTGTACGATCGGCAGGTCGCGTTTATGAAGTTGTGTTTATTGCGTTTTTTTTATAACTTTTTCTACCTCTTTTAGTCTTTTGACTGATTACAAGATAAAATCTATATTACTACTAACATTTTAATTATTCTTAATTGAAATTTTGTAATTTTTAGTCTGCGTTATTTAGTGTATATATAATGTAACAATGTTTCAACGGTTGCAAAGTGTATGAACTGACGATTTAATAAAATATCAAGAGCTTCTATTATAAATTAATGGTACACGAATCTTTCCCACTTTCTTCTAAAGTTTACGTACTTGTCAGCCTCTCCTTTTCATGTGTTTATAAGAATAACTAAGAAAAAAATGCAACATGAAAAGAAAAAAGGAGAATTATGAGGAGGAGCCATTGGAGGAGGAATTGTAGCCGTAAGGGTTATTGCTTGCCCAATTCCATAGATCCCTACACATCTCCTCTATCCCATACTTGGCCCTGCATTCATTCATACCATACCAAACAAACAAACTGCGTAAATACAAAATCATTATACTATAATGCTGTGACTGTTTCTAATTTTCAACCCATCTCTATGGTAAAAATTTTAACTGAGAGATTGATGCAATAATTTTAATGATGGTCATTCCTATTATTTACATGCTAAATTGTCATTTCTTCTACGTTCTAACTCTTCTATATTATGTTGACAAAATGAAATGAGCTTACTTCCAATTGAGTTCACGTTCTGCCTTTTCCGTTGAGGCGTAAACAACTTCAGCGTCTCCAGGACGACGTCCAGCCATCACCAACGGGATTTTCTAATACGAAACAATCAAAAAAGTTGAAATCAATGATCGAAAACTAGGGTAATAAAGGCCAAAGAACAGCTCATTTGATTAGTGAAATGTGGTAATAAACAAACAAACCAATCAATGTTTACCTTTCCCGATGCCTTTTCAAAGGCAGCGACCATTTCTAAAACAGATGTTCCATTACCCGTTCCAAGATTGTATACCTCACAACCTGACCATTTCCAAGAATTAAGCTTAGTTCCAATGACAAATCATGATGAGAGGAGAAACAGAACTAGAGTTTTAAAGATAATCCTTACTGATTTTGAGATCATCTAGCTTACGCAGAGCGGCTATATGTCCGTCAGCTAAGTCCATGACATGAATGTAATCTCTAACCTGAAAGACAGATGGATAAAAATATGTGTGAGATAAAATCATAATTCTCCACATTCAAACACAATACATGAGATTGTAATGTTGATTTGTCAAATGGTTTCTTGTCTATGGAAAAACATCATAAGATATATACATACCCCTGTACCGTCCTTAGTATTGTAGTCGGTTCCAAACACAGTGAGGTGAGGTCTCCGGCCAACTGCAACTTGTTGAACATAAGGCATGAGATTGTTGGGAACTCCAAGAGGATCTTCACCAATGTAACCACTAGGATGTGCACCAACAGGGTTGAAGTATCTAAGCAATATGATCTTCCATTCAGGGTCAGAACCATGTACATCCCGGCAAATTTCTTCGATAAAAAGCTTACATAGCAAACAAGCAAAGACTATCTCAGTCAGATTCATTTCCTGATTACTACTATAGTCATTACTATATGGGTAATGGTAAAATACACAGGCTAAAAATTACTACCTTTGTACGGCCATATGGGTTAGTGGCAGAAATAGGAGACTCCTCAGTGCAAGGAACCTCTTTAGGCCAGCCATAGACAGTAGCAGATGACGAAAACACAAGCTGGAAAAAACAGAGTAGTAAAAGCCAATCATGAGATCAAACAAGACAAAAAAACTCAAAAAAAGGGGGAATGCATTGCATGTGGTGGCAGGCAATAAGCAAAAAACAGAGAGGAAGAAAGAATATACGTTTTTGCAGCCGTATTGAGACATAACCTCCAAAAGAGTAATAGTGCCAACAAGATTGTTATTATAATAGAGCAAAGGCTTCTCCACACTCTCACCTACTGCTTTAAGTCCAGCAAAGTGTATCACTGCATCAAACCTATACCAACAATCATAATTCCCACGTTTCCATCAAACTTCTATTCTCCCCAATTATTACAACAGTCTAATCATTTTATTAGTCATCAAAAGGAAAAGTTTTTTTCTTTTATTTACTTTGTTTCTGAGAAAATCTTCTCAAGCGCAGACCTGTCTCTGAGATCCACCTGCAGGTAGACAAAAACCGAATGTTAAAAAAAAAAAACTAAAATTGACCCAAAAGATTCTGATTTTCAGCAAATGTTAAAATTATGATTCACCTTCCCCAGAGAACATATCCCAAATTCCAGACAGATCAACCATGTCAAATTATATTATAAATATTAGTAAGCACTTAAGGATAATAGTATTTTAAATTATCCATTTCACATGGCAGCATCAATTCAATACTTTATTCTGGAATTATATAAGTGTACACACACAAAGTAAATTAGCCCACATGCTGTACAGAAATAAAAATTAACAAGAACCCTGGAACCAAACACCATCATCATCATTGCTACGCCTTAAAAAAAACAAAAATCGTGTTCGTCGTTGAATCAAAAACTTCATATAACATAAACCGGTAATTCCAATTCCGGTATATAACCAAACCGGTGAAACATAATTCGATAACCACGCGTTTCCTAAACCAAAAATTATCATTTGGGGGAAGAAGGAAAACAGAACCTGGTCAAAGGAGAGGCGGTTTCCGTTTTCGCCGGCGAGTTTTTTGACGCGCTGGAGAGAAGCAGAGGAGGAATTGTCGTAATTGTCAACAACGACGGCGGAGTAACCACCGTCGAGAAGTTGTAGCACCGTATGACTTCCGATATAGCCAGCGCCGCCGGTTACCAAAATGTTCTTCGCCATCGTTAACGGAACAAAATGAATATACTCGCAGAAGTTAGATAATTCAGAACTTTAGGAAGAGCGTTTTGGGATCGAACGAAGAAAATAAGAAAACAAAGGGGTTTTAATTTATAGGAGAGAAGCGGTTTCTGGGTTTGACTGTAATATACTAATTCACTTTCTGATTTCTACGTTTCTTCTAGAGAGAAATTTTTTCTTACGTGGCATGATTTGGTTTGGGGGCGAATATTACCGGATTTTTATGAATTGTCTTTTTTACCCTTTGACGTTTTTATTTTTTGGAAATGTGTATTTATTAATAGGATATAGTTGCACTTTTTTTTTTTTTTTTTAATATTTATTGGTTTCATTTAAGAACTTAACAAACGAATAAGTGGAACATATTTTCCCACAAAGCTCGGGGGTCACGAGATTTGAGAATATTTTGACTGTGCTATATAGCATTCGAGGATTGTGTTTGTGTACGTTTCCTTCGAACCATACAATCTTTTTTAAAAAAATATATTTTGAAACAATTCTAGGAAATATAATATATTATGTAAGGGAGATAATATATTGATATAAGATTGGTGGTGGCGTTTATATCAAATTTCTCCAAGGACTTTCCGTGACTTCTTGAGTCGGCCATGAAAAGTATGATATCTTTCTTTATTTTGGATCACCTTTTGTTTCCTTTTTTTTTTTTTCAGTTTTATAGTTTCCTTACACTTCTCGTGAAAATATTCTACGAATTCAATAGAGACAGAGCTAAATTATAATTTTAACTGGCTTTAGGGCTGAATGGTTAAAGCGCCAAGCAACGAACAAGTTTTTTGCTTTGTGTGGTTCACTTCTGCAGCTCCTCTTGTGAACTTAAGTGACGTACTAAACTTAAGAGTTAGAGTAAGGCTAAAAAGTCAAAACACGAGGACTACCACTTTGCGAGTTAAAAAAGCTTCAATGTTAATTCATCGAATACAGCGGTTTACGTCCATTTTTTTTTTATTAATCTGAAGTAAAGCATAGATTTAATAACGTGGAATCACAGGAAAAAAGAACTACCATTTATATAGATACTAGATGATTGCCAAATTTCTTTAATGTTTTATTATGTTTGAAGTAGTCCCCACACTCAAACAACATATGCATAAATTTATGTCGGTACTATGAAAACGATTAGAAACATGAGGTTAAAGAGTTATCAAAATTGATTAGGTCACACTAAACACACAAAAGAGTCAGTTTGGAGTCTTTGGGCCATTATATGATCCCTTGATGATAAAATCAGTTAATGGAGTTAGGTCGAAAGTCTTTAGCCGCTTCTCGATGGTACTTGCTACTTAGGGCCCGGGACCAGACTTTAAATGTGTGATTAACAGTTTGAATTTGACACAATCAAATCATAAGAGATATTATTTGGTTCAGTTTTTGGAATAGGCCATATTTACTTCCCTTTATTTTACTCTCTTTTTTTGTCGTCTAAATAGGCATACATACTTTAATAATAATTTATTGTTTTCCTTTAGTAAACAAATTACATCTTCGAAAGAAAGAAAAGTGGAAACTAGTCCAGTCATATGGCAAAAGGAACGAGACTACGAGAGAAAAAGCTCCCAATTTCTTTCGCCTGAATCAACTGACTAACTGAGGCATATAAATACTAAGTAACGGAAATGCAGAATTCCCAAAAAAAATGGAAGTGCGGGGAATCGAACCCCGTGCCTCTCGCATGCGAAGCGAGCGCTCTACCATATGAGCTACACCCCCAACTTGATGATTAGCACGTTACGAATTAATTAGAACACAAGTTGTAAGGTGAGAAGTTTCTCCCTGCAACACTAACTCACGTCGGGTAGAAGAACATTGATGTGCGTCACACAGAAATGCACACGCGAATGAAACTGGGAAGGGAACCTTCAATTCAAGTTTTTACGAGGAGAAGTACTCACTCACGTAGGGGGTAAAACATGTGATTAACAGAAATGCAAGTAAGGAATGAAAACCCAAGATTTCACTTCTTATTTTCTTATATGGAATTGTCAGATCCTAACAAGTCATAGATTCACAAAAGAATTACATTGCTTACTGCATAACAGGAATCTAAAACTCTAAAACCCAAAAGCCACAATCTAAACTGGAACGATCCATAAAATCTTTGTGGTTTTCTCAGAGGGAAAATCGTCCGACTCTAGCCCATGGTGGCAACCTTGGAAGTTGAACTGTAGCGCCATACTTGTTAATCATCTTTCTCTGCTCTTTCATGCTTGCAAAGCGAGAGTCCAGTGTCTTCCTCTTCCATTCTCTGTTTTCTACTTTCTGATTTACCTCATAGCTCTGCAGATAAGAAAATTATTGTTATTAGCCCTCCAAACATTCAGTACAATGCTCTTGGATATACGAGTCACAATAATCATGCTCATTATTCACAGTTTTACACACCATGCATATTTATCAGATCAAGCTCCTATCACATTCAATCAATCCATAAACCTTTAACATACTCCCTACCATCGACAGGCAGATATAGCTACGGATGCAGAAGGCTATAATATGCACATATTCGGGTCCCTCGCATAAACATATGAACAACAAGAATAATGTTCTGAGGAAGAGACTGTAAGAATCTACTAAGCTAGTCTAATGCAATCTAACAGATAATCATGAATAAGTTACCTTTCCGTTGACTCTAGGCTGTACAGATCTATTTTGAACTGGTGGAGCAATACGCCTGCACAAAATTAAAAAAGGAATGGCTAAGGAACCGAAAAGACATACAGAGACAACCTTTAAGAACATCAGAAACTTGAAGTGAAGACGGTAACTGGCACCAACAGATGAAATGATCTGTTATCGAGTTGTTAACAATAAAAGCTGGATCTCTTCATACATAGAAGGATCAATGATCTAAGGCGAAATCCAACTATCCACGTAACAAAAAGATGGCAAATAGCCATTTTATTATAAGCATGCAACACTTCACTTCCCAGTCCTAGAGGCGCCCAGACACTGACAAAACTCCAAACCCGCAGTAACTACACAGAAAAACTGCAGCTCTTTTCCAGGTCAACCCACCAAGAAATGACCTTTGTCCCGTCAAAGCAACTTATAAAAGACTATGAGAAGAGAGCTCAAGAGACGACCCGATGTGCAACCAAGTAACAGCTAGTATATACTGATGAAGATCCGGAAGTCTGACTTCATATTTTTCCCAGTAACAGGTTTCTACCAATACAGTGTCACAGCCTCAGAAAGCTAGGCTATAATCTTCAGGATGCAGCAAGAAGATCAAACATAACACCTAGGCAGCTGATATGAATGCAAAGGAGTTTCATGAATCCAATGAGGTTATATCAAAGGCCAAGCACGGTAGCATATTGCTAGACTTGTTGATCTGACAGTAAAAACACCAACTTCAAGCAAAAGCAAACTTTATGCTCGACCTAACCACACCCTAACCACCCAAGGTCATATCAAAGGCCAACCAACTCTTGAGACAAACACCGTAGCTCAAATCCCCAATCCAAAATGGTGAACTGACTCCCCCAAGAACCATCATAAACTCAACTAAATAAATCTCTATAATTATGCAGTCATTAAACTGACGACCATCTAGTGACCAGATGCTTAGATAGAAGCCTCTTGGATCAGAAACAATCGAAGATACTATAAGGACTCCAGAATAAGACACAGGTCAGGGAATTATCCAGCATTCAAGACCTTGACTGATTTGCACTAATCATCCTTCCACCATGAGAAGCTCTATCACGGACATCGAGTGGAGTAGCAGCAGCGGCTTTACGAGCAAGGTTTGTTGTTGAAGGACACTGATTTCCTTTGAAATTGGACCTTCTCTTGGCAACAGCACCCTGAAAAATATGAGATAATATTCAGAAGGAAAATCCCAAAAAATGGAAAACCAATATCCGAATGATAGACAAAGAAACCAGGACAACAGATCAACAGAGGAGAAGGCTAAAAAGTTCACCTGTCTAACGGAAGAAAGTGACTTCACATATTTCGACACCTTAGATGTATCATTTCTCGCAGCACCATTGAAGTTTTGGGTTTTCTTCTGCACAGCAAAAAAAACGAAATTATATACCAACGACCAGTCATATGACATTACAGTCTCATAAAAACAAGAGGCATGTATAATCCAAGAGACCACCTATATGAAGAGTATTATTACCTTTTCCCTCCTTGATTTCTTCCCCCTATTCACATTGTTTTTTCTCTTTGACAACTTGATGATATCATCTAAGACAAGATAATAAAGACATCTTAATAAGCAATCAAACAACACGAGGGAAACATAATAGAAGCTATGGGGAGATTGTATCATAAACATAACAATACCTAAAGCCATGGCGACTTTCTTCTCAGTAAGGGCAATGGCCTCCGAGATAAGTGGAACTTGAGTCTCCATCTGCACAAAACAAAGCAAATTCTTAAAACGAAAAACACCAAAACATTTATACAACATGTAAGAAATTGTACACTTTTCTTTAAAAAAAACATTTGCACAAATCATACAAAACGCCGTATACACAAAAAGGCTATCACAAGAGAATGAAAAAAAATCGAAGACCTAGGAAGAAACGAGTCCAGGGAACCCTAATCTACAATAAATCCGCAAAGAACACAGCTAACGAGTCATAATAAATCAGGATAAGACTACATTCAACGAATCCATGAGAAGCTAGCGATAAACCCAAATTTACACAATTCAATTGATCAAGACGAAGAATCAAAAACTAAAATATCGGAACTCGTCAAGAAAAATAGAGGGAAAATCCCAGAGAAGAGGAAGCTTTACCGATTATTATGAAGTAAAAATCTACAAAGAGATGAGAGAAACGAAGAAGATGATCGGAGAGCGAGGTCGAAGCTATCTGAGAGTCTTTCTGAACAAAGAACAAAACGAACGAGTCAACTCGTCCCCACAAAGCCACTTCTTATACGAGTTTTTTTTCCTATTATAATCGAGTCGGCGGATATCAACCAGAAACTAAAACAAATTGGCTTGTGTTTAATCGGATTTTCAAGTCCATATTACATTATACAGTATCTATATTATTATCTTTTGAAGTTTTGGTTATTTAATTTATTTTATTTACAATATTAACTCCTAAAAAAAATTTAAAACTAATATTATTATAAATTTTGTTTCCTAAATATTTTACATTTCATTCTAACTAAATAAATAACAATAATCAATATGTAAATGGAAACTATTATATATTTAATTACACATTCTGTTGCATTTTAAAGATATTATATATTTGAATCATTCGTAAACAAAGAAAACAATAATTTGATTCTCATTTGTTTTTAAAACCTATGAGATTTGATTATTAACGTAAGAAAAATTTCGATTAACATTTAATTAAATATTATAATTAACATATATAAACTTAAATAAAATTTTTAATTATTACGAATATGTAAAACTAAAAAATTTAAAATACTATATGATGTGATTATATAGTAGATGATTTATAAAAATAATATGTTGAAATTAATAAAATATTATTATATTTGTGTTAATACAGGTTAAATCCTCATTTAAATTATTTATCAACACTACTAATATTAAACTATTTGACATAAAATCAAATTAATTTAACTAAGATTGTGTAAAATTATTAAATCATCAGGAAAAATGTGACTTAATCACAGCATATAAATTACTTATTATATATTAAGATCTTTTATTTTTTGTTATAATAACTAAAAATCAAAATAGAATCTCAAACACTAAACAAAACAAAATAAATATACCAAACAAATAGTCATAAAGTGTACTGCGGATTAAAAAAATAATATAAATATTTATCCGCACAACAACCAGGAAATTTAATTATTTCTCTATTTACCAAAAATTTAATAATTAATAAATAGATACAATATAAATATAAATTATAATAAAATTTATCTGTCCGCAGTATATTGCGGATTAAAATCTAGTGTGTAAGCATAGATTGCTAACGTGACATAATGTCATCCCTATATTAGTAAAAGAGAAGACAACTTCTCATTTGGACGAAAATACCCCCGACGCTAACAACCAGAAAACAATGCATAAAGGTTAAATATGACATTATAAGTTATTGGGTCGGGTAATTTAAAAACACTCGGACACCTATCCAAAAACTAAATATGGGTTATTCGGTTATATATTTATTCGATTAAATCAAAAATATTAAATGAAAATTAAATAGATAAAATCTATTCCAAAATTTTCATGGTTGATCGAATATTTATGGTGCCTATAATCTAGGAAATTAACAAAATTAACTACGAATCCTAAATTTTTGGGTATATTACTATTAACTAATAATTCTGAGATTTTGCATATATTCAAATCATAAATATGGGATACTAATTCCCGAAGTGATTTTACTATTCCATATACATTGGATACTAATTTCCGAACTTTTAAGTTTTAACTAGCCCTATATTTTTGGAAACTTATTTAGAAAACTATAAAGCATATTCCAATTTAGATTCTAAATTAATTGCATATAAAATATTAATTCCATAATAACCACAAATTGAAAAGAAAAAAAAAGATATTCTCAAATTTTAAAATCTAGCGTGTCAAAAACCTATTCTCAAATCTTCTATCCACCTAACCCCAAGAGACTTATGATCTCTATAAATAAGTTTTTCAATACGAAAAATTAGCACATCAACACTGATTTTTTTTTTTTTTTTTATTTGTGTTCAAAGACTGATCTTATCTTTTAACACGATAAGAGAGCATTTCAAGAAATCAATGGCCCTTCATTTTCTTATATCAGAGAGTAACAACCTTACTCAGTCGCATGGTGCATCCAAGTTAAAATCCTGCATAAATGAATAATTTAATGTTAGATCTGTCCAGTCAAAATAAGAAAGATGGAACTAATAAGAAAGTAAGTTTTCATGCGTATAAAACTTAAATCTAATTTTTTTTATTAACTAACTTGATCTGTTTTCTGTCTCACAGAGCAAAGGTAACTCATTCACTTTCAAGCTCCACCTCATCCTATGAGCTTTGTTGGAAAGACTCCAATGGTATGTGTTAGAAGTTAGAACGTGTACCGTTACACTTATATACTAAATATTTTACAGTTCTCATTCTAATTTATTCTCCTAGGTTCCACTAATACTAATATTTCAGAAAACTCAGAAACTACTATAGATATTCTATCTATACTTCATTTTAGCGTAAAAAAAAGAAGGTATTGTTCTTTTCAGGACAATCTAAGCATTCTTTCACAAGCAAGAAGTAACGGCATAAAATAATTACACAAATCCTTTGATACACTTCACATAACAAGGTAACAAAATTATTTGAACAAAAAAAAAAAAAAAAAAAAAACAAGGTAACAAAATTATATGTTAATGATGTTATGTTCTTTTCTTTTTTTTTGTTTTGCAATAGAAAATCAATCTAGGCCATCTGTGTTCACAATAAAATTTTATCAATATGTATATTGACATTTGTTTTCAGGACATCTATACTAAAGCATATATTCATATGTTCTAATCACATATGTACAAAATTTCAATCAATATATATATGACCTCTTCATGTTGTTTTTTATGTATGTACATGCATTACCTTGCTTTCTCATCTGTAGATAAGTATATATCGATGTGAATAGACGAGCGCGGAATCAATATTAGCTACATATAGCTGTCTTTCATGAACAGAATCTGGATCTGATCTGACGGAAATGGCTGCTCGAAACTAACCTAAAGAAAACCATTGAAGAGTGAGAATTTTAGAAAGTGATTTCACTCAGATTTTTGTCGATTTCGGAAACTATGTACAAAAAGAGAATGAATAAAAATAGCTTACCTTTGCAAAACTATTAGATCAATAACGAAAACATTTTTTTGTTGTACTGGGTTTGATTTGAATCCATGATATCTTTGATGATTGAGAAATTTGCAGATCAATAAGGTTAATTTCACCTCGGTCGCTGATTTTGGTCGGTCACTTTCCCTTTCTACCTTTTTTTTATTAACTGAAGTAAAACTGTTATGGGCTTTATGGACCTTTACAAAATTGCCTGAATTTCATTTATGGTTATTGGGTTCTCATACGTGTTTGATATTGATATGGACTAATGAAAACTGATGAGGTTAATTTTTATTAACCCACTACCATCGTTTATTTCTTTACATATTCCTCTTTAATTTTTGTGATGGTATATATATCTAAATATATTTTGATAGTATTTAGTAGTATTAATAATCAAATGCCAATGGAAGAAAACTTTATAATATTAATTGGGAAGTATTTGTTAGTAAAAAACTTTAATTATAAGTTATAGTAACAGCGAATATTCCTCCGTAGTATAGCGTGGGTCCGGTCCTAGTTGGTTCCATTATTTGAGAAAAAAAGAACAACTAATAAACATAATAATGTCATTGGTTCCACTGTTTTTCTTATCGGTTATGAGTTCAAGAACCAAGACTCCGAAGCTATAAACAATATGATTGTACCAAATATTTCCCGTGAAGTTCACACTCCGGAGACATATAACCAGATTGGTTAATCAAAATGAGAAATGAAATAAATAATTTGAAGACCCAAAATGTAGGTGCATTTTGATTATTTATGTAATCAAATGTAGGTGCATTTGAAGACTCAAAATGTAGGTGACATATAAAGTACATGGGGTGGTGGATAATCTAAAAATAAAGAAAAAACATACATCTTGTTTATTTAATGTAGGTGCATTTTGGTCTCATGGAAGGTCCTTTGACTGCTGCTTCCATAACGTAGTAGCGTAGAGAACTAACTTGATAAGGCTGAGAACAACACAAATTCCATTCGATATCTACAAAATCCAATTAAACAACCACTGACACTATTCACTAAATAAATAAAAGAAAGTTTGTAAGCTTACCACAACAAGATCAGTCGCATATATGGCTATGTTACTGATGCAACATATAAATCCAATGATTTGTGTATGATATTCAATTGACTTTGATAATGTCAAAATCAAGATCGTGATGATAGCCAAAGCTAGAAACTCACTAGCTAAAGCGTGAAAAAACGGCCACGTAGACGAGGTTGATTGTAAATCCCAAACCATTTACAATCAACAGAATATTACTAAATGGGTGAATTAATGGGATCCCATACAAAAAACCAGAGCAAAGAGCTCATAAGAGAGGCTAGGTTTGGGAATGCTATTATTCACAATGAAAATTTTATGAGAAATATCTTCTTTTCTAAAAGAGTGGATGAAGAAAACAAATTCTGTGTATATTAAAATATACCCATTATAATATACATATTTTTAACTAATTTCACCGATTTTAATACGAAAAAGTAGCAAAACATATACAAAATATTGACAAATTATAAGTAAATTTTTTTTACGTATGTATTTTTATAACAAATAAAAGAGATTCTCAATTATTGTCATGTTAACATTTTGTTAGTTCACTAGATAATTATCCGTGCTATAGCAAATGTTAAATTTTATTTTATACAATTTTTTTGTATATTTTATATTTTAAAATAAATTTTAATATGTTGTATTAGTTTATGTAGTGAAGTTATTTCAATAATGTATGTTCTACAACATCACTTGATTGTCATTATAGGACATAATTTTGTAAATTTAGTTTTTAAAAAGCAAGTTATTATATTTGATTAATTTAATAAATGTCATACTTTTTGTTTTAATATACTTGGTTTCTTGAAATTATTTCATATTATAGTGACATATTATTGACTCATGCTATAACAAATCAAATTAGAGTTTTATAGTTCATAACTTTTTGATCTATTATATATTTATGATATTCTTAAAAATATCAAGTTCCAATATTTTTAAAATATTTCAAATTAAGTTATTTAAAAGTTTATTATAGTATATAAAATTATACAATTCAACAAAATTAATTTATGAAATTAAATTTAAATATTCGAATTTTGACCCGTTATTCAGTCAAAATTTTAGTTGAATAGATATTTGTTTAAAGAATAATATTACTAAAGATTAAATAAAATATAGATTGAAAAAATTATATTTGTTTTTAAAAATTCAACTTATTGTATATGCAGAAATAAAACTATTTTTAATTATTATAAAAATATGATAATTTATTTGTTTCACAGAAATAGAATCATATAAAGATGAGAGGTGAAATATAATGATAAGTAACAAATTAATATGATAACTTAGATAATGAAATATTTTATTGGTGAAAATTTTGAAAAGGAAACTGTTAAACTATATTCCTAATAATTTGAAATTTCATAATATCAATGAATTTAATTTGAATGTTACAATATCCTAACAAAAATGTTCACCCATAATTTATTATAAAGTCTACAACAGAAAATCATGTACTTCCAAAATAGTCAAGAAGGGATTAAAAAAGTCTTTTCATATAAAATTTTAGTACAAGTTCTCAAGTTTTATGTGGGTTCATCTTCTTTTTAAACATATAATTCATTATATAATAGTACTCTACTAATACAAATAAAAAAATAAAAAATATGAAATTTTGTAGGCCAAACTTTTCACTTCGAACTTCATTTTCTAACAGTCTCAGCAAAATTGACTGATCACTACATTAATTGGATCTATCCAATTTCTTTTTCAAT